>NW_028141169.1:280495-1697187 GCF_030444845.1 Prenolepis imparis | reverse complement strand
AAGCAGTGGTATCAACGCAGAGTACTGAGTCGAGCCGAGTCGAGCCGAGTCGAGCCGAGCCGAGCCTAGCCGAGCACGTACGCCGCGACCGCCGCCATTCCGCCATTACGACTTCGCGACCTTGGCGTGCTGCGCGTCCCGTAACTGGCAGTGTCAGTACTGTTGTTTTTATGTGTATTTTCGATATTATTCGGTTGTTCGCGATCGACGTTTGTGTCCTCATCGCCAGTCCACGACAGTACGAGTGTGAGTTTAATGTTTTTACGTGCTTAATTATCGTATAAATCCGATCACGTCGCGAAATCATGTACGGACATTGTAATGGCGGTCGCACGTTGCACGGGCGAGACTATTACACGGGCGAGTCCATTATACGGGCGTCCATTATACCGAATTACCGGCTGCACTTTCGACGCGAATTTCCGGAGTTTTTCGGCATTGTCGATCCGCGATTTCTACGTCGTTGAATTGTGAAATATAGAAATGTAGTGCCCACTTCTTGGAATATCGGCGACTTCCGAGTGCGTCGTGAAGTAGTCGCCGCATCATCGTGTCGTGCATAACGTATCGTGAGCCTCGAAAAAACGGCGACGCGAAAATGGAGCATCGGTTCTATTCGCGCGCGAATAAGCTCTCGCGATTCTCGCGTTTTACCGAAACGCGTCGAAAATGTGATATCTAAAATCCGGACGTCGAGAACGAAAGAAAGTAACACGAGTGCAAGTGTTTCGAAGCTTCTACGAGGAGGAGGCCCGGGGTGGCATCGGGCAACGGCAGAGCAACCTTATCGTAAGTAGATTTATAATTTAATTCGTTTATTATTTATTACTTGCAAAATTATAATAATTACTCGTTCATCTCTGCGATAACGACTCATTTTACATAAATGTATAATATAATGCATAAAATGAATTTTGGATATTTTACTCTTCAAAACATTTAATACTTTTAATAATTTTTAATAAATAATATATAATAAAATTCTGATAATAATACACATAATTTTTTATATGAAAATTATATTTTATCATATTTTATATATCTAATTTATTCGACGAAAATATAATTTATATATAATTTATATAATTTATTCGATTAATCGAAAAAGACTATAATCTGTATAATTATTTTGACAGGTGGCAGCACTTGACACTTGAAGCAACATTCCGCGTAAATTTCGTGCGTCGCGTCGCGCGGATCATAGCTTCGTATAATTATAATTGTCGCGTGCTGTTCTCTCAAATAGGCGTCGTATATAATTAACAAAAGCGCATAAGATATGCGTACGATTGAAAGCGGGAGTGCCGAAGTATGAAAAGTCACGTACGATTAATTCCGCGCAAAGTATCGCGCGATTAAAACCAGAAGTGCGGTATAGAGTCGCGTACGATTAACGTCGCGAGTGTCGTTTAAAATGTCGTGCTATTATTTTATTTTGTTGATTAATGCGCGCGTTTGATTGTATTTTCGCGATCGTGTGTACTGTGTAAGTGCCAAAAAGACACTGAAGTACGAACAAAAAAGGAGGAAGAGGAGGCCCAGAGGCATCGGGCAACGGCGGAGCAACCACGCGGTAAGCAGATTTATAATTAAAACAAATTTATATAATATTATATAAATATATAAATAAATACACAGAGAGAATTTTCTCTTAGAATTTACCCTGAAAATCATGGTAATCGTGGGACAATATGGTATGGAAAGAATTTTATGAGAATTTCTCTGATTAATATTTATCACAATAAAAATAATAATATCTATCACAATAATAAAACATGTTTGATTAATTTTACTAAACTGCATAGTAAAATTAATCAAACATGTTTTATATTTTATTGTGATAGATATTATTATTTTTATTGTGATAAATATTAATCAGAGAAATTCTCATAAAATTCTTTCCATACCATATTGTCCCATAATTATCATGATTTTTAGGGTAAATTCTAAGAGAAAATTCTCTCCGTGTATATAATTATATATATAATTTATATAATTATATATATCTATAATTTATATAAATTTATTGTTTAAATTTTTATTAAAATAGAGTTTAAAATAAGTTAATATTAAGAATTTGGAATAAAATAAAAAAATAATAATAATTTGAGAAAAAAAATAAATTGAATATTTATGGATAAGATAATTTACAGAAAAATAAAAAAAATTATTACGTTAAACTTTATTATAATTAGATAATTTATAATGAAAATCGTAATATAATATATATGTATTATTTTAATATTGTTTATACAATTTATAATTATTTAACTTACTTTTTAAAAATTAAATTTTATTATATTTTATATAAATTTTTTTAGATGTAAAATATAATTAAAAAGTTTAATAATTTTGATGATCTAATTTTATTAAATATATTTTATGGTACGAATAAAAGTTTCATTGCGCATTATTGACTTTTTGAAATATTAATTATTTTGAAATCTATTTTATATACCTATAATGTGTATTTTTTATATGTTATATAGATCAACGCTTTGCACAATAGAGCTCCGCTGTTACGCATCGTATCGGTGAGTGTATTGCATGTATCCATATATACATATAATATTATCTGTATGTACATTATATGTAAATTAATCACCAGAAATTAACTAGAACATAATGCCGAAAGAAAGAGTTAAGAAATTATATGATAAAATGATGCATCCTTGTTTTGAATAACACTGAATTGCTATTTTTACTTTTTTTATTTTGTTACCGATTTTATCTTGAATATACATTAGTATTTCTTTATTATTAAGAATCCAAATCTTTTACTAAATCATCCAAAGTGTTGCTTTTTTTTTATAATATCAATTTATAAAAATAATTGCTCAATTTCGGAGTAGCAAAAGAAGAGTAACGTCGATTTTTCGTCACTAAACTATTGAAACTTTTGAACACACAATTCATTATTTTAATTTATACTTTTACGATAAATTTATATTACGAATGTTTTATAATTTATAATGTTTATTCGATGAATTTCTATGTCAATATGGAACTGTTATTGATAGCTTAATCGCACGCAGTTAGTTAAGATAAAGTTGATTTTAGAACACGATAAATAAGATTAGAACAAGATAAATAAAAAATAAAATTGAAACATATTACATTCTTAATTGACAATTTAACTTGCATACAAAACTGAACTATTTCGCATTATAGAACTAGTTCGCATTATATTATACTTGCGCATTAATTTTTTTAATTATGCAAACAGAGAAAGTATTTAAGCAATTGAGCAACTATACACAGAGAGAATTTTTTCTTAAAATTTACCTTGAAAATCATGGTAATCGTAGGACAATATGGTATGGAAAGAATTTTATGAGAATTTCTCTGATTAATATTTACCACAATAAAAATAATATCTATCACAATAAAATATAAAACATGTTTGATTAATTTTACTAAACTGCATAGTAAAATTACTCAAACATGTTTTATATTTTATTGTGATAGATATTATTATTTTTATCGTGATAAATATTAATCAGAGAAATTCTCATAAAATTCTTTCCATACCATATTGTCCCACGATTACCATAATTTTTATGGTAAATTCTAAGAGAAAATTCTCTCTGTGTAGAAATAGCTCAATATGTATAATCTCGAAATCCATCTGTTACGAAATACAGACATTTTGTCTCTTTGTGAAAAAACTCTTGTAGATATTCTTCTTGATATGTATATTTCGAAGTTATATATTCTGAAAAGAAAAACAAATAGAATCGAAGAAATTTACTATAATGCAGTAGACTTATATCGCCGTATACATTGATTGTTTTATGGGAAATTTTACTCTTTTTTTTACACATAACTATAGAATAACATAAGCACGCGCTGCGCTCGCGCTATTCCCCTCGATTTTATATAAAAAAGAATGATATTTTAATATAAAGGTTGTTTAAACTTGATTAATATTTCTTGACAGAAATTAGCTGATTAAAGCGTTAATTTACTAATTAAATTTTAAAATAAAAATATGTTATAAAAATTAAAATAATAATGTTATAAATAATATATTATAATACTTTAAACTCGAATAATATTTTTTGACACAAATCAGCTGATAACTGTCAAAAAATATTTATTGAGTTTAAAGTACTATAACATTTCACTTAAAACATATTATTATTTTACACAATTTTTTATACATACTATTATTTTAAAATTTAATTAACAATTTAAAGTTTTAATCAGCTGATTTCTGTCAAAATAATATTAATAAAATGTTAATTTGCTAATTAAATTTTTAAATAATAATAGGTTATAAAAATTAAAATAGTAATATATGTTGTAAATAATATGTGTTATAATGCCTTATCTGCGATTGATATTTTTTGACAGAAATCAGCTGATAACTGTCAAAAATATTAATTGAGTTTAAGGAATTATAACATATTATTTAAAACATTATTTTAATTTTTATAACATATTCTTATTTTAAAAATTAATTAGCAAATTAACGCTTTAATCAGCTGATTTCTGTAAAAAAATATTAATAAGGTGTGTTAATTTGTTAATTAAATTTTAAAATAAAAATGTTATAAAAATTAAAATAATAATATGTATTAAATAATATGTTATAATTCCTTAAATTATAATATATTTACATATTATTTTAATATATTTAACATATTTTATTATTTTAAAATTTAATTATCACACACAAATTAGCGCTTTATTAATATTTTTTTACATACATCAGTTGATTAAAGCGTTAATTTGCTAATTAAATTTTAAAATAATGTTGTTATAAAAATTAAAATAATGTTTTTTGAATAAAATATATTATTTTAAACTCTATTAATATTTTTTGGCAGTTATCAGCTGATTTCTGTATCATTTTTTTTAACATAAAATCGACGAAATTACACTGTTCGAATTCAGATATGACGTTCTAGATTCGCGATTTGAGCATTTGGAGCATTTAACGAGCGCATTTAACATTTGACCTTCGATTATCGTTTGCGTCCTTTCTAATATCTCCTTCCCTCTCTTCTCCTCTACCCCTCGCGAGAGTTCTCCGGCTCGTGCTCCGGATAAATCTGATCCGGTGTGTCGCGATTTTAGAAAGTGCCAACAAATTGCAAAAATCTCACTTTTCTACTGTTCTCTTTTAAACTTGCCCCTTTCTGCATCGCGCCGATTTCTCGCCGCGAATATGGATGGACGCCTCCCACGAGGTATATATGTATACATATACCTTTGTTGCGTTTCTGCTGCTGTTGTTGTTCGCTTATTAAGTGTATTCGCGACTGACGGACTGCCATTCGCGTAGGTAGATAGACATATCGCGTTGCTGCAACGCCAGCTTTCACGAACAATCTTTGTTCTCGCATTTTTATCTCTCACACACATGTGTATGTATATATATATATACACACACACACACACACACACACACGTTATTCTTCAGAAATACATTTTTAAATGATTTTTAAAAATATATATCAATTCTTATTTAATTTTTTAATGATAAATTAATCGATAGATATATTTAATACACGAGATTTAATAAATATCATACGGCGTAATAATAATGGACAAAGTAAAATATAATTATTGAAAACAAAGGGCCGTGGACTGACATAAAAAATCGAAAATCCGGTTGTGTCTTTCTTTCTTTCTCTCTTCCTCCTCTCTTGAAATTCCGATATTATATACAGCCGCGAATCGTGCGTTAATCAAATTTAACGCTCCGATGTACCTTTCACGATGTCAAGAAAATACTTAAAATTCCAGACTTTCGAGATACGTTACATGCGTATTTAAACGATACACGCACACATTCCGCCGTAATCTATTTCTCTGCTTCGAATCTCGATATCCTTTTACGGGCGATATCCTCCCATATATGATCGTCGATCAATTCTAAACTAAAATACATGTACAATCGCCTCGCGGTCTAATCAGCATCTTTGACGAATTTAATTTTATCGATGAAAAGTATGGATAATGGAATTTTAATCGGCTGAACTTCCGAAAACCACCCACGCGGTATAGTTACATGTCCTTTGACAGAAATATACAAAATGAATACCTTTAAATAGGTCTTTTTATCAATGAAAACATTCATAAAACATATGTCATATTTTACTAAATGATCTATTGTTCCTTTTTATGACTTTGACATTTTTTAATTAGATTCTATTAAGATTGATTACTTTTTTATTTAAGTGTATTTATTTGAAGTTTTCATTTTTGTGTATGTTTGCCGAAGAGATAGATATGTGGAATGAGTGATTTTCGCAAATTAATCTTTCCTTATATAATTTTAAGTCAATCTCGCTTCGACGAAATTTTTAATTACGCAAGCATTCAAAAATTTTAAAATTGTAGGGAAAAAATAAATCTCGTTTATAATGCTCGCGATTTATGAGAGCCCGCAGGATAATATTTACAAGTGTCTCAAGATGTAACGGTGGCTGCGAGTCTTTGTAACATTCGTCGTAAAATTGTGGCGTCGACTTTAGATGGGATCGAGATGCATTATGACCGGGCGACGCGGTATCGTAAAGAACAACCCTGATGTTTTTCGATGATACGCCTATGAGTCGTCGATCAATTTAAAAGGAAGCAAATCACGTGATCGCGTCCTCTCTCGTCTAGTCTTATCTTCTCTCTCCCTCTCTCTCTCTCTCTCTTTTCCTGATTCTTTCCCTCTTCCCCGGAAGGGAGAGTGGACTAGTCTGGTTCTATCCGAACCGACTTTCGAAGTTTCTGGCTGAAATTGCTAGGCTGAAATCTCTGCTTCGCTATCGTCGTCGATCGATAAATCGTTTAGATTGATTCTTCTCTCGTCTCGAAGGAAGACTCGATCGCTTTCCATATAAAAATAAAAAATTCAACCCATAATTTATGTTATAAGTTAAAAGTGCGACGATCGACTATGTCAAAATTTGAAATATCAGAGTCTTATTATCATAGGATAAATAATTAAAGATGAAACAGAAAAAAATCAATTCTTTTCTTTTTCATTTTTTTAAGAACTTAAGAAAAAATGATCTAAATTTCTTTATTTTAAATTTTAAATTAAATTTCCTAAAAATTTTTTAATAAAAAATGAATAGACCAGTTATATCAACTTTTTTCAGTGTTATAGTAACTAAAATTAAAATATTCAATGCAATACTAATATGTATAAATTATTTTTTTAAAAACGAGAAAATATATGTATCTAAAAGTAAAAAACTTAATATTTTTATCGTTAAAAAAAAAAATCAATTGTATACAAAAATATAAAATTATAATACTTGAAGATTAATTTTTAGAAATTCTCAAAGAACATGAGAATTGTTTAAAATCGTCATAACTCGTTTGATATCTTCCAAACTTTAAAATTCCGCAAAAGTTATTAGAAAATAAATATTAAATTATAAAAACTCACAGAAGAATCTTTTCTTCCGAGTTCTGAAAAATAATTATTTTATTGAAAACGTGATTCTAATGAGAAAAAAGAGATTATTGTCTCTATCCTCGTTCTTTTCTTCGTGAAAACGTCGTTGTTTCGAGCGCGATCCGATTCGATTTAAAGCGAGGAGGCAGAGGCAGGTTGAGAGACGAGACGTAGTATAGACCAGTGTTGTATAGCTTGGCTGCAAAGCCGACTTTCAAGAAGAGAGGCCAGGCTCGGCTCGGCGCGCACACGAAGCCTACGGCTAGCATGACGGGAACCAGAATGCTTCGTTCCACCATCGACCGGAGGAGAGGAGAGATGCCGTGGAGTGCCTCGTGGATCGAGTCGACTCGAAGATGCGAGTCAAGCCCAGAGCCCGGAGTCTCAAGCTGAGAGGAGGCTGAATTCCACACTCTCTATACCTTTTATATTGCCTTTGACTATGCGAGGAGAAGCCGTTGGCTACGAACCGCACGCGAGTTCGTGCAATTTGCGCGATAAAGGATATAGCAGTTTAACGGACTCTCCTCGCGAGCGAGGAAAAACGTTACGAGCTATTTATTCTTAAGCCGGGATTACGCGATTAATCGATAAATATGCAGGATGTATTTTTTTTTAATGAACACGTTTTAACGGAGAATTTATATATTAAGTCAATCAATCCGGAACACACATACACACAATCTATAGAAATCTTACTTCTCACATAAAGAGTATAATAGAGAAGCTTAATATGTATAAATATTGTAAAAATATTTATCTTCTTAAATATTAAATATTCGGGAAATTTCAATTCAATCAGATTAAATCATGAAATATCGAGATATCATCTCGTCACTCTGGCATTTGTGCAGAAAATAGACACCCTTGACGACGGTCATTTTGTAACTTAATTACGTACAGACGCATTGGTTATCGATAAGGCAACACCCGGGGGCCATTGTCGAATATCCCCATGTACGTACGTATATACATCAGGGATCCATCGTGTTACCCCCTCAGGTAAATGGATCCTCGGAATTATTTATGGTTCTTCCTCTCTCTAGTCTCTTCCTCCCGTGAGAAAATTTTTAACGCGCGGCAGTAAAGACACCCTCTGAGAAAACGGCCGTGGATCTATTTCCGATTTTAATCGCGCATGCAGTGATATACGTCACCGATTAGAGAATGCAGTCTGTCTTTTATTATTATCTTATATTTTATTATAATTTTATAATAAATATATAATTTTATAAAAAACCTGAAATTCAGGACGCAAAATGCAAACAGCGCCGGTGAGAAAAACTTGACAGAAGCTTCTTCAAGAGACAAAAACGTGTTTTTGTCTCTGTTCTACTCGTTTTATTCTTCGAATCTTACAAGCGATAAATTCATATCGAAAATAAAATAAAATTTCGAAAGGAATTCAACTATTGATTATTTGCAGATAAATTGCTACAAAATAAGTATTGTCTCTATATTATTATACTATTGTTAATTATATGAAAATATAGTAATATAATGCAATTCGTTAGGTAGAGCAAAGTCATTTTGATTCTATTTTTCTTCGACTTTGCGATTCTTCTGAACATCTACTTTATTCCGCCATATATTCTTGTACATATAATGTCATAGAGGTACCATTTGACTTTATAGGAGACCATCGGTTTTCTAATATACATTTTCTTAAACTTGTCGCACAATTTAATCGAGTCCGACTTTGTGAGAATACATTCTAATCTTCATTGGACACGGGGGCCGCGACCTTTTCGGATCTACGAAAATTATTTACGACTGTTCCTAGTTTTCACTCTTCTCGACACGCAGACGACGCGGATTGTTAAGCCGTGAACGCGCGAAGAGATGGAAGATGTGCCGATGGAGAGGCGGGGGCTAGAAGGGGGAGGGAGGAAGAGGGTAAAGAAGACGAGGAGACTCGCGAAGACAGGGAAGTAGAAGACGAGGAAGAGAAAGATCGCGGGAAGTCAAAGACGAGGATCTATCCGTGGCGGGATATGTGCGAGAGGCTGGAGGGGTAGAAGGAGGATGACTCCTCGGTGGGAGAGATGAGGGACCGAAAGAGAGGATCCCGGAATGCCTTTTCGAGTTTCTCGCCAAGTAGCCATCAGTCCGAAGCGCCGGCCATCCGAGCCAGCCAGCCGGAGTCAGACGAAATCACACGGATTTACATATTATGATTTACATCCTTGTCCTCTCTGCCTCTTCTACTCTTCCTCCCCTCGCGCTCCTCTTTCGCCTCTCTTCTTCTTCTTTTCTCCCTTTCCCTCCCTCCCTCCCTCCCTCCCTCCCACCCTCTCTTCATCATTTTCTTCGCACGCGTAACCGCCGCCGCTGTCGCCGCTCGCAGCATCCGATTCTTTTGTCTCTCGTTCATATTTCGTTCGAACATCCTGCCTTTCCCCCTTCGCGATAGAAAATTCGCGATCGTCTAGAAAAATGCTACCTTTATTAACATTTTTAGATCTTCTGTCAAGTCTTTCTCACCGGCGCTGTTTGCATTTTGCGTCCTGAATCACATTTTTTATAAAATTACAATAAAATATAAAATATAATAATAAAATATAAAATAATAATAAAATTATAATAAAATATAAAATATAATAATAAAATATAAAATAATAATAAAATTATAATAAAATCATAAAATTATAATGTAACGCGGCTTAAGAAATATTGCTAACGATAAGAAGAATATTTATATAACTCTGCTATAATTCTTCTAAGTTTAGTGCATCGATATAAAAAAAATGTAAGCAGATCGGTCATTTGGTAATATATTTATTTCTTTTACTTCTTCCGTTCCTATTTCTCTTTCCGGTAGGAAATGATTGCTGCAGATAACGTCATAAAATAAATGATTTAATGATTCTATAGGTAAAGATTGTTTCATAGTATATACACTCACGATAAATTTTTTTGTGTCGTAAACGTGAGATACATATTTTACCGTTATTGCGAATACCGCGCTGAGATAAGCACTTCCGGTTTACCAGCGCAATATTCGGTCATCAAGTATATCACAGTTTACTTCTCGATTATACATTTATATATTGAGTTCTTTCTTTAAAAACAAATTTGATTAATTAATATTTTCCTCTAATTCAGCAAATAATAATTCAATTAAATAAATAATATAAAAGGAAATCCTCAAAGGGGAGTTTTTTTAAGGAATTATTCCGATGACAATTTTTCTCTGACGTTACGTAATGAAAATCTGCCCTGCTCAATTTAATCTTTAGCGAACCGCGGAAAATTTGCGAACGATCGCAAAAACCGCGGGCGCAATCGACCGTGATCCCATGCGCTTTTGTACATTTGTCCTCGTATTCTATTACGCAGCCCGAGGCGAGAACCAGTTTGCATCTGACCTACTGCGCCGACACGAGATGGAAAGTGGTAATTGCAATCCGCTCTCCGCGCGGCGAAATTGCGACTTTATCGCGATTAACTCGTACCGTCGTCGTCGTCACGCGGTTTTGTTTACGGATTAGTTTGTAATTAGAAAAGCGCGAGATATGTCCGGATTTTGCCATCGACACACACACACACACACACATAAGAGAGAGAGAGAGGATTTTATGATATAGAACACTCTCGCAATGACGGGAAAACGCGTTTTGAAATTTACGAAAGAATGTTCTTATTATGAAGATCCAAATTGCGATCCGCAGGGTGTGGCCTGAGAAAAGCACATCGGTGAAAATTTAATCGGTGGAATTAGCTTTCCTTTTGCTCAAATAAAGTCATTTTTTAAAGAAAATTTGTACAGAGCTGATTTTTATATAAGGGAAATAAAATAATATATTTTTATATGTATTAAAAAATTATATAATTTAAATAATATAAAAAATTATATATATATAATTATTATATATATATATATTTTATATATTATATATAACTGTAATAATAAAAAAAAAATATATATTTTTTTATATATATTTTATTATTACATTCAGTTTCCTTTTATATAAAAAAAATTTTTCGTACGAATTTTTTTGAAGTTTTTTTCCTCCAGTAATGTCGAAGTGTCTCTAGAGTAGCATCCGGAAATTCGCAACGATGGAATTCGCGGGATTCCGGTTGTTGTGATGAATGCGCCGGTAAAATCCGCGAGTCGCGAGACCCGCGGAATGCGTCGAGATCCCGCACCATACAGAAAGGTGAATGCGCGCGAGAATATAGCCGGCGCATATCATAAACGGCGGTGCATGAATCATACATAGCTCGACGGGGACTATAAATAAATTCGCCGCCAAGGGAGGGGAGGAGGAAGGGGAATTGCGAGGAGATTGCAAAGGTGCGACCGAGTAACATATCTCGAAATCGACGGCGAAATGAAGCAAAGGCGTGCGCGCGAATACTCTTGCCTTCTATGATAAATGAAAGCGGAAACGAATGCTGGAAGGAGAGAGGGAGATATTTATGTCGCTACGAGATTGTCGATCTGGAAATTCGATCGACTCGATGACGAAAATATAACGCGATTTGTATAAATCTGTCAGTCATCGAGATAAAGTGTTCGTTATTTTAATTTTTATTATTGTAAAAAAAAAAAATCGCGAAACTTATATGTTTTCTTTACATTCTTTTCTTCTTATAAATTATAAATTTCGCGATAAATTATTCTATCCTTATACATATAATGATTCTGATCATTATAAAAATAAAATCGACAGATTGTCGACTTGGAAATTAAATTAATTCGGTGACAAAAATATAACGCGAAATGTTGCGCGTATTATATAAATCTGTAACAATTTACAGTTGTCGAGATAAAAAATTATAAAAAAAAATAAAAATTCTCATAACTTATACATTTTCTTTACAATCTTCTCTTATAAATTATAAATTCCACAATAAAGTTATTCCAACGGTACATATAATGGTTCTGATTATTATAAAAATAAAATCGATCGATTGTGGGAAGATTGGAAAATCTAGTGCACGCGATAAACGACAAAAGAGTTCGCTTCGAATGATAAATCGACGATGCGCGAGTCTCGTATAGAGCTTCTCGCGCGAATATGTACAGCTGACCGTATGCATAAAATGCGGTAAATGCTTTTATACGTCGTTCTTTCCGGCGAGCCGAGCGTTTCGAAGCATGCGGATGTGCGTTAGGACTTTTTCCCTTTTTTTTTTATTTACTCCTTGCGTGCTTTTTACCGAAGCCGCCGCTGTTTGCGCGATAAAATGCAACTATTCACAACTCTCGCGACTTGGCTAAAGCTCATCATTTTCCTTGTTTTATTTTATCTTGGAATCATTGGATATACTTTTTAACGACAATGATATTCTGCCTCTTAAAAAGATTTAATTTAAATATTATGTTTCTCACATAACATAGATTTATAAGAAATTTAAATAAATTTAAATTTTTGCGCGTTGCAAATTTTTCTTCTAATTTGAACGAAATATCAGTTTACCACAGATTAAAATTTCCGTTTAAATAAATTATTACATCATTGATATATTTATTAATGCAATGTATCATTATCACATATTTGACATGCTTGAATAATGTATTAAATTATTAGCATACACAGACACACAGCGTGAAGAACACAACGAAAGCGTATTTGCAGTTTGCAATATAGGTATAGTGGAACTCTTTGCAAGAATAAAATTTTCTTTCCCGTTAGCGATGCAAATCATTTATAGGAAAACCTGTACACATATGCATATTCGTATATATATTGTTATTACAAGAGAAAGAGTAATTTCTACGAAAAGTGTAAATTCTACGTTTCTGAAATTTATGAGGATAGCATGTGTCTGTCATCGAAGCGATGATTTTTTAATACGACTAAATTGTTACTTGCCATATAAAAGATATATACACGAAATTTTATTTCCATTTATTGATACGAATATGCAGGAACTATTTAATATTCGGAAAAAAATTTGCATTAATTTCGAGATAAATTTAAAATAAATGAAATATAATAACAACAAAAGTAATCGCTTCATCTCAAAGAGGCTTTACATAAATTTGTCCATCTTGCGACGAATCTGAATTCGCTCGAAAAAGAGAGGCTGAGAAATCCAAGGATAAAATAAGTGTGAATTGTCGCGTTGCGAAATTTCGAAATCCCATCTTTTACATAAGAAGAATCGCGCGCCGAACGGTCGGGCCAAAAAAAAAAAGAAAAATAAATTACGACGTTTTCGCGCCAACCAGCGGAATAAATCAAAAGAGGAAATAACTTACGTGACACGCGACAATGCGATAATAAACAACGGATAATTTAGCTTTGCGAATAAACGTCGCGAATTTCTCCGACCCGTGGTCGACCGACTCGTCTCGACAGGTCGTTTTGTTGCGAAAGAGTGACGCTCGATGACGTCACGAGTGTGGAAGCGGTATTATATCCTATCGAGTAAGAGAAACAAAGCCGCTATTTTGTATTTCGTTGTATTAACATTTCTGAATAATTCTCCGAAAGAAGCTGTATACATTCAGAATCTGTCAAATATCAAAATCCTTTTGTACCATCAACGCGAAGCTTTAAATACGAATGAGAGAGAAAGAAAGAGAAGCCATACATAGCATCGTAAATAATCAATAATATATGTGATTATAATTATTTAGAACAATATTATTATATATTAGAACAATATATATATATATATATTTACAATAATTATTTATAATTATTTAGAACATTGTTTTGAATTATTTAGAACACTACAGAATATGTATCGGACCATATTCAGAGTTTCAGAGAAGTGCTAGAAAATAATTTAAACAAATTATACGCGATTTAAAAAAAAATGAAAAAAATACTCTTTCTAATGACACTTCTAAACACATTTCACGAAACATTACAACTTAAATCATTTTTTTTTCTTTTTAGAAAATATGAAAGCATAACTTATTCTGTGCGCACATATCATTTTCCTTGCGTATGTATGCTTTCATTATCGCAAACTGTGTGATTTCATTCATGTTGCTTTCCTTATGACTTATTGTTAGGCCAGCATATCTTTAATTTATATTCAAAATACACGAATTTAACACATGTCAAAGCTCAAACAGATATACCTATTAAGGCTTCTGGCTCCTTGCCGACCATGTCGAAATCGTGACGTCAGAGGCGAGAAAACACGCTAAAATTTCTTAGATGCCATTTCGAAATAAAAAAATATTTCGATGAAACAGCACTTCAGATGGCTTTCCCGAAAACTATCCTTTCCCCTTTATAATCAATCAACAGCTGTAAAATGTAATATTATGAAGCCCAGTCCGTCTGGTCTTTGCACATGCGCAGTCATTCCGTATGTCAAAGTCTGATATCTCGATCATTTTACAGATGTTGATTGATTATAAAGGGAAAAGGATAGTTTTCGGGGGTTTTTAAGAGTGTGCTAAAGCCACCTGAAGTGCTGTTTAATCGAAATATCTTTTCATTAAAAAATGGCATCTAAGAATTTTCAGCGTGTGCTTTTTCGTCTCTGACGTCACAATCCAATATGGCCGCGGTGAGCACCCAGGAGCCTTAAGCGATTATTTGCACTTCGTTCCATATGAGCCCATTTTACTTCCTACATTTCAATATTGCACCAGAGAACACACACTGATTTTAATATACTTATCATCTTCACGATAATACAATTAAACTTCGTTTACATTTTTATGTATTTAATGTAGTTATTATCGAAAGAGGTACAAGATGATTTTCGTTTATAATGGATGGTAGATTACATCAGAATGGTGTAAACATGGTTTAAAGTCTGAAGTCGCAAAAAATATGTGCATATGCATGTAATATATATATATATATATATATATATATATATATATATATCTAACATTTAACCTTAGAGATCTAATGATAAAACAATATATTCATTGAGCACGATATACATATACAATATGTATCGTGAGAAAGAAAGAGATGTATCTTGGAATATGTTATAACTTATCGGAGATTAGGATTGAAGTATAATTTAATCTACAAAGTGAGCTTTGAGGTATCTCATCATACCAAAAGCTTTGAAACGCTTTACGCCGATAATCTTCATCAGTTCCTCATCGCAAATTACGAAACTTTTATTCAAAGGATCCTGTAAAGAATCATTTTATTGGCAACATATGACTTTTTGTAAATATATCTAACATATATAGCTAGTATGTAACTGCTAATATATGATGAAATTGATGAAATAAAAAATGTACAAGTATGAAAAATCTTAGATGAATGATTACATGATACTTACAAAAAGATTCCTTTTTTTAATGATATTCCATATTTTTTGCACCAATATGTGTACCGGCATTTGTTTAGCGCCGACGACAGCGGCGAGTTCGGGCGAATGTTTTAGGACATATAACACGATTTAGATACTTCTTGCCTTTGCCACCCTTCTTTGGTGTATTTCCTGAAGCCTTTTTCTTTTCACCCTTCTTTGCTGTACTTCCTGGAATCTTTTTGTTTTTCTCTTTGTCCTCGTTACTGTTACTGTCACTTTCCTTCTGCTTTTCAGGCTTACCTACAAAAAAATTGTGTTTTTAATTTCTTAATAGAATCTTGCATGCAAAATAATTTAATAATAATATATGTAACGAAAATATATTTTACTTTTTTGGGGTGTAACTTGAAATGTTACTTTAGGTTTCTTTGGGTTACACTCTTCGTTACTAACATCATCATCACTAGTGCTTTTTTCATCATCAGAGGAATCCTTTTTACGTTTATTAGAAACTTTTCTAGCAAGATTTTGCTTGACTGATTTTATTTCTTCATTTTCTTCCTCCTCACTATCTTCAGATTCTTTGCTAGTAGCCTTCTCCTTCTGATCTCCATCTTGTTTTGAATACATTCCATAATTAAATCATCGACTTTTCTATAAAAAAAAAAAAAAAAAGAAACCATTATACATATAAATATATTTTGTAATATCGATATTTAAAATAGAAATAAAGTGTAAGTTAGAAGAAGAACGAGGTGGTAACTTATATTTATTAAAGAATATAGTGGTTGATTTTCGCAGTGCTTACCTTTCTTTATCAATATCAATATCCAACACTTGTTGTACTTTTTCAAGAATTATTTGAATACATTCATTGAAGACAGCTGAAATAAATTTAACATATCAATACATGTGCCAAAATATTTTATTTTTCTAAAAGATTTGTTTTACAATTTTGGCCTTGCGCACAATAGAGGAATAAATATTAAACATTAGGAATAGGAATTATTTTAAGATAATAAAATCGAAAAAACTCTTAGAAAACAATTAGAGTTTTTTTGATTTTATTATTTTTAAATAATTCTTATTCCTAATATTTAATATTTATTCCTAATATTTTCTCTATTGTGCGCAGGGCCTAAGATATATAGATATTAAAACGTTGAAAACGATATAATAAAAAAAAAAGATTTTCCGATTTTTCTTCTGAGCATCGAAGTAAATATTCGCCCGATTCCAGCGTTAAACCGATACTTCGATAACGAAATACGGCGAATCGCGATTGTAATGGTTAGAGGGGGGCAATTGCGCACTAAAGTCACGTCGCAATAACAAAGATTCCGATTTCGCCCGTACTCCCGATGCCGCATAACGCACACAAAAGTCCTCGCGAAGCTCAATTCCGCGATAATTTATAACGCCGGAATCGCCGAACTCCGACATCGCGCGATATCGCCACTTACAGCTGATCTTGAGTAGTTGATCCTTCGAGATATCGGCCATGGTTGATACTTGATGCCACATACTGTGCATGCTACTGTAGAATTTAAAAAATAAAGGATTTTAATGAAACACACCTATAATTATATTAGATCAATACACCTGTTCTCTTTCTTTTCTCGATTTTATTAAATTAATGTACTCACAATCTCGCGTTTCCGTTCCGTCTTCGCTCACCGATGATTAACTAACGATGATTGACAGCCTCGGGGCTCCGGGAGTGATGCCAAATTCGGGATACGCAATACGCTAAAGGCCGGAACACATGACAGACTTTTGCAATAAAACCGATATTACATTTGTCGTACGACAAATGTAATATTGGCTTAAGGCATAAGGGATTCAACCAATCAGAGTCCTTCATTTATATTCCTAGGATAGAAGGTTCCTAGGACTTTGATTAGTTGATTTCTTTACGCATTGTGCAAAAGTATATGTGCTCCGGCCCCCAAGCAGGGAAGAAATACAAACGAAAAACAAGCGAAAATCGCGTGAGCGCCGGTGGTAAAAACTCTCAAATAAACTCGCGTTGCGACTGCCATAATTCGCGTAACATGCGTGCAAGATTAAAATTAGCAGAGTGGTCAATAGACATGAATGTTTGGTTTTGGCAATCCTGCTTTAACCGTTAGTTCATTTGACCAAACTTGGTGAAATCAGCCCTCAGTTGATGATCGAGCACGGAAGTGAGATTGTGATTACCAATGAGTACATTAATTTAATAAAATCGAGGAAAGGAAGAGAATAGAAGTATTGATCTATTGTGTAACTAAAGATATATTCCTTAAGATCCTTTAATCTTTAAATGTTTCGCTCGCTGATACTATCGCCGGGAAAAATCTGTGTACTCCTTCTTCTGGCAAACTAATAATTATAGCAATAGGGGATGACATCGCGTTCATTATCCCTTAGTATTAATTGCAGTAATTGCACTCAATAATAATTCTGAATTATTTGAGAGAACTCGAAGAGGCCGGAATACTCTATCTACTTTGTATTTCTCCTGTGTATCCGATTGTTGTTTGATGCGTTGTCGGCATTTATTGTCGTGCGTACAATGCGGCAATAAACAAGGAATTTAACATCTCGCAAAACCGTCACAGAGGCCGAACGAATACGTGCCGCGCGTGAAAAAAAAAAACGACGCCCTGCGCGCCACAAATTTTTCTGATAAGCAGCCCCCGGACTCGCAACCTCTCCTCCTTCCCCAACCCACCCTTCCTCCTTCTCCTCTTCGCGAAACGTGTTCTACGCGCCTGCACGCTCATATGCGCGTATAACGTAGCGAGGTATAGCCTACACACCCGGACTGTCGCGCGCGCAAGAGTTGCTCGACCGGCGCATTTTTCTTTTTCCTCTTTCTCTTCTCTCGCGCGGCTTCTCTCTTTCTCTCGAGTGGTCCCCATTTTCAGGGTTCGGGCCCCGGTTTCCTGCACACGTATATGTATGTACGCGCGTGTCATATCCCGCATAACAGAGCGATTCGATATTCTTCGATCTCAAATTCCTAGTGGAATCTCCTCACTTGACTCTCTCTCTCTCTCTCTCTCTCTCTCATGTGTTACTTTATTATATATATATATATATATTCCTGTTATTCCTCTCCGCTAATGTTAAATACACCGCGCATTCTAGAATCAAAAAAATCGAGTATCCTTTTAATTTTAATTAAATATCTCATTTTGGTCAATTTAAAAATAATTTTTCTTCGTTTTATCGCCGTTCCCTATTATCTGGTTTTATCTGGTTCCCTATCCTGCGCTTAACTTTGCAAATTTTTAATTGACGTTTAATAATTAAATAGTACAATTTTCTGTCGTCGAAAGTATACGAAGTCTACGAACCTTCGAAATCTAAACACTCCTCCAGATCCTGGACCGGATCTTTCTTTCCCCTTCCCCTTCCCTTCCCAAATAGGAAGTTATATCCCACGTAACTGAGGCGCACACGACTTCCACAGGACACACATGTACTGCCGTGAATTATGTTGCTTGCTACTTACAATGTGTAATTGAGACTCGCGACTTTCTCCCTCGGAAGCGCATATCGAGCTGCCCACCCAGCAAAAAGAGTAAAACCTCACGATCGACTTACCGCGAGAATTTATCCTGGCATTCTTATTCGATCGTTTTCGATCGCGCCGATTTGACGTTTTATTAGAACGAATATTTTCTCCTTAAAATTGGACTGTTTAACATTGAAAAAAATGTACATACTTTGAAAAAAGTTTGAGCAAAATTTTCTTTTATTTAATTTGTGAAAGTAGCTTTATTAATTCGTTTAAATACATTAAATAGTATTTGCATGATGCCAAAAATATCTCAGCATCTCAAAAAAATCATATTTACCGGATATATATAAATATCTATAGAGATTTATATGTGTGTTTACATAACTTTAGTATTTTTGGAAAATGGAATACAAATAAAATTTCTTCAGAAATATAGAGCTATAAAATATTTGTACAAATACAAGAATAAGAACAATTAAAAATGAAAAATGTATGAATCTCAATTATATGTAGAATATTATTTATATTAATTTAATAATGTGTAATATTTATGAATAATATTTATTTATTATTTTATAACATAGATGCAACTTTCTCAAGTAAGAAAACACTGTGACTATTATGAGATATTGTTTACTTAACTTTCTTACACAAAGTTTAATAAAATATATATAAAAAAAGAAGTGCTTTGTTTTGCGCGATGACACGTCTTTTACCATAAATTCTCTCGTCGCGACTTTTATACATAAAAGGCCTCGATAACTCAACTCTCACAAGAACGTGACGTACCTCGTCTTCTCTCTTTCTCCTGCCTCCATTTGGCCCATCAATTACGACTAAACTCGTTACGATCTCGTTACATTCGCACGTATAGGTATATGTATCTGCCTATGGCCCTGCGCACAATAGAGAAAATATTAGGAATAAATATTAAATATTAGGAATAAGAATTATTTTAAAATAATAAAATCGAAAAAACTCTGATATACAAATACAAATTCAAGTACAAAGGGCTCTTTTATTAGCTTTTATTAGTCCTTTATATCCGAATTTGTATTTTTATATTAGAGTCTTTCCGATTTTATTATTTTAAAATAATTCTTATTCCTAATATTTAATATTTATTCCTAATATTTTCTCTATTGTGCGCAGGGCCTATCTCCGTGAAAGTTCACCCCCGAGAGACGAGGGTAATGTCTCGGCGCGCGAGAGATTTTATATCTCGTTCATCCCACACACAGGAGCACGAGATGAGACGCGCGTGCGTTTATGTACGCACACAGGTGCGTGCGCGCGCATATATATCGACGAGAATGTTTCCGTTAAAAAATGAGCCCGTGCCGGTGCCACACGGCACGTAAAGTCAGTGGCGTAACCGGTAGCATCGGCGGTCCTCTTTCAATTAATAACGTGATCATAGGTTGTTAGAGGTTCCTTCGCCAGACAATCCCACCTCCTTCACCCTCCGCCGCGCCACCTTCTCTTCTACTCCTTTTTCTGCATCCCTCGCATTCCCTCTCTTTCTTTTCGTCTCTCGTCTCTCTCTTTCTGGAGTCTCTTCTCTTCCAGTTCCTCTTTATATCCTGTTCTCTCCTCGTCTTGTTCTCTCCTTATTCTACTTCCACGCACGTCACTCCACTTACCTTCTGCCTCGTTTTTTTCCACCGTTCTCATCGCCATCCTCATCGCCTCTCTCCTCTCTCGCTCCGATCGCTCTTCTGCTTATACAGAAATGCATACGGGGTGACCCGAAGTTACCAAATGTTCTTTAAGACAGATTCTTTGATCTAACATCCACGTTTTTTTTCATGACAATATTTATAATTTTAAATCATTAGTAATTAATAATCTACGACTTGCTGTTGATTAATTAAAATTCGGGAGAATAAACATGTGGGACGACAAGATCATGTTAATTTTAATCGACGTTATTCTATTAGAAACTTAATTACAGAAATATGCAAAAATATGTCTCTTAACAATTCTCATGATGTGTATTTTTCTGAAAAAAATCATTTATTAATTGCAAAAAATGGGATTAAGTATTCTGTGGCTGCGTGACACCCCCTATATACAGACGTACGCGCGCGCGTCTCTTCTTTTACCCTTCCACATAGTCGCACCTATGTTCTTCTTATTCGCGTCTCGCGAATAAGAAGACCTCGTCGAGCGCATAATTTAGCGCGAACGAGCGCGGGATGTCATTTTAATTGTCCGATGATCGGCAGCGGGTATCGATCCGCGTGTCCTTCGATTTCTCGCACGATCGGTCTGCCGGAAATTAGTTTCCTTCCAGTACGTCGAGCGCACAGATTCCAATTAATCTTGTAAATCCTAACGAAAGATTGCATCTACATATATTCACTGTTGCAGCAAAGAAAGCTGAGATTGTGAGATTAAATTTAAATCACTTAAAGTGTTATTATTTGTTCATTAATAACGTATAATTAAATTAGAGCAAGTAAAACAAAAAAACTTTAATTATTATATTGTTATAAATTATGTTTTCTATCTTCCCAACTTGTTTTATAAATTGTAATTATAATTATTAACATCTTTATTATATTAATCACAAAACTTTAAAGAAATGAATAATCACAATTTATAGTTATATATATATTTAATTAATTAATTATTATAGTTTAATATTAATATTATTGAATAAATATAATTAAATATATATAATTGTATATATAAGATATGAGATAAAAAAATAATTTTTATAGACAAAATTTATAGACAAGATTTTTATACCCGAAATTCCAATAAACTCTAAATAAGTATGCGTAGCTGAAGAAATGTAGTTGCGTTTAGGGCTCGAGGAGCCCTAAATCCGCCGTCGTTGCTCGTTACTCCTCGTTTGACCGGTATTGTAATACAATTTGAACGAATCCCCCCTCCCGCGGAGGAGGCGAGATAAAAATAAGTTGGCAGTCGTATTTCAAAACGGATGATCCATCACCGACCACCTGACGGATCTTGCACAAAGACCTCAGCATCCACCTAAACCCGATGTCTTGCGTTGCGCTCGTCGGAGCAAAAGGAAAGCCAGGGTGAGTGACAGAAAGAGAGAGATAGAGAGAGAGAGAACGTCGCTAAATTAGGATTTAGCAAAGGGGAATCGCGTCGTAGTGAATCTTGAGAAAAAGTTGCCTCTTTCGCGCGCGCGCATTGTCATGATAATAACGCGAGGGATAATAAATTTACTAGCCGCCGGTTTTATCCCGGTAAAACCAACTAAGTTTCTTCTACACTGAGAATAAGAAACGCGAATTCGACGATCGCTGCCAGGTGCGCTTCAAGATCGATGTCGTTAATTTCAACTCGTTAATTTCACATTTGCAGAGCAGTTGTAGCTATATAGTTTTTTTTTAGTGTTTTTATTGAAAACTTGCTAAATACAACAAGTAGAAGATTGAGCAACATCTTTTATGGATTCTCGTGATATCATACATGTTATTAAAATAGTTACCATAGCATTAAAAGTTATTTTAGAATTATCATTTTTTTTCAACATGATTATCTCTAGCATTATTATTAAATTGTTTTACAATCATTCATCAATCATTTACAATATTATAATTGATTTATAATCATTTATCTCTTACTTTATTTTTTTACAATCAATAAACTGCTTTAATAACATAAATCTTCGAAAAGAAAGCGTACATACATAGATGATCAAGAGAACGATCGCGTATCATGTCAAGTATATCTTGTCGAGAAAAAAAAATGTAGAGCATGGAGAAAAATGTTTCTTCAAAATTACATTAACTACAAGAGTTTGATCGATCTTGTGTTGCACAAATTTCCTCAATTTCTTCCAAGTACAATATTTACGAGCTAAATGGCCTGTATGGTACCATAGAAAACTGACGTGTTACAAGAACAGCGCGACTCTCCTCGTCCTGGACACACTGGTTTATATCGAAAGCGACATGCCGATCCGAAGGTTAACTCCTCGGAGAAGAGAGCTACCGATCTTCTCCTCGTCGAGGTCGTTTTCCCGTGACATATTCCGCGTATAACGGACACTTAAGCCGCGCGTTGCGGTCTCCCGCGACATCTCGTCCGTTCAATGCGGCCCCGATCAGTCGGCGAGGGGGAGAGAGGGCCCTTCTGTGGTGCAGGGGGGAGGGGGGAGGGGAGGGAATGAGAGCGGCGAGAAAAACAAAGCGGACCCCGTAGAAGCGAGAGAAGACCGCAGCGGAAACTTAGAAGGCTTCCTCGTCGAAGGGTATCTGTCCTCTCCGTCTTCTCCTTTCCCTTTCCACCCCTTTTCACCTTCTCTCATGTCACCTGTATTGCTTCGTCAATTTCTCTTTTTTTAATTGTATCCTGGAGACATGGTAAAAAAAAACCGCAACAATATCCCATACGCGCAAAGGTGCATCGTCCCCGCGAAGAATGCCTCTTTGACAACCTTAGTCTCTTCTCTGCCAAGCTAAAAATATCTTCCTCCAGTTCAGTCCATATCTCTCAGTGAACTGATAAAAGTCTCCTCGTATTTCAAGTTATGATTTACCTACATATATTTCCTCCAATTTGTCATAATTATAGGAATTAGTTTTTATTGTGTCAATTATAAATTATTATTGTTATATACGCAAGGAGTTGTCTGAAAAATTATGGATTGAAATTGCGTTTCCGGTAACGAGAGAGAAGTAAAACGCGAGACGATAGAAATGACGAAGTTCAAGGACGCACCAGGCCCGAATTCCTCTCCTTTCCTCTCTCATCGTCGCTTGTCAGGCCCCGCGAGCGACGGAAATTAATATGCTTGGCCCTCCTGTGACACAATGTTGCAAACGATGCGATCGGCGCATACCTGGACGTCGCTCACGATCGCGACGCGCGATGAGATATGACGACATTGTGACTTTACTCGTGTCCTGACGAAGTCGCAAATTCACGTTATCGATCGTCGACGATGTCAGCGGGCTAACCGGCCTCTCGAACATACTTTCGTCCTTTTATTTGAATACATACACCCGGGTATTGTGCGATGATCCTTCGATGCACGAATAATACCACCTTATACACAAGGAAATAAAGTAGTTTATCGAGCTTCAAGTTGTGTTGTTTCAAAAAATTCTGGACAATCTTTCTACGAAATTAGTCTCAATTAAATTTTCTAGATCTCTAGTATCAATCTTATCTTTTTATTATTCTTCAATTTTTTTGTCCGGAAGAATCTCGAAACATTAAAAATCATTATTAACCGATATATCTCAATATCTTCGTTACGAGAGAGTATCGCTCTCTCAGAGGTTCCGTAAAGAGAACCCAGCTCAGGCATCCCGGGACACACAAGCGATATATGACGGGGGGCTATTAACGATTGATGGGAACAGCTCGTCGTGGCCTATGGCATCCGTCAGATTTATTATACGACGCGATATGCCGGGCGTCTCCTGACGTCCCGTGTATCGCGTTGAGTGACAGTACAGAGTGGACGGCGGACGGGAAAACAAAGCTATTAGTCCTAAGCACCGCGGATTTATTGTCCCGGCGTGGCCGTTATACGGAATTATAGTACACCCTTTAAGTGGCCTACGGGATCCCGCGCTGGCGGATCGTTATTAAGCCGTGGAATGCCGGTGAGAGAGAGAAGACTTCCTGCCTCTCTTTCTCTTTCTCTCCTTCCTCGCGGAAAATATATTTCGCTCCAACGAAACTATTATCGCCGAGCTCACGACTTGGAAGTGGGAAGTAATTGAGTTTCTCCGAGAGAGAGACTTACGCGTTCGTTTAAACGCGCGACGACAATGCGTTATCTCTAATCGCATTTATTTAGACTCGCCTTTATCGATTGACTCTATTAGAAATTAATTGCGAAATAAAGCGAGAGAGAGAAATGGAACGTTGGAAAATTATGTCACAATCTATATAAGCTAAAGCTAGTTCTCAATTTATGTTTGATAAATTAATTTTTCTGTCGCGAATTATTTTCAAAAATTACGAATTTAATATGCATTTGTTATACACCGGAATCGGAATCAGTATCGAGCGATATTTCGCTGCTACTATAGACAAATATCGGCGTCGAGAAATTCATATCGAGCTCTCTCGGTAGGAGGGAAAATGGTTTAATTAATTAATTAAAAAAAAGATTCTCATCGATTTTAAAAGATGCGGGGAACGTGCGTTCTCTGTAATAATTACATCGCAATAACGCTCGTTACAACCGCACGCTCTCGTCGCTCACGAATACGGGGTCTGCAACCGCGAAGCGTAAAACAGCCATTAGCAGATACACATCGCGGAATTTCAAATTCCATACGAGCCGAGTTGCGGGAAGTTGGCGGAAAATCGCGCGATAATCACGCCGATTTTACAGCATACGCGTCTTTGATTTACGAATCTCTCTCTCTCTCTCTCTCTATCTCTATATAACGCTCGATAATTACCGCTCGTTACGTTAACGCTAATTCGCATAATCTTCCATGCATCGTGCGTGTAAAAAGTATGACAATATATCGCGCACGACATTTTTATTTAAATATAATCATTCAATTCGTTTGTGTCTGTGTGCTGGTATCATTTTTTTTAACATAAGAATTTTTTAACATAATATACATATTTTTATATAAGAAATATAAAAAAAAATTTATGTAGAGAGTTAAAAAAAACATAAGATGAAGACTTCCTTAAAGAAAACCATTTGTAGTTTACTGCAGCCTGCATTTATACAAGAAACTCTCTGTAATCTTTCAAAGAATTTTAAGTTATTAATAAAAGTCAGAGTCGAAAAAAGCATCTCTCGAAGGAAGAAGCATCGATATCGAGCTTTGCAGATAACATCTTCCGCGCGCTCTTACATTTCTAATATATATTTTCCAACTCTCAAATTTTTCCATATGTCGTACGGAATGCGGGAGGAAAACGGCTATTAGTAGATACATATCTTATTGTCTCCGATCGTTATACAGAATTATGGTGTATCCTTTAAGTCTCCCTCGATCGTCGTCATCATCGTCGTCGTCGTCGTCGTCGTCGTCGTCGTCGTCGTCGTGGGCCATGCGGGCCCCCACGAAGACACGTTATTAATCGGCCGATGTCAGTGGTTCGACCCCTCATAGAGAACCCATAGGACCTCGTTCGGTAAAAGGAACGGGGATCGCGCTCCTCGAGTGTATCGGACCCGCTCGATGCATGCCTTCGACGAAGAGGCGAAGGGCGAAGGGGTGGGACGAGAAAGGCCGAGCCGGTGGGCCCGGGAGCGACGGAGGGGGACGGTGGAACGCGGGACTCTCAGAAGAATGGGACTCACTTCGTGCATGACCCAAAGAAACCCCCGCTGAGAGCGACTCGATCCGATCCGCTGATCCCCAACCGCGCTGACGCAGATACCATCTTTCCTTGCACTCCGAATGCTCCTATCTCCAGGCGTTTCTTACCGCCCATATACCGTGCTCTCGCGCCGCGTCGAAAGAGTAAAGTGAGAAGCGAGAAAACGAGAGAGAGAGAGAGAAAAGAGGGTGGGATTGTAGCCGAGAGACAGCTATATGACCGCACTGATTTGTCTGCTTATTGTTGCCGTTGCCTCGTTCGTTGTTGTTTCCGCTCGTTCGCGAAGATGATGCCGATGGTGTCGCGACTCTCATGACAACGACGAGAAAAAGAGGGAGAGGTCGTATGACGCGCGAACTGATTCCGGAGAGATCGAAGAAGTTTCGACGCCTCCGTCAATTTTCCCGACGCGGTGATTTCAACGCCGGCACAAGAAGTATCGCTCTTCGCTGCCCCGCGATCTAAGGCCGATATTAATATATGTATACATATGACAAAATTGTTGTCGAATGTAGCGATTGGCTATTAAATAGAGAATATCCAGAGTCTTTATTCTAAAACTTTCTCTAACTGATAACCAATTGCAACATTCGACAAACATTTTGTATGTATGTAATATCGACCTAAATTTTTATTGTTGGAATTTTTATGTGTTAAAAAAAAGAAAATTGGCCTCTTCGCTAATTTTTCGTACAAAACTCCTCTTTTGTTCACAAAATTGCATAGACTAATTTGAGAATTTTTAATTGAGATAATTAGCGATTAAGCAACAGGGGCGCAATAGATCAGACATGAGATTGCATCGCACGACAATCTACGTTAACTAACGCCAAATTAGCGAATTGTTACTCCTCTCTCGATTATAGCCGTGCGTATAATCTAGACAGAGATGGGAAGTGAGTTAATTAGGATTACTGCCAACCGGCAACTGATGCAATAGCGCCCCAAATTGCGGGTTTCCACAGACAGTGCAGTTGTTTTATTGCGGCAATAAATAAGTTTATCCCATTATGACAAATTAGGATAGCTAATTTGAACCAACCTTTGTTTTTCAAATCTCTACATTTTTTTATCAATGAATTTTATCAAAATTCATATACAATATATAATTAATGAATGATATCTGAATAATGATCAACGCGACATTTGCATTATAATTAATATAGCAATTAATACAATTGAGCATATACATATCTTTAAACGATGCGGGATAATTCGTCAATCTTGTTGAGTTGATTAGGAAATCAAACTCACTCAAAATGATCGATATCCTTGGTTAACGAAAAGGTTGTCATACGCGACGTTCTTACGATTGATTAGACGAGCACTTATTAGCGCGCGGTGACGTTTAAAATTAATCGTGAAATCAAGAATTAATGGGACACGACTAAACGATCGCAGAGATCGTGACGAAGCGCGTTATTCACGCAGGCTGCGTTTTGGCCTGCCTGAAATAAGTATCGGCTCGCTTAACACAGGCATCATGCATGGGTGGCGAACGGTTCACGTGCAACGAAATCCGCGCCGTTATCGCATCATTACGAGATAAGAGTCAATCTTGTGGATCGTGTGAACTATGTCGGGAAGTTTAAGATACTTCGCGGCCATTTAACACGTGACTGCCGATAGCTGCTATTAATGACAACGCAGCGCGAGGGGGCCCTCCTATAATTATCGGTGGACCCGCTTCGGCGGACTTTGCATAAATTTATCTCGTCGAACAACGTCGGTATACTTCGTGAATACACGTGAATACATTAGGCGAACGAGCTCCCGGCCCGAACCCGGCTCGTTATCGATGTCCCTTATCGTGTCGATTTTTGGCAGTCGATAACGCCGACTCATAATGGTCCATTGATCTAACATTTGATTCGTAAAAAAAAAAAGAAAAAGAAAAACCGAAACTGTGATTCAACAAGCAATCTTATAGAATGTA
The DNA here is from genome assembly GCF_030444845.1 of Prenolepis imparis. Classification (NCBI taxonomy): domain Eukaryota; kingdom Metazoa; phylum Arthropoda; class Insecta; order Hymenoptera; family Formicidae; genus Prenolepis; species Prenolepis imparis. The sequence continues at coordinate 1,668,843 of NW_028141169.1, read as the reverse complement.
GTCAGATGAACCGATTGGTCGTATATATGTTACACGATACGGTCATTAGTTAAATAACATTTACGGAAAAAAAATTAATTCTCTCCCTTTCCGTGTCAAATTAAATTCCCCCCTAAAAAATGTTATATAATATTTCTTTTATAATATTTGAAATAAATTTAAAAAAAAATTTATTATAATGAAGAGATATGATTTTATTTACACATATAAACACACGCTTCTCTCTCTCTCTTTCTCTCGCAATCTATTGAAAATTTCAGGGTGTCGTAACCCTTTAATAACACACGAGCGATATTGATCGGCGGCCGAGATCGCCTACGAACGCGACACGCGTCGATCATGCACAGAGTTGCATAAGCGCATCCATCTGGGCAACGATCGGTGCATCTGGGTTACACGCGATTTATTGCGACGGTAGGCCACGGGATCGCGACGATTTATTCTCGCTTAATCCGCTTTACTCTCGCGCCGCGTGTCTGGACTTTTGTTTCGTCATCCACGCGTTGTTTCATACGACGGCGATATATATAGGCACGCCTAGAGAGCAATAATCGATGGTAACCACTTCGTCAATGACAAAGGGTGAGAAGGGGGATCCGACTAATTACTAGAAAGACAAATGCGCCCACCGTCTTCGGATCGTCCGCTTACATAAAAGCTTTCTATATCCGAGAGATGTCCGTGTATTTTATCTGTCGGCCGGATTATGTGTACACAAGAGAATATTACATACGGCCACGCACACAAATACACACACACACACACACACATACGAGATTACACTGACTGACGGTAAAGGAAAAACAATTTATGCCTCTTTTTTGTGAGAAAGAGAGAGAGAACTCATACGAGAAAGTATTTTAATCAAGTCCGCCGATTCGATTCTACGCACACTGAATAGTTTATTATTATTTACGTAGATGTCGATATTAGAAACAATCTAATTATTTAAATTGACCAAGATTACACACATATTGATATTTTACAATTTGCAAATTTATATTAGTCGCAGATTTATGTGGCTCTATATTTTTTGTAATCATCTCTTTTTAGAAAAAAATATATAGGTATATATTTCGGAAAGAGAGGACTATAAAAAAATATAGAGCGACACAAATCTACGCGCGACAAATGTAAATTCACGAATTATAAAACATCAATGTGTGTAATTAAAAAAAAATATATATAGGTATAATATTTAATATATATAATCTAATATTATATTTTATATGTATGATACATATAAATAATAATATAAATAATAAATAATTATGTATATTTTATTTTTTGTCGACTATTACTCCCGCATTATATTTTTAATGATTCGTATATTGTCCCACTTCTCAATATATCAGTTGCTCGTAGTCGCATACAAACCTTGACGTTGTTGACGTGACTGAAAATTTAATGAAATGAGACATGCACAAGAGCGGGATCGAAAAACTAACTTTCTCACGAGTCTTCGCATGCATACCGTGACTTCGGTATCGCAATGGCCTTCGGTATACGTTTCCTTCGACACGTAATTTTCGACGTGCAATTATGTTCCCGGGGGTTAGAGCCGAATCTTCATGTCGCGAATTTTCGTATCAAATATACGGATCTCTCGATATATCTCAAAGTTAATCTTTCACCTTTTTTTTATCTCGTGCTCTTTATAATTATAGCCTTTCAACCTCTGTAAAAAAATTAACAGAAATTATTATATAGGAGAAAAAAAATTCATTACTTCTCGTTTCTCTCGATACAAAGTGTCGCGACGAAAGTTTTCGTTATACAACTCATGTGGGAATTTCTACGATGACCTATGTAATCTATCTTGAAAATTAAGCTTCGATCGAGACTTTCCCAAAACATTCCTCACCGACCGACAATATACCGTCGTTACCGTCCAGTCACCGACGACTCAATCCGATCAGAATGACCGATGACCTTCGGCGAGCCACTTTTAATCGTCCACCTCTTGTTGTTGCAGGTACGCGTGACGGTGCTGGATAAGAACGACGTGGCACCTACGTGGGGTCCGGGCCCGTGGAAATTCAAGATATCCGAGGAGGCGCCGCCCAACACCGTTGTCACGGTACTCAAGGCCTACGATCCGGACACCATCGGTACCCTGACTTACACGCTGGTGCCGAATCATCATCATCACCATCATCATCATCATAATCATCATCGTTCCGACAACCAGCCGTCTGCAGACGACAACGACGACGGGACGCAGAGCCAATTCAAGCTGCATCCGACCACCGGTCAGTTAAGCCTCGCCGAGGCCCTCGACAGGGAAACCAAGGAGAGATATGTGCTTAGAGTGCGCGCTGATGATGGCCTGCAACATCGGGATATCGTGCTTAACATACAGGTAAGAATGCGATAGAATAGCAGGGTATTCTAAAAATAAGTGGGAAATTTTTAAAACGAGAATACAATTTTTTCAATGTACACCCATATATGAGTCGTTCGCTCGAAGAACGACTTAAGTCGACTTAAGGCTCCTGGGTGCTCACCGCGGCCATATTGGAATCGTGACGTCAGAGGCGAGAAAATACACGCTATTTTTTTTTAGATGCCATTTCTAAATAAAAACATATTTGCATAAAATAACACTTAAGATCTCTTTAATACACTTCTAAAAAACGGCGAAAACTATTCTTTTCCCTTGACAGTCAATCAACAACTCTAAAATGATCGAGATATCAGACTTTGACATGCGGAATGACTGCGCATGTGCAAAGACCAGAAGGACATAATATTACATTTTACAGCTGTTGATTGATTATAAAGGGAAAAGGATAGTTTTCGGCGTTTTTTATAAGTGTATTAAAGAGATCTTAAGTGTTATTTTATGCAAATATGTTTTTATTTAGAAATGGCATCTAAAAAAAATAGCATGTATTTTCTCGCCTCTGACACGATTCCGACATGGTCGGCAAGGTACCAGGAGCCTTAAGTTTTTGCAAAAAAAATTGAATTAAAGATTCAACTGTGTGATTCGAGTTATTAATTATTATGTCATTCAGCTTTTATATATTTTAATATACACGTTCCTATTTTGCTGACAATGAGTAGCAAAATATTTAATAACTTGAATCATTTAGTTGAATCTTCAATTTTTTTGTGCAAAAACTTAAGTCGACTTAAGTCGTTCTTCGAGCGAACGACTCATATGTATACTAGCTGTCTTAAAAATTCTCTAGTATCGAATAGTCGCGAAATAGACGAGAAGAAGCTAAGAATAATATGAAACTCGGCCACTCTCTCCGAACGCATCGCGAAATATCGCAGATGGCATTCGGGGGATGGGGAAAGCTACGGTCTAAGATCGGTAGAGAGATCGGTCGATTGTTCCCGGGTATCGGAATGCTCGACGAGCGAGGGGTCAAGTCGATAATGCATTAGACACGTCCCCGTGCCGAAAGGTCGCCGACAACTTCCTACTATAACTGTAACCTATTGCTTCATATCGACAATTCCTCTCTTCTCTCTCTCTATTTATAAATATAATATAGCGTCGTAAAATAGAATTTAGTCGTTGTTCGAACGGACAGACTCGACGTCGGCTAATCTCCCCTCGGTTGAGAGGATCAATTGCGCGGGTAACGAATGAAGGATCTCATGAGTAACGAATGAAGCATGAGTGAAGATATTCTCTCGTGAGAAAAGAGGAGGAGAGAGACGGAGAGATGTTAAATAAGCGCAGCGACGAATTAATTTATGGGTGTACTTACATGGGATATCGTTATTGCCGAGAGACGGCGAGACCAATTATACCGGTCAATTTAAAGGCAATCAATCTCTAACGGAATCGAGCTAGGCAACACGACACGGCACATAGTATGAAATTTGTCTAGTCTTCTCTGGGAAGGGAAGAAGATTCTTAACCGATTATATTTTCTGACCGAAATAGTTTTTCTTTTGCTTTAAGATTATTTTTGGCTTAAATAGATGAAACACCCAGTTTGATTTTTTATTGAAAAAAAATTTGTTTACGTGAAAAAGATAAAATTTAGAACAAAAGTCAAAATTGAATCGATTTCTCGCGATAGAAATACCTATAGTGTTGCAGTTTTGTATTAATAATTTAATATTGATTAAACATTGGTTAGACTATTGTGTTACTTTGCGGAGGCGTGAGTCGCGGATGAATCTGATATTTTTCAATTAATGGCAGTAGGTAATCGGAGGGGAAGAGACGAGGAAAGTCCGGGTGTGTATACGGTTATAATGCCATATGCATAAGTCAGCGCTGTCTATCGCAACAAGCGATCTCGAGCAGAACAATGTTGCGCTATTGCGTACCCGCGCAAGCATCACTCGGAAGATAAATCTACGATCGCTCGGCGACCAGCCATGCGAATTGCTCATACACTCATTCCGCACGTATATAAATGCAACAATGGCGCACGCCCTCGTCTTAATGACAAAGATCGAGTTCGTTTCTACGTGCGATTATGAAACGCCGCGAAAAATCGGTCATTGCGTCAGAATGAGAGAGAGAGAGAGAGATCAATTGTAAAAATGTTCGAGATTTTAATCAGAATTTCTGATCGGAGAGACAAGACAAACTTAGCCTTTAAATTGACGCCTTCTTACCTTATGTCTCGCAATGATTTTCTCTATTTTTTAATAAAGATATATCCAATTTTTCAATGTTCAAAATCAATTTTCGAAAACAAAGCTTTACACGAAAAAAGATATCTTCTTATATATAAAATATAATATATATACTTATATAGATATTATTTTCGATCTGCAATTACTTTTGCACGATGAATTATTTTCTTTTCGGGGTTGAATAACGTTTACCGCCCTCCCACGCTATCGCCGTTAAATTATCGATTTGAAGCGTCAGCCTTGGAGAAACGCTTAAGTCAAGTCAGACAAAATCACAAAATATTCACAGCTCTGTTCAATAACTCCAATCCTTCTATATCGTGAGGCGTTCTCGGGTAAGAGAGTATATCCCGCCTTATAATTCATTACGCGGCTCAACCGAGAGAGGCGATAAAAAACGCGAGTCCGGTCGCGGAGGGAGCCGTCGGGTCGGCCGTTTAACGAAGCCCCGAAGAAGATGAGGTCCTGACCACCGGGTCGGGTCCTCGGAGACAATCGCAAAAATTATTTTTATGATGCGTAATGGCTGGAATTCTTTTAAGGACCTCTCTTTGCTTGCCGCTCTCTGCGCTCTCGCGCCCCGCTATTCTATCCTTAAAGGCAGGACGAGAGGAATGCTGGACCCGATCATAGCTCGAACGACCCAGCGGTTTCGGGTTTTCTCCGTTGAAAGCGAGCCGTTTCTCTATTGGCCGACAGTCGCGGAATCTGCCCCTTCTGGCCTCTTATATCTGATCCCCTTGTACCGTTCTTCCTCTCCTTCACCCATCGTCCGTGTTCTTCTCCCGCTAACCTTAACCATTTCTTTCTCGACCGACCTTATCGAACCCCTTGGAGAATCTCTTCTTCGATTCTCTCCCCCTGTCCTCTCCCTTCTCCCCTATCCCATCTTCTCTTCCCATCGTTCATCCTTCGGAATCATCGCGGAAGAAAAGAATGAGACGGAGAAGCGACAGCGCTACCAGAATAACTCTAATCATAAAAAGTATACTCTCTACTTCTCCATATTCAAAAATAAATTTATTTAAGGAATTGTTTAAAGAATATTTCAATTTGAAGAATACCGAGCATGCGTCTCTGAATTCACTCTTAAGTCTTTTGTATATAAATAGAGCACTTTGCTATATTTATGAATAATTAAAAGTCGAAATGACTTGATAAATTATATCAAGTAATTTCTGAAAGCATCGAGACAGATCGCTTTTCTGGCAATTATTATAAATAGTTTAATTGATCTTCCTTTATTATGATTATAAATATATACATTATTCAGATTATAATTATATACATAATATTTTTATAACAAAGAGAGAGAAAATGTGTATGTATAATGTTGCTCGCGAATGACACGTCTCTTGCGGAATCTGGGGCCCATCTACTTTTTCCCTTCATCCTCAGCTGATTGTGAGACTTGAAGCATCTCTTTCCTCCTCAACTCCTACCCAGTCTCCGATTCTTTTTCTTCATCTTCTCTTTCCTACTTGCCGACACACACTCCTCGTCATCCACTGTCGTCTCGAGACACCGTCGCTTTTTGCAAACGGTCTCCGAGCCCTCCTTAATCAAACCGTGTCCACCTTATTCTACTTGTATACTCCGATCTCCGGAAAACTTCGAGCGTCCTCGAGTTATTTCTAGAGACACGCATCAATCCATAATATCATCTTTTAATTATATTGAAATTAGTTTAACATCAAATAAAGTTACAGGTGAAACTTGATTACTTTCACGTTGCGATGATAACAAGTTTTTCCTGTTCGATAATAAATGCCGTAATAGAGATATGTATAACATATAATGAATCGACTGGTTCTCTTTTCTAAATTGAGAAATATGATTTATATATATATTATATATAAATAGAAATATTATATATATGTATAATTTCCTTAGATCTCTCTGGTACACAGGACGAGGAACAAGAGAGGGAAAAAAATGTTATCCCCAAGCAAACGAAATAATTAACACGTAAATAGTCAGCTTCCGTTAACAACGTTGTTGAATTACAAGACGTTAATTTCGCAAGCCTCTTTTTAGCATGACAAAAAGAAATAATATGCGAAAACGTTATCGCGATGTCTAGTTTCCGTCCTCGATTTACAGGAGAGATAAATTAAATTAAATTAGATTCTCTCCGCGCATTAGAACAGCCGCGTGCACGGTTTCGCCACGCGGAAATATAGGATAATTTACATATCCGTGTATAATTTACACATGTACGCGAGATTAGCGTAATTGCCGAGGTATCATTTATTGTTTAAATTATTGCACATCCGTGTTTTCGGCGGATAGAGCCGACTGCTACTCATTTTAGTCTGACAAATGCGCGAAAAATGTAAATTTTCCCCCTTCCTCTCTCTCTCTCTGCCTCAAATTGCGAAAATGTAAAATGTAAATCTACTGCTCGGTTCTTCGGATTCAAGTTTGTGATTCTATCGGACGATAAAAGAGACGAAATCGATGCGTCGCGTAAAATTTATCGAATAAATGAAGAGACGTCGGCGACATTAATGCGTCTTCGATCGATTATATCGGATTATTTGCAGAATTATTTCAATTTTCTATCAGATATTAATATTCTGTTTACTTATGTCTCTTCATTATGTCGATTTTTCAAATGTGTTCTCATAATTAGTTATTTTTAAATAATAATAGTAATGCATATATCTATATGCATTATTATATATGTATATATAATATTTATATAAATAGTTTTACGAAAAATCTTCATATTATGTTCCATATTTTTTTTTTAAACAGTTCGTACGTCTTTAAATTAATTAAACGATCATAGAATGACTGGGCTAAAAAATTTGTGATTATCACATCTTTCGATTTACCATATAAAAAAGCGTTATAACGTTACACGTGATGAAAATTATATTTATATACCGATGCTACTTATTCTCTCCTACCTTCTTGATCGAGGACCGTCCTTTTCCGTCGTCTTCCACCTTCCACCGTCGCTGATCGATCACAATGAGCGCATTGTTACATGGATAAATAGCCCGCGGAGTCCTGAGAATGTTTTCTTCTCGCGCTGGGGCTACCGCGAGGGAGCGAGGTACAATAATTCGAGGGCGAACGAGAGGCGAGCGCGGAGAGCGGCGCGAATATTTCCGGTGGCGGCGGTGTTTATCTAAGAATGACGTCGAGTGCGCGTGCAAGATTCGAGCCGATTTTATTCCGCCGAGTGTTTATTTTAAGATCGGTACTCGGGGTTTCCGGGTCTATTAAGAGGTGTGCGTAAATCTTTTTTCTACTTTGCGTTCACAAGTATAAAGACGAAAGGTGCGCACGAAATGAAAGCAACTCACTGTGTCCTTTGAAACGGCTCTCTCTCTCTCTTTAAAAGGAACAAGTTCTCGCGGAGGAATTCCTGGAAAGGAAGTAGACATTTAACCCTTGAGAGAAATTGCGTTTAAACATTAGAGATAAAAAATTTTCACGATATTTCAAACATTTTCTCCCGTTATATTTTAGGATGAGGTTTACAGAGAGACTTTTTAATTTATCATTGAAAAATCATTCTCTCTTCGCAGGTTACCGACACTAATGACAACGCGCCGACCTTCCAAAGCACGGCCTATTCCTTCGACATCCCGGAGAACGTCCCGAGAGGTAGCCGCGTGGGTCAGGTCGTCGCAACCGATGCCGATGCAGAGGGTCCCAACAGTCAGCTGAGCTACGTCCTCATCTCCGACTGGGCGAACGACGTGTTCTCGCTGAATCCGAGCACCGGGGTCTTCACGCTCACTGCGAGTCTCGACTACGAGCAGGTTGGTATATCTGAAGAAAAGCATACATGTTGATTTTTTTTGGACGAATAAAGTTATCGTTATAGACGATGATTGTCTGTACCTAAATCACAGATTTCCATATATCGGACTTCTTATTTACATCGAGAGAAGGATGAATTTTGTATGAATCTCGTTTCTCCAAGATTATAAATATTGTAATTAATGGTTTATATTCGCGTATGGATATTTTTCAATGAATCAGTCTGGCAGCCGGATTTTGGTCGGAAGATGACAGTGTTAATAAAGTTATCGTCGGCAGTGATTATTTGTAAATCAGACGATTATTTGATGCGGATTATATCCCTTTCGAATCGGAGTCTTTATTTATTAATAGAAAAATTTGAATTTTTCATGAGAACGAGTTTCTCTTCATGATTATAAATGGTTCACAAACTTGTTCGAAGAAATCTCTCGATATTTTATGACATTTGAAGTTTCATCGATCAGATTGAATAGACACGATCGATTGAAAAATATTTTTCTTTGATTTGACATACTCTCGGGACTTTCTATTTATTATTTCACTTTATACGCTATTAAATAATCCAGCAATCCAGAACATGTTCATGAACTGGAACGAGACGATGCCGGATGATTCTGAAGTTATATGTTTACATATCAATATACTATAGACACGTCCATCATAACGGTCGATGGATACGAAAGGGTTAACTGCGGCCTGTCGAGATGAAGTTCCGTTTGGATCATGGTCGGAACTAAAAGACGCTTAAAAAACGCGTTGGCCGCCCGGGGCAGCGATTATAACCACGAACACCACCTCTATATTCAAGCGCACCATTATATTATCCGGAGCGGAGGGCAAAACGCTAGAATTTAGGGTTTAACGCTATAACAGTCGAACAACAGATCGAAGAACAGACAGTCTTTAATGGCGATCTCTCTGCATTTCGGAGACAAGCCGTAGTTAGCCGAACGAGCACATACGCTTTGCGGATCACGTAAATAACGTAACCAATAGCGTAACCGAGGTTTTATAGGGAAAAACTCGCGATAATCTTCCAGATAAGAAAGGAAAAAGAATTAATTACACAGTTTAATAAGAAAATACAAAAAAGAGAATAACCATTTAATTTTTTTATGCTAAATATAACACCGACTTTTAAATTGTCTCACCACGTCACAAGAAATTGAGAAATTTGCAATTAAAGTTGCACAAATGAGCTATATTAATTCATCTTATCATGTTAGCTAGGGACGAAGTTTTGTTGAAATCAAAAGTTAAGTATAAAGAGTTAAGTAAATATTAAAAAATAATTACTCTCTTTCTTGTGTTTAAAAAGAAAAATTATTTTTATTGACCTGTGTTATTAATATGAGAAAGTTTCGAATAATAATCTTTTCTGATTAATTTTAAATAAAAAATATTTATTAAGATAAAAATATTAATTATTAAGTATTATGCTTACAATCTTAATTCATAAGCTTTTATTCGAAGAATAATAATTTTTCGTTTACCAAAGAAATTATTCTTTAAAGTTGATGTGTTTTAAACTATTCTCTCTTCTTCTTTCAAGTATATTATTACTATCTTATTTTACTGCATTAATATTAATCTAATTATCTAATACTATCGACAGTTATTTTTATGCAATCTTTGGCTACGCCACTGTTTCACGATTTACGATGATGAAAACTAGGTATGTATTAGTGCAGCTTCTATCGAAAAAGACGAAGGTGAAAGGAAGAAGATGAAAGAAAGTGCGAGCGAGAGGAACAAAGAGATAAGGGTAGCTTATAGAACCCTTCATCAACGTAATGCTCTTCCAGATACACGCCAACGTCATTAAAGGGCTGCGAAATACGCGTGTGTATCGTGAAACACATGTGTGTATCGGAAACAAAGAAAATAGCTATCGCGCCGAAACAGACATTTTAGTCCTTTCTCGCAAAACGGTTAATTATGGGTCTCTTAAAAGGATCTGTTACGAATCGATTTACGATAGTTGAATGAAAGTTAATTTCTCGCAATTTCTCGATATACCGAACATAGTTCCATTCTTTCAGAAAGAGAACTCCACTTTCGTTTCTTCATATATTTTTTTCAATGCTGATACAATGTTCAAAGAAATATCAAACTAATTGTAAAAATAGCGCTAAGCAATATATATTAATTCAAGCATTTATTTAGTAAAAATAATTCTAATGTGCGCTACCTTTTACTTGTATTTTTTATTTAAATTCCATTTTTCGCTAGTGTTAAAATCTCGAGGAAAATGTAATTTTTGTTGCGAATAATAATTTTTTAACTGTGGCAAAAGAATCTTTGAAAAATAAATGTTAGACGAAATTTATTCAAAGATGCAAAAGCGTATAATTATTCTATTATAATATAATAATTTATTATATTTTGGTTTGAAAAAAATAAAGAGAAAGACTCTCTTCGCTTTTTTCAGAGTATCCAGAGTTGTCTACTGTCACATAAAAGATCCTAATGGATCATAAAAAACGTTTTTTTATCATGTTTAATAGTTTCGTGGGGAGAAAACAGCTTGTAACGCGAGAACAGATATTCTGTGTAGATTATATTATTCACCTTCGTTATATTAAATGATCTTTATATGTGTCTTGTCGTCTCTACAGGTGCAGCACTACATCCTCGTCGTCCAAGCAACAGACGGCGGCGTCCCGGTGCTGTCGTCCACCGTCACGGTCTACTGCAACGTCGTCGATCTGAACGACAACGCGCCGATCTTCGAGATCGGGCCGCACGCGGCCGACATCGTGGAAAACGCGACAGTCGGCACACACGTGTTCACCGTGGTTGCCCAGGATCTAGATTCTGGTGACAACGGCAGAGTCTTCTACGCCATAACCGGGGGCGACGAGGACGGGAGCTTTGGAGTGGCACCGAACGGTACCCTCTTCACGCGCCTACCCCTCGATCGCGAACGTAAGCCTCTCTACAACCTGGTGCTAAGCGCCACTGACAGTCCCTTACCGCCAGCTCGGCCCTTGTCTTCCACGGTGCAGGTTTGTGAATAATTTTTTTCATGCATATGCAGACATATTTATACATACACATGTATATATAAATGCTTGTTTAATCTTTCCATAAATAAAGAATTATTTAAAAAAAATATTTTATTATAACATTATTTCAATTATACTTATTATATAAATATCACATACATATATATATATATATATATATATAATCTTTGTATATGTATAATATATACAATATAATATTATATATATTATATTTTTTTCTTTAACAATTTACTTTTGAAGTTAAATGTTAAAAAACTTATAAGAAAAAAAACACATATATTTGTGAATAAAGAAAAGATAGACTCTCCATTATCTCTTCGCTCGACATAGGTGACAGTGGTGTTGCTGGACGTGAACGACATGTCGCCGGAGTTCATATCGCCCACGAAGATATCGATAATTGAGAACGCGCCGAGCAATACGGTAGTGATGGCGATAAAGGCTGTCGACCGGGACGAGGGTCGAAACGGTTACGTCGAGTACACGCTTGAAGACGATGGTTTGCCGTTCACTCTAGGCCTTGTGGATGGACTGCTGCGCGTCTCCGGACCGCTGGACCGCGAACAGAAGTCCAACTACACCCTGGGGATCACCGCCAGGGATCGCGGCGAGCCACCGAGATCCTCGTCGACCACCGTCACCGTCATGGTGCTCGACGAAAATGACAACTCGCCGGTGTTCGATCCCAGGCAATACTCCGCCACCGTCGCCGAGAACGCCAGCATCGGCGCCAGCGTGATCCAGGTCAGTAAAATTGTTACGATCTGGAAGAAAATTGGATAGATAGGAAACGAGAGATACATGATTTAAAGCTTTTTACTTACTTAATTTTACTCTTTCGTTATTACTCTTTTAATTAAATATTTTTATATATTTAAATAAATTTGCATTAAAATTTAATTTTATTAAAATTATTTAGTAAAATAATAGAATTATTTTTTATAAATTTTTTTAGTATTATAACATTAATTCCAATTATATTTATTCTATCAATAAATATCATATAAATATCATCTTCAACAAAATTGTGTGTTCGTGACATGTTAGATATAATATTAATTAATAATAAATAATAAAGAGAGACACATGGAGGGAGAGAGAGGGCTCTCTCAAATTACAAATCGTTCTTCTCTCGACCTCAGGTATCGGCGATGGACCGCGACGAGGGCGCGAACGGCAGGGTGCGATACAGCATCGTTATGGGGGACGATAATCGGGACTTCACGATCTCGGAGGACGGCGGCGTGATCCGGGTGGCGAAGAACCTGAACTTTGAACGCAAGCCCTGCTACCATCTGACAATTCGCAGTGAGGATTGCGCCGCGGAAGTAGGCGAGACGCCGCGCAGCGATACCACCCAGGTCATCATCACCGTTCTCGATATCAACGACAACGCGCCGGTCTTCTTCGATTCACCCTACCTAGCCCACGTTATGGAGAATATGGTGCCGCCAGGAGGAGGTTTCGTCATACAAGTATGTATACGTAAATTCTCAATTTGAGTGAAATTCCTTCTGTAAAATTTTTTAATCCGCGACGAGTACTCAATTTTTCGGATAAGATAAGAAATTTGATATGAAGAGGACTAATAAAAGCGCAGCAAAGTTGTTTTTAAATTCCTCTCTAATTATTTTGAATATTTTGGTCCTTTCCTATTTTGGACCATCCTTAGCATATCGATTAGTAAAAAAATTCACGTGTCTTGGATAGATAGGACGAGGATGCGAATTAATATATGTACATATAATAATGTCTGCGCTCTTATTAGCTCTTTTCAGATTTTGTATTTATATATCAGAGCCTTTTTTTATTATTTTTGATGAGAAATTTTGTGGTAACTCTAATAAATAAAATAGTTAAAAAATTTAGAGATTTGTAATCTATGTGTGACTCTCTGGATCTCATCTTCGCGCGAATTGCGATTATTTTAACGAGAGTTAAAGCGTTTTTTCGTCTATTTAAACCCAAGGTTAAGGCGTACGATGCGGATACCCCACCGTACAATGATCAAGTCAGGTACTTCCTGAAGGAGGGCGACACGGATCTGTTTCGTATAAATGCCAGCACCGGTGACATATCGCTCCTTCGACCGTTGGACAGAGAACTGGTACCAGAATATACGCTCACCCTAGTGGCTATGGATACCGGTGAGTCACTTCACTATCTATTTTAAACATCCGGCCGTGTAGATAAGACAGATAAGAGAAAATTATATTGTAAAAAGACAGCTACATTAACGTACTCACGGTAGTTTATTACAAGATCACGAGCTATGAGAGAATTGTTGCTAGAAACATATCTTGAGGAAGATGATAATATTAATTATTTTTTTAATAGTTTAATAATAATGATAATAACAACTTGTAGATTGGTAACTATATGCTCTGCACAATTATTTAGTTTTATCTAAATTGTCCACTTGTTTTTAAATCGCTTCTACAAATATTTTTTTACGTTAATTGTATTTTTTCGTTATAATAAATTCAATATATTATTAGGTATATTATTATTTTTTCTACAGTTTTTTGTATATTTTCATTATTTTTAAATCATTAGTGGAAATGTTTGTGTTCTTTTCTAAGGAAAAGCCATTCTATTAGACTTCGCGGTCTGACTTTGCGATGTGACTTGTTATTATTTGCATCTTGTTTGCGAATGACTTTAACGTTCGCATAATTGTACCCGTATAATCGATTCGCGCTAATTCTTTATGCGAACCGTACGATCGGCCGTCCATCAATCGACGATCCAGCGAAATGTCATCTGTCCGCCAGTAGCTATACAGCGCAGCACATAGACGAGAGAGACGATAGACGATGTACGGCGGTGGGTTTAAGTAATGAGCGGTAATATACAAATTGGATATAAATTTGTGGGTTGTTCGATGAGATTCTTTAAGCGGTGGGCAGTTCCTCCCCCTTGAATGTTCTTTTTCTTTCCTTTTTCCTCCTTCCTTCCTCTTAGAAGCCGGTAGTCCTCCCCCGGTTCCCTTCCTCGGCCTTCACCCCTTCTTCTCTCTCTATCTTCCTCTCTCCCTCCGCCCGTTCCGCCCTCGGTCGCGATGGCTCGGATGGCCCAATCGGTCCCCGACAAGGTAGACAGGCCAGGCAGAGTTATGACGCGCGATTATGATAATCGGTCTCGAATACCTTCCTCGGCGCGCTGCATCGTCCCCTCCTCTTCCTCATCCTGGCACTCCCGTTTCGACCGCGGGCCTTATTCCCCACCCCGGTGTCTATCTTACCCTCTGTTTCGTTTTTTCCATCTCTTCGCCTCGCTTCCCTCTTCTCATCCATCGTTCATCCCCTTTCCTCCCTTCTTCCCAGTCGCGCGTTTCGGGTCTTCTTGTCACCCCCTCCTCTCCGTCTCTGCTCCGAGAGCCGCGTGCGTCTTTCGGATACTACCTGTGCGAGGTACTCGTTCATTATATTCTACTTTATTCATATACCGCGCACTCTCTCGGGGTACGTATTTTTATCTCCTATTGGCGGCGAATCCAGAGCCCTTGCGATCCCTTCTGCGTCTCTGTATTAGATGCAAACAGAATTTCTTCCTTTCCTCTTCCCTGATTGTTACATATATCACTTATTTTTATTACAGTACTTATGTAAGGACAGAATCTTGCTCTTGCACCTTCAAAACTAATTCTTAAAATCCTATCTCATGAAAAAAAACTTTTCGAAAATTCATATATACATCTTGACTTCTTTCTGATAGTTGTCTTATAAGAGAGGCTGAGGAGACAGTCTCTCTTTAAACACACCTCTAATCAGCCGAGCCCGAAATCCCATTCTGTGGAAATCGGCGAGTAACGAGGCGGTCGCTTCATTACCGGAATTAGACGGAAAGCAAATTATGCGGTTACTCGTTATGCAAAGTGGGTCATTTTTTCAGACTGTGAACCTCTGGGAACTCGCTCGTTTGTTCTCTCTACATTTACATCATTGTGCGCGCCGCATGATAACGTCTCTCATTCTTTTTCTACTACGCATTTCCTTTACTTTCCCGCTTTCATCGGCTATAATTGCTATCGTCGTTCTTACATCTCTATAGTCTCTCTCGACTCTCTACCGTTACTTCGTGATAGATGAATCATTAATCTTGCGGAACCAATCGAAATATTTAAAATTTACGAACCAACAATTTATTTGTTATTATGATAAAATATTAAAAATTTAGAAGTATACAAAAACAATTTTTTTAAATCTTACGGTTTATAATACAGCAATTTTAGATATACGGAGTCAGAATGTCTAGTTGTTAGAAAAATCAAAATTATTACTTAATTTAATTGTCATTGTATTCTTAATTAAGTCGAGAGCAGAGGTTTTTGCAACTATTTTTATAACGCGATTTGTAATATACAGGGTGTAAATGTGGGCTACTATTTATTTATTCAGGACGTATTCTATTCATCGAAATAAGCAAAAAAGTTCGTATAAAACATGTCCAAAAATAATTTTTTAATTGCCTCTTCGTCTTGTCAGGACGTTTGACAGATGCTGCTTACACGATTTGCTCATTTTGAGAATGAATCATTTTACGATATGAAAATTATTTATTATTAAAAATAAAATAATACGCTTTGTGTAATTATCTTAAGTTTCAATCCAAACATAACTATGTATTTTTGAACATATAAACTTTTTTACTCATATTGATGAGTGAATACGTTCCTGAAGTAGGCATTTACGATACACCCTGTATATATCCAATCTGTAGCCTTACGAGATATTTACCCTAGAACATGATAAATACGGTTTCAGAGTCGCACAGTCTCCCTTCCTCTCTCCTGCTCCTCGACTCTCCGCGTGATTGAACGGTGTACGTCTGTGCAGGCACGTGGCCCTGGGCTACGCCAACGCTCTCGCCAGGTATATATATACCTGGTGCGCAATCAGAGAAATCGAGTCTGCCTTTTCTCTCCTCCCTGCTCACCCCTCGGGAGAGTAATGGCACGTTTTAGGCGGTGCAATTAAGACTTTTCCACGTGCACCGTAACGTCGTTACTCCCGGTACCTTAATCCGTAAATCATAAGCGATAGCACAATGGGCATCGTGTACAGAGAAATGCATGTATGTGTCGCGTCTAAGTTATCTGGCTGTTATCTCGCCGCCGCGCACTTCCGCGAAACTTAGAAAAGAGAGAAAGAGAGATCGCTTTTCCTACCTATCCGCGACCTCAATTATCTCGTTGCACCGCCCTTTAATCTTGTGCGAGCGGCTCGTCCAAAGAGAGTAACAATCGAGAATCATTTTCGAAGGATACGAAATTATTTTAGATGTCTTTGAAGGAGAAAATTTTCGAAGGAGAGATTTTTCAAGAGACTTCACAGAACAGAATTGTTATTTAACGAAAACGTCAAAATCATATGATCTCGATTTATTTTCAACTCATTTTAGTATGAATGAAATAATACACTTCCGATCAATATAATTATTAAGCAGTTATTTAAAACTCTGATGCATTAAAAAAAAATATAATCTTGCAATAAAATAAAAAATGCCAATTGGTCTTCGCTTCAGCTTCAAGCTTCTTTCATCATCTACCGATTTCTGACGTATCGCGCGTATCCTTCACCTTTGTCGATCAACTTCTCAATAACAGACGAAGAGAAGCGACGATTTTTTCCGATGTATCGTTCGTCGAAAATAAATTTCACATAGAGTGCGTAGAGGCAAGTTCTAAATAACTTCACTTGCGAGAGTCAGATCGGCGTCTCTCTCTCACAGAGCCCTGTAATAATATTCTGTTAAAATTATAGCTCTGATTTATATACCTTCCGTTTGGACCGATTTAAACCATCATAAAGGAGGTCCGCGAGAGGCGGGTCGTAAATTTAGCGAAATAATCGCGCCACTGACCCAACTACGAGATCGGGACCTGGCGTTACGGTTCGCGAAATAGCGATAAAAGCGCAAAAAACCTAGAGCAGCGACAGAGCGCACGATGGAGATTGTCTTTATGGCCGTTCGACGACAACAGACGACTGAAATTTCGCATTTTGCGTTTTCTCTCCTCAGGTTCGCCGCCCCTCACCGGATCAGGCATTGTCAGGATTGTCGTTCTCGACGTGAACGATCATAATCCCGAGTTCGCCCGGCAGGACTACAAGGCCACCGTGATGGAGAACATGCCCGCTGGAACCTGGGTCACCAAGCCGCATGCTACGGACAAGGACGAAGGACTCAATGCAAAAATAAGGTAGATTCTCGGCGAACATTACGTAATTAAGCGGATCGAAAGTATAATTCCATCTTAGAAAGAGAAATGATTCAGATTTAATTATAACGAGAATGCATTATTTTCTCTTTTTAGTTTTAATTTTAAAACACTCTTTAATTTTTTTATATTTCTTATTTATAATTCCACATAAGAAATTTATTGCACGAAATTTTGCAACAAAAAATTAAAAAAAAAGTAAATTAAAAATAATATTTAATATTAATTTTAATATTGATTTTTGGAATTATTGCAAATAAAAAATTAATATAATTAATTAATATAATTTTTATCAATTTTCTGACAGATATCGCCTACTTGGGGACAAGGCAGAACGGTTTTCCGTGGATTCCGATACGGGTGAAGTATTTACTACGGTGCCGCTGGATCGCGAGCAGACTGCTGTGTATCATCTGACTCTAGTGGCCCGAGATTCGAGTCCAACAGAGCCACGTGCTTCCACTGTCAATCTGACCATCTTGGTGACGGATGTAAACGACAACGCGCCCCGGTTCTCCAGTCCTCGATACACGGCCTACGTTCCTAGCGCGACCAAACCCGGTAAATGAGATCCCTCTGACAACGAAAATAGCCAAATATGTATAATTAAACGTGTTAATTGCCGATCGAAAAGACTATTAATATAACGGTTTCGTTTTAATTAAGAGAATGCTGACACCGAGTTTTTTTCTTCCATGTTTAAAGGTGACTTCGTGTTCGGCGCGAAAGCGATCGACGACGACGACAGCGAGAACTCGCGGATCGTTTATCAGCTACAGGGCAAGGACGCCGATCGATTCACCATAGACCTCGACAACGGCGTGATACGTGCCGTCCAAGAACTCGCCGGCGACCAGACCACCTATCAACTGCAGATTCAGGCGTCGGACCGCGGCGCCGAACCTCAGCACGTTACCGCTGATCTGATGATCCACCTGTGGGAGCGACAACTGTTTCCTAGCTTTCGATCGAGCGTCAGCACGAAATTCACCCTGCCAGAAGACGTGCCCGAGGGCAGGGTGATCACCAGGCTAAGCGCGACCACCCCGAAGAGCGGATCGGCCAGCAATCTGATATACGGCATGGCGGGTGGAAACGTGGGAGACGCTCTGAGAATCGAACCTCACACCGGAGAGGTAATTGAGATCGGATGTGTCTTCGAAAAGAGATTCGACTCCTCTCGATTTTAAACAAAATTTTTATTATTTTTAAAATATTGTTATTATGAGGGATTTTTTGTTTAGGTTGTGGTTGCGTCCGGCTTCGATTACGAAACGGCACCGCACTACGAAGCTTGGATCGAGGTTCGCGACTCGGATACACCCGCGTTGCGTAGTGTTCTACAGCTCCTGGTGAATGTCACGGATGCCAACGATAATGCGCCGGTGATGGAGGCGGCTATTTATAACGCCACCGTGCCGGAGGACGAGTATGCGCCGTTGTTTGTCTGCAAGGTTGCCGCGAAGGATCGCGATTCCGGCGAGAATGGCCAGGTCACGTATCACCTGGTCGATGACTTCTCCGAGACTTTCGTCATCGACAGCAACATCGGACAGATCGATACCAACACCAAACTGGATCGCGAAGAGGTACATAATTATCTAATTACAGCTACATTCGATTAATTAACGATTATACAACTTAATTAATTATAATTTAATTAATTTGATATGTCTTTCATAGATCGCGTCCTACGAGCTGCTCGTGGAAGCTAGAGATCAAGGTCACCCGCGGTTAACCGGCACCACCACCGTGCTGGTGACCGTTTTGGACAAGAATGACAATCCGCCGCATTTCACGCGACTCTTCAGCGTCAACGTGACGGAGAACGCGGAGATCGGCACATTCGTCATACGCATCACCAGCAGCGATCTGGACATCGGCCAGAATGCGAACGTCAGTTACAGCTTCACCGACAATCCGGGAGAAAAGTTCTCCATCGACGCTCTGAGCGGAAACGTGACTGTGACTGGACACCTCGACAGGGAAGAGCAGGACGAGTATCTGCTAAAGGTTAGTTTTAATTTAATTTAATATTTAAAAAATCTTTTCTGATTTCTCTTAGAAGATATCACGTCCTACATCACGTTAAAGTTTCTTTAATTATTTTATAAAATTATTGTATAAAGATACTCGCTTCGCTTACTTTACACGCTTAAATTAAAATTATTTTTATTTACCATCTTCCAACTTTGTTGCAGGTTGTAGCGGCAGACGGTGCGTGGCGAACGGAAACTGCTCTGACGATCACTATTCAAGACCAGAACGACAACGCGCCCGAGTTTGACGAAAACACCTATCACTTCCACTTTCCCGAGCTTCAGCCGGCGGTGGCGCACGTCGGCCAGGTCGCGGCGATCGATCGCGACAAGCAGGGACCTAATTCCGTCATATCGTACAGTCTGCTGCAACCGTCCGATCTCTTCTCCGTCGACCCGGCGACCGGCGATGTCTTCAGCAAGCGTACCCTGCGTTACAAGCATACCAATCGGCCGTCCTCGCCGGAGAACCTATACTCGCTGACGGTAGTCGCGACCGACAACGGCAAACCACCCATGTCCTCGAGGACGGTGGTCCATGTGAACGTGGTGGACGCCAACAACAACGCGCCCCGCTTCGAGCAGAAATCTTATCTGTCACCAGTGCCGGAGAACTATGGGATAGGCAAGCGTATCACCCAGCTGATCGCCCACGACGACGCCGACTTCGGGGTGAATGCAGAGGTCGGTTACACGTTGACGTACACGAACGGTTCTGGCGATCTGTTCGCCATCGAAGAACAAACCGGCTGGGTCTACGTGCGCAAGAGCCTCAATGGTATCCCCATTGGCACGGTGTTCCTGTTGAAGGCGCACGCCACCGACAAGGGAGTGCCACCGCAGAAGGACGAGGTCGACTTCAAGCTCGTCATCTCCGGCGAGAATCGATACGCGCCCACCTTCGCCGCCGTCAGTCATCAGGTGAGGGTGCCGGAGAACGAGCCGGTCAACACGACCATCTTGACGGTGAGCGCCGTGGACGGTGACAGCGGGCCCAACGGTATGGTACGCTACAAGATTTCGGCCGGCAACGAGAGAAACGAGTTCTTCGTACACGCCATCACCGGCGCAATTACCATACTCGAGCCCCTCGATTACGATTTAGTGCAGGAATATCAGCTGAATATCACCGCCACGGATCTGGGATTCGAGCCGAAGCAGGCGGTGGCCACTTTGACAGTCAATGTTTCCGACATCAATGACAATCCTCCGACTTTCAATCAGAGCGTATATGAGGCGTTTTTACCGGAGAACTCGCCGCCCGATAGTTTCGTCTACAAGGTATGTTCAATCCAAATACTTGAGTCTGATATTTTTTCTAGTATTTTTCAGCTATTAAAAAAAATATTTGCGTGTACTATTAATAATTCTTTATAATTCTATTGGAAATGTAATTTACACCTTTTCCGCGCACTTGCAGATTGTCGCCCAGGACATCGACTCTCCCAAGTACGCGGTAGTGCAGTATAAAATTCTCGGTGGCAGCGGCAAGGATCATTTCCGCATCCGCGAGAAAACCGGCGAGATCACATCTGAGACCAGTTTCGATTACGAGGAGGTGAACGAGTATAGCCTCGACATTGTCGCGGCCAATCCGGACTCGAATCCGCAGATGGTCGGTTTCACGACCGTGGTGGTCCACATCACCGGCGTGAACGAGTTCTATCCGAAGTTCGTTCAACCGGTATTCCATATGGACGTGTCGGAGAGCGCCGACGTCGGAACCTCGGTGGGTCTGGTCCAGGCGACTGATCAGGACTCGGGCGAGGACGGCCGCGTGTACTATCTCTTCGTGGGCTCGTCCAACGATCGCGGCTTCTCCATCGGCTCGGAAACCGGGGTGATTCGGGTGTCGCGTCGCCTGGATCGCGAGACGCAGAATCGCGTGGTGCTGACGGTGATGGCGAAGAATGGCGGAGGTATACGCGGCAACGACACCGACGAGGCCCAGGTGATCATCTCCATTCAGGACGGCAACGATCCGCCCGAGTTTCTTCAGGGTTCTTACGATGCGAGCGTGTCGGAGGGAGCCGTTCACGGAACCCGCGTCGTCACCGTCCGCGCGATCGACAAGGACATCAAACCCCAGAACAATCAGTTCTCGTACTCCATCATCGGCGGTAATCACGGCCAGGCGTTCAAGGTCGATCCGCAAACCGGCGACATCGAGACGGCGAAGCAGCTGGATCGCGAGACTGTGCCTATTTACGATCTGACGATCGGTGCGATTGACACCGGTTCGCCACCGCAAACGGGCACCGTGACGGTGCATATTGAGCTGCTGGATGTGAATGACAACGGACCAGTCTTCGACTCGCCAGAGATGATCGGCTACGTCAGCGAGAATGAGCCGGCCGGTACCAGTGTGATGACCTTGAGCGCGACCGATCCCGATCTGCCTCCCAACGGCGCGCCCTTCACGTACAAACTGATCGGTGGAAGGCATAGCGATGTGGTCATTCTGGACAAGCACTCCGGTGTGCTGAGAACCACCAAGAGCCTCGACAGAGAAACGATGCCGCAACTGGATCTCATGGTCAGTATATTTAAATAATAAATAATAAATAAATAATAAAATAAATAATGATAAATAATTTCAAATTTACTGCTTCTCTTAAACTGAGTATTTATCTTATGTGTAGGTTGAGGTGGAGGACTCGGGAGTACCGCGAATGAAGAGCGAGCACACCGTCACCGTGATTGTCACCGATCAGAATGACAGCCCGTCCTCCTCGAGATCGGTCCACGTGATCGTGCACTCGTTCAATGGCAGGACACCTCTGGGAAAGATCGCCGATGTGCATCCAAATGACCCGGACATCACCGGGGCTTACTCTTGCAAGATACTTCAGGGTTCGAATTCGCGCGTACTCAGAATCCCCATTGCCTGCGATCTACACACTAACAAGATTACACCAGGTATTTATCAATTGCAAAAAAAATTCAACTCAAATATCTGGAAATTTGTAACTTTTTTATTTTTGAAAAGTAGCATTGATTTTTTTATAAGTATACTCAGCACATTTGAATTAATATCGACAAGGTTCTAGATATCTTATTGTTAATATTGATGATTTCTCGAATAATAATCTCTCTATCTTTGAGTATTATCTTTTTACTGATATATTAATTGTGTTTGCGCAGAAATCGGCTACTCGCTGAGCGTCTCTGGCAACGATGGACGACATCCTGACGTGGTCTCCAAGGTCACGATCGAATTCCTGCTTTTCTCGAATGCCACAATCGAGAACAGCATAACTCTGCAAATTTCCAAACTGACCGCAAAAGATTTTCTCAGTCAATATTACCGAGCCCTTTTGGATCTCCTGCAGGAGAAGATCGAAATCGGCGATACACTCACCATTTTCAGCATCGGTGAGAACGGACAGGATGTGAATGTCCACTTGGCAGTGGAATCTCCGCAAGGTAAACTAAAAATATTATAAATAAATGTATATCAAAAACTGGAGTATATTATGTGAATATCAAAAGATATGTGCATATCTAGTATATTAGTGTTATATTATTAATTATATGATGTAAATAAACATAAATTGTGATATCATAATTTAAATATATATTAAAAGATATTTATATATTTTATATTCGGTGTTAATCGTATTATATAATAATATGCATAGATATAAGAAAGTGATAACATTATTTTGTTCAGGATATCGTACAAAGTACGAAGTGTCCGATCTGTTGATGCGCAATCGGGATCAAATTCAGACGCTACTCGAAGATAGCACGTTCACCATCGGCTATTCCCCGTGCAAGAACATGCCATGCGAGAACGGTGGCAGCTGCAGCGATCGATTGGCCATATACGACGATGCCAGAATCACCGACAGCCAGGCGCTGATCCTGACATCACCTAGAATGATGCACGAGATGGTCTGCAAGTGTCGGGACGGCTTCACCGGCGACAAATGCGAGAGAAGGCAAGATCCATGTTCGCCAAATCCCTGCTTGCTGGTGAGTATTGATCGAAATTACAAAATTATTTCGCCAGAAAATGTAGAATAGAATTTAACACACATACGTGATAGAATTAAAAATTTTTGCATAACACATTCTCTTCTTTTTATCCTTAGGGAGGACAATGCCGGCGTTTGGGATACGATTTCCAATGCACTTGTCCCATGGATCGCGACGGCAAGCTGTGTGAGCTCGAAAGAGGCGACGCATGTGCTAGCAATCCCTGTCGGAACGGCGGATCCTGTAGAAACAGCCCAGATAGCTTCAGCTTTTTCTGTCTCTGCCGAGCGGGCTACAGGGGAAATCATTGTGAGGCAGTCACCGACTCTTGTCGACCGAATCCTTGTTTGTACGGTGGTTTGTGCGTGGGCGAGAAACCTGGGTACGTTGATTCTTCGATTACATATAATTATAATATTTTAGTTATATCCATTAACGAGAAAATTGAAGAGAAAATAAAGAGAAAATTTTTATGCAAAATAAGAAATTAAAATATATTTATACTAAAATATTGCATATATATAAATATATAATATAGTATACTATAGTATATAATTATATTATATTAATTGTATTATATAACATTACAAAAAAATGAAAATAAAATTATCGCGCGCAGATATCGATGCAGCTGTCCCGAAGGTCGCTATGGTCGACATTGCGAGCGCTCGACCTTCGGCTTCGACGAGCTGTCGTACATGACGTTCCCAGCTCTGGACTCCAACACGAACGACATTACTATCGTATTCGCCACCACGAAGTCGGACGCTTTATTGCTGTACAATTACGCGCCGCAGACGGGCGGCCGCTCGGACTTCGTCGTATTGGAGCTGATTGACGGTCGAGTGGTCTTCTCGTACGGCGGTGCCAGAAGCGCGATCACCACCGTCGCCATCAAGACCGAGAAGTCGGTGTCGGACGGCGAGTGGCGCAAGGTCACCGCCACCAGAAACGGCAGAGTCGTCTCGCTCAGCGTGTCCGTTTGCAGGGAACACGGTGATGTCTGCGACGATTGTAAACCTGGCGACGGTACCTGTTACGCAGACGACGTGGGTCTGACCGGGTTAGTGTTTTTCATGATTCTTCACTGATAAAGCTGTAAAACGAGGAGAATTAATTATATGATAGTCTTGCAAAAATTGCACTTTTCTTTTAGTTTTAGCAAAAAGTTCTCTATCATTAAAATGAATCTATTATTACTCTATAAAATTTTTAATTATTATAAAATTATGAAGAATTTTAAATTAAAGAATTCGATTATATGATACTATACTAGAAATAATTATTAGAAATTATATCTTCAAAGACATTTCTCTTGACTATACAATATTTAATAGCACTTTATGTGCTACAAAATTAATTTACGTGCGAGGATCTTGATGATCGGATATATTTACAGGACCCTGAACTTCAACAACAACCCTCTTTTACTGGGTGGTCTGGAGAACGCCGATCCTGTGCTAGAACGTCCCGGCCAGGTGCATTCCGATGATTTTGTGGGTTGCATTCATTCTGTGGCGATAAACGGAAGGGCCCTGAATCTGACGAATCCGGTCGCGTCGCGCGGCGTTAAGTCCACGTGCGTCAGATCGCAGCGAAGTCCTTGCCTAAGGGACGAGAAAGACACCACTTCCGTCTGCGGTGTGGGCGCGCGATGTTACGACAAGTGGCACCAGGTGACATGTCAATGCGGATCCCTGACAGCGCCCAACTGTCATAACGCCTTGGAATCCGTCACCTTGAGCGAGGGAGGATTTATTGAGTTTAAGGTAATTTAAGTAGACATTTAAATTATAATTTTTGTATGTAAATGTTATAAAATTCATTATAAATTTCTTTCTAAAAAATTAGCAAATTAACGCTATTTTAATATTTTTTAAGAACTCAGCTGACTAAAGCGTTAATTTGCTAATTAAATTTTAAAATATATAAAAATATGTTATAAGAATTAAAATATAATAATGTTATAAATAATATGTTGTAATACTTTAAACTCGAATAATATTTTTTGATAGAAATCAGCTGATAACTATCAAAAATATTAATTAAAAATATTAAAGCGTTAATTTGCTAATTAAATTTTTAAAATAAGAATATGTTATAAAAATTAAAATAATAATATGTTTTAAATAATATGTTATAATTTCTTAAACTCGATTAATATTTTTGACAGTTATCAGCTGATTTCTTTTTTTTATTAATTAAAAACATTGTAGTGATAACATTATTGTTCACACACAGATTTCGGAGAAACATAAAAGAATGCAATTGTTGGAGTATCTCTATGGTGGTTCGACAATATGGCATACGAATCGTGTTAGACGCGATGACACGAGCTTCATAACAAATTCTTCTCCATTGAAGACGATCGGTCTGATGTTCAGAACTGTAAAACCTGACGGCATCTTGATATACGCCGCGACCAACAAACATTTTACATCCGTAGAGGTAAGACACATGTTGAAATGTATCTTTTATTATTAAAAACATTTATATTTTTAACAACACTCAATTCTCAAGGAATTTTTATTAACTGTCACTTTTTTCTATAATAATTTCTTGTTCTATTTTTCTTGATTTTCTCGGAATATAAATAAATTAATAAAATAAATAATATTGTTAAATGTAAAGAAATAAATAGAATCCAATTTTATCTTGTGGCTCAATAATTGACGTGACTATCCTATTCTTCAGCTTCATAACGGTCAGCTGATTTACACTTCTCTGCTCGGCTCACCGGTCAACATGTCAATCAACATCGAGCGCGGGCTCGCCGATGGACACTGGCATAATCTGACTCTCCACGCCTATACCGGAGGATTAAGACTGTTGGTCGACGGTGTCGTGACAGGTGACGAGTTGGATTCGGCGGGTGTTCACGACTTTCTCGATCCCTACTTGTCTGTCCTGTCGATCGGCGGAGTCAACCGGGATCTCTATTACGCTCATAGCGCTGACGCTCGGGGCTTCGAGGGTTGTCTAGCTAACTTTACCATCAACAACGAGGTGCAGCCGTTCAACGGCTCCGGTTCCATCTTCAAAGATGTACTGTATCATGGCAAAGTGAGCACCGGGTGTAGAGGACCTATCGGCATCAATGCGGCCGCAACCGCGGATCCTCTCAGTATCGGCATCACTCTGGTCATCGTCTTCTTCGTCATTCTGCTAATCGCCATGCTGGTAAGCTTCATAGTATTCCGATTGCGCCGACAAAATAAGGAAAAGTCGGCGCCGTCGGTTGTCAACAAGAACACGAACGCCATCATGACCGGAAATTCGATGGTCGGCGCCGGAAACGACAATCTCATGTCGCGACACGAGAACACGTACATCTCAGATACGTCGGATTTGCGTGGCGTGGGCCACATGGGACCCGAGTTAATCTCGAAAAAGTACAAGGAGCGTGAGATCAACGCTACAACTGAGCATCGACCGCAACGACCCGACATCATCGAGCGAGAGGTCACCAAGTCACCGCCAATCCGGGACGAACATCTGCCCTTGCCACCCCCAACTCAGACCTCTCTGCACTCGCACGAGCATAATCCGGAACCCGATATCCCGGAGCACTACGACCTGGAGAACGCCAGCTCGATTGCACCCAGCGACATTGACATCGTGTATCATTATAAAGGCTATCGCGATGGCATGAGAAAGTACAAAGCCACTCCACCTCCTTTAGGTAAGAGAAGACTGTAATTATAGTTTTGACGAGAGATAGTAAAAAATTCAAGATATATAATATAGATGATTTCTCAAGATATAAAAAAATGATAAAATCTAAGTTTTAAATCTACAATAATTTATTATACAAAAATGTTTGCTAATTTTTTAAAAGCTTCAATTTTTATATATTAAGAAATGTGTTATGCAATCGGTTTAACAATTTCCCGTGCAGGTAATTATAGCAATCACCATAAGCACACGGGGCAGCAACACCGCCATACCGGACCTTTTCCACCGCGAGCTATGCCGCCGCCCAACGTGAACCAACCACCTGGACCGACGCCGAAACTACTCCAAAGTACCCCATTGGCGAGACTGTCGCCCAGCAGTGAATTATCCGCGCAACAACCGCGGATTCTTACGCTTCACGATATCAGCGGAAAGCCGCTGCAAAGCGCGTTGCTAGCCACCACGTCCTCGTCCGGCGGCGTCGGCAAAGACGCGTTGAATTCCAACAGCGAGAGGAGCCTCAACTCGCCCATCATGAGTCAGCTGTCGGGCTCGACCGCCAGCAGGAAGGCTCCGCAGTCCAACAACGAGAATTCGGTGAACAACGTATCATCAGGCCCGATGGGTCTCACCGCAGAGGAGATCGAGCGATTGAATTCTCGTCCGAGAACGTCCAGTCTGGTCTCCACCCTGGACGCCGTGAGCTCCTCCAGCGAAGCGAGGGGTCCACCCGCTCACGGACCCCTGCACCATCATCGACGTCATACGCCACCCGCGGAGAGACTCGAGCGACGAAATTCCTCGACCACCGACGAGAGCGGCAACGACAGCTTCACGTGCTCCGAGATCGAATACGACAACGGCTCGCTGGTAGGTGACAAGCGGTCCAACAACCTGTTCGCCAAGCAGGACGACGAGGGCAGCGGACCCCAGGGAAGCAGGAGCAACGTCGAGTCGTCGCAGTCGACGAAGCCGCCTTTACCGCCGAACGTTGTCGGCAACTATGACGGCTTTGACAGCTCGTTCCGCGGCTCCCTCAGCACCCTCGTCGCCTCGGACGACGATCTGTCGACCCACATGGGTGGTCTCCTCTATGGCAACCATGCCAGCAATGGTTCACCTACTACCACTACCACCACCACCACTACTACTATCACCACCGCCGCCGAGGACGCCCTTAGCTGGGACTATCTGCTCAACTGGAGACCCAACTTCGAGAGCCTCGTCGGCGTCTTCATCGACATCGCCGAATTGCCGGACAGCACCAGCCGAGTACCTAGACTACCGGCGAATATCCCTAAACCGTCCGAGGAATACGTTTGAAATAATTCCGGGACGGTGCCAAGACAATTTATTAGTGAACTAATTAATAGTTTAGTGATCTTGAAAATTGTTTCGGAGAAGAGAGAGATTGTAAAGATTCTCCTTCCCTGAAAAAAAATGCGAAAGCTACGATGTAGAAATGTTGTCGAATTGTTGCTGTTTAATTGACTAGTTGAACATTTGTATAACAATAGTATATATGAATCGCGACATCCACAGCATCGGGGCTTCGGATGATCGCGATCTCGAGTCATTGCGAAAATGCGTTTAAGAAAGGTGCCGATTTTTTAAAACGTGTAGGTAGGTTCTAAGTGTTGTTGGTGAACAAAATCGTTGCAACATATTTATGACGTTGCAGCGAGGTGCCGCGCTAATAAACGCACGATCATCTTGCCATAAAATGTACTTTTTCTCGAAGAAAGAGAGAGAGAAAGACTCGTTATTTTTTATCGTACTCTTTATTTCGAATTTTTGTAAATATTGAATGACACGTTTTTAATCAAAAAACGACTCGCTCGCAAAATTCCTATCCCTCGGTTATACGATCGGTCGAACTGCACAAAACTTCTCTTGCGATAATGATTATAATATCGATTGCAATTAAGATTAAAATTAATATTATTTAATATTAATATTTTAAAAATTACGCACAATATTAATATTGATGCTCAATTCACACGGAAACATGCGGGAATAAACATTTGTATTTTATGCATTTCGAACGATCGTACGCGATATTAAATACGAAACACGAATTTACGTTGAATGTTATTTTAATTACGAGGTGGACAAATGTGCGACTAAGCATCGAGGTAATCTAATTAACTAGCGACTCTTGTATACATAAATCCTAAACAGCCGTGCCAGATATACATTCGATGCAGTTGCACACGTCGTAATTATTGGTTGAATGGCTAAATGTATGCATGCGTATGTGTGTGTGTGTGTGTATGCGCTCTTACCTCAATAGCATTTAAATCAGAGATTAAAACTATTACGTTCTTCTATTTATTTAATTGTAACACGAGAAAATTTTCGATATATTTTGCAGCATATATATTCTTTATATAATTTTATATATATTTTTGTTATATGTAATCACAAACATGTGTTATATTTTATGATTATATTTAAAAAATTAATTTCTCGATAATAACAAGATAAGAGATAAATAAAAGTTAAAAATAAAGGATAAAAAAAATTAGTGATTAGTGATAGTTGTGAACATTTCTTGTGTATTGCAATTTTATAAATAGAAATGCTAATTCGATGAGTTTAAATTTCGATGCCATAAATTAACACCATATTATGTAAAATTTTTCTATAAATCGAAATTAAATTTGCCGAAATTATATAATAATTTTAATATCTGATTTCAACAATCCGGGACTCATCGTTAAATTCATAATTTGTTGAAGTATAGCCACTCCTAGCCATTCGATTGAAAACAATGTGGTTTGATTGGAAGAATGTCTGCCGAGAGAAGAGAAAGAGAGAGAATTTGTCTTCCCTCATTATAAGGAATAACCACTTCGCTATTATCGATACTACTCGAATCGTAAAGATAACGGAACTTATCTCGCTGACGGGATTATATTGGATATATAATGTAATGTCGTCGTGTCGATTCGTGCTCAATAATTCGTATTCGTTAGAGAGACAATAACGCGGCGCCGTCGAAGCGTTCCTGAGAGTACCTGCTTATTATCGCAGACTCCACCAGACTGATATTTTTCCTCTTTCGCTAATTTTTGCAATTTCGCAAGAGTAGCGACTCGCTTGATACGTTTACGTTGTAAATTATGACACAGGTCTGTCCGCGATCTGTCTCACCCTGTAAATAAAACTGTCGCGTGTGAGAAAGTTTGTACAAAAAAGTGCGAATGCGTGCTACTTTATCATCATCGACCATAATTCGTAATAGATGACAAATTTGTAAAAACTGCCGTGTATCTTCATTTTATTTATCTTCTTGTCAGTCCCCTTAAATTAAGATACGTCGATATAATTTTCTGATACATCAAGTTGCTTCGAAGTTCGTTTTTGTAGCATAAATAATTTTCCTTTGTTTTATACCACATAATTTTGAAAAGTATTTTTTTAATTATAAATATTAAATTTAATTACAATTATGAAATATATTAAATAAATATAGCACCTGAAGAAAGTTCACTATCTATAATACTATTGTCGATAAATCGTGAACAAGCTACCGATCTTCATCTCTTATCTCGTGGCTCCAAATACTTTTGTCAAAACCGATTTCATTGCATATATAATATTAATCAAATATTAATTATTATATTTATTCTTATTATTTATTGTATTTATTAATTTGAGACCGAATTTCTCGATCGATTTGTGAACGGAACACGAGAGGAAGCTCGTAGCGCGAAAGTTTATTGGCCTCTCGTGTCGGACTATCGGATTATCTGATGGATCGGTTATAATGTACAGATAATGATATCTCCACTTCCGTCATACGACGACGAGATCCTGAATAGCGCTTACGCAAATATCTCTCTGATCGCCGACAAGGTCTGGACTTACGATCCCGAGGATCCCTTCCGAAAGTTAAATCATTCCCTCTGGATTCAAGTGAGACGCGCAACTTTCGATACTCTCTTTCGAGTATCCGATAAATATCTAAAGTACCCATATTTTTTTACCAGTATTGACCCCTATCATCATTTGATGACATTTTGAATATTTAAAAAAAAATTGTAAATTTTCTACACACTACTTATTTATATATATCGAAGATAAGAAAAATAATATCTGTATTCTATCCTCTTCATTAATTAAATTGGGAAATTATTCGACAATTATCTGTCATCTTCATTAATTAAGTTGACAAATATATTTCATATATATCGTATAAAATAATAAAAAATATACTGTCGAATGATTGAAGGTGAAAAAACTACCGTAATACTTGAGAGCTTCGGGATAAGAAGGGAGGAGAAATCTATTCTGGCATAATGATAACTTATCGTTAATGTCAGAGTTGCGAGGTAATCGCGAAGTACCAAGAAAATAGTGATTATCATCGTCCGAGACTCGTCCGAGACGTCATCTCTGAATCGCGCTTGGCGAAATACGGTAATTATGAGTACGACGAGCAGCACGAGGGAATGTACAGGCCGGACGACGACGGTAAATCGTCGGGTAGCGGGCCTCGTCACTTCCGTTCAACTACTACGGAGGCTGTGGAACCGTGGATGCTTC
Organism: Prenolepis imparis; assembly: GCF_030444845.1. NCBI lineage: Eukaryota > Metazoa > Arthropoda > Insecta > Hymenoptera > Formicidae > Prenolepis > Prenolepis imparis. The sequence goes on along the minus strand of NW_028141169.1, from coordinate 1,636,948 downwards.
CTGAAGTTCAAGAACACTTCGCCCGGTTAATCTCACCGAACTGCACGCGATCGCATCGGGAACCGTTAGTTCGCCTCAGCACTTCCGTATTATTTTTATATTTCACTCTTATAAACCATAAGCCTCTCTCTTTTCTTCCTCTTCCTCCCCCTCCATCTGCGCGCGAGAAATTTTCAGAGATAAAAATATCGAAATTAATTATTTAATAATCAATTATTATATCATTTAATAATTAATAGTATTATCTATGCGATAATAATAAGGGGACAATAAAAATAAGAATAATAAATAATAATGAATTTAAGAAATTAATTGGAGAGAGAAGTATAATAATATAAATTGTAATTAATTATTCAATGTTTATAATACTTTTCAACGCGACATTCGAATTTTATATCACATATGCAAAAATATATGTATATATATATATATATATATATATATATATATATATATAAATATGTACGTAATATTGATTGATTGCGACTAGATTTTTCATATCTCACATTAACAGTATGTTCAATATGCAAAGCTCAGCAATACCGAAGTGTAACACCTTGAGGAAGGGAAACGAAGTTGTTTGCTCGAGTCTCCAATCGAATTGGAACGAAAGCTCGAAAAGGCGACGTCAAAAGATCAGTCCGAAGAAGAGCAAAAAAGTTGGATTACATGACGAATTACTTCCAATTCATAAATCGGAAACCAATAATGGTAAGCAATATTTTTAAAGTTCACAACCATATAAAAGTAATATATACATCATCCTTAAGTCGAAAAAGCATTAGAAATTATATAACTCCTACTTATCTCATATATTTTTCTTTATTTATTTTATCTAAAAGTCTAAAGTTTTTATTATAATTAAATTTTATAAATTAAAGTTTCATTCTTCTATTGCATATATTGCGTTGTCAGGACATGAAAAGTCGATTGAAATGTTCGCTCGTCATCGTCGATACACCGTCGAAACCGCTGCAGAGATGCAACTGGAGTCTCGCATCGGGAGCGATGCTGTGCGCGATATATGGAACTCTGAAAAGTTTCAGCAACCGCAACAGCAACACCAGCGGAATCATCAACGAATCGCACGGCAAACGCAGCCCGCCATCCGGAATCAACAACAATATTACTGCACCTTGCAGTATCAGCCTCTGGTCCTAAGAACGGAGTATCAGCGAAGAGTGTTGCAATCACCACCTCCTCCTCCACCACCTCCGGTTTTAAGCGCCGAAGTGCCAGAATTCTTTCCAAAATCGAATTTATCTTCAATAACAACCTACAGCATGAATAATAGTGATAAGAATCGCAGGGCAGCTTGTCAGATACGTTACTTTCCGTCTCTGAACGACAGAAATTATCAGACCGACCTGTTTCCTTACAATAGACCGCAACATGAGATCGCAACGACCGTTTTTCCGGTAAATAAAGAGTCGAGGATAAAATCTCGTATCAATATAATTGACTCTTTGCGATTTCTCTATATATATAGAACACTAGAATGTCTATACTACCAGCGACCGAAACGAACATGTTCCGTTCACCTCAGGAATGGATCCAAAGGATCGCACCACCGGTGCAATTGCAATTGACAGCGTCTTCTTCAGCGTCACCTCTGCCGATCTGCACGTCCCTGCGATCGATTCACGACGCTGCGATCGTCCATCGTCCCTTGCAGGTATTCTTTTCGATAAAAATAATATTCATCATTCAATATATTTAATAAAAGATCCTGACAAAGTCGCGTATTATATAATTTACAGATATACGAGAAATTTTTGCCCTGTACCCAACCGAGTCCAACAACATCTATACCAGTGTATCAACGACCGATGGAGCTATATCAGGAACCGACGCCGAAGCGGAAGAATCAGGGGGTCGACTTCAACAACCTCATACTATTGACGAAAAATAACATCAAGACGCGACGTTCAAAGAACACCGCTCAGCAACCCTTCCTCCTGGAGTCCAAGCAGAGTCTGAGAACTTCTGGTCGCAACGTCCAGGTGCAGTGGTTCGACAAGGATCGTTGCACGAGGGGATCAAAGGAGGTGGTGACTGTGAATGCCCTGGTCTCCGAATTGCGCAGCTTTGAGGAAAAGTACGAATGTTGCAGAGGAGCCGGCACCAGCTGGAGAACCTCCGTTGAAAATCAACAAAGATCGTCCGAGACTTCGAGATCGAGAAATAAAATTTTCGGCAGCGACAACTCGAGATGCAGGACGTCGAATGCCGAAGAGAGGAACAGGAGGACGAAGAGGCCGCTTTACAGAGACGTCCTGGCGAATGCCTCGAGCGGAGTGACCCTGGAGAACGTCTTCGAGGAAAGGTATAATAAAGTTTTGTCGAATTAGTTTGAAAATTCAAGATAATCATTGATAACCATTTTTTTCCAATTATTTCAGGTACGACGAGCTCGAGCAGCAGGCGATGGAACAATACAGAAACTCGGAAGAGTCGCTAGCCCTCAAATACCAGGTAATTTGAATATTTATCTCGTGGTAACTAGTCTGCGAAAAAAATGGATGAATCAGAAAGGATTAACAGGGATCTAAGGATTGTAAAAATAGTTTTAAAAAAAAGGGGTCCAATCTCTTTCACAATCTTGACGAAGATTGGATATTTAATTTCGCGCAGAAATGCGTTTTTTTCATTCATTTTCGTTTAACTATTTTTCACAAAACGTATCTCGCACTGATACATGTCATCATATTACACAGGAACTGGAACGACAAGCTATGGAGCAATACAGAAATAATACAGCAGGCGATGAGAAGCGTTCGATATCTTCCGAGGACCAGGATTGCTTCGATGGACAGAGATGTTCGGGATACGGGCAATGCAGTCCTTCCAGAGGACGTACAGAAAGAAAGGATAAATGTGGCGGTTCTAAAGTTGTTGCAACTTCCGCGAAATGTATGTTGGAGAAGATGCAAAGAGAGCGCGTTTCTTTAATACTCTCCGATAAAAATAACATTTTAATGTCAGGTTCTTGCTTTCCGCAAATCACCCTGTTGAAACCGAAAGGTAAATCCTTGCCGAACGTCTTTCGCGGATCGTTATGCAATGACGGTAATCAACAACCAGCCATGGCTTCGAGAAGTTTATCCGCCTTGACTGACAGACCATCGAAGGAATCGAAAAACATATGTAAGGGTGCATCAGGAGATAAAATCGATACAAATGGTGAGCAGAATAGAAAGAATAGATAGAAGAAGTATAGATAGAAGTTATAATTAATGCAGAATAACAAAAAAGAGACCTTTGCTATATTTTTGTTATATTCAATGCAACTTTGAAATTCAAAATTGATTTCGAAATCATTGCCATTGATTTTTTTTAAGTCTCAGTTCGGACATCATCGAAGCGGCATCTGATACTGATGTCACCCTTCGAGAGGAAATCAGAGGCCAGACGAATAATGAAGACGACGGATTTACGAGGGATTTGTTCGCTCTCCGAAGCGAGAAGAAATGTGCTTGGATATTATCGGACCTCCGAAATCGCTCAGGATGGCAGCGGTGATGAAAATATAACGATCATACAGTCACCTAGCACAGAAGGTATAACATATATCGATCGTGATACAATGTACAAAGAATGACACAAATCTAAAATATCTTTTATCGGTTTATCTCATTTCTTTTATACGTATCGCAAATTCAAGCTGGCCAAATATTTGTTCGCTTTTTTATATTAACAAACAAAAAAAAGAATTTTTCTTATTAATCTGATATTTCTAGTTTGGTTGTCTGGATTCTGGACTACCTGAACAGAAAAGTTTCAATCAAGCGAATCTTCTTGAAAATGATTGAGAGTTCGAAACTGTTTCGTTTGAAAATGACGCCGATTAGTTGCGTCTGAGAAATTTTTGAGAAAAGCGAATATGTGATATAATTAACAGACATATATTATGGAAATATAGTAATATATGAAAGAAAAGTTATCGCGCGTAATCATGTGATATACATCATATATACTGATATACAATCGATTATTAGTATATTAAGCATATTTATTTGTTCGTAAGTATATATGAAATATATGAAATATTAATAGTATAAAATACAATATCATAAAAGAAGTATAAACAAATTTAAATTGATTACATTTTGTTCGATATCTATTCTTATACTAGATATGTGTATATATAATTGCATCTATCAAAATCTCGGTGGGTTTAGATTTTATGAAAGATCATAAAACATATATTTTTCTGAAAATTATTGTTTTCAGCCTTTGAAGATTATTTAATTCTTTATGTCATCTGTTATATAAATGGTAATCTGGTAATATATAGTATAAATAAAATAAAGTTATAAAAATAAACATATAAAAAAGATCTTGTTAAAATGTATCATGTGCGATACTGTAAAAAATATTCTATCTTCTCCTACATAAATATTCTCTGACTTTTACGCATACATTCATATAAACATTTTTATAAAACACACAGCAATGAAAATAATCAGATCACACACATTGCTCAAATATTTGTATATATGTATCTACCTTATATTTCTAGAATATTATGGAAATATCTTTTATATAATAAAAGCGCATGCAGAGAAAATTGAGTTACTTACAATGGAATGGATTTACCAATTATCAAGAAACTCAAATCCAGTCTTTGGTATACTTCTCTCATCCTCTTCCTGATTTAATTGAGATGACTGAAAGCTGCTGTAGGAACTAGGTGTCTCTAACAGAGCGGTTGACTCGTTTATATCGCTCGACTTTGTTAGCGATATCACTACGGTATTCGATTGACTTTTATCTGTATCAGAATCTCTCTCCCTTACCAAACTCTCCATATCATCCTCGACATTGCTTTGTAATTTCAACAAAGAAGTCTTATTGATCAATTTAGCAAATAAACTATCTGAATGTTCGTTATCAATTCTGTTTGTCAATAAGTCGCTACATTGATCGTTTTCGAATAGGCTGCTGGTAAAAGAATCTGACTGATAACAGCTGATTTGATGCGCAGAGTTGTAACTGTCATTCATTGAACAAGGATTGTTTCTTTGTGTCTTGACAGGACTGGAAAAATGTGGTGATTCTCCAAACTGGGTCCTCAACGATTTATTTTTCACATCTTCATTAGAATCTATAATACTAAGATTCATCTGTGATTGAGTCATAAATGAAAATGGCGCAGAGTGCTCGTCTCGCCATCGTAATGTCTGTAATGTAATGAGAAATAAATAATGTCAATTTGGTCTATATTTGTTCTATATTTGCATACGCATTATTGCTACTCACAGAACCAGTTTCATCTATGACATATTTCATTCCAGTCTGTATGCACAGTTTTGGATACCACTCTGGTAATTCTTTGGTCAACTCGACCTTCTTCAAGGTATACTTTAAAGCTACCTCAGGCTGGATTATAGTTTCATTGATAGCTTGATTGCGCTCTGCTGTGCTTAAGGTGTTCCATAGCCCCTCGTAAGCTTCCTTTGTTGCGATTATATCTTCGCCAATCCTCTGAGCAATAGGATTAATATTGTAAAAGTATTGCTCTGCTCTTGTAGTAAGAGTACTGGAACTCATTTTGCTAAAATACAAAAATTTAACGCTGTTAAAAAATTAACGTTAATCGTAAATATATTCACAAATGTGTAAAAAGCAAAGAATAAATGTACGATTATCAAAATACATTAAAATAACATTTTAACGTACCTATGTCAGATATAACGACATATAAACAAAAGTAATGTTATATTGATATAACACTCGTTGTTATGTCACACAGAATAACCAGACAAACATGAAACAGGAATATCTCGAGCATATAAGTAAATTGTCATCATGTTAAAGATCACATTCAAGAAGATAACTTGAAATAAATATCAATGGAAGATAATTAGAGAGAGCACGTAAAAGTAATAAGAAGAGAGAAAGAGAAACTTCTATTTTTGTTCAATTCATATCAAATTCATTGTGATTAACACCGGCGAGATACTGTCAAAGACGCGACAAGGGATGTGTTCGGAAATCCTATTCTAAGATAAACTAGCAATTTAATTGACAAATCAGAATAAAAGAGAGCAACGATTTCTTTGTCCTGATTGGTTACTTCAATGCTATTCTACCCTACGAGTAGGATTTCCGAACGCACCTCATGTGGGAGTTGGCATAAAAATTTCTTCTAATTGATTAATGAATTAAGTGCACTGAAATTTTTGTAATGTCATCAAATGCACTCGGAATAATATATTTCTTGCGTTTGACAAGAATATGACTGGCATCAGATTAAAAAATAACATCTCAAAAATAATAATTAGCGATTCAACTTATTTAATGATATATATTTATGGAACAAAGTTGAATTTTTCTAAGAATTTGTGATAATTTTTTTTCATATATAAATATTATATCTTGTTTTTATCGCATTATTTCTTAATGATTCTTTAATTAATTTGGAATCGATTTTTTTTCTTAGCAAAAATTGTAATATTAATTTTAGAGTTGTTAGCAATAAAAAAAACATTTTTTAAGCTAAAAGAATAAAATTACATTTTTCTTTTAATTAATTTGGGTACAATAAATTTTAATCAAATTTAGGATTAAAATATAAAAACATATATCAGAAATTGAAAAACTCTATAATAAATATAATTATCTTAATATTTTCGCTAAAAGAAAATGATCAGAATTAAAATAAAATATTCTATTGTAATTTTCTAATAATTTCTCTAATCTTTTGATTGTCAATCAAAAGTATATATATATATAAAAGAAAGATATAAATAAAAATGATATATATCAATACTACATATATATGTATTTATAATACCATTAACGATGATATATAATTATATAATAATAATTTGACATTACACCATCGACAGGTAGGGAAATAATAATAAAAGTCTGATGAGAAAAGTAAATAACACGTTTATATTATTTTTCTTTTAAATGCAGATATTTCTCGAGAAACTAAATCTAGATTATTCTCTTAAATGAAATGTAAAATAAGAGGCGACATAATATCTTGGAATCCACAAGACTCGCTTTATGTTCGGCTAAAAAGGAACAAAATTATTTTAATGTATTCGTTTAATTGTCCCGTTGTTAAACAAAGATGAACAATATAATGCCCAACTTATATATTACTTGTACATTTGAATTGTATCAGAAATGTCTATATGTGTTATATTCTTATTTTTATTATATATATGATACAAATATATACAATATAATCATATTATCAATCGTATTCGTCAATAATAAAGCGCTCTTCTATAAATTTGATAGACAAATGGCGACTTGAAAGTATACAAAGTATATAATACATACATACATACAAAAAAGTATATAATAAATATATATATATATATATATATAATACATCTAGATACATATATATAAATATGTATAAATACAATATATGTGTATGTATGTATGTATATATAGTGTATATGTAAAGAAAATAATTATTTACAATATAACAATAGGAATGATGATAAATAAAAATTGCATATGACTTTTCTTGTGCCTATGAATTATATTATATTTGATAATATTTAAGTATCATCTATATACTATCTTAATAACCTTATAAAGACATTTTTTCAAATATAAACAAATATAACTATTCTTTTGCTTTTTTTACTTTTTACAAAATATATGTACAACTTAATAAGTTACGTTTTAATATTTTATTAAATAGAAATAAGAGACAGTATTCTTTTTTTAACAAAACATTGTAGAATATTTTTCTTATGGTCCTATTAAAGTGTAAACGCTGCCCATTTTAAGAATTGTAATCTTTCGCATTTTTTGAGACGGAGTCTGTAAGTATCTTACATATATATATGTATGTATATGCATATAACAATATTAGGTATTACATATATAACTGTATCAATATAATCTTTTCAAATGTTGTTTGCTATCTGGCAGAATAATTCTGCTTAATTAGGTACATTAGCATTTTTCGTCGCATACATAATACAAATATACGTAAAAAAATTGTTTTTATATGAATGAACAAAACTCTTGCTTCTAAATTAAATTTTTTTTCCTAATATTGATTGAAAAAATTAGACAATTTTATATCTGAAGTTAATTAAAATGCTATTTTTTATACATATGAAATAGTAACATGATTTTATATTTAATACCGTTAATTTCTCATGAGTAGATTTTCTTTTATATATCACATTAAAGTAACAATACTGTAAAAAAAGAAGAATAATTAAATTCAATTTGTTAAATGGTTTACATATGAAATATGTAAGTTTAGCACAGAAAATTTTCTATTTAGTACATCTTTATTTAAAAAAAAAATAAAATATACATGATATAAATTATTACTTAGGATTTCATTTGTAATGATATGCGATATACTTCGTAGTTTAATTTTTTAAATTAGAATCTTTAAAGGATTTTTTAATCTTATTTTATCAAAATATAATATAATAATAATTAATAAGAAATTAAATGTGAAAAAATACTGTATTGCTCTAAAAACTATAAATAAATTAACAAATTTTATGTTTAAATCAGTCGTCAACCAATTTCTTTTTGTAACAAGGTAAAAAAAATTTTATTTTAAATAAATCCTCTCTATATATTTCTTATATAAAGAATATAAAAAAAATATACTTATATATTTGCGCACAACTGGGCAGTCATAACTGAGCTATTTTATATTCATACAAGCATATTTTCGTATATTCTTTATATAAAAGATATCGCGCATTTATATAATAATTTTACTTAAACTCTATATCACGTTCGTTTTCCTTCAATAATTAAGACAATATGTGTCATGGTCAGTGTGGCAATACAGTAATCGATTTGAATATGAGATAATAGAAGCGCGATTGCACATATTGTGAAATAGGCCAAACGCGTCCACAGTTATCTGTTTGATAAATGCTTAAGAGGACCGAGACTTAATATCGAGGTAGCACCAAGCGCACCTAGATTGCAGGTACTCGAGTTTCTTGCACCGTCTATCGTGATGATCGGCAGACCGAAGTAACCGCCGGTTTGAGCGCTCAATTGCGACAATGGTATGTAGCTTTGAATGCCCAGATTTGATAAGCGGTTTAGAACGTGCGGCGATTTTAGATCCACGACTGGTAGAGCCAATTCCGCGCCTCCATTTTGTGCCACAGTGTCGACTTCCTTGTGGTAAGTTTGTTTGTGCGTTGTCAACGCTTGAACTGTAGGATATTGAGCAGGACAAAGATTGCATCTTAAAAAAAAAAGAAAAAGATATTGTATATATCAATCAGTTCTGGTTATCGCTATTCAAAGATGAAAGCACAGAAAGAAATAATTTAACTCACCTGTGAAGAAGTTTGCTAGTCGTCCGATGAGTTGCCATGTGTTGCGTCAACATATCTTGATTTTGAAAGTTCTTATCACATACTTGACATGTTAATAACGCTCTGGAAAACACGAATATAACATGATCATGAATTGTATATACATATACATATATATAATTCACTAATTGTTTGTAATTAGATAATGACAGAAAAACAGTGGGCAGCTCTCTTACCTGGGTGGACGACCACGTCTAACGACTGGCATCTGCGGTAAAGCGTCCTGCGTAAGATCCACAGTTGGTGGTCTAGGTGGTCGTTCAACTTGTTCATTAATCGGTGCTTTGTTCTGCTTATTTTGCGGAACAGCAAACTGCCCTTGCTCCTGCGGCTTTCTTTGTGAACTAGTTGGTATGATAGAAATAGCAGAATTCAGATTGAGCGCTGTAACATTTAAAGGCTGCTGTGAAGGCCGCTGCTGCTGCTGGGAAGATACCTGCTGTTTGCTTTGTTCACTTGTCTTATTTTTATTTGCAGCTGGAGTAACTGTTATACCTCGAGCCGCGAGGACATTCGCCACCGCCTTGGCGTCAGATTTCTTTCCACTCGGATTCGACGTGCTCTGGACTTGAGCTGGGGTAGAACCTTTGGATTAGTAAAATGGCACTCTTTATTTTATTATAACGCACCTCTTCTGTGAATATAGTAATTTTCGTTAAAAAATCGATATTTATCTATAAAAATGGAACATATATATATGTAGTAAAAAAATTAAGTTAATGTGTGGAAAATAATAATAGAAAAATTTAACAAAGCAAATATTAAAAAATTATAAAATTGCAAATGTATAAATGCAAACTTAAGTTTTGCACAAAAGCACAACTCAAAAAAACATTGTTGGATAAAAAATCATAAAAACTAAATTTCATAGAAGAGGCACTTTACATAAGCTGCGATATATAAAAAAAAACATAAGCAATAACAAAAAGAAAACGACCAATTATAGTCGTAGAGAAAAAGATTTTTCATTGACAAAACAAATTCAATAATTGATTAATAAATTTAAACCTACCAGGTTGTCGAACACTCAGTGTGATCGAATCTGTGAGATGTATCGTGGAATCATTTCTATTAGTTTGTTGGGTGGTAGCTCCCTGAACATTTTGTATAACAGGTAATCCGTCGTTTCTCTTCTGTTGCGCTATGACGTGACAATCCGCGTCTTCGTTTCTATCGGGTAACAGAACATCCATACGTCTTTGCTTCGCAGCGTTATTTTGCGATTGAACTTGTATAGGTTGCTGTATGGGCCTCTTCATGCGTTGACGTGGAACTGGAGCAGTCTGTGGTAACCGTGGTGCTCTAAAAGATAAAAATAATATAACGAATAATTCGCATATATGTGTAATGTACAAGTATTTACCTGCTGTTTTGAACGATGGTAGTCGATGGCGGATGTGGATATCGGCCACGTGGAATTTGCTGGGGCAATTGTGGATGCATCTGCGGAGGAGGTGCGGCTATCGAAGGATACGGACCCGGTCCGTATTGATACAAGTGCGCCATGTGCGGAGGATAGTGTATACCTTGCGGACCGGCTACTCTATACAAGGGTGGTCGACCCGGTGGCTGTACAAAATAATTCGGCCCGTGTATCATCGTGTTTGCGCCTGGAGGAAGACTAGGAGGCATTTGCGACTGTGGAAGAGGCATACGCTGCACTTGCTGGGCCAGTTGCTGCACGGGTGGTGGTAGTTGCTCAAAGTTTATCGGCGGTATTTGCATCTGCTGACCCGAAGAAGCGCCAGCAGTCGTCGCCGGTCCTGCATTATATGTCGGCGAATTGGTTTGATGCGGCGACGTTAATGGTGAGGTTCTACTGAGCTGTTGCTGTTGCGAACTGTTCGTTGATGATGAAGATGATGATGCATCCACAGGCACGGCATGAGGCGAATGCGACGCTTGACTCAAATGCGGCGAATTCTGATTCATGTGTGGCGAGTTCGCGTTCGACAATTGATTGCGAGGAGATAGTTGGCTCACGCTCGGCGAAAGCGGAGTGCCATGTGTCTGCGCCCGATGCATCGATACCTCCATCGCCGAATGAAAGATGAGATTGGCGCATTCCGGGATATTGCACTGAAAATGACCGGCTTTACTACGATGCTCGTCTAGATGCGCAATATCTTTAAACTTCTCGTTGCAGACGCGACACGTGTTGACGGTCTCCGCCAGTTTCTCAAGGGGCACGTATTCCGATATCTCGTTGGACAAATTGTTTGATAAAGAGATCTCGTTCGGATTACGTCTCTGGTTCTCCATGAGAAAGTTATGCAAGAGCGATCCGGTGTTCTCCATGTGATCACCACCGGTATCAGCCTCTTGCTCGCCGTTCTCTTTATTGAGATTCTCATTGCTTTTACTGGATAAGTCAGTGGATAGTTGATTCCAACTAAAACTTTGTGCTTGCGGCTCAGTCGAGTCTCTGCTTTTATTTTCACTCTCGCATACCGGAGCGCGTTCCGTCGGATGATTGGAAAATGTGGAAGACTTTGGAATAATGCTGATAGAAGAATTCTGTCCTAGAGTATGTATCATATCAGAATCATGGTTTCTATCATCTTCTTCCTCCTCAGCAGACGAATTTTCGATCAATTGACTCGTTGATCTAGAACTGTAAAAAATTGCGAAATATTATAATAATTAAACGTTAAATAAAGTAAGGTAACAAAATGTAAATGTCCATATGTAAATCATTTGTAAATATGAATTGTAGAATTTATAATATATACTGATAAATTGAAAATTTATCAAAAAGAAAACTTTATCATCTGCATTATCCAATGTCATAATTTATCGACTTACTTGGATTGCTCTCCGAGTTTTTTCAAATTTTCAATAGTTTCTCTACAAGTTGCCTCTAAAGCATCTGATTCTTCGTGATCCTCGGGTTCCGATAGCCTTTTGTCGGAATTGTCATAGTTATCGTTATTTTGTATATCGTCAACATTTTGATCTTCTTTCTCAGATGGATTTGCCATATCACTCCCTACGCCAGAATCACCCTCGTTAACATCAATGGATGGTCTTTCATTATCCTCTAAAGGATCTTCTCCATCAAATTTAATGTTGTCATAATCGTCCTATGAACAAAACTGCTATAGAAAACAAAGAAAACTTTCAATTTTCAACTTTAGCACTAAACAACAAAGCAACAACTCACTTGATGATCAACCATCACGTTTTCAAAAGGTTCATTAACTGAACCTTTCGCTGCCTTGTTATCTCTTTGATCATTCTCTTTAGCACCTGCCACGTCTTCTCGCTGATGGTTCTTGACACCTGGATTAAAGTTACTATTCACTACGGTGAAAGCTTCCGACTCTGAGGATGTCTTCTTCAACGTGAGCTTCAGAGACTCGACTATGCTCTGTTTTTTCAGAGTAAGTTTCAGCAGACCCTTCTTCTCAGGATCCAACCAATATGTGTCTTCGCTCTGCTTTCTGACCTTTCCCACCTTTGGACTGGTAACTCTTCTGAGGACAATGCGGGGTTTCCTCAGATGAGTATGAATGTGGGTACGCAGTTGTTTCTTGGAAGCAAATTGCTGGCCACAGATGCCACAATCCAGCAACAATTGCTGATCGCTCAGAGTGTCGAGTTGCTCCAGCGAGCTGGGAGTGCCCGCGCGCTCTTCTAAAACAGAATACATGGATGCCGTCATTCACACTTCTCCCGCCAAGGAGGTTACACATTACTCTAAAATGTCGTATCGCGCACATGTATTACACACGCGCGCGACGTTACGTACTGACCCTATAAAGTTTGTTTTTGGTGCGCAGAAGTTACATCGTTATATCGAGAAGCTGAGGAGAAGGGAGAGAGAAAATATACCTATAGAGAAAGAGACGCGCGACAAGGAGAGAGAGAGAGAAAGAGTAAGCAAACAAGAGCCGCAAACAAAACGTACCAAGATCAAACACCGACGAGGGATCATTGTTCGCCGAACGTGGCGGTCACGTATAGTCCTCGGTGAAACGTCGCCCGTGACTTTTCCCCGCGTTTTCTCTCACCTCTGTCGAAAACTTGTTCCAATCTGACGGCGACGATGACACTCGGCCCTCGGCCCGCGACCGATCGTCAGTGCGCGCCTGCGCGCGCGCGCGCTTTCGTCTCGCGCGCACACGTCACACGCAGGAGAGGAGAGATGCACGTTACATCGGCTACGTACGTGCATATACATTTACATACCGTATGTAAACAAAGCCATGCGCGCGCGATTTTCCTCTTCGCTTTTACGACGCGATAACGTTCGCGCTGAATGGCGCAAAATGGTAGACGACGCCTTTAGGACAAAATAATTGCCTCTCGCCGATAATTGAAAACGCAACTCGCCAATCGATACGCGGTTAAGTGACCGCGTCATATTGGTCACTTTTCGTATCGGTGCCCGGTTTCCCGCCACCGATTGGTCCATCTCGCCGGTGTTCAGTGCATTGCATTCTCGAGCGTGTGTATCGCGAAAGTGCAAAAAAAAGCGCTCTAATTTTTTATTCCGTGTACTGACTAATTGGATCTTAATTGTTTTCGATCTCTGTCTTCCTTTTTGAATATAATTTGAGAGAAAAACGGAGAGAGTATATATTGAACAGTTAAATGAAAGTGGTCTCGTAAAAGATTCATTTTGGAAAAAATAACCTCGATTTTTATAAACATAAATGCGCGAATATTCAGTGCGTCCATCTCAGGAGGAGCAGATAACGGAGAAAGAAAGCATGGCGGCCTGTTGTGCATGTACGAAAATTTGGGACAACGTCGAGATGAAAAAGATATTTCGTGTCAACGGAGTATTTTAAACATCAAAGGTGAGTTACGAGATGGAATGCATCATTATACGACGCGGCGTTATCGCGAAACGATTACACACGCTTTTCCTGCCGCGTCGCGCTCTATGTTTACGAATTCCTAACCTGTAGCCTGTAGCCGACACGAGTTTGTATAACCAACGTCGCAAGAATCGAGATAATTTTTTTTTTTTTTTTTTTTTCACATTCACATATTTTTATTCCTACATATACAGGTCGCAAAGATATTCAATGTACGAAATATATGTATTTGCAAAGATATTTTTATATATCGCTATATTTTGATATTTATTATCAGTTTTGATATGTATAAAAAAATAATACTGAAAGATCTGCGAAGAACAAAAATATTGTGTGTGTGTGTGAAAAAAGACAGTAAATACACAATATTACACGCTTTGAAATAATTTATTCATGTGTCTTTTATGCGCGATTTTACAAAAGAAATTATGCGGCAATACAAAAAAGGAAATAAACTCTTTTGTACAAAGCAATAGAAATAAAAGGCAATGCAAATTAGCGAAGCAATTAGTGTTTATTATGAAATTATAATAATTCTCAAAATATATAGAAAATATATTGGAAAATCAAGAAAATATAGAAGAAAGAGAGAGTTATCAGAAATTAAAAATAATTATTCTCTCACTATGTTAGAAATTGACAAGATATATACATGTATGATATTGTCAATGTTATTGTTGCTTTTATTGTCAAAATTATATTCTGCACTGAATCAGATCTAGATTCTATATAAATTACATAATAATTATTGTATTTTTAATTTTGCTTTTATCTCTACTCGTGTAATGAATCCTTTTAATATATTCCTATCATAGAAAGATATTTATTTTATAAGCCTATGTCTGTATAATTATATAATTCATACGCTTATACAATATATCATCTTGATATTTTAATGATACGAATCCTAGATAGCAAGAGTACATTCAAAATGATGTACTCTTGTGACATAAAAAAATGTCATTAAATGTCAAAATGACATCAGTTTGCTTGGGATGTTAAGAGAATTCATTACACGAGAAAAGAGACAAATACAACATTAAAAATACAATAATTATTATGTAATATATATAGAACCTAGATCTGATTCAATGGAAAATGTGATTTTGACAGAAAAAGTAGCAGTAATATTGACAATACCATTAGCAGCTGATTTATAATTCTCGTAGATAATGTTTTTTTTTTAAACATCAAATTTTTATGAAACTTTTCTCTACAATTTAAAAATGATACAATATATGTAAAGAGATAGGATATCAATATGTTTAGACGAACAAATATCCAAATTATTTTGTACTAAACATTTTCTTAAAGAAAAAACCCAATATCTGTGATATATATAAAAGAATGATTTTACATTTATACTGATATACTGATACTTATATTCGTATTACATATTTATTACACTTGAAATTAGTATTAGTTTATATTACAGCTGATTATTGTCATACACAACACATACCGAAATTTTGTAACAGCTCCACAGCGCCGTCCTTATAGTTCTTATTTTGCGTAGAAAATTTAAATCTTTCAAAATCGTGATCCAGCGGACTGTTCATTTCCAATCTGCAAACAAATAAACAAAAACCGTAAGTTTTAATGAGAGAATGCATAGGCGGAAAAATTGTATTTGTCTCAACACATCCGATCATTATATATTCAATACACGTGGATTCATTATTCAGGCAAACAAATAAGCAAATAATTATTTACATACGACTTATAATCAGGATTGACCGGGAAAGTCCAATGAGTGGAAAAAACTGTGGTAAATTCCGATTTTTACCGTCTCGGGCTTTTTTATCCAATGGAATAAACTGACAAAAACTATAAAAATGATTACATTAAAATATATTTATATAATTTTATAAAAATATATGTGTTTGCTTTAATTAATAAATCATGTTAATCATTATAGTTAAAAAAACAAGAGAAATATAAAATCTTCTTTAATTCAAATAAATATATGAGATACATTTTTTTAAACTTTAAAGAAATAAAAAATTTATTTTATCATTTTTATTAAAAAATATCACTTTTTGCCGGTTTTTTTTTTCCGGAAAATACCGGTTTTTACCACTGGCATGGACTTTATCCAAAAAATGTGGAATTTTGCCAACCCTGCTTCTTATAATTCTCTTCTTTATTCATCGTCTTCGCGCGTAAATTTATATGTATATATTTGCGGCATGTGTCATACTTACAGTCATTGTTATCAACAATGCGGATTGTCATAAGGTCGTCAACATTGGCTTATCCTTAATCCAATTCCGAGGTTGAAATTTCACCGGATGCTAATTGGCAACACAATAACACGGATTGTAATTTATTTGCCGAAGCAAATTTCGGAGTCTCGATCTCTCTCGATCGAGTTTCGATTAAAAAAAAAAGAAAAGGAACGGATGCTATATTTTGCTAGTCGCGACAGATTTAGATCGCGCAAGATCGGTTCACGAGATGCTGAGATCGCGGAACATTACACGACACACGATGACACCGGCGATTCGACTTTTCGCGTTGAAGAGCCGCTGCGAATCGGTGAACGCACTGTTCAGCGGTAGGTAAAATCAATTAAACACGTGCGCTTAATGTGTCGCATCTTCTTGGCGCGCATCCGGACGACAGGGGGGGGAAGGGGAGGAGAAATCGTTTCTCTTATCCCGGTGGATCGCGACGATCTCCTTTTCTTTTATGTTCTTTTACGCGAGAGAGTAACTGGTGGACGCGCCGTTGTAGTCGAGCGAGTCCCTCCTGATGTGGGTATACAATATCGTACTCCCGCGCTTCCCTCGGGGAGGGGCTTTCTCTTATATATAATTAAACATGGCTGACAATATTATGGCTTGATCACTGCTGGTCGTTGCTCATATATACAATATACTACTACACTCGTCGAATCGTATATACTTTAGAGATTTGAACAAAATTCTCTCAACGGTATGATGCGCAATCTCCGATGATGGCCGCGGTCGTTCGTCGTCCAACTAGTCTCCGCGTCTAATCTCAACTTATTATTAGTTGGTGTATATATATGTATATATATATATATATATATATATATATATATATATATATATCTCGAGTTGCTAATATGGCGGCGACGAGAAAACGCGAATGAGCGGGCGCGCGCGAACGAGCGGCAGGATAATCAACTCGGTGTGAATCGGTGCCGAACTGTTGAAGGCACCGAACTGTTCAGCGACGGGTTCAGAATGTTCAGATGCGTTGTTTTGTAAGGACGCGCGCGCGCCCGTGGGGTAGCATGCGTCGTTCGCTGTTGCAGCAGACAGCCGGATTATTGCTTCCCTCCCCTCCTTCTCCCTTCCCTCTCCCTCTCCCCCTCTTCTCTTGTGTCTCCCTCCATTTGTTGCCTTCCCTCCTTCTCTTATTCTCTTGCACTGTGCGTGTTTTCTCTCCCCCTTTCCCTTCTGTCATTTTTCTTGCCGCGGCTCTCAGCGATTGGAGGATAGAACCTATATACTTGATATGTAGTATACTTCTACACGCGTGATCTGCGTATATATATTTTCTTTGCATGGAACACAACAAGTATAAAAGAGTATTATACTGAACGCGGATAGAGGAAGACGAAAAGAGAGTTAGGGAGAGGGAGAGGAGGACGCAACGGGAGAAAGCGGTTGTGGAAGGAGTTCGAATTGAAATTAAGTCAACCTAATGTACACTCAAATGCAGGTGGGGAACCAATGAGCGACAACGACGCAAGCGCAGTCCGTTGAACTATTCCATGTCCCTCGTCTTCCTTTTTTTTCCCTCCCTCTTCCGTGAATTGTCGCTTTTCCTACCATTATTCTTCTCTCTTTCTCTCCACCTACGCCGTCCTTTTTCTATCAAGTTTCCTCTCACCCCCTTCCCTCCCATTTCTTTCTTTTTCTTTCTTACTCGCACTCGCTCTTCCAAATACCGTAGCTTTCGAACGAATCCCTCATTCCATGCAATTCCCCAGCGAAATCGTCAACGCCAGCTATCCAATTGCCACCTGTCATCCATTGTACTTAAAAGCACTACCGACATTTATATCCATAATTTTACGACGGTTCTTCTGGTTTTATAGGAATTGAAGCAGTTTGTATGTTTCCTCCCTTGACATATACCACTACAGTCATTGTGAACTCTACATATATACGTATATTGATCGAAAATTGTACTACAAAAATCAACCGACAATCTAAGCACAACTCTCAAAGCTATTCTCAGAGAGCGTCATGATAAACTTATCGTACTTTATATCGTAATTGAATCTCTCGCTGTTAGCTCATTTACAATTATCATGTCGTAAAACATAGCTCCCCCCTCTTCAGCAACATTAATAGCATTTAAGTTACTACTCAAACAAAGCTCTTTCTATAATATATTATATATGTATAATATATTATAGAATATTGTTATAAATTTTTATATCTGCAATGTAAAAAAAAAAAAAAAAAAAATTGTTTAAAGAATTTATTGGCTACAACTAACAATATATATATATATATATATATATATATATATATATGCTTTATTACGTAATATTATTACCAGTAAAAGGCATCGTTGCATGTGCTGAAAAAAACTTAACAAGTATATTTTTAAATTGTATATTTTTTTTAAAGAAGACTAAAATGTGCTTGAATAGTACAATTGTATCTCCGAATAACCGGTTTGACTAACGTAGTTTACGCAAGTGAGGCGTGGCTGGTAATGGAGGTCGATGAGGACGAATATAGTAGGGGGAACTTAACGGAACATGTCGAAAACGACCGAATCTGCCGAGTCTATTGATCGTAACGGATTTCGGTCCTGAGACATTCGAATAGCACAATGCCGGGATATTCTATACTTAGCTACCAGCGTGGGGCTGCTCTACTTGGTATAAATTTAAATGAAAAAACCCCGGGAGACGAAGTAGAATGGTCGTCTGGAATTCTACAATTGTATGCCTCAGGTTTATAGGAAAAGTAGCGAGCTTGTGAAAACAAGTATATTTCTTCTTAGAATTATAGTTGACTTATAGACCTTGAAAGTTGTTGTCGTTAATCAAAGCGTTTTGTGCACAGTATGCAAGGAACTTACGCTATACACTATACATAATCAACTCTGATGATGTCATTACTCGCAATGAATAGCATTAAAAGGAGAATGTAATTTCTGACTGAAGGCCACGACGTTCCGCTTATTGTCTACAAACTGTGCCCACAATCGGGTACAAAAGCTGTTAGCGCTGTACCATATGTTTTGTTGATACGTTTCACGTCACGCGATCATATGAAACTTGTATCGCTATACATGCTGCATGCCTATTAAATAAAAATCGATATAATAGTAAATGTCTCTACAACAGCTAATACAAATACGTATGATTAGCCAGCTAGCTAGTAATTACGCCAATTTTGCGTTGTCAAGCTGCAAGCTGCATGCAATTGGATGGTCAAATATGCATCCGGCTGGCGCCGGTATTCACATTCCGCGAAATACTTGACTATCGATTCCTCTCATCTCTCCCACTCTCGCCCATATAATTCTCCCCGTCCTACGGTTAGAAATTCCGTACTAGTATGCGCAACGACCGTGTTAGTTTGCGCAGAGAGGGTAATCTCTTTCATGGAACAGGCGAGATTACCACGATATAGTAGTGGCGTAACTTGGGTATGGGAATAGGAGAGAGAGAGAGAGAGAGAGAGAGAGAGAGAGAGAGAGAGAGAGAGAGAGAGAGAGAGAGAGAGAGAGCGAGAGAGAGAGAGAGAGAGAGAGATATATAGAAAGAAAGAAAGAGAGAAATAAAAGGGAAAGGATACTGAAAATGAGAGAAAGAGAAAGATGGAAGACGCTCCTTGATGCACATTGACCCGTCGTACCCTTCTGTTGCCTCCCCTCAAGCCCAGTTTCATTACGAGTTGCGCACAACTTTCTAAGCTCGATTCCTGATGAGTTTTGTTCAAGTTACTCGGTTAAGGGAAAGGGAAAAAAGCTGCGGATTCTCGATGGCGCTTCGTTAGCGAGGCTACACATCTTACTTACAACCCGTTCGAGCTTATATTGTGTGTGAAAGCACTTCACAAATTCGGTTCCGCGACGAAAAAAATTTTTAACTCCTTTTCTTCCTGTCACTGCGCACGTTCTGCGCAAGATCCGTTCTACGAATTTACGTAACAGTTTCGATTTACGTTTTTGATATGATTGTGATAAATTTTAATGCACAATTGATATTGTCAAATTGGTAACTAATTGTAAGCGTAAGTGATACAATCATCTGGATCGCAAGCTTATTAAAATCGATTAAATTTTTTCTTGTATTATATGTCGGAAGAGAATATTATTTTCATTATTATTATTTAATATTATTTTCAATATTATCATATTGTTAAAAGTTAAAAAAAATGCTCGTTATATTTGTTTTATTGTATCGCAATAAAATAATATTTGATAAATATTAACAATCTATTATGTGTGCAATTCAAGATAATGTAGGTATCTCTTCTATAACTGAAGAATCATATAAATCATATTAAAGTTACATAATATATATATAAAACATATATTGTATCCCTGTATGTTTTGCAGAGCAGTCATAAAGCAATGCTTCAGCATAACATGTAGCTACATGTATGTCAGTCTATACAGTCAACGTGAAATGCAATAATCGAGTACAAGCCCAATATTACTCAACCGCGACGTAAGTTAATGAGTTTGCAAAAAGCGCAGTAAAAAATAATAGCGCTTTCTGTCTCGCTCTCTCCTCTCTTCTCTTTTTCTCTCTCTCTCTCATTTATGACCCCACTACTCCTGCTGTTGTAGAGGGTGAAGACGAAATAATAGCACTGGAAATTTCCACGCTCATACTGCGCCTGTGCGTCGCTGCGTTGCTGGTCAATCGGTTGCCGTTGTTGCTGGTGCGCTTGCTTGCTCTCACCTCACTCCTCACTTTGCGTGACGTAACATCAGAAACGACCAGACTCGACAGAGAGAGAATGTTTGGGAACACAGCGGGGATATTCATCTATTCTCCCGCATCTCTCCTCTTCCTCCTCTTCCATTTCCATCTACCCCAGAGACTATTCACATATCTACCTATATAGAAGAATTTCTACACATTTACCCACACACCACTAAACTTGCGGCTCGCTTTGAGAGTCCATCTCTCTCCGCCTTCGTTCTCTTCTCTTCTCTATTCCTGTTTTTTTCACATATACAATGGCTCTCCTTTTGTTACGTTCCTCACTTTTTTATCTTCGCTTTATAGCCATGCAGTTAAAGATACATTGGTATCTATATTAGTGAGCACTATTTCATAAGACTTACCTATCCTTGATCCCAGATCTTTTCACATTTTAGAATGTTTCTCAATAAAGGAGTATATTCGAAAACTTTCAAACGACGGTTATTTTTCGCGCCAATTAAAAAAAAAAGGAAATATAACTTCTTTTTATATTGAAAAGAAATTTGTTTCCCACTTTAAACTCGATATGTAATACAGCATTTTTTTGCGATGAGTTAGTAAAGTTAATTATCGAAAAAAAAACGCAGATTGTTCCTTCTTAAAACTATGTAAACAATTTTCTTTGAAACGTTCGCTTTACTTTTTTTGTATGGACGTGATGGTTTAATGTTATTTGAAGGAAAATTAAAGTTTTAAAAATATATAATTGATTAGATCATCAGCAATGCGGTCACGATATTTTCTCTCGCAGTGTGCGAGAGTTAATTCGCAATTTGACCTCGTTTGTTGACCTCACTGGTTGCTAGGCACTAGTCGCATCGACATGGTACCGTGGAACAGAGAGGAAGAGAAGGAGTTAAGCTTTCGCGACGTTGCCAAATTGTTCGCAAACGAACCAACCAACACAACGCAACCAACCAACCAGCCATCCAACCAGCCAGCCAGCAAATCGGTGATTCAATGCGTTGAAAACTTCTGACATCCTGAATGGGATAATCGGTCAATTATACGCGGCGTAATTAATCAATCGTCCAATTGACAGTTGTCTTTTCTCGATGTTTTTTTGTTTTTATATTGAGAAGTTTACACACACACACACAACTTACATAAATATATTACTTATGTAAATTATATAATTTATAATTAAATATTTTTGTAGAGATTATATAATAATAACAATTATGGAAATGTTAATATTTTAACATTTTTTATTAATTTAGGTAGAAGTAATCTCTTATCGTTTCTATTGAAAAAACTACGTTATAAAAATATGATTATGTTTTCAATATTACAAAACATTTAAATTTTTTTATCTTTAAAAATATTAGAAAATCTATCCGTTTTAATGCTGACTATAGTCTATTTTTCTTACTTTTAGCTGAAATTCTTTTCATATCTTTCACATTTTTATATCTTTCACATTTAAAATCACATACAAGCACACACATTTATATATATAATATATGTGTGTGTGTGTGTGTGTGTGTATTCTACTTTTAGAGAAAAGGAGGAAAGAAATAAAAGAATGCAGTTAAACAAAAGTTTTTGTGAGCTTTTTATACTCTCTTTCCTTTTCATTCTTTTTTCAAACTTACCCTGTTTAAAAAATGCAAGAATATATGAGTAACAAAGGTGAACTTTTATATTTTCGAAACGCAGCTGATTTTGTTGGGTTGTTTCTTCTGCTTCCCCTCGCACCTTTCTGCTTAAATTAGAATAACAAAACTACATGTGACATCATGCGACATATGAATTATGCCGATTATACGCAATTAAGCAAGCAAAATGTATCTGATATGCATTTACAACTGACATATGATGTTATGTTAATCTGTTATATATTTAGTCGCGTTTATTATGATTGCGTAAACTAATGACTAACTTCGAATGATTTACTGTATAAAAGAAAATTATTTCTAGCGCGCGTAAAATAAAATCATAATATACTTCTCTTTTTCTTTCTTTCCCTCTCTCTTTCTTTCTTTCTCTGTTTCTCTTACTTGACTTATACATTATACATATATCGATAAATTAAATATTTATCTCCCTATTTCTTTTTCTCCTGATATGATAATAAATTAATAATGATAAAACCCTATATATCTCTTTCGTCTTATTATTCAATACTCTTTATTGTTCTATCTTATAAATTATTAATTTATAATTGGATTATTGAAAAATAATTGGATAATTTTATTTTTCTCTGATATAAACTTTGATAAATCTCATATTTTTTACTTATACTTGATTAAAATATATCACATAATTTCATAACATTATAGACACATATATAGACATATTTTTGATATTGAAATATAACTAGTTAATTCTTTTTACAATATTTCCATCGAATAATATATTTTTTTTAATATCTAATACTAATTAGCTATATTTGACTTCTGCTTGCTTTAATATTATTTTTTTTTTTGCAACAAATCTTTTTTTAGCAATAGATGTCCTTGTAAATATATAGCAATCTTATAAAAAGTCTATATTACACTATTAGTTTATATTACTCAGATATATTTTGTTATGTTCTAAAATTTTAATTGTCACGTAAACACTTATTATGTTATACATACATATATTGCATTATAAAAAGAAAAACAAATGAAAAATTAATTAAGTTAAAGAACATACTAGTTTTCCAAGGAATTATTGTTACCTAAATTTACAAAAAGGTATACATCTCACAAATTTTTTAACTTGTTTTATAATATATCCAAAGTATAAAAATAAAAAAGAGACTCTTGTGTCTATGTTTCTCAATGAGCTTGATATATTATAATTGAAATTAAAGTTACTTTGAAACATTAATTACTTTTAAGTAATAAGCGGTTTTTCTATAATATAATGCAAAAAATTAGAAACTTGTCAGTTTATTTCCTCATTCACGGTTCCCTCTCAGTAACAGAAGATATACAAATTTATAATGAAAAGATATTAATAGATACTAAACTAAGAGATATTAAAAGATACTAAACTAAGAAATGTTCAGTCATTTGTCCTCTTTTTTATGTCAATATATAAAAACGCCAATAATGTTCTCATATTTAGAATGTTGAAAAATTATTATTGGAATGCGGAAATTTTCATGAGATTTAACGATGTGTTTTTCTAGCATCTCCTATGGGTGATTCAAAATAAATTAAAGAAGAGATCAATTCTTCTGTGCGAGTAATAAGAATAGAATAGATGAGAGATATATTTTTTTTATATTAACAATTTGAATGCTATGCGTATATACAAATCTGCGTTTGTATCTCTCAATTGGCAAAAATATATCAAATATTTATATAATTAACTTTAATAAATAATAACATAATTAAAAGCCATCGTTAAAATATACATGTAGTTCTGAGTAATAATTTTCTATTATTAGACTGTACTCCGAGATTTAATTTTATGCTTCATTATTCAACTATTTAAAATTTAAATTACAGAATAAAAGAGTTATTTGAATGAAATGCATACGATATAAATCAAGTGAGTTATATTACAACTAAAATAAAATATAAACCAAAATAACGCTTCTATTTTATTTGATTAATTTTCAATTTAAGTAAATATATATAATAAAAAATATACAAAATTATTTATCAAAATTAATGAACAAAATTTGTACGTTTTTAAATTATCAAGTCTCTTCCATAATGTTTAATATTTAAATCAATTAAATCTTATAGTGTGGTCGATTAATTTAACTACTCTGTTGATTAATTTACTAGCGATATATAAAAAATAAAAAACATTTAAATCTTATATATCATATAAAAAAATATATATAGGGCAAAGCTCAATCTATAGATGTATATATCATAATATATGTATATTAAAACATGGACAAAAACACAAAAATTATATATAGCCCAAAAAATAATTCTCTGCATAATTTTGTAATTAATTTAAAAGTTATTTAATTTTTGCGATTGCATTGCTTTTTTAATGAAAAATTGTAGTACTTATATATAAATTTAATGAAAAAAAATACGGCTAGCCAGATGAAATTTTTCAAACGTATTAAAAAAATTTTAACATGTATATATGCAGAATTTTATTCGATCAATACTATATTATTTTAAAAATATCTTTGGAAATATTTGTCAAATATCACTCAAATAATCAGATGCAATTTTGGGAAAAAGTTATCGAAAAAGTAACCTCATTGATGTGCAGTAATGAAAATGCAGCAGGTACGATACACTTTTTATATACACTATTATCTATTAATTAATCACAAACAGCGTGGAAGAGAAGACGCGAATATCGAATCCCGCTGTGCTTCCACCTAGATCACGCTTTCATAATTACAATCTCCTATATTTACGATCCCCCCTTTGATACCGTCAACGCGACGACGATTCAGCGAGCTTAATTATCAACAAAGCTCAATATCAAATATCTATATTGACTTCTCTGTCTGTTTAGTGTAATTTTACTCCGACGAGGATATCGTTCTTCCATTAATTAAATTTAACAATTTCCTAATTAAATCGTTAGATATGCCGCAAAAAGAGAATTCATTCTTGTGCATTGGTTAATGCTGAGAGCATTGTTTTGTAAACATTGCGAGTGCATTGTGTTCTAAACAGTTTAACTTTGTTGTGACACGTCAATCGTTTGTCAATTATTAATAAAAAACTGGTAATAAAAACAACCTTTATTTTGTGTAGTATTTTTAGTTGCGGCATTTTCTTCACTTTTTAAATTCAAAATAAGTGTAAATAAAATTTCTTTATTATCCTGTGTTTTTCATTAACAACTTGCGATGTCTTAAAATATGTAATAACACATATATGATGAAGATTTTTCATAAAATTAATGTATATTGGTGACAGCAATTTGTTGTTGAAGAAATTAAATTCAGTTGTATAATATAGTTAATATCATTCGTTGAATAATTAGATATACATAATTGTAGACTGCATTTTGAATAAATTATATATGGAAATTGTATATGGAAATAAGATTATAATTATATAAGTATAGTTTGCAGTATAGAAAAACGAACTTTATATAATATAGAAAAACTAAATACATTTGAAAGTGTAGAAAATGTTATTAGATTTACTCGTTGCATAATGTCTCTGTAAGAAAAAATTAAAATAACTTATCTATTGCAGACTGACGTACTTGAAGGCTTCGAAGAAGAATAACGAATGTTTGTCACGAACAAAATATGTTCGGATCATTACGTAGCAAGTTTCAGACAGTGCAAGAAGGTATATCTGCTAGGTAAAAGTGTTTACATTTGTTATACTGCCTGCTCTTATTTCTTATGCAAATTTAATATAGATAATAGTATCATGTGCAAAACAAATTATAATTGGCAAAAATTATGGATTGTGTAGATTAAGAGAGATTGTATAAGTTACAATAAAATAGAAATTGAATATATTTGAAAAAAATCATTATTCATTATTAATCGTTATTTCAGTATACGAGGTCTGTCGATTGCTGAACATCCAAAGAGCAAAAAGTTTGTCAACGTACGAAATGTAAATTACAATGCAGGTGCAGATGTATTGCATCACTTCCAATTACAGTGGAATGAGCTTCACGAGCTTGCGGAAGAAAATGCAGGAAAGGCTCAGGAAGCCGATACATTGATATCCTCTATTTACAACAAGCTTGAACATGAATGGAACAGTGTTGCGTGTTTAAACAGCACTCTAGCCTATATTCCGAAGATTAACAATGCCATTCAGGATCTCATGGACCAAATAGGTAGCTTAACTTTAAAGATAAACATGACAAGATCATCAAAACAAATACAAAAATTTTTCTAAAATTATGATTTATTATATGTCCTTTAGGTAATTTGCAAGAAATGTTTGAGGAAGTTGAAGGAGCTTTGTATCGATTGGAAGATCTGAATGAAATGTTAGATTTGCAAAATAGTCAGCTGGATCATAGATTTCAATTGGCTTTATACAAAGAAAAGAAGTTGATAGAATTAAATAATTTCAAAGGTATTTTATGTAATGTAATTCATTTCGTACATACAGCTAATATATTTTTATTTATATTAAATTATTTAATTATTAATTTTTTTAGCAAAACTTGGTAAAGAGCACATTGAGAGAGTCTCTCAACACGAATTAAACCAACAAAAAAAATTGAAAGAACGTCGAGAGACCTTTGAAGAAGCTTTTAAAGAGGACCTTGAAGAATACAAAGCAACTGGATCTATATCAAGTATGTTTTTATTTTTGTATTTCTTTCAACATTCAAAAAATATATATGACTATTGTAATTAATTTATCTATTACAAATCTAGAACTGCCAGTTTCCTCACAAGGCCCCTCTTTGGACGAAATAGTGTTAGACATCGATTCCAAGATATTTGATGAATTTTTAGAAAATTAGAAAAGAAGAGACCATGTGTGTGTGGGCGCTTACATTATTACAAAATTATGATCTTCAATTCAAGATGAAATTGTGTATGCATTGTATGAAATGTAATCTTTAGCTGCATTTCTTATAATTAGATATTAAGGCTGTGACTTTTGGACAATTCAAGTTTTCTAATATAGAAACCTGTAAAAATGGCGAACAAATTTTCAGATGAATTCTTCCAGAATCGTGTGTATAGATCAATGCCTGTAAAAATTGTTTTTTAAATTAGAATTTTGTATTTGTAATTTTTGTAGATATATTTTATTATTGTATCATGTATTATTTAACATTTTGATTAAAGAGAAATCTGTTTTGATCCCTATAAAAAACTTGTATTCATAAATGTATAAGTATGAGGAAAAAAATGTTAAATTTCTTTAATATATATTATATCGTATATATAAATAAGTCAACATTGCGCAAGTTCTTTATATTTGGCATAAATTTGATAAAATTAGCTTTAGAACATAACAGCTGATCAGCTGACCAGAGACCAGAGCGCTACAGTGAAAAATCGTGATACTATCGGATGCGGCATATTATCAGTCAGTTTTAACAAAAAGCTGATTAAAATTTAATTCATACAAGAAGAGCTAAACAGTAGACATTCTTTTAGGTATGATATTATTACTGCATATAAATATAATAAAATTGTAGATATTATACATTTTGGTATTTTTTTAGACTGAATTTTTGAGGTTATTTATCATCCCCCAAAGAAATACATATATTAAGTGATATCGTGGTAATATTTTTATGTTATAAATTTTAAGGGGGAACGAAGAGTTTGTCGACAAGTAATAAACAAACAAGCCTACAATGGACCCGAATTTTCAGAGGAGAAGGAGAAAGGAAAGAATCTACGACAAGTTTCAGAGAGGCTTTGCAAATACCTGCATGACTGTCACAGCAATCGCCACCCTTTTCCTCGGTTATAAGGCTTATGAATACTTTCGATATGTTCGACCTTTGGACTTGGCGCAGAAAAAATTGGCTCAGGAAGAGCTCCTTCAAGAAGGTAGAAGCGTAGAAGGCTCTCCGAGTATAGAATTGTCAACGTAAGATACAATATTATGTAGCTGATATAAGCAATCTCTTTAATATAAATTGAAGAAAAAAATAAAAGTTAAATGTGAAAGAGATAACATAAAGCAATGTATTTTCAAGAATCAGAAATGCTTGCATGTACTGCGAATAAACTTCACATAATAAACATATATATTTCAGACTTCATGTAGTATAGAATAAAAATTGAGAATTATGCTCAAGGTATCTGTAAATAAACTTAAATATGTACATCATTATATGTTTCATATAATATAATCTTGATAAATAAATTATAAATATAATAATAGAATGTGTTCCATTATTATTAACTATTAATGTGTTAAATTCTATTCATTATTAAATACTATAATGATGGCACATCTTAAGTAGTGTTTTACTTCCTTATAAAAAATTAAATATACAATCTTTCAAAATTATATATAAGAAATTTATCAATTTTAGAAAAAAAGTAAAAAAATTATTTATAAAAAGTGCATATAGAAAGAAAATCTTTAAGTTATTATGCAAAAGTATCCTATAAAATGACTTCACTAGTCATTTATATTTATTTCATCCGAGAAGTTAAAATCATAATTACTTTTTACCCTGGTTCCCCCCAATGCATAAACATAATGTTCAGTTTTATGCCAGCAGAGTTTATTTCTTTCTCTATTGTATAAAAAGTATATATGTATTGTGAAACATTTCGGGCCCTGAGTTATCTTCGTCGAAATTGGTGTAAAATTTTGAACCTTGAGTTTGTAGCCTGAATTTTAATATTCACGAGACTTATAGCCAAGGAACGATTGCACCAGTCTCAATTAGTGCTAATCAATCAAATTTTCTTATTTTATCTACATTATGAGCAAATCAAATTAATCAGAAATTTTTTTGTTTTATCAGAGACATAAAACAAAGAAACTTTTCTGTATTGGAGTTAGTGAGTTCACATATCATTGGTGCAATCGAACCTGACACAAGAAATTTTTATATGAGTAAGATGCAAACTTTTATACAATGGCTAAGAGAATATATGTAACTTGCATATATATACTCTACTCTCTATCAATAGACATAAATAGGACGCGGGATAAACTTGGTGATGTGTGATGTCTCTGTGAGCGTTATATACAAACATGGTTTCCTCCGCTAAGATTTTCTTATGCATAAGAAAACACATCTACTTATATTTAATATTTGTATAAAATACATAGCAAATCGCCGTTTAATTCAAACATAATAGATCCTATTAAATTTAGTACACGCACTTGTTTTGCACAATACTGAAATATATAAAATTAATGAATCCTATACGAAATATATAAAAACAGTACAATCTGTCTAATTATTTTCAGAATTAATAATTATATGGATTTGTATAATAAATATGATATTTACACTGAGTTTCAAGAGCATGTGTGTGTGTATGTTAATGATATATTTTGTTAATAAAATTTAGAAAATTTTATATTGATTTTTTTATGTCATTTAAATAATATAATTAATGAGATATTTACTAAAAATAGTAACAATATTTTTCGCTTTATTATTTTATCATCATAATATTTTATCACTAATGACAGAAATATAAATTTTTACATATATAATCATTTTTTTCCTTTTATTAGTTTAAAAATATGGAAGAGTAATTGTCAGCAGCAATTAAAATGTCATATTAAAAAATCTGTATATTAAATGAAAATTTTATGTCTACTATTTACACGGTATAATATCGGTCAAGTATAACTTATATTTATGAAAATATATTCGTATTTATGTATAATGAATGTTAATATAATGAAAATATAATGAATGATAACAAGCAGTACAAAGCAGTTTCAAATACAGCATTATCAATATAGTTCAAT
The DNA here is from genome assembly GCF_030444845.1 of Prenolepis imparis. Taxonomy (NCBI): domain Eukaryota; kingdom Metazoa; phylum Arthropoda; class Insecta; order Hymenoptera; family Formicidae; genus Prenolepis; species Prenolepis imparis. The sequence continues at coordinate 1,606,527 of NW_028141169.1, read as the reverse complement.
TTTTTTTATATATAATATATATTCTTTACTGTATAATGGATGATTTGTACTCTAGACAGTTCCACTTATAGCATATTTACCAATAGTGCACTTTGGAAAAACATTTGTTGATATGTATGTTGTATGTGTATAGATGAATATATATATGAAATGAAATGCTTTATACTTTGTTTCGTAAATATTCTAATTATATATATGTTATTAAACATCAGTCAGTTAATTTTATTTTAAAATTATGTGATATAATTAAATAAATTTTATACATTTAATAGAATATTATTATTTTGAGAATAATTGTTTCCAATTGAAATCATTCTATGCGAAAAATAATTGTAAGTTAAAACGTAATTTTCTATAAAAAAAACGTATGTACAACATAGACTGCATGTACAGATATATAAATGTATGTAGATCAATGTCATCAATCATTACATTATAAAAATTATCATTTTGTATAATATCTGTAAAAAAAGTACCAGATTTTTACTACATTTAATAGCTTTAAATCTAATATTCGTAAATAATACAGAAGGCAATGCATTTTTTATATCATTGGTGATATTTATGCATTTGTCACACAAGAGACGAAAATTCAAATAAAAACGAATGTTTTCAATATAATAATATAAATTACATCACATGTTATTTAATTATAGCACAATTTTAAAATAAAATTTATATTGACTGATGTTTAATAAGCAATAGAATATTTGCAAAATAAAAGTATAAAGCATTTCATTTAACACGTATATGTTCACATATCATATACAAATACATATGTACTATATCTATGAATGCTTTTCAAAGTGCACTATTGAGAAATGTGCTAAAATAGATCTGTCAAGAATATAAATCATGTTCATTATACAGCAAATAATAGTGTATATAAAACCCAAGAATGTATTGCTGTATTAATAATGCTATACTTGAAAAATTTCTGCTTATTGTCATTCGTCGTACTTTCATAAATATGATTATGTTTTCATAAATGTACGTTGTATACGCTGTCAGAGTTAATGCTGTATTTTGTACTCAATAGTATGAACAATTCCACTTGATGTAGAAAATACATTGTCTTCTGTATAATTTAGTAGCAGCTGTCAAATGTGGCCAAAATTTAGCATTATTTTTCTTTCTTAGATATTACGCAAAATAATTTTTATAATTTGGCAACAGATAACATTGACATCGATCTTTACAAACATATATATCTATGTACGCAGTTTGTGTGTGTGTGTTGTGTAACACACACACACACACATACATATACATGCACACATACTTATATATTTGTCCATATATTCTAAATTAAAAATAGATATTGCTGCCGATCCGTCGCGATTTCTTTACGAAAAATACATTTTACAGTTTGTACTGTAGCTGTAGAGCTAAATGAAGTCTCTCATAAACGTTGAAAATTTAGCGAATTATTTCACGCGCGGCGTGAATGAAAATCGCTTACAGTGCGGTAGCATTGAAAAATTCTAATCTTATCAATCTTATATTTGAAAATCGAATACTTGCACAAACCCTGTAGCCCATAGGCTAGAAACATTCTGGAAAACGGCCGCTTTGCTACTGGTAGATAGACTATTATGAGTTGTTCGATGTAGGATTGGAATTCGACATCGATTCCACGCGCATCGAATCGATCCTGGCGACGATTTTTAACGCGGGGCCTAACTTGATGCTCATAGCCGACATGAGATGATCCTCTTTCAATAACATGAGAGCTTGACCATCAATCTCCTGAATAGCAAAGTCCTCTGCGTAATCGGCGCATCCTGGTAGACCGCGTATAAACTCACACACTTCACCCACCTATATATAAAATATAATAATTGTAATTATTGTAATACAATAGATATAATTTTTAATAATTTTGCTGTTGCGTTAATTTGTTTTTTTCGTATATATATATCATATATCTCATATCATATATATATATATATATATATACATATACATATATACAAATATTAAAATATCTAATTACCGTCCATTTAACTGGATTCACTTTCGGCAATGATTCGTCGGTGGAGGAAGTGGTAGTCGTAGATAATGACCTCTCTTCGCCATTCTTCTTCGCTACGTCATTATCGACAGTTTTAGTTTCAGTCTCTATCTCAGTCCACTGTTTTTCCATACCATCTCGTGTTTCGCGTTTTTTACTGCAGATAAGATACGACATAGTTTTCATTAAAAGCAGTATTTACAACAAATATATTTACGAAAATATAATTGAACAAAATATATTCATTTGATATATAATAATATACAAAATGTGGGGCTTACCTCTTTGCACACATCGACGAGCAGAATCGTTTCTCTTTCTTGAGCTTGATGTTCTGTTCATCGATTGCGTTGCCACAGCTTTCGCACTTACTGATTTGCCCATTGGTTCCATCCTCTTCATTCGAATAATTAGGACAATGTTTCTTCTCTATATACACATACACAATTCAAATTTGTATTAAACTGAATTTAAAATATATGTACAATGTTTCTTCTCTATATACACATACATAATTCAAATTTGTATTAAACTGAATTTAAAATATATGTATAATGTAATCATTTATAAAAAAAATAGTTTACTTACTTGGAGGTTCCTCGTAAATTTCTCTCTCCGCAGCTGTGTTGTTTCGATTGAGAATATTGGTAGTCTCCTGACTTACCGCAAACGGTTCTGATGCTGCGACAAAGACAAAATAAAAAATGTTTGCATCTGATATCGCAGTATGGAAATTAAATTTAATATAAGCATGTATGAGGAGAGAAGAAAGAAAGAAAGAGATGAAAATGCAATTATATTATGATAAATGTCACACCTTCCTGTATCACGAATCCTTCTATCACATGGGTAAGGACCTGTGGTTTCACCATAGCTTTAGGTGGTGCTTGTTTATTGTTCACTGTAAATGGTGTGGAAATAGTCATATTCGGTGACTCATCGCCGATGACACCGTTCGTAATAGCGTTGACTGCATTGGCTAGTCCTGCTAATGGGTTATTGCACTGTTTCTCTTCTACCTTTGGAGCGATTACTTCCTCCTCTTTCGTCGTCGCCGTCTTACATGGATCTCCGTCTGTACGTATGCCGAACATTTGTATCTTTATCTCGAATCCGCTAAATTTGCAATTTATTAAGAAGAGATTATTAATTACCTGTTATTTCCGTCTGAGGTGCTACTACCGCGACTTCTTCCGTAGCAACAGGCATGTCATCCTTTTTCAGAACTAATTTCACACTATCATCAATTGTCATTGGAGCTAGATTTGTAGTAGATGGCAGTACGAGAGAGCATTCAGCCTGCGGATTACGATCCGGTGACGTGATCATTATAGCCGAATTGGTGTTATCGTGCGTTGGCTGATCCTGGGTCGCGTTCACGATCGGCATCGCTTGAACCTGCGACGCTCCGTTGACTATTTGATTACTTATTATCGTTGGATTGATAGCCTAAAAATAAGGATATTTCATTCTTAATCGCGGTTCTCTATTTGTATTTCGAAAAGAATGTTCACGCCTAAGTGTAATCAGTAATTTAGATATAGTCTATCGATTAGTACCGGTAAAGGAAGCTGTTGTACTGTCGACATCGGAGGCTGCGGCACCTGATTCATTTGTGACGTGGCGGCGATTCCGACTCCGACACCTCCTACCGAGACTACTGGCATAATAGAGCGATCTGTGCCCAAGACAACGCCAGATTGTTGCTGTTGTTGCAATGTCATATTCGCTACGTAATAAAAAATTTCACACTTATTATTAAACGTTATTTACACTCTTCGTTGCAATATTATTAACACGTTGGCTATCGCGCTGAATATTACAACATATTAAATATTATTCAAAAACTAACTTAACCAAATGCTCTTACTCATAATGGGTTTAGGTTGTATTTGCTGTTGAGAGGATTGCATTTGTTGCTGATACTGCTGTTGCAGCTGCTGCTGCTGCTGCGGATGCTGTTTCTGTTGTATGAAGACTTGCTGATGTTGTATCGATTGTTGAGCTTGCTGCTGCTGTTGTTGCTGCGGAGACTGCATCGGCTTGCCACGGCCTTTTCCTCCACCGCCGCCGCTCTTACCGCTCTGAATATTTTTTGATAAATAAAATGTTATTACATAGTACTTTTCTATTAGCATTATTTTCTATTCACATTATTTTATTATTACTTTATTATAATATTATTATTATACTTCTAGTTTTCCGATTACGCCAATAAATGTACAATTCTCTAGGTAACTCTTTTGTTGCAATCGAGTAAATAAATGTATCTCACGTAGCACTCAAAATAATCGTGACGATTACTGTGTGCTAATGTTAATATAGTAACCTGTACTTGTACCGTGGCTTGTACTCCATGAACAGTCTGCGTGGAGACAGAACTAGCGGCACGTATATTGGCAGCCTGCACTGCTTGTAAGGATGATGGCAGAATACTTAAAGGCCGCTGTCCGCCCGTGTTTGGTTTACCCTGCTGCGACTGCTGCTGCTGAATATCCATGACTTTAGTAGGTTTACCGCTGGCCGCTGTTATCTGCTGCACACCCTGTATCTGTTGCTGTGTTGCAAGAGCTAATCCGACAGTAATAAAATAATTCAATCATTCTCTATGTTAATTTTTTTACCATCATATTACTGAGAAAGTACTCGAAAAATACTTACCATTGTGCGTTTGTATCGGTTGTGGACTCTGTATAAACATGTCCTGTTGCGTCGGACCGCGAATGAATATCTGATTGGGCGCGGCAGTGAGTAGAGTTGGTTGTTGTAATCCGGCAGTCCATACTTGTGGCGCAAATTGCCAGGGTGCAGCAAATTGCATACCACCGCCTCTTCCACCAGAAGGTGTTCCGGCAGTGCAGGCTGTATACTGTTGGAGATATAAAAACGATTGTGTAAATATAGATGGTAATATCTTTAAAGAATAAATATACAAGACGTATGACACGCTCTAATATCATGGAATAAATGTGTCTACTATATATGTTCACCTTTTGCACCTGGTCTTGCTTATTCGCCGATTGTTGCTGTTGCTGCTGTTGCAGCGAAGGTGGTGGTTGCGGTGAACCTAATACGCCAAGTTGACCAAAGACCAGTGTTTGACCACCACCAGGAGTAGCAGATGTGGGTACTGGTAAATAGCCGGTAGGAAATCCTTGGACTTTGGTGCCACCTGCACCGGGATGACCACCGCCTTGGCCGGGCGTTGACGCCGTAGTTAGCATATGAGGAGTCAGTTGAGCTGCAGACTGAAATGGCTTTCCAGCTGTTATCACCTGCAAATTATATATTGTTTTTTCCAATCCAAAATCGCAAATCTAACAGGGAAAAAGACAACAAAGAAGAGAGATATACTCTAGTGCATATTAACTTTCAGTGCCAAAAATAAGAGAATTTAAAAATTAAGGCAAAGTTAATTATACCTGAATAGAAGAAGGATTTATGCCCGCTGGATGCAGCGCGAGATTTCCTGGCATCAATAAAGGCGTGCCTTGAGTATTATACAATTGTTGTAAGTGATAAGCTTGACTCTGGATCGGTTGTTGAATCACTTGGACTGCTTGTGGATGAGCCATTGTAGTTATAGTAGTCGCACCCTGTTGACCAGATAATGTCATGGATACACCACCTACTCCCTGCTGCTGATGCTGTTGCATCGATACTGCGACAGCATTCTGCAACTTTTTTAAGAACAAGATGTAAAAGTATATATCGACAGATTCATATTTAAAGATTAAAATTAATAACTACCTGTTGTTGAGGCATACTTGCAGCTACCTGCGGCTGCACTTGAACTTGAGTAGGAACAACATTGTGCGGTCCGTTATTTTGCTGCTGCTGTTGTGGTTGTTGGGGCTGTTGTTGTGATTGCTGCTGTTGAACCTGCTGCTGAACTTGCATTTGCTGTTGCGACTGGACCTGTTGTTGAATCTGCTGCTGCGATTGAACCTGTTGTTGCTGCAGTTGTTGAGGCTGTTGAACCTGTTGAGGCTGCTGCGATTGCTGTACATGCTGCTGTTGTGGCTGCTGAACATTCTGCTGCTGTTGCAGATCGTGAGTTGCGATCATTATTTGCTGTTGTTGAGATTGTTGTTGAGACTGCTGTTGTTGCTGTGACTGCTGCTGTTGTGATTGAGACGGCGAGATTCCAATCGGTTTAACATCTGTCATGTTTTCTTATACTCTTTCAAAATTCGAGCACAGACTTAGATAAGCTTCTTTTCTTCTGAGAAAAAGAAGTATCTTTCATCGATAGTGTTCACTTATAGGTAGCCCTTTTTCTTTGCCATTTTACATTTATATTTTCATGATAGTTTCAATCTTTTTATCATACTGCATCTGTAACATAAACAGATATAATGTAATATAAACAAATTATAAAAATATAAAATAAAAATTAATTTTTGAATACACCTCTCAACATATTCTTAAATATAAAATTCTTCTTTCAGTTTCTAAATTTCTTTGAAAATAGATTTTCCATTTAATAAATATATGATACATAGAAATTATATACTTGGATAAAAAACATACGTTTAAATAATAAAATTTCTATTTTGTGTACAGTATTGTGTACTTTTTTCTCATCTCCACGAATATACGGCAGGTGTCTACTTCGTAATCATCGCAGAATAAAAGAGAGAGAGAGAGAGAGAGAGAGAGAGAGAGAGAGAGAGAGAGAAAAAAAAGAAAGTAGCCATTAATCGTGCAATATGCGTTGCCCCCCTAAACATAACCTTCAGAGATACGAAGCTTGACGATTATCATTGCCAGCAAGGCTATTACGAGTCCGATGTGCAAGAGTGAAGTGTTCTGTGTGTGCGCTGCATTTTTTTTGACGTCCACGGAAAGTTTTTCGTTCTAATAAAGTAAGTTTGTGGAAAAATTGTCCATTTCCGCGTGAAATAACGCGCAAGATAAATTGCATGTGCAGTGGAATCGGGGGAACAAAGACATGTGTGTAGTTTCACCCATTTGCTCCGATATATAGATCAATTTATCAGTATTAATATCACCTGCTGCTTCATCGCTCGATCGAATTTCATTATCAACGAGGTATTTTCTTATTACGACTTTATCATTGCGGAAATTAATTAATCGATAAAACACGATTGATAGGTTATGTATCATGATTATCTTGTGATGCATCAGAATTATATTACATATATACACTAGCAGTTGTATTCAGAGTAAAAATCGTGTCAATATTTTATATGGAAGTGACTTTTCCATGTTATTCGATATGTGTTTCGTCCAGCAATTATTTGTTGTGAAATTTTGTTATGTTAGCTATGTGCGATAAGAATAATGCTGAGTATCTCAAAACATTGAAGTCTTTTAAATTCTCATTGATGTATAGCGGAAGTAATGATTTCATCAAATGTTTTTTCCAGAAGAATACAGAGATATACTGTGCAAAATACTATAAAAATATTAATCTCTATTCACAATTGATAGCCTGAATACTCCTCTTGCGTAGATGCATATTTTTCATTCCAATTTCATCATTTCATTTAAATATGATTAAAGTATTATAATATAGTAGTTTCTTAATATCAGAATTATTTATTTTAACTGTGCAACTTGTTTCTTTTTAGTTTCCCTTAAAAAAACTAATAAAGTGTTTATTCATGTTTCATTTTAATTGCAAAAATATTAAAAATATGTTGAGATGCGCAGATTTAAGATTTAATACTATTGTGACAAAGTGAAATGTTATTGCAAGTTTTTGCTTGCTGTGTTTTTATCTGTAATAAGCTTCTCTAAATAAGAATTAATATGTCATATGCCATCAGTAGCATATTGAGAAATGTAATCACTCTGTTCTTATAAATCTCATCAAAATAACATAATTAAGCGCGTTTTACGCACAATACAAAACCAATATTGACATTTAATGCTGCAAAATCATTCTTTAAATTCCATTGTTATTAAACAGAATTTTTTTACATTTAGAAAGCTACATTTTATTTATGGATTCTTTGATCAATTTTTTTTTTTTAGAAAGAGATTCTTGTTAATCGCAGATTTCCAATAGATATCACATATCTTTTTAATTAATGCTTAATAAGACAAAATAAAATCCATACGCTTTTTTCAACTTCTAAATATACATATATCTATTTAATTTTTAATATATACTGCATAGTATGAGAAATTCAGGTATAAGAATAAACCCAATATCCTGTTTATCTTTTTGTTAGATAATTTCGATAAAGGCAAAGAGCGACTCGATATGTGTATCTCTTTCGAATTGGAAACAACGATTTTACAGCGAAACTGGAACATGAAATGTCAATACGCGTTTCATATACATAAAAGGTGATTTGGTACGTCCGAGGCGTATCCGTCCGTAATGCCAGAGTTCGATATTTCTCTCAATGGAGAGAAAAAAAGAAGAAAAGAAGAAAATGCCGCGCTTCGAAGAGAAAGGCAAACGGAGAAAGAGAGAGAAAGAGTTGGACGCCGACCAACTCGCGCGGTAAAACAGAGCTCTATATACCCTGTCATCCGAATAAAAACTATCGCGCGTGGATATCGATCCGGTACAAAACGCGGGACGACAACGACAACGACGATGCATATCCATTTTGGTATGCGTGCTTGCATGCGTGTGCGAGCGAACGAACAAAATGTCGCCCCAGCCCACCATAATTAGTGCCGCATTTATAGCGAGAGAGAAACGGGGGAGGAGGAAGGCGAAGAGAGGGTCGAGAGCGAAAAAATACGATTGAAAGGCGGGTTAGCGAAAAGGAGAGGTGGAGGAGAAAGAAAGAAAAGAGAAGGGGTGGGGAATGCAGAGAAGGGGGAGAGAGAACTGTGCCAGGGGGACGGCTGACACATGGATTTCTCTCTGTCTCTCCGTAATGGCTATATAACGGACGAATGCTATAATAACAAAACAAATAACAATAAACACGATATTCGAGGGACGCGCGCGATTTTTCCTAACGCGTCTCTTCCTCGGAACGAGAGATAAGAGAGAGAGACGCTTCGCGATAAAACACACGCAGGCAAGTATCCGGTCGCCGCAGTCCGTCCCTCGTGCGAATCCGGAGCGGTGTTCCGCCGACATATTGAATTACAAAATTAAGTACCGTTCGGAGAAACGATGGGAACGGGTGAAGCGAAACGGACGGAGAAAGGGACGCAGCAGGACGGGGAGGGAAGACAGAGATAGAGATATATATATATATATATATAGAGAGAGAGAGAGAGCATGCAGACGTGTATCGAGCAAAACGCGTCGCGCGATATATCATCGGCCGGCTCGATTTATCTGGTGAATAAATTTTCACGCGTAGTATATATGTATATCACGGAAAAGCAGAGAAGCGAGACAAGTGTGTGTACACTCGACGACAACGACGCCGCCACGAGTCGACGGAAGCTTCGACCACGGACATCTTGCTTTATTCAGGTACTCACATGGCGACTGCGCAGTCACACCTATAAAGCACGTTTCGAATAGGGTTGCGCGTGTGTGCGAAGTGTATACAGGGTGTATGCGTCTCTTTAGTGTGTATGTGTGTGTGTACCGATACCACACACACACACTTTGCTTCGTCGCAGCCGTCGATGCCAACGTTCGTTCGCGTTTTCACTTTTCCACAGTTTTCACTATTTTCCACCGTGCGACACCCAGTGCGAAAAAAAAAAAAACTCGTTACCGCAGTCACGGGATCTCGCGAACGAGTTCGAAGAGTTCTCGTTATCCGTTGCTGCTGCTGCTGCTGCTGTGTGCTGGCTGGCTGGCTGGCTGGCTGGCTACCTCCCTGTCCTTCCACACGGTATAACACAACTACCTCCTCCGTTATGCCCGCGCGTCCTCGAAGTGGCTATCCCCATCCGTCCGCTACCCCCTCGCCGCGCGTCTCCCCCCCGATCGCGTTCTCTGATTGGTTCGATGGGGGACAAATCCCAAAGGCATCGTCCGCGCCGAGAAAGGCGGAGCCATCAGATATAGTGGCTATAGGCGCATGCTCGCTAACGGTACTCTCTACTCTAATGTCGCTCTCTCTTTCTCTCTCTCTTTCCTTCTTTCTTTCTCTCTCCCTCGTTCCTATACACACGCGTACACACATACATACCACTCGTTTCTGTACGTACACGACTCTATAGTCCGTACCATATTTCATAGCATAGCGCGGGCAGAGATGTACGAAATTTTCCCAGCACCCTGCTGTATATTTTATTTTACGAAGATATAAAATTTTTAAGAATTTTTTTCTTGTGTTTTTTAGAAAGCTTATTGTTAATCTTTGTTTCTCCTTTATCTTCTTTTTTTCCTTTTTTTACAATATTTAATGCATTTTATTAATCACAATAATTAACAATATTTTTTATATTAACAATAAAGAGTAATTATGTTTGCACTGTTTATGTGTAGTGTATTAATACTGTTAATATTGTCTTCTGATTAATACTTTTTTTGGCAAGTTAAATGTACGTAGATCAAAACTATATTTATACACATATATTTGAGATATTTTGTCTATCTTTAATTCATATAATTATATATAATTTGATAATCTCTATTTAATAATCCCAACATACACAATACGTTAATTTTACACATATCATACGTCATACAAAATTTAAGATTCTAAAATTAACTTTTTCTATTAAGGGAGAAATGTTTTATCGAGGATACAAAAGAGAGAACAAATTCCTTAAAAGAGATTATTATTGTAACGTGAATCTATTCATATATAATCTATTATTGTAACAAGAACACGAATAGCGAAAGACTTATATCACTGTTATTGTGGTATTCATATGATCAATTATCAATAGCGCTAATCAATACAGAGAACTTTATATAATTATGATTGCACGATCAAAAATGTCTCTATATACCATTATTTGTGCATCTCTATCATGCAAATATGTATCTTTATTGCATTATTTCACATTATCGACAAGATGATCTATACATATAATCTTGACATGACATTATTACTAATTATTCCATTATTAATATTATTCCAGAATGTCAATCATATTTGCTGCATGTGTAAATGAAAACAATTATCACAGTCACAGTCGTAATTAAAATATTTAGCTTGCATTAAAACGAGTATTATCACAAGCATTATTATTATAATTGTAGTATTATGAGAAAGGATTTAATCTATTATAATTCAAATTATTTACTACTAGTGAAAAAAAATATATAATAGATTTAGAAACATTAAAAACGTGACAAAATAAAATCGTATTTTTTTTAATTAACAAAAATATCCATCAAGGCAGGAAAGTCAGGATAATTTTGACCATAAAGTTTTGTCCTCCATTATCGTTGGACCTCCTATGTCGTATAAGGCGGAGAAAACTAGGAAAATGTCTACTTTGACAAAGGTTGGTTAACCTTTTTCTATTGGTGTCACGAAGGACATTTCTTGAAACAATGGTCACTCTCTTCAACGTGATAAATTTGAAAAATACGTTATGTATAAGAGAACCCTTTTCGTCTTGGCATACATTTGTTTCTTTCATCCCTTTCTCTCTCATAAACTTCATTATTCGAATTACAAAATAAATTCATAAAATATATTGAAATCAATATATCAAGATATCAATTAATCTGTAATGATACGTTGGATCGATTAAGACGTATATATATGTGTGATTTTATATTGTGTCGCAGTTTTTTTTGTACAATTCACAATATTTAAATCGATGTCTAGTAAATCTGAAATTATTTTTTTTCTTATCTAATCAAAGTGGAAACATACGAACGTGTTGACATTAATTTTTAATCTAATCCTAATAAATTAACATGTTTGCACATAGTTCATAATATTCACGGTAAAATACATCGATGTAATGACAGCGTAATATCCAATAAGTTTAGCGCGGGGCCCCGCGGAGGTGCAAACACGTCCCTGACACGATTTCTCTAACTAAACCCGAGTTTATGCTTCCCGGCTCGAAACTCGAGGACTCACGAGCCGCATGCGATTGGTTCGTCGCAGACTCTCGCAGACATTTTCCACTGCAATCAATGTGTACGAATGTGTTTGTAGTCGCTTCTTCTTCTTCTTTTTTTTTAATTCGATGAGATAGACGCAGGCAAATCTTGAAAAAAAAAATACATCTCACGTCCTTGACGCGGGACGCGATGCTTCCACCGGAGGTCGAGAAAAACTCCAATTTTAATGTCGAGGCCTCCCATGCATAATGCATCCCGTTTCGCCCGAGGCGCGGGGGCTCTTCGTTCTCGCGTGGATCAAGGACGCGCGAATCTCTCGTTATTTCGGTCGAAAGTGGCCCTTAAAAAATCTCCTCCTTCCTTTCTATCTCTATATTTCGACGAACTAAAACGTATTAGAAAATATTACGAGCTTTATTCGGGAACGAACGTTTGATTCTCTCCTAAATTTATCTTACGATTAGAATCGTCTTGATTTTAGAAACCCCCTCGATGCCCCATCCCTACGCAGCGGTGATTCTGCCTTGTTGGAATTCTCCGGGTGGGTCTTCAGAGCTGAAAAAAAAGAAAAGGGAGAAAGAGGGAGAAGAAAGACACACCGACGTGAAGTGCCGATTTATCGTTCATCTCCCAATACCGGTCTCGGATTTCGACGCGAGACGCGACGGTAGGACGTATCGCGCGTAGGGTAGGAAGAGTCGCGCGGTTCGTACCAATCCCAGTAAACAGCCCTATATAAACGCACGCGTGTGCATGTGTCTATATATAATACACATGTACAGTTGTGTGTATGTATGTGTGTGTATGCGTTCGACGTGGGTCGAGTCGCGACGGATGGGCGAAAGGGAAGGGAAAGGGAAGAGAGAAAGAGAAGGGATCACGCTATAGTCCGCGTTTATGCTGTGTTAGAGAACGATGGACCGTATCTTCGCGTCGTATTTTGCCGTCCGACCGATAGAGCGTGGATGGGAGACGCGCGGATGGGAGAAGCGGGCCAGCCAATGGTGTGGGTCGCAGCGGGTTGCCACGGAAACAAGTTAATGATTCGGGCTGCTACCCGGAGGAATTGGTCTGGCCGGTGCGGTCGGCGCGTGTAGCGTCTTCCCATGCGTCCGCGCATGCGCCGCGCTGCCCCTGGGGGGGACTATCCTCGTCTCGCTCGTTCGCTCGTCGCGTCCCAGGCCTTCTCGTCTCTCGATATAGCTGCAACCACACACGACGATACGCGGTCGATGCCGTGAATTAGGCGCGCGCACGGTTGGCTCTGTGTGTGTGGTCTATGCTCGTGTATGTGTGTACATGTACGCCTTGATTCGGCCAGTGCACACATAGACACATATACGCAACACACATCCATTATAGAAATAAACGCCGCGCGCGCGCACAGCGTTTAAGTCGTCGCGACGATTGGTTCCCTTCCCACTCCGCGTACTCTTCTCGATCTCTCTCGACGTTTGCTTCCCTTCTCTTTCCTTCCCCACACACCGGGCAGTTCTTTCTTCCTCTCTCTCTTTCTCTCCATATGTCCATCACGCTTCCCTCTCTCTACCGCGTTGGCTCGTTTTACTGCCATCTCCTCCTTCCCACACTCGCCGCCTCTTCCCTCTCTCTCCCCCTCTGACCTGTTTTTCTCCCCCCCTACACTGTCCTCCGGCCGATAATATACCGCCGCGTACCGTTCGGTGATACACGACGAGGAGGGGGCAGGAGTAGGAGGGCTCCCCATCGAAAGATTCGCTGTAGATTATAATATATCCGATGTCCGTCCGATCGGTCCTCGAATTAACATCGAGAAAATGGAAGCAGCCTTAGCGAAAAGGGGGCGAAATGTAATTGCCGCACGAGTGCCATGACAGATCCCCCGGTTAGGTCAGCACGCACGAGGGCACCGGGCCATCTTCGTCGTAGAGTATCGCGATATTCGATATTTGTAATATCGTGTCGAGCGATAAGATTGCCTCTCATTATCTACACGCATTTTTTTATCACGTAGATTAATATTTTTTGTTTGTTATGCTATTTTTTAATTTAGCACAATTAATATCGTCGCATGGAATTCATTATGACTCCATAATGTTTTCTTTTGCTATATTAGATTAGCTACATTGGAGATTGATACATGATCTTTGATTTAATTTTAAGTAATTAGTAATCAAATTGAACTTCGATAAATTGATGGTAGATCGATGACTAAGAAAAGAGAGATATACTACATACTACTACATGTGCATCTTATATATACGTTTCTTTTGTTAAACACATTCACGCTGCATTCTTCACGCACTGCTTTTGGAATGGATAGGGTCGCTATAATATTCCGACTATTCCACACGATTAGGGGTTAACAGTCTGATTCCACATGATTCTTCCAAGACGTCCTTGAAGAATTATGCCGTGCCGTTCACGAAACATACTCACACAATCTCTTTTACTATATAGACTAATCTGTAAATAGAAAATATATATTATTGTCTAATTATTATACGGAATTTCTCAGTATATTCACGAAAATAAAAGAGCTATAGGTATATACATATGGCAATGAGTCGATATTATAAATGAATATTTGTAATAGTAAAAGAAATTATGTGTAGGTATATGTGTGTATGAATGTGTGCGAACGACATGGCACACAATTATATATGTATATGTGTATAATACTCAAAACTATTAGATATTCTTTTAAAAATATATTTTTTAGCCAATTTGGAATCGATTTTTCTTTAGGGAAAATATCAAGGGAGATTATTTTTATTACCTCTTTTACATTTTTCGCATCATATATCTTAATTAATGCGTAATTAAATTTTAAAAAAAATCAAAACATTCTGAAGAGAATTTTATCTGAAAATTAATTAAAAAATATAATTTTGTCATCTATTCAATTCCCCGAAATTTAGTTTATGAAAGGGTTTTTCATTAAAAGTTTGTTTTAATCTATTTTAATTTAAAAATTATTGTCTCGATATTTTTCGCTAAGGAAAATTCTCTTCCAAATTGTTTTACAAATTTATCATTGGAAGAATATCTAATGGTTTTAGAACATTATCTGTGTATATGTGTATACGTATGTTTTTTAATTCATAAAATTTATATAATCTCTTATTTTAGATAATCTTAATTAATTTTAAAACGATTTATTTATCTATATTCTTATTTATTTCATTATTTCCCATTTATCCCATTTATCTAACTTTCACTAAAATAATGATATTTGATTTGTTTTTAAAAGATTGTCAAAAGATTTTCAAAAGATTTTCAAAAGATTGTTCACTATCTTTGTTGATAAGATATAGAATGAAGAAATGCAACGGTGACAAAAGGGCAAAGGAATGAAACGGAACAAAAAGGCGTTGTCCCTTTTTAACGTCAAATCAGTTCTTGGTTGGACTGCTTTTATATTTATCATCCATTCGTAATGTTATTATAAGAGGTTGCAAATAGTTGCGTTAAATTTGTTCATCGCGAAGATTCATTTATTTTCATTGTGCCACCGCTTCCTTTTGTAAAAGGCTCTAATGGGATTTTAACGATCCTCCGAGTATACGCCTAGGCGAGTCACTACGAGTGGCATTTCTTATAAACGGTACTCTTCCCCTTCGAACAACATGTTCTCCGAATTTGTGGAACGAATTCAAGTTAGATCTGTATTCTCACCGGGTTTAAGTGACGACGCGACGGGTTTTATCGATCGGACACTTAAGATTTCAGCGACTGGATTAAGCATCATCGATCCCTCGTTTCTATTTTCCACCCGCGGGGAGCCATCGGTCAACGCTAAAATTAAATTCTTAATAACGCCTTTCCTTCACGGGATTTTTCGCGGCCGTAGATTGAAGGGTTTAATGTCTAATTAATGAGCGAATTGAATTATTGTCGCGAAAAGCAATTCTCGCGCGAGATCGATTAATTACGGACACAATTATATGAAATACATCCAAGAAACGTATTCCAAGATTGATCGAAAAACCGAACGCGATGCAATTTATTTTTAATATATAATATACGTGGCACAATAGTTTATTCGGGAGTATGGACAGAATAAAATCTTTGAGAAAAAATGTACCATAAATGTGGTACTATCGTGATTTATATCTCGAGACTCAAAGATTACTGCAGAGAAATGCTTAATTAAAGAGTATTTAAACGAGAACTGCTAATTATATAGATTTCCATTAGATTTCGGAAATTAGCGATATTTTTGTTAAAAGGGAGAAAGGAGGTTGAGGGGGAGGGGCGAATAAAAACTAATAAAAATGATAGAAACAATTATACGATCGTGATGCACAAAACATTTCGTTTGTTTTCCTGTTCGAATTTCCTTTCACGAAGAAGAAATAGATTTTATACATACGTACACCTTTGCCTCTCTCGCGCTCTTCTTTTTCATTCGATTATAATATAATTTTATATCGATATTGTGCGGAGAAAAAGCACCGTGTCGTTTATGCGGATAAGTGGAAAAATTACCGCTAGATGCGTGCGAAGAATATATGTCCGGAGGACAAAAGAACAATACTGTCTCTAAAAGCTGAGAGTCTTTCTATGGGTAGTGTTTTTAGCGATGAAATTTCAAATAAAACTGTTGCTAAGCGTTCGATTTTCAGTGTCCAGTTTGGATTCGAAATTGGAGTAATCCAATAAAACCGCATTCCGCGCCAATTTGCAAAGTAACACGACATTGACCCCGTATGCAATTGTCACGGATAAGAGGCGTTAAAATTGCAGTCGCTGTTCGTAGCGCGACTCTTCGATAAAAATAGTCGCGAATCACAATGCTATAGAAAGGAAGCGTGACATCCCGATCTTTGTTGTCTCAGCAGAAGATAATCTACGAATTAAAATATGTATTATCTCCTAGGCTATTAGATCTTGTAGGAGAAGTAAGTTCTCTCTCTTTTTCTCTCTCTCTCTCTCTCTCAATATGTGTTTATATTCAACTTTGTTGACGAATTCGTAAGAAATGTTTAAAAGACTGAGATGTAGGAAAAGATGCAATTTTATATGTGCAACATAGTTATTATTTTTAGAAGAAACTATAATAAGAGAGAGTTATACAGGGTGTCCCAGAATGATAGGGACTAAATTCGTGTGCAGATTCCTGGGATCATTTGGAGACGATTTTTCCTCAGCGAAAATATCGAGGGAGGTCATTATTTTTTGCATGTTTCCAATTTTTGCCATCATGTATCTTTGTGTAACTAAGCCTTAAATTAAAATTCTATTAAAGTAAACTCTATCTGAAATTAACTGAAGAATGTGAATTTATTATTATTTTATTTCCACAAGGCTTAGTTTGTAAAAAACCCTTTATTTTCAATCGCTTATAACTCGAAAATTATTGGTGTCTCGACATTTTTGCTGAGGAAAAATCGTTTCCAAATGATCCCAGGAATCTGCACACGAATTTAGTCCCCATCATTCTGGGACACTCTGTATATATATATATATATATATATATATATATATATATATATATGTCAGCGAGAATACTAATATATATATATAATGAAAAGAGAAGATTATACATTCAGATCATTATACAATAGATAGTTCAGGTTAAAAAAAAAACAGTTTAATAACGCGCTCAGATAACAAAAGCTTTTTAGAATTCTCTCATAACGTCATTCCAATCGCATGATTGACAGTTACATTTTGAGAACATGATATCAAATATGGAAAATTTGTCACTTGATCAATATATACTTGCATGTATATATTCGCATAAATTACTCATTACATCTTTAAAAACTAATCGAGTAACAGAAGCTTATCGTTCTCTTACCTTCAAAATGTATATTTTAAGAAATCATAGGTCGATTAACAAAAATAATGACTCATCGTCGAGTCATTAGAAAATAATCTCTATAATTATTTCTAATATCTTTTTGCGAGACGAATGATTCCTTTTAAAGAATTCGTCATTAAAACGATAGTTTGTAACGTTCTATGACGGAGCCTATTGAAAGACATGTACGAGGGAGATGAGTGTCCGCAAAAATACACGCTGCGTTGCTTATTGCAGTCTCTCAAACTTTACGGGCGGGATGGCTTTGCGCGCGAACGTGACCCAAATTCGGTTCTTATCTTGAAAATCGCACCGCCCCCGGCGCGCCATTATACGTCGAGACGCGCAAATGCGTATATATATATAATTTTATAAATTAGTTTCAACGACGAATTGCATTTTCTGCACGATCACGCGCGCGTGAAAGGCACACCGCCGTATGCACATCCGGCTATAAATAGGCACGCTAAGATAGCCACGCCTTAATCACTGTAACCGCCGGTGCGGATAGCGGTGTTAACGTTCTTCTGACATTATTATTGCGATAGACGGCGGTTGTTTTGCACAATCCTCGTATTCATACCGCGTGTTCCGTTTATCGTGCCGCAATTAGCTGTTATCGTGATGATAATAATAACGGGGCGATCTGAAAGAAAAGTCGAAGAAATTAGAAGGGCCTTTAAATTTCAATTGAGATGAACGAAAAAATGTCTACTTATCGTAAATTCACATAAATCGATCTCAAGATAGATGAGTTGAAATGGATATGGATTTGTTTTTTGTCATCTTTTTTTATACGCAATTCTATGCCACAAAAATTGTAAATTGTTGAAGTGGAAGATAGATTAATTTTGTGATACATCTGGCTTGAAATAAACATTTATCTTTGCGTGGCGTTATCTTTGTCGGAATTTATCTATGGATCTATATAGTATAATATATATTCCTTAGATTACTCATCTGTATATTTCTTATGACGTTTCACACATGAAGCGACGAGATTGCTTTCTAAATTAAAATTGTCACATTCGAGAGACTTCAAATATTAAATATATAATATAATGTTGTATATCACATAAATTTCTTATAGTATATAACGCAAATGTATAGTCAATCATGAGATTCAAATGTGAGATAAAGCAAAAATAATTTTTCCGATGTTAGAGATATTAGCTAATAAACATTTTAACTCAGTATAATATAGTTTCTGCATATAACCATGCAAATTTTGCAATATCTAAAAAATGAGTTTTATGATTAAATATGTATATGGAGTAATTCGAAAGTGATAACAAGAGATGATAGTACAATAGTGCGAATTATGTTTAATTGTGATGTATTGTGTGCGATTATGTATAACGGAGATCAAACATAAAACTGGTCATGTTTTTTTGTTTAAGACCTATAAGATATTAATGGACTATAGACTATAGCGAACAATCCACTATACATATTCGATTTTGAAGAGTGAGTTTACTCTTGCGATAAAAGAATTTTCGATAAGAAATGCGAACAGTCGACTATAGATGGCAGCACTTGAGTCGCGTCGGTAAATTCGTTGTGTCGATAAATTATTTTATAATACGCGGAGTTATGGATTATTTATATAAATATAGCGTTTTAATTTATTGTAATTATATGTGACACATATTTAATATCTGCTTAAATTATTTTATATATCAACATTTTATAAAAAACATTCAAATAACTTTAAATATTTTTTAAATTAACGCATCTAAAATTTTATAACTTTTATTAGCAGTTCCGAATATTGTATATAACTGTCTTGTATGCAATAAATTTTCATATTTTTTATTAAGTATTTTTATTTTCAATAATACGTAACAATATTACTTCATTGTATGTAATTATGATATATAAGGAAAAGATAATTAATATATTCTATTCAGTAAAAGAGAAATTATGCATTTAATCATTTTTCTTTGCAAGAAGAATAATTAAAATAATTGATTTTTGAATATTGTTTAAAAGTTTTATATTTATTTACTTTAACAAATTATCTCTATATCTACATATATCTTGAATTAAAATAAATGTTAAAAGTGTTTTCTTGAAATGATTTAAGATAATGTTTAATATTTTAAGATTATTTAGATAAAACGCATTAATCTCATCTTTTAATACTAAATAAATTTAAAACAAGATGATCTTTATCTTATCTATAATATATACATACATTTATATATATTTTGTCTTATTTTTTTCTGATTGTGAATGCGAGTTTGAGGTTGTCAAAGCGGAACACGTTGTTGTTTTCTATAATTATGTTTGATTAAAAATGCAGATATTTAAGATTGCGTGTCGCGTTATTTTTTCAGGCCAAACTTAGTACGGGGAAACAAAAAGGATGCGCAACGCGCTAATAAGCAATTTGCTTCGACGATGCAACGACGCCGCTGTTCGATGTCCGCGAAATATCGCGGGCCCGTGTCGTCGCTACTCAACGAAACCTGAATTAACGTCAATCAGGTACAAGATGCAACGCGGACCCTACAATGCGATCGCGAGTGCGGATATTCGTTTCTTCGATTCATTGATGGGGCCTAATCGTATTATCACGGATCCAGATGAATGCGAAAGTTATAATATTGACTTTCCCAGGACTGTCAGAGGTAAACGCGCGCGAAGATGAGAAGAATTTAATTTAAAATAATTTTTAATTATAAAATTTTTTAAAAATATTTGAGAAAAAAGAAATAAATATATATTTCATATATTTGTATATTTTGTATTATACATATACATATATTGATTTATATATATTTGTATTTTTTAAATATACTTTTTATGTTTTAAATGAGAGAAAGAAACTTGAACACAGAAAAATAATGCAATTGAAAACTGAATTTGCGATGAAAGTATTAATTCTTTGTGATCAAAATAGAAAATATATGTATATGTATATATATATATATATATGTAAATGTATATAAAACCTTATTAGTTTCTCATATAATCTTGTCTAATTATAATGTATATTATATGCATATTTCAGTAAATATAGTTATGTTTTTTTTAATAATTAATAAAATAAGAATTTAAAATCATGAATTTAAAAGTTACGTGTATTTTGATGCAGGTGCCAGTCGATGTGTGCTAAAACCAAAATCTACCGAAGAGGTGTCGGCTATATTGAAATATTGCAACGAGAGACGATTAGCGGTTGTTCCACAGAGCGGAAATACTGGTCTTGTAGGAGGAAGTAATCCGGTCTTCGATGAGATCGTGATCTCCATGAAGTTCATGAATAAGATCTTGGAAACGAACGAATTGGCGGGTAAGACAATCTCCAAAAGTTCCGCTAAACAAGATAACAATCTCGATTATTTTATATTCTAATTAGATTTGTTATTCTTAGAATATAATTCAATTTTTTTATTAAATAATAATGTGATTATTTAGATATTAAAAACATCAAATGACAATTATAAAGCCAATAACTAAGAGTCTATTGTTATAGTTGACAATGTGAAATAATTAAATTAATCAGAAAATTCTAATAATATATTCCTAAGACATATCTTCTGATTATTTTTTTATTTTAGTTTTTTACTGACGTACGTTTTTTGAAAAAAAATTATACGTTTGAGAAAATAGTAAATAATGTCGCGATGGGACATATTTCTTTTTTGTTAATAATTGAAAAAATAATGTGAATTGCGCATAATTATTCATTTCTCTATCATTATATTAAGAAACACAAATACTTCCGTTATCTCAGGTGTACTGACATGCGAAGCTGGCTGCGTTTTACAGGATTTGGAGAATCACTTGGCTACGGTCGGGATGATGATGCCTTTGGATCTTGGAGCTAAAGGCAGCTGCTTAATTGGTGGTTGCGTCTCAACTAATGCGGGAGGATTGCGACTGCTACGTTATGGCAACCTTCACGGCAATATTTTGGGAGTCGAAGCTGTAAGTACAAATACAAGTCACTGAAATTTTATTATTCAGCGCTGAAAATTATTATTTATTATTTTGTATGTCATGTAAATCTTATCACATATGTAAAATTTTTATCTATTATTAAATTCATTTTTTTAAAGATTTTCTTTTCTATATGTATATCTTTTTCTATTAAATCTTTCTTTTTCTTACTTCTAAAATTATTATTCAATGGAATTTTGGAGCCTTTAAATTTAATAAGGTAGATCTGTATATGTGAAAGTAATATAATTATCTTTATGCAGGTAAAAGCAAACGGTGATGTTGTAGATGCATTGAATACACTAAAGAAGAACAATACTGGATATCACCTGAAACATTTATTTATTGGCTCGGAAGGCACTTTAGGAATTGTGACAAAAGTAGCTATCCAGTGTCCACCTTTGCCAAAGGCTATACACCTTGCATTTTTAGGTCTTATAAATAAATAAATAATAATATTAATAAAAAAGTAAATAATATAAATAAGTAAATAATATTAAATAAAAAATATAAAACTAGTTTGGTGATATATCGCCAAATTTAGTATATGAAACATCGCAATTTTTTTACAGAAATTTGCTAGTAATAAGATTTAATTTTTAATTGTAATTATGTGATTCTCGCAGGATTGAGCAGCTTTGATAAGGTACTGAAAACATACCATCTGGCGAAGCGTGAGCTAGGTGAGATTCTGTCCTCCTGCGAAATGATGGATCGACTATCTATGGACGTCTCCATTAATAATTTGGGCATGAAAAATCCTTTGACAAGCCGCGAATACGGTCACGAGTTCTACATGCTTATCGAAACTTCCGGTAGTCATTTGGCCCATGATGAAGAGAAACTCTCCTCTTTCGTGGAGAAGGCAATGGACAATGACATCATCGAAGATGGCACTTTGACTAACGAAATGGCGAAAATTAATGTATGCAATAAAATTTAAACTTAAACTTTTAAAAATTGAAACTTATTTAGAAATGCGTTATTATTCTTGATTATATTTATTATATTTGGTTATTATATTTGAATTTTTTTGAATCCAAATAACTATAGTCGAAGTTTCAAATAATGTTTTTATCAACTTTGTTGTTTTTTATACTCGAATGTTTTTTATATTAAAGATTTAATTTACAGAATATATGGGCACTTCGAGAAAGAATCAGCGAAGGCGTTCTACGTGATGGTTACGTCTTCAAGTATGACATTTCCTTACCTTTCACGTCATTTTATAAAGTCGTTGAAGTTCTTCGAGAGCGAATACACGATCCTCGTATCGTTAGGATCAGTGGTTATGGCCATTTAGGTATTCATAAATATATAATAATATTTCATAAATATATCTGTGATGATATCTGAAATGTCAAAATTAAAATATATATTTATAACAATTTGTGAATTTTCTCTTTTATGTCTTCAGGCGATGGAAATATTCATGTACAAGTCTCTATACCAGAATATTACGTGGATGTGGCTGCGCAATTGGAGCCGTTTATCTTCGAATACGTGTCACAGTGTCAGGGTAGCATTAGCGCTGAACATGGCATTGGTTTTAAGAAGACTAAATATCTTCATCTGAGCAAAACCGGCTCCGAGATCGCTATGATGTATGATTTAAAGAAATTGATGGATCCGAATGGTATTTTAAATCCATATAAAATTTTAATGCCAGTTATGGCGGAATCCTAAAAATATAATCTCAAAAATAATGTAAATATTCAATGTGCCATTTAGGTAAAATATATAGGAAATGGAGCGAATTATTTATATAATCATTTCCAGGAGATTATCTCCATCTTGAAAGATTAATTTTTTTAATATTAAAGTGTTGTTATATTGTGAAACTATTAATGTGATATACTAGATATATGTTCGATGTTTTTATATATACGCTGACGTCACGTGCAACTTGCGTTTAGTAAAGATTTTCTGGCTAATTTCCATTTGCTAATAAAAGCAAATATAGCATTTCGGTGACTTGAAATCAAATCAACTCAATATTGAAATAGACATGCAGCAGATATGAAAAATATCTAAACATGTCTTCATAAATGGAAAGTACTAAATGTATTATATATTCTTGTATGATTTATTTAATAGATATGTGATAGTCTCCAATAAAAAGAGTCTATTTTTTAAATTGATCTTTTTTTGTTTTTTTCTCCTTATTAATATTTTTGCAAAATTGATTTAAATTCTTGATTGTAAAATTAAAGAAAATACTTGAATTTATATGGTATATTAATCAAATTTTCAAAATTCTGAGAGAAAACTTATTAAATATAAAATAAAAATTTCTTTAAATTTTCTCCTAATCTATAAAAGATAAAATACAGTGTGTGTGTTAGTTATCATTGTCTAGATATTTAATCGTTCATATTTTTCTTGTAAAAATTTTAGTTTTTTATAATCTTTAATAAAGCAATATATGCAGCATCTACTATGTTAATGTTATGTAACAATAAAATATATAGTTTAGTTTTACAAAAACATAATATTTTCTTTCAGAACCGAATATATAAAATTACACGTAGAATTCTTTCGCGAATGATACTGATCATCTGTAAGCGAGCTTCGATTTGGCGATTGATTTTACTAGAAATTACAAGAAGATTGACGAACAATCGCGAAACAAATATTGGCGGACACTTCGTCGCGAGCATCGAGCAATGAGCGCATGCGCGTTCTATGGTTGAATAATCTCGAAAAGAGCGGCAAACCAAATATAAACCGGTGCGGCGGCTTCTGTTGCGCAGTTAGTCACAGTAATTGGCGCTCGGAGAATCATCAACTTTACAGTGACTACTCTTATTGCGCAGTTTGACAAGTAATTTCACGTAGTGCTAATCGAACATTTGTATCGTTTTGAAGGACGTGACTTCTGACAACAAGGTATATATAGTTATATTATGTAGAGATATTATATATCGAGATGTTATTTCATATTGTTATGTTTGAAGTTGTACAATTTAAAAAACAGCCAATTATTGAAAGATAAATTTACTCCTTAGAATATATATTATATATAATATATGATATATATTCCAAGATTTACTCGAAATTTTTGTTTTTTTAGATTTTCAAAAACTCTTCGAAATTTTCTATTTGCCTGATTATATAAATAATTCTATAATTATTAATATTTTATTATATTTATATTATATATATGCTTACTTAGAGTTTATATTATTATAATAATTATATTATAATAATTAAATAAATACTTATTATTAAAAACTAAATATTATTTTTTCCTCTTCATATATCGAAGCTTTTTAATTAGAAATAATAATTTAAATAATAAATATGGCGAGAATGACATGTGTGCTCACATGAACATTAATCTAGTTTTTAGAAAATCATG
Organism: Prenolepis imparis; assembly: GCF_030444845.1. Lineage (NCBI taxonomy): Eukaryota > Metazoa > Arthropoda > Insecta > Hymenoptera > Formicidae > Prenolepis > Prenolepis imparis. The sequence goes on along the minus strand of NW_028141169.1, from coordinate 1,581,482 downwards.
GCCCTGGTACCGAGGGATGTCTTCCGGAATTGGTGGAACGATATGGACCGCTATCATCACGAGGTGGAGTCGCACTTTCGGCAGCTGAGCTTGCGGCACGATGATCTGTGGACATCGCCGTTTCCGTCGTTCCGCGAAACATTCGGGCCGTGGCGTGACATATTCAAGAACTTGGACCGCCAGGTAGGCGGCGCGGCGACGGTCGAACACGACGAGGACAAGTACCGGGTAATCGTGGACGTCCAGCAGTTCGCGCCGGAGGAGATCACCGTCCGCACCGACGACAGATGCATCACCGTCGAGGGCAGGCATAACGATAGGAAGGACAGGCATGGCTATGTATCGCGCCAGTTCGTGCGCCGCTACTTACTGCCCAAGGGCTACGATATCGGTCATGTGAAACCCAGTCTGTCGTCTGACGGTATCCTGACCGTCACGGCTCCTAGACTGGCACTCCCGGCGCTGGGCGAGCGAATCGTGCCGATTCAGCGAAGCTACTGGCCAGTCATCAAGGCCGCTTAGTGCGCTAAAACACTCCTGGATAACGCAAAATTTTACGGCATTTCAATGTTTAAATATTCGAATCATTCGATTTGTTTATGTAACAATATCGATACCTAAAAAAAGAAATAGAGAGATTAAACATGATTAAAATTGATCAGCGTTTATAATAATCAAATGTTTGGATGATCTCCAGATTGTTTTTGCGACAAGTTTGCGTTATTCGGTTTCCCTGCGAATGTTTATTATTAGATACGTATATACGATCAATATACTGCACGTGTCTAAACTGTAAACAGCTGCTAATATATATTAATTTATGTACATCAGCATTGCACTGTATGTATATCAGCAAGGACGAGTCACGGTCGTTATGTTCGATGTCAATGTTTGATCCACAGTTTGATAATTGATGCGATTTGAAAATTAGATTTTTACATCCGCGCGAGATTTTTTCAAGAATGTAAATTAGCAAGCATCGATTTGCGACCGTGATTCATTTTTTTCACGCGATTTAATGCCTCTGGTATAAAATTAGCCATAATTATAGGGAATTATATATAATCATTACTTATAGTCATTGCCAATTATTTTGTTGACAAGCTCTTGCGAACGCGGTACCGGTTGGACTATGCGGATAACAGCATTGTACGAGATTGCATAACACGTTGCTAAATGTAACTTTATTCGAGTTTGTCAGCGATTATACTCGGCGATTAATTTCGGCTCGTGGCGTCAAGATTTGCTCTTAAAATGTACATATGTCAACTGCTACCGCGTCTAAGGAGCTTGTCGTTCTTATGTAATAATCGTGCAGGTACTTTGCATTATCGTTAGCTCGATAATTCCTAATTTAGAGTTCGTACTTATATGTTCAAAGATTGTTTACGTAACTATTCATTTTAGCAAGGAATGTGAGTTGTATAGAATGTGTGTATACAAAACTATCGATGAATCATGCGAGATCAATTACTAGCCAAGAAGTAGAGTAGAAGTGTAAACGTAATATATATTATATAATATATTATATGTATATTATATATATTATATGTATATTATATGTATATATATATTATATATTTCATATATTCGTTTATCGAATCAGTTGTGTTCAAGCGACGATTAAATGCATATTCCAATGTTAATTAGCGTTAATAAGATCATTTTACTTTTGCACGTAATTTTCTTTCGTATAATTTCATTCGCCTTTTATTAAATCTGTAATCACTATTTAACTATTATTTAACTGTACTATCTCACGCGCTAACGATATTTTCTGCAATAAAGAAGAATTTCTTATAATTTATTCTAGAATATATTATTTTTTAACGACCTTGTTTCTAAATATTTATTATTATTATTATATTAACAATTATTATTTGCATTATATACTATAATTATAATATGTATTACTAATAATTTTTTTTTATAGAGATGATTGTTTTGATCTTGTTTATAAAACAAGTGAAGAAATATATATGCGTATATATTGTATAATGATATATGCGCATATATTTTTATATATTCCATCTTTTCTTGATACTTTGTAAAGTCTACTTATTTAGATTAGCTTGTAATTTGCATAAGAAACTTGTATTTATACGAGTAATTTATAATATGATTTTTTTCTATAAAAATCCTCAAACTTTTTTATCAATTTAATATTTCAGACTATAAATACATAAGATTATAAATAACATTTTGTTCCGAATCATAGATTATCTAAATCATAGATTATCTAAAAAAATGAAATTAAATGTATTCAATTATTATCTGTAATTTTCTTACGATGGTCCCCGATCTTCTTCGCTATCGGAGAATGGTAGCTGATCGTCTTGATTCGGCGGTGTCGATTCTTCCAAGATCGTTTCCTCCGCGGGTGCCAAACCTTGCAGCAACCTAGCTTGTTCCTCTATCACTGGAATTTTCTCATCGATCAATTTCTCTACGTCCACCTTGTTCAATTCTTCTTGTATGCGTCTCTTCAATGGTCCCTCGATCGCGTCCATAATCTGATATCTATGAAAGTGAAGCAGAATTAGAAGTATGTATAAAGGATATTCGAAGAGAAACAAAACAAAGAAGTATAGTACAATATAAATATAGTATATATGTATACATAAATATAATATATATAAATATAAATAAAATATCTGGACATTCGAGAAAAATTCGAGGAAATATATATTCATAGTCCTTTTGTTGCAATTATCATTAATATAAATTTACAGCAGAATTTTGTAGAAATTAAAAATCGGAGAATTATATTTTAATAATGTTAAATAAAAAGTTTAAACGGAAAATATTTATAACATTCTCAAATATTATTATAATGATACCAGGTGTCTCTTCGTCAGAAATACGTTAGACGCGCATCTCCTAATGTTCATTCTAATCCGATCGAGATTAGAAAATCGCCAATTACAGGTGTCGCCTTGAGATGTTGGTGCGAAACGCATATTTTATAATGGCCTCGGCCAATTATGATTTACCGTAATAGGTTCGGCACTACATTGATACCTCCTTCCATGAGATAGTCAAGTGTACCGGCGCCGTGGACCCTTGCCTGGATGTTGCCCAGCTCGAGCTCCAGCTCCTCCAGAGTGGCGCGTTTCCGCGTGTCCAGCGACTGGCTCAACTTGACCTGGACTCGGAAGTACTGTACGGTGAAGGACACGGTGCCGGCGCGAGACAGGAAGCCGCCGATCAGGCTCACCTCCCAATGCGTCATGCCATTCAGCTCCCGGGTGCCGACATCCAAAAGCGCGTACACCTAAACAGTAAAGTGTCGTATAAATCTCTTCGCTTTGAAAACAAAAAACAAACACCCACGCACACGCGCACGCCAAATTCCAAAATCGCAAGCAAATGTTGTGCCTTTACGTAACGTTATGCAACGATCGCGTTGTGATTATGATAATATACTATTACGTATTAGTAGTGCGTCGTTTTTATTTCAAAAAGATCCTTAAAAAGAATTTGTTTAAATTCGAATACAACTCTCTTATTGATTTACATATATTAATATCAATTTTTAAAAACTTTTTTCGCATTTATAGTATATAGTTATTCCAGTGATATTTTCGCATAGGAATTCTTTTGAAATTCAAAATTGAAACATCTCGATTAACTATTATAGATTTCCACTCACAATTCCATTCTCCAAAGTTATTGTTACGTTGCCCATGCGATAGAAACTGGCCAGACCTGTGATCCAAGTGTGTGACGAGACCACAGTAAATATACCGATATTTTGACTGTAATCCTTTAATTTATATGGATCGTAGCCCTTTTGAGAAACCTGCTTACGAGCTTCCGCCACTGCCATGTCGAAGGGTGAAATCGAATTAGGGAAATACTGCGGTAATTGTGATATCTGTTTATTCACTTCGCCCCTGAAACATATCAACTTTGTTGAAGTGCTCCGAATAAGAATAAATAAGTCGAAAAATTATACATTATCTGAATATAAGAATAAGAAAGAGAAAGAAAAAAGAGAAAAAGAAAGAAATATATTTGTTATGTAAAATGTATAAAATTTATGTATGGAATTTTATAATATATACCTACTACATAAGATTTAATATTTGTTTAAGAGACTGTTAAATATCAAAAAGTTTAAATAAAAAATATAGTCTATCAAATCTAATTAACATCAATATTCAATTATTGTTTCTGTAGCATCGTGATACTCTGATTATTATATTATACTTTTGTGTATAACATTTTCTCATCCTTTCTTTTTATCATTTTTCATTTATTACTTTTCGGCATACAAAGGTAAAATTTTCCATGGAATTTAAGGATATCGTACCTTACGTTTGTGTTAACTTCTTTCAATATAAATGGCTTGATGCTGTCAAAGATGAAGGAGCCGACAGAATTGATGACGCCTTGAAAGACCGACCCCAAGAATCCCAGATTCTTGAAGTCCAGATCAATCTTTTCAAAGGTGAGGTCCATGTCGATGTCCTGGGCCTGTAATTTACCATCTGTGGCCACTTCTAGCCTGGCGACGCCCTCGACGCTTACGCCGTTGAGCTTCACGGTAAAATTGCCAGCCGATCTTGAGAGCCACGATGCTAATGTGTAGAGTCCGCGAATGTCAAGACTATCGATCCTCACTGCGACGGACACCTCAAAAATACAATCGTTTTTCATATTTATCATAGAAAGTTCAAAATTAAAAAGATTCCCGTAAACACAAAAGAATAATATAAATATATAAATAATATTTAATAAAGAAATATTTAAACATACACTGCGCACAAAAAAATATTATACATGTATAAGATATAGCTATATTGATCATTTGTTTAAAATTGTTCATTTCTCTCTATACATATACATATATAGTATATCTCTTTTCGTTTAATCATCTTTCAATTTACCTGCATACGAGCTAGCTCCGATTCTACGTGCTTGATACGGAATTTGGATAGTCCGTAAACGTTGACGTGTTTGAAATTCATTGTGTACATGGAAAAGGAATGCTTCATATCCGGCACCGGCATCGGATCCGGTATCGGTGCGCCCGGAAGCCCGACCGGATTATCTTGCTGATAATGCTTGAGGATCGCACGAATTTGATCCCCGAGCCGCTGCTCGCTCGCTGCAATCTGAGCTGCTTTACTTTTATCTAGAATAAGATAATAATTATATATATCACCTCATTCTCAATATTAATAATGCCAAATAATATAATATTAATAAATAATAAATAAATATGACAAAAATGTATATAATATATAATATTTTGAGGCCATACAAAGTCTTTAGCTTCAAAAATTATCGACATCATAACAACATAAAATGTTTATATATAATAAAGATATAGCTCGGAAATTAGTTATTAAAATTTTGCAAACGATCGATAGCTCTATCCTACAATATTTTATGCTACGATTGCCCCTTGAACTGTGCATTATATATTGCGTAAGAAGAACGAATCATATTTGCATTAAAAGTATGTGGCAACTGGCATAGTTTGTCGTAGTTATCAAACGAATAACGTCAATCGCTTTTTTATTTATTTCTTACATTATAAAAACCAATTTTTCAAAGTTCAGTTTCTCAGTAAAAGTTTTAAATTGCAAAAAATTTGTTTATCCACACATTTAATTTGATTAAATCATATTTAAGCAATTTACGAGAAATATATAAAGAGCTATAATATATTTATATAGAATTAGCAAGAATTGAAAATTTCAATTTAAAAAAAGCCACATTTTTTTTCATGTGATATTTACAATTTGATTGAATCATATTTAAACTATAATATACGGGAAGTATATAATAGACTTTATATTAAAAAACAATTCACTCTGAAATTACATCGAAATCATACCTATCAAAGATGACGAGGTATCGTTTAGCTTTTTCGATTCATCGCTTGCACACAGGCCACACAGGAAGCAGCACATCATGAAGAAGATTGTTGCTCGCATTTCCGATTGAAGCGAACGCAACTTGTACCACATGTTTCGGTTTTTACTCTTGATTAATTATATTAATTAATTTTAATTTTTAGCACGCATCACACGCACACACTCACACACACATATACGGTTTGCGTGTTAACGTGATCTTTCTCTGCGCACTGAGATAGATGCTTATCAATAGACGATGACGACGACGTGTGACATATATAGAGAAAGCACGCGTTCGACTGGTCGAGGTAGTACGCAAGTGAATTTAGTAGAACCATATATATCTGTCTGACAGGTCATTGAGGGAGCGAGGGTCAATCGCTTTATCTCTATCCGTGCCCCTTCTCTCTTTCTCTCTTTCTCTCTCTTTCTCTCTCGCCCTTACCGTTGCATCCTCTCATTTATCCGCTTCTTCCTTCTTTATTATGTTCGTCCGATCCTCATCTCTCACTTGGCTTTATAATGTTGTGATGATCGATCATGTGAAAAAGCAATCCCTGATCGATGACAAGGAATCACAAAGAAAGTTGGATTATCGATCCAAAAATAGACGTATTTTAGTCTCCAAATCATATTCATATCTGAAAACATATACCGGATTTAAAACCATATACCGCGGGTTTTCGATCTTTTATAATATATTATGTACTTTTTTTTTATAATCACTTTGATCCGCGACTGTTATCATTTTTTAAAATTGATAATTGAAATAAATAAGTTATAATTTGATTTAAAAAGATTATATATATATATAATTTTATTAAAAATTACGAGAACGATTAGAGTCGCATTAACAAAAAAGTTTATTTTATTTAAATCATATATAATTAAAATTATAAACTATCATCATAATTCATGATGATTCAACTAATATTATCATTCATCAATCATAATTCATAATTAAAATAAAGAAAGCTATTAGGCTTACTCACAATCAGTAAAAAACATCGATCCAAAAATATAACCAAAAATATATATGCAAGAAAAGTAAAAAAAAGATTATTTAAATATATATATATATATATATTAATCTAGTGTTGAGGAAAAGAAATAATGTAAAGATATAGATATAGTTTTACCATATGATTTTGCATCTGCATTCATCCCTTCAAAAGCCATCCGTATATATACACACACATATGTATATTACATAATACACAAATCGTATTGTTTTCAAATTGATCGGTTTAGTCACAGATCAATTGGTTTGCACATCCGGCTGCTCTTAACCGTTCCGGTTGCTAAATAAATTTCCGTTGTATTATTGTCATATGGCAATTGAAACATTTAATCTGCGTAATTCGCAATAAATTATTTTTCAAGAGTATATAATTATATATATATATATATATATATATATATATATATATATAATATATAAAAATATTAAAACTGACAGATCCTATAAAATTGATATGCATATATATAATCTATTAAAAAAAAGTACAATCTCTTTTAGTAAATATTTTTCTCTCTATAATATATACTATAAATATATACATTTTTATTTCAAATTTTTAGCCCAAAGAACTATTAGAGAGAGAGCCTAATATAAAATAATATATTAATTAAAATTTCGATATCTTTTCTTCTTTTATATTATCTTAGAATCTAAATTAAAATTGTGATTGTTAAATTGAAAAATATCGCAAAATGTGTCGAAGTAATATTTATATATATATCACACTAATTGCGGTTATAATACACTATATAGTGTGCATGCAATTATATTATTGTATATGTATGTAATATATAATACCTCTAACGAACTTATATTCATCGTAAAGGAATACAAATTCGTCGCGTGAAAAGGTAAACTTCATTATCTCTATCTTTCGCTGAAGACTCGTTGTAAATTTTGCGTACGTTATTTTGTGTTTCCGCAACATGAAAAGTGTGCATCATGACACTATTTTCGTTTCGAAGTGGACTAATTAGGATGAAGAATCTTACGCTTCGAAGCGAAAATAGCGTCAAGTGAACCTTGAATACTCAAACGATCTAGAGGTGCGTTCGAAAATCCACCTGTAGGTAAAGTATCTCATTCACCAATCAGGATAGAAATCTCTTTGTTCTGATTGGTCAATTAGATGCTACTCTATCCCACGCGTAGGATTTTTGAACGCACCTATGGATCATGGATCTAGCAAGAATTGGCGGGAGATTTAAATTGACGTATAGATAGAAAAAAAAATTTACACGCGAAATAAAATTGATTAATAAAAATATAGCTGCTTCTTTTAAGGTGCCTTTCGTTTGCACTTGTATAAAATGTCTTTTTCAAAAACAAGGCGAATTTTGGAAATTGGAAATGTGACATATGGTCATGTGACGTGCAGCGTTTATTTATAGATAGCGAGTGTAATTCGGCAAATGTATATATACGTGTGTAAGTATACATACTTATACCATTACATGGATCTAACACAGGCAGGCGTGCGACGTGCGACTAAACTCTTGCATGACAGAAGTGAGAAAAAGGATATTTAGAATATATATATATATATGACAAAGGATTCTTCGTATTATGGTGTTTTGATGCCTGCGAATTATGTTGTGCACGCAATTCCGAGACTTCTCGTGTACCAGTGAAAGACAGACGTTTGAAGGCCGCACGTCTGTTTGTTCCCGTGAGAAGGAAAAAAATGCCACTTTAGTTGACGTTATTTAACGATTAACGAAACACGAAAATTATGTCGAAGCCCGATGCACCGAAATTTGTTATCGCCCTTTTCTCCTTCAAAGGGAAAAATAACGATGAGGTGTGTAAAGGAAAGAGAATACTCGAATAATAATTCTGACAACATCAACGATGTCAGAATAATACATTATCGTACTTTCCAAAAATACACTTTTTTATTTACGCAATATTCTCATTCTTTTAGTTGTGTTTTAAGAAGGGAGATATAATAACGATAACTCAAGTGGATGATGAAGGCTGGTGGGAGGGCACGTTACACGACAAAACTGGTTGGTTCCCCTCGAATTACGTCAAAGAATATAGAATTCCAGGTATATAAATTCTCTTTAAATATGTTTAAATTTAAATAATTTAAATAATAATTACTATGTATAATTTATCTGGTTTCAATTCTCAATGAATTTCCTCTATAATGAATAAATGTGTTTAGATGGTGGTCATACATCGATCAAAACATCTCCAGAAAGGAGCCCGCAGGAATCACCAGTCCATCAGAAACTTAATCGCGACATAGTATTGAAAGATATTGTGGACTCTGAGAGAGTAAATGTAGCAGAACTGCAAGGTTTAGTGAATAACTTTTTACAACCTCTTGAGGCATCAAACATGTAAGTTTTATGATAAAACACACAAAGAAAAACATATTTAGATATAAATTGCATATTTTATATATAAAAACTATATAAACTTAAAATTATGTACATATAGACTGAAGAAGGATGAATATAAGCAGCTGCTTGGTAATATACATGAAATTTTGGAAACTCATCAATGTCTGCTGGCAAATTTGGAAACAACCATTTTACAAGGACTCTCTGGAAGAATAGGGAATCTTTTCTTAACTATTGCACCAAGGCTAAAATCTATTCACACTACATATTGCAATAATCATCCACAAGCTGTTTGTATACTAGATAGATACAGGTAGCTACTGAGAAAGAGATAGTAGATTAGTTTAAAACCATATTTTTATAATGATCAAATATATTAATATATTATACACATTATCATGTTATAGAGATGAATTAAATGAATTTATGGAACATAGTGGAGCAATATCACCTGGTATATTGGTATTAACCACTGGTCTTAGTAAGCCATTCCGAAGATTGGATAAGTACTCTGCAATGCTTCAAGAATTAGAAAGATATACGGAAAAGAATCATCCTGACAGAGGAGATACTCAACGTAGTATAGCAGTATATAGGGAAATCACGGTATGATAATCTCAACCTATATATACAAAACAATTATTATTAATGTTTAAATGCATTTAAATTTGCTTATTATGATATGATTTATTTTTGGATCATTTTGGATCACTGTTAGGATCATTGCGCTTCCATACGTAAGCAGCGTGAGTTGGCACTTCAAATATTAACCAGTGGAATTAAAGGCTGGGAAGGTGAAGAATTAAGTTCGTTAGGCGAGATTATTCACGTTGGAGCTGTAACTCTGGCAACCGTAGATCGCAGAGACAGATATTTTGTTTTGTTTTCCACCACACTGCTAGTTCTTAGTACCAGTCCTAGAATGAGTTCCTTCATTTATGAGGTATATATTTGAAAACATTTCTATTACACTAATTAAATAATACAATTTTAATATACAATGGTCTCATTTTGTGTATTGTAATTATTTGTATAGGGAAAACTCCCATTAACTGGTATTAATGTAACTGGAATTGAAGATACAGATGAAATAAGAAATGCTCTAGAGATCACTGGTACGATTATTATTATTATTATGTGTGTATCATAATTCTATTTTATAATAAGGTACAACAAACATCAATTTGTAATTTAGAGAGAAAATATATAAACAGATACAGATCTGTTTTTCTTAAATTGCAAAATGACAATAATTACTTTCTAAAATAGTGGTTTATAAATAATTGAAAGCAATATATGTTTTAAGGACCAATGATTGAGAGTATTGTCGTGCTGTGCGCCACAAAGGAAGAGAGGCAGCGTTGGATCGATCTCTTGATTCAGGAACAAGGCACTAGCCCCATGAAATCGCCAACAGTATCACGTGTGAGTTGTCATCATCCTCCGTACGCGCGACTCTCGAGATACTTTGCGAAGCTTGTGAGGAGAAAAGTCATATACCCCGAATTAGTGAAAAAATTGTTGTACATGCAATACGTTTTGAAGCCAGACTTGAGCGACGTAAGAATGAGAAAATACAATGTGACCTATATTATTTTAACTGCTTGTAGCAGTGGATCAGAGTCAGACACGTCTGCCGAGAGTAATGTGCAGGAAGAACCGCGAGTATTGCGTAAATCCTCGGTAATACTGGACGTTAGATACGTGATAGATGAGACTGATCTTAGCACGGTGGGACTCGCGAACACTTCCTCGCTCACGAATTTCGCACCGAGAGTCGATCGCTGTTCCTTCGCCGAAACTAGTAAGAGTTTACCGCCCGATGCCGCGATGAGTCACGTCCTGCCGCTCGCGTCAAGCAAATCCTACACGCCGAAATTTCAAGCGCGCTGTAACGAGTATTGTCGGGAACATTTGGAAATTCCACACGACCGAGAGCACAGCGTTCTAACGATGAATTATTCGAAAACGATCGAGCTCTATCCAAAGATGTCGGAGATTCAATGTTCGGCGACAATCGCCCAGAAAGATAGCGTAAAAACGGGCGCGAATACCAGTTTACGGTCGTCGGATTCGGGAATGGCCGAGAGTTATCGCTTGAATTCGTCCGAAATTAATTCCTGTTACAAGTCATACGCATCTAGTCATACGAAATATACAGATCCTGTAAGAACGTCTCATAGCGAAAGCGATAACGACGAGAATAAGTTTGAGCATCAGTGTATTTGCACCTCGCCGTTTGGCTCTACACCTCGGGACAGTGGCCATTCTCTGGGCTCGTCCAAAAATATTGATGAATGTACAAATCTTGCGAAAACTAGCGATATTGATGGCGATGCGAATAACGATCCGAATAATAGCGGGAAAAAAATAGAAGAAACTGGATTAACTCTACCTCTAATAAATTATGGAAACGTGCAAGGAAAGAGGTTTACGCAACCGATACCGTACGCACATCAGTGTGTAATTAAGAGAATCGGGAGACGTGTAATTCGTCCAATACAGCCGATTATGGAGGAGCGTGACGAGCCAACTAATCAAGTGTATTCATCTGGACTGTATGCTCATTGGTGGCTCAAGAAACCTATCCCGATATTTGGATACACGGAACAAGGCAAGCTTCCATGGCATGGCTGTTTCTTTTTGGTCATTTCAATTTTTTAACCATTGCTGGTGTTTTTACTAATTATCATTTCTTTCACCAAAAATAGTATGCTCTTATTTCACAGCCATGTTGTGTGAAGTAAGCTATTGCTTTACTAACACAATATACATTATAGGATAGCTTTGAAAAACGTTACTTTTTCCGCATATGTCTTTATCTTATTCTTATCGCATTGCCATCATTCATTTTTCAAAAGTTTCATTGATTTTGATTTTGAGTAGGCACAGTTTTGGCTTTTAGGTAGGGCGTGCACTCTAAAGTGATTTTGTATTTTCAAAATAATTTTATATTAAAAGTAGGATTGTAAAGCAATAGAATATAAGATTCCATAATAATAGAAAATTATAATTAATTATAATTAAATTAATATAATTTATATATATATATATATATATATATATATATATGAATTGACCGATAATTTTTAAGCTATGCATGCATAGAAATAATAGAAACATTTCTAATTATGTATATTGATGTTTTTGAAATATTATAAATTATATTGTATATTGAAACAGATGAACAATCAGCTGAACGGGAAGCACCAACAACCGATGGGGCATTGCACGTCTCCAGGAATTAAGACACCTTGGAGTCTTGCATCATTAAGACCTGCTCCTCCCATATATTCTCTTAAGAGCTTTGGAAAAATAGATACTACCACAGATACATCGCGCCCACAACGATCATGCAGTAAGACTTTTTGTATTAAACAAGTATTAGATATTTTTTAAATTACTTTCTATGTCTATATTTATTTATTTATGTTTTACAGACGAGCGACAGTTTGAAGAAGATGCAATCATATTGAAAGTAATAGAGGCTTATTGTCTTTCTGTCAATGCTAGATTTACTGTACATTCTGCAGAATCTAATTGTAAGTAATAATTGATTCGAAAGATAATTATTAACAATTTGCTGTAAATTTTTCAAGATGTTTTATGTAAGAATGAAAAAATTATGCTTTTATGTTTCTCTCAGCAATGTTAGATTATGATTCACAAAAATCACGCGATAGAGTATCATATGTGCAAAATAGAGGCAATTCGGAATCTTGTAATGACAGGTGAGTGTAAAAAAAATTAATATTATTTTGAAAAAAAATACTTGTTTCATACACACATTTTTCATTACAATAAATATACCCAAATCTGATTTTCTACGAAAATCAAATATTGTTTATCATTTTATTATTGATTTAAGATTCAGAAAAAATTGAGAGAGAATCAGGCAGAAATTTATAAAGATTAATTAATATATCTGTGTGATATTAAGGTTATTTAAAAATATGTTTTTATATCAATATTAATGTATGCTCTGTACACAGGACATTATCTGAAACGGTTAAAACGCTGAAGAATCAAATGACGGACCTGCAATCACAAATGTCACTACTAACAAAACAATTAGACGAAGAGAGAAGATCACGACTTTCATTAGCTGCTACGGTAAAACGTAGCATGGGAGTCATAGACGGATAAAAATGTTGATGACATCAAAAGATATATAAATTTATAAGAAGAGTGTTCCAAAATAAATTGTTCATAATGTTTATATTTTATATAGACAAGTTTTAATTATAAAATGCGTTATATATGTCGTGCATTGTTGGAATGTTTTTATAAAGTTTACTATTTGTTACATATAAACGCGCACATCTCAGACACATACACACATATATATACACACATTTATATGATAAGCATAGAATAAAGATGACTATATGAAGAAATTATTTATGTATTTTTTTAGAATATTATACACTTAGAAATAAAAGAATTACCAAGAAAATTGTGTATATATATTTTCATTATAAAACTCACATTGATTATAAAACATTGACATTATACAATTTGATTTCTAGTGAAAATGATTGAAAATGATGCAATGAATGCATACATATATAAAATAATAAGAGATTCTATCTAATGAAAATTGTGTAATTTACTCAAATTTGTATTTAAAAGAATTGTCATAAATTTCAATATTATTCATATTTACAGTTGAACATTTTAAGTTATGAGAAAAATTATATACTCATCGTAACTTATTTTTTATACGCTCCAATTCATTAACTCTGCTTCGTGCGTGTTCCAATCTGTGCCATGCCATTTGTAATACTTTCTGACTTGCGTATCCGGAACCTTCGTGTGGTTGACCTATAAGATAGACATTATTACAGACAATATATTGAGAAATGCTGTAAAATATGAGTACATATTTTGTAGATATTCTACCAACCTGTTGAAACCTGTGTAAGATAATTAATTTGTTCGCTCAACTTAGATTCCAACTGTCCCAGTGTTTTTAAAAATTGATGTGTTTGCGACTCCGCCTGCTTTAAGCTTGATTTCTCTTTACTCAATTCCAGCAAAGCTTGTCCTGCGTAAAAATATAAAATATATTTCATATATCATATATATATAATAAAATATATTCATATATACAGGGTGTATCAGACCACCGTGCCAGCAGAATATTTTGAAAACTGAGGGCGACGGATAAAAATGTTTTAAACAAAAGTTGTAGGGCTTTACCAAATACATGAAATGGTGATACATATTTGACCTTGACAGCAGTTATGAAACAAGTCTCAAGGTCAACTTTAAAATCTTAAATGGAATTTTGAGGCAACTTAAATAGGCATTCTCAGAAAATTTCAGACAAAAGTTGTTCCAATTAATTGGTAGAAAAAGATGATATAATAAAAATTGGTAGTTTCCATTTAAGATTTTAAAGTTGACCTTGAGATTTCTTTCATAACTGCTGTCAAGGTCAAATATGTATCACCATTTCATGTATTTGTTAAAGCCGTACAGGGTGGTCTGATATACCCTGTATATATACCAGGTGTTCCATTTTAAAGGACCCACTCAAATATCTCATTGTCAGAAACACTGCGTTAAATCGAAAAATGTTTCCTACAATAGTTGTAGGGGGACATAACATAGTAATATTCATATGACCTTGGGCGGCGTCTCCAAGGTCAAATGAAGGTGAGAATGAATTTTGAAAAGAAGAAAAAATATTAGGAAAATAAAAAAATGCTTCAGATAAAAGTTGTTCAAATTGATTAGTAGAAAAAGATGTTATAATAAAAAATATGGGTTTCCATTTAAAAAATTCATTCTCACCTTCACTTGACCTTGGAGGCGCCGCCCAAGGTCATATGAATATTACTATGTTATGTCCCCCTCGAAACCCTACAACTTTTGTAGGAAACATTTTTCGATTTAACGCAGTGTTTCTGAGATATTTGAGTGGGTCCTTTAAAATGGGACACCCGGTATTTCAGATAACACTGATCAATTTTGATGTACAAGAAAGTCGTATTAAATGAGAGGAAAGAAGCAGCTATTAATAAAGCATTGAACAATTACCTGCATTTTGCAAACATGTTACAATATCTTTTTCGATAGTCTCCAAAATCTGAATTCTTTCCATCGGAGGTGTCATTACGCTTTTTTATTTGTATTTACAACTAATTTTTGAAGTAGGATACTTATAAATCCGTTTTGAGATTCAATCAATTTCACTCACACCTCAATCCAATTTATTCGTAATCACAGTGCAGTGTTTAAACACATTGAATGTCAAATAATATTGAAAAAAAATATAAACAAGCCTTACAATAGGGTTAGAATAGCTCTTTAGCGATGCGCGGAGACCCTTGACTCGACGGAGAATCGATTCTACCAAGCTCACCTCCCATTGGTCCGCTGTTTCGATCGATACTATCGATACTGTCGCGAGACCAAATTGCGATTCTCGAAAGTTGAACCGTTTCAAGTAACCGAAACGCGTCGTGTTCGCAGAGTCAGAGTCGCATCGTCTCCGACGTTATTCCACAATTATTACCGTTTAAACGTGAATTTCGGGCACGAATAAACGTCGAAAGTGTTTGTCTTAACGCGAATAATGAGAATGAGTGACTTGTACCGCGCGCAGTATTCAATATATATCAATTTCGACCATTTCGAAAGTCACTCATAGCCGCTTCCGTGTGTGCGTGTATATGTGTGCCCGAGTTTGGCCAAAATCACATGTATTTCGCGTTATTTTCTCGCCAAATGTTATCTGTCGAAGTAAAAACGAATGTCAGAAGTGGTCGTCTCAACGTGAACGGTCGTATCGTATATGCGAACGCCACAATATCGCGAGAACATCGCGGTACCGGCGTTCCGTGTGTATGTGTGTATGTGTTCCAACTTGGCCAAAGGCTCCATTTCACGTTATTTGCTCGCCATATTGGGTTTCATCGGAGTCAAAATGCAGCTGGTCACGCATCATCGTTGGGTATGTATGTACATACATAAATATGCCCTATAGAATTGTTTTAATTTGTCTACTTGAAATGCTGATTCTCTGTGTGTGAGAAAGAGAGAGACGAGAGAGAGAGAGAGTGTGAGAAAGAGAGAGGGGGGAGGAAGAGAGAGACGAGAGTGTGAAAAAGAGAGAGAGGGGGGAGGAAGAGAGAGAGAGAGAGAGAGAGAGAGAGAGAGAGAGAGAGAGAGAGAGAGAGAGAGAGAGAGAGAGAGAGAGAGAGAGAGAGAGAGAGAGAGAGAGAGAGAGAGAGAGAGAGAGAGAGATGAGAGACAAAACCGTAATAAAATTTTCTTTTTCAATATTTATAATCATTAAAAAGTCAAGCTTAATTTATTATTAATTGTATTATTATTATATACAATTTTGCGTGTAATAGAATTTTTTATAAAAAATCCTTTTATATAATTTCCACAAATTTTCGAATTTGGAAATTCAGAAGTGTTTTTTGTGTGTCGTCTAGGTAATTTAATATACAATTTGTCTAATTAAAATTGTAATATATCTAATTTAATTTGTCTAATTAAAATTTTGATTCTTTATGTGTAAGAGATGAGAAGAGACAACTATTAAAAAAATGTTCTCTTTCAAAATTTATAACACCATTTACAAAAAACATTCTTATATTAAAAAATCAAAAAATTTATTATTAATTGTATTATATATCAGAGAATTTTATAAAAAAATTCTTTTATACAATTTCTACAAATTTTCGCTTTTGGAAATCCAGAAGTTTTCTTTCGTATCGCAGGAAACAAATTAATATAAATTCTATTTTCTACAACTATATAATATTGTCACATAATCCAATTTATGCTTATTGCTTAACATCTATTTTAATCTGGAAAAAAAAAAAAAAACATTATCCGATAATAATATTGTCGTCGTTTATGAATCTATACTCGGGTATCTCCAAGTTGGTCGCTGCCGGACCCTTTCGCACGCGACCGGCCGCGTCGAAGTGCGAGCCGTGACACGGGCAAAAAAAGCCACCCGGTATAATTCCGGCGTTCGGAATCGGTATGCATCCCAAGTGCGTGCAGATCCCCAGCGCGACCAACCACTCCGGCCTTTTGACCCTATCGTCGTCCGTTTCCGGGTCGCGCAACCCCGATATGCTCACGGCTCTCTCCTGCTCGATAATCGACTGAGACCTGTAAATATTATTCTTGTTCATCACCGGAAGTAAATTCATTGACTGCATTGTGCGCGTGTATATATGCGGAATCTATTATGATAATATATAACATGTATGAATTCAAAATAAAAATTCATCCTGCGATCGTCGAGACATCATTTGCAAAAAAAAAAGAAAAAAAAACGCGTTTTTTATGATTCGTACATTGAATTCGAATGTTTAAATAACATTAAATGAATGCAAAATATTGAATTTGACATTTGAGATATTATTAATAATATTATTAATAATACATATTTTTAAAACAGCAGTTATTCAAAATTTATTATTTTTCGCTTGTTTGCCTTCTTTGTGTAATTATTATAATTTCTACTAGATTTTACCGGTGATAGATAAAAACAGGTTTTCCGCGCCACTTAACGACTAATACTTTTCCTTCTGGTATATCACCTATTTTCACTTCTAATTGAGCTTCCGCCAATATATCTCGTGAAGGCGATAAGAAGAGTACATAGTGTAATAGATGAGATTTGAAGGTATACAATCCAGCAACTCCGCCGGCTAAAAAAGCGTCATTTATATAATATACAAATATGCACTAAAATCAGATAGAGCGTAAAATGAAAAAAAAATATATTTTTTTAAATTTTACGTTGTCTGATTTTAGCGCATATTTGTATATTTGTTGTGTTTTGCTGCGAATTTGTAGGAATATTTTTTATCATTATGATAAAAGAGACAATGAATGGCATCCATCAAATGTTAGAAAAACGGTACAAATATCGTAATGAAATCTTTTTGAGTCGCACCAAAAGAGGCAACGCAGCTCAATGCTTTTCGTTTCTCGATATTTTCCGCAGCCGGTTTTTCGGGATCCTGCGTAGATTTTCGCCGATATTCTTCGAAATTAGGTCTCGGTATATCGGTATGAGCATATCTGAACAACTTTTTCAGGTCTGAATCGAAATAATATGAAAACAATTAGGTATATTTGTTTTTATTAAAGGCAGATAAAATGACGTTGCATTATACTCATTACATTTGTAATCTGTAATCGTAAATAATAACAAGTTTATAATATCTAAAAAATATAAGAAAGTTTCATATAGATACTTGCGATTTATTGGGTACGGTCGTAGCAAGAATGAGAGATATTTATCGTAATTCGCGGTGAAGACATTGAGAATGTATTGCTTTGCAAAAGACATTTTTCTTAACAATAAAACATAACTGATATCGCTATAGCTTATTTGGCACGTACGTTTAACGTCTGAACTGTCTGAAGTTTCACAAAATCTTTATCATCTTTTTTCTCACTTCAATTGTCAATAACATAAAAAAATATATTCATATTTAAAAAAATTCTTTTTTATATTTAAATATTTATATTTTTATATATTTTTATATATTCATATATTTATACTTTATATTTTTTAATTTCAATATTTTATATATATAAAGAGATATATGTATAATTGTCAAAAATTTATATTACATATTTTTTATATATAAACAATTAAAATTTAAAAGTTAAGTAGTTGAACTTATTGACATTATTAAAAAATCATTAACAAACGCCTAGGCAAGAGATAACATTTCTAAACATGTATATAAAATATATATTTAATACATTTAACATATCTACAGATGCATGTAATATCGTAGCATCTGCAGAAAATACAAATTACAGTCTTGATAGCAACAAACACCCTAATAATGCTACGAAATAATGAACGGTGTCAGAAACTGTTCTACTTGCATCGCTCGTAAAGTACCTCGAATATATTCCAAACGTTACTAAATTATTTGTATTTTTATCTAAGAACATATTAACGTGCAAATGATCATCATGAGCATGTTCGTTATACGTCCAGTTTTCAGAAAGCGGAAGTAAATCTGAACGTAACGTGGACGGCATGATTAAGGTGATCCTGTAATCGTAGAACGTTGCCGTAACTTCAATGTTGCTGAATACTGTTTTCGATTCTTGTACAGAACCGCACGATGAGATCACGTCGTTTGAACATTGAATTATACCGCACGCTTGTACGCCAGCTTCAACGACACCATAAATACGAAGACCTTTAAAAGCTACTAAACGATACTTTGTACTTGGATCTAGTGTCACAACTTCTATTTTAAAATCGCAGCAGAAGCCATGTTGGCAGACTGTCTTCTCGACGTTTCCTTCCAAGGAAGACGTATTAAAGGCACTAATATTGTCGCGTAACAAAAATAGGGTATCACTATCTTCCACTGTATTGTCAAATTTATTTTCCCATAATTCCTTGCGCATACCCTCCTCTTTACGTGATGAAACTTTAGTATCGTGTGGTATAACTTTTTGATCGTGCTCTTTTGAATGATCGTGATGATCCTCATTAAATCTGCTTTTCTCTTTTTTGAGTACTTCAGATATCAATACTTCTTCGTGTGTAGTGTTAGACATTATTGCCTTAGCAATTCCTTTACGACCTGCATGATACATTATTTCGTACAGACATTTGCATGGCAAATTTCTTATAACATATATAAAAAAAATATAAATTTAGTTACCTAAATAAATTCCACTGCCAGTATTGCCAACCTCAGGTTTGTTATAACCGGAAGCTAAAAAATTCACATCTTCGCTAAACGACCATCCTGCTTGTGTTTGTACAGCTGGAATAATTAATAATATCATGTTATATTGTATTTTTGATAAAACTCAAACTTTGACAGGAAAAAATATCTCATCTATCTAAAAAATATCTAATATATCTTACCTGTTAAGAATGGTGCTTCAGAAAACCATGCTGTAGTATATACAATGTCAGTAACTTGATAAAATCTTGTTAATAGTAACGCAGGCTCATCAAACAATATATCAAAACATATAAAAGTTCCAAATTTGACTCCAAAATCAGTATCAAAAGTCACTGCTTCTGGTACTGATGTCACATTAAATTGTGGCTCCACAAAAAGATGTCTTTTGCGATACCTATTTATCATAATTACAACATCAGGGTAGTGTTGTTAGAGATACACATACATTGCAGAATTAATAAACATACCTGGCGATAATCTTTCCCATGCGATCAAACACAACATTACTATTATAATAAAATATCTCATCTTTTGGACATACATTTTCAGTGCAAGGCAGTTTCTCAGCAATATTGATTACCACATAAATTTTGTTATCTCTTGCAGCACATGATATTTTTCTCAGTGTCTGTAAATTTTTTTTACACAATAATTAAAACTTTAGATTATTAATTTTGCTGCATAAAAAATCTTACACAATGCACAAGATACATACATCACTGACTTTAATAGTACTGTTAGTACAAGGTATATAATTATCTGAAGCAGCGGGTATAATAGTTGTCCAATCTTCCATTTCTTCCCTTTTAGGAAGATTAATTGTTGTTAATCCATCTTCAGGGAAAACAATGATATCAGCGTCCTAAAAAAATATATATTTAAATGCTTTAAATAATTTTATATATAAAATATGTGCACTGAAGGGCAAGAGAATACATTTTGTGCCAAACTGTATTAATTTCTTTATATGAAACATTTAAGAATAATTTTTTCTTAAAAATACTTACACTTCTCTTAGCTGTTTCAATGTGCTTGACATATGCATCAGAATTTGTATTTAAAGTCTCATTACTATTGTATACATATTTTGGATTATATTCTACTACGGCTGCTATATAAGTTGTTGAATTTGGTGTTGATATCTATATGTTCATAACAAAGAATATATATATATTTATGAAAAATGTAGATATTTCATTTATATAAAATATATGAAATAGACTGTTTTAGAAAGAAGCACAATTTAAATATATTAAAAATATATATCATTAGTAAATATAGCAAAATTGTTTTATATTTACCTGGTACGATAGATGTGCACATGCTATTAGAAGACATATAACAATCCATTGTTGATTCATGTTTGACAATGTCTCTATAAGGAGGCAAGAAAAATTTAGTATATAAATAATTTATAAGATTGTGAAATAGAAACACTTATATCTAAATAAAAATAATTAAAATTATAGATCTTCAATAGTCTATAGTATAATAGATATTATAACTTAATCTTTCAAAAGTTCATGTTATGAAATCGATTTTTGTTTATATTATTAATTATTTCAATATATAAAAAAGAAAAACTGTTTTATAATAAATTTTTCAGAACTGTATTTTATTTCTTTCTAAAAAAAAAATTCACTTTTATATTCTATAATAAATTGCGTATTTTGCAACATTTCATTGAAAATGCTGAATAAAACAGAATTCATATATAGTATATCTATGTAAAATATTTGCATTATATCTGCACATGTTCACTCTTTGTCAATTTAGGTTATAGTCTTCCACTGATTCAAAATTACATATTTGTTTCTATTTATAGTAAACACACATACATAATCAGAAAAAAGATAACCGTCTCACTCTACATAGTTTAAAGCATCTCTTATCAGCTCATATCGAGCCAATAAGGCTTTTGTTGTAAAGTTGATTAACAGAAGCATCATGAGTCTCAGTATCACGTACAGATAAAAATACGGTATGCGCACGAATTTTCTTCAGGCACTCTTTAGACAGAAAACAGCTGACGCGTTACGTCACAGAGCGCGGATATTTTTAAAGAATATATGCATATAATAAATATATATAAAACAAGAACAAGAAATAAAATAAATAAAACTTACAAACAAAAGGGAAAGTATTAGAAAAATTAATTTTTTAAAATTCTTCTGAATAAAGAAAGAAATTCGTTAGATTTATCAATCGTCATCGTTGAATAATATGCAAAATTTGCAATTACATTTTGTAATTATGAAATCGCGATTAAAAGTATCGTTGGGATATTGGGAATATTTTAATACAGGTTGTTTTAATGCTCGCAAACAGAAAGAATAATTATTTCCGTGTAATAAAATGATGATATTAATATCATAGAATGTGTGCGTGTGAGAAATAACGCATACTTAGGTGTTTACAAATAGCTTGAGATTAAAAAGTAATTAGATTTACAAAAGATATACTAGATATTTTTCTCTACTTATTTTGTATCCAAGTATTACTTATTAACATGTATATATGATTTTTTTGTTATAGAGTACATTTCTTCTCCTGTGCTCTAGTGTATTTATGTGTATTGTATTATTTTGCAATTAATTATAAAATAATTATTAATTATTTTTAAATCGACCGATAACGAATAGATTGACATCATAAGACCAATCATCAGAAGTCCATATATTAGTTAAATTGCAAATTTAAACATATATACTTAAAGAAAAATAAATAATTATATATATAATTATATCTAATTATATCTAATTATATGTCTAATTGTATATAATTATCTAATTATATATCTAATTATATATAATTATAAGTATTATAACTAATTATATGTATAATGGACATATTTCATATATAATTATAATTAATTATATACATATATGAACATATTTCATATATAGTTTTGTATAAAAATTTTTTTACCGGGGTCATCGTTGAATAATGTGCAAAATTTGCAGTTACATTTTGTAATTACGAAATTGCGATTAAAAGTATCGTTAGGATATTGGGAATATTTTAATACAGGTTGTTTTAATGCTTGCAAACAGAAAGAATAATTATTTCCTCGCTGATGAATAATTATTATTTCCGTGTAATAATGATGATATTAATATCATGGAATGTGTGTGTGTGAGAAATAACGCATACTTTTATTATGTGTTTGCGATAGTTTGATTAAAAAGTAATTAGGAGGATATACAAGATATTTCTCTCTAGCAGTTTTTTCACTCTTTAATAATTAAAGCATTTCCGGGGATTTGCATAAAACCTTTCCCGTGAAATCTACTCGTGGAGAACGCGCTGACAAAGTTCTCACGGAAAGAAGCGTACCGGAACATTTTCGCATGCTATAAATTAACGATTAAGCTACTAGAATAAAAAGTTTCAATATCGTAAGGTACAGTGTATTACGTTTTGAGAGAACATGTGAAAAATATAATTACCTCGTAAAATCACACTTTGTCTTCACTATATAGTCGCGACAAGAGCGAGTTTCTCACATCTGGAGCGCGACACTTTCTGATACCTCGTGGCAGAAAAGTTCCTTTCACGCTGACTTGAATTTCCTTCGAAGCGTTCTCGACGAATGTTTCACGGCGATTGGATTCGCGCGTCGGGTTTCCCTGTTTATATATATGTAGATGTAGATAATGTGTATACATATATATACATATACCAGTGTGCATGGTATTTCTGTACACATCTGTCATGTATGTGCTATGTACGCTGGAAAAGAGGAAAAATAAGATTATCTGTTATTATATGCACGGTGTCCGCAGAATCTTGAGAATGTAATGAAAAAGTTCGTATAAAAATGTAAAAATACTTATATAACTTTTTTTTTATATTCCGACTATAAATAGCTTGTAAATAAAACGGTTCAAAGTTTTCGGGTTTGCATTGTAAACGTACGAGTGCTAAAGATATATCTTATGATATTTTAAAATCTTACAGTAGTTCAAAAATTATTGTTCAGAATTGAAGATTAATTTTTTTTATAATGAAGTTTTCTTTTACTAATGTTTTTAAGTTTAAATCGCACTCTAAACAGATAACGATAAGAATCACGTTGATAAAAGATTCATTATTTTTTTTATAATGAAGTTCTCTTTTACTAATGCTCTTAAGTGCAAATTCCACTGTAAACAGATAACGATAAGAATTACGTTGATTAATGATTCATTATTTTGTGATAAACACTATTATATTTTGTCACTTGATGTTTATAAAAAATATGTGATTTATATCGCTAGATTGATTTACATCATGTCAGATTCATATCGCTTCATAAAAAATATGAGCTTCATTATTCTAAGATAATTGTTATATTATATAGTTATATAATGGTTCTCCTGCACTTTTCAAAGCTGATGGATGGAATATTGATGGAACGTTGATCATATCACGCTAATAGAAAATGAATTTAAAAAAATCTTTTATGTTATCATTTAATAACCTTCTGTTATCATTTAATCACATATGATTCATATAATTATCAAAAGAAAAAAAAAATATGGCAGAGATAATGAATATTTTAGTCATACGATTGTTTTAAGATATTTTAAGATTTTAAGTCATACAATTTAATGCAAAACATATTGTCATGATAGTATGTATATGTATATGTTACAAGAAAGACTATTATACATCTATAGCATAGTATTAAATTTGTTTTTACAAAAAAATATATACGTTTGATCTAGAATAGTTTTTTGCAGACAAAGATATATTTTTTTCGAATAAAAATTACACTCAAAATTATCTCTTCATTTATTAATAATTATTTTACATACACAGTTGAGAAAGAACATGGATCCAAAACTTATTGGCAGTTAATAAACACTTTTTCCAAACTTAGTAATGCTGATTTTATATAATTGGACGTTAATTTTGTGAACTCGTTAGATGGTAACTCATTTCTCTACAAACACACTTTATAGTCGCAGCGGTTCGGTTCTTGGATAGATATGTATAGCTTTGACCGCAAAATATGTTACCATATCATCAGTGTACCGATTGTGAATTTAAAGGTATCCGCTCCGTGTATGCGATCCAATTTTGTTTTGTAAAAAAGAATAATCTGTACGGTATTGTCTCACACATTAACAAGAAAGTGCTCGGTGTGTGTGTGTGTATGCGAAGCTAGCATATCATATTTCATGGAAAATTATAAATAATTGAGAGTTCTGGCTTTATTTTCAAAATAGTTCTAAAGTTCTTGATAATGAAATAAGATTATTCTAATATATGTATGTGTATTTTATTTGTTACAGGTAGCATTGTGATACACAGTGCGATTCACGCGTCGTGTCGATCGGGAGTGCCGTGTAAAGTATCGCGCGTCGGGAGTGCCGTGTAAAGTGTCGGGCGATCGTAATTATTCGTGTTTTCGCGAGTGTCGCGAGTGCTACCATGGACCAAGAGAGGAGGAGGAGGCCCAGGGAGGCATCGGGCGACAGCGGGGCAACTGTGAGGTATGCAAAATAAAAACATTTTTTTCTAAACTGCATTACGATATTCGACTGTTTCCAGCTTTCAAAACACCCTGTATACACACACATACTCACACACATGTATGTATATGTATATACATAATTTTAATATTTTGTTTTCAGATCAATGTGCTGTGTACTACAACTCTGCTATTGCACGTATCGGTGAGTGAGAAATTGTTTATTTTATAACATATATATCATTTCTATAGCGGTAATAAAGGTGTGTGAAGCGTCTCATTTTGTGGAAATTCATAAATAAGAGTTCTGACTTTATTTTCAATAGTTTTAGAATTTTTGATAATTTAAACAAATAGTTCTGGCGATTAAACCAAAGAAAATGTCTAAGGACAAATTGGCATATCGATTTGTCCTTAGACATTTTCTTTGGTTTAATCGCCAAAACTATTTGTTTAAATTATCAAGAATTCTAATACTATTGAAAATAAAATCAGGACTCTCAATTATTTATGATCTTCCACGAAATGATAAGCTTCACACATACAAGTGCTCGGGAGTCTCAGGAGAAAGTTTTGTTGAAGTCAGATTTATTTATCATTTAAAACTGTTTCAAAAATTTTCCCGACGGTTCATTGAAATGATAATAAAGGTAACGAGCAAATGACAAAGAATAATTTTTAAATATTTAAATCAGAAAACATGCTTGCAAAAAAAAGAAAAGATAATTATTTTTCTGTTAAAACAGTGAAAACAATCTTCCTGTTAACGAAAAATTAGATTATAGTTTCAACTAAAAGAATCGATAACATTGCGGAAATTATTTTTTTAATTATTGCATTATTGTTTATTTGAAACGACACTTGTGAAAAATGTTTATTATTTTTTTTTTTTAATGTCAATATATTCGTTTTCAATCTATTTATGAAACGTTTTGCAAATAATCAAAACTCATCAGAGAGCACAATATCTTGTAAAAATGTTTAATTTCCATGATATATCCCCTATATATTGATAAATAATTATTGATTTAATACATCATATATTCTTTGCAACATTTACATAATTTGATCCGCATTCATATTTAGCATTAATTGTAAATTTAATTTACTTAATAGATATAAAATTAAACAAAATATTGACAATTAATAAACCAGATAAACCTGATATTAAATGTGTAATATAACTATAGCACTTATAATATTTATTTCATATATAAATAGATAACGCAATTGAAATATCAATCTTGATTGGGCTGATTGTTACTGAATCGAATCCAAGTTTCGAGATTGTTTGATCCGTTATATCAAGTTTGTTTAATTAGTAGTCCTAAAGCGATCATTATTAACTCTGAGGGTTGTTAAGTATGAATCCGGCCTAATCTTAATGGTTGAATCTTGAGATATAAATAAATAATCTGATATAATGAGATATAATGAGATAATCTGTTATAACGAGATATAATAAGATAATCTGCCTATAATTACTTTTTTATTTTCTCTCGTACCATTACGCGATTAATTTAGATTGTAAGAATTAATTCAGATTTAGTCTTCGTAACTTTGGTGCCGATAAAAGAATTTTAAAGCAGCATCTCTCTCTCTCTCTCTCTCTCTCTCTCTCTCTCTCTCTCGATTTCGATCTCGAGTATTGTCGATAGGAGATGTCCGTGATTTATCAAAGATCATCGTAACTTTTCAAATAAGAAAGTGTATTATAAGAGATTAAACTTGTGCATAATATATATATATATATGTATATAATATGATTTTTATATATATTTAATTGTTTCATTGTCTGTTTTTTTATTATCTTTATTATCTTTATTATAATCTTTATCTATTATTGGATATTCAATTGTATTGTATTTACATACATAGCATATACATACACTGTTCCTTTTGTATCCTTATATATTTTATTTTAGATAAAATACTTGTTAGTTATATATTTACCAAAAAATTATTCTACATATATTCATCAAATCATATCATCTCAAATACAAAAAAATACACTAATTGAATTAATTACTTTTTCTTTAAAACATAAACTTCTTGAAATAACAAATATAAAACAAAAATATTATATTTTTGTTTTATATTTGTTATTTCAAGAAGTTTATGTTTTAAAGAAAAAGTAATTAATTCAATTAGTGTATTTTTTTTGTATTTGAGATGATGTATATGATTTGATTTTTTCGAGGAAGGTATCTCACTATCGCAATATATGTACATTTTTTCTGGAATTACGCATTACTTCGCATTGATTTACAAGCATAAAACAATAATAACCTAGACAAGATTAAAACATCTTAAAAAGTAAAAATGATGTTGTTATGACGGTTTTTAATATATATTTTACTAAATATTATAATTTATAAAATTATTAAAAATGGTTTTTTAAGTTGATTTTTAAAAATTTCTGAATTTTTTAATCACGAAGTTTAAAACAAGACATTTTTTGAACTTATAATTGGGAACACGTAACTTTTTGTTATATCTTTATTATAATATATAATATTTTAATTTAGGCGTTCCAACTAAATATTTGCAATATTAATTTTAAAAAAATATTAATTTAAAATTGTTTGCATAATACATTGGTACTATATGATTTACAATAATATTTCATTTAATTTTTCTTAATATTTTTTTTTATAATCATTCTAATTACATTTCTTTTACTAAATTAAACAGTACTAATATTTAAATATTGTATTTTATTTTAAAAAAAGAATTAACATAATTACACGCATTCCATCGCATTACTTAGAATTATACAGCACATTATATAGAATTACTTAGAATTCTCGGTAATTCGCAATACATGTACACATTTTTGATGAATGAGACACCCCTCGGATTTTTTGCAATTTTTAATCGTAACTATTTCTATTCTCAGATATAATTAAATTATAGATTAATATTTTTTTAAATAAACATATTTAAATAAATAAATATTTTTGAGATAAAGAATTTGTTGAAAGACAAAAAATTAAAAAAACTGATCTTTTTATTCTAATGTTATTGCAACTTCGGTTGAAGTATACAAGTTATACAGTTTTACTTTTTAATGAGACTTAAGATTCTAATATTAGCATGGAAGAGAGTTAGTGTTTTGTGTGTGAAAAGTATTTAATAGTTAAATGCATTTGCTAAAATTGTTGCATTGAATATTGGAGCATTTCGGCATTATACAAACTTCTGTACTTTTCGTTCAAATTAGCATAGTTCAATCTACTATATAACACTATAGTATCCTCTGGTATTCTACATTTACATTGTTTAATTCTTTCGGTACGGCATCATCGGAATGCGAATGGTAAATAATTAAAGTATAAATCTATTAATGTGAATGTGAATCAACCAGAGGAAATAATAAATGTTAGACATGCCTACAATTAGTAGGTGCAAAATTAATATAGAAATTAAATATAGCAATTAAGTTGCATGCATTAATAAAAAAATAAAGGGATAAGGTAGAAAAAAACAAGATAATAAAAAATGATTGAAGAATTAATTTATATACCTAATTATGCTCTAAGAATAGCATATGTAAAAAAAGTCAATTAAATCAGAAACATTTTCAAATATGCACAGTCAATTTATGGATTTACAAAAACTTTTTAATCCTTTTTTTCTTCTCTTCACGAAATATTAACTCGAAAAAGGGTTTTTTTTTCTTTTTAAAAGATCGCTTTCATTAACTTCGCGAGAACACGGTTTTATAATATATCATGCAATTCGATTTTACTCCGGAGTTTACAGCGCTTCAAAGTGCATAAGAAGATTTTACAGCAATCCTGTATGTTGAAGTTTTCGATTCGGATGTTGTACGGAATCGAACGGATACACTTTCGCGTCGATTTTCCATTTCTCGCTTCGTACGCAAGAGAGAGAGAGAGAGCCGTTGCAAGTGGAGCCTCGCGGGAGCGAACAAGTCGTGTGCAAGTCGCGGGGGTGTGGTGGCCGACGATAGGGGTAAGGTAGGGTAGGGTAGCTCGCGAGGTGCCGTAGTTTGGCTGGTGCGCAGGTGGGGGTTGACCGCGCGCGCGGGGGCGCGTGGGGGTAGTAGCGAGCTCGTGAAAATCCATGGTGGGGACTCGCAGCCGTGAAGCAGCAGTGCGTCGCGACTCTAGCTGCCACGCGGTTGCCTATTAATCTATTCTCTCACAATCGGATCCCCCTTTCTTCCTCGTTAGTAATCAGTGAGACCGATCGTATCCATCGGTATCTGACATTTTCTCTCCTTTCTGCTCTCTTTTTCTCTCATCCTCTCTCTCTCTCTCTCTCTTTCTTTTTTCTTCCCCTTTCTGTCTGTCTCTCTGTCTCTCTATCTCTCTTCTCTCTTTATCTAATTCATTCTCTTTCTCTTTCACCACCTCTCTCTCCTGTCTCCCTTCTATTTCCGCCAAGAAAGCTTGCACCATTCGGTCCGACGTCGTCGCGTTGTCAAAGTCGGTCCTTTCTCTCTGGTCCCCGGTTCTCTCGTCCTCGATCATGATACGTAGCGTGCCGTGGAGCACCGCTTGAGTGTTGCACACGCCGAGGTGTCGCCCGTGAAAAACGTGCACTCGCGCAAAGTGTGAACGCTGGTTCGCCCTCCAACGGCGGGCGAACCGCGTCCGGTGCGCGACACCCTCTTCGCGCGTTTCCGCGGCGCACCGTGTACCCCATTACCGTGAGTACCCTCCGATATTCTGAATTAATCTCCTATTAATCGAGGGTGTGCGCGCGAGTACCCCGAATACTCTCTTCTTCCGGGTACTCGGTCCTCGATCCGAACCTGCTCCAGTGTCCTGGAAACGAATCCGATACGAACTAGGACGAATATTATACGAAGGAAAATGAGTTTTTTTTATTTTTCAGAGTAATTATCGATACTTGGAATAATTTGAGTTATTTTTAAATTTACATCGGACGATGAAAGATTTTTATTCTGGATCCGACTGGAGCAAATTCGTGTATTTGATTCATTTCGTACATATTTTATAAGTATCGCCATGTTCCCAATATTGATGCGTCGAATTCGTATGCGACGTACTCGGCACCGAAGGTGTTGAGACCATATTTTCTCACTTTCAACAACGATAAATTTCACACTCGACATTTGACTACCGTTTTAATATTAAAAATGTAAAAGTATCCCTCATAGCATATATACATATACCTATATACATATATATTTATATGTTATATTATACATATATACATATATATTTACATATATGTGTGTCACATGGGGCTATACTTACATTTTAAAAATATATGTATGCTCTTTTATGTGATAAGCAAGTAAATGTCGCGGAGTGCATTGATTATCGTATGTTGCGCGGGTTTTTATAAAAGAAAGATAAAATAAAATATAGATCATAATCGCAAAATATATAGAGTTTCTCGTACAAAACTAATTTGTCGCCGCTGGTGAAACCCATTATTTGCGCACCAGTCTTTCAGGGAACATTATTTACGATGACATTCTGTCGACAGAACTTTATTAGATTCAGCAAGTTTATTATGAGATGTACTCTTGATTAATGGGTTTGAGCATAATCTTGTCAACTGCTAAGGCAAGTGCATCGACAATGATGGCTCTTATATCCATGTATATACGTTTTTTGTCTGTACTTTTATTCTACTTGGATTAAATATTTCTGAACAAAAGAATGTTGTGTACATATGTGTGGAAAAAACATTCGCCAAATGTCCTATACGTCTTTGCATTTAATTGCATTATAAATAATTAATATGATTTCTAAAAACAAGATATCGGATTCTCTCATTTGCAAGAGAATTCGATAAATAATTTATCGGATGAATCATTTCGCTGTAAGAATTAATTATTACCACGAGGCATTATTTCACGACGCACAATTTCAATATTATTATTATCGCATGCAGAAATATTATTCCGCTTAAAATTGCGTATCGGAAAAATGGACTAGCCGATGGATTTTTTTCCTCTCTTTCCTCCGAAAAGGGGGGGACCTTTCGATAATCAGTCGAGAGAGAGATACGCGTAGTGACATACATAATGGAGCGTACAGGCCATAACGATAAGAACGGCTATTTCATTTTGTCGTTCGATCGACGAGAGCGGATGCGAAAACGTTTTTCTGACCGCCGTTGATGATTATGTCGAGCCGCCTTCATTCGAGAACAATGAATCGATATTTTACACCGTCAACATATCATCCTTTTATAGCGTATTTTTATTTTAGAAAGAGATGTCGACGCGCGCGTAGATTGTGAGCTGAGATGGAATGAACAAGGTCGAGGGTCTCGTCAAAGCTCTGTAATGTAATGTATTCACGGGATTAAGGCTTATCGCGCTCTCTATCTCGCTGATATTTTATCTATCCATTTTTTTAAACTACTTATACCCGCTGAGATGAAGTTATCGCTGTATCAATGATTCGATGTAGGCTAGACACCTAAGTATTATTGCAACTGTTCCGGTTGAACACAGGATAATCAAGATGCAGAATAGATGGATATATTGCTTCTCTTTTATACACAAATTTAGAGTCAATTTTCTTGTAGTCGAGGAGAGAAAAAAACATTGTCAAAATCTTTTTAGATTTCAATTTTTTTAGATCTAATATTTTAACAGTTAAAAAGACTGATAATTAAAATTCTGATAAAATTATTTTTATTTGAAATCGAGCAACGAATATTATTTCACCTGTTCATTTTTAATAACTTACAATTTAAGTGGCTCTTTATTCTTGTTAACAAAAATCTGCTAATGCCATAAGAAATAACGTTATGTGTACACTTTCTGTTATTGCTGAAATTGAAAATATTTTAAGCATCTAATATTTTAGTAGTTAAAAATAGACAGTTAATTAAAATTCCGATAAAATTAATTTTACTTGAAACCGAACAATGAACATTTTGTTTCATCTGTTTACTTTTAATACAATTTAAGAATCATCAATGGCTTTATACTCTCGTTAACGGGAATCGACTGCGAATGTTGTAAGAAATAATGTGTGCACTTTCTGTTACTGCTGAAATTTGAAATGTAAACGGGAAGGAAATGAATAAACGAATCATGCCGATTGTGACAGCAAAACACTGTCTTTATCCGCAAATTTACGAATTTTGATTTTTCACTCACAGAAAATTGGATATGCAGTGCGAAAAATGACTTTTGTCACGCAATCGAAAAGAAATGAACCATATGTATAGTTGTCTCGACAATTTTGCGAATCTCTCTGCATTCTTTAAACTTAATTTACTCAAATTAGCCGCTCTTATTCGCGGCTGGATTATTTCAATCTCGCGTAGAATATTGTTCAGCTAAAAGTAGTCATTACATTGACGTATGTAGACGTATATAGTATATATATAGATAATTTTATCTTTCACTTAACGGTGCGTAACTCTTGCGAGAGTTACGTGACACAAGTGTTTATTAATCGAGTGTCATAATTCCTGAATGGACCGAAGTGATGTCGTTGGTTGAAATTAATGGATCGTGGAATTTTGCCAGTTTCCCTTGTTCGGACAAAATCTTCATTCCTCCATATACGAAACGAATTTCTCTTTCCCTCTTTCTCTCTCTCTCTCTTTTATTTGGCGTTCAAAAAGTACATTGGTAAACCATGTCGGTAAACTTTACGATCTCGGAAAACCTCGATGAGGACATTGTCGTCGTATATATGAGTTATTTTCGTCAAGTCATATTAAACTCGCAATTGGAGTTTAAGGGAAAACGCGAAAGGGCTGCCGCTGACGTATGACGCATAAATAAATACAGTAAATCTCTGCCAACGAAGTTGTTTTGCCGCGTCGCACGGAGATTAAAGCCAGAATAGTTACCGTCTTGATATATTCGGAATAACGTTGCGGAATACTAACAGGAAATTAAGTAGCGAAGTAATCCGCGCGAGTCGAGCGCGGAGAAGCGCAAGAAAAGAAGAAAGAAAAGAAATATATAATTGTATACAATATATTTATATGACGCAGGGAGAGTAGGACGATCGTTGTTACGATCGTGCGCGTAATTATGCGATTATACCTCTCTCTCTGGCATTGTATCAAAACTAATCTCACTGACGTATACTATTTCTTAAAATATCTTTTCGCATTCCGTGCATTTTATAGAAACGATCTTCGATTTTTACATTCGAATTTTACACTGTCTTTTTTTTAAAACACGATCGACGTGATTTCTTATGTACGAATTTTCGATGTATGAATGACATTTCCCATTCGAGCGTTTGTTTAAAACGCTGCACGTAAATTAAACCGCTTAACCTCAGGCCGCACAGCCGCAAGTCACTTTTGCGGGAAATAAATCCGCCGGAATCCCGAATTGAACTTCTCAATTGATTAAATGCATGTTATTTCCAGTTTTGTGCGAACGTATCCTGTCTTGTATGTTTTTTTTCAGTCGTTTATTTCTCGTCCCTCGAGATATTTCCCCTACGTCTGACTGAACATGCGGGACTATCCCTTGCGTGATTTCAAGGCCAGGAGTACGAAAATCCACCTATAGTCAATATTTATGTAGGTCAGGTACTTCACGGTCGCTCTCTCGGCGACCGGAAGAGTCTTCATTAGACGTCGTTATTGCAGTACTCTCTAGATAAGCATATTTGACAAGGTACTTGATTAATAACTTGAATCTTGCCGCAAACAAGTGCATGGCTCGCGGAAAACTGTATCTCTTTGAGAGTTTATTTTCTTTTTAAATCGGAAGTTTGGTGAAAATTGACTCGCAAGAAAATAATAGTTAAAAATAATTTGATACATTATTTTTATATTGTACAGCTTGAAGATTTTTAAGAAGACGGTACTCCCGGAGATTATACATCTTTAATTAAATATTTTTTATATATACGAATTGCGATAGAGAGGTTACTATTTTATTAAACTTACACCGCGTTGCTATGAATTTTGCGAATACGTGAGTTAATAAGTGACACGAAGCGTCGACACTACACTGCGTGACTACCAATGGAGGTCACTTTACACACCCACTTTGTGTGTGTAGGTATGTGTGTGTGATAAGAGAGAAAGAGAGAGAGGCTTATAGTACAATAAAAGTAGTTGTATCTCGAAAGGCAATGGACATTTTGAGAGGATGTGCAGAGTGTTTTGCATCGATCGCGTTTTACATTTTAACGAGAGATTTCTCCATCTTAATGCATGTAACATGCATGTTTTACATGTGGTATATTGTTATTTGGAAACGCGACAATGTATACAATTATAATTAATATATTTAATAGTGTATATATAATTTTTGTGTTTAAATATAACACAATTATTAGAGATAAAGAAAGATCATGACGACTTGTCGAAACTTATGCATTTCGTTCATTAACGCGTAAAGTTAACCAGGTTTATTTTTCTTCTCGACAAAAGTCCGGACGCCAACAGTTTTCGAGTACTTAGGGATTGCATATGGGCGCCTCCTGCGAGCCAAGCTCTTCAAAAAGAACAGCTATATAAATGATAAGACTAAACTTCTCACTTAACTTTAAGGGAACTTAACTTTTAATCGAATTTTAATAAATTGAGGCTCACTCGCAAAGACATATATTACGTTTAATATTGGAAAATTATAGTTATAACGATGGACTACTTTTCTTTACTCGGGTCATTAAAATTTAATACAATTCGTGCGGGACATCTCCATATATCTCTTTTTTCTCTCTTTCTAGCTAACAATAACCTGAATAATGTTTGCACATTTCGCGCGACATCGATTTGGAGATCTATCACGATCTCGCAAGTGTCACGTGCGCGCGAGTCTTACTTTGTCATCCGTCAAACGATTTGCGCGTAACTTCCAACGCGCGTATGTATGCGTGTGTCGCGTAACACATGTATGTACATATTTCGATTTCCATGAAGCATTAGAGCGTTATCGACAGCGCCGAGCTGTCATGCCGGAATAATTGAGCTACTTCGCTTAATTGCGCCGACTAGTCGCGACTAGGAAGTGGTAGGAAATAGAATGTGGTAGTGTTGATTATCGCGCCGAGATCGATATGGCTTTTCGTCTTCTTTTTCTTTTTTTCTTTACATTAATACGCTTCCGCAGCTGCGAGTTTAATTCGCGTACTCTTTTGCCCGCGCGAATTATTTTTTGCGCTCTCTTTCGTCGAGTCTCTGAAATTTCGGTCTCTGATCGATCTCTGCGAATTTAGAAGATGATCGTTCCCACGAAGGACACGCGAGAAGAACATCTTCTGCTTCGGATTGTCGGTGCCAATCTAAACTGTCGTCTCGACCTCTTTATAATCCGTTATCGATTACAGGGATATTAATTATGCGAGCGTGTTCGCGTCGTTGTTACGTATGACATAATTCTTAATGTCTCTTGGGATGACGCGAATAGAAAGTTTACATATGCCACTGACGAGCAAGAATATAAGATTGCAGAAAGTAACCAAATTATTATTTTTTTTTAATCGACAGCTTTTCAGTTTTTCCAGAGAGTATCGATATAAAATGTTTTCGTTGTTTTTTTTTATTCCAGAATGTTTAACGAACGAGGAGATTCTTTATTCTTTTATAATAAAAAAGTATATACTTTCGCTTTGTTCAACATTTTTATCTCGGAAAAGTTAAAGAGCTGTAATATAAGTGGCTGAAGAAACTAAAAAAGATTACACGGGTTTAAAATAAAATTTTTTTTGATTTCTTGAGGGAGATTGTATTGAAATGCTCGATAAAAAAACCCAGTTACGAGAGAAGCTATTTTCTGATAAATCACTATTCTCTTTCCAGATAATTTTCACCTCCCGGAGAATGTAAACGTGCGTGATCTCGTCGGACGGGCTCCATCCCATCCGCCCTCTTCAAGCTTCAATGAGGCTCTAGGATATAGGTTCGCAACCTCGACTTATCGGTAAGCTACACACGTATATCTATCAATGCTTAGTATCCGCTTAATATCGCTTTAAAGGCGTTTATCTTCGCCTATGGAAGTGCAAATTTCCAGATTTTAACCGCTTCCCTCAGCCATAGAGCGGTGAATACAAAAATCGCGAATCTGAGCGAATCATTAATCATATAAGTTACGTATAACAGCTGCGAGCTTTTACGAGATGTTTCACCGCG
This sequence comes from Prenolepis imparis, assembly GCF_030444845.1. Lineage (NCBI taxonomy): Eukaryota > Metazoa > Arthropoda > Insecta > Hymenoptera > Formicidae > Prenolepis > Prenolepis imparis. The sequence continues at coordinate 1,544,991 of NW_028141169.1, read as the reverse complement.
TAAGTCAATAAAAGAGACGGAGAACGTAGGAATAAAAATACGTATCTTAGTATACGTTGTTGAAGTGAGTAAAATATATGCGAATGTCTTTTTGATAGAAGAATATAAATATTTTTTTACGTGATATACGCATATATCATGCTTGTACGTAAATGTACAGAGAATTAGGCGGGGTTTGGCGCGAATCTTTCAACGTGACTTTCGGGGCGTGACACTTTCAATAGAAGCGATTTTCCACTTGAACGCACCGTAGGTGGCCGGAAATTTCGCGACCGCTAACATATATTTTATCCTAAATACACTGACAATGACTGTGCGTGATTCGTTGCTCGTCCACGCGAGGAGTAGAACTGAATTTCGCTACAGAAAATCGATATTATTGATCACGTACTTTTTCCCTCCGATGTGTGTGTGTTGTGTGTGTTTGTAGGCAAACATAATAGACTGCACAGATAGATTGTTTATGGATTTATGTAAAGGAAGGTTGACGCTGTTTACATATTTATGGAGAGAGCGATTTGTTCTTTTTACGGCAGATTTTTATTACGTCCAATTAAATTAAATATTTTCTGAAAACATTTTTATATACACTTACTTTTTATTAAATCGCAAACTTACTTTATGACAGTTTCTGTAAAATATTTTATATTCAATCGTGTACTATATAAAGATAAATGTTTATTTGATCTCGTTTTCTTTGCGACTAGCTCATCATTATAATTTATGCGATATATAAAAAAGAAGGGAAAGATTGTAAATTAGTTATATATGCATATGTATATAATAAGGACCGCCAAAGCGCAATAGTGAATATATATATATATTTCTCATTGTGTTTCTGCAGTCCTTAATGACTCAGATGTTTGTTAGCCTCTTGTCGTAAAACTAATTTTACGACCTGGTCAATTTGACCTTATGGCGGAAACCGCAGGTATAACTCCACTTTGATACAGACACCATAAATCACAAACAGTCCTTAATAAAGGAGAGAATGTTTAAGGGCCAACTATAAATACAACAGTGTATTTGTTCTATTATTCAGTCTCGTAAAAGACTAATGCAAATTAAGTAAAGTTGTACTTTAGCTCACATATACTTGTCCATTTTACAGAAATAATAATAATAATATTTTTATTGAGTGCACACAGTAACAAAAGATATAAAAAGCAGAAGTATAAACAGAAAGACTACACATCAAACGATTTATTTGACTCTTTTTAACTAAAAATAAAAAAAAGATCTAAAAAAATTTTTCTCTTCATATTATACGTGTTATTTTTATATTTCATGACCATCACAAAATTCATATACCTACGAACATGAGAAATTACGTGGAATATTTACTCTCTCTTTCTCTCTCTCTCTCTCTCTCTCTCTCTCTCTTTAAAAGGGATCTGTATATTACATATGCGTGCTGTGTTTCACGGTTCGCGCGTCTCTTTTCCTGCTTCTCGCACACGTGCGAGCCGTCATATAAAACCGGAGGAAGGGCCGCGGGCTCTCTCGCGTTAAGAAGAGCTCTTAAGGCGGAACGAAAGAAAGTCCGAACCGTAACTTTCAATACACCGGTAGAATATTTCTCTCGCGAATCCGCCCTATATTTGTCGTTACACGCGCGAGATCGAATTCACATTTTATCATCGCAATTTGACATTTCTCGCTGCGCACGCGTATGTGTGACTTTGCGATCTTGACTTTACCCTTTGGCATTTTTGCGGATATATCGCGATTGAAAATCTCGCGACATTTTTACGGCGGAAAAATCGCGCATGAGGAAATTTCCGGTGTACAAATTATCCCGCGAAGATAAGTATCGTGGCGAAGGAGATTTGTTCACCGCGCAGGCGGAAAAATCGATTTCAGCACGTCTAAAAATTTATCGAGGGATTTCTCTGCATTTTTATTTCTCTCTCATTGGTATATATTAAATCAAAAATCCTTAAAATATATCGTAATATTTTTGCTTCGTTTTTACAAATTTTACAGCTACTTTTATTTCTTGGGAAGTATTAAGTCCCGTTTAATGGAGGAGTAAATCGGTAATTTGCTATAATCTGTTTTACTTCCATCGTTTTTACATCGTAGTGTCTGCAATTACTCCGTGAGCATTGCATGCACGCGACTAATACACAGCTAACTGTTGTCTATCGATTTGCTAATTCCAACAATAGCGAGCGTATCTGAGTTATAAGACGTTGACAGTCCGCAAATCAATATGCTCTCTCGGTCGCAGCTGGTATAAGTGCACATACCGGAATGCTTTGCACACCGAGAGAGATTCGAAGCGAATTTCCTTTCCCTCTTCTCTCCTCCCTCTCTCCCCGACATTTTTCGATCTCGAAATACGCGCTGAAAGTTTATTTGCCTCGTTGAATTATTTATCGTGCTACCCGTGTTTCGATGACACGGGTCTTAATGTCCCTTCTCTCTTCGTCGTTTCGGACTTTATAATTTATCGCGAACGTCCAGGATAACAAGGCGCGAATAACGAGAGCCTTAATAATACGCAGAGCTATAATACTAATGCTATATAACCGGATGCTATTCAGACGAACGTCGTCGGAGGCTTCGGAAAGAAAATCCTGGACGTCGCTATTGCATATAAACCAGGCATTCCGGCATTAAACAGGATTCATCTACCCCGCTGTGATAAGTACGTTTTGCCCTGAGGCCTGCCTTTCAATAAGAGACCGAGGGAAATTGAAATTACCCTCCTACGGGAGGGAGGAAAGGGAGGGGTAACGCAATTTCTCCGTTCTCTTCCGTTCGAATTAACGAGTTTTGACGCAAGTCCTTCCGGTCTGTGTTTTGCCGTATACACATCAGCGCGTTATCGGAAAGCTGTAATTTGTTTTTCGCTCGATCGAGATCCTACGCGTGAAAAGTTGCGCTATGATGAATTTTGCATCGAAATTTTGTTTTTACGTGTATCTAGTGACTCTCTACCTCGATTTTTAACGTATTTATTTTTTACATTTTTACGAGGAATGAAATTGACATTTTACGTTACATTTTATTTATTTCGTAATATTATACCGATTAAAACGTGTAGGTATATATATAATCTCTGTTACATTATACGTATCCTTATATCGATTATTATTAACCAATACCGCTATTAATAGTCCGCAATGAAATGATTTAACCAATTTCCACGGAATATGCATGGAAAGGACGGCTCAATTAGATAACTAGTTTTATGTCAAAGCATGCTTATATATATATCCGACGTTATATCGGGAGCGACGTAACGGCCGGATAGGTGGCTAGATGGAACAATGTAATCGAACGGCTATAAATGTTGTAATCGACGTGGGGTATAACGAGGGACCTTGTGCTTCGAGGAAAGTGGGTGATATGAGTCTACGTATTATAGAGCTGAACCGTCGTGTGACGGATATGGAATCGTGATGTAGTACAATTTATACCGCGCGGGAGACACAAACAGGCATGTTGCAACATCGTGCGTTTATTATCCCGTCGCTAAATACGGGAGTAAAAAGAAGACTAATTATCTTCACGCTAATGTAATTTTAACGATGCGAATGTAATGATGAACATTTAAACATCTCGGCAATTACTTAATCGCGTACCTTTTTTTTTATCGACCCTTCGTACGTCATTACGCATGGGGAGTAGCAAAAATAGAAAAACGGGATATCCGCTTTTTTCTTAGGGTAAATGCAGATGTTGTATGTAATACAGAAACTTAAATAGCAGGTAGTAAAGATATTTATATATGTATATCAGTAACCTGTGAGAGGTCAAATTCTGTAATATGTAAATTTTATTTACGCATTGCATATTTATTATGAAAACAGTAATTTTATATATACGTATAAATAATATATATATAGGATCCATTAGATTCATATATATTGTAGATACGATTATATATTTTCCAAATATATATTTTTCAATACGGATATATTTTCACAATAAAATTATTTGTTTCTTTACTTTTTATATTTTTGTGTATTTATATTTATATATATATAAATAGATAAAATTATAGAAAGAAATAAATAATTTCATGCTTCATAAAGCCTTATCTGTGTGTAAGCATTGTGAGGAATATGCAAACTATAGTACGTAGACAAGTAGACAGCTGTTTACAATGTGTGACCACGTTGCGCTACTCTCTTAATGATTATGTTATCGAGCAACCTTTTAAGCAAAGTGGGTGAAAGTTATGGCGGGACTGATCAATAAGTCGAAAAACGCAGGCAAATATATTTTAGGGGGGACGAGAATCTCCGGACAGAAAATATTATCTCGTGAAACTCTGTGTAACTCTCGTCGATATAACTCTTATTTATCTTGATAATTGTGCGATGTCGTCGCGCGTCTCCGATCGAGAATTCTTTCCTGAAGGGAGGAAAATTACGCGCGCGGGGGAGAAATTTGATTGCGCCATCCATCACGCACGCAAGCGCGGATGATACATTATATTAAGGGAAACGGTCAAGGTTACGACTCCGATGTCGATAGCGATATTCGGGCGAGTAGAACAGGTCACCTATGAATAACCGCTCGAATTTTGGCCCCATCGCGTATTATTTCCATTCTGCGTCGCGCTTCCCCTGGCTTCAACTTCCCTACGGGGGAGAGTCCGGGGTGCTGGATGTATTATGCAGAGCTTCGAGTTAATTCGGTATTACCGAGAGATCTACCTAAAATATTCAGCGAGAACGAAGACGCCAATTGGTCGGATGATGACGTTTCCGTCGAACGAGACATTCGGAATGTAGCGTAAATGTGAAAATAAATGACTTTCTGTCTTCTACTCGCGATATTAGTGACGTCGTTTCTTTTTTTATCAGCTTTATGGAATCAATTCTGAAAATGATCTCATTAACTTTAGCAATATACGTACCTACATAATTCTTTTTATTTTTATCTCTTCTTCTTTTTTTACATCGCATAATTTTTACATCTATATACATATGTATGATTATTTAAAATAAAAATGCCACACGTCCATATATATACATATATACATATAATGTGAAGATTATTAAAAATCGTATGCGTATTTTTGACTTTGCTTATCTTCAGGCTGTAAAAAAACATACTTGCATGTACATAAATATGCATTGAGATCAAAAGTCACGCAACAAAAGTTTAAAACATTTTGATACATTTACAAAAACGACGAAATTAATTTTCCGAAATACATATATGATTTTACTGATCCTGTCTATTTAACTCTCTCTCTACAACATCTTTGCGTATCAAAATTGTTAGAATATTACAAATATTTTAAGACAAATACCGACTTTGATTGATTAGCTGTAAAAATGAATGTCTTAAGTACGGTGTGTAATATCATCGTCTGACCAATATTAGCTTGTTCTACTTGTTGACGCAAGAAACTCGATATTAGCAAGTATGTACGTTCAAAATGACACGTGGCGCGATAAAGGATTAAACACGGATAAATCACATAATAATACGTGTCCCTTATTTTTTTTATTCATTTCATAACGTAAAAATTTCGTAATCTAATTAAGCGACTTAAAATAATTTAACATACATACCCGACAAAATTTTTCTCGCGGAATAATTCAGCTAGAGTAGGATTGAATATAATTTTTTGATAAGAAAAAAAATATACGCCCGCGTGCATTGTGCGTGGAAAAAAATATGGTACCATTATTTTTACTCGCATTCTTTTCGATAACTGTATACGTGTCATGTATGGTTACACGGTGCCATGTACGTTTGTAATTTTTCATGCAGAATGCAAGTCGCGAGTAAAATAAGCATTCTCGCGACTTTCGCCAAAATCTAGTTACAAAACGCGTGCGCGCGACGTTGTTGCACCATAAAATATCCTCCCTCGGGAAATAAGGTAGAATTTTAGAGAATCGATTTACATTCGCGTGACCGACATATTGCGATGCCATTGAACGGGCACGGATCTTAACTTCTCGTATGTTATTATGCGTTGTTTATCGCGAGTGTACATATTGCGTTAGAGCAAATAGGTTGCTGTGCAATTATAAACAATATTACCGTCATTTGTATTCCAAACGCAGTACTATGCATCTCTTTTATGTCGTCGCTGCATAATATATTATACTAAAGGTTAATAAATTACTTGTAGTATATATTATTAAAGGTAAATTTTGCGGAATATGGTCCACGGCCACACAAACTGCGCAAATTTCGATTAAATCTACCATAGTGGTTCTGCGCGCGTCAAATGTATATAGTGCTATTGAAATATTTTTGTGTGATTTTTTCGCCTTACAAGAATGGTATGCTTGTTGCGAGCAAAGTTATTTTTTTGTAAAAGAAAAAATATTATTTAACGGAGAGAGTAGATTGTAGTAATAATTTTATTACTTAAAAAATATATACATATATTCAGCGAAAGGATAATAATAGTTTTAGTAATAATTTAAACAATTTAAAGTTACGTAATAATTTTTAAATTTCAAAGAACGCTCGGCTAGATAGATTAAATGTAAAGACTGAATTGAATCTCGAACAAACAATATACAATGGAGTTTATTGTCTCGTAAACCAGCAGATATTTATGGATCCAGATGACGCAAAATTACAAGTTTTATGTTTATGTTCTCTGATTTTTTATGGCTCTTTATTGCAAAAATGTTTTAGCAATAAATTATATGTCAATTGTTCTTTCCTTTTTTTCTCCTAGAGCAATTTTTCATACAATTTTTCAAATTAACGTAAAGTGGAACGATTATATACGTGATTAGGTTACGAAAATATAACTCTGTATTAAGCTATTAATGATTGTCGGAAATGGCGGAAACACAGCGGTTGGTAATGAATCTATCGCGTTTAAAGTTCACCATTTTCCAGTGGGTTTCACGAGATTTCGCATTACATTTTGCGTTCCTGCAATTTGTTAAGTGCTTTTAACGGTATAATTGATTTCAGCAGCCAGAGAGATATATCTCGCCGGAAGTAAGACCGGGACAGATTTAAAATTTCGGAGAGTTTTGTTTCTCAAAAGTGTTATATTCCTCAGATTTCTTCGTTCGCTTGTATTTTCATTTTCTCGGGCTTTCTCGGGTTTGTATCCATCTGTCGTTCGGATAAGATCTCAGAGTCGGCTTTAGCTGCATTCGCTGACATTTCCATTCGATGTGCCTAACGCACATCTTTTTCCACAGAGATCTCTCTATATATTTATTTTTACACTAGCCGTTGGTTGACAGAGAGTATTACGGTGAGATTTTACGGGCAATATTACCGACGACAGGAGTTAATGGATATAAGCAAAATTGGAACTGTATAGACTTCAGCTGTGTATTGAAATATTTATATATTTTTATTATAGCGCGTATATATCCGTGTGTATATTGAAACATTTTTATTATATCATATTACGTCATGAAATATGGAATATGGTGTGCTATAAGATGTTGGAATTAATGATCATGTTCTTAAAGTTTTGAAATCGACTTTTCATTAATGAAGGTCGTTAGTTGTTGCAAGTTTCAAAAGTTCAACATCGAACATCTTGGCAATTAAGACTCAAGTTAAAAGTTTTCTTAAACTAAAAAAAAAAAAAAAAAAAAAAAAAAAAAAAAAAAAAAAAAAAAAACAGAAAATTAGCCTTAAATTAACTGAAAAGAAATATTATTTTATTCAATAGATTCGTCAAGAATTAACTTTTTTTGTCACTTTGTTATTAAATTTCTAGTTAAATTTTTATTTAGATGTTAATTCCAAAGAATACGCTTTATTGATTTTTCTGACGTTTAATAATAAACATTCTATAGTATGTAATATTCCAAGTATATTAAATACGAAAAAAAATAAACGAGAGAAAATTGATAATGAAAGTCTATTCTTCCAGGGGATTGAATAGATCTTTTTGAGACAAAAATATATAATCCTTCCCGAAGGAATTTGTATAATATTGGAAAGTTTTCAAAAGAGTTTATGTAATATATCGGAAAACTAAAAATTCTCGGCAAATAGATTATAAAAACTCAACTCTTTTCATTAATATTATGCTGCATATACTTTAATAACGATATCGTAAAGTATCATTTAATTATTGAGGTATTTTCCAATAATAAATATAAAAATTTATACTTTTAAATTCAGTCTTCGCGAGGGAAAACTTAACGAATGGAGAAAATTGTAATTCAAAACCGTCTGCGGACTTAGATCGACTATGTGGACACAGTGATTATACAATATTCATGAGAAATATTTCGAGTCTCGTTCTACATAGTGATGCTAGAGTTAACTCGGAGATGTAGTTACACAGAACGGCAACCGAGATCCCATTTCTATGATTTAAACGACAGACGATGTAACCTGACATAGTAGTATCCTTTGCTTTATATCACCAGGCAATTTCATCTTCTTTATATTATTTTGTCTTTGTCCAAAAGTATGAATTTATATTATATATGATCGTTATACATTATATTACATTCCTGATTCAGCGACTTTCGGACCAATATTTTTCTCGCTTAAAAATTTAATTAATATCTCAGTTATACTTTAAAGGGACCACAACCATATGGTCGAAAAAGTCGTAACTTAGATTATATTACATGTTACGTAATAATAGACTACTTAAAATATTTAAATCAGGTCTCATGCTTTAAAAAATTATTTATCATTTTGTATGTCTTATATTTTCAAAAATTATTTTATTATTTATTAAGTTATATTATTTCAAACTAAAGTCACACATTTGTGAGAAAAGGGCCTCAAATATTGTACTTATTTTGAAATCTTTGCTCTTTATTTTATATTCGCGCACGACAAGATCGCGTAAGATCCTCAAGTTTATAAAATTTATATCTTCTCTTATAAACGAAAGTGTTTAATACCGTTGTCGCGTTTTATACTCTCGATTATTGCATCGCTTTTTTAATTGTCGCGGGAGGGACTCGAGCTGCAGCCGCGTCGCAACTGCGGCGCGAAAATGAGACGTGGCTGGTCCGAAAATATGTGAACGGCATTCGCCATCGGGGCAGGTCAATAAATTAGAAAAGAGGTCGGTCGGAAAACTATCGTCGTTTACGAGAAACGAAAGTTCGAATGGAATAATCTTGAAGGATATCATCCTTAACATGCGTCTTTTGACAAAATTATCTAAGGTTGTTTATGTTCTGATTTAGGTAATCAATGTAATTTTTTTTAGTTTTTTCCAATCACACGATGCTATTTCTTCATGAAATCAACAGTCTTGTTTTGTCCTGACTGATACAGGAAATGATTTTTATATGTCATTGATTATTATAAATATATCTTATAACTATGAAATTTTCTTCAAAATATAAAAATATTAAACATAAAATTATTAAGTTTCTATTAAATCTAAAATAATAACGTAAAATTAAAATATATTAGGAACGTTATTTTTTAAAACTCTACAGGGAAAATAAACACCTTTGTTCGCGACGTCAAAGAGTTAAAATAATTAGTATTAAAAAAATTATAGGATGGTAGATTTAAAGTCAAGACTAATTGAAAGTAAAAGGGATATACAATTATTAAGTTTTTATTAAATGTAAAAATATTTTATTAATGTAAAATATTTGTACACAAAAATATTAAGAGCATTATTTTTTAAAGCTTTACAGGGAAAATAATAAACACCTTTATTCGCGACGTCAAAGAGTTAAAGTAATTGGTATTAAAAAAGATTTATAGGATCATAGATCTAGAGTCAAGAATAATTGAAAATAAAAGAGAGACATAAAAAGAAATTGGAATTCCGTAGTTATATGGTAGACAAGAGCGTGTCGGAACGCGAAATTTGTGATGTAATAAAAATACTATAATTTTCCGAGTAATGTCTCTGTCGATACTCCATTGTATCCTAATCGGTCACTAGCATGTATAACTTTACAGTCGATGAAGCTAATAAATGTATGCTGCCCAAGTAATTCGCAAGTTCAACAGAAACTCGATGGAGTACTTGCTTTATTGCTTTATTTCTCAAATACTTATTAGAGTTGATATTCCGTCAATTGAAAAAGATATTAAGTGAGAGAAGGAATTTTGTATTAGAATTAAATTATTAAAAATGATGTGTATATATAAATATATTAATGAATTTTTTAGAATAAAATATAATTTTTTCTACTCTTCTTCCAAAGTAGTAAGTGCAAGATTCGAAATTGTTAGCTGAACATTTGTCATCAGATTACTTTTACTCGCTACTGCATATCAAAATCTAATTAATCCCAGTAATTTGATATTTATGTTCTTCTCTCTGTAGGAAGAGCTCTACGGTCTCTTGAGAATTAACGTTAATTTTCAAGTTTAATGTAGAGTGTAACTCAACACGTCACATTAAATAAGAAAGGATGTATAAAAAGTCAAAGGTGAAACCTTTTGTTTAAAATATACCGTAACGCAAAAATCAGCGAGAGAGAATAAATCGTAATTAAACTGTAATTTCCGAATGATATTTTTAAGGATAATCCTCGACTCACACAGAGATATGTCAGTGTGTTTCCATAGAATTTAAATGAGATCGCGTATACGATATACCCCAATACCAACCGGCTTTAATGGATTAATTACGTGTAAACGTTATCCCGTGCTCTCAGTTGTTTGAACTTCAAACTGTGCGTGACATCAAAGTCCGCAACGCTCGGACGGGCTCTCTCTCTCTTGCGATCTATTTGTCGTCGATCTCTCATTGAAGGCATTTCCCCACTGTCGATCTGTCCTGTGTTGAGAATTGCAACGGGCGGTGCATTCGATGCTCCGGCATAAACAAAATGGAACGGACATGGTTCGTTAATTACTGTACGTTTCTATACACGACAGTCACCCGGGGATTAATTTGTATTCTTTTCAAAGCAAACTGTCATTGAAAGCATGAAAAAAGATTTGTGTCAAGCCCGAGTGTTTCATGCGCCAGATATGATTTTTAGCACAATCTTCAGAACGATGCATTCGATTAATTATGACTGCAAAACGGACTTTAAAATCGAAAATTTGATATTCATCATTACGATAATAGAAATCCGATCTATTTTATACAATGGTGAAGTTTTTTCTTTGGATTTTACTACGAATTTGTGCTCTTATATTTTTCTCAATGGTAGAAAGCACGTAAGACCGCGTAATGAATTACGAGAATCTAAATTGTATATAGATGTAATTTAAATTACTGCTTTTGATGTAATTTAATTTTTCGAAAACATTAATATCCAATTAGCGTAATATCCAATTAGCGCGGTTCATTCACTCGGTTCATTATCGGAGAGAATTGTGGCTTTAACAGCTTATTAATCGACCATAATTCTGTGGTGATTGATAATTATGAGTATATTAATGCGCTATCGATCAGGGTCCCTTACTTGTTCCCCCTTTCTTCCTCGAAAGCAATCTTGATGTTGGAAAATGGCAATCTTACTGAACGGACGTACAACGAGTCTTATCCGTAAAATATGGGCGCCTCGGCAATTTTATCAGACAAATTTCACAGCGGAAGAAATTAATGATGCTGTCATGTTCACGTCACGTATAATAAAATGGTTTTAAATTTTTCTGATGCGTATATCTTGAGAGGAGTGAACATTTATTATGTATATTTAATGACTATCAGATTTGTTTCAAAGTTAAACATTTTTTAATGATTTAGACTTTAGACTGATTCACGTTCGTCATTTTCATGCTCTATTTTAATATCCATTTAAAGAGTGCGGTCAAATTTTCCTCCCTTTTTCACTATCTTCAATTTATCAAAATATCATGACTTAAATAAAGATTTATGATTAGTAAATTAATCTTAAAAAATATCCAAATAAAAAAAACCGAACAACAAAAAAAAAGAAAAAACTTTTACATTAGAAGTATAGAATTGGCTTGAACGAGCACAGTTTGTTAAAAAGTTCGAATGTTATTTTTGTTCGATCTGTAGCAATTTTAAATATCGCCATCCGTTTGCTAACGAATTTTTTGGATCTTTAAATGGACATTAAATAGAAGATGAAAATGTCGAACGAGAATCGATCTAAATTATTGAAAACTGAAAGTGAAAAAAAGGGGGACATTTTTCTATGGAAACTTGACCGCACACTCTTTGTGTCGGACCGATATTCCCATTGACGTTTTATTTGTCACTCTGGAGTTGTTTCACCTAATTCACCGTCTGATCGATCAGGACGAACGACACGAAATACGTACTTCCGTACTATATTCGCTTTAGAAATCTTTGATCAGAGAGCCAATCATCCTTCGAGTACGTTTACGTCACCCTGAATACTTTATCGTGGTCGAGTTGAATCGTATCGGGGTATCCTTCAACCATTCGGCCTCGACACACTACATTCGTCGGTGTTGACGAAAATGAGAAAAGTTCCATCCACCGTCATTCGGACAATTCCTATGCTAAACATTTTTTCGATATTCGGACGTTTGCTATCGATTTTTTTATCTCGCGCACTTTCCCGGATGTTTTTTTCATGCGCGTATATTTTTTTTCTTCTCTCTTTTTTAATTCAATTATATACGGCGGTTACGTATTCTTCGATATCTCGATACAGAATGCGAATCTATAAACATTTATACTAATAAAAGACAATTCGTATTTATTTTAATAATATTTTAATAAAAACTCCTTTGATTTTAATAAACGTTCAGTATATGTATAATAATTATATATATATATATATATATATATATATATATATATATAATTTATATATATATATATATATATATATATATATATATATATATAGTTATAATTTGGAAGCAAATTATCGGTACAGTGGATTAATTAAAGAGAGAAATAATAAGAAAAGTTAGCGAATAAAACTTCCGCGCTTATATCTGCATAAACTTATAAAGCGTGTGGGAGAAGATATAACATCCAGATAGTCTCCTCGAAACATGAAATTAGAGGTCATTTCCCGCCGGTGTATTCACAGATTTATGGACGGTACGCTACAAACAAGCTATAAAAGTTGAGGTTAAAATCGTAGTAGAAGAGAAAAAGTACAAAGAAAAATTTATTCCGAACTTTTGGTTTATTTTCACACGAAGGATCTCGGTTTTTTGTTTTTCTTTCCTCTCGCACTACTACGGTTTTATACTCTGGCATCGGTGTGTAAAATGAAAGATAAAATTACCAGTTGTAAAATTTGTTCTCTCTCTCTCTCTCTCTCTCTCATTCTACAGAGATATTAATACTATTTAATATCGCTCCGATATTTTTATTTTTCAAAATTGGATTCCGGTCTCGCGAAATTCGAGAGTGAAAAATGCGATACGAGCAGTCGCATTCGAGCGATCTGAAACCCTTTGAAGGGCTCGAGAGGCAATTTCCGAGCACACACGCACGTGCACACATACGGCGCGTTCCACACCGACGTAATTAAGAATAATTATGGAGGCTCTCCGCGAAAAGAGCGCTTTGTGTCACCGCGAGATAATAACCGCCCGTCGCGTGGCTCATTTCTTTCCTACAGGTTTTCCGTGCTTATTAAAGCCGAACTCCCGTTTTTTTTCTTCTCGTGATCCGGCCACTCTCGTGACACAGTGTCCAACAATTAAACGGTCGGGGAGGGGTGGGAAGGGGGAGGAGGGAAATGCGGAGGGAAGATTGTATCGCGTGTTTAAAAAGTATCGATCCGTCGCTATAACATGGATACATGCGCGTGTTATTACGGCTTGGCGAAATCCCGAAGAAGGAAGGAAGTTAATTGACCGAAAACGGTGGCCTCTCCAAGCAGCTTCTCTCCTCGTTTAAGACGTAACCGCCCTTGTATAAGAAAAATGTGCGTTGGTTCTCCTTTTTCTTCGCCTTACGTCTACTTAACCATTCGTGTCATATTTTTCCTGTCGCTTCTCCTTCTGCTCCTTCTCACGTGCTTTAAAATATATATATAGGCCGAATCTATCTCTATATTTACGTTCAATGCGGAGAAAACGTTTCGACGCCTCTTTCCTCCTGTTTCCCACGGAGGAAACCTTCACTCTCTCTTTTCCTTCGCGCGACTTCTCGTCGTTTCGTCTCGAGAAACAGGAAATTTCACTTCCATCACGCTGCAGATGTCGACGTCTTCCTTAAAATGTGACGTCTCGACGTACATTGCTCGAATCAAGTGTTCGAGATCGCTTATACACCGACGTAAAGAATAGACGTATTTCCTATCGTTTTATCTCGCATAAATTTTATTACAAGACAATATATACATAAATAGCTTTTTTAAACGCGTATTAGCTTTGCATTTACATGTAAATACATCGAAAGTGGCATGATTTTCGAATATTATGAAACTTTAATCCCTTTAAATAACGCATATGTGTGTCTGCATTTGGAATACGAAAGCTCTCTCTCTCTCCATAATAATCAAACCGATTACTTAATGGAGTAATTAAGCGTCTCGCGCTGCAAGCTTCTATGGAATGTAGAAGGATCGCGGGTAAGCATTTATTAAGTCTTGTTACAATGCATCCTTTTGTTACAGGACCGCCACGGGCGGTTACGGCGGGTTACGTTCTTGATAAATTCCTCGGAATATACACATACTTGCGTTGACATAGAGCGCATAGAGCACGTAGAGCGAATATACATGTGCGCGTATATATGTATATATTCGTCGTGCATGGGCGGCAAGAGAGGCCTTCGGGGGTTGGCGAAGCTTATTTCCCTGTGCAGTGCCGTCAGACGACAGGAAAACACGGTATATATTGCGGTAAAACTTTTATTCCCCTCCGTACGAGCGTGATCTCTCTGTATCGAGCCGCTTAAGAATCCGATGTAAGGATGGCGAGAAATGCGCTCCTCTCTTCCGGAGCACGGCATCTCTTCTCTCTGTACGTCGACTTTTAAGACACGTCATAAAAATCTCATTCGGTGGACCATCCATTCTTTTCTCCTCTTATATATAAATAAATGTCATCTTCAAATATATATCTAGTATTTTTCTCTTATTTTAGATTCGAATGCTTTATTCGAAACGATATACGATAACGATACAAACACACATTTTCTGTTGCGTATATAAATATTCATGAAAATAGGTGGCATTAACTTTGCGAGTGCGTTATTCAATACGTTACTTGGCGCTTTACTTTATTTGCATTTATCTAATGTCGCTATTTTCTGCGCAATATCTGGAGTATAAGAGGGTATATACGAGTATATATTCAGCAGAAACATATCTCGCGGAAGATGCATTGTCCTTTTGTTACAAACAGCTGACGGTATTAAAGCTACTTTGTTTCTCTCTATAAACTTGCGTTTATGAGAATGCTATTATTAGTTTGTTACGTTATTTATTACGTTAGTTTATGAATATATGCAGCAGGTGATTGACCTCGTTGCTCATTTACTGTTCCAAGAAAAATACTATTGAAATATGGTAATTGGATCGGTCTCGGTTTCATTATGTGACTCATGAAAAATACAAATAAAAAAATTACCATTTCTTCAACGCGTGTTGTATTAATAAGCGGATAACCGTTTTATTATTAGATTTCTGTTTTGAATATATTATTTAGAGTGAATCACTTGGACCCATCTCGAATAATTATTAAAGCTCGAGCTAACTTTATATTTCTTTTTAGATATTAAAATAAAACTTTTGTTTTATTTTTGTTTTAAATACGTAAATAATTAACAAAATAAAATTATTACATAATTTGAAATTTTCTTTCATTTACATACGTAGGAACGAAAATTAAAATTGATAATTAAAACAATAAAATAATAATTACTTCTCAAATTTTAAGCTAAAAAAACTTGGTTGATGATATAATCTCGATGGAAGAAACTTGGTGCGATTAGTCTCGCGATATGCTTACACGATCGTTTGATCGTGCCTACTCTACAGAAATTGTATCTATAAAGTACTTATAAAGTATCTACAAAGTAATGAGAGATGTTTCATACATGAAGATTTATCGGCAAACTTGAAGCTTCGCAAGCGCTTACTCCTGTTAATTACATGAAACCGAACTTCGGGGTTTCTTCTACTAAATAATACATTAACGTTAAATGAAAGGCAGAGAGCTTGCAAACAATGAGAATATCTCATTAATTTTTTAAATACCGATAGATATGCATACGATAAAATATAGAACGTAGCAAAAAGAAGGAACACGATACTTTTATACAGTATCGGTAAAGGATACGGAGAGGAGAGTAATACTTTCATCGATAAGAGGCTTAAAGGGATCCATTAAGAGACCGGATAGACGAGACTCTGATAGGTATATAAACATAAACGTATTTACGTAAGATTATTATTCAGGAGGCGTAGAAGCGGCGAGAGGTAAATTAGATTCATGTTTAATTATATTTCGTTAATAAATTTTCCGAAGACTCTTGTTACATAATTGGTATAATGGGACATGGTTACATAATTCAATAAATCTAATTTTTTAACGTAAACCTGTGATTTATTATAATTTATTTTTGTTAAATAAATAACAAAATAAATATAATAAATATAATTTTGTGTAGTTGCCTTAACCATCATACAAATTGTCCTTATTATTGTATAGTAATAGATAATAGGCATATAATTCCCCTCTTAATACACGATGAAACGGCAGGCAATTATAATAGTCCTGAATAGGGGACTATGGTTAACACGCTCGATGTTGTGTGACCGACATGTCTCGTTGATACGCGTACAATAGGGAATAGGCTGCAATTTGGAAATCTACCATCTAAACCATCAAATAAACGATAGCCAAACAATACACGTTAAATATATATTGGCGAAAAAAATTTACATTTATATTTATTCTTGATATTTTATCCTTATAATTTATCTTTCATCTTTATAGTTAGATTTCTGCAAAGTTAATCGAAATCCGTGTACGTAATGGAAAAATTATGAGCGATGTAAGCGGATCGTAATATGATTCGAAATTGAAACGTTTATTATTGAACCACCTCGTTTCAAAAATTCTCTCATATTGCAGACCAGAAGAATTATTTGTTTCTTGTTTTGCGTCGTATATCGGTTTCTAAATAAAGTCTTCGGGAGTGGCAAAAGTTGATTAAAATGAAAATAACTCGCAGTGAAGGCTTATCCATTAATTACAGAAAGAGAATGGACCATCATTTTTCTACAATTTCCAATAGTCGTCACTAATTAAATCCTCGCCCTCCATTCATTTTCTCAATCTTCCGTTCGGTTTCTGTTTCCGCACGTAACAAAAAGCATGAAACGCGAAAATGTTATCGTTATTCTCCGACTCTTCCCCCGATTATCGTTATTGCTGACTCGAATGACCGTAATATATCACTGGATCATTCTTCATATTAAGAGCTTAAACAAATTATTATTATTACTATTAATTACTATTAATATATATAAAATTAGAATACACACATATATATATATATATATAATATATATAATATATATATATATATATATATTATATAATATATATAAAATTAATATATATAATATATAAAATTGTTATGCTATCGTTCGAATTCATCAAAGAATTATTCGAAAATTAAAAGATTACGTTTCATATATGTATTTATTGCGCTACTTTAAAAAAATACGCTCGCTATCGTGCTGCAATTGCTTAAAGTAGGACGCTTGACAAGTCTCTGGCGACGTATAGGCTAAAGGATTATAATAATTGCCCCACATTAATCGCTGTATATGCGCGATACAATATGTGCAATCTATTTTTATTTTATTCGTGTCCCATATGCGTGCATAGCTTCCTCATAATAAAAAAGCGCCGAGGTATTTCGTGTCTTCTCGAGAGGCAAACGCGAAATGGCATTTTATGATGCGTAAAGTTGACGTTTCAGCAACCTCGAAGAGTGGCGTTTTCTTCGTTATAGCCTTTCACTTTTCACCGTCGTGCGGTATCACAGTTTCGGGAAATTCTCACTTAAAAAAAAAAAGGCAAAAAAGATCCACGGAGAATTGCAGTCACAAACTTCAATTTTCCGCCAGGGAAATACAGGTTCTCGAAAACGACCGGGTTGTAATGCATGGAAGCACCGCGAGAGATTTTTAGAGCGAGCAGCCATATCCTCCGTTTTTATATGGGCATCGAGAAAACGCGTTTCTTATATCATGTCAAGCTTATAGCGACCGCATATGTATTTATCAAAGATTTTGTCGTTGATTTTACATCATTTAATTTTTCGCAAATATTGAATCAATATTTCTAAATAAATAAATGATAATGATATATGTGTATGAAGTTTGTTAATTCAATATTAACAGCAATAATACAAATTATATGAAAAGACACGTTTCATAATTATATATATAATTGTAATTAATAGTTGACAGTATTAATTTCGTATTTTTAAATATTCCATTTTGATGTATATTAAAAGCATATATCTAATATACAAAGGAAACAGAGACTCAATTGCAATATTTCAGCACGTTAGTGGCAAAAATAAATAATATAAAATAACAGCGCATATACATGAATAATAATATTTTAGCTTTTCCGCGTAAAACTATTTTGCGTAGGCAGACAAATTCTATATACGCGGTTATTTCTTTTCGCGACGAAAAACCATTTGGTTTTGAAAATTGAACTATTAATCAAGTCGCGAATGCGGAGTTAAAACTGCCAGAAACCGTTTTCCTCGCCGATTTTTATTATGAAAATTCGCGAAACTGTATATAGAAATGCATGTAGGGAATTTTAGAGAAGTTCGTATACGAGAAGAAAGTAAAATTCGCCCTTTTACCACGTTTTTCCACGTTATATATTCGCGCTTAAAGAATATATCGATTTTAAATTATTGCTCGGCTGACTTCTATTTTAATATTCGAAAGAGAGAGATAGGTGGAGAGAGAACTTTCTCTCTCTCTTTTATAGGAAATTGTCATTAGTCTATCCCGTTTTGTTGAAAGTGGGCGAATAAAAGAGAAGAGAGAAGATAAAGAGAATAAGAGAACGCAAGGACATAAATATCCCGTGACCTGCTCGTCCGTGATCGATTACTTGTAATGGCGTACGTCGTTGTCCCGAGTGAGATAAAGGGACGGAGGCTTCGCGCGCACCTTTCCTTCCTTTTTGTTGAAACGTCGGTTATCACAACGAGCAAGTATAATTAATTCGGCAACTCCGCTTTCGCCTTTGCGGCACGCCGATCGATGCCATACGAGAAGAGAATCGAGAATGGCGGGGAGGGAGAGAAAAGAGATGGCGCGAGGGGGAGAGTCGCTACCCTAATGGTGTCTATGTATGTATAGTACGTATAAAGGAATGCGCGAGCGAGAACCGAGTTCGCTTGCTTTGTGCCACATTACCTCCTCACCTCACAAAGCACTATTTTCCTCTATACGCGCGTGAAGTTCATGATCACGTGAACGTCGAATGATCATCGCGTACGAGGACGCCGACTGAACTTTTCTCCCTTTTTTCCCCTCTCTGTCTCTTTTCACATATACGTGAAACGGTCTCTATACGTGGGACTCGATCGACCACAACGCGTCGAAACAAATTTGTGTACTGGGGAAAAATAGAGCGACGAAATTGCCCGCGCTGCTTTTATTTGCCGTGCTTATTAGCGGTCGGTAGTTTTCTTTTTCTCATTACTAAACCAAACGGTTACGTCTCGTTACGAAAAAAATTATGAAAATATCGAGAAAGTCCGCGTATATTTTCGAAAGGTACGTTTCCTTCATCTTCTTTTGATGAAATGTCTCGTATGAATAGATATTCTTACAATTAAACAGCATTATTGTTTTCCAAGCTTGTAAAAGATATTTTCTTGAGATTTTACAAATATACATACATATACACATGTATTTGCGATTTTAATTATTTTTTTTTATAAATAGATGTGCGTGTTGCGTTTTCATATAATATTGCGATTTTATAATTAAATTATAAAAAAAATCTAAAAAATATTAAATAATAAATACGATAAAATATTATAAAATCCGTAATAAGTAATAAAAACTGCATATTACATAATATTTATATTTTTTGATAAATGCCAACGGATTTTATAACATTTATCTGTCGAGAGGAATGCTAAATTACATCATTTTTATCTTTTAAAAACTCAAAGTGCATATATGAGCTTATATGCGGCGTCCATATTCAAAAATGGCAGCGTTGGGAATTATACGTGCATTTTTCAGATATTGTCATCATATAAAATTTATCTTTTCTTTTAGGAGAATACTTTTCTACTTTTCTCTCTTTGTTTCTTACATTTTCTCTGAAAAGAGATATAAAGAAATGCATCCGTTTCTTTTTACCGCATTATCTCTTGTAAGTGGAAAAGCACAGGTTTTCCCATATCGTCTTTCTATATATAGTATATTATTTTATTCCCATTTTATATTATATCTATAAGGCTTTCAAGATACGGACATTTATCTTGTTGAACTTTCATAGAAAGTTTGACACTTTCTAAGTAATGTTTTTTGATATTCCGTTCGTGTGTATAAGAGCAGCGCGAAAAAAGTTACTTTTTTCCCGTTTCCATAATGTTATATCGTGCTGTTTTGGTACCAAATGAGAGTTAATACATATTTATATAAATACATACACATACATACACTTTTGGCTTGAGTTTGTGTGCTGGCTCTTGGTTGCAAAAGTTTAGAGTACAAACACCGTCGTGAATCAGATTGCATCGTAATTGCGTGGCACAAAAAATTGCACCGCTAGGCAAGTATAAAACGACTTTTAATGGTCTAGTAATGATTTTGTGTGTTTGTGCAGTATATAGAAAAAGATTGTTTTTTCCGAGGAGTTATGAAATTCATAAGACCTCTATAACGCACCAGCAAGTTGCACAGTAAAAACTCAATTGAATGCATTAGCGAATCATAGTCCTTATTATAATAAAGTAATAAAAAATTATAATATGTGTGTGGAATATTACATAAAGTTGAAAAATAAAAATATATATTTTTTATATTATTAATATTTAAATATATATTATAAATATATAAAATATATACAAAATATATAAAAAATATATAATAAGAGCGGAAAGGAACGTTTTTTATATGTATTGAAAATAAAGGTCGCAATCAAGGTCGCAATATATCTCAATCCGAATATTAAATAAGGCTCTTAACTTAAAGATTTTCTGTCTCTTTCTGGATTATAATTTCATCTGTGCTATAAGCAGAGAGAATTTAAATTCAGAATAATTCCGAGTGTAATTGTATACATATGTCATGCAATCTAATTCTGAAATATCCCTATATAGAAACATGCGTATCGTTGTATATTAGATTTTATCATCAGATAAATTAATTGAACGAAACAAGCACGATATCTAAGGTATTCAACGGCTTCATCCCTTTGCAGTATATAATTTTGCAACCATCGTCCTATCCTATTTCATCGTAGGTGAAACTTCTTCGTATTGTGTTACGCGTACTTATGTCGCAAGCGAGCAAACTTGGTCCCGTCCAATTTCCATTATGTAAGTTTGGTCGCCGCGAGATTGTTCGTTAAGTTTGTGAACCCTGGTGTCGCGTCGGGGAGAATTCCATCCTCAAGTTATTCATCGACCTTCCAGGTGGCATAGGACATATGAGGAGGCGCCGCGTCGTGTCACCTCACATTTTCTCCGAAGGATCCGAAGGGAAGCCAGTCGATTCGGATTCTAATGATTGATACAGTGGCCCTCCGCTGGGGAGGCAAGAGTCGGTCCAAGTTACGATCTCTCTCGGTCGTGTTCGTTCGCGAAGAGACGCTCTCTCTTATCGAGAATTGAATTTATTGCGCGATTGGCCGTCGTAAAAAAAAAAGAAAAAAAATGTTACGTTTTCCCGATCGGGGAATGCGTGTCGTAAATTATGTAACGTGTCGCAATATCGCCGCGCGTGGGATTTACAAAAAGTTTAGTTCACATCAATCGAATATTCACCGCGCCCGCGCAGATTTATCAGGTTTCTGCCACGTGTCCCGTGACCCGATCGCTTGACCCGATTTTCGTGGATAGGATTCTCACATTCTCGTCTTGGCTTCCCTTTCCCTCCCTTTTCCGCCCTTCAGAATTGTCATCGAGATTCCGGGAGGGAATTTCGAACCTTCGGTGGAAACATTAATTGAAACGGTGAACATTGATTGAAACTCAACAAAGGATTAAGTAATCGCACGTCGATGCGAACGGTCAGTTCAATAATCGACAATAATCCGTCAGTGTGAGTTGTAGTAGTTGCATATTGCAAGCATTAAAATGGAAATGTATATATCTGATTCTGTGCGGAGAGAGAGATTCAAGATCTGTACATTTCCTCTTTCGCATCTCTATAGATTTATTTCTTCAACTCGAGAGATGTCGAGTTCTTTCTTGATAAAAATTATATTGCTTTCGTGTTAGGTAATTGCTAGAGATTGCGAATATTAACAAGAAATTTCTCGACCAACTTTTTAGCGTTATTTCATAATTCTATTGTAGTTATATGATTATTCGCGTAATTGTACAACTACGAAATGGAAGGTCTTATGAGAAAGACTTGTCGAACAAGAAGAGAAAAAAAGAAAAGATTATTTTAATAATATATAATATTAAATTAATTATAATAATATATAAATATTAAAATTTTTTACACGAGTCTTTTTTAATATATATATTAGTATTACTAATTCTTTAAATCCAAGATTTGTTTCACTTTCGCTTCATTACTTTTAGTTCCGATTTTTTCACGATTTTTATTATTTGGACTCTCGATTCTTTCGTGTCCGCGATTACGGAAAAAAATTATGATTATTTCATAGCAAAATCCTTGAATAATCTGCTCTTAATGCTCGCAGGACGATACGTAAAGAATTTCATACAAATAGTGAATTAACCGAGTGTATTTGAATTTGAAAATCGATCGATTCGACACTTGCTTGAATACAAGTATTTAATATGAAAAAAATCCCACGCTGTTGGTATCAAAACAAGTGAAATGTAAACGTAAATGTAATGTAGTGCATATGTTTGATATCGTATCAGTATCTGGAAGTTAACGTTGATTCACTCATCGGAAGGGTCAAATATCATCGATCGCCCTATTGCGACAGTCAGCGCCGGTGCAGATACGCGGCGATGTTAACAAACCCTCTAACGAATTTTACGTTGTTATTGCATAATGGAAAATATCGATGGAGTTTCTTAAAATCCAATGTTATTTATTTTTTATGTAATTTATTTGTCAGTTTTAAGAAGAAGAGATGTATATTAAAATAATATTTATTTATTATGCAACACTCGTACATATATTAAGATGAAACATATTTAAATTATAAGACTTATTGTAATAAATTAACATACAACCTAACACACGTATTTTCGGAAAAGTAAATTTAAGAATTTAAATGAAAAATTAAAATGGAAAAATTAAAATTTGCATATATATATATATTTGTGAATCCAATTTTAAATAAAATAAACACATAAATTCTATATATTCGTTATTTCTCTCCAAACAGATTAAAATAATATTTTCACAGATTTACTTAATTGTTTACAAAAATATTATTTTCATAATATATTTGTACGCTTGGTACATTGATCGAGATTTAAAGATTGCCATAAGCACAATTTAAAATTAATTATAGACAGTAAATGTCAAGTTGATCAAAATTAAGCGAATGATTATTATTGACGTCAATGAGAGATCGCTTTAATTTTCGACAATTATCATTATTAATTGAAAATGTCATATTCTCTTGCATTTCCACAAAAAACATACAATTGTATTACGTAAACGTTTCAATCAATAAACATACACAGGTCAGCAAAAAATCATTTTTTTTTAACAATAAAATTCTCGGAATAATCACATATTCCCTGTAGCTTTTGCATGCTGAATATAAATTCGGATTTTAAAATACTCTGTTACATTATAATTTTCATTGAAATTTTAGATTAAAACTTTTTTAACAAATATTTTAACATGCTACAGTTGTAGCGCACATGTTGGAAAGTTATTATTATTTTTTTAAATTAAGTATGTGTGTTATTATTATCAATTGTACGTGAAGTGACTCTTACCTTAAAAATTCCTATTTGGTATAATAAGTGATAATTTACTGTTAATTTGTTTTTACAATTCTAAATTTGTTGATTCTATTAATTAGCACGAAATTGAAATTAAAAGTGGGAATGCTGGATTTTATATTAAGCTAGAGCACTCCAATACACTTTCGAAAAGCACTCATAGCAAATCGTAAAAAAAATTAATATCTATATCAGATTTAATTGCTAATTAATTTCAAAAACATTACAATTTTATCAATAAAACACGAAATATTATAATCACTTAACAGTAAAATAGTTATAAATTAAACTATGAAATTAAACTAACTAAACTGAGCTATAAAAATTCAATATTGGAATATCTGAAGAAAAAATAATTCGAGAAATATTTTAATATCGAAATCGAAAGAGAGCAATTAATTGTATTATAGCATAATTTGTTCTTGCAACGTTTCTGATTATTTTGTAGACTTATTTCGCGACCAATAAATTCAGAATTAGAGCAATAAATTTTAATAATAAAGTGAGTTACTATTGCAAAGATAAGCGAGTCATTAATTTTAGAAATAATAAATAATAGTAAATTGACAAAATTTAGGTTACTCATTCCATGCTTTGGTGTTGCTCGATGCTTTCGGGCCTTCTCCTGTTCTCTTGTATGTCTTGTATGCGTTGTTTGCCCTTTGCTGCTCTTTCGTAACGCTTACGTGAGACGTACTTCCGAAAACACAGTTAATTACGATCGCGCGCGCAGTAATCACCAGAATACGACGATTGCGCAGCACTTTACATGGCATCCCGACGTTAATTACGCACTTCACATTACGATGGAGAAACGCGACAATCACAGTTACACGATCTACTTAGCATTGTAAAATCGCGCGACTAAATTCGTAATATAATGCCATCTCTGTCGCTAACGAATGATGTATTTCTAACGCAATTGTACTCTATCTTTCGTTACAAGCGAATAAATATACACGATTCACATGCGATAGTTTTCGACTGAATAAATGACGTAAAATACATATTTCAACAGATTATTGAAGCACAAACAAAATGGAATACGCATACGCAATTGATAAATATTAAAATAAATATGTGGTTAAATATGTTATTTCAATTTTATTTAAAATTTTTATTTTATATGTAGTCGATAGGATGTCGATAGGAGAGATATATGTATATTCGATTCAAACGCTTAACTCTTTTCTAATTCTCAGAAATCGTATAAACTCTTTATTCGCGCTCGACCGAGCGGTCGCCGTTTATAAACACTCGGTTAAAATGCTTATCCTTTTAAATGAAGCCAATCACGGCATGGCACGTTTCGTCAAAGGTATACAATAAAATCGAGGCAACGGACAGATAAGCATACACGAACACGACAATGACCCGACACGAAAATAACAACATAATACATATACTGGTGACTTATTCCACGGACATCCCGCTACGTCAGATACCGCCTACATATATTTATTTTAATTTTATTTTAAAATATAATATATTATATTATATTATATGTTAACGCTCGATGATGTAGAATCGATTTTATACGTGTATGTATATTGACGCACTGTTAACGACGAGAGAAATATGGAAAATGACGTCGGAAACTTTAGCCTGATATCGCGAATTAATGGCTAATTAAGAGGAGATAATCGCGAAAATTAATTAATTGCGCGGATTGGTAATCACTTCCCCGAAATACAAGCTTGTCGCGATCGCGATTCGAGAGATACAATACGGATACGCATTTCAACAGATTATTATCGCATTACCGATTCAAGAGCTCTCGTCGCGATTGCGGTTCGAGAGATGATACAATACAGAAGGACAATCTCGCGCCGCTGCCTTCTCTCGCTTGAGTTTCGCGTGAATAACAACGAGTGAATGTAAATAATAGCGCCGGCCGTCGAATTCTTGCATAGAGACGGAATGGGGAGGGCAGCGGCACGAGGTATTTCTTGTCATTCACACGACGAGAGTCGAGTGGTAGAAGTAGTTTACCTTGAAAATCATGGTAATCGTGGGACAATATGGTATGGAAAGAATTTTAAAAATATATTTGATTAATCTTACTATACTTTTAGTAAATTTTACTATACTTTTAGTAAAATTAATCAAACATTTTATATTTTATTGTGATAGATATTATTATTTTTTATTGTGATAAATATTAATCAGAGAAATTCTCATAAAATTCTTTCCATACCATATTGTCCCACGACTACCATGATTTTCAGGGTAAATTCTAAGAGAAAATTCTCTCTTCTGTGTCGTATTATCTATTATCTCTCGAACCGCGATCGCGACAAGAGTTTGCATTCGTAATCTGTTGAAATGTGCATCTTATATTATTTTATATATGTACTTTACTTCATTGAAATCAATCGCGCAAGTTGGCAAAGCTATATTTCTGAATATTGTATTCGGCGGAATATTTATTTTTAATTTTAACTTGTATATATCTATTCACTTATAATGAGAGATAAAATAGAGGTAAAATCATTGTAAAATACTATTCGTATATTAGCATCGTATGAATTTAATTTCGATTTTTTAGTTTATAAAGTGGATCGTAGTTTCGTGTAAACATGATTTTCGCAATATATAAAGTGCGCATTGTGTGTTATTAATGTCAGGAGTGGTATGGAAAGTGCCGTGCGATAGTTGTATTCTGGTGATTAGTGCGGGATCGTAATTAACCGTACTTTCGGGAAATGTGTAAGTGACATGCAGGAGCCAGCAATGAATAGATAAGAGAAAAAGAGATGATACGAGGAGGCATCGAAAATGCGGAAAAATTATGAAGCGAATAATCGCAAATAATTTTATTAATTTATTATTTATTTGTAAAATTAATTGCTCGTTCTTTGCGGTAGTGAATCAGTTTATCGCAAATTTATTGCTCGCAAAATAAATTTGAAAAATACTTGGACGTTATAGGAGTAAATTATGTTAATGCAATTAATTACTCTCCTTCGATTTTAATGTTAAAACATCTCTCGAATTATTTTGTTTTCGAGATATATATTAAATTTATTCTTCGGTATTCATCGCTTAATTTTCGCTCTATTTACTGTTATGTGATTATTTCGTATACGAGTATTTTATATTTTGGTGTATCTATAAAAATTTAATATTTTAAAAATCTATTTGCACAGTGGTATCTCATAGTAATTAATTTGCAATTCTGGTATATATTTATTTTTTTGTTTTCGATTTGTTGCAAGTATTTTTGGAAGCGGGTCTGTTAGCGTAATTACGTCAGCACCATCTGTAATATCAATTACCTGGTAATTAGGAGGAGTAAATTTGGAACTAAAGCAACAAATTATTACTTAATTATCATATATGTATATTCGAATTTGATTTCGTGATGAAATTGCCAACTTATTGTTAGCGAAAGTATTAAATCTTTTAATCTTTAAAAGAAGTTTATTGTGAAGATTAAGATTAATAAGATTTCTCGCAATAAATATTATAATATTTATTGCGAGACAATTATAATTAGTTAAAATTGAAATTAAGCTATTGAGTCGCATAGGTATGAACAATTTATTGAATATTTCTTTATTACTTATTCAAATTTAAGGATTTCTTAAGCTGAATATAAATCTAATTTCAAAATATATCTAAAATAGCAAAATTAATATAAATATTAAAAAATTTTAAATATTTTGAAGGTTTCCAAAAATTCACATATATATATATATATATATATATATATATATAGGTTTTTTTAAAATGTACAATATAAGTTATAATGTGCGACTAGTAGTAGATGCAGAGATTTAATTGCAATCTTTTTGCACATGTAATAGACTTATTTGATCATATAAAGATCATATTAATTTTAATCTTTACAATGTGAATTTTTCTTGTGACAGTTGAAAATTCCAACAATAATCTTTAATTTTAAACGGAATAAAACTTTTCCAACACATTATACGCCATATAGCAGGTGGCCTAAAGTACCTTAAAATAGCCCATTCTTATAATTACACTTTCAAATTTCTCAAGATTCTCAAGTGACAAAGTAAAATGTTTATGAGATCTAAAAATCTGAAAAGCTTACAAGAAATTCTTATTATTTTTTCTTGATTCTGTTGTGAACATCAATCAATCCAGATTGTGCTGAAAAATGTTGTGGACATTTTCCGCGTCATGTTCATAACGTTTATTCCCGGCGATTTATATTGACGTGAGCCCCGGCGTTCGACAGCGAGAAGACCGAACGATTAATGTTATTATCGCGTACAACGAAGTATAGCATCCTTTGAGCCAAGCGTAGCGCAAAATAGCAACTGCGACAGCCAGGGCCTCGGGCATGAGTGTCTTATAAGAGCAATTAAATTACTAGTTTCCAAAGTACAGAAATGTCGGGCGACATCTGGCTTGAATACCGCGTTCGTTATGACTTCTTGGTTTCTCAGCCACGTCCGTCGTATTTCGGCCCTTTCATTTTTGCGATATAATGATTCGAAGTAAGTAATACGAATGACAAAATAATTTTCATTCGAATTCCTTCCAGAAATTGACGCCGTTCTTTTCCCTTACTTATATAATACGTTCAATAATCAATGACTCTAGTGATTACGTCAATTTAGCTAATGGATTGGAAATGCTAGAAAATGCGATCTTAAACGAAAGAAAATTATATATAATCTAAAAATTCTTTTCTCTATTTTTGATGATTAAGTTTATGATTAAAGTGCTAAAAAGTAATATAATAGTGATATAATTACAAAAGTCGTAGAATTTAAATTTCGAATAGCTTCCTTTTTTAAAACTCTTTATAGCTATGTCGAACTGTTTAGTTCATCATAATAAAAACTTTACTATTGTCAATTTTGTTAAGTATATAAAATTCTATTTCAACGAACGATTAAAATACGTTAAATTGCAAGGCTTTAATTATAAAATTTTGATAGACTATTTTATTATTTTTTTTCAGACATTGGATATATATTTTATTACCATTTTTTAAATTAGTTAAAATTTTAAATCTCTATGTCTAAAAACACGTTCAAAGTTGATCAGATCAAAGTTGAGTGACATGTTGAGTTCTTCAATATTTTTCATGTTAGAAAAATAAATATTTTTATTTTCATATTAAAAATAAATATTTTTATTTTCACGTTATAAAAGTAAATATTTTTATTTTAGAAAAATAAATAGGTATTTTTGTTCTTGATGTTAGAAAAATAAATGCCATTATTCATGTATTGTGCTCCGTGTCTCGACGAAAAAATCTACTTCGTTGAAGTTGCGGTATTTGAATGTATAACACGTTCAGTACAGTCACATAACCGAATAAACGAGCGAGGCGTGTAATTCGCGAAAAAATATTGAATATTGATTCTAATTTGTAAAGCAAATGAGCAAAAATAATACAAAGAGACGGTCGCACATGTGGAAAGACCTTTTGCAAAAGGTCATCGCAACTTTATTGTAATTGTAGTTGTTTATATATTTCAAGGGACTGACGACAAATTTTATCGTCTTTAGACGATTGTTATTAACATGGAAATGAATGTCCCACATATTTCTACAAATCATTTATTGTACAAGTAATCCCCATTTTTAAAAGATTTAAAATTAATAAAGAGATAGAGAGAGAGATAATAATAACGTTGAAAACATACGCTGCGATATCTTTCATAATAATGAAATTTTAAGCATTATTTTCTTAACAAAATTAAAAAAATTTTTTTAACTACTTTTATGATCATATAAACACGTCGTAATTTATTTTCACGCTTTTATAATTATTATTATTCTTATTATTATTATCTAACTATAAAAATGTTAAATTTACCGATTAAATAGCCTATTCTTTTTTTTTCGCATTGATCAAAGCAGATTACTCTTTTTGCTATAAAATCACCATAAAGGTCACAGTCTCTACCGAGAATATGTGAATATAATCCTTCGGCAACTTCCGTCGTTTGACATACTCTCATCTCATTTCTTAATAAATCCTTTAGCCGCGTGAAAAGGATATAACGAAAGTTGGTGATCTGGTAGTGCATTATGTAGAAGCCTGACCCATCAACACGAGTCGCGCGTGTCCATGTAGCGTAACTTGCGGCAAACTCGGTGAATGATACGATAGGAGAGCATGCCGAGATTGCTAGAGGAAAGTGCCAGGTCGACGAAGCGCGATACATATATATATATATATATATATATATATATATATATATATAATGTATAGTGCGGACCTGGTCGCGAATAATTGCTTTCAGGTTATCGCGCGGTGATCGCTGCTCGTCGGCTCGATGGAGACTTCTGATTCGCCTTTGCGAACACACGTACGGGGTTTATCGATATGGTTCTCTCTTTTCGAAATTACGCATTATTCAACGTATCAATGTCATGTATAAATCAAAAACCGAGGTGGCACGGTCGTGATAAAATATTTCTTCCCTTTTATTCTCTTTCTCTCTCTCGGACATTTTTTTTTCGTTTTACGTCAAGATCCTTCGGATCTATCTCAATTATGTAAGAACTGATCCACATCCTATATATAGGATGAACAATTCAGTTAGATGAACGTATATACGCGAAACAAAAAAAATGGAACAAAAAATCGTTATAGCTTCTCGAAAGAAATTTATATATACTTACATATAAATGGAAAGGTCGAGAAATTATCTTGATTAATTAATCAATATTCAGAATAACGATGAATGAACTAATCAAAGTAAATAATGCGATTCAAGCAGGGGAAACTTGTTTTAAGAGACGTCAATGTATATTTATGAGAATAGTTGATTAATTCAGTATTCAGGAAGAGTAACATTTATGATGATAATGTCTCCGAAAAGACACGTGTATGATCGGCGAAAGCAAAAGTAAAGGGGAAGTCGGCTTGAATATTATCGGCCGCGAATTTTTGTATGAGAAAATTCTCTACGGCAGAGGTTGTACAGGGTGTCCCAGAATGATGGGGACTAAATTCGTGTGCAGATTCCTGGGATCATTTGGAGACGATTTTTCCTCAGCAAAAATGTCGAGACACCAATAATTTTCGCGTTATAAGCGATTGAAAATAAAGGGTTTTTCGCAAACTAAGCCTTGTGGAAATAAACTAATAAATTCACATTCTTCAGTTAATTTCAGGTAGAGTTTACTTTAATAGAATTTTAATTTAAGGCTTAGTTACAAATATACATGATGGCAAAAATTGGAAACATGCAAAAAATAATGACCTCCCTCGACATTTTCGCTGAGGAAAAATCGTCTCCAAATGATCCCAGGAATCTGCACACGAATTTAGTCCCCATCATTCTGGGACACCCTGTATAAATGCGTCGGGGTAAGAAAACTCGAGGGCTTAAATCAAGTCGTTTCGCGCCGTAAGTATAGGGATCACGAGCATGGGGCTATTGCTCTGCTAGTTCTCGGACTTTTTCCCGTATTTTCTAGTATAGCGGGCTCCTCGACCGCGTCGAGTATAATCTAGATCGACCAGCAACGGCATGAATTTCTCTTGCCGCGTACAAGTCCGGTCAATTTATGTCCCCTGTGCTAAGGACCGGTCGGTATTTCGGATCTTTCCCCAAGGCATTTGCCAAATTATTATTTAAGAAGGGAAGACCGCGGTGAGAAGTTTGACAATCTACGAGCGGCAAGTGTGCAAAGAATATTTTCGTTAAATCATCGGCCGGGATGGATTTTCTTTTTAAAGCCGACTGATACTGACTATGATGAAAAAAATTCGACAAGTATTATGGATAAATAAAGCTACGAGTGCGTGCTTGAAAATTTTAAGAGCTCGTGAGAATTCACGTATGATCGAAGAATTTTTATATTTTGTGACATTTTTTGTCTTCCTTAATCACGTAAAAAATTCATTTAAAATATCGTTTTTCCCCCTTGTTTGTTGTAATCCAATTAATAAAGCTATTTATGTGTTCACTCATATATAGTTCAATTATTTCACAGCACGATTAAACAATAAAGTACATTGGAGAGTGTTGCGCGCTTGTACGTCGTATTTTGCATTGTAGATGCACACGAAAATCGTTTATTATTATAATTACATTAAAATCTAATAATAAAAGTTCATGTACGATATTTACACAGCGATAATTAGATTAAACAGCTATATACCGGGACGTTTACTATGTAATACATCGTACAGTGCAAGAGATACAGAGAGATACAGAGAGGGCTCTATGTAAATAGTTTGCTTTATGGTGCAATATTTCGGAGCCAGCTAATTAATTTTCGCGATCGATATACGACGAGATACTCCAAACGAAATCAGGTCTTTGAGATAAAATATATAATCCTTTGAGGCTCGCTAAATAAGACGCGCGATTTTCCATTTCAAAGTTAATTAACGTACCGTGAATTGTAATAAGGTTACGTAAGGATCCGCCCGAATTTGCAATCGCGCGTGTATTCAGCGGAAGGACGTGGAAGGACCGAGAATGGAATCGCAAACGAGATATAGGTACCTGAATACACACACACACACGGGAGGATTTTCCGTCGGTTTACGAAGATTCAAAGGGGACAGCGTCCTCTCTGCGTCGTCATCTCTTTCGGACCTTCCTCCGGGGGATCTCTCGCGTATATATATATATATTTCTTCTTATCGGAGTAACGGAACCGGTTTCACTCGGCCAAAGTTACGAAAACGCTCGGAAAACACTTGGAATTGCGTTCAAAGCGAGCTGCCCCATTCTTCCTCTCTTTGTCGTAAAAGCTTAAGCTTCCCTTCGTTAAAATCTCACCGCTTTCCGATTGGTCGCGCCTCCTCTCGCGGAAGCTGTGTACATTTATTCCCGAGATGATAGAGTCGCGCGCGAACGCTTGACCCAATTTCGGTTCTTTTCATTTGCGAGCGGTGTTGTCAATTATGAACCACCATCTTCTTGAGGTAAGCCTGCCGCCTGTCTTTTTTCCTCTTTTGACGAAGGCAGGGAAAATTTGTCATTTGCTTCCTCTCCAGCCAATTTCCCCATCGTCGTTATTTATGGTTCGAGCAACGTTCGACATTCGAGGATCGCTTATAAATACACGCGGACTAATTAAAAGAGAAGTGTAACCACTTAATCTAACAATTTATGGTCGTATATACATATACGCGCGTTCGATTAAAATTCTGGATCCTCTCTTGTGCTATGAATCAGACGTCGCGTTGTTTGCAGAGATATCAGTTTCTGTTATGATTTTAAATTCGCGCGCGATGAGAAAGAAATGATAAAACGCGGAATATAGGTATACATTCTATTGAATAATGATGTATATATTATATATTTAGTTAATTTAATTTTCTCTCTCTCTTTCTCTTTCTCTTTTTCACGCCCCATTTTGGCTCAATCAATATTATCTTTTGCTGTTTTTTCATCAAACTATTTCCAAAATTGAATGACGGTGATAATTTTTTAAGCAGATTTTTATCTCTATTAGAATTCGGCGGAAAACAATTTTTTCCGACAGAGAATTAATCGTTTTTCCAGTTTTTACGAGAAACTAACGATAAAAAATACTAACAATAAATAACTCTTACTTATATAGGATATAAATTAAATAAATCTGGATTTTAAATGCACTTATCTTACTTCTTCATTTAGTAATGTTTAAAATAATGAAAAATGTGGGTGTATTAATCTGTGGGCAAATATATTATCCGCTGTCGATGAAATTGGGTTAATATATAAAGAAGCTAATAATCGCTTTATGCACATATATAAGGATTACGAAACGAAATAAGCCCGCTGTTTGAGGAAATTAAATTTTCAGTTAATTATTATAAATATAAATACGCAAGTATTATACATATACATATATGTAATCCTTCAGAATAATTCTCCAACAACTTGATTACTTGCGTCATTCGCAATTTTATTAGTGGCGAATATATATATCGCTTTTCTTTTTTTTTTTTTTTTTTTTTTGAGAAAGAATTTCTTCTCTGGGAAGAATTTTCTTTCGACAAACGTTATTATACTTTCCGTAATAATCCCTCAAGTCTCAATCTCTGATATATATCGAGCGTGTATCTGTGTTCTGCCAGTAACGGGATCAGTTCCGCCAGTTTTTCCGCAATGGATAGGGCTTACGGGGGAGGACTTATCGCTCTCTCTTCCGTCGGATTTGCAACATGACATATGCGCTTCGCCGTGTAACGATCGTCGTCGAATTCCGGGGCGGAGAATTTAGAATTCGGGGAATAGGGATTCGTTCGATCAGCGATATCGAATTTCTCACACAAGGTATGCATTATCCATTACAATCGTCCCCCGGTATACAAATATTGTATACACATATATATGTATACGCGATCTCGGAGGGAACCGGTGCGTCCAATGTGCTGAAATCCCCTTCGGTCCTTTATAGTCGCCTATCAGCTTTAAATGACACCAGCTGCGCTACATAATACGATGCATGATTTTCGGCACAGGGAGAAACGGGATGGCAGGATGTCTGCTTGGTGTAATTAATCCACTCCGCACAAGCAGCAATGATGATGAAGCTGCGCCATTACGTATGACGTGTGTTTACGGTTGTAATCAGTCCGCGATATATTATGTATATATATTTATCGAGATATTAAATAATTGGCGGTGCTTCGATATATTATTATATCGAGAAGAGACACGAAGCATTACTTAACTTATCAATTCGGCGGCGAATTAGCGGCAAATTTTCCCACTATTGACGGAGAGAAAAGCTTTTATCCGCAAACCCTCGGAAGTAATAAATATGCCGCGGACGAAACGAGTTTGTGCGGAAAACTTGCGCGCGCGCGTTTCGGTATCTCACCATGTTGCATTCGAAGGGAGAGAGAGAGAGAGAGAGACGATGCACTAACAGATCCATCGATCGGAGCCGAGGTACTTGGCTTTTTAACGACATGTCAATCCTCGAAGCCAGCCCGATAAAAGCGGTAAATGTCTTTGGTTTGCGCGACAGACAGACGATTATAATAAAACGAATAGAGCGGATGTTTCACGAACGATGGTTTCCGATATCTATATCTCTTCGGGATCTTTTCAAGCAAAGACAAGGATTGTTTTTCAAAAGAAAGGATAATATAAGTAACATTTAATTAATATATATAATATACGATAACATCAATCTATAATAATACAACAGAATTACACAGAATTGCATAGAATTACACAGATGCTATAATGAGAGAGGAAGAAAAATTACAGAGTGTATAGTAATATATTTTTTAATATATTCATTCTTTATTTTATCGGTTTTGAAGACGATTTTCGTTAATAAATGTGAGCGTGATATAACCGTAAGGATTTTACATATAGTATTATATTGCTGTGGCAGATTCAAAGAGAAAAATAACGGTATTAAATTATCCATCCGATTTATTAAAACGCTTAATATTTTTTTAAAGAAAGAAAAAAGTTTCACGAGCAATTAAGAAAATTCCACAGTTGCCAATCTTAACGAGGCACAGAGTAACAGGCACCGCAATAATTTCGCTGAAACGGCAAAGTAGAAAATTTAGATTGAAAGTTTCGAGAACTTTTAATTCCAATATGTCTGTGTGTGAACATTCTTTTTTTTCTCAAAGAAATGTAATTGATCATTTATTATGAAAAAACCGTGTGATAATTTTTCTTATAGATATATTTTATGTAATATTCTTATGTAAATTATAGCATTTTGTTTTTGAAAATCAAATTACATCTTAAATCTGCAAGAACACAAATACTTTTAGAAAAAATATAAAGTATATATGTTATATAATATTTATCAAAATATCAGTATTTGCTAAATTGCCACTCTAATTCTGTTCGAATCACGAGGATTTGCCGGAATTTGCATACAATTGTGCCGGAATAGTTGAATTGAGTAGCATTGAATAGCATACATAATATTTTTTTTATGTGTCGTCGATATATCGTCTTTTTTTTCTCTTTTGTATTTATATAAATAGAGCAGTATGGAGTATATTTTAATCCGCGTAATATATGCGAGCATATTATACTAATTGCATAAAAAACAAATTTATATAAATGCAATTAAATACATACTTTCGTTTTTCGAGAGTGTACAGTTATTTTTAGTTGTTGAGATCTTGGGCTAAAAAGAGAAATACATATATATATATATATATATATATATAACTGGAAATTTATTGTAAATATGCATATAATATATGCTTTACAAATAATGTTTGAAATTACGGTTGTTATTATTGGTTTTATCCCTTGCTCTTTTCATGCATCGGAAAATTATAACTATACATGTGTTAAAATCTAGAGACTGCATCCTAGGTCGATAATTTTGTTATTAATATAGATTATTTTTCGATTATTCATTATAATGCAATTATATGTATTCCTTGTGCTTGTCTTCGTTATTATTAAGTTTTATTACGATAAATTACGCATCAAAAATTTTTTTAATTATGTAACTTTAGTGTAAGAAATTTTATAAACCTCTGTTGATAACTATTTCTCGTAGAATAAATGAATCAAAGTAATACGCTTCCTTTAGGGGTTGCAAGATGGCGATATGTACTTACGTTTTACATTGAATAAGAAATATTAAAGATTATATAAAGATTTGTTAAAAACATATATATACATATATATGTACAGAGAAATTATTTGTTGTGTTAAATATAAAATTGTGATAAAACACTTTTGATGAGAAATTGAATCATTGTAGAATTTAATCTTTCTTGTGTACGGACAAAAAATATTGGATGTAAAATTAAAATGATCGATAATGAGCATGGTTGATAATTATATCTTTTAATTAGCTCTTTTTAAAAGTTTTCAATTAATGTCGTCAATGAGGATTGTGAAAGAAATAATCATGTCTTTGTTGTGATCGGATATCAATTCTTATTTCCTTTTAGGCATAAAATGAAAAAAATTATTCTTTCATTTAAAGTAGATGTCAAAAGTCTCGATTATTCCGAAATCAACAATTAATTTTTTCATAAAAATTTTGAAAAGACAAAGAATTTTTATATAGTTAAGTGAAGCGTACAAAAGAACTTGGAGAAAAATATTTAATGCAGCATTTACGCTTATATACTTTTCTAAGAAAAAATTTAGAAATCGTTTTCTTATTACGATTTCACTCGTCATTTTTCGTCCAGAAAAAAATTATAAATATATATGGAAGGATCTATAATCTTTAAATTATTATCGAATAGATGAAAAAAATTGTGTAGATGTATGTTTAATATGTGTCGATGATTTCGTATTTTTATGTCTGTGTATAATAATATATATATATATATATATATATATATATATATATATGTATATTCACAAAACTACGCGCGAAATCATCGATACAGTCGAGTTATTAATGGCATTTCACACTGAATAGTATGGTGTACAGTTACGTCATTTTACTACTATTGTTCAGTGAAATCAGAGGACTATCAATCACCCAATCACTGTTTGTCGCACATAGATATGTTCAAATTTGATCGATGATCCATTTATTATAACATTGATATCGCCGGAGAGTTTCTGTTTCGCTGTTTGATTTAGCTCTTAATATTTTACTTCTTTCTCAACCGTAATTTTAGTCTGTTCTGTAATTTTCATTTATTATTTTAATGCCACATCGAGGAAATTGTGCTTGAGGCAGAGAGTCTGTCTCTCTATCTTTCTCACTGCGAGAGTTTAATTCAGACGCTAAATTGTCCGAAACTTTCATTTCATGAAAAGTCTCAACTATACTCATTTCGTTTTCGCGTTAGCTCGCTCTATATACCTGCACTCGACGACTGAGATTGAGCGTTAAATCAATTTAATCGAGTTGCGGATTATCGATTCAATCTGCCATAAAAGGCAATCAGTTTTATCATATCGCGCGTAGTGCGTATGTGAATTTCTCATGGAGATCACTAAAACATGACCTCGTAATCGATTTTCCGACGTCAGAAAGGATACAACTCGCGATGGGAACAGACAATATATTAGTCAGATTTATATTATCGTGCTTATCGAAATATAAATGACGCGACAAATGCGCAACACGTTTCATTTTATTAAAATTAACACTATAATGATGGTATTAATTATGCGTGACTTTATATACGCAACGCACACACATGAATAGATTGACTTATTAGCATAAATTAATTTGAATAATCAATAACTCTTCCGTTGATCTATATCACGTATCGATTATAATGCGGATGCAGATTTTCTTTTGACGCAGATGATATTTTGTACGACAGAGTAATCTATTTTTATATGCAAATAATTTGTTGATGAGATTTTATAACAATTAAAGAAATTATTAAGAAAGAAAGAGAGCGAGAGGCTCGTTTTACAGATAAAAAGAGAGTATTTTAACTATGCTTATTAATTATTATTATTATTAATTTTTATTATTACTATTAAAAAAAAATAAAGTGATAAAATAATATATAGAATATTGGAAATTATTATAATTACTTAATTACATAATTATATTTGCTTGCGTGAAAAACCAATACCAATTTTTCAATAATATTTTAGCGATGCAATTTGCAATCGGTCGTCAAATTAAATTGCGGAATTCAGAGTGGGATGAATTGCTGAAATGAATTTTTAATAGCTTATCTGTACACGAATAAATCCCATGATATGCTGTTTTATTATTGTAACATCCAAGTTCCAGTCGTGATTTTTTATTACACTATATTTTTTCCATGTTCAACGATAGTTTATTATTTTAGCACGTCGCTCGTATTGCTAATCATGGTAGTATTGAACTGAGCATCGAATATTTAAACAATGAAACACACAACTGATAAATAATTCAAGTGACGTTAAAATATACAAGACTTAAAAATGTTCGTTTCGAGATTATCTGAGACACGTGTGATGAGACATAATTCTTTGAATAATCATTATTTAAATTGAACGGACTTTGCAAACTTTGAATTGAGGATGACAGAATTACAGATTTGCATATTGGCAAATATTAGCGTTCTCACTTACTCTCTCTCTCCCTCTCTTTCTCTCTCTCTCATTCACTCACTCGAAATAATTCAGGAAGGAACCAGATGCGACTCTTACCCTTCAGGAAAGAATAGGCGACTCAAACTTCACTCTTTATAATATATTAAAAAAATTATTGTAACCTTTGACATATAAGTTAATGTCATCATTCATCTTGATATAAATTAGATATAAAAGTAATAACAACTGATAGAATTTTTATCAAAGAAGAGTCAGTATTATAACTTTGTAAATTGATTAAAGATGAAAAAGAAATATTTGTAAATTTTAAGAGACTAATTGTAAGTCTGTTATATCGTGTATGTTTCTTAGCAAGGACGAAATTTTGAAAAAAATCATTCTCTTTTTTTTATATTTATTTTGTTTTACTCGTCTAGATTTGTCAGAGGAAAAGAAAAAAAAAAACACACCTGTAAACGTCAACCGATTCTATTAAACTCGGTATATTTTTTTTAGCATTTTGAATTTTGACGGCTGCCTCCGTGTTACAAATCAATTTGATTCCGTGTTGATCGCTCTCGACCAGATCTTCATTAGCATATGGATGTGCGCAAAGGTGGTAATCACGTAATTGGCTTTTCGATGGGGCGAGCGGGGAACGGGATGACAGGGGGAGGGAAAGGGATGAAATTCTCGCGGAGGTCACGGGATAACGCATTGGGGCAACAACTGGTAGCCCGATCGTGGCCTCCGAAGGTGCGCGAGAATTTCCGGAGAGGACCGAATCCTCTGTCGAGTCAGCCGCGAATTTACTCGCAGGATTCGGCGAGTGGCAGACGAGAAACACTGAGACAGGGTGAGGCTGGGGGGAGGATGCGCGAGGGGGATGGAAAGTGGGGCAGGCGGGAGAAAAGAGAAATTGGGTGAGGAGTCCTCACTGGGGATGAACGCGGAGAGATTTAAAGCGTAGCAATACCATCGAGCGATGATGAAGAGCGTTTTGCACTCTGCTTTGTTGTTTGAAGGTGACATTTTTTTTAACACCCCCTATAGGGGTGCGCTATTAGGTGCGCGATAAGTGCTGACATCTGCGTGCCACCCTCGGCGTACGTTGGGGTTTTTCTCTGCTGCAGAATGCAGGTCGCTGTGACGTTTTTTCGCCGTTGTATGTGTATACCTATATGCATGTGTGCGTGCGTGTAAGCTGATCATTCAGCCGTGGTAGCGATTGATGCATGCGTGTGTGAATTGCTCCTCTCGTTTGACAAACTGCCGGCTTGCCGGAAATAAAACGGAGCGATTTAATCACGTCGTTAAATTACACACCTCCGCTTGTTTCCGCAACTATGATGGGAATCGGGGTTGATTTTTCTCCGTGACAGTAAACGCTGGGCGCGAAACGTGGGTGCTCTCCTATATCGGTGGCGCACTTTAATTGGCTCACCAAGTCTCATTCCTGGCGGTTCGCCAATAACCAGCGGCGGAAAGGCAAACCGATGGGAAATTTGGCGACGCAGAGTGCGCTCGAGCAGATGATTGCTTTTAGATGCATATTTCTGGACTTTTTATATCTTTTGCGGAAATAAAATATGCAGCAAATGAGAGAGAGAGAGAAAGGAGGGAGAGAGAACGATAGAAAAAGAGAGAAAAAAAGAGGAAGGTGTTGGAGATTATTATTAATAGTTACTACTGATAATGTTGTTTTTTAATTAATAAATTCAAGATGTTTATTCACAAGAAACTGCTTGAAAATTAGTGTGAAAAATTTCATCTTTCCTCTTATTAGAAGAATGAACAAAATGTAGACATATGTATATTTCTTGTTTTATTCTTTGGAGGGGGGATATACGTGATTTTTGTTCTCCAATACTTTGGTAACTTCACAATTAGTTTATTAATTTAATCGTATTAAAATTATAAAAAATTATTATATAACGCTTTTCAAATATGATCTGGTGCAGTTTTAAAAGATTTGATTAAAATTTATTTAAACATTTCATAAAATGTTAGGATGTTTTATTCATTTTTAACGTTATAGAAATATTATGTAAAAAGAGCTTTTCGCGACTTTTACCTGTGAAACCTCAATTCAAAAATAGGATGAATATCGATTATACACGGGGGAAATCATTCTTTGTATGCTGCTCTCGAGACATCTTATGCGTATTATAGATTTTAATAACAATAGGTTTCCATATTTCCAATTTTGAATATTTTTTGTATATTTTTAAAAATTAAATCTTTGAGAACCGAGGATATATCAATCTATACGTAAACATATTATTTATATTAATTATATTAATTGCTTATTTTATTTAGTTTTCGCTGTTTTATGAACTTTAATAAAATATAAAACTTAAATTTTTTTAATACGGAATATTAAATAGTAATATTTGAATTCGAAGTAAATGGCGCGTCTTCAAACAATCAGTGAATCGTGAGAAAATTCAATGACCGTGATCTTCGCGGCAGAACTTTAATTGAATCTTAACTTACCCTTATTCATGGCGGAATGCCAGGAATTGTGCTGGAATGATTATGAAAGGAAAATCTCTCGTTCGCGCTGCACCTTA
This sequence comes from Prenolepis imparis, assembly GCF_030444845.1. Lineage (NCBI taxonomy): Eukaryota > Metazoa > Arthropoda > Insecta > Hymenoptera > Formicidae > Prenolepis > Prenolepis imparis. Next base: position 1,503,574 of record NW_028141169.1, on the reverse strand, counting down.
TCTATTTTTATCGATGATTTATTTTGTTCCGGATTATTATCACATTTTGATGGCCCATTAAGAGCAACTAACTACATTCAGAATCACGGTCGTTATGTATCATCAAGAATTTTGATTTATAATGCATTTTATCTAATTTATCGCGTTATCAGAAAAGTCATTTTTGCGATTTGCCCTGTCGATTATATTATAACTTATGAGACAGAAGAAAATGACATGAATTTCTATAGATTATTTAAACTTTTATTAACTAATCTACACAAGTATAATTTATTATAAAAAAATATGTAGCATAAATTTTTACAAAACAAAAAATAAAAAAAATTTACTAAACAAGAGCAACGATGAAGTAAAAGTTGTGGTACAGTTAAGTTTGAAAATATTACAAATTGCTTGTAATGTACTTTCGCAAAGCTGTTAACATTTTCGCCATCAATGTAATGGGCCCATCGCGAGAATTAATTTTAACGATCTCATTTAATGTCGAATTAATCTCAGTAGTGCTCGTCTCTTTTTCAGACTCAATTAGTAAATATGATATTTTTTATTTTGCTGCTTTTATTATTTTTCTTTTCTTTCTGTATCTTGCTGATTCTTAAGTTGTTAAAAATATTGGCATCGAGATACAGAGTAGTGTATGTTTAAAGGTTCTAAAATATAAAAGTTAAGACAAGTATCTCTCTCGCCGCTATAACAAATGGATACGAAACTTTTGTCAGTCTATCGAATAACCCATATGTTACTTTTCCAACAACTAAAGGTAGTCTCAACAACAAAATATTATCTGTCTATATTGTGACATTGCTGATTCTCGTGACTCCTTATAGCTTGGTTTGAAAGCTATCATCTATCTTTTCTAACTTTTCAAGATGTACAACAATAAGTTACTTGTTTTTTTTCTCTAACGATCGATCACAAAATAATATTATAAAAATTTCGTGTTTCCTTGTGTCTCATTTATATTTTGGACAGAATGAGTAATTTATATGTATTTAAAAGTTTAAAAGCGCTTTAATTCACTTTGATTGACATCTGAACAAAAATATCATTGGGAGGGGGAAAAGAGGGGAGAAGTTAAATACCTGTAAAAGTTTTCAAATCGAATGAAAAATTTTCTAAGCTAAAAAAATTAATCTCCTTGGTCAACGTCCTTGTTTATAGTGCATATCTTATATCAGTGTATGTATTTACATCTTAAGAAGATATATATAGGGATTATATGAGAAGGCGCTGTCCGTTCAGGTAGTTAAATGTTGTATCGTAAATACGTCTCTGGAGGATGATAATTCCGATCCATCCTGCTTAAATCAGTCAGATGGAGCTTTGAGAGAATACTGCTCCTTGGTTAAATTGCTGAATCTTTAAAGGGCTTATTTTTACGTAAGTGAAAACTTTCGCTAACGCGTTTTTAAATACCATAAAGAAGGAAAGCATGGTGTATACGAGACTCGCGGAAAAATACTTCACGGAGTTGGATCCGAATTTCAATGACACGTTCAGAGCAGCCGATTCAGCTGCTCGCAAACTTGTAACAAATTCGCACGCTGACAAAGTTTTAAATTTAGTAATGATGTTATATGTTACACGCGGACGACAATATAAATTTCATATATTTCTTTTGTACGATGAATACTTTTCATCGGAAAAATATATTTATTTATTAAACGAATTAATGAACTTAAAACAACAGTTTTTAATTATTTATTATCTTCGTAAAAGCATACTTTATCGTTGTTGAAGCTTCATGACGTTAAAACACCAATTTCCAATATAAATTTAATGCTAATCCGTCTTATATCTTGAATATTACAGCTTCGAATCGATTTAAATTTTACTTTACTTTCGAATTATGTGTATGTATATATTCATATTAATGAATGATGAAACTCCCATCTGTGTGTACTTTCTTTAAATTAGATCGACTGATTATTTACATTGATGAATACTTTATACTTCGATTTGTACGATGTTGGAAATTGTTATTGTCTCAGTTCTGACATTTTTGCTTATTCTTTCGTTCATCTAAATAAATGTACATACAAGATAAGAGAAGAATATCATGGGTATATTTCTTTTTTTTTTTTTAATATTTTGCTAAAAAAAGGAAAAAAGTAGATTAAAGGTTATTTTTGCATAAATTTTAGAACAATATTTAAAATTCATTAGAAATCTTTTCCATTGCATAAAATTAGAAATAACATTTCTAGGACCTTTTATTATTTTATGCTTCAAACGCTAAGTGCTACTGTGAAATGTACATTCATAATATATTACAGAACAGCACCATTTCCTTTCAATCGAAAATTCTTTGATATTCTTCTTTAATGAATAACGTCAGATAATTTACGATTTAAAACGTAAAGCTACGCATTTAACTTTTTACGCTGTAATCTGCATTAATTCTATTTTCAATTTTGTATGTTGAGGTATTTATGTTAATCTGCCATGGCTCAGCGTAATTTTAAACAATGAAACGAAACCACCACGTGCTTAATCTCTTTTGCAGTAGCATTTAATATATAATTATCTTCACTTACGCCAAGTGAACATTTTAGTTGATATCTCTTTAAACTGTTTCACATTTTATACATTAAATGCAAATTCTTTTTACCAGTTACTAAGTATGATTTTTATATCATGTAAATGAAATTTTTTTAAATGATATATAAATATATGTAATATTTATATCATAAAAAGCGCGGGAAAAGCGGTCCTTGTTCTGACAAAAATTACAAAATTACACATGTAACAGCCGTTTATCAAATTGTAGATTTTTTTCTACAATTTTATTGCAAAGAGAAATACATTTTACTATAACAAGCTTTTATAACGTATGACGCAACACTGACTTGTATCACTGCGCGATAATTATCGCGTCAATACGTCCTGCACAATTGATTAGTTTTTAGCGAACGAAAAAACTAATTGCGGCCGTCGCGCATTTAAAATTGCTTGAAAGCCATCGTTGATTAGTCACCGATGATTGCGCGCCAGTATTTTCTCTGTCCGCAAAGTGTAATCGCTTTATCAGCCGATGATCGCGTTTCAATGGGACGCACGATGTAACAAATTTAAATGGTACGCGTCTCTCTCTGTGGTGAAAAACGGCTTTTCATTCTAAAGTGTACTTAGTCGCATTCGCTCGCAAAATACGCCCGGACAGAGCCATAATGTTAATGAGTTCGGGCTTGTACCGCATTATTATTGCAGACCTTTTCCTTGCTCGTTTGTTAACGTTTTCTGCAAGGAGCCTTACAAGGATTTTACATCGTCGTGAATTTAATTGGCATTGCTGTGTAATCGCAAAAGTAATGGTCTCGAATAATTCTTTTTCAAGTATATCATTATACACAATTTTGGTAAACATTTTAATTTATAATAAAAATTTAAATTAAAAAAAAAAAAAATAAAATATCAAAATATTTTAAAGAAGAGAGAGATAAGTAAAGAAATTATACATTTAGAAGAAAAATTAGTAAGATTTTTTAAAGAAGATAAATTATAAAGAGAAAAATTAAATAAAATAATTAATTATAATATTTTATTTACGCGTTTTTCGAGAAGGAAAAGAAAAAAAAGAAAGAAAAGAGGAGAGAAAAGAAGGAGTTGATTTACGCGAGGACCGAAAATATCGCGTGGCTATTTAGAATGAATGTCTATGGAAACGCGTTAGCGCTTCTAAGAGGGTCGTGATGTACGCGACACGTTCTGGAAGCTAAAATATAGAGGTGGCTCCTCTGTTAAGTCACAGTTTAACTTGAACATCATTGGGAATGATGCTTCCAAATTAAGGGTATACGTGACGCACGTACAAATATATAGGAGGTGTCTCGGAAAAAATCTCCATTATTTATTAAGTTGATCCAAAAGATTTATAGAATGATTAAGCAAATCGAATTTATGTACAGAGCGTTTCGCCTTTTGCATCCACTTAAAAACTAAATTATAAAATTATTTGAAAAGAATAAAAAAATCTCGACATTTTCTAGGAATAACTCTATTTATCTATTTTTCGCATTCGTTCAAGTGGATAAGACAAAATTAATTTGCAAAGTGCTAACGAAGCAGGACTGTACTTTGATACTATCTTGTAATAATATCAACATTTCTCGAATATAAATGGGAGTGATTATATCTCTCAGATAATAGTGGTTACTTCGATGAATTAGAATTTAATTTAATTTTAATTTACGAATGATTCTTATCAATTTATGTGACGCAGGCAAATTATTAATACGTTTAGAATAATTTAAGAACATTTTCAAACTTTCCTGCGTATTTGTAACTTGAATATTAAATATTGAAAAACCCTTGAAATATTTATAATAATAATTTTAATCTCGCCGCACGATGGTCCCAGAATTATAGTGAAACATGAACAATATCGTTAACAATCCACGGAGAGGTATTCAGGAATGTCTCTCGATCAATCGAATTACGGTCTTTCAAACGACCTCACTCGTTTTTATTTCATATGTGGCTTATCCACGACCGAGGTTTAGCCGAAATAGTTGGCGTGCACGTGTAGATATCCGAAATTGCGACGGCCGAATCTCATTCGTGCATGGAATGACAGGAAGGTTTATCTCCTTGGGCGTAACGTCTAGCCGATGCCTTCCCTATGTCTACTGTAGACAGCGCGGCTACGTATGTGTACATCACTGTCAAGGTATTACACTCCTCCGTATTATTGACCGGGCGCTCTTGCCTTGGCTGCAGCAACCTCATAGTACGTGCGAAGTCTGCGAATGAATTTTTCGGACGTGCTCCATCATGCCAAGTTCTGACCTGTAAGAGAAAGACCCATTCTTGTCGCTAACTTTATACGGCCGTCTCTTTCGAGAAAAAAATCTCATGTCTCGCCAAGTTTATTATTCGGATCGTATCGCCTTTTCATAAGAAGCGTCGATATTGTTCAAATAATGTAGCTTTTTTTTCACAACACCAAAAATGCACAATTTTAAGAAACTCGGGGTTTAAACTCGAGAATGGCTCGTTATTTTTTTTATAAATTTTACAAATAAAAAAAATAATGTGATTCTTGAGATTTGTTCGATTTAGGATTGTCGTTTGTATCATGAGAATGATGCAAACACGCGAGTGACAGATAAATCCATCCGTCCTGATTGACGTGTGTTTTCTTATGCATTTCAGCTGGGAATGGAACGGCGTAGCGTCATACTGACAGCAGTTTTCGGAACAGTAGGAGCTCTCGCAGTTTTAATAGCACTTGCATTAGCGATGTGGCATTACCTACGCAAAAAGTCCAAGCAACGGGACGATGATCTCGAAGATCAGAATGAAAATGGCGACGGTTCGAGCCAGCAGCAACCTATCAAGAAAAATGGTTTTCTGAATCTGAAGACACCTCTCATCAGTACGAAGGCTCTTGGGTGAGTGATCTTTTTTTCATTTTGCAAAATAGACGAGAGAACTCATTAATATTAAAACGATATAATTCTCCCAAGTCAGTTATTTTCGGTTATTTTCTTCTCTGAAAAACCACTCCGCTCTTCTGCTCTACTAAATCATTTTAATTTAACATTCATCGACAATACAAAATAACAGATTATTAATATAAGAATATAATAGAATTATTAATATAAATAACAGATAAATAATCATATATAACATAGTATCAATATATAATATAAATATATTTCTTTTATAATTTCCATGTCTTATTTCCACGGCTATATATAAATTGCAATAGTATAATAACGTGCTAATAAATATAAAACAAGTAATTATATATACTATTTAAAGTCGTAGACTCCGACGGAAGGTAAAAGGAGCTACGATTGTTAATATTATTTATTTTGAAGATAGAACAACTTAATATAGAATATCATTAATTTTGAGTTATATCTTCATGTGATTAAGGATGTTATTCAATTTTATTCCACAAAATCGTGCGCGCATTGTCTTTCTCTATTTGTTCTCTTTATCTATTATGTTCGTTTTGTAACTTTATCGGGCGAAGATGAAATCATATTTCATAGTAGCACCTCACACAATACGTGTGATTAATTCGGATTTTAAGAAAACCATTTTCTTGCACACAATCAAATGCAACTGATTTATTATACGAAAAAAACATAGATTCAAGAGAAATGGAATAATTATTCCTTGCAAGTTGTTTGAGATGCTCAATATGATTTTTATTCTCGAAAATGCTTTATCATGTTAGTTTTGAGAAATTTGAGATTAAAAATTCCGAGAATATATTTAATTTTGAACGGAATGTGAAACTTTTCTAAGCGTGATACATCATGTTAAAATAGCTCTCTTTTACAAATTTAACTTTGAAATTTCTCGGCATCGTGTGACATAATGGAGTATTTTGAAGGCTGGATTTGTATCGAATATCAAAGAAACAATTCTGGAAGAGTGATTATTCCATTTCTAGGATATAAAAAATAGCCGATCGAATTAATTCGACGCGTTTTCAATATGCACGAGGCCCGTAGTTTTCCCCTTTACTGTTCGCCAAAACGGAGGGTAATTTTTCGCCAAGTAGTATCGCCCGAATATTGGTCAGACACGGGCGGAAGTAGTTTGCTTACCGACGGTTGTCGGTAAATTTATCCCGCCTTGGCAAAAGCCTGGGCGTTATCGACGAGAGAATATTGTAGTCTTATCGTAAAAGCGGAGTGTAGACTCTCTTGCGTCTCTGGATAACGGGAATTTAAACGTGTCTCGATAAAACATTGACAGCTGTCATCGTATCGTCGAACGATACTCTAAATTTCCGGCAAAGATCATTTAGTACTGACAGTCCTTCATCATTGTCCTTAGCCGGACTAATCAAGAGACTTCACTTCATTACGTGCATTGCTTAGTGGAGGTAAAGCGAAATCTGTACCGTAGTCTCTACATCACGCTTATTTTTAAACATTTTCTGCGATTCTAAGAATTTCTGGTGCAAAATAATTTGTCTTTTTTCTTCGCAAGTACATATATGCCGAATCTCTCCTCTATAAGAGACTATATTATACTAAAAACTGCTAAGAGATTAATTGCCATCTTTCTATAATCGCGCTGAATAAGTAATAAAACGTTTAATTTATGTCGCTTTTAAATTGTACGAACAATTTAATGAATCGATATATAAATCGCGTAAATGTCTGAAATGTCTTCTTTTAAACGTCACATTAAATTCTTTCCATCCAAGTTTTAGTTCAGTACGACAGTTTTGTTGTGCATTGTGACTTAATGATATTTCGTGTTAACCCCATTACGTATTTATGGCTTATTTCCCGGCTCTGTCAATTAAAGAAATATCAAGGAATTTTAATAATAAATAATATAAATACAAATTTGACTCTGATATATAAATACAAATTTAGGTAGGAAATGGATCTAATAAGAATCAGGCGCAATAAATTTGTTTTAAATTTTCTTTATTTAATTTGAACGTTTCGGTTCTTCCTTTGGACCGTTTTCAGCAAATCGATTAATAAAAAAGATCGCGCCTTAATCGATCTGCTGGAAATGGTCCGAAGCGTTGAAATTAAATCAAGATTTTCAAACAAATTTGTTGCTCCTAATTTTTTGTTGCACCTGACTCTCTTATTAGTTCGTCTTCTACCTTAATTTGTATTCAATATTAGTACTACTCGTTTGAGAACTCGAACCAATTTCTTTGTGCTAGACGGGCATTCTTTTGTAATTCCATCCCTCTAACGTGACGGACTCTACGTCTGTAAATAGAGAGCTGTGCCCCTTTCAATGCTTTTATACGACGCCTAGAACAATCGTTAACGAGCGATTCATGTAGCGCTGCTTTTTACGGCCACTTTCCGCTCGTTCATATTGCGTCTATACTGTAGGATCGTATATTTTTTTTTCTATCTTGGAGAGAAAAAATAAGATATTGTAAAACCCATAATCGTGATTGACAAGTATAGAATGCCATTTTCCTATAATATATATCGCGCTAAATAAATAATAAAATTATTATTCAATATATATTTTCCGATTTTTCAATCGTTACAAACGATTTGCATGAATATCGATAGCCGTATAAATGTCCAAGATTCTGCTTTATAAAGGCCGTATTAAATTCTTTCCATCAAGACAGTTTCACAATCCATTATTTCAAAATAAAATAGTGACGATCGAGAGAGAGAATTTATACATATTTTAATAATAAATTATTTTAGTTTAAAATCAAGCACGGAGTCTTAAGATTTTATCGTCGATTACGGAAAATAAGCTTTTTAGATTATTCCGATCTGGTTTCATAAACGGAAATGGAAATGTATAGAGAAAAAAATGGAAATTAATTAATTCTTTGCTATATTTGCCTGTTTTCCTTTATCCTTTTTTGCATCGTGCTGAAATAATGCATTAAAATTATGCATAAAATTATGCATCATATAAATACAGACGATGAAATATTTTCGCGGAAATATATAAATATACAAACGCGATCGTATAAATTCTCGCAGATTGTATATTCGATTTAATGCAAAATAGTGGATGGGAGAGATTATCGAACGTAGACAGAATCAGGGAGACAGTAACTGATTCTAATCGTATTGCTTTGCTGATACGATTATCAAGAAATTTGCATGCGGTTGGGCGAGCGAGATGTTGCGGAATTTTCCGTGACGGAAGGCGAAAACAATAGAAGCATAGCAATATACAATTTTCAATGGCTGTCGAGATTGTGGCCCCGAGTGTATGCACGTTTCAGAAATGCGCTATGACGTTATATTCTCAGTATCTCTCGGGATAATTCGCGACGGAACAAAACGGGGCCGCATGAATAGCTCGAAGGGATAGCGGCGGGTTAGGTTTAACCCGAAAAGTAGAAAAATCCCTCTTAAATCTTATATCTTATTCATTTTCTGTAAATATGGACAGCGATACTTCATTGCTTACTTTAAGGCTTGGGAAAGGGCAAACCCAATTCAAATAGTGACATTTTTATCTTTAAATTCCACCTCATGCGTCATTGACGATGAAAGATTGAGAGATTAACGTTTAATGGAAAATTTTACGATTACGCGTTAAATGTGCGATTATTCTCCCGATAAAAATATCAATCGGTCATATTTGCGCGACGAGATAATTTGTTAGCTTTATGACGGATTAATCCGATTTTCGCGATTGCTCTCTCGCGTTCTTTCGAATTCTCCATATTCATGAATGGAAAATACATAGAGACGGTCGCAGAGAGCCGAGATGTGGCGCGACTGCATAGGGAAATCAAGGGAACACGGTGATTTATCCGTATTATGCGCGAACACCGACGCATTAGTATTTCGACGGAGTTTCGCGAGTTACGCGAGAATGTCGCCGAGTCCCTTCAGAGACTAAAACTTATACACGCGACTGCAAATGTCGTTTGAATTATCGTTACGTCTAAATCGACACGCCCTGGGGTTAATGTCGAGGCCTCTCTCTCTCTCTCTCTGTACACGTGTTTTGAAATTCTACGAGAATGTTCGTCCGATTATATGTATATACAGACCGATTAGCGGCTCGTATACGTTTTGTGAGGCTTTAATTTGCGCGAATTCGCTATCGGAAAACTGCACATCGCAGAAATGTCCGCTATTCGTGAAAATGGAAGAAGCGTCAACGGGACATTCGTATCGAGCCAACTTTTTCCACGGGGAAGGAAGGGAGGGAGGAGGAGGAAAGCGGAAACGCGGGGATAGTTTCGCATTCAGCGGTGCTGAATGGAAAACAAGTCTCTTTCCAACTCCCTTCCGACGAAGCTCTTCTATCAGACGAATTTGTCGTATTTGTTTTTCTTTCATTCTTTCCATGTAGCGCGGGAACGTATACCGAGCGTGGGAAACGCGCATGCAAACGCGAGGCACAAATACTACATTTCGTATTCGAAGTCCATCGAATACACAGGTACCCTCTTTCGCCCCTCGATTCCCCTTTTCCGGAAAATAGGCCCCCGCTATTCGGCAGTTTCGCTTAAGCTGTTTGCAACGACCGCTAAAGCGCCCTGTCGTGATGTCGCCGTCTCGTATCGTCGCTTGTAGCCTCGAAGCGACGTGACCCCGCGAAGAAAAGTTATAAGCCCGCTTTCGACATCGACGTGTTCACGTCGATAGTCGATAGTTCGCGACATGGTTTGATGATCGCGCGATTTTACGATCCTGAAATTAATCGACAGACTAATGTAAGATAATCCATCTTAAACTGCAACTTTCTTTACATCTATGCATGTATTCGCGATATTTTTTATACAAATTGGGTGGGGCTATTAAAAATACACTATTAAAAATATCGCACTCTCTCTCGTCATTTTTTTTTTACAAATCAGTGAGTTTTTAAAAATTTGGATCTTTCATATATCTAGGAATTAAAATTTTTCATCTACTCGATACAGAATATAGACACGATAATAGTTATGATCGAGATTATTATATACAATCACTAGTGGATCCTGACATCGATAATAGGGGGGGGAAGGGGGGAGGGTTGCAAAATTATTTTATTTAATATTTTTGGTTTCATGATTAGCTTTTATTCCAGGGTCAACGACGTCGATAGCTTTTTAATGTTTGTTTTTCTTTATTTATATTTTTTAAACAAATTCAGCAAAACTGTTTCTTTTAATTTGCAAGGAGGTTTTACCCCTACCCCCCCGGATCCGCCAGTGTATATATATACATATATATTATATAGATATAAAGAATTTCTCGCCTAATTATTTTCATGCAACGAAATTATCTCATCATTTCGTCCGATGTCTGACTTAATCTACACTTAACTCCTTGAATGCGTAATGAGTATAATTTACAATGTATCTTATACATACATATTGTATATATTATATAGATATAAAGAATTTCGCCTAATTATTTTCGTGCAACGAAATTATCTCATCATTTCGTCCGATGTCTGACTTAATCTAAACTTAACTCCTTGAATGCGTAATGAGTATAATTTACAATGTATCTTATACATACATATTGTATATATTATATAGATATAAAGAATTTCGCCTAATTATTTTCGTGCAACGAAATTATCTCATCATTTTGTCCTATGTCTGACTTAATCTACACTTAACTCCTTGAATGCGTAATGATTATAATTTCCAGTGTATCTTATACTTTTATATATATATATATATATATATATATATACATATATATATGGTATATGTACGTATATTATATAGATATAAAGAATTTCGCCTAATTATTTTCATGCAACAAAATTATCTTATCATTTCGTCGTATGTCTGACTTAATCTATACTTAATTCCTTGAATGCGTAATGAGTATAATTTACAGTGTATCTTATACTTATATATATATATAAAATATATATATATATATTTAAAAGTATAAGATACACTGTAAATTATACTCATTACGCATTCAAGGAGTTAAGTTTAGATTAAGTCAGACATAGGACGAAATGATGATAATTTCGTTGCACGAAAATAATTAGGCGAAATTCTTTATATCTATATAATATATACAATATGTATGTGTAAGATACACTGTAAATTATAGTCATTACGCATTCAAGGAGTTAAGTTTAGATTAAGTCAGACATAGGACGAAATGATGATAATTTCGTTGCACGAAAATAATTAGGCGAAATTCTTTATATCTATATAATATATGCAATATGTATGTATAAGATACATTGTTAATTATACTCATTACGCATTTAAGGAATTAAGTATAGATTAAGTTAGATTCAAATAAAAATTAAATAAGAAATTAAATATTTTAATCTGTTGGACTATTAAAATTTTATAGAATTTGAATTTAAGTCGGTATATCGTAAAAATTTATTCGTGCTTTTCTTATGCATATATCTCATATATTATGTTGTCTCGAATTTTATTTGCGTCGAAAGAAACCGCGTGCGACAGAGGATTATCTTAATCGCTTAGCTTGCATTTAATCCGTGCGAATCTGCATTTAATCAGTATGCGTTGATTTAAAGTGTATGTGCAACTCGCGGCACGAAAGACGAATTCTCGCAAAAGCATTAATGTATCGAGCGCACCCCACCGAATACACGAAATGGACGAAAATGTCTGCGAGACACGCATGACATTTTTGGCCCGCGATAAGCTTCGCGTTTCCGCAACGTTATCTCGAGCCGAGTGCCTTAATTAGTATATCGCATGTGCCTCGAATTTCTGCATAGATACGTGGGTAGATGCGGTTAGATATTTTCTAGCAATTATTTCGGGTAACCTGAGACGTTTTAGGAAAACAGATATTAACGGCTCTTTAGTTTAGGAAATACTAATACTACAGAAATTTTTGGTTCAAATGAATAAAAATGAAACTGGCGCTTATTGCCAGAAACTAGAGGCAGAAATAAAAGCTGAAACTATATCTCGTGCATTTTACGTGAATATCTTTTCATTACAACAGAATGGTTATTGTACACATCCAAATATTTTTTCAGCAAATATATAAATATTAATATATAATTTTGATATATTTCCTCAATATTCGTATATTTCTAGAAACAAGTAATTTTCACACATTTTGCTTCAAATGATTAATTTCGAGTAAATAAATAAATGTTTTCTAAATTACTCATATTTGCTCTTATAAATGAAAATAATAGCTATATATTTGTTTCTCGTTCATGTGTTTGTGTTTTATTCATGTAAGTTGTCGTTTCTGGATATAATTTCAGGAATGTCCTAATGGAATTACATACTCTTTAATAATTAAAACGCTCTCGATTTTTACCTTCAGGTTAACCTTCCAAAAAAGCTTTTATCGTGTATTACAATATATAAGGTGCGTTCAAAATGCAAAGAAAAACTTAGAAAAGAGCAATTTTTCGTGCAAAAATAATCAAAAAATATAGTATAACATTTTTTTACGAGAAAATTTATTTAAAAATTGACATATTTATTAATAACTAAATTTAATTAAATTTTTAAATATTTATTAATAACTAAGTTTAGTTAAATTTTTGTTTTTAAAATTTTTAATGTTTTTTTAAAATTTTACGTCGTATATTGTAATATGTTTGTTTCGACAATGGATTAATGGATATTAATATTAATAATTATACTAATATTAAATAATTATATTAATTTTTATGAATGTTTTTTATTTTTATATCGCTAGTACATTATGTACCATATGTCGAAAAAGTCATAACTTAGACAAATTTATTGGCTAGTTTTGGTCGATTAATTTAACTACCCTGTTAATTATATTAATATTAATAAATTATTATTATTCTTTGTATTAATATTATAATAGTAAATAAAAAATCACAATATTTGATTTAATAAATTTAGTAATTTATAATAATTTCGGTTATATATATTATATATATATATATGTATATATATATATATTGAAGAAATTGTATTTATACAATATTAAGATTTTACTTTTATCTTTTCAATAAATTGTTCAATCTTTTTATATTTCGATAGTCGTTGCCGAAATAAAATCGATGAAGTATAATATATTACAAAATTGGAAATTATTCAAATGAAAGCGTAGGAAACCGTAAATATGCCAATTTCTCAATCTTTATATATTTCTTTTTATTCTTCGGAATATGAAGTCTTCTACGAAAAAAATTTGCTTCCACATCGTTTGCTTCGATTTAGTTCTTCATGAGGAATCATCTTCTTGTACCACTATTTCAGACGCATTCTAGCTTAAAGACGGAAGTAATTTAGTTTCCTTTTTAACCCACATGAAAGAAAAACGTGAGGGTGAAGAAAAACCAGAAAATGACATTTTATTGTCGAGAGCATAATGAAAGTCGAGCTATTTATTATTTTTTCTCTCATAATGCATTATTGTTTTGTCATTCATATCTTAATGAGGAGCGTGAAATGGGCACATGAATATATGCAACGTTATACATAAGTTTTGAATACATTTTGTATAATAGTAAATAGCGAGAGCCATTAATTATCTCGGTAATTTATATCGAAAATTGAAGTTGCAAATTAATTTATAATCTTTGTAAAACAATGTTTAAAATATAAAGAGTTTTGGATTGCATTTACGTAAACTCTCATTTTTTTTCATAAAAGTATCATATGCAGTAAAAAAAATAAATATTAGTCTTTTTTCTCAGTGAGAGAAATTTTTTAATTTTATATAAAATATTTTATGTATTTTATTTTGTGAAAAAATGTTTTTTTAAAATCGATTAATACTCGGAGCTATTCTTTCCTTTGTAATAACATTGAATCTTTTCAACAAAAATATCAGATTGTTTTTAAATAATGGACATGTACTTGTATTATCGATGAAATTTTCAATATATATGTGAGTAAACATCGAGAAGAAATTGAGTCACAGTTGGTTAGATATCCGCATAGAAAATACAAAAATCGTTGGCATCTAAAAATAAGAAGAAATAATTACTATTTTTAATTAAAAAAATATCTTAATACTGCTTCGAATATATAAAGTAAAAATTTAGATTTGCTTGATTTTCAAGTTTGCTACGTCGCCCTCACTAAAAGTTGTATAGATATTTCAAAGCACAAATATTGAAAAATATTTTATATTTCCAGATATTTAAATATTTGTGTTTTCGTCAAAAGTTTGCCTAGGCAAAAGATACTTTAAAGTACTGAATTACGCCAGCATGCTTCTCCAGAGAAATCACTCTTGGCTGACCAAGCATGTGGTCATTCTACTTCCTGTCGTCCTTTTTACATTCTCGCATGGAGTGACTTGAAAAGATCTCATCTCTGGCTTGGTATTCGGGAGATTCTAAGGATTTTTATATAAAAAATATTTTCAAACGATATTAATTATTAGCATTTTGAATAATTAATATATTTTTATTAAATTAAAATCTAAAATATATATAGAGAGAGAAATAAAAATTAAGAAATACACAGAAACAAGAATAATTGTTTCACATATATTACACACGTGCGCGCGCACAAAATTAGCAATGAATATAACTAGTTTAAATAATAATTGTTTAATTAATAGATGTTTTGAAATCATCAAGAAATCATGATGCTCTATTATAGTCTTGGGAAATGTATATAATTTTGTTAGTTTGGTTATGTGTGTGTTACTTTCGTGTGTTACTTTATCACATAATAAAGTCTTGAAAAGATAAAAATTTATTAAATGATAATAATTTGTCTTTTTTTATGTATTATATAATACGCAGCATTCATGATCTCTCGTAACGATTGTGTATATATACTTATTTATCTAGTCAGGGAAGAATTGCGTTATATCATACATTACGTATTACCTATTCAAGTGTCGAGATCGTTACGGTGTGTTTCGCGAATGTATATATATGTATATTGTCATCCTGCTGCTCCCGCGACGGTAGAATTGATCCTGTAAGCATCTGCGCAGTCGATGCAAACGCGTATAACAACACAGGATCTTAATTACAGATGCAGTATCATCTGTGTTGTTGCTAACGTCGTTAAGCATCTGATTATTTATTCATTCGATTTTCCGAAAATAAGTATATTTGTCTTCTCCTTCGTGTCTTTATTATTTTGATTTAATTATTATATTATTCTCTCTCTCTCTCTCTCTCTCTCTCTCTCTCTCTCTCTCTCTCTCTCTCACTCACGATTATATAAACGTCAAATAAATAAATAAATAATGTTGAATAAATTAAATTCGATTTATATATGTGAAATTAATTGGTTCGGACCAATTATTTTTTTTTGTGAACAAATTAAGTAGTGTTAATTATTAGGAATCTCATAAATATATCAATATATAATATTAATTTAAAATACATTTGGTGCATCAATGTTTTGAGTATAGGAATCGGCACACTTAAATTTTTTTTACGCGAAACTCGTAAAATTATTCATAAAATTTTTTTTTTATCGGATTATTCTGTCCAAGCGACTTTCATTATTTTACGATTTTTCTTAACCTAATACGCTATTAAACTTTCCGATGTAATATTGAAATTCTCTTAATCCAAAAAAGAAATTAATTCAATATTTATCCAGGCACTAATGGATTTCTTCTAGATTCTATATAAAATTTAGTTGCAAGTTAAATATAATATATATTCCACACAAAAATAGAGAAAGAATAAATCTATGAAAATAAATAATATATTTTTCTTACGAAATTTTATATAATATTAAAATGCATAAGAACAAATACATTTAAAAAGTATATTTATATATATAATATCTTTTATGCAAACATATTGTTTATAAAAATATTATTTATTTACTGTTGGAAAATCGGTCAGCGCGAGACAAGAATCAAAGATAAGAATAGCTGTTCAATCATTAATCACTTTAAAACATCAACGTCTCTGAAAGAGTCTTTTTTTATTACGTTGTTTTTAATATTAATCGAAGCCCAGCGGCGATAAATTGTTTTGGAATGGAGCCGAACAAATTGGCGCGGCGGGAGGTTTATCTAAGCGCGTTTTAATCGACATGATTACACCATCTTACGCTCAGCGGGAAAATGGCGAACGTTCTAATAAGAGGTAACAAAGTAATTAACATTGATTAACGTTTAAACGACCTTATCGTGTCTGGCCTTATTCATCAAAGTCAACCATCATCCTATTACATCACTTAATGCATCTTGTTGAAAGAAGGTTCGATCTTTAGGTCGATCAAGATCTCGGACGAGAATCTCCGTTGAAATAACTGCAATTAACTATTAGATCTAATTTATTTTCGTCCCGACTGATTCTGGATTTAATGACGATAAACAATTTACCACATTAATCGGAAATAGGTCGCGCAGTTTTCGATATAAAAACTTGCAGCGTTAATCTTAAAGTACTTATAAAGTCGGTATTAATCGAATATTAAATTGAACATATGTATATTCTTGTACACTTGATGCCTTTATGCGCATACTAATTATTTAATATTATAAAATAATTCTTGTAAATATCTGTACCATCTGTACCAAATCCGTAGCAATTTTCTTAAATTTATAATACTTATTTGCGAACTTCTTTAAGCTGTGTACAAACAATGTTTTGCGTTCATACTTGTCTGGAATATAATTTGAAAAATTGATTTGATTCGAGAGAATATTTTTACTCTATTTTTCGCACGACTAAAATAAACCTACCGTTTGATAAAGGAGGATTTCTCGAGAGAAATTGCTTGCGGACATTTTGACCTACGGACGTAGGTCTGATGTTTTCCATTTCGAGCGCAAGACAACAGACAGCGTCCGCGTGCAAGATATTTGCTTGCAAATACAGTCTGCGGCATTCAAGTATATGTAGGTGTGTGTATACTGCATTTTATTAAATTACTTAATATTTATATTGAATGAAAAAACGTTTCTCGTCAAGTCGTCTAGATATCTCAGTGTTTTTACTTTTCTTCGATACTACTTTTATTTATTTTTACGCTTCTCGCTTTTTATCGTCTCACCATTCTTTTTTTTTTTCTCTCTCTCTCTCTCTTTTTATCTACCTTCGTCTTTTGATTGTTCTGCTGGATTCCTATTGTCGACCGATCGATATGCAAGCATGAGAGAGTAAAATGGAGGCAGAGAGTGAGAGACAAGGAGCAAAGAGGAGAGAAGACCGACAGGTAAAAGACGTGAGAGAGAAACAGACAGTGGAATAGACAGCTACTGTACTTACAGATCATTATCAAGGTTTTAGAAAATCTCCGGGATATAATGAAGCGCGCGAGAGAGATCTTTTAAGAATAGAAGAAACGAGAAAAAAAGAAAGAGAGAAAGTAAATATGGAATATTACTTTTTGGCTTATAACGCGACAGCCGTTCTTGTTCTCACCGTAATATGGTATTTACAGTGCGGATAACATCACGTTTAATATCACAGCTGTATAACGATATACTCCCTCATATCAAGATAAGTCGTAAAGACGCGTTTAATTGAGGCATCAAAATGATTTATTCCAGGCATAAGAACGAATAACGTCGCATAAACACATTTGGGATGCTAAAGCGATTATTTTGCTTAAAATGAAAACATGTTTGAATCTCCTATATCCTTAAAAGGATTTTTAAGTCTTACCGTTTAGCTTTTCTTTATAATAATAATTAATTACAATTTTTCCTATTCTCTTCTAAATAATACATATATATATAAAAAGAAATTATAATATAAAAATATAATCTAATTAATACAATAATATTAATATATAAATACGTGTATATACATATTTTTTTCTTTATTTTGAAATTATACGATTTTACGAGAAAAAAGTTGCAAAAATTAAATTAAAGGAAGACAATTTGTTGAAATTATTATTCTTTTATTTAATTCTTGCAATTCCTTTTTTTATGAAATCACGTAATTTTAGAGTTAAAGAAAATCAGTTAACGTAAAGAAAAACACAGACACAAAAAGCACACAAGTACGAAACCCATTTCACTCGAGGTTTTGCTTAGGTTGGCAACAACAGAGATGACTCCTTCGGGACAGAAGCTAAAAATGCTTTTGCTAGAAATGCGGTGAGTGCTTAACGGTAATGGTAGATCTTTCTCGTAAGCGAAAATGTCGTCCTGTTAAGACGAAGTTAAGACGAAAATATATATATAATTTATTTCAGCGCAAACAATAAAGAAATGTGACGTTAAATTGTATTGAGGAAAGCGATACGCTTTTAAAATAAAACATTTCGAGAAGAAAGATTGTGTATCACTATGGTGTAAAAAAAAATTTCTAGTTTCGCGAGGGGAAAGAGATAATATTTTACAACATTAAGTATACTTTACGGTGCTTTAAATTGTTTTTGTTTTTCGACTAAATAAAATATTATGTTACATTATACTTCAAAGCATTCTGGCTTTTTGATAAAAAAATGCTCGATATCGTTTTACTGCACTTCAAAAGATTTTTGTTTTTCCATTTTTGGTTTTACATATTCGATAGTGTTTTAACAAAGTGTTTTGAAGCTTTTTGACTGAATAATGCGCATTCTGGTGCTGTCGAAATACATGGAAAAGAGCAGTGAAACGCGAACAATGAAGCGAAAACGTTTTTGGTTACAACATCTTGTTGAATCAATACACGCGTGGTTTTGTATTGAGTCATTAAAAAAATACTTGTCTACAATCCATTTATTTCATATGATACATTTTTTAATTAAAAATTTATCGAATATTATGTGGACGTATAGACATGGATGAAAACTAAGAAATGATGGAAAGAAGTTACCGAGGAAAAGGGAAAATTATATCGATGATTTTTCTTATTTATTTCTTTGCAATAAAATTTATGAAAAAAAAAGTGTACGAGGACTTAGATTGCTATCTCGACTTTTCTTTAATATAATGCAGAAGGTAGTAACTATATATATATTCGACCAGCTTCATAAATTTGCGCTTTTCCGTACTTCTGCATCTGCGGAGTTACTTCATTTGGAGTAGTATAAGGAAGTTGTTCAACTTATCTGAGTTCTCTCTGACCGACTCCACCTGTCTTTTTTCCCACTTCCGGATGCGCGTGAGAAAGAAAGGAGAATAGGAAATAGTTTGCTAACTCCCGAGGCAACAACGTAACACCGGTACCAGATTATGTGGATCACCCGATAGACACAATTTACTTTGAAAATTCTTTGCGCGAGCGATATATATATATTCTCTCCTTCGGGGACCGAGTTTTTAAATTAAAATCACTTTTGCGTCGTACGCCACGCGAGCCAACTTTGTCTCATTTTGTTATTATTAATTTAATACACGTTATTTTTTATATCCCCGTCTCGTTAGAGTGAAATAATACCGCGTGAAATTAACGAGATCCAACTTTTCACATTTTCGTTTTGGGAAAAAAATCGTTTTACGAAATTAAATAACACTTTAGGGTGGGAGATCTTATGTCTTGAAAAGAAATTTATTTTTCAAACTTTCCAAACTCTTTTAAAATTATTATCGTGTGACTTCATCTCTCGTTCCATGTAGCAATATGTATGAGTATATTATTTCGAAGAGATCAGAATATTGGACGTGCATAATGTAATGAAAATTTTATAACTGGATATATTCGTAAAACTTTTCCTAAAGTGATTTACCTTTATCAAAGCTCTCTCGCTTCATTAGTTAACGTCCGCCGAGTTTGATTCGATAATCCGCTTTAAGCGCGAAAAATGCGATTCTCTTTCGCGAATAACCGCTTTGTGCCTCGCTGCGGCGCTTTTGCAGCTTCGAAACTTTTCCTGGAGGTGCGATTTTATACCATACCGTATTATATAAAGTTTTCGGACGTTAGGATAGTAGACTCAGGTGCTTTGCCTCTTGATAGATGGAACGATGGGGTACGCGGTGCGAGATGGTATGACCGAGTGGTGGGCGGCAGAAGTTCTCCCATTGTTTTCACGTTGCGGCTGTTATATCTTCCTGAGCTGGCTCACGGAATTCCGTGACCGTAAGCTAATGAAATTACCGCGGTCCTTTGCGTGATGTGTATGTACATAACCTGTCGACCTGCCACTTTTGCACATACATCCCGATTTCCCGGATTATAGTCTGGATTATAGTCTGGATTATATGTATATTCGTGTCAATCATATTTTCGATCGAAAAAGGATTATTTTTCAGAGATAAATCCGGGTTTATTTATATAATATTTTATATACATTTATATATATATTTATATATTTTTTATATTATATATATATATTTTTATTAAATATTTAAAATATATTATATATATATTTTTTTATTAAATATTTAAAATATATTATATATATATTTTTTTATTAAATATTTAAAATATATTATATGCACAGTTTATATTATATATATGCACTAGCGGATCCTGACATCGATAATGGGGGAGGGGGGGGTTGCAAAATTATTTTATTTAATATTTTTGGTTTCATGATTAGCTTTTATTCCAGGATCAACGACGTCGATAGCTCTTTAATGTTTGTTTTTCTTTATTTATATTTTTTAAACAAATTCAGCAAAACTGTTACTTTTAATTTGCAAGGGGGGGGGGTTTAACCTCTCCACCCCAGGATCCGCCAGTGTATATATATATATATATATATTATATAGATAGTCCTATGTCTGACTTAATCTACACTTAACTCCTTGAATGCGTAATGAGTATAATTTACAATGTATCTTATACATACATATTGTATATATTATATAGATATAAAGAATTTCGCCTAATTATTTTCGTGCAACGAAATTATCTCATCATTTCGTCGTATGTCTGACTTAATCTACACTTAACTCCTTGAATGCGTAATGAGTATAATTTACAGTGTATCTTATACATACATATTGTATATATATTATATAGATATAAAGAATTTCGCCTAATTATTTTCGTGCAACGAAATTATCTCATCATTTCGTCCTATGTCTGACTTAATCTACACTTAACTCCTTGAATGCGTAATGAGTATAATTTCCAGTGTATCTTATACTTTTATATATATATATATATATATATATATATATAATATATACAATATGTATGTATAAGATACACTGTAAATTATACTCATTACGCATTCGAGGAGTTAAGTATAGATTAAGTCAGACATAGGACGAAATGATGAGATAATTTTGTTGTACGAAAATAATTAGGCGAAATTCTTTGTATCTATATAATATATATTATATAGATATAATATATATTATATATATATTATATAGATATAAAGAATTTCACCTATTTATTTTCGTGCAATGAAATTATCTCATCATTTCGTCGTATGTCTGACTTAATCTACACTTAACTCCTTGAATGCGTAATGAGTATAATTTCCAGTGTATCTTATACTTTTATATATATATATATATAATATATACAATATGTATGTATAAGATACACTGTAAATTATACTCATTACAGATTCGAGGAGTTAAGTGTAGATTAAGTCAGACATAGGATGAAATAATGAGATAATTTCATGCACAAAAATAATTAGGCGAAATTCTTTATATCTATATAATACATACAATATGTATGTATAAGATACACTGTAAGTTATACTCATTACGCATTCAAGGAATTAAGTATAAATTAAGTTAGACATAGGACGAAATGATGAGATAATTTTGTTGTACGAAAATAATTAGGCGAAATTCTTTGTATCTATATAATATATATTATATAGATATAAAGAATTTCACCTATTTATTTTCGTGCAATGAAATTATCATTATTTCGTCCTATGTCTGACTTAATTTAAACTTAACTCCTTGAATGCGTAATGAGTATAATTTACAGTGTATCTTATACTTATATATATACACTATAGCGGATCCTGACGTCGATAGCTCTTTAATGTTTGTTTTTCTTTATTTATATTTTTTAAACAAATTCAGCAAAACTGTTTCTTTTAATTTGCAAGGGGGAGGTTTTAACCTTAATATTTTTTATGCTATATATCTACATATATGTTTATTTCACATAATGAGAACTGATCGATATAGACTTGAATCTTTTAAGCTTCCGCATTATTGGGACGCGAGAAATAATCTCAAATCCTTGTAAAGGATTGTCAGCAGACACATTATTTTCCGGTACGTTTAATTACAAGTAGAGGCATCTAAAGCTTGCTTTAGTTCGATAATGCGCTAGATAATTCCGGCCAAACTTTCGGGGGTGGGCGCGCGTTACTTTCTGATTTATCGTGAGTAAGTGATTTAGGAGCGAGCGGGCAAGCGGAGAGCACAGCCGTATAATATTTTGGTGAATATTGGTCATGGTGTTATCGAGAGATATTTAAGTTCGGCGCTAGCTGCAGGAAGCCGGGGAGCGTAAATCACGAATGATACGAGGCGTGTGTTGCTCGTTGATGGGCGAGAGAGAGAGAGAGAGAGAGAGAGAGAGAGAGAGAGAGAGAGAGAGAGAGGATGTCACACGTCCCAGAATCTCGATATGTACCCCGGATGACGTACCGCTCGTCGTTCGTGACGTGTTTATGCACTGCTTGGTACGTGCAACGTGATTAGCAGAAGCTCGTTCGCACCGTGCATATATAACGTCCGTATATAATAATTATCAAAATTCCCTGGATTTTTCCGCGATCCGAGAAGTAAGCATGGATAAATGATATCGATGTGTAATTTAAAATTTCATATTTACACGATGATAATTAAAGCATGCAAATAATTGTATATCTACTACGTGTGTATTTTGCAATATGTTCGTGTAAATATCGATATTATTTGGACATGGCAAGTTTATCACTAAATATCTAGGAATCGATATTTTTTGCGGGATATCGCAGAATTGCGCCAGAAACTGTAAATTAAATATTTGTATATATGTATATAAAAGAGGAGTAGTTTTATCTGACAAAAGTATATATATACAATACTTCAATTAAGCGCTATGTAAAAATTACATAAAAGGTTATACCTATATCTTTTTATGTATAATTTTTACATGGCGCTTAATTGAAGCATTTTATATATACATATAGGTACTTTTGTCAAATGAAACTAACACTCATCTTTTACGCACACGATTGAAAAATGAAATAAAGCGAAAATACAAACATACGCAAAATACTGGAAAAAAAAATATCGTTCTTTCTGCCAGGGGCAATGAAGCGTGTAAAAAGAGAGGGGCTCCGTGATGTTGCCGCTTTTTTTCGATCTCACGCCGTTTTAATTCCAAACGGACGTCGGTATTTCAAGTCGATTAAACATCGAGTGTATGTCATCGAAGGTAATCCCGTTCCCCATCCGACAATTCGCGCCGTGCGGAACACGCGATGGAAAGAACGTAAAATCGCGCGACTCGCTTCTCCTTCTTTGATATTTTTTTGTCGATTTTTGGTGTCTCTCTTGCTCCCTCTCCTCTCTCGGTTCCTTTGTTACCACGTCGAACATGGATAAATTATTCAATGCTTCGCGCGCACCGGAAGTCCGAAAGAGAAAACCGCGGGCGGAAAAATGGCGTTATGAAAACGCAACGATGCGCGTGCGAATAAATTCCGCTATATCTCCCCCTTCTCGTTGATCCCCTTTCTCCCCGAAGGGGGGAAGGGGGACGAAGGGGTTGGAGCCAATTGGCAGCGTGCCAAGCGACGCGAAGTGTTTCGCGGCACTTAGACCGACGGAATGCAACAGATGCCACTTGTTACGTTTTGCGTTGCTATATAACTGTTGGTTTTCTTTTTTATTCGCGCTCCTTTGTGTTTCGGAGCAAACTCGATGTCGCGAGATAACGAATGAGAAACGCTATCGGGAGGGACAAGCTGGTTTTTAAATACTTTAGATGCAATTTTTCGTGTCGCTTTACGAGCTGTTAAATGAACCGCATTTCCGAGTTTGTCGGTTTTAGCTCGAGATATCGTAAACGACGCAATTTTTCGTGCAGATGCGAAAAATGTCGGCGAATTATGCTCGTCGGGATTAAAAATAGCAGAGTTTTCAAGAACGGAGCTCTTACGACGTTCCTTTGTCATTTTTGAGGGGTTATTAAGAGGCACTTATGACACATCTTGTGTAATAAATTGAGGATTTTATTAGAATTTTCCCGAGCAGCTAAAAGATGATAAAGAATTTAAATAAAATTGCACGGTCAATGTTTGCGTAATGCGATGTTTTACCAGGTAAATTAAAGCTGATATGCGACGACGAAATTATTGAGAATTTGCAAAAACGTCGAAAAAAATTGAAAGAATTTATATAACTACATAAAGTTTTGACATTATCAAGAGATTGATTTGAATTTCCATTATTTTTATATCAAATATAATAGTAGCATCGTAAAATTTTCTGGCTTTTCATACAAGATGTCCTGCAACGTAGGATTCATTTCAGAAACAGATTTAGCATTTAAAAACAATAAAACAAAAAGTTTATGTAAACATATGTGCCATTTGATTTTGATTCCGAGCTAGTTTTTTATTATAACAATCTGTGTATCCGCGTATCTTGACAAAAAGAGCTGGTAAAATCACTATTTTGTATTGGAATGTATCTCGGAAACGAGTTCAAACCAGACATAATTTATGTGAACTTTCTTTATTGTTTTTAAGTGCTTAAATTGGTTTCTGAAGTAGGTTCCGTACATTACGGGACACCCTGTATATAAGTCTAAGAGCTTTTCCGAGAATTTTTCAGCAAACTTCCGCGAGATATCCGATCAGTTGAAAGTTAGTTATTATTGATTCGTGGTGAACGGCGTCACCTCTTTCTCTTCGAGCAGCCTAATCGAAAATCGTTTGGTACAATTTCTCGTGGAGCTCTTTCTCGCTCACATCCATATTCTTCTTCGAGAAAACTTAGAGGAACACCGGGGTGTCATCTGATGCCATAAATAAGACCCGTGTATTAAGATACGCGGTTTTATCGATGACAGTGCATCAGCTGATCATATAGATCGCTCGCCCTTTGGCTCAGACATTTCTGTTGAAATAAATTGTAAATTTAATTTTTTATTCGAAAAATTTATTCCTTTATTTATCGACACGATGAAATTGCATTCAAATTGATTCTGTAGATTCGAAAGAAAGACGGAGAAATATTTGTATTCATCGCGAATTAATCGACATTCGCGTTACGCGAAATCTCAATCCGAGAAATTTTTCGCGAAATTTTTTTTTCTGAAAAGACCGAGGCCACATGGTCGCATTAAATATCTCCGACGAAAAGAAAGAAGGAAAGAGAAATAGAAGAAGACTGGTTAAAGAAGAGAGACATTACACGGGTTCTATGTAAAAGGGACGTTGCAGATATGTCTCTCTGTTTGAAAGAGCGGAGCTGTCGAAAGGCACGCTTTGTCGATGTCAAGTCGAAAAGGAATGTCTGAAGAGGCTTTATGCGAGCCGGGCTCGTCAAAGACCCTTCGAGGAATAGGACTCTGTGCGGAATTGAACATGACACAGTCGCGACAGCGGAATCCTGATTTACGTAGAGTTCGTTCAGCTCTTTGGCTGAATCCGCGGATGAAACGTACATCTTTTTTTCTCTCCTGGTTGCGTCGCTTTATTATCGGAGCGACGAGAAAATCTCCCGTATAAATCGCGACTAATTGTTGAAAATACGGGCGGAACGAGAAAAGAGATGGAAACGGAGGCGTTTTATTTTAAAAGAAATGAAAGCAAAACCTTTTACTCTCTGCGTTTATCGTCTATATTTCGGAAAGAAAGCATCTGAAGTTCGGTAATTCAATATTGCATGATTGACTCGAATCGGATGCTCGCGCGCGAGGAAATATTGCACGAGGAAGCCGTTAGGAAACTATCTGGGTAAAAAGCGGAAAGTGGAAGCTGCGAGTAAGTCTAATGTACGGTTCTCGCGTAGACATTTTCACGAGGCAGGCGGAAGGGAGATAACGGGGCCTCCTCGGTCGAGCACCGAGTCATTTACGATACACCACACGGGTGCTTATCCCCCCCCGAATTCACCCTGGCTGGGAAGTAGTTGTATCGGGATTTCATCGCAAATATTGGTCTTGTGGCGTCAGGTGCTTAGGCGGTTTGCAGATGCGCGTTTAACGCACGATATCGGCCCCGGTCAATTTATTGTGACGCCCGGTATATAATTTCTCTTTGAAATGAGTACAAAGTGTTTTGAGAGTTTAAAAAAAGTGCATATGCAAAGCCGCATGATGATATGCTCGAGAGACACCGATTTATTATAATGGCACGTAAACGAGAATATATATATACGTATATGTATATCTGTGATTTCGGAGAATAAAATTATATTATTATCACATTAGGAACGGTAATGTTTGGGAGAAAGTTATGTCATTTTTTTATTAGTAATTCTTTTTTACGACATTCGTAATAAATAAACTCGCGCTTGATGGACACGTAAAAACTTGCCAATAAAATCTTTTTTGCTAGGTTTTTTTCTCTAGTTAATAAATCGCTCTTTTAACCGAAAAATTCAGCAGAGATAGCTTGCTATGAAATTATTACAATTTCGTAATTCCATCAACCAAAATGTAGAAATAAAAGATTTAGATGTCGAGAACGATTATTTGATATATCTACATGAAAAAAAATCTTATATGTGTCGGATTTTTTAGACATATAAATCCATACACTAGCGGATCCTGACGTTGATAATGGGGGGGGGGGGGGGGTTTGCAAAATTATTTTATTTAATATTTTTGGTTTCATGATTAGCTTCTATTCCAGGATCAACGACGTCGATAGCTCTTTAATGTTTGTTTTCTTTATTTATATTTTTTAAACAAATTCAGCAAAACTTTCTTTTAATTTGCAAGGGGGTTTTACCCCCCCCCCCCCGGATCCGCCAGTGTATATATATATACATATATATTATATAGATATAAAGAATTTCTCGCCTAATTATTTTCATGCAACGAAATTATCTCATCATTTCGTCCTACGTCTGACTTAATCTACACTTAACTCCTTGAATGCGTAATGAGTATAATTTACAATGTATCTTATACTTATACATATTGTATATATTATATAGATATAAAGAATTTCGCCTAATTATTTTCGTGCAACGAAATTATCTCATCATTTCGTCCTATGTCTGACTTAATCTACACTTAACTCCTTGAATGCGTAATGAGTATAATTTCCAGTGTATCTTATACATACATATTGTAAATATTATATAGATATAAAGAATTTCGCCTAATTATTTTCGTGCAACGAAATTATCTCATCATTTCGTCCTATGTCTGACTTAATCTAAACTTAACTCCTTGAATGCGTAATGAGTATAATTTCCAGTGTATCTTATACATACATATTGTAAATATTATATAGATATAAAGAATTTCGCCTAATTATTTTCGTGCAATGAAATTATCTCATCATTTCGTCCTATGTCTGACTTAATCTAAACTTAACTCCTTGAATGCGTAATGAGCATAATTTACAATGTATCTTATACTTATACATATTGTATATATTATATAGATATAAAGAATTTCGCCTAATTATTTTCGTGCAACGAAATTATCTCATCATTTCGTCCTATGTCTGACTTAATCTAAACTTAACTCCTTGAATGCGTAATGAGTATAATTTCCAGTGTATCTTATACATACATATTGTAAATATTATATAGATATAAAGAATTTCGCCTAATTATTTTCGTGCAATGAAATTATCTCATCATTTCGTCCTATGTCTGACTTAATCTAAACTTAACTCCTTGAATGCGTAATGAGCATAATTTCCAGTGTATCTTATACTTATATATATATATATATATATATGTATATTATATAGATATAAAGAACGAAATTATCTCATTATTTCGTCCTATGTCTGACTTAATCTACACTTAACTCCTTGAATGCGTAATGAGTATAATTTACAGTGTATCTTATACTTATATATATATATATATATATATATTAATTAATATATATATATATATAAGTATAAGATACACTGTAAATTATACTCATTCAATTATATTACGCATTCAAGGAGTTAAGTTTAGATTAAGTCAGACATAGGACGAAATGATGAGATAATTTCGTTGCACGAAAATAATTAGGCGAAATTCTTTATATCTATATAATATATACAATATGTATGTATAAGATACACTGTAAATTATACTCATTACGCATTCAAGGAATTAAGGATAGATTAAGTCAGACATAGGACGAAATGATGAGATAATTTTGTTGTACGAAAATAATTAGGCGAAATTCTTTGTATCTATATAATATATATTGTATAGATATAATATATATTATATATATATATATATATATATTATATAGATATAAAGAATTTCACCTAATTATTTTCGTGCAATGAAATCATCTCATTATCTCGTCCTATGTCTGACTTAATCTATACTTAACTCCTTGAATGCGTAATGAGTATAATTTACAGTGTATCTTATACATATATATATACATTAGCGGATCCTGACGTCGATAGCTCTTTAATGTTTGTTTTTCGTTATTTATATTTTTTAAACAAATTCAGCAAAACTGTTTTTTTTAATTAGCAAGGGGGGGGTTTAAACCCCCCCCCCCCAGGATCTGCCAGTAAATCCATATAAAAAAACCGTAATAAAATTGTTGTACATTATTTTTAAGCGCGAAATAAATTTATATAGTTTCCATGTGAAACTGTGCTTAAGATTTAAATTTTTATACGTTGATGCAATTATATATATTGTGCCCTATCAAAGAGTGTTTAACATTTATCGAGCGTGAGCTTCGTTCGCTAAGAAGAGCTAAACCATAGCTGATCAGATTTATATGTCTAAAAGATCCGATACTGCGTTGTATGCTGTGCAAATATTGAATTCCATCTGGAAATCCGCGGATCCTTTACATGCTCGCGCGCAACATTATTTGTAGCTCGATAGACATAGTCACGTTCTCCTTCATAATCTGCATTTTCCGGGCAATTCAGTTTATCGTGTAAAGGGAAAGCTGTGAACTTGAGCGACTGTGATCCCTATCTTCTTAAATATAAAGTCTTTATTTTTTTATTAGATTTTTTGATTATGCATAATTAAAAGTCATGAGTTATAAACTATACAATAGCAAAGTTGTATGAATCGTATCAAAACAATGGCGCATATATTCCATGCACGTATCTTTGAATTTGGTGACACATTTTCTCTCTCTCTCTCTCATTTTATCAGTATAGGCGAGTAATATGAAGTGCGTATATTGCACATGACAAATATCATACGTGAAGCATATCTTGTATATCTTAATGTCTATCTGTTTCTAGTTCGGTATTTTACGGGCAAGCTATTTTTTCATTTAGTAATATTTGCAACTGTCATGTACGGTCATATTTTTAAAATACGGATAGATGAGTACTATTTTTGCATGGAAATATGTTACCAATATTTGCTCGCATCTACGAGATTATAAAGCACAATTTATTTTTACAATACACGCAGTATATACAAAGAAATTTTTTTGCATGTGATTTTTTTATATATCTTGTATTATTATATATTATACATGTTATACATTCGCGTAACATTTGCGGAAAATTAAGTACTTGTCAAATAATCCCAACGATTTTATCGTCGTAATTTAATTGTAGCGATTAAAATATTTTGCTTTACAAAACTCTCAACAGAAAGAGACCTTTAACCTTTAACATTCGCTCTTGCGCGATAATTACACGTGTAAGTCTAGTTCCATTGATATCGATACAAGCAGAGGCAGAAAGCGTATCTCGATGTGTAAGTAATCGCGGTTCGACAGATGGAAGATTCAACTTGCTCGATTAGATGCTGAAATCGCGAAATCGTCGAACGATACGCAATTTCAACTTCTCGTCGTGATAATCGTCGGATTATTCGACTGTAATGATCGAGTAGAATAATTCCTATCTGAACACGTGGCGGATAGGAATTGGATTCGGACCCAATTCAACTCGGAAGCAAAAGAGCTTACTTAGTCACATTTCTGCGAGGAGATAGGGATTAACTCTAGGACCAGGGTTTGTAGGAGAGAAGGGTCCAGGGGTTGTGAGAATGCGGTGTGTTATCAGTGCATGCGGTCACCATCGGCTGATCTTGATCGGTCTGCACACACACATAAATCTTTCTTCGTTGGTATATATCATCGTAAGCGTACCTATATAATACACTCGAGAGAGATGATATATCGTTCTCCGCACATCCGCGACTCTGTCGCTCGGAGATCCGCCTTTCAATCTTCGTGTCTTACCTACAAGTTCACCTCGTCGCGTTTCGTCCTCGGTAACAAGGATCAATAATCCGAAATTCACGGTGTCTGTATTCGTATAACCACGTTGCGCTTTTAGCGCAAAATGTCACCCGGATTATATCTGTCTTTCTCGTATGAAGATTGCATGCAAATGAGAAATGATGTTCCCCGACGAGAGAATGAGATGAAGCTCGCGCGGAGAAAATTTTACAATAGAAATTGCATGAAAAATACATTCCCTTTTTTCACAGCGTTTTATTGTATAAAGCCGAAATAAAAATATAACGACGTTAAAATATTTATTACTCGTAAATTGTATGTGCGCATTTGTTTTATTGTTTGTTAACGATCAAAGAAAATATAATACGTACATATATCTTACAGCTTACACAATACTTCGTAAAATATAATATTATTGAATATTGAATAAATATATCGTGATTTTTCTCTCATATGTTTTCTACGATTACAAAAATTATATTGTAATTATAAAATTATACATATTGTTTTGTCTATTTTATATTTTCTCCGTGCGTATTTAGTAGCAATGAAATTCTTTTTTCTTCCTTTCCAGAATTTTAGTAAATTTCATCTTGCGTGAAATTTTTACGCGACGCTTTTTTGTATAATCAGGATCATTTTTCCGTGCATATAAGCTGGTTGGAGGGCGCAAGACTTCTCTTTCAAATCTTTCACTGTTGTTGCCTCAAGCTTTTCCGCATATAAGTGCAAAATTTCAAAAAGATAAGTCGACGGTTGTACACCGAGTAAGTTTCCGTTTAACTATAACCAGACTTTTTAACTAGATTAGAACTTTAATCATATTTCATCCGGAAAATTGCTTCGTTAAGATTATTTGACAAAGAAATTTCGCTTCCTGCTTACTTAGGAAAACATCTAGAAGCGCTCTTAATTAGAAATAGAACTGATCTTTTTTCCTCCCTCCCTGAATACGAATATATGCCTATCGAGGACAGTTTAGAAAGATATTTTGAACAGACAAAACGAATACATATCACAGCTTTGGAGTAAAGCTCCCAATGTGACCGGATCAGAGGTATATAATTGGCGTTTCGTGTTAACGCTTTGCCTATATATATATATCGTTTCTATCCGGAAATTTTTAAGGGAAAGAGAATATTCGATCGCGAAAGGGCGTGGGAAATATCGACGGTGTGCATTTCATGTAATGCGGCTGACATGCCGGAATATTATCCATAGCCCGCATATACGAGAGAACCTTCACGTGCAGCGGGCAGTTATGTCGAGGATGTAGGACCGAGCGCACAGGTTGGTCACATGTACCTAATTAGATATCGCGAACCACACGTGGACACCGATACATCGATACGCGGTTACCTCGTTAATCCTTAAATTGAAATATATTTCCGCAAGTATGCGTATTTAATTAAATAAAAAATGTCAGAGATAATTAATGAAAGTAAAAATCTGGGGGGGGACATTTTTTTCCTTTAATATATCATATATTTAATTATATAAGTGTTTTTATTAGTTTATACTTTTATAGTCTACAGAAATAATATACTTTTTTTTTTTTTTTTAATAATCTAACATATATATAATAATATCTCTGTATTTCTGTATATAAATGTATATATTTTTTTCATTTATTTGTTACGTTTTTCTCGATACGCTTTATCTCATTAATTCTTATATATATCTCTGGAAGTATGTATTTAATTAAATTAAAAATATCAGAAATAATTAAATTAAAAATCATTTTCTTCTTTAATATATATATTAAATTTATATTTAATTATATTATATAAAAGTGTTTTTAATAGTTTATATATTTTTATTAAGTCTTACAGAGATACTATTATTATACATATTTTATA
The DNA here is from genome assembly GCF_030444845.1 of Prenolepis imparis. Taxonomy (NCBI): domain Eukaryota; kingdom Metazoa; phylum Arthropoda; class Insecta; order Hymenoptera; family Formicidae; genus Prenolepis; species Prenolepis imparis. The sequence goes on along the minus strand of NW_028141169.1, from coordinate 1,471,175 downwards.
GTCTAAAATATATATATAATAATATCTATGCAAATGTATAAATTTATTTATTTATTGCCTTCGTTAATTTTTTCTTGACACGCGACTATCTCATTAATCCTTAATTTGAAATATATTCCCGGAAATGTGCATTTAGTTAAATTAAAAATATCAGAGATAATTAATTGAATTAAAAATCTGAAACATTTTCTTCTTTAATATGTTATATATTTAATTATATTATATTTAATAAATTATTATATTTAATTAATTATATGTTTTTATAAATTTATATTTTTATAATCTATATATATTTATTTATTATGTCATTAACTTTTTCTCGAGTGCAAGTTACCGTTGACCGACGTTTCGATTTAAGGGTTAAATCTGCGCGCTTCAAATCTGCTTCGCAGGCGATTTGTCATCCGTCCCGCATTTTTTTCTCGTAACATCTCGGCGAAAATTTCTCGCGTCATTATTTGTCGTATCGTAACAGTTTCTTATATATAAGTACCTGGACTCTATTCGCAGATGGATATTACAAATCGATCGGAATGAATACGACAAGTAGGTAAATCTGACTATTGTGCGCGACAGGAGCATATTTTAATTTTAAAAAGCGAGTATACGGGTAAGAAGCGAGATGGTAATGAAAAAATTTCGTTGTGTTGCGAATTTTAACGACGTCTATATGCGTCTCGCTAATTTGATCTTCGAGATAACGCGTCGTAAACGCGTAAGATTGGAATCTTCAATTTTTCAAAGATGCAATAATATTGCTGCGTCGTTGCTGATTTGCATAAAAAAAGAAATAAAATTCGCGAATCGTGAATTTTATCGAAAAATCTGCAAAGATTATTTCAAAAATATTGCTTGAGACGCGAGTCTCTATTGAAATTCTCCGCTAACAATAAGTCATTCGATAATTAAGAAGAATTTCTGAGAAGAAACTCTGAGATTATCGTTCTGACGTGAAAATTAAAAGTCATATTCGAAAACACGACATATACAGGGTGTTCCATTTTAACTTTGCCATCGAAATATCTCGTAAAGTCTAAAAGATACGAAAAAATGTTTCAAACAAAAGTTGTGTGGCTTCAAGGGGGACATAAGATAGTGGAAAAGATTTGACCTTGCATAGTTATTTGAAGATCACGTAAAGATCACCGTCAATTGCTTAAATGGAACCTACTACTTTTCTTTGCATATTCTTGTAGCTTATCTCGAGAGCTTTCCAAAACTCTATATATGAGTTGAATTTCGTTCAGAATTTCCTGAGTTATAAGGCTTGAAAGTTACAATACCCATTACTCAAGATGTACCACGCGGAGGTTGCCTAGTCGGATTTACACCTCTCTTGTGTTCAGAGAAAGATTGGAGAATGATCCAGCCAGTGAAGGCAAAATCGGTGGTTGATCCAGCCAGTAAAGGCTGTCAGAATTGACAGTTTATTCATAATGAAATATTATAAAATCCTTACTAAGAATAATAGTTTTTCTTAATCACTAAATATGCTTACAGTAAACAGTCAAGAGTAACTCAGGAAATTCTGAACAAAATTCAACTCATATATAGGGTTTTGGAAAGCTCTCGAGATAAGCTACAAGAATATGCAAAGAAAAGTAGTAGGTTCCATTTAAGCAATTGACGGTGACCTTCACGTGACCTTCAAATGACTATGCAAGGTCAAATCTTTTCCACTATCTTATGTCCCCCTTGAAGCCACACAACTTTTGTTTGAAACATTTTTTCGTATCTTTTAGACTTTACGAGATATTTCGATGGCAAAGTTAAAATGGAACACCCTGTATATATTGTTATTATATTGTCCATATATTGTTGCCCATATATTATCAGAGCATGTACTACATAATACGTATAGATATATATGCGTGTGTGCTATGTAAAATAATGCACGCGATAATGGCGACGGTGTAATATGTGATGCCGTAAATTATTAGGCGCTGTAAATGACGTCCAGCTTAAAGACGATCGACCATTGGAGAATACAATCCATATACGCATTTCCGACTATCATGTAGCGCACAAACTATATATTTCCTTTATACGTTAATCTTAATTTAAACGCGATAATACATAATGTATGTAAGAGCGCGATAGAGCGCTTAAAAGACAGATAATGAAATTAGTTATCAAGTATACTCGATCGCATATATATCATCGATTTATGAAGGACATCGCTAAGTGACTTACTTAGATCGGATCGCATCAGCTTAAGTGACAGATCGCCTGTCTCTACTCGAGACTAGGAGAGATTTTCTGGTGGAAGGCTTTTAGGATACCCTCAGGGCAAGAACACACATTACGTTCTCTTCCGCAATTTTTATTCGACCGAGAGGATAAGCGAATATTTTATTCGCAGGATAAAATATCCCCCCCCCCTCTCTCCCCTTTACATACATTTTATATTTATTTTACGTGAGCGATTTCTCGCATTTTTGCGCTATATGTATATCGCCACGTTTATATCTATGTTATTGGAAAATGTTGAAGCTAAACTATATTGTATTGACGACGCGCGCCGTCACGTGCAACGTTAGACAGACGAGATATATGTCGTCCGAACGTCAAATAAACGTCATCCAGCGGATGACTCGTTCGTCAGCGTCAGTTTAAGCGCAGCGAGCTGTGAAATAACGCGTTTATTAATATAGTACGAAAGGATTAGAGACCAACTCACTCTAAAGCTTTTTTTTTCTCACCTCGCCATTTATATTTAATCGTCAGTTACTTTTTTTCAAATTACTATTTTTTTTGTTGCCTTTTACCGTTTGCTTATTCCCTAAGCACCGCCGCCGGCACATTCAATGTCGCCAATCTCATCATTTATTAACGATCTCGGAATGTGCGCGACTAGTGGAACGGGAAGATTAAGAATTTTCATTTAGCCACGTTTCTCGAACGAATTCCCCCCGCATATCCGGACGAGATGAGTCGCACGTGGGCCCTTCTTCCTACAAGAATTTACGTTTCGATCCGGGGCTATGGGAATCTACGGGAAACGCGCGCGACCCTCCGCGTTAATATATAATCGATATTAAAGTGCGTCGTAACTATACTTACGATCCTCCCCATTTTTCCTCCCTTCTTTCGCAGCTGAAAATTTGAATTTTCACGACGAGTGAAATCGTTACTTGTAGGCGGATGCGCAATAGGATATATCCCGGTACAGCCTCGTTTTCACGCCTGATTGCGCCTCGAATATCCCGGGGTCACGCGATATCATCCGACCGATATACCGGATTAATAAGTGAGATGGCCGCAGGCTTTTAGAAACATCGCGATATTGCGCAATCTAGGACGCGGCCAGTCGTCCCTTGGATGAGGGAGAGTCTTTTTCGTCGGCTAAGGATCGGGGATCGGATGACGTGTTGGTAAAGGCGGCGTAGATTCCCGAATAAGAAGCCCCCCTTTCTCAGGGCGATCTCAGAGTGGAAAAACGAGATGACGATAAGCGTTCCATCAACGTCCATCGTCGGCCGGAAGTCGCCCGCGTCTGTCTATCTCCGACCGGGCTCCAGCATACATTTTCCCGCGTACATAATGGCGCCTCCCGATCGGCTTTCGCCGAAGGGGCGAGAGGGAGAGATCAGGGTATCTTGGAGTATTTCGTCGCGGAAAGAATCGCGGCAGATGGCCGATATGAACCCTTCTCATAACCGCTAATGTATTATATATTCCTCCGCTTGCCGAGTGTATATATCTGTATTTGATCTGTATTAAATCTCTTATCGCGGTGGAGCGAACGACAACTAGAGAAAATCGTGCGGAAAGCTCGTGTGGAATCTGATATATCGATGAGGCTTCCTTGTATAGTAGCTCGTATGAATAATTTAGAAATTTTATAGACGAAAATACGGCGAAATATAGAATTCTATTTCTATATTTTAAAATTATTTTATGAAGGAGGAAAAGAAGAGCTCCGGAGAGATTCTTATTGACATAATTACATTTTTGAGATATGAGATGAGAATGAAATTATTCGTGTTTGACGTTTCAATTACATTCAGATTAGTTTTACATTATATTAGATTAGCCAAGCCGTTTTTAATATCGTTAAGAGCAATGCGGTTTAAGCTCGGAGACAATATGTTGGAATTTTTTATAACAACGAACGAGACAAAGCTAAAAGAATATTTGTATACAGGTTTTTTTGTGTTATATAATGAAATTGAGTCTATGTATTAAATATTTTTAATTTCAAGTAGTTTGCTCGATTATGTTTAGTAAAAAGTTTTGTGAAGTGGTTTATTTATTTTAATGAATTGAGAGAGAGTTGGACCATTTTTTTACGTATAAACGAATTGGTTTTTTAAAAGTGATAGATTTGTTTTTTCAAACTATTTGTTTACGAATAAAAATAGATTATAGAGAAAAAACAAATATATTCTAATTACTTTTTATATATAAAAATAAAAACAAAATATTTTTTAAAAGAATATTTAATATAAATTATTAAATCAAGAGTATTTAATCTTTTTTTTTTATACTGAATTACAATTTAGTGCTATTCAAGCTATTGACAATGCGACAAGATTTGTGCAGATATTTTAGGAGTTTAAATAAGATATTTTAGGAGTGTATTAATTTTTTTAATTTAACAATAACGTTTAATACTTTTAAACTTGCCATATATTTAAGAACAATTATTTATTTCTTTTAAAATTTTACAAAAAATTATTTTAATCCAATTTTTTAAACGTGGTATTTCTTTTTCATAAATCCATCTATCCTATATACGGTCTAACTAGGTTTTTAAAGGTTGTTTTTTTTTATTCTTTTTATTCACACTGGCAAAAAGATTTACATCAATCTATATAAAGTGTCTTAAATTGATATTATGTGTAAATATTATAGTAACTTTATTATTTGAAACACTTTATTTCTATTTTCTATGATTTAAATGAAAAGGATTAATTTTCTCTAGCATTATTATACAGAGCATCTTCAAAGGGCTGGATGTCCTTTTAATACCAGATTCTCCGTCTAATTTGGAGACGATTTTTCCTTACCGAAAATACCGTCAAAAGGACATCCGATGATTTTGGTACATCTTAGTTCACTTTATACCATTTATTTGACGTATTATACAATCGCACACATTTTATAATGATACATGCGAACTTGCGTGGGACGCGAGCGAATAGGAAAGGTCATAACTGCTCGTATTGTATCGCGTTCTGACGTTTGTCTCTCGCGATACTGTTTTGCGATGCCAGATGCGCCCTAATCGGTTACAGAAGGCACAAAACAGAGACTAGACACGGATTCGAAATGTTCGTCACGTTTTACGTTTCGCTTAATCGATCGACCATCCGTTTCCTTAGGTCGCCGATTTTATCGGCGCGGAACTTTCACAATTTCTCCCAGGTTAGATGCCTGACTTGCGATAAATTGTCGGAGGACCTGAGAAATATTCTATATATCGCGGCGTAGAAGGGAAATCAAGGTCTACCAGTCGCGAACGTGAAGGGACGACTTGAGCGAAACTTTTCGGTGCATTTGCCGCGGTAATATCGCTCCTTATTTCTCTCGAGGAAAAGAGAGAAAGAGAGAAACATGCGCTACGTTAAAAGCTTGAGGACGCCAGATGAATTATCTCCGGGACAAGAAAGTTACCTATTCGTGGACGCGTTCCTTCTCTAAAGGCTGATACAGAAACATTTTAATATTATAACTAATTTAAAAAATAAGAAACTGTTTAACAAGTTTTCCGTATTTTATTTCGCTCTTATATATTAATCTATTAATATTCATATTATATATTAATATATATTATATTTGAATATATTATAATATATTATATTTATATATTATATATATTATATTTTATTATATATAAAATATATCAATATATATTAATATTATAAAGATCTTTCGATTTTGCTCTTAAGCTGCATCTTTTCGCTTGTTTATCTTGTAAAACACGAGGCACTTTCAGATTATAATCGACTACTTCTTCTTTATTATTGTACTAATTTTACCGTAACAGCTTCTTTTCTCGTTGCAATACATTTCCATGACTTTATCAAGAAATTAAGATATATTCGTGTCTTTTCCAAGATCCAAATTACTTCGTAAATTTTCAATCTCGCCAGATATCTACGCGAAAACTTTGTTGTTTGGATATATTACGCTATTGTTATATCTGTACAGTTTCACAAGCTCGCGTTCGTGGATGTCTCTGTCGGCACAACAATCGATAAGATTCCGTTCACGTTAATGACACGCGCGTAGATATATGTATACGTATATGTATATACATACATATATGTAATCACGCATGACACGCGCGAGGAGAAGCACGCATCGACGACGTGTTTGCCGCGCACCAGTGACTTTTTGCGCGGCAAACACTTTGCACTGATCCCCCTGGTCGAGGGGAAGATTCGATAAAGTCTCGAAAGGCGGAAATCGCCCTGCTGTACCCCGTCGGAGAAAATCGGTAACGGTTTTACGGTAAAACCGGGAGTTTTCAGAGCGAGCAAGAGAGAGAGAGAGACAGAGAGAGTATGTGCGAGGTAGTTTGGTCGAAGGACGAAGAGGGGCAGGAGGGTGAGAGAGCGGCGGTATGGAAGTGGTTAACAGTCGGTGGTGGGGGTTTCGAGGGTGAAGGAGGAGGAACGGTTCGGTCAGAGGGGGTGAGAGATGGTGAAACGGGGTGGGGAAAGCGGCCGAGAAGATCCGGCTAGGAATCTACCGACTGCTCCACGTAGGGGATGAAGCCACGGGTAGGAGCGGCATCATAGGGAGTAGGGATGGCGGGTACGACTTTGGGGGGTTGGTAGCAGCTGAGAGCAGTGCGAGTAGGTCACACCGTCGATCAGAGTAGCGGTCCGCGTTTTGGCGAACGGAGGCCTCGACCGACCTCTTCTCTCTCTCTCCGATTGTGTGTTTTGTCGTCTCTTCTCTCTCTCCTCTGTATCTCTCACAGATGCACGATTATCCTCTTATACGCGCGAACAAAGCCCGGACGGGATCCGTCCATCCGCGCTCTTCCAACTTCTTTGAAACGGCCCCGCTCTTAATAAAGAAAGCTCGCGATCTGATCTGATCCTCGAAGGGGATCGAGATCTCTCGTCGAGGATCCCGCTCGAATGATCCTCGAGCGGTCGGAGCGGATCTATCGGTTCGTGCCACCACGACTACTACATTGTTCGGAGGAGAGAAAGAGAGAAGGAGATCGTAGATCGCGATCCGGAAACCTCGTTCGTCTACCTCGTGTTTCCGTTCTTTCCATCGCGTCGGAGCATGTAAGCCGAGTCTCGCCTCTTTCACTTTCCCCCGGTATCATCGTGTTAGATATCGCGCGCGCGCTAGACAAGAAAGAGGAAGTCAACCAGGGAAAATCGAGTCGCGCGAAAAAAGGGAAGAAGGAACGGACGAGAGGAAAGGGATAGAGAGATTTTTACGGTGCCTTTCTCGTGCGCATTTCGTTTCGCCGAGACTTTTCCCCAAAGCTTTCCTCGACAGTGCGTGCGTGCGTGTGTGTGTGTGTGTGCGCGCGTGCCTTCGTACCTGAAGAATAGAAGAAGCTCGATGAAGAGTCGGATTCATTCGTCGTGGGATCATTCGTACGATATAATGTGACAGTCGAGTCCCCGTTGTTGCGTCGCCCATCGCGACCCATCAGTTGTTGTTATCGTTTGACGTCGACGTTGTTTGTTGTTGATTATTTCGCACACGTTGATTTTTTCCGGTTACTCAAAACTCGTGCACTTCCAGGGGGTGTCAGGGGGTGCAGAACACGGTTCGATAATCGCGAGTCAACGCACGTAATACATATACATATATATGTGTCATATTTTTTACACGCGCCATTAACGAGACACACTCGTGTAATATCTATCTAGGATAACGTGAAAGAGCCACCGCAATTGTGTGATAATTTTAACGACCGCCATTCAATGAAACATAACGAGCGAGCCAGCCAGCCACTTGGAAATTGGGTTAAATAGAATAACTGAACTTCTCTCTCTCTCTTTCACCCCCTCTTTCACCCGAAACTTCCTCTCTCTCTCCATCGAGTCGAACTTCCGCCTTGTAGCGCGTCTGTTGATGATATTTCTTTCGGAAAGACGTCCTCCTTATCTCCTTTCGAGTAGACACTTCTGCTACACCGAGAGAATAAACATCTAAAGAAAGAACAATGAATAAATAAAAAAAGCAAAAGAGAAAGACACAAGAGAAACTAACGTAAGTGTACCCGATCAATAGAAGCCGGTATAAAAACAGTCTGTACGTAACGGAAAGAAATCGGAAGAGCATAACTCTCTTTCCTGAAGACTGAGAGAGGTAAAAAGCTTCGAACCGGTAAAAGCTTAGCCGCTCGATGTAATACCGATACCGCGTATCGGGTCGGTAGGTCGAAGGAGAGGTGAATTACCTGCATCAACCAGGAACATCGAATCGATCCATCGAAACGACCTCGGGTATTCACGTATTCGCGCCTCCCGTCGTGATCGCAAAGTGTTTTCTTCTCCTCGCGCGACGAAGAAAAAAAAGCTGCACTCAAGCAGAGACGAGTGAGCGAGAGAAGTCGAGGAAGCTGTAAAAGGATCACCGGATCATGAGACATGATGTATCGATGAACCGCCAGCTGATCGGCAAGGGGCGAGTCGCCATCGGGGGATAAAGAAAAAGAAAGAGACAGGTCTCTGTTCTGCGAACGATTAACAAGTCGGAGAAAATTCGCAGAACGCATCACGAATCTTCCTCGTCTTCCTCTTCTTAGAAGCTTCCGTAGAAAATGGAGATCGCGGCGTCGGCTATGTTGGACGGCCTGAAGAACAATCGTATCGGCAAGCTGGCACTGTCGCGCTTCTTATCGCAGAGTCTGTGAGTAGAAAATTATCCCAGTCGCGAGATTCGTAGGACGAGAGATGCTGATGACGACGACCGATGAAATTCAATATTGTAATGCACGCCTTGTATATGTATGCGTAACGCTGGCTGGGTATCTGTGCACGCTTGCATGCATATGATTGAAAATTTGCAAATTTTTCACTTGCACGTGGTGAAAGATGCTGAGGAAATGTCTCCTCACGTAGGGTGATGGAGCGTTTCTTTTTTCCATTTTTACATCCTAGAGCGAAAGAAATATACCTGTAGATAGAAAAAAAATTGATCTTTCAGAGACTATAAGCTGGGTAGTTTGTATCGTCGAGTAAAATTTATGTCCCTTCCACGACGCGGAGAACATCTGTTGATCTGTCTGTTAAATGTTATGATAAATCTCGTTTCTTCAAGATTAATTCTTCCGTGAGTTGCGACGCTCCTTCTTCTTCCGACGATACAATTTCATACATGTAAGTGTCTCATCACTCCGCTTCCTCTTTGTGATCCGGCGGGAATATAAAATATCGAACGTTGAACATAACTTCCTAATTTTTCATGCAGGATGATTTTCGAGGTTTTTTTTCGCAGGTCGTTGTTGGAAAATTGTCGAAAGCGATAAATTAATTATTGATCGGGCCATATTACTTTACATATAATTATACGGGACATATATCGCAGGCATGAGATGGTTAAATGTGAAATAGCAGAGTGAGTGAGAGGGAGGGAGAGAAAGAGAGAGAATTACAGCGATATTACCACATAAATAAGCGCGTCTTATAAATAAACACATCGGAAGAACAATTGTTGGATCGGAATTTTATTATAATCATATATGAAATATTAGAATGTCAGAAGTATTCATTTAATCAACAAACCAGACAGAATATTAAACGTATATTCCTATTAAATGTGCCGTAAAATAATAATGATAATTTATGTACGAAACACGGTTGTGAATATATTATTCCGATAGTTAAGCGCATTGCTGAAATATTTTCGTTCAGGTAATGTCATATATATACACACGTGTATTGTGTTTGTATTTCGTGTCAGTCGATCCTCGAAACTCGAATGAATTCAACTTGCATAAAGTACTTGCATAGTTCGTATATATAATACACATTTGCGTGTGCCTACGCATATATTTTTTTATTGACATTTCACGATTATCGTCGATACTTTTTCCGCTCGTCTTCAATCAACGCAAGCGTATTGTGGAGTTTACAATAAACACGATTGTGTATTGTGTATTATTTGGCACGAACGGTTATACACACTTATCTAAAGTGCTCTTTCGTCGCGCGTTTTCTCAAAATTGATTCTCCCGCTTATTTCGAGATCGTTGAAAATTGCGACAACTCAATTTCTCTTGTATCCGAGAAATCTAGTTTCTCACGAGTGCTTTACATGATTTTTTCGTAATATTCGGAAAAATATTACATGTACCATTACGAGATAAGTGTATTATTGAAAAAAGTATTGAAAATTTAAATATTATATAAACTTTGCATTTCTAGCAAGATTTTTTTCAGAGTTAACATTCTCAGTTGTATCTCTAGAGACACAAAAGCCATTATCTCACTTTATCTATAATTTCTCCGATTAAAAAATTCCCGCGTCTCTTTTATCAGAGCAACACTTTGTTCTTCAAGTAAAGATATTGTTAATTATACATATGAGTCGTGAAAAATAATACAACATCGCTAAATCAAAAACTAAAATTTTTAATATAATGCATTACAAAATAATAAATCTCTTTTTTATAGTCAAGTATATATAAATAAAAGGAAACAGAAATTTTACTAAAATATTATGTTTTGAATAAGTAGAGTTCCATGAAAGAGTGAGAGTTTAATAGAGAGAGAAAAGATAAGCGCTCATTGCATAAGAGAGAACAAAGCATCCTTAGCTGAAGTTAAGATCCACTCAACAAAATATAACTGACGAGATTGAGATACTAAAAAGGAAGTACATATATTAAAATGTAGACTCCTCTAGACATAGCAATTATTATAGATATTATGTTTTACTGCTCTTTGTAAATTCGAATAAAAAATTTAGTAATAATAATGGAAGATCAAATATAACACACAGCCTAGTTAATAATTCATCTCGTCACATTTTTATCATTATGCGATAGATATTTATTATCTCTCATCTCTTTTAATATATTATTTAATTTGTACTATTTAACTTGCTTTTGCACGCACGTTGTTTTTTTTATTTTTAAATTAAATAATAAAAGTACATCGTACATTATAAATTACACTATTCTATGAGAAGGACTAGCTAACGATTTGACTTAAAATTTCGTCAAACGTCCGAAAACACTGTTAAGTCGTATAAGAGTCGATTTTCTGCTTCCGCGAATCGTGATTACGTCTGCGAAGCTAGGGGTAAATGTATATAGCACCGTCTACCGTTCGATTATCTTCTTCTTCTACAGCCCTCTCGGATTAAAGTACACCTATTCTCGCGGGGCTTGCATTCCAGAGACAAGTATGATAAATTTCACACCCACGAATTTCCCGCATCACAACAAATCTGTCACTTTCTTACGCTTGTTTGTTTCATCTCGCGGAGAGTAATCAATCTATCTAATACAGTGTCTCTCGCGTTTAAACCAATACAGAAGAGAAATTGAAAGGAAAAATAGGACAAGCTGATTATGTTTACAATTAAGAAAACGCTCTTGATGTAACAACGATGAGAATAACAAGTTAATTTAGTCTCTTTTCAAGACGGTATAATTTAATCATTCCAGATTGCACCTTTTAAATTAAATAATTGTGCGCGCTAAAAAAATAAATCTCGCTCAGCATGAAACGATTTTACTAATATAAGCGCTTTTCAAATGAATCAAATATTATACAACAGAGGTCTTGTCTGTTTTAAAATATAAAATAATATAATTTTTCGATATATATGATATACAGTAATTTTATTATTTAAAAAAAATTTGTTTATATAATTACATTATTAGATATTTATCTATTATTATTTCAATTCGTATATTTAAAAGTTGAGATAAAACACAGATTTTTTTTTATAAAACGATTAAAGACTTTCGGAAAGCATTTCGCAATTAGGATGGACTTTTCACAATATTTACCTCCGATTTGAAATCGGATCGAGGAACTTTATTTGTGAGAAATACTCGCTCGAATGAAGCCAATTTACACTATTTCCGATTGGAATTTTTTTTTTACATATCCTTTTTTGTTAGAGGAAATTATATTTCTACGTGACAGACGTGTAATTCCGATGTACGTATTTCGCGGTAAATGAGATTGTGAAATTCCGCAGTAAATGAGATCGCTGATAAACAAAATTGTCTACATTTTTCGCATTTGTGATTAAAAAGAAGCGGCAGTCTTATATAGGAATTTTTTTTACAATCTATTGCATATCAAAGGGGGAGAAACTGTCTTGACATTTCTACTGTCCGATATAAGGATCCCTGAAAAAGCTTTCAGTGCGACATTTATTTCAATGGGAATTTAAGGGGGTTCATATTTGAAATTGTTTTATATGTAGGTACATAAAAAAATATTTATTTATTTATCTAATTGGCTTTTTAATTTTTATTTGCAGACAGCATTTTGATAGTGAAATATTTGGAAAGCGTTAGAATGTTATAGCGTTAGATGGTTACATCAAAGTGTAATATTTGCTTCGTTCGTACATATTCTCGGAAATTTACGATACTCGCATCGAAAACTACTTTAGAACATTGATTCGTAGAATCGAAGACGATTCAATCGACGCCGCAATATCGATGATAGCTCATAATTTCGACAAAGTTGTTCGAAGCTTAAATTAAGCTGATTTAACGTTCGCAAATCGTAAAGCAGTCGAATATTACAGCAATATCTAAAAAAGGGAGGTAAACTTCTCAGGAGCAAAAACACGATTCAATTACGATCGCGCAGGAAATGCGCGCGTTTTTATTGTACCGGAAATTTCTCGTGCTGCAATTGCAAAATATACTCGATCGACTCTCTTGACGATATATTGTGCCGCGAATTTTTGAAGACAATTTTACGCGCGAGTTGCGTCTGTCTGCAAAGCAGAATTTCGTGTCGCTCTTGTTTTGCACACGCATGTCCTTTGTTGGACGAGTAATATAAAATGTGCACAAATAATCGCCCTGTTCTCTCTGGACGACGCGACGCTTGCATTAGACGGAAGTGCACTCCGAGGTAAATTTATCTCCTCTTTCGGATGATAGAGCAAACGGACGTTACTGTAGGTGAGTTATTGCAATTAAAGTACGTCCGCGCGATATCTGACGTAGGGACTCGGGGCAGGAATCTAAGTTCCGTAAAATTGCCATTAACTTCCCGCGCGTATTATGTCGGCGTCACACGATGTAGGTTTTTCTGTATAATTAGCTGTACGTTTCCTTACATGCACCAATCAGCGTTTCGGAAATGTTTCATTCAATGCAATCTTCACTGTTGATATGATATGTCAAAATCGTTTGACAGAATATTAATATTTTAATAAAAATGTGGAATAAAGAACAAATAGTTTCTACGATTTCTTGTATTTATTTCGCGATGAAGTAATAGCACGAATGCAGCCAATCTCCGTCGTCGCAAAATTTCATTTACTATATACAGGAGCTGTTGTTCCTCCATATCAATCTCTTTTAAAATATTTAATTTAATTATCAAAACCTATCAACCAGCTATGATTGACGTTTGACGTTTTCTTTCGTCTGACCTCTTCATCCAACACTCCATACAGCAAACCAACTTCGTGTGACGTGTTTATACAACGCTCTATATGCAGCAAACCAAGCAACGTACAGGATACAAGCTAGCATACAAGCTAATCATACAAAAAAACGTACATCGTGTGACGCCGGCTTTACTTTTACTTTTGTTCTTTAATACAACATTATTTTAATGAGTTCTAACAATGGAGAAAGGAAATATTAGGAAAATGTTGGATATTAAGAACAGGGAAGTTTGCGCTTCTCGATAGTGTTATTCTTCTAACTTAATTTTCAAAATTACAAAAGCCAAATATACATATATTTATATATAAAATTATGTATAAAAATATACATAAAATATATACACATAATATATATTTTATATATATTATATATATATATATTATAATAATATAAAATTATATATAAAAAATATATATATAAAATTTAAATGTAAATTTTTGTTTCTCGAGAAAGAGGTTGAAAATTCGAAACGCCACTCTAGCGTACGTCTGTTTCTGAAATGTAAAAGAATTTTCTATACGAAGAGTATAAGAGTATTTTGACATTTATTGATTCATAATTTTTGCTTCTTTCATCCGAAGGAGATGAAAATGTTGCACGTTGAATGATTATTTTATGACCCAGTTTCGACTCACAGAGAGAGAGAAAGAGAGAGATGATTCTACGGAACTGTTTATCGTTAGTGACATATAACATATAATCTGGCTGTTTGCAACGACTGTGCTCGAAACACTGTTTTATATTTCCACGGTTATGCATATATTCCGTGTACTTGTGTAAACCTATACGCGAATAGATAATCGTTCTGCCATGCGAGCCGTTTAGTTTACGTAATTAAAGGAGCGTGAAGTATGTGTCATGCTTTTATCATGTTGACAAACAATCGAAACTTGTTATCAAGCATAAATGCGTTGTCATGCATTTCTGTTATTTCACGATACATTAACATCTGCTATACACATCGACGGCCTTAATTACCGCTTCGCGAGAGAGAGAGCAGAAGTGAGAGAATAACACACGCAGGAGATCGAAACAAAATATACACAACACTGGACGGAACAATCGATCGTGTTGTTATTACATCAAATTAGAATTAGAATTTTAGATCGAGACTCTCTCTGGCGATGCGAAAAATATATATCAAAACTCTCGAAGCGATCTCTGTTCGCATAATTACCATTTAACCCAATTTGCCTAATGTTTTCTCAGTTATCACGTTTGAACTACTTAGCGCATATGCGACTGCATAGGGGAGATCTAATCGTCCCTTTGCGTACCATATGTATTGCGAGGAGAGAACTCTGGCGTAAAGCCAGATCCTACCCGCGCGATGTTATCGCATGAAAGATGATTTATACACGTTATATCGATCGTTGAAAAAAAAGCAATGATTATGTTGCTGTGGTCCGAAAACGCGGCTAATCTAATCTTTTTGCGAATACTTTACGCTGCAATGATTTACGTTTGACCGAATTGATCCGTAAAACTATTCGAAGCTATTATTATTTATTATTATTTATTATTATTATTTATTATTATTTATTATTTTTTTATCTGATTTATTAATATATACTATTATAGGATCGCGGGTTACGGAGATTAATATTATGTTAATTGGAAATAATTGATAGGAGAGTTCTACTTTAGTTTCGTTTATTCACTCTAAATTTATATATATTTATATCAACGCGAGAAAATCTTCGACGGGACTCTATCCGTGAGAGAGCTTAGTTCTTTTCTCTTTCGCGGAATTCGGCCTACTTTTCGGCTTTTCGGTTCCCCGAGCGACGAATATTTCGGTTATCGCCCTACGTGGCCCAATCAAATGATACCACGTTGAACGGCACGTGTTTTTCTTTTGACTTTCGCTCGCAATAACAACGGCATCCCGTCTCGTTCGCAAACAGGACAATACATACAGACAATAAGAGATACAATGATACGACAGAAATAAACTTGACTCGACTCAAAAACATACATGACGAGAACGCAAGCACATCCGACAACCATATAATAATTTCTTAATTCCTACACTATATATTATTAATATATATTATATACTAATGATATTTAACGCGGTAAAATATAATGAAATAATATATAAATAATAAAAATAAAATATAATATAAATAATATATCGAAATAATAGAATAAAGAGAGAGAGAGAGCGGGAGAGAGTAACGCGCGGCATTGATTTATTTTATTTAGCCGAGTGCATAATTGAATGTACGACATACACGTGTATTTGAATCGTTCGCGTTAACTTATCATCCCTTCAGTCGCAGCGGTTTGTTAAGCTTCCTTCCGCACGAGAGAGAACGATTGCAATTTCCTTGCCGGTACCTGCTTGGGGGGCTGGCCGCTTTCTCCGGTCGGGGTTCTCTTTACGTGCTACTTGCTCTCTTCCGACGATTGAGTGGTAACTCGTGTTGTTTCCAGCCGAGGTTAAACGTTCCGCGTATTATCGTTCGCTAATTGATTTATCGCCCGTTAACTATCAGAGAATATTGATATTGATCGGAATTATCCGAGATATATAGATTCCTGGTAACCTAAGGCTCCAATTAATTTCCGATCACGGTGAAAACTCTACTTTCGACGTAAATCCGAGGAAAGGGCGAGAGAGATATAGAGAGAGAACAGCATCTGCGCGATACGATTTCTAATAAATCACATCTGATTAGATTCTTCTTCTGAAAAATTATTACATATATGTTACGAAAGTTTCAGAGTATTTATCAGATCAAATTGCGGGTGATTGTTTGGAAAATATTAATATCGATTTTGATTAAAACTTGTATCATAATTTTATTATCACATGTTGCATTATTTATTTATTTTTTATTTTTATATATATTTTTAGATGCCACGTAATGTATAGCATATCTTATTCGTGTTAATTGTATTCGATTATCTGTAGGAATTTTTAAATGCGATTCAATCGCGACATTTATCTTCAGACATATACGAATTTTCGTATATAATTTAGCAGGCGTTTCAATTTTACTTCGATACCATGTGGTATCGACCAGTCATAAAAGCTCACATGTGCAAAGATTAAAATATTTTATAGTCTCTCTCTATTCGCGACGGGGATAAAACACACATATACACACATACGACACATTTTGTTTTTGATCTCTCGTGAGATTATCGAAAAGGTAGAAGAGAGATTCGGTCGCTTTCGAGACGTGATGCGAATCAAATTTCTTTCCTATACTGTTATTTTTTTTCTCTCAAAACTTAAATTGGGATATAGTCCAGGTAATGGGGAGTTTTAAATGGAATTAAGTCGGGAAGTTTTGAAAATTGGTGAAGCTGTATAATTTTGTGATCCTAACAACATACTAAATTTGCAACCTCGACATTTTTCCGCCGGCGCCGTTAGCTTGTTAAAATGGCGGCAATAACCTGTTTTTTCAAAATATCTCGGCTCTCATGCATTCTAGCGCAAAAATAGTTATTATGAAAAAGAAAGAGAATAAAATTTGCTACAATTAAGGTCGTATACAATTTTTTCGTACAATCAATAGTTTCAGTGAAACAGCCTTAGGAAAGTGAAGTATTTTCTTTCGTATCTAGAAAAAGTGCATTTTTTCATACTCATTTGATTCATTATCAGTTTTTTTATCAGGTGGTACTGTTTTTACTTTCTGCATTGTGTTTATCATTTTGTAATATTATTTGAACATAATGCCGTAATAATTCATTTCCACACCACCCTTTGAGGTAGAGTATATGGCGCGTTTTTTTTTATGTAGTGTCCCCTGTAGGCCTACTCCACAGTAACGTGACTATTGTTTTCAATTGAGTACTCCTGATGTTGATGGAATAGGATCGCTATAATTTTCTTCTGTATTTGCATAACGCGTCAAGTTTACTTTTGATCTGGTTGCAGCACAGGATAAATATCACATATCCTGCATGAAAAAACTGTCTAAGCCACCAATAATTGGTGGAGAGGAACCAACTACAAATGTAGATGAGGCAATGGGAAACACATACTCTTTTTCGAGAAAAACATTTTTTTTTTAAACGCGCCATATATTCTATCTCAAAGGGTGACGTGGAAATGAGTTTATTGCGGCATTATGTTCAAATAATATTACAAAATGATAAACACAATGCAGAAAGTAAAAACAGTACCACCTGATAAAAAAACTGATAATAAATCAAATGAGTACGAAAAAATGCACTTTTTCTGGGTACAAAAAAAAATATCTTACTTTCTTAGGGCTATTTCACTGAAACTATTGATTGTACGAAAAAAATGTATACAACCTTAATTGTAGCAAATTTTATTCTTTTTCTTTTTCATAATAACTATTTTTGCGCTAGAATGCATGAGAGCCGAGATATTTTGAAAAAACAGGTTTTTGCCGCCATTTTAACAAGCTAGCGGCGCCGGCGGAAAAATGTCGAGGTTGCAAATTTAGTATGTTGTTAGAGTTACAAAAATCTACAGCTTCACCAATTTTCAAAACTTCCCGACTTAATTCCAAGTAGACCTTCTTTTTTCTCCCTGTTGCCTGGACTAATGTATGGATCTATTCTTTAAATAATTCTGCTCGCTTTCAATTTTTCAATAGATCACTTTGATCACGATGGTCGATTTAAAAAATTCACAAATATGACACGTGCGTTGTCGACTGATCGTCAAAGATGCGTCATAAAATTGTTTCGCACCACCTGCGAACTCGCGACTGTTTCGAGGATTATCTGGCCGCCACGTTTACCCAATAAATTTGTCTGTGAAAGACTCGGTGATAAACTTCATGAAACCCGCCTAGTCGGTTGGTTAAAAAGTCGCGCGTTGGTTAAATTTATCTCCAGCGGCGCGCCTATTCGAATACGGCTTCTAATTGTGTAACATTGTTCATTGCAAACATTATTCACTATTTTTTTTCATAAACTGGTTAAAAATACTTTTCTCTCGCTTAAAATATCGCGAAAATTTAATTCTTCGAGTACAAGTAATTTTTACGATTGGTCCATTATCTAAATGAAACGTAAATTCTATGCGACAGAGCGAAATGATATTTCGCGATCGAAGTCACAATAGATTGCCGCGAAATGCTAGAGTATTACGCTTTTCATAGAAAGTTGATAAATTGATTTTCTCCGGGAAAATTATGAAACATTTCTCATGAAAATATGTCGCTACGTTTTAGCTCTTTTCTATCCAGAGAGATGCTCGAAATTAAAAATTAACTTGAAAAAAATTCTTTCAGTCAAGCAGTTTAAGTGTCGCTTAATTTGGGCAGCTGGTAGTGAAAGTAATTAAATAAGACATTAAAGAGAACAAATAAAAGAACTAATTTTACTTTTACATTAATCAGAAAATATTATTTTCCTAATTTACAATTTAACTGGGCAAAATATTGAATTCTGACATATTTCGTACCTAGAGACAGTTTTTAAATGAAAAGAAATTAGTTCAAGTCAAAATTGAGAAAATTATTTTAAAAGTTTCAAGTTTTTATTTAAAAATATTCACTATTCATAGGAAACATTTGAAATAAAGAAAAAAGCACTTTAAAAGAGTTTGAAAACTCGAAATAAAAAAAAATTCCTAGATATCCCACAATTTCTATAGTGTAGAATTTTTTTGTGTAGTTTAAACGAGAAACTCTAAACTATTTGTCGAGATTGTGTGTATTTTGTAGAAAGGCTTTTACACTATCGGATTTAATTCTGCCTGTTGTGTAGTGCGTATTGTTGTATAAAGGATTCAAATTGTCGCGAGAATTGTTTCTCGTGTAGTTGATCCTAGCTATCCTCTTTGTTGCCACGTATTTTGAAGAGAGTTTTCATTATTGATTTATATTGAACGCTCTTCTCGATGATGTCTCGTATCAATAAGAAGTACGAATTTCGAAGTTCTATTGATGAATACTCTACTGATAATACGATTACAAGGGCAACAATACGTGTATCGACTCTAATTTCTGAAGCAGACGTCTATTGTTTCATCAAAGTTTCGCTTCCTCTTGGTTTCTCCTGTATGTTTATGCACACACACCTGTGTTAATTTTCTATAAGCTACACTAAATCTTACCTTAAGAAAAACAGCAAGAGAGAAAGAGATAGAGAGAGCGCACGTGCCTGTTAAATTAAAAATAAATTGTTGCTTTAATGTGTACTTTATCGTATCACTACAATAGAGGATAAACTAGATAAAATATAGTTTTGAACTACTAATTTCTCAAAATTATTAAATACGATTTATAATTATTTAGAAGTTGGCTACACTGAAAAAAAAGATTATTTAATTCAACTAATATTTAGTTGAATACGTTCAAATAAATCATTTATTTGAAACAAATAAATTTTTATTTGAAACAAATAAATATTTATTTGCTTTGAAAAGGATTTTCTTATATCAAATAAATATTTGTCATATCAAATCAATATTATTTACTTTCAAATAAATGATTTATTTGAACGTATTCAACTAAATATTAGTTGAATTAAATAATCTTTTTTTTCAGTGTACAAGAATAAATTGAAAAACATATTTTTTGTGTGTGTTCAAGTTATTTTTAAATAAAAAATATGCGATATACTTTATTTGAAAAATTTATAGTTTTATCATTACCTGTTTTTTAATAAAAATAATATCAAAGAATTACGCTAATTAGGAATAAAAAAAAGTGTGTTAATTAATTTAATTCTTTTCCTCTTTCTTTTTATATGTATTTTATAAAATTTATATACCTATATAAAATTTTGATTATAATTATGTCGAGAATTTACAAAAGATAGTTTAGAAGTTTTGAAAGCATAATGAGATCATAAACGTATATAAATTGTATTCATTCGAATTACTCATGTAAAACCTAATGTTTGTCGCATATTTTAAAACAAACAGATCTTGAAAATGTATATACAATAACGTATGCGAATCGATCTAATTAGCATTGCGACGAAAAATTAATTTCGGTCGATATATTTAGCAATGCAAAATTCGACTCTTTCTTCGGTTTCGGATTATTTCGACGCGTTTACGCGGCGCACCTAGTGTTAAAAAGTTTAATAGATAATTGGGTAATAGAATGGATAGGTGAAAGAAGGAAAAAAAGTGCATTTAGCGCTATTTAACACGTGCCGCGTTCTTGGGATAATTGCGATTTTATCGAGCAGCCACGTGCGCAGCTGAATACGGACGAGATTCCGTCTCGTCTCGTTTTGTGTCTCGAGATATAAAAAAGAAAGAGCGCTCTCGCGCTTCTTTCGCTATTTATGCGATTTACGCAAATGGCTCCGAATCGATCCGTCCGAATCCGGAATTTCAAATATCCGGTAGTTCAAATATGCGTTTTATTCGCGCACGATGTCTCGACGTTGCAAGACGTCGATGTTTATAACGCCATGTTATATCGCCGTGCGATATGAATGCAAAGAGCCCTAATAAAAAGAAAAAAAAAAATATATGAAGAAGGGAAGTAGTAATAAAATGACAATTTTGTATTGTTACAATGTAATATATTCCCGAAACTATATACGTCATATCTGCAATATTGAATGTAGAAATCAGACCGTGTTTGCTGTGTGAGGTTAAAAATATACATATATAAATTTTCCCTTCCGGATCGCATAAATATATATTATATCCGGAGAGGCATTCGAAAGCATCTTGTGCTTGTCAGCGTAAATTATAGCTGATTTGTATAGTGGGTTCTTCTCCGCGAAATTACATTACCATATCGTAAGAAAAAGAAAAAAAGATAAAGGAAAGGAAAACAAGGCTGACATCTCTATACCTGAATAAAATGAACATTCGTATGCGGGCCATATCGTGGAATCGCGCAATCACGAATACAGAATATACCAAAATTCGCTTATGTCTCGCGCAACAATAAAATCTTTCAACTAATTCGCGATGGATTTTTTTAGAATGAAAATATTGACTACAGGTTATATTTGCTTTTATAAAGGTTTTTTTTTTTTTACGTCATGGACGACAATATATACGCTTGATATAAGCGCGTCGGACGCACATCATTTTTAATTATTTTCATAGTTACATTGTGTAACACGGAGCGAAATGTCGCGATAAAGGGAAGGTTTAAGCTTATACTTTATTGTGTCGTTATATAATAGAGTGATAAACTAGAAATTTACAGAGAATTTTGTATTTTAGTTTCAAACTGATAATTTTCCTCAAAAAAGTGCAACTAATAATTCCTTATCAAGTGCAATTTAAAATCGTTTAGGAATATATCTATTATGCGAGAATATAAAGTAGAGAACATTATATGCAAATTAATTTTATGTAAAAGATATGCAAATTTGGGAAATACAATTTTATTATTTCAATTTGTTTTATCTACAAAGTTAACAATATCAAAAAATTGCGCCAATTGGAAATACAAACACTATATTTGTTATTCGATTTAATTCTCCCTCTCTTTCTTTTTCTGTGTATTTTATATGATTTATATACATATTTTAAAACCCTTTTCTGGCGTCTACAATTTTATTTACTGAGTGAGACTTGTCTCTTTACGCGAAGTAAACGACTCAAAAACTCTTATACTTCCATTGTTCTCTTATGTGTCTTAAATTGTAAGACTTCCTCTATTAAGTTAGTTAATTAAGCATCTAATTAGCACGTAATTTTGAAATAGATGAGACTTTTACGTAGCGAGTTTAATTTAATGGAGATAAAAGTATTCTTGCTACAGGATGTTGGTTGCGTGACTTTCATTTTTTTCATTAATTTTTCCGATAATAATATTTTATTATCGGAAATATAATTATTTATAAATCATAAGAGAAGCTCTAATTTAAAATTTACATATTGCAAAAAAAAAAAGACATCGAGAACGTTTAATCCGATATACAGGATACAATTTTGTGGCGACTTGTGGAAGTCGACTGACCACCTGATAAGACACAAAACGCCATTCTCGCGTGTCGCGATTAATTCTGCTTTACGGTAGCCTACCTCCTTATTATCTCGAAGGGATCCATGGTTCCGGATAAAGCCCTTTGCTTCCGCGTAAAGCGGTTAACGCAATTTGCGTTAAAAATAAACGTCACCTTTGTAACCCTTGCGCCGTCATCGTGCATAGCCCCGTAGATAGATAGATGGAGACGATAAATTATTATATCGTCGATATAAAGTTTTACGTAACGCCCATCGCCCGCCCATTCTTTTCTCTATTATTGTGTTTATAAGGATGGATCCCTCTCTCTCTCTCTCTCTCTCTCTCTCCTTTCCTTGGTTAAAATAAATTTCCGGCGCTGTATATTATTTACTCTCGTCTACATCGTAAAAACATCCCATCTATATAAGATGTGATAAAAGTTCACGCGTCGTGCTTAGAAGCACGCAAGATGCTCCGGATCAGCGTAAATATAACATTATATCTCGCGGCGAGAAAACAAGACGATGGAAATAAATTGTTTCTCCCTATATTTTTTTTTTTCGCCCCTCATCGCGTCTTACTCTGATTAAGGGCGCGCGGAGGCGATCGAAGGGGAAAGGGAAAGAGTGTTCTCTATAAAGCGACGCGACTGATACGACTGCGACCTACCGCAATTGCGAATGACAGGGGTACCATATATAATATATACATATACATACGCGTATATGAAGATGTATATACATACATATGCTCTCGCGTGCGAGTTATTTCCCCTTAGAAACCTGCGTATGTATGTAATTTGACGGGGAGAATTCCGTCGATCGATATCACGTTTTAAAAGTATTGTAAACAATATCTATAATTAAATATCTACAGTTAATCGATCGTGAGATGATTAGTGAGCGTTTTCTGTGTCTCTCGTATTTTCTCATCTTACATTTCTATCGCCGATCGTGAAACTTTGAGAAGTTGTAGCACAGCGCGATTATAATTGGAGTTGTTTTTCAATACACGACGTTTATATTGTTCGACGTTCTCAATTTATAGGTACAGATATATTTATGAATACTACGTATTATTTTATCATGATGGAGAAGCTCCCAAGATTGGACAAATACTTTTATTATCGATATATTTAATGTAACTCTTAATTACATAATTGAACAAAAAAATACAAGAAAGAGAGTAATTATTTCGACTTTAAATATTGCAACACATTACATATTATAAAATTTCATAAAATACATTAAAATAGCTCCTTTTTGCAACTTTAGTCAAAGTCAAAATTGTAATGTCATAGAGTAATTTAAAGACCGCGATCGTGTTCAACGTAAAAAAATTAAAAACGATAAATGCAATTTCTTATGTTGCTGATTTTATTAATGAAAAACAATTTTTTATGCTGCTCGATTTTATTAATGAACTATATCGTGTATCGTCGATCAAATTAATCAAACTTGCGAGTGGTTTCAGCGATTACATACAAATGCGTATCCGAACTCATTTATCGTTTACTACACGATGGAACACGATATGAATGTATTATAAATGTAGATGAGAATAGGATTTTTTTCGCATAAATTTATCGTGAAAGAAGCGAAGAAGCGAAGATTGACGACGACCTGTCTCGAAAAATTTCAATATGCGCGATCTGAATAACTTGATGTTTATTCGCACATCATCTAACGAGCACTCATCGAAACATTAAGCGATAAAAGAAAAAAAACACGGACGCTTCTATTTTTAAATCCTCATCCGCTAAAAGTATTCGTCGAATTCAGCTTCGCGAGCGGCGAACATTTTGATAAGACATGCTCTTTCCGTTTGTTTGTGGTTCGCCTCCATTAGCATACTCCACATTACTATCACAGGTACGAGATCGATGATTAACAATCAGAAACGGAACGAGAAGGGTTGTTCTCTCTTGTTGAAGGATCCGGTCGATATCAGGAGAGAGAAATGCGTTCTTCTGTGCCGAGACGGAAACCGAGCGTTGTAACACTTCTCTGTCGACCTCTTTCCCTCCTGCTCTTGCCTTCTCTGTTATTTGTTACAAGCCAGTGGAAATATTTCACCGGAATCGGAAAAATTTTCTGCAAACTTTATCATACAATTTATTCGTAAAAAAGTCTATACCACTAATTGTTAACATTAATCTTCTTCAAAAAAATATTAGTAAAAAATATGTATGTTTTTTAATAAAAAGAAATTAAATTTTTATGTCGGAATATAAAAAGAATATGATAAAGTTTTCTAGAGAACTTTTAGAGAACTTATTATGAGAAACTTATGTCAGAATTATAATAGAAGAAGAATTATAACATAAAGGTAATGATAACGTAATTATAGAATCATGTCGTATCCGAAAGTGTCCGCTGTACTAAATGGAATTTTAATTATTTCACGTAAAATGGAATTTTTTTTCTAATATTACGCGCGAAAATTCAAATAAAAGTGTATGAAAATTATGTCGCTTTCGCGACAAAGATGAAATGAGTGAAGTTTTAATTTATTTCTAGAATAATTTGTGGCACGTAAATATCTATCTATTTTAATAAACGATATTATTATAGTTTTACTATAACGATCTTTTAATATTAACTTAAATAACATTTATGTAGCTGTAAATTTAAATTATTATCGAGCGTAAATTCAATTTTAAAGTGCCATGAATTTCAATTAGATGCGTATATGATATCTACTGATCGATAACAAAGTTTAGAATGTTAATGCTATTTTCAAAATTGAATGCAAATAACGGTAATATTGAGCAAATCGTTAACGTGCGATTATTTCCGTACTAATTGTGTCATGAGAAAAGGAATAAAATAGCGAAAGCTAAAATCCTTGCGCATTTTGCTGTTTCAAGTAGAAATATCTATGATATAAGTAGACATAATTGGATGCCGGATCGATGAAAAAATTTTAGTTTGTTCGATTTATTGGAAAATTTTTTTTCTCGGATGAAAGAGAAGTAAATTCAAGTTTGATATCCAAAATTGGTACATGTATTCCTGTAAGAGATACGCGCGTTCCTTTCGTTTCTTCATGCCGTTATTCTTCCCGTTTCTGCTTTTCTGGCATGCGATTTCTCTCTTTCACCACCAAGGAATTACGCATGGTTTGTTACCGAGTTATGGCGTTCCGGGGAATCGGTTCGACTATCGCAATATAAGTCAAAAGCTTCCTATCTAAGACCCAGTTATGTCCGCTTTTACGATGAACGAGCTTGAAACATATGTAGGTTTCCATTGAACAAGCGTTTTTGTGTTGTAACGGTGTGCTCGACGAGACTGTATGTACCTCTAACACATACACACGTAGTAACGTCCTAGACCTACTAGGCCATTTTTTACCCGCAGATTCCTTGATGACCTATTTGAAGTGGATAGGTCGGGATTAAAGTTTCGAGGAACCGGTTGGCATAAACATTCAACGAAAAAGCGAAAAACTTTTGCCAAACTGGCTGCACGAAATAGTACACATTTTATTTTTCATTTCATTTTAAGAGTAAACTTTGATAGCTTTTTAATTTTAAATGGATTTAGGTAATCATCTTTATAATTGCAAAGTATATTGAATAGTAAAATTTCGAAAATTTATTTGTCAAACACTGATCTTTTTAAACATTTTTTGTTAACAAAAAAGGATCGACCTTAAATTTGAGAAATTGAATAAGTGAGAGGATGGTTCGGTAGATCTGGAATTATCGCGTTTGATAATGATCGATCTCGGACGAGACGACGGGCAGCAATATAATTAGGCAGATTGTTTTAAATGTTGCTTTTATAAATAGATATACGAGCGTGTACTGATGCCGTACCCCTCCCCGAGGATTTAATTAAGTAAAGAGCGCTCGCGTTGCTTCGAAAATCGTACGGTCAGCTATTCTCTAAACGGTTTAGTAATGTAATTTGAATTAACAGACAAGATCGCTTGCTATCACGCATACGCGTTGTCTCCCAGATATCAGCAATCTTGTAATTAATGATTATAATTAATTTTATATACCGGGGATATACGTTCCTTCCCTTATTATTTTGAAATTATATTAAGCGAGTTATATTGACCGAAAAAAAATTGATTATCTTTAATAGAGACATTTGCGACTTTGCCTTGATTATTTTAATAAAATTTTATAATTATAGTTATAGAAAAGCAGAAATTGAAAGATTGGCGTAGCTAAAAAATAACTCTTGAGACTTGGATGTATTTATTTCTGTCACTGTCGGTGTAATTATGAATCATTATTATTATTAATATTGTTATTATTATTATTAAAGTTCGATTTAGTATAGCGTACAACCGGAAACGCTCGTCTGTCGGTAAACTAGGATGATTCTGACTACGGACTGCTTATAGTCGGTAAAGCTCCGGACAAAATATAAAGCTGCCATCGTCGGTCATAATCGATAGTTTCCTCAAGCAGTACCCGAGCAAGTCCCGAGATAGGGCGAGAACGTCGATGTACGCGGTTGATAATACGCGAACTCTCGAATCAACTTCGCGACGACACGTTTTTAGAGCAACAAGTGATCGAACGTAATAATCGTTCTCTGACAGAAGGACAAAACGAACACAGGATCGCATAATCTCCACAATGTTTTATCCAATCTTTCTTCACAATCTTTTATCAAATGTTCGAGCGAGTTAATTATGTTTAATAACATGTAAGAGTGAAGAGGAGAATATGTGTGTGGGAATCAATTAAAAATTACAATTTTATTAAAAGTAGAATGATTATTACTCGCTGGCGCGCGTTTATAGAAGAATTTAATTGATACATTAAACTTGTGATGGAAATGAATCAGCACCGTTACCAAACAGAGTTGATTTAATTAGTAAAAATTAATATAAATTACAATTAATTAAAGTCAACATGATATCCCGAGTTTTTAATTGGACACAGCTGTGTAATACGGAATACTCTCACTACAAAAATCAGTAATCTCTCTCTGGAGCACGTTCTACAAATTTATTATAAATGAAAATAATTTTATCTTGACACACATTTTATCAAAAGTAATTATTATTGAATGAATAATCGTTTGCTGATAAAAAAATATAAAAAAAATAGCAATTGCGATCCCACGTTATGTATAGACGCATTTGTATACAATCCGATCTTTAAATTTATTCATTCGCATCATTGCTATGATATTATTATTTACTAACTGCAAATAAAATAAATGCGGTAAAATCAACCTAACTCACGTAACTTTACTGCATGATATTTGTCTGCTGACGTTTTGTTTACGTCGCAGAGTCAGCAGCGGGTGATTAAAAAAAGTTCGAAGGTAAATACGAAAAGATATACTGGACCAAGAATCGGGAATAACATATCGTTCTGTTAAACGCGATCCATTTCGCGGAAGTTCAGAAATTAAAAACTAAAAGTTGGATCTCTCTCGTTTTCCTATTTTTTTCGCAATTCGACTTCCAAAAGAAGCCTTACTTTTTTCCTTTTCCCTCGCGACGAAGGGAAACTCCTACCCCGACGTCTTTCATCGATTGTTCGAGGAATAATGGACGACCTTGAGCAGAAGGGACTCGTGTATAGGGTGCCATTGTCGAAAATCATAAATGACACCTGATTTTTCGATGACGACGTCAAGTTACGTCTAGTTTTCGATCATTTTAATGGCCCATCATGATTACTTTCGCAATTAAAATGTAGCGTTAATTCGCGAGAAAACTCGCTTGAAACTTTCAAAAAGAAGCACAAAATCGAAAATATCTACGAAATATACATAAAGTCTGTTAAATTGAACTTTATTCTCGAGGCTCATCTTTACAGTGTTGAATTTTAGTTTTCGACTCCTTCGTCGACGATATAGCTACAAGACAATAAAAAAGAGACATTAATTTCTATCACTTTAGAAGCTTTTAGCTTCGATATTGTTCGTCCTTTTAACGCGCAAAAGGAGCGGTCCTTTTAAACGTGGAAAAGTTTAACTATGACTTCCTTGAAGTTCAATAACGCGACTTTTATCTTTTTCCTTCCTTCTCGATGTTTTCAACAAGCTTTATAAAATTACGATACCAGGAACGGAAATAATGTGCCACTGGCGTTTCTGACATACTTCGGAATACCTTGGGAATTTCGATATGATAAATGAAAACGGCAATTCCCCTTGTCTCTTATTGATCTGTATATAGGAGACTGTCGATTACAGTGGTAGGAAAAGAAACGATGACAAGTTGTTACATCGTGAAAATTTTCTTTGTAACATTATATAATATTTTCCTGAAATCTGTTGGTCTTTGTATTTTTTCGCTGTAATCTATATATTATTTTTAATGTATAAAATGTTTGTTTTTCTCCCTCTCTCTGTTTCGACCTCTGTTTATACAATTCTGTGAACGTAATGGAAATGTTTCATCTTTATCAATATCACTATTTTACTTTTTCGGGCTTTCGAGAGAAAGGGTGCATTCGTCGCACGTGTCGTGAGTTGTTTCCATATTTTTTTATATAGCAATTACAAAAATGTAAAAATGCCGCGAAAAAATAAACAAACGTATTCTAATATTGATGTTTGTGCCGGTTATTTGCGTGTATACAATAGTTATGAATACGAAAAATTACGCTCGTGATTCGAGAAAATATACGTAAATTTATACAGAAATTTTATCGCCCTTGTTTACCGAACATATATCGATGGCTGTTTCCGTTTTCCTATCATTGTCTTTCATCCGGGGTTTGCTTGGCTCGCGAGCTCGAGTTTTGTTTCGGAGAACATTTCATTTAAATTTCGATATATATTTATAAGTACACTCGGAGATTTTGGGGTAACATGCATACATATATAAATCGCGCTGGTAGAAATGATGTTTGATCTTTATCATCACTGTGTTTTACTTTTCGAGAGAAAGAGTGCATTTACAGCACGTGTCGTGAATTCTTTTTGTATATATTTTATATGGCAATTACAAAAATGAGAGAAAAAACGACGCGAGAACGAGAATGTTTTTTCCTTGAAATTCCGAGACGAAATTTTTCTCCTATTTTTTATATCTCAATATTTAATGTAATATTTGCTTTGAGCAGTCAGATAATTAATCTATATATTTTATAATATTAAATAATATTAAAATAATATTAAATAATAATTATTAATCTATTTATAATTAATCCTCTTCTAAATCTCTCGATGAGAAATTGTTTGTTTATCACTTATTTCAGACACAAAGAGCGCAATTCCTATATAAATTAAACGTATCGAAATCCTATAGAATCCATGAACATAAAAAAAAATTGAGATTGAAAATAGGAATAAAATTTCAACTCGGGATGTCAATTGGATTTTCATGCGTGAAACATCCCATCTTGCGTCTCTCGTGTCTTGAAACTTTTACGGTAATATATATATCGCTTATGGTAATACGTATCCTTTTCCTGGATATAAACGAGCTTGACGGGAAAAGCGATACATATCCAGGGTGCATAGACGAGAACTATATTAATGCTTATACGTGCAACACAAGACGGCTGAAAGAACGCATCATAGATCGAATTATAATTCGATTCTATCTATCTTTTAGCTGACAAAGCAATTTTTCTCGTAAATATAAAAAATGATAACTCTAAAAATAATATTTTATTGTAAATAATCTTTTACAGTATATTTTAAATCCGAAAACCTTATGACTCTTCTACTACGTAATCACAATTTCGTAAATTAAAATTTGCGCCAAGCCAACTGTACATATAATGTATATTTAACCAGAGAATACGTGACAATGTTTATCTGTGTAAAACCAGCAGCATTTCTAATGTCTTTCTCCGGGTGCGGTGTGTTACTCGTGCGAGACCAAATAGGATCTTTCGTGAAACACAAGTTTCGGGATTCGGTAAAATCACTCTCCCGGTTACGTTGAAACATTAATGCGCTCTTTTCCCTTCTCGAGAGAGACTTCGCATCTGCATAGTATCCGTGTGTCTGTTCGTAGACATCGGTTCGCGATTTCGCGATTCGCCGGGAGCTTTTCTCCCTTCGTGACACAGGGTGTTGGAGATTTCTTTCCATCGGGCGACGCTAGGTGACGCCAATGTATCTCCGAGCTCCGTCGCTCCGCGTCGATCCTGGCTCGGTGGGAGAGACGCGGGTCCCCGCACGAGGCAAGGCCTCCCTCAGTCAGTGATGCGACCCCGTTATGGTCGGACCGAAGTGAGCGAATCCAGCCTGCCGCGTCGCGTCGCGTCGTACGCACTTGCCAAGCGCAACAGGACGCGTCTGACTCGAGCCGGACACGTTCCACTTGTGATATGCCTGGCGTCGCCGTCGGCTCCTCCTCCGTCGTGGCTCGCGATCGAGGGACGATACGATCGCGACGATATTACGATCGGGACGTGCGAGCGGCGTAATCGGTGTACGTAAGCCGCGATGCGACGTCGTGACACCATGTCCGTGAGGATCGCAATCGGTGACGAGAAGGTATCGCAGACCCGTTCCGTTTCCTCTCTCTTTCTTTCTCTTTCTCTTGAAAGGGAGAAAGAGAGAGGCGGGAGAGATTTTTTCATTCATCTCCGACACCACTCTCGATGATTAATCGTTGAGGTCGTCTCTCATGTTTATTCGTGTACATTCTTTCTCGATCCCCCTCGAGAGCGATCGGCCAATATATCGCTAGGGGTTGATATATTCTTGCACGAAACCTCGAGGAAAAATTATATAATTACTTTGAAATAAATATGACAACAAACAATATATTTATAGGATTGAGAAACGCGATATATTAATTTACGATTATTTTCGTTCCTACAAAATTCTTGACCGAAGTATCAACTGGAATAACGATAAAAAAAAATAGGGGGATTTGTCTGGTATCCAAGACGATGCGGACATCTTTACGGGCCGCAAGTCACGAAGTGAGGGAGGAGTATATGCAAATTCAGAATGTCAGGCAGATACGAGATGCCACGTAAGAGGGAGAGAAAGAGAGAGAGAGGGCTGTTACTATAAATGATACATTTTTTCCACAGTCACGCATTTTCCGCCGTGACCGCAAAGGTGAAACGAGAGGCGCGGCGCGATTTTCTCTCCCTCCCCCCCTCTCTCTCTCTCTCTTTCTCGCGTGGTCAGATAGTCTGCCGATAGTAACAGGTGGGTCAGGGGTGTTCCACCGTTGAGAATCTCACTACGCCGACGCTGGGCACGCATCGTCGCCCGCGAAGAATTTTCCACAGAGTCCACCCTATACTTACCTCTCCCTACACATATATCTCTCTCTACCTTGTATCCATCTACCTACCTACCTACCTGTGCTCTGTAAATGGCGGCCGGCGATAAACTCGCCCTTGCGAGCCACGCTAGACTCCCTCGGACGCGAGTTTTTTAACGCACGCCATCGTTTCGATTAATGAAAGTCACGATACATCCTCTTACCCGCCATCATCGCGCGCGAGATTAATGAGGGTGGTTAATAAGTAAGCGGCCGGGCGAGAAACGACGAAATGGCGCGTACATCTTCGAGTTAATTATTACTTTAAGGACGTCGGGAGGATTAACGACTCTCCTGGTGGAGCCGAGAGACGATGTTTCATAATGAATTTCATACGACGTTCGCCTGAACGACAAATTGGGCCTTCTCGCGATATTTCTCCTTATTTTCCATCTCAATTTTCAATCCGACGTCTAATTGGATGCATCGAGCAATTTAATATATATATATATATATATATATATATATATATATATATATATAATTTTGTCGAAAACTCTCTTCTCTCTTAAATCTCCAAATGTAAAATTGTTCGTTTACTGATTGTCTGAGGAGTACGAAATACGAGATAAATTCCTATATAAATTAAATCCTCAAAATCCTCTAGAATCCATAAACGTGAGAAAATGGAGGGTTGAAAATAGGAGGAAAATTTTAACCCAGGGATTCTGAATAAAACTGTTTAGATTAGGTTTGTTTGCTTATGATATGAATATATCAACTCTCTTTTGGATTTTTAATGTACTTTAACGTGTTTGTTTTTTACGTACTTCTGAATATATTACATCTATATCTATAAAAATTATATAAATATGTATATATTTCTATATCCATTAAATAGATTAAAGTATCTTTGGGAATCTCTCATGAAAGTCATGAAATGTCTATAATTGCAATTCCTTTAATATATAATTATTTGTATTAAAAGTTCATTTTGTCGCGCGAAAAACAATTTCTCTTATAATAGACAGTCTTAATTCTTTAGAAATGTGCAAGTTTCTTTCGTTCTATACGCGATATAAAAGTTTCGAAGCTTGAAATAAGTTTTATACGCAAAAAAACACGGAGAAGCGTCTTTGCTCCTGATTCGAATATTTTTGCGAAAAATAGACCAATAAAAGAATTGAGTAATAAAAAAAAAAAATACAAAGATTTATATAAAATAATATTCAGACAGATCGCAAGTGCAATACGTTAAATTGCACACGTTGATGTCGCCGCATTTTAATTTATATATTACGACGCATCGAAACATTTGAGTTTTATTATCATCAAGCTTTAACATTTTGAGTAGCAATTCATGTAAAGCCAATAATTGGTGTAAATAATCCAATTGCTCTTGCCGGGTAAATGTAATAAGTATACGTTATTATACGTACGCAGTTATATATATATATATATATATATATATATATATATATATGTATATATACGTGCGTATAATAATAATAATAATAACAATAGGTCAGTTGAAAACTCTCTCTGCCTGGAAGTTGTTCGCTCGCTATTCATCGGTATTTCACATCGTCGTAACGAAATGATTAAAGTTTCGGGTATAATTAACGACCAACTTTCGCGCGAGTCTGCGGAAAAAGAAATAACCCTTTCATGTTCCTTCGGCATAATAGGGTGCATAATTAATCAGTCGTGGCATCCATTGCAGATCGTTCGCTCAATCGGCGTAAACTTTACGATCGAAAGTAAAACAGTTAGGGGCCGATATCGTCATGTTGGGGTTGGTACGCCTGTAAATTGCGAGATAATTAACCCAGGTGGACATATATTGAGAGAGAAATCTTGGACGTGAATAAATGTAGAGATTATATTTGATTCCCGAGCTTAATTTAAACTCGAGATTTATAAGCGTCGAATTTATAAGACAGATGCTTGTAAACTTACTTAGGAAGGAGTTTACAGCTTCGTCGATGTTGTATTCTTGTCGAGGAAAATTGATTGCGAGAAGAGACACATTACGGAATTTTATATATTTAGTCGATATACGTAATTAATTAAAATTTGCCGATAATGCTTCGATCAGTTCTCGTTCTAACGACGAACACATTATTACAGTTTATCCTCTATAGTTTATTATTGATAGAGAAATATCGCAACCAACATATCGCTTTATTTTATATTCTCCAGCTGACGGTTCGAAATAACAATTTTTGCACCCACAAATATTTATTAGAGATTTAATAATATTGTTTCTTGAACAAATGGCTTTTTAAAAAGCTTGACAGAAAATTGATATAGCATATTCGTTAAAAAAATACAGAAACATGATTAAAAAACAACAATATAAAGATATAATAAATTTAGAAACGAACGTGACAAACAAACAAATATAAATAGAATATCATAATATTATCGAAAAAAATACGATATTACACAGCACACACATGTACATTTACAAATACATTTCGCTATTTTGATTATTATTAAACTCGAGGAAGAAAAACACTTTTAAACTTTGAGAACTTTTCATACCGATTTAGCATATAAACGAGCAATCTATGATATGCAAATTGCGGACTTCTGACGATTAAACACAAGTTCATATATTAATTTTGATTCAAGATGCAATTCTTAATCGCTGAAAAATAAAGATATATAAATGTCAATTTATAGAAGATCTATCTTGACTTTTCTTTAGTGTTTCATTATTTTTTCGTAGTTTATTTTATTCAACAAGTCCTTAAAATTTATCGCCCAGAGATAGAGAGAGAAAGAGCGAAGTGTAAAATGCCTTTTGCGCGCGAATATACATTAATTTGCGTACCGGAAATGCTACACAATGAAAGAATTAAGTAGAGTATTGAGAGAACCGGCGATGTTTACCGAGCATTGTGTATAATGCAGGCGCGAGTCCGCGTTTTATCTTACGGGGAAAAGCTTGTAAGTCTTCCGTTTTCAGCACCCGAAGTGCTGAAAACGCGCCCGTATAGTTTCGCGAGCTGGGTTCTCTCGTTTGAAATTCCATTTTCTCATTCGAATAAAGCTACGAGGCGTAATCGCGCCTCGTCGTTGCTTCGCTCGTCCTCTCGTTGTTTCGCTTTTACAAGGGAGAACTTTTACAGCATTAAACTTTTCCCGATGCCGCGTCTAACGATATTATTAACGGCAATAATTTTCGCTAACGTTGCGCCGCGAGAGGCACTTTTTCGCTAACGACGTTGTGAATTGTTTTTTTTTTTTTTTTCGCAACTAATAATTATATCGAGAGAAACATCCGCTTTATTCCGCAGAAAATTTCATTACGAGAATAATCATGTTCACGGTTACCGCGCCATGATATACACAGGGTATCCTGCGGGATGTTTATAGCTTAATCATATGTTCCTGGGATTACATTTATTTTGAGTGAAAGAGTTCACATTAACATGGATTCGAATTGCAAGATTGTTTTTCGAAATTACAATGTTATCATCTTATCATATCAAATTATTACTTATATTATTATCTGAATTAATTCACAATGTGCTTTAGAATTAATTTGTCGCTCGAATAAGCTTGCGCTTTGAGATTCGACGTTAGAAAACGACTGTTTTGATTGATATTCAACCGCGATCCTTCTCAAAGACACGCATCTCTCATTTATTTTGAGTGAAAGAGTTCACATTAACATGGATTCGAATTGCAAGATTGTTTTTCGAAATTACAATGCTATCATCTTATTATATCAAATTATTACTTATATTATTATCTGAATTAATTCACAATGTGCTTTAGAATTAATTTGTCGCTCGAATAAGCTTGCGCTTTGAGATTCGACGTTAGAAAACGACTGTTTTGATTGATATTCAACCGCGATCCTTCTCAAAGACACGCATCTCTCATTTATTTTGAGTGAAAGAGTTCACATTAACATGGATTCGAATTGCAAGATTGTTTTTCGAAATTACAATGTTATCATCTTATTATATCAAATTATTACTTATATTATTATCTGAATTAATTCACAATGTGCTTTAGAATTAATTTGTCGCTCGAATAAGCTTGCGCTTTGAGATTCGACGTTAGAAAGCGACTGTTTTGATTGATATTCAACCGCGATCCTTCTCAAAGACACGCATCTCTTTGATGATGTACTTGTAAAAGTTACAAGATGCACGATAACTTTCGAGGATGAAAAGAACGTCTCTCTCTCGTCAGCCCCGGCTTTCTCTTTCGTCGCCGTTTCTCTTTCTCTTTTCGTCTATATAAAAATGCGCAATCGCGGGTTATCCCAGCCGGAAAATCATTACTGCGATTTCAGCAGGTACGAAAGAAAAAGCAAAATGAATGAACGACGCGCGGGCGTCGGCGATGTAACATTACATATACTACACCGATCGGATCCGCCATTATTGTGTTTACGCGAGTTGACATTTTCCTCTGTTCTCAAAGCATACATGCTTTTGTTATTCTTGCATTGTTTCTCATCTCTGAGGAAAAGTCGTATGTATCGTGGGCGGAGTTTCAAGTTGTGTCTTGATGGTCGAAACTTTTTTACGGATCGAGCGCATCGTAAATTGGACTCTGTTACATAATAAAATACCAACCCCTACTTTTTAACAGTTGATTTTACACAGCAGTTATACTTTTCTTACTTGAAGCAGAACGCGATCTCTTCTTAGGTAGAAGAAGGCGCGAGAGAACATTTTCTGTCGATGGAAACCCGCGAAAAACCAATAAATATCTTCATAACTCAGTGTTTGAATTATTTGCATTAAAATAATCACGAAGAAATTATATACTTGTACCCCTATAATTTTTTGTAATTGAATGATCTTCGCAATGTTACCTTACGTCATCTTATCGTAACGATTTTATTCGAGACTCGATTAAAATCAAAGTCAAATTCATCGTATCAAATGATATAAAAGTTAATGGAAACGTAATCCGATCAAAAATTCCGGTAATTACTAATTACCGGTCGCGCGAATAAAATCAATTCGATGATTACATTTGAGTCTCGTAAAGTTCTCGCTCTTTTAAACATCATCGTCATGCGAAATATCATTTCGACGCCATCATTCCGATATAGAGGAGAGCGCGAAAGCGTTTAGGAAGCGAGAAGCGACGTTTCCGTCCTAGAAGCGCATCTTTCGCAAGGATGCAATATGTAGATACAGGTAGAATCGCGTTTTCTCCTTTCCGGGAATAAAAGCGACGGCGGCAAAGAAGTCGTTCGAAGGAGATTCTTCCTGGAAGAGAGTTCCTTCGCTCCGTTAAATACATTTTAACAGAAACGCAACGTTTGCCACTTGACCGTGCCTCGACAGGACTCGTCGTCCTTTATGCAATATCGCTTTTTATGCCCGGCTACTCGTGAAAGTGTATCCGCGACTACTGCCCGTCCGAGAATTGCGATACAAGTGTTAATTTCGTCCTCCCGTCGTGATTCTCTTCAAGTCCACCTCACGAAAAAAATTCTATTCTCCAAAGAGGACTGTACATATACTATGAAATCTTTTTTAACAGATATTCTTGAATGTTTCTAAAGCATCCTCTAAAACTAAGAAAATATTCCTTGTTATTAAAAATGTCATATTTTTTTTATGTGGATCGTTCAGTTAACGTTATATGGTTATATAGTGTTTCAATTTGCAGTGCAGCGCAGTATTTGTCACTGAATGGTTTTAGTTTATTAGAATAAATAGATGAAGTTAATAAGCTCGAAAAAGGGACTTGAGAGACATATTCACGAATAAGAAATGTATAATAATTTAATTTAATCGTTCAAATCTCTCATGTTTGTCCATACGTTATCTATATCTTTATGGTTCTTCTTTGCCTGTGTGCTGTAAAAATGTATTTTTTTTTATAAATTAGGGGAATATCTGATACTATTAATTTTTAAAGAATTCCTCTTTTAAGGCGAGAGATTTGCTGCCTTTTAATTTTAAAACATCAGGGTTAGGGTGCTCGAGAAATACTTGAGAAATTCTTAAAAGGAGCGTACAATTTTTTTGCAGTGCTAAATGAAAGAAGCACGCTGCAGCACGAAGGTAAACGCGACTTGTGAGGATAATAGCGCGCCTTTCCCCGTCTATACGGATGGATAAAACAAGATCGTTCGCGTGGGACGCGCATCGTGGTGACGTGGCCGCATTGTGATACTCTCGGTCGGCTCGATATGCGTTTCCGTTTACCTTCCATTGATCTCTCCCTCGCGACGGGAGAAGAGACTTGGCTTAGTTTTATATAATCCTCCCGCTTGCGCCTTCTCGCAAGCCCGATTACGCGATCAGCCGGGTCTCATCTTTTCCTTTACGAGAGCGCTCAAGCTATAATGTCATCGAAGCATCGTTATTTTTATATGCGACATCGCCGCGTCCGATCTAATATAAGAGTGTCCACCCACTGATGCTCGTGCGTTTAATTTTCGTGCTCTTTCTCGCGTGCTCATCCCTCTCTCTCCTCCTGTCGTTTGAGCTTTTTAATTTCGCCGTCTCCTATAACTACATATATCCCCTCGAGGAGACACGAGTAGACGTATACTTTGCTCCGACGATAGGCGCCACATTTCTGAGAAACGTGCGTTCCTTCTCTCTACCGCCACCCTCGTAAATATGCACGCGATTATGCACGCGTGCATAACACACGCGTGCGTTTCCGTTCGAGCGTCATTAAAGATGGTTGGAGAGAAGGAGTTGAGAAGGAGAGGGCGGAAAGGGGTATTGTGTCGATATACGTAAAGGTTACCTCATTGATTTTTTTTGTTTTCCCGAGATTATGTTTCTCATAGGTGTCTGTACATGTTTGCGCGCGCGCGCGCGCGTTGAATTACGTCACTGTGTGGTTATTTTAATTATTATGACATCGAAAGGAAGTAAAAACTGTGCTGTGAGCGGTTGATAGGTTTATTGATTAAAACCCGGAAAGTTACTTGCACAAAGAGCAAGCTCTTTGCTATATATTTAATAACTTTCTAATATATCCGCGCTCTCGTATATAAAACACACACATACATACACATGCAACTTTTAAGTATTACGAGCGGGGGTGAACTTGTAAATAGCACGAGTGCACGGCTTATTGGTGAAGCGATGTACGAGAAAAAAAATATATTGCCTAACAATACCTTATTCTTTCGATCTGGTCGCACGAGGCAATATTGCACTAGTTTAAAGGGACGCAGAATTTATTCAACCGAAAATCGCTTTAATAGCGTTTTGTCATTTGGAGCCCCTTTAATTAGTACGTGCGTTATCTAGGATCACTGAGCACGTATATTATATAGTTCTCGAAATAAATTCGCGTTCAGCGAAATTCTCGAATTCGGCGTCACGTTTTATTTCCTGATCCTTGTTATAGATTTTATTGTATATATATGTTTATCTTTGAGAATTTGATTGCTAAAGTCTAAGATAAAATGGACGAACGGTTTTCGAGGAAGCTGTGCAGTAAGTTTGATTAAATTGAAAAATTATTAGTTATATAGGGGGAAGCAGAAAAGTGATAAAAAGTATGCGATATTTGGGGAAAAAAAAATAAATTTACAGCAAAATATCAAAGACTTGTTTGATGTATCCTCGATGTATAAACATGGCTGCGCGGCAGTTGATTCATTTTTAATGTCGCAACAACCCGATTAAGTTAATATCCAAGTTGGATAGACGCAGATAGTTAAATGGAAAATCTTCTTAAGCGACGCGAAATTTTCGAAATGCTCTGATCGATGTGGTCAAAGACTCTGGGAACGAAATATCGCTTCATCTATAGACAAGACGTTTAAAGCCGTTTCTCTCTCTCTCTCTCTCTCTCTCTCTCGGTCAAAGCGATCTTTTGATCGTATTCGACTGAAGGAAGACGTATAGAAATGCGCTGACGTTTTAGTAGCTGTTTTTTATTGACTTATACACCCACACATACATATATAAAATATATATATATGTATATACTATTATAATACATATGTATACTATTTGTTTACGAATGTACGGTTGTACGTGAACTAGCACAATAATTTGTACATACATACATATGTAATTCCCAGTATGGCTTTCCATTTCCATTTGTGCATCTCCGGTTCTACCATCCCACCTGCCTCCATTATATATTTTATACATTAATACTTTGTGTACTTATTTATACTTTCTACGTTAAATACACTTTATACTTATTTATACTTTACACATTAAATTTACGAGGCAGAAGTTGTATCTTCTTTCCTTTCCACGAATGTGTATCGGTTGTTTTTCTTTAAAAATTGCCAATAGTTTTTTAAGATTTCTTAATCTCGAACCGAAGAGATTAAATTTTAGAAAACTTTTCTTCGTGAAGTTTTTAAATTTTCAGTGATTTTAGAAAATTGATCACTTAAAGCTTCATTGGAATTATGTAAAATTACGATATTACACACATATACATATACTATATCCACACAAGTACACAAGAGCAGAGAGATCACATTTCTCTTTCTCTCTATCTCTATCTCTCCTTCTCATTCTCTATATTTGAATACCCGATTCATTTTATTTGAATATTCAAATTAACTGTCAGTTATAAGTTATATACATATCGCGCCTTTTTGTAGCCATTAAAACGTTCGAACGGACTTTCTACTCTATATGTTATATGTCAATCATACGTCGAATGTAATTCCAAATATTTTGACGGGCCCTACGGCGACGTACGTATGATCTATATTGTCATTTATATAACGTTATATAGCTTTATACTTCGACCTATCGAAGAGCGCACACTGAAAAAATTGTAGTCTTATTTTATGAATTTTCCACGTATTTTTGGAATACCCTGTTTTAAAAAAGGCGTCATAGAAGGATCTTCTTACTTTAAAACGAATCCTCCAAAGATTAATTATATCAGATATTCTTAATTTATAAAAATGTATAGATGAAATGAGATTTATTTTTGCAACGATAAAAATTATTTTACAGCATACAGGCAAAGAAAGACCATAAAGAAAGCACAGCACATACAGACCGAGCACGAGACCTGAACGATTAAATTAAATTATTAGGAATAACTGTAGACGACCCAACTGGCTTAATTGATTTTTATTAATTCGATGTCATTTTTATATGACATCGAATTAATAAAATCAATTAAGCCAGTTAGGTCGTCTACAGTTATTCCTAATTTTATTCTTCACTGGCGATACAAAAATACTTGCTATAAATTAAATTATGTTACATATTTCTTACTCGTGAACACTTTTCTTAAGTCTTCCTTTTTCGAGCCACTTATTAACTTTATCCATTCCTCTAATAAACTAAAAACATTCAGTGACAAACTGTACTGCAAATTGCAACACTGTAACCATATATGTTCCTGCAACAATATGACCATATAACGTCACAAATAAACACATAAAAAATATACGACCGTTTATTATCAACAAAGGATATATTTTTAGTTTAAAAGATGTTATAACAAATTTAAGAATATCCGCGTTAAAAAGGATTTTATAGTGCATATACAGTTATCCTATTTTGAGAATTTTTTCGGTGCAACAGTTTAATTTTTTGAACGTACCCTTGTTAAGGGTTCGGTCAAAAATGCCGCTATAAAATGCACTCGAACGTTTTCTATTTTCAAGCGTCACGCCGTCATCATTCATGATGTGTGTGTGTCTATATACTTCGAAATATATTTTCCCACTCTGTACAATCGGTTTTATAACTCGTACGAGCGTTCGTCCACTTTACTTCGCTCCTTCTTTGCGTCAACAGACGTTTTACAGCCTTTGTAGAGGCAGCAGTAAAGCGAGGCTAATGATACGGACGATTGTTGCTTGAAAATCCGGAATAACTACTTACTTTACTAGCCGTGTCTCTTAAAATCCGTTTAACCGTTGCTTTCGAGTCGAGTGGAATCGCGACGCTCAGTGGCTCGCGATAAATCTTATCATCGACGAGGTCGATTATATCCATATAGGAGAAGGTTCTCTCGTATCGATCGCGACGTCGCGTCCCCCCGAGAATTTCATCGTCTAACATAAATCTAGCTTAATAACGGATGGTCGGTATAAATTAAATTATAATAACGCAGCTCGGCGAGATGGAAATGAAGTAAAACGGATATTATCTGTTTCCCTTTCATTATTTTATTCTAAACAGAGGAAGAAAAGAAAAAGATTGAAAGAGAAGAAGCCAGAATCTTAGAGGAAGAATCCGATTTTCCCGAGATTACTTTTCGAGACAAAAGACTTCTAAAGTGATACTTTATATTGAAAATTGAAAACTCACGGGATGCGCGCGAGGCTTCTTTCCATGCTTTTTCGTTAAGGGAGAAGGAAAATCGATTCGAAATCTATGACGGAATTTTTAAATAAGGAGGCGAGGTAAAGCTCTTTGCGGGAGAGAGAAAAGTTCGTATATTTTTTTATTATTATCGTTCGCGCGCGATATCGTTTAATAAAGCTCGTAATAAAATCTGGGATCCGCCTAATTTGACAGTT
The DNA here is from genome assembly GCF_030444845.1 of Prenolepis imparis. Classification (NCBI taxonomy): domain Eukaryota; kingdom Metazoa; phylum Arthropoda; class Insecta; order Hymenoptera; family Formicidae; genus Prenolepis; species Prenolepis imparis. The sequence goes on along the minus strand of NW_028141169.1, from coordinate 1,429,084 downwards.
TCCCGGTTAAATTGGACACTCCTCCGATCTCTTTCATTAAGCGCCAATATATTATGGGACGTCTAATATTCCTCCTCGCGGCCTCGCCTTACTTATAGAGTATTTGCGTAAGTAAATGAACGACCGAGCGCACTCAAATAGATGGGAAAATGATCGGAACTTGTCAGTTCCGAAGAGAATATTATTGCTCGCCGACCTACGTCATTCCGTTTTCACTCGCCTCTCCATAATTGCATCGTGTGTGTGTCTTTGCTGTGCATATTCCATGTACAAAAGTTAGTTTGGGATGCGTGCGTGCGTATATATACGTATATACGCGTGTCACTTCCGCGTAATTTGATATCGGGCTTTAGCGGGACATGGAGCGGTCACGTTACATCACCTGTAATAATTAGAGACTGCCGTTTCGTAGATTTGCTTAATTAAATGCATTATAATGTTCCGATTGTTATCGAATGCAGTTGTCCGTCGAACGGGATGAATATCCGAGCGACGCGACATGTTTGTTGAACGCTGGTTTGACTTCCAATTTACCCTGTTTTCGGGATAAACAGTCGAGTGAAGAACTTTACAATTGATAGCGTTACGTCATATTTTAATTAAGCGTACAATTCACCTCGTATTAACTCGAGATAAATATGTGTAAACTTAATCCTTCTGTCAGTGGATAATTTGATTCATCTTTCCATCAACGTACAGGTATCTAGATCTCAACTGCATGTTTTCGACACATTTATTGCACCGCGACAATTTCTTTACAGCGCAGCCTCTCGATACCTATGTACAAATTCCGTTTTATGTAAAAAATTAGAAATTTAGATTTTTAAATATTAAATCTCAAATTTTTATAAAAATAATGAAAGAATAAAATTAATAAAATAACAGGAAGATAATAATTGTCTAATAAGAATGTAAGGAGATTCAATTGGTTGGGAGCCTGCTCAAGTTAGAAGAGTAAAAGTATTTAAGAAGATTCAGAATATATATTGTTTAAATGGATAAAATGATATTGAATTAAATTTTATAGAAATTAAAGGTAAGAAATATAAAATAATAATTGATGAAAGTAATGCGATGACCCCTTCTAGTTTATTAGGGATTGATCGTAGAATTGCACAAGCAAATAAAAAATATCATTCTGGTTGGATATGGATTGGAGTAACTATGGGATTTGCTGGCAGAAAATTATCAGGATCAGCAAAAATATAAGGGATTTCAAGATTAATAAGAGAAAAAATTAAGAAAAAAATTATAAATCCATAAATATCTTTTGAGGTGAAATAAATATGAAAAGGGATTTTATTTAAATTTCTGTTAAAACCTAATGGATTAGAGGACCCAGTTAAATGAAGAAAAAATAAGTGTATTATTACTATTATTGAGATAATAAAAGGTAAAATTAAATAAATTGAATAAAATCGATTTAAAGTACATGGGCATCGAACATTCTTTTTCGTTATATTTCAAGAGAGGTTTCCGAATATACAAAGGTCCTTTGTACTTTGGTTTCCGCGCGGAGAAAAGTTCCGATACATTTTCGACATTAAAGTCGCTCGAAAATTGCTCGGGGGTTCCCGGTTCATTGACAGAAGGGTTAAACCGACCCACAGAGGTCGAAATGTTTCGGCGATGAATTCTAACGATGATGACAACGCGAATATTCGCGAAAAGTCGGGATGGGAATTTTCTGTTCACTTTTTTTTTGTTTCGCCCGGATTCAACATCCGCGTGTATACCTTTGCCTTGATTGCATAGTGATTCACCCGTCCGTTGCATAACCCGCGCGCGCTCCGGAGGATCCGATTATAACTTACTCCCCCCGGCCGGGTGCTCGGATTCAATTAGCGGGAGACGTGGATTCAATCGCGGTTCGGTTTTGAGTAATCTAATCAGAGAGAAGAGTAACAGTCGCGCGTGGCGGGACGCTTCATTATCTAATTTGGGCTCGCGCGCGCTCATCCATGCGGCGGCCTGTTAATTTCCTATTTGCCGTTTCGAAACTCCAAAGTCGGTCGATATAGGTACGCCCGTCCAATAATATCGCGAGACAATGAAAGCGAGAAACGATGACCCACTTGCGTGACGGATCCACGTGGTTCGGCTGAATCGAAGATGTTGGATCCCGAAGAAGGGACTGGATTGCGCACACGAGTGACACTTTTTTTCCCTTTCTTTCATCACATAACTCTTCTCTTTCTCTCTTTGTCGTAAAAAGGTACGTAAAGAGATCTAAAAGAGCGGTCGTTTATAAAACTTTCGCGTCGCTCGTTCGCTAAAGGAGTGAATGTCTACTTATCGAGGCGTTTATTAGCGTCGCTGTTAGGATTAAGACGCTGGGATCAAGTGGGATTTAAGTGGGAATTGATGCTACGTTTTCTTTATTCGCCAGTGGACACTATATAGCGCAGGAAATGTGTTTCGTTGAATTTAAACCTCTTCGTTCTGCACCAATTCCGTTCGCATTAAGTAAAAATGTCTCGCAGAAACAGCACCTTGTTCTCTCTCCCCTCTTTAATACTATCTCGAAAATATAATATTTTCTCCTTGCGTGGAGTCGCAGGGGTGACATCTTTATTATTTTATTTCCGTCTTTACTTTAAAAAAACATACCGCGGGATGAAATAATTGGACTCTGCTAAACATTTTTTTATAAAATGTAAACGTATGCAAAAAATATGTATTTGTGTGTAGAAGCGGCGCACACACATATATTTTTGTCTCTTTAAATGAAATTTGAAATTATGAAGCATTTTTGTAAACTTTCGTCGCTTTTAATTTTTTTCTTAATTTATGAAACGAGGGACCTGCTAGCGAGCAGTGTGTTTCTTTTCAGCGTTATATAATTACGAGTAAATTAAAGTTGATAATAATCAAGCAACCACGTCGTCGAGTTCGATATATAATTTCCATCTACATATTTTTATTTTCTTTGCGCTTTACGATTGTGCATATATAGTGTTTCATCATCGGGAGAAATTTTAACGATGACATATTCTTCGGATAAAAATACGAAGTCTGGTTTTTGGCGAAAATTCGCGATGAGAGGCAATCGAATTTGCCGTAACCTTTTTAATCTTCGACAGGTTTTATACTTCAATGACGATTAAATAAATCGAATTTGCGGAGATAGGAAAGAGAGATGGAGAATTTTGTTTAGACGGAGAATTTTATTTATATATCATTGACGTGTTCGATATAAATATATACATACGCGAGAGCTCTTGAATTTTCAATATTCAATAATTCTATAATCGTACATGTAACGACGGTCATTAAATAATTAACATTTGCAAAAGACAAACTAAATTATCTCGCTTTTGCCTTTGAGCTCTTTAAACACGTATGTAACACACATGTTTGTAAATGCTGTTTATTGGCAGGTTCTCTTTCCGCTTGGATTAAATATTCGTTAAACGAAAATATTGCAATCGGCAATTTTGTTATTATTCCATTATTTCGTTTTGCTAAATAAATAAAAAAAAAGAACACCGACGCGCGGATATATTAATATTGTAAATATATCGGTTTACATCGCAGATATACTAGTACATCCCTCATAGTTATGCTTCCTCGTGCTAAGTCGCCGTCTGCCGGAGCTGATAAAGTTTTAAGCGGACGTTAGTAAGTTGACCAAGTCTAAGTACGTCACGCTCGACGGATTAAAGTGGCTAAAAATGACGAGTCGATAAGAGTCTTCTCGTCCGTAGCTCGGGGAACGTTTATAAAATGCCTGGTTTCTGGCGCATCAATCTCTGTTGTCTTGACGGAAGGAGAAAAAAAAAAAAGAGAAAATGAACGGAGCATGTCATTATGGCGGAGGAAATCGACTGCCACGACCGGCACGGTTTTCCCAACGAAGTTCACCCACAGTTATTCGATTCAGACGACGAAGAGAAGCGATGTTTCGGAAAGCTCGTCTTCGTCGTCGTCGATAGCCGATACACGAGGCTCGGAAAGTTCTCTTTTGTTCTAAAAGTTTCACTATATATACGAATATATAGCTCTTCTAAAGGCAGTTTCAACAATACGATGGGTGTTGATGGATCATTATTGAATATAAACGTTCGCGTTTTGATAAACAAGAGATGTTTCAGAGATACGCATTGCATATATATTGCATTTTAGTTAGAAATTTTTAAACAAAGTTTTTTTTAATAAAACATTTACCTTTCAGCAGAAAATTGATGAAGAGATATTATTTTTGTTTACGCACAATTTTATTTCTCCGCGTAAATTCGTCGTTTTGTAATTCTATATCTGCGTGAATAAATTCGCATCGCAAATCAAAATTCGTAATCGTTAAATTAAAATTCGCGCTTTTTTCGAAAATTTGTTTCGAAAGAACGTTAATGGTAATCGCTCTCTGGTAATTCGATCTGGCAAAAGGGGGTTTTGTCTCGATAGGCGGTTTGAAAATCAGCCAGACACACTATCGTTATAAAATCATAATTTGCAGAAATTCTCTTCAATTTAACGTTCATTATATGAATGCAGGGGCTGCCCAGTCCGATATAAAACAGAAATTCAGAGCGCGATATGGCGCGAAAGCGAGTTTTGACGAAAACCCCCCTGATAGGCGGCGGGCTTAATTGAAAAATGTATTTTCATTAACGTTTCAGCGTACATATTCATTATTTCTCGTCGGCACCGACAGATTGGGGTGTACATTTTTTTTACATTTTTTTCGTCGTCATTTTTTTATTTTCGCCTCACATTTTGTTTCACTCGTAGAAAAGCGCTATACGAGCTTTTGTTTCGAAGAGAAAAATAGAGCTGCGGTTTCTCTCCCCCTTTCTTCTTGTTCAGATTTTTTTTACTGAATCGTCTCGTAAGTGTACTAAAAAGTGCTAGGAAGCATGATTGGAAAGCATGAAGAATTACAGGGAGGAATATCTCTCCTCGTGTGAGGGGAATGGAAGGGACGTCGGTGAAATTCTAGTTTAGGGAATATGTATCCCGAATATAAACACGAAACTCTGTATGCAGCTTAGATGCGGATTGCGCTAAATATTTTAGAGAGTTTAGTTTAATCTCCTCTCTCAATCTCTACGTTAATAATAGTGATACTTGTTCATTATTTTCCACCCATGTACATATAATAATGATAACGCTTGTCCATTTTTTATATAACAAAAGTTGAATTAATAATGCAAGTTACTTCTGCGTTTGGCAAAGTTGATATTCCTCGTCTCCATTATACAGATCTCCATATAACAGATTGAAATAAAATTTGTATATTATATAATTTATATTAAAAATAAGCATGAAATGAAGCCAACAAAGATTCCAGGGGTTATATAAGTTACAGAAAAATGCAATTATCTTATAAGATATAATATAACTCTCTGCACTGTTCTTACACGTTCTGTACGTTCAGTATCGTATTTATAGTTTTATCTGTTGCACGTTTATCACGACTTTATGGTTGATTCGATCTACATTTCGCGGCGTTAGTGACGTAAAAAAAGTGGTGCACGAGTTTAAGAAGCTCGAGTCACGCGTCGCGGAGGTTTTGAATTTTATATCGGCACAGCTGCTCGGAAAACTAGGCTGACGCCTGACAAGTTGGACGTAGCTCTTTAATAAAGACGTCATATGAAGAGGGGAAGGGAAAAAAAACTTATATATTAACTTCCTCGTAAGGAGGGAAAAAAGGGGAAGTTAGCGTCTATTTTTCACCGCTGGTCCGCTGCTTGGAATCGATTATGCATTCAATATCGCACAACCTAACGTATATATACACTATACCGCGGTATAAGAAAGAAAAAAAATTTCTTATGAAATATATTAAACTTTCAAACCGCATTGTGTGAGAAAAGAAAGGGAAAATTGCAAATTCGTGGTAAACATTCCGTGGGTCTTTAAATATCCACGTGTAAATATACGATCGTACACACGTGAGTTTCCTTTACGTATGTGTGTATGTATTAATGCGACGAAAACAATGTTTTTATCTAAATGTGCCATCTGTTGCATTTTTTTTCTTACCGTATGATGTATACTAATTAAACGTGTGCACTCGTAACTCTTTAATTAAGTAACGAGCATTTGAACAATTAAATTCTTTCAGATTTAATGTAATTTCAAACCAGCGTACTGTACATTTGCGTATCTTTCTTTTTCATTATTCTCTTAGCAAAAGCGTATTTATATGTATGTATTTTATATTGAATCTGTGAAATATTCCATAAAATCCAAATTGAAATTTATTTCGAAAAAAATACATATTAAAGCGACAAAAGTGAAACAGATACATATCTCTGGTTTCTCTCACTAGGTGTAGGTTCGACGCGAGAGTGAATTCTCTGCGAAAGGAGAATAATGGTGCACATCTGCGAGTTTTGTGAATAACTGAATTCATGCTGTCATTGCTTTAGAGCTTTATTCACGGAGGATAGGTGTGTCACTAGAATAAGAGTGAGATATATACATATATATTCCCTTTATGTGCAACGTGTTGCAAAAGTCGTAAACAATACTGGGAAACGACGTACATCATTCAGGCCAAGTACGGACTTGAAAATTTCGTCGCGATGTATCTTATATCCCGGGGGGAAACTCGCAAGTGCGAAAAAAGTGACGTTAAAGGGAGAAATGCGAAAAGTTAGTTCCTAAATGCGATGTTCTAAGATATCCTGAAAAAGTTTATATATAGAAGGATGAGGCGAGAGAGATGATGTTCGCCAATCTCGAGACAAACTTTATAATAAAATGGAAATCGAGGCGATGTGTATTTAAGAGAATGTTGAGAATTACGATTTTTCCGACAAATTCAGAGACGACGAAGGCAAATCAAGCGTAATAAAATCATTAGATTAATTCGCTTCGTTACTCTCAAACAGATTTTGCATTGATATTTTTATAATGAAAACTTTTTAACGTTGAAAAATTTGAAATATCGCGTCCGAGGGAAAAAGGCACGTTTATTCTCTCTCTCTCTCTCTTCGCGAATATGAAAGAAATATTATCTAGAGGTATATCGCGTTACTATCATTAAGTAAATTCTCTGTGCAACGTTTAAATATAGCGACGTCCAACGAGCAAAATGTACATCCTCCCTTCATTTTCGCGCTTATTGATTATCAAAGGATGATTCATTAGGTTTTTCACGAATCCGTTTAACGAAGGGAAAAAGATGGAGCGCCCGCGAATATAATTGAACGGGAAAATCGAACGGATCTCTCGCTTTATACATGTGTATACAGGAGAGGGAACCTGTTGCTCGCCTGTCTTCCGGCCGTCTGGCACGCAGGGCGAATGACTTTTTACTATTCTCGCGGTTAGCAAGAAAGCGAGGGTGTGTGGTGGCTGATTAGGTTCGCTCGTTAAAATTATTTCGAGCCGCCGCAACTTGGGCGGCCTTTAATTGTCGCGGACTCGAGAGGTGGAAGGAGAAAGAGAGAGGGGAGCGTAAGAGTCTCAACTCTCCGGGAAAGTCGTCACGCGAACTTGACGGCGGTTTTCTCTCCGCTTGTCAAGCTGGGGCGAGTTCGCTAGTTCGCCAGCCAGTTCGACTCCTCTCTCTTGTCTCTCCCGGGAAAGTCCCGGGGTCGAAAGCGCAAACTCTGCTCGTTTATCGCACATATTATTATACATCCTTGCGGTGACAAGCGCCGACAAGGGTGACGCCGGCGAGCGAGATTGCGAGAAGCGAAGTGCTAGAAGCGAAGTCGCGTGATGCTTTGATGGAAATAAATTCCTTAAGGGCGGATAGATGCCCTTTATTTTTCATACGAGCAAAATATTCCTCATTTCTTTCGCTACATCTTTCATCTGCTCTTCTCGTAGCGAGAGGATGAAAAAGGAACGCTCCCCGCTTGTGATCATCGTCTTCGGAAGCAGATATCAATGAGGGACGAGTACCGAGCGGAATTACGAGATACGCATTTGAGTTCTTCTTCTGTCGTATATATATCTACGTATCTCCCCCTTTTCTTTCTCTTTTCGCGCTACATTTTCTTTAGATCCTACACCACAAATAAATTCTTATCACGCTCGGAGCAATTTTCAAGGAATACGCAGATACTCTATAAGCGTCTGCTCGTATCTTCTAAAACATTTGCCCGACCCCGGAGGAAAATTTCTGCCAGAATGAAAACTCTCTGCGATATGGATATTCGATGAGGTTATTTTAGCCGGTGTTCGCAGAGAGCTCGGTAGCTTGACGATGTGACGCTATACACGCGACAAGTTGACACCGTGATCGATCGGAAGGAACGAAAATATTTATCAGCGCGGAGAAAGAAGCGCCCGGAGAGCGATCTTACTACCGTTCCACTTTTCGGAAACAAAAGGACGCGCCGAGCTGCTTATAGAAAATAGTAATATCGAGCGGGTAACTTGTTGCGAGGTATTTCGAGAGAGAAGCCGAGAGATCGATGAGAGAATTTTTTTCCTCCGAAAGTGTATCGCTCAAAGCAGAACGGAACACAAGCGGAAGAATGTTCAATCTTTCCTGGACTGATCGATAGTAAACCAACCGTGCAGCCGATTGGATTCGTTCTCCCTTCCCCTTGATATGCAAATATGTTATGGTACACATGCTGAATTGTTACGAGATGCCCTAGAGAGAGAGAGAGAGACAGAGAGAGAGAGAGAGAGAGAGAGAGAGAGAGAGAGAGAGAGAGAGAGAGAGAGAGAGAGAGAGAGAGAGAGAGAGAGAGAGAGAGAGAGAGAGAGAGAGAGAGAGAGAGAGAGAGAGAGAGAGAGAGAGAGAGAGAGAGAGAGAGAGAGAGAGAGAGAGAGAGAGAGAGAGAGAGAGAGAGAGAGAGAGAGAGAGAGAGAGAGAGAGAGAGAGAGAGAGAGAGAGAGAGATTGACCGAAGGATCGATCGGTATCGGGAGCGGAATTACGTCGAAGGCTCGCCAATAAACGTTCTCGCGGGCGAATCGCGTCAATCGATAAACTTTCGCCGCTCGTAAAGGGGAATTCTGTCGGTGTGTTTCCTCTATTAACGTCAGGAACGTGATTGCCAGGTTGTCCGAGAAGCCTCGTCGCGTAAAGGGAAAGCGGAAAAGCCGACCGCGACGAAAATCACTCGCGGAAGAACAAATGGTACCAGAAGCCCTCTGGAGAATCGGTTAAGCTTCACGCTTTCGAGTGTACATACACGCCAAAATACATGCATATATACACACGGATAGAGCCTATATCTCGACTCTTCCACCTGTCGCTACGTATGCTACCCCCACAACGAGGACACGCGCGCGAGGAATAATCCTGTATAATCGAAGTAACCCATCCTCCCACCAACATCCTCATCCCGCGATCTTGCGGGTGATAACCGCACAATATCCGGGATCGACGCGATACAATTTTTCTTCGCAACTCGACCCCACGTAGACGAGAGTCTACGTGCTTCGGGATTGGCTTCGGGAGGTTCACCAGACCCGGACGCGGCGAGCTCTGCTCTGTCTCCTAGTGGTGGTGGCTAGGATCGATCCAACCTCCTATCTTCCGACCACCATTCCACCCCTCTTTCGCCTTCCCTGTCGTCCATCCCGTACTCTTTCTCTTTCTCTCTCTCTCTCTCTCTGCTGCTGCCCAGACCCGATGTGAACAGATCCAACGTACAGCATGTAGCATCTCGGTTTGGAGTCCGGATCGTCTGGCTGCTTGCTTGCTCGGTGTCTAGATTTCTCGGATCTCTTTCATAGCTTTTTTTTCTCTCAATTATCAGTATCTCGTGTGATGATTTTTTTGCAAATTTATACGCGACGTTTATCGATATTTATCGAGGTCTGACAATGCTTCCCGAATGGTTTTAATACAGTACTCTCTCCTTCTCTTAATTATTTTAATTGTTTTTCACCTTACAAGTAAATGTGTTACAAATAAATTTCACAATTTTTTAGAATATATAAAACAATTTTGAAAACTGTTTAATTTGATAAAGAACAAATTGATTAAATAAAATATTATGTGGTATTTAAAAAAATACTAATGTTGTATAAAACGTAAGATATAAAAAAAATTCTTTTGTGCAATATATTTTTTAAGATTATCCAAACTCTTATATTTGAAAAAGTACAATTGAAATAATCGGGGATAATGAAAATGGTCCACCTTATATATAAAAAAAACCGGAAAGTATATTCAATTGTGAAATCTGAATAAAATTGATTGTATAATATTTTTCGATATCTCGTTAAAGCCGCAGAGCGTTCAATCTTTATGTAAAGAGATATGTTCTTCGTGTTCTTTTATGTTCCTATTTTACTTTCATATTGTAGAGTTCTTTCGACATTTGTCTCCGACAAATCGCAAACTCAATTTTATCTATTTTATAGATTCTCCAATGAATTTGATGTCATGTTCTTCTCTCTTGAACTTTATTTCGAAAATTTCGGGATATACAATTTCCTCGAAAAAGTTTCTTTTTGGAATTTCACGGTGCGGTTTTGTTAGAAACTGCCTGTCAGATGCTTTCAGTTAAAATTTACTCTAAATTTACTCGTTGCTCGTTTCATCTCTCTCTTCCACCGTATGCTAGGCTTTCAGGTGATTCCCGTTAAGGTATTCGATATCTGCCTTTTAGCACGAACCAGCATGCCAACGATATATCGAACAGAGAATCGCGTGAATTAACGAGATGTTTGAGATGCACTTTTAATAATTAATTTACTGTCTAGACAATGCTTTGCTTGTCAGTCGAATAATAATACTGTCTATATATGCATATATATTTATTAATAAAAGTTATGAAGGACTAATTAAAAATGATAACAATTTAATGCGAAACAAAACTTAAAATAACACTTTTTCTTTCTTATTTGCCATGCAATAATTTTCACATATTAATCAATATAATATTTGAAGATTTATAATTTCCTTTCATTAAGTCAAAAGGTTATCATTAAATGCAAATTTTTTGATTAAATGTCACTTTTAATTAATTTTATTATCTAAAAATATATATATTGACAATTATATTTTATTATTATTATATTAAAAAATATATTTTCTAACAGATAATTTAAAAAAAAAAAACATTTGAAAGGGTATTTTTTTAATAAACTCAAACAATTCTTTGAAAGAAGAATATCATGATAACATTGTTTTATATAGGAGAAATTATTAATAAATAAATTATTAAGAATACAGAGTTTTATTATAATTTCTATTCGCACACTTTCTAATTTTTAAGCTATCTCATCTAACTTTGACGGGTCTAACTCGATGAAACACTTTTGATCAACGTTTCCTTAATTTCATTAATAGATTAAGATACAAGATCATTGCGCATCCGAAACCCGCAGAATGAGATAACTTTGAAACTGATCGCCATCGTCGGAGAGAGAGCTGCTACTTAATATAAACTTTATCTCTACCTCGAATTGCAATTGAATCTCTTTTCCTATAAAGTTCGTAATTTACAAGCTGTAGTTTAACATTATTTAAGCAGAAGTCGATTATAATATAGAAAAAGAGAGAGAGAGAGAGAGCGCACAACCATAAAATAAATATAAATAAGATTAAAGCAAAAACTTTAATTTCTAAAAATTTTATTACGTCATAAAAATTTATTACATACATTAAGCAATTTCTTATATCTTAGAAGAAACTTATATTTCACGAATAATATGTCTCGCTGTGTTTTGTGTCGCGTGAACTATTATGATAATTATACCATTTAGTAACGTAACATTATTTTCCGGTAAAGTTATATTAATATTCCTTTCATCACACGTGTTCTTAAAATATTTCTGAGCACGAAATGAATATTATTCAGACCTTTAGAATCCGGATGTCTCGATAACGAAATACCTTCCCATTTATAGAACTGCATATGACACATAAAAAGAACATAATTGTATTTATTACAATATTTTCCATTCTTTATATAAATGTAATAACATATTTTCCCGATTTTCTGAACTGCTGAAATTTTATATCGAAACAACAGTTGCAAATATCATTCATAATACACTTTTGATGCAACTATAATACTCCGTATACGCGTGTGTATTTTCTATCTAGTGTTTGAAGTTTTGAATGGCGCGGATTTGAACTCGGTATATATCTGTATATTAAAATCTGTAGTTCTCAACATCTCGCGAACTCTCGGAATCCTTAATTTTGTATTACCAGAAACGATCGAAGGTAGCCAGTTCTGCATAACTTACGAGGGAATTTACATTATATTCGTGCATTCCAGTAGATGAAAGAAATGAGAGACAGAGACAGAGAGAGGAGAGTTTCGCGCGATGCCTGAATTCGTAATTTGTCTTTCTTCGAAGTTTTTGCTGATTACGTATTTCTCGTATTTTCCGTATTTTTTTTATCCATCACGGAAATTTCCACGGAGAAATCAAATTAACAACTGATAAAATTAACCGAAGAAATGCAAACCGCAGCTCTGGCACACCGCGTGTGATCCATTTGTTGCTCTCGTATTTCTCGCATTTTTGTATTCCGCGGATTTTATTCGTAAATGAATAAAGACAGATGCGTATGTATGTATATTTATATACATCGGTGCAACAGGGATGTAAATAATTCAACTCGCTTCCATCAATTTTGCCGTCCGTATAACTACGTCGCTGTTTAATGTCTCCCTCTCAACTTTGTTTCCTCTCTCGTAAGTTCTCCTTTGTCGGATATAAAACTCGCGAAAGGCGTGTCCTCTCCCATCCACACTCTTTCTCTTCTCGTACTTTTCACCTATTTTTCATTGTTGTGTTCGCGCGGTGGACCGTGAAAAGCTGCGAAAGTGCACGATGAAAAAAAAAAAAAAAAAGAAACAAAGAGAAAGTTGAGCCTTACTTTGTTATTAGGAAGAAAATTGCCGTCTACGTTATATCTCGTCGTCTCGCCTAAATTGCTTGTTGAAACTCATTAAAAGGGGTTCCACACACGTCATCGAATATCGACGCGAGCTAGGGTCGGCGAGATACGATATATATACAATATTTCTTGAGTGATTTCATTGTACCATCGGTCATCCGTTGATACTACTCGCAAAATTCGTCTCTTTCCATCATAACGAGAAATTTTTCTTCTCTCGCTACCTTTACGCAAATACTGTCCCTTTAATTCAGCCAAGTCTCTCTCTTGGGAATGAGAAGAAAATATTTACTGTTATATAATTCAATTTTTTATTACAATATTATTCAATGAAAAAATAATTTTTTAAAATATTTATTTATTTATATGTTTAGACGAGAATATGTCTGAAATCTTTTAATTGAGATTGTATATCGAATTGTGTTAAATCTTCATGTTCTTTTGCAAGAATCTCTGAAGTTTATTATAAAGTATGTGCGTAATCCTTTGTCGTGATAAAATATTTAAAAATCAATCGTTATCATATCGAAAGGAACTTGAATATTGCGTACACTTCTATCCATATGACGTCGCCAGATGTCAGTGATAAATTTGACGTTGTTCCTTCATCGTCGTCGCGATGTACAATATTTTCTAGTCGTCACATTGATATCAGCGTACCACATTACACGTTCATCTGACCTGTCGCGCGCTCATAAATCATTTTTATTCCTAGTCTCAGTTTCATCAAAATCCACTGCAACATATTGCGGATTAACATATGTTGCAGTCAAATTAATCGATTAAATTGTAATTGCGGCAAAACTGTTTATAGTCCAAAAAGATTGGTACTTAAATGGGACTCTCCGATTAAAGTCCACCCACACTTAATGGCATATCACGCTTGGGGCTAACCACATGCGTTATAATAATTCAATGTTTGAAAGTCAATTTTCATTATATTGTTTGTTTAATTTAATGACAAAGAGAAAGAAAGGAAAAGAGAGAGAGAGAGAGAGAGAGATTCAATGATTTGGATACGTTGTAATTCTGTAACCTTTAATAGTAGTAATAATAACGAGTAACTGTTTATTGGTCAATAATTGCGTAACATTAATATTATCTATTGTCATACACAATCGAATGAGAATGTATCGCATTTGTCTGCTAAACAGTCGGGTCAAATTGATGATTAGTTCGAGGTTACATTAATTGTTTAACTATTTCATTTTGTTATGTGATTACTCTATTACAGAAATATAAATGTAACAATATATACAATGTAAGGATTTTATTAAATTCTAATTGCACACATAGACATATACATAGAGACTATATCTACGAGAGGATTACAATATAGGTCAAAATAATTAAATGTGTATCGGTAGAATTTGATATTTCGGGCGGTTTAATTTTCGCTCGTTCACATTTTTTTTCCAATCTAAAGATTCATTATATTGTTTTTGCGATCTTATGAATAGCGAATTCTGCACTCGGATGGAAAGGGATAGTAAACAGTTTTTAATAAGTTTTCTCATATGGGACCAATTCTTTATTATTACAAACTTTGTGCACGTGTAAACAGAATTTTTTATCAAGTGCATATTGTTTGTATACATGGTGCATCCTACAATTTGCGAGTATAATTTTAACGACCTGTCCGCCGATAAATTTGTAGACGATCCGTCTTGGGTGGAAACGTGTCTCACTAATATTTTTCGAAATTTCTCAATTCTACACGTCATGTAGCTCTTTGCAAGTAAGTTTCAGATCAAAATATCTTGTTAAAGAAAAAAAATTTAAGTAAACTTGACTGAAGAAAATGATTCTTTCATCTTTATCTTGCAGTCATTGCTCTCTTCAAAACTTTTAAAAATTTGCTAAAAGTCCTACATTCAAACTATATTTAATATGTGTGTTTAACTCTGGAAAATTATCTCAACATTAAAAGAGCTAATATTGAACTTTGCCTTAACTCGGATTATATCAAATGTTGCTCTTTCTACAAATTTCCTACAATAAACATTTTATGGAAAATATATTTAACGTATAATTTAGTTTGTTCGGATTTTGATATTTGTTTTTTTATTTCTTCAAATCCATAATTAAATATTTTATATATCGGCCGATCGCTTGTCGCGTTTCTAAATTTTATGATTGTGCACATACAAATAGATAACGGTAACAAGAATTAATGTCGAGAGGAAGAGAGAGAAATAGAGAGGGGGAGAGAAAGATATGTATGTAAGAATCTCGCTCGAAATATCGCATTAAATTCAACTCGTCAGATACCTCGTCGACTGGAACTTTCATAAAAGTGCTCTAGTGCGAGATTAGATTAGCCGATTGAAATTCGCCGGAACGAGGAAATTATGTGGGCCGCTGTATCAAGATCGTTGGAGATACTCGTTGCCTTCTTCGAATACTACACTACCAGGTAAGAGCCTGTTTGCGTGCGCGTATTTTCCAGAACGAGACGCGTTTTAGATACGAATGCGCCGCGAATTTCCGTAATTCGTTATTTGGTACGATAATGGAAAAAAATCTATATATAGGGAAAGAAATCTATATAAATTTGTAGCGTTCGGATTAAGGTTTATCCAATTTTTTGTGACGTATGATATTTGCAGAATATATATGTGAAAAGCAGATTACAAAGCAGATTATAAAGACATTTGAGGGATGGCACAGTTGGAAATAAAAGTATTATATATAAACCCACTGGCGGTTCCTGGCGGGGGGGGGGGGGTTAAACCCCCCCTGCAAATTAAAAGAAACAGTTTTGCTGAATTTGTTTAAAAAATATAAATAAAGAAAAACAAACATTAAAGAGCTATCGACGTCAGGATCCGCTAGTGTATATATATAAGTATAAGATATACTGTAAATTATACTCATTACGCATTCAAGGAGTTAAGTATAGATTAAGTCAGACATACGACGAAATGATGAGATAATTTCATTGCACGAAAATAATTAGGTGAAATTCTTTATGTATATATAATATATATTATATCTATATAATATATATTATATAGATACAAAGAATTTCGCCTAATTATTTTCGTACAACAAAATTATCTCATCATTTCGTCCTATGTTTGACTTAATCTACACTTAACTCCTTGAATGCATAATGAGTATAATTTACAGTGTATTTTATACATACATATTGTATATATTATATAGATATAAAGAATTTCGCCTAATTATTTTCGTGCAACGAAATTATCTCATCATTTCGTCGTATGTCTGACTTAATCTACACTTAACTCCTTGAATGCGTAATGAGTATAATTTACAGTGTATCTTATACTTATATATATATATATATATATATATATATATTTGTTATATATATATTATATATATGTATATATATATATATATAAAAGTATAAGATACACTGTAAATTATACTCATTACGCATTCAAGGAATTAAGTTTAGATTAAGTCAGACATACAACGAAATGATGAGATAATTTCGTTGCATGAAAATAGTTAGGCGAAATTCTTTATATATATATATATATATATATATATATAAAAGTTAAAGATACACTGTAAATTATATTCATTACGCATTCAAGGAGTTAAGTGTAGATTAAGTCAGACATAGGACGAAATGATGAGATAATTTCGTTGCACGAAAATAATTAGGCGAAATTCTTTATATCTATATAATATATACAATATGTATGTATAAGATTCATTGTAAATTATACTCATTACGCATTCAAGGAGTTAAGTGTAGATTAAGTCAGACATAGGACGAAATGATGAGATAATTTCGTTGCATGAAAATAGTTAGGCGAAATTCTTTATATATATATATATATATATATATATATATATATATATATAAGTTAAAGATACACTGTAAATTATATTCATTACGCATTCAAGGAGTTAAGTGTAGATTAAGTCAGACATAGGACGAAATGATGAGATAATTTCGTTGCACGAAAATAATTAGGCGAAATTCTTTATATCTATATAATATATACAATATGTATGTATAAGATTCATTGTGAATTATACTCATTACGCATTCAAGGAGTTAAGTGTAGATTAAGTCAGACATACGACGAAATGATGAGATAATTTCGTTGCATGAAAATAATTAGGCGAGAAATTCTTTATATCTATATAATATATATATATATATATATATATATATATACACTGGCGGATCCTCGGGTTAAACCCCCTCCCCCTTGCAAATTAAAAGAAACAGTTTTGCTGAATTTGTTTAAAAAACATAAATAAAGAAAAACAAACATTAAAGAGCTATCGACGTCGTTGATCCTGGAATAGAAGCTAATCATGAAACCAGAAATATTAAATAAAATAATTTTGCAACCCCCACCCCCCTTATTATCGACGTCAGGATCCGCTAATGTATAAACCTATATAAATGTATTGCCTATAAAAATGCATTAATGTATTTTTTATAGTCATTTTATAAAATTTTAGTCGAAATTTTGTTCCTATTTTCTATGTCAATTTTTAATCTAACATCTACTTTGCTACTTTAAGCAATCAGATTTCACTCTTTTTTGAAACTACTTAATCTATACTTTTATAAGCTTTTTTTTAAACCTTTGAGTGAAAAATTGTTATTGCCCACTTGAGATACAAAATAGGATTTTCTATATAAATTAAATTAATTCTGTTAAAATTCTCTATAATTAATAAATGTGAGAAACTTGAGATTAAAAATAGGAGCAAAATTTCAACTCGGAGAAAACCTAGATTTTTTTTAGTAGAACGTCATCTTATAAAAGAATCTAATGCTTTGTTAAAAAGATTAGATTTCTTTTTCTTAATTTACAAAGCTGAATATATACAAAAAAAAGACACGTACATATATAGACATAACGTAAAAATATTGTTTATATTGTTTATATCGATTTTCAATGATATGATACTATTTTTTCAAATATAAGTACTATTTCTGATATTTGTTTGGAACATGTTCGCCATTTTTTTTAAAAACTCACTAGCGAAATTCTCGTCTTTAACGAACAGAGTAGTCGGGGCAGTTTGTTTTTCCACAACGTGACCTTGCATGAAAGCGAGTTCTATGTCGGATATAAACATGGATAAAATAGCAACGTGCCGGAGAGGTTTTGAAAAAGATGCCTTTCATCGCTTTCTCCGCGTCAACGCGACATTTTTAGAGTCGCGCTTTTATAAGCAGAAAATGTGCGACGGGTAGGGTTAAGGGTCACGGAAATGCGCGGTTGTATCAGCGTTCGGTTTCCTCGCGAGGATGTCTCGCTTCTCGGAGAGCACGAAGCAGCTTCGGAATATTTATCGCTGCGGCGGCTCTTCTCGATTTGAAAATATCCGAGAGAGAGAGAATTCTTGACGGGACGATCTCACGTGACACTCAGCTGGGAAGCTGTCGTCTCCGTTTTCAGTAGCATCGGTTCCGTTTTCCGACGACGGAGGTAATTCTCTGCTCTCTCCTCGGGTGTCTCGGAACGTCGTTTCCCAACCTGACATAAGACAGAAATGGGAAAATTGCCGAATTTGCTCGCCATTTGCGTCGTTCTTTCTCTCGACTGATATTATATATATATATTTTTTTTTTTATTTATTAAAACGCGTCCACGGCGTATACTTTAGCGAAATTGCTGGAAATGTTCCAGAAAACGTTGCCAAGCTGTTGTAATATTAAGGACAATTCGAAATAAACACTTATGACGCATTTATTGTCAATTTTATCTTCTGTTATATGAAGTATCTTCGTTGTTGTTGACGATATGAAATAGGAATTGCAGGGGAAAATTTTCACTCGCTTCAAAGAAATAAGCAAAGCATAATTGAAGAACCTTCTTTTTGAAATTGCAAAAGAGACAGTCTTTTGCAATTTTCAGTTGAAAAATTGTCACTTGCTGAGAGAACATTTTTCTGTACAATATTATTGTGTTTTTATTCAATTAAAATTTTTTATTTAATTATGATCGTATTTCACAATTTCCTTTTTGTGTTGTAATATTGTAGAAGAAATATTTTGAGAATTATTTTAGAATGGCACGATTTTGTACTACGCGGTCGAATCATACTGCTAAGATAATATCGCCAGCAACGATTCAGCAACAGATTGAGTGCACACGTGTGCAAACTAGAATAATAACGTCGTTAAATTAATCATGCATTGTCGTCGGGACACGTTAGGGAATAACGAACAGATGACGCGACGAATCAAATCGAAATTACGGCAAATAAATCGAGAATTGATTTTGTGACATTATATAATTAATATCCGGATATTTTTCCATATAAAAGATTGACTGGCCTTTATTTATCGACAATTTTATCAAATTTGATGAAAAAAGGAAAACGGCCTCGTATTCCGGGAAATTTATTTATTTTAACTTATTGTTAGAAGGAAAAAAATATAAAATTTGAAAGAGATAATATATAATAATAATACACAATAACAGATGATTTTATTTTTGAGATCTTATTTATAATTAGAATATAATTTCCTTACATAGAAGTATGATTCTATTAAGATTCTTCATCATCGTGATTTTGACATTTGCAACTCAATACATTTCTAAAGTTATGTAAAGTTACCGTAAATGCACGATATAAAAAGAAAATACGTTTTATGTTAATAAGGATCATTTCTGTAATTAGGTTAAATTAATATTTGAAAGAATTTATTTATTCGCTACGCTTTCTGGATAAAATTTTCAGCAGGAATTAATTCGTGATTTTTATATTTCGAGCCGATTGCAGCAAAGTATAAATAAATTTCGATTGCAGTTAAAAGTATAGTGGAATTCAACTAATTGGGAAATTTAAAAATACAACTCGTTACGCGACAATCGACACACACATACACACATACACATTTATTCTTACATATCAATTATTACTTTTATAAGAGGCTTATGAGACTGCTGGCTTTTCGCGTGTGTTAAACGAGAACGACAGCATATATATATATATATATGCCGTTCTCGTTCTTATATACTGTATTACACTTGTAACTTTATCGATTGTGACTTGTTGGAGAGCACACACATATGTGTCTATACGCAGGGTTTTTAATTTCCTGAAAATACCATGTCGGGATAACCACGCGGAATAATATAAGCCTCTCCTCATTTTTATGCACCAAGCAATTATATATTATGCAAGTCTGTACTTTATATAAATGTAACATTAATCTTTTATAAATGATTTTTATTATTACATCGTCGTGTCTACACACACATTTTAATCAATCCAGAGCGTAATTAATATAATAATTAATATAATAATATGTAAAAAAAAAAATATATATATATATATTTTAGTCAGACATATACAGTGTAACTAAAAAATATATTGTATATATAAATAACTAATAAATATATTGTATAATATATGTATATAAAAATATACATATATTCATATATACAAATATATGTCTGACAATGCGAGATTCTGGATCCAATTCAGATTTGTGAATCGCGAGATATTTGATGTATATAAAATCTCCATTTATATATTTGACAAATGCTATCGAAGATCTCCCTTATACAAATTTGAAACTCACAGATAAATTGGACCTGTAGCGTCTAGATATTGATATAAAAATCGACCGGTTAGAGATAAATAATCTCGCGAAAGTCTGTTAGGGTAAAACAAGTAGTATCAAGCGCATTCTATCGATTTTCTCGCATGTATGCGAGCACCTCTATCTTTAATATGCCAACGTACGTATTCTAAACCAAGAGAGAGAAAAAGAGAGGGAGGGAAGCGAGAAAGGGAAAGAGAGAGAGAGAGAGAGAGGAAGCGAAACACATGTTGTCCCGGTTGATTTAATATCAAAACTTTCGCGATATCGTCCGTGAGATCGCATATTGTATTCCGTTATGTTGTTCATTTATTAGTACACGTACCCACCTATTTTCATTGCCCGAGAGTTATACTATACTGAATTCCTAACACAAGTACACGCATACATATATACGTACACGGAGTGCCGTAATTCCGCAATAATGCGAAGTCAAATGTGGCTATTGAATATCGATAGGCATTCCAGGGTCGCGGACCGTAAAAGGTAATATTATTAAGAAATTAACGTGTGTTAACCGCCTGATGCAAGTGATCGATACAGGTGTAAACGGTGTAAAAAGACGATAAATTTGCGCCCAGGATGAGTTATTTCCTATACACAGATTCGAAGAATGTGACTCTATTCGAGAGAGCATTTTCCGAGAAATTTAAATAAATTGGAAATTGGCGACGTATCGCCGTAATAATCAGGGTTGGCATGTTTTAAACAATTTGTTTAAAACTGTTTCATTAAAACATGTTTAAAACGATGGACACTGTTTTAAACATTTTTGTTTTAAACAGTTTTAAACTACTGTTTAAAACTGTTTAAAACATTGCAATTAAAACATATGATTATTTGAAAAAGAAACTGTAAAGAAAAACAAAAACAAACAAAAACTAATAGACGTGCAAAACTAATGTTGCAAAAAGGTTTTTGTTTTAATTTTTTTAGTTTTTTATCTATATTTATATGTAACATATAGATATAAAAATATAAATATAAATAATGAAACAAAAATAATAAGATAAGTATTATTTTAACAGAATATTTATTTTTGGATATTAAATATATTAAGTAACAATCAATATAATTGAATATATTAAAGACTACTTATAAATTATAAAGCTATCTGCACAAACTATTAAAATCTAAATTATAACACATTGCATTTTACATTTTATCTATTGCAAATAATTAAATAATGTTATTTCTTTAACTAAAAAAATAAACATTTAAGTACGAAAAAATGAACGGTAACAATAACATATTGGAATTGGGAATTGCATTGCAGTCATTGCATATTGGGTATTTTTTTAATACCTACTTTTATAAATTTAATTAAAATTAATAACTCAAAATAAAATAAAGAATATATAATTTTATATATTAATAAAGAATTATTACTCAACTAAGAAAAACTTGTTTAAAAGATTATATTATATAGACTCAGTTTAAATCTCAGTTTGATCAACCTTTTTATTGAGTGCTTTCAAAATTGTTACTAATTTTGAAGCTTTTTCTACGCCTAATCTGTTTCTCAGTTTTGTGTGCACTAAACCAAAAGCTGAAAACAGTCTTTCTATGCCAGCAGAAGAAGCAATTGCTGTATGAATTTGTGTTACTAAGTCAAACGTTACAGTATTAACATTTTCTTTTAACGCAAGCCACCATGTTATCGGTTTAACATTTTTAATGGATTCCTCAGAAAAAAGACGCGAGTGGTCGAACATTACATTACGATTACGGTTACATTACATTACGATTATACAGATCAAAGCTATCAAGTGTTTTTTTTGCTTGTTTAAAACATGTTTTTTTCTTACTTTACTTAAAAACACGTATAAAATAAAAAAACATTGTTTTAAACAAAAAAATCAATGTTTTTTGTTTAAAATGAAAAAAACAAGTTTTTTGCCAACCCTGGTAATAATACAATAATAGTCAACTTATTAAAATTCCGCACGCGTTATTCGCTCCCTTCCTCTCTTTCTGAAAAAGTAATCGCATCAATAAGTGAACATCGATACAATAATAATGAGATACCCCCCTCCTCGTTGCTGTTGTTTATTTATTTACGAGATTGACGTAGTTTTACGCTTTTCGTGAACAAAGTTACACGGTACAAACAAACAAGTACAAACAAACTTTATACCTGCCCAGGTTGATAAAGGAGTGATGAAAATGGATTTTAATATGATCGATGTAATTTATATATCGCGATGATGGACTATTGTGTACAAATCAGGGATAAATTAGAGAATAATGCGAGGGATAACTTTAACACCTTGCAATTATGAGAACGGACAAGTGTATCGACATTGATAAAATTATTACACAGCTCTGTTTTCCTTTCTATATAATATCTTCTATACCTAACAAAACTTTCCGCTTTAATAAACCAGAGAGAGAGAGAGAGAGAGAGAGAGAGAGAGATGGCAATTAACTCTGAACGCTCCAAGTATTTAAACTTCTTCGTGTTCGGTTTAGCTAGACATTGTGTGGAGGATGTTATCACTTGTCTAACTACGTACAATACAATTTACAATTTACAACTATTGCGTTGTCTCTCGACAGTATTTGACGCGACGGTATCGCATTACTTCTATTATAAGTCTAGGTGAAAACGACAATTGAAATTAATCTCACAGTTGGAAACTGTCATATTAATCGTGTTACAAATGCACGCATTTCTGTCTTTCCTTCTTTGTATGTGGATATCTACAATATAATATATATACATAATATTTCTTCTCATTATCACAATTTAAGATATTGTTTTACGACGTTTTAATGTTATGTGTGTTGTCTCCGAAATATTGTGTGGCGCAACATTGTGCTCTCTCCTTATTCTCTGTCCGAACTTTGTTTCGAACTCTTTCTCGTTCGTCTAAAAGTGTAATCTGTGTACATGTGCACGTTCGGTTAATTAATTAATCACTGATCTCTTTTTCTGTTTCATGCCCTTCGTTTCGATCGGGAACCTCGCAGAGCGCAATTAGAGTAAGTATATATGAACGACACTGTGGGTGCGAGTTAAGTGCGATACTTAAACAAAAGGTCTTTTTATTCGATATACATACATATATCTCAGCTCTGCTTCACTCAGCTCTTTTCCTTCTATCTTCTCTTCCGATCTATCTCTCTTCTTAACGGGATACGCTGTATATCGATCGTCGCTACTTTGATTGCGTAAGTAGTTGCACTTCTATCACGATTCTCTCGTTTTCCTATGATGATGACATGAGGACATCGATGATCGTGTCACATCGTTTCTGTTGTTTGTACAATTCTACTTTTCCATCTGTCTACTTTCTCGATCTGTCATCTATCTATCTGTCTGTCCGCCATTGCGTTTTTATAATCTGCGAGAATATATATATATATTGCTTTCTATTCTCTTCAAGTCTTCATTTCGATCGGTCGGCTTATTGGATTTATCTTCGTTCTTTTTCCCCTGGGAGAAGTTTTATTTCTCGTCGCCTGTATAAATACACGATATACATACATTAATACAGTGCCTGCAGTCGTAGATACGATAGATTTTGTTTATTCGGTTAGCAGCTCGGACCAACAGCTTCTGTAAAATCAATGTTCGACGTAGATATGAAATTTTCCCTTGTTTTTTCGAGTTTTTTAATTCGAAATCCATACTCGCATTAGGAAAGAATATCGAATACATATAAAAATATATATAATATCTTATTTCTGTGTAGAAAATGTAATCTTGTGTGTACATGTAATATATAAGATCTGCGCAGAAATATCCGGAAGTACCAGCGAAACATCCAAAAAGAGAGAATATTTTATAAATTATTTTTTTTAACCCCAAGAAAGAAAGTACTTCGAATAATTAATAACTTGTGAAATTAATTACGATCGTAAGGAATCTATGAAATTCTATATCTCGGCCGGAAACGCGATTTTTCTCAGATGTGGCAAACATTTCTACAATAAATACCACTTATACATGACAAGAGATGTTTACCTCTCTTACATGACAAAAATGCCCTATGGTCTCCCTCATCTCTTGAGCAAACATAGAAGCATTTTGAGACTTATTATAATATTTATCCGATTTATCTCTGTACACAAACTAAACCGTGTATATTTTTAATTTTATCTTTTCCAAAGTATAATTTCAATTAATATATGAATTAATGAAGATTTCTGAGCGATTAAAATGACATTAAACGTGATCGTAATTGACAACTTTTAGTTAGGTACAAAAATTCACTGTTATGTATCTATCTGATGAAAATTATATAATGTATTTCGGTGTCATTTTAACCGCGAAACTCCGTCGGCGGATGGTCATTTAAATGCAGACTGCAGGTGCACATCTCGCAATGCATCTTCTTATACATCGATAGCATCCGAGTACTCTGCGAGGATTTCTTTCTCATTCTTATTTATGAGTTATGAATAGAGGTTCGCGGTAAATAAGGCAACTCGCCGCGAATCCGGTAAAATATACTCTTGCTGCGAGACCTCCCTTTAATCGGATAAAAAATAAAAAGAAAATTTATGCGGACGTATACCTTTTTCCCTTTATGTGTATATTGTATTTACGTGCGAATTGTAACGTTTCGTGCTTTTAGCGACGTTGTGATCGCGCGTGATCATATTTATTTTATGATATCTTATAAATAACGTGGATGTCGAACACATTTGTCGAATAATGTAATAAATTTGCGGATTATTTAAATATATTATTTAAATTAATGTATACATAAATTCGAGCTTACAAAATGGTAGCCGAGCAAATGTAACGGATGTAAAAAATTTAATTGGTGATGCTATATTAATTCGCAATTAATTATATTAGCGAGAGTAATCCATTTGTTGTATCTTCAAAAAGAAAAATTTATTTATTTCGTCAAAAATCGATAAACGATATATAGCTTGGATAAGTATGCAATAGAATGAAATGTGCCATGTTATTCTTCGATATACATTTATATAGAAGTGGAGTAGGATATCTCAAAACTATCGAATGTCCTTTTAATAACAGATTCTCTGGCCAATTTGCATTTTTCCTCAGCAAAAATATCAAGGGAGATCAGAATTATTTGCAGTTGAAACTTCCAATTTTTTCCATCATATACCTTTGTCGATCAAATTCTCTCTAATTAAAATTTTATTAAAGTAAATTTCACTTGAAATTAACCGTGAAAAATAATTTTATTAACCCTTTGATTCCATAAAATTTCGTTTATGAAAAGCCCTCTTTTTCCAATTTTGTTTATAATCAAATTATCGCAAATTATTGATGCCTCGCCTTTTTCTCCGAGAAATTCTCTCTAAACTGACCAATCTATTAAGAGCATTTTCAAACATTGACAACAAAAGAGAAATGACGAGAAGAAAAAGATTCAATCTAAGTGTGAGAAAAAAACCTACTAATTATTTTTTCTATTCAGTAGAACGAGAGCATTTTAACGTGTTTCCGTACCAAACAATCTCAGCATACGTATCGATTTTTTTAACACACACATACACATACATACATGCCGTGCATTTATTTTTCCTTCTTGCCGCGGCTTCTGTACAATAATTATGAACGCTTCGCGACTGTGAGTAGTAAACTATAGCAACTATTAATACGAGCCGCCGACATGATGTGCATCGGCTTGCGTGCTTGAAAGAGAAAGAGAAGGAAGCGCCGATTAGCGATACAAGTACCTAACATAGGTGTAGGTCGCAATAGATGCGACAGAGAGTAGATTGAGCGAGATAAGACTTATCTAGATCTTATTGTTAGAGTTGTCGCCCCTATTGCGCTTTTAACATCACCGAGACGCCGTATCGCTAGAATATACATATATACGCTAGGTTGTTGATAAGCCTGTGCATGAAACAGGGGGAGGACGAGCGAGAGAGGCAGTACACAGAGGCAAATTTCACGTCAATCAGGCATCCCTGTTATATAGTGTGTTGTCACTCGACAACGATGACAATGTTTGTCTCGTTAAACAGAATCGGCATATTCGTGATGCCGAGTTAACGTTTCGAAAAACGAAAACGCAGCGAGAAATTTTGTCGACGATAAGCAGATTATAAGTGTCATTAGAAATGTACAGCTTTGCGCATCAAATGAAATCGAGTATTGGACCGATAATCGCTCGCTGTATTTTTTTTTCACACTTCTGGATCTATAGGATTGAAGTACATATTTATAATATTGTCGAGGATTATAATACATTTAGTGCAGTGTGTAAAAATATCTTGAGATGCAACGAGAATTTGTTTCTAGAGAAAACTGCCTCTATCGTTCCCTATAGTTGAAAAAAATTTTACGTAAGATTATCATGAGACTTGCTTTTTCTAGCAATTATCAAATAGTTTATCTAATTATTGTGATGTAACAAAGACGAATAATGTGTCTTATATTCAAAACTAGAAATTTTTGCGACAATGTAAAAATATAGTTTAAATCTAAAGAAGAGAGTAATCGTTTTCCAGGTCTTTTTTTCATCGAATATAATCTCGACGATCAAATTTCATAATTAATATAATTAATATAATATAAATTTCTACGATTAATATAAATATAAATTTTGTGGATATTAATAAGACCTTTCGAATTGTTTTGCAATTTATCTTTAATTTCTTCAAAATTGTGATAGAACATTTTTAGGACTGCGACAGAACGATTATTCCTTTCCTTGGGTACTCCTGGCAATTAACCGTGTAATTAGGCCTCGAGGAAATAATAAAAACGGATAAAATGTCGGGTTTGTTTTAGCAGCGCGGTTTCTTTTTGTCACAGAGAAGCAAAGGATGACGAGAATAATCGGGCAGCTAGAGACGACCGTAATTCTCGTGAAAACAACGCCGCAAAAATAACGCTGACGAATCTCACATGTATTTTTCAGGACGACCGGCAGCCCCGCGAGCAAATCCCCGGCGGGTGGTAGCGGAGGACCCGCGAGCGGCGGCGGAGCGACGGGGGCGACGGCGGCGCCCGGAAGCGGCGCCAGCAATGCCGGAAGCGCGGAAGCCCGTACACCGACCGCCGGCCCGCAGAACAAGCAGCTGCAGAACGTCAAAGGAGAACACCCCTCGGTAAAGACACGAAAAAATTGTATTCTCATCTTAAGTATATGCCACTTATCTTTATATCTTCCACTAAAATAGGCGCCAAAGGATCCTTAATTTAAGAGGAAATAAATTCTCTAAAAAGATATTCTTAACATGCAAGAATATATACTTAATGGGTTTTTTTATCAGTGTATTATTGAAATTATTAATCGTGATAACAAAAAACAGTCTTACAATGGACATTTGTTATTTATTACATGTATTTAAATGTTACACGTATAATTGAATATGTTTTATGTATTTGACATAGTTAAATACACATTTTTGCTGATTATATTATTATTTTTAATATTAATTGGTAAACTTATAAATTTATTATAAATGTAAATCATTTTAATTATTTTATTTTATTAATTTATTTTAAATGTATTATTAATTTATTATATTTAGTTATTGCGGCGCTAAAGTTGCAAAAGAAATTAAGAATATATTCTCAATTTAAGAGGATATTTCAAAAAGCAAAAATAAAGCTGGAAATATTCTTATTCATTAAGAATATCTATTAAGAGGATTTATTAAGTATGCATTTCAAGAAAACAATTTTTTCGGTACAGTCCTAGTTCTTTCGCCCTCGATTAGGGGAATTAGGGGGAAAGGGAGGATAAGATGACACGTCCTGAAGAAAGTTCAATTTTGAAACATCTTATTTATTTGCCAATCTTTGTAGATGACGATTGATTCTAATTAATAAAAAAATAGATCTGATATTTGAGGCTTTTGCGGTGTACATGAATATTGGAATTGGTTTTCGGATTTGAAAACCGCGTAGACTTTTTGATTCCAACGTTTCGTGAACATTTCAGCTCATTTTATCAGGGAGGAACTGCTTGATATTGTGAAGTATTACTACCCGAAAACCAATTCTAAAAAAATAGATCGTTACTTTTGCGTCTTCTTAAACTTGAGTGGACATATGGTGTCCACACAACTATGGGGCACTCAAGCTGTAATATTGGAAACCTAAAATACTGCGGATAATTGTGGACGCTTCGTGGTACGTCGCAATTGAGACCCTACATCGCGACAGACCCTGACATAACTAGTATTAGAGAGGAAGTTAGGAGATACAGTCTCTCGGAGATACCGAGATCGTGTCTCGAAATTCACCCAAACATCCTAGCAACTAGTCTTGTGAATTCTCTCTATGAAGGAAGAATCTATTTGGCGCCTGAAAAGGAAAATTCTGCAAGACCTTCTAAATTAGGAAGGAGAAATAAAAGGATGAGCTCTGCTGAGCTCATACCCTTCAGGCGATCACTAACACACATACTTTTCTAAATGTCGCTAATGGAACGGATTGCAATGGAAGTTGGAGTTTAAAAAAAAATCCCCCAAAAAATCTTTTACGTCATCTCACAGATTCGGGAAAAAATTGACAAACCAAAAGATCGTCATCTTATCCTCTTTTCCCTAAATGGAAGGAATCACAATGTAAACTATAATAGACAGTAATTGTAAAATCATTGCTCGCGCGGACGCAATAAATTCTCGTATGTCGGAGAGATACGTCGGACGAACGTAAAATATATTTAATCCTTCTAGAGATCTTTGTTCTTTTGCGATGTAATTCGATTTTAAGAGGAGGGGGATTCTAGCATTTTAGTACAAACTCTAATCTAACAAAAGTATTGCCTCTGGAAGCGAGGCGGAGAGAGGATGGACCGAGACGGGTCGTCTTCTTCGGGAACGAAAGAAGCAATTGTAACGATCGCGATATATACGTGTGCGTATGTGTTGTGTGTTGCAGAAAGCTTTCCTACAGAGCAGGTCTATCTCCCTGGTCGACATGTATATCGATAATTCGGAGCCGAGCGAGAACGTCGGCCAGATCCACTTCAGCCTCGAGTACGACTTCCAGAACAGCACGCTTATTCTGCGCATCATACAGGTCGGTATATCCAAGTTTCCCTTACACAATGATGCGCCCCAGAACTTGGCTCTCCGAAACTTTACTCGCCGGCAGTTTATTTTGCTATTAAGCGTGTTTGCACGCGTCGGTTGCACGCAATCGGAA
The DNA here is from genome assembly GCF_030444845.1 of Prenolepis imparis. NCBI lineage: Eukaryota > Metazoa > Arthropoda > Insecta > Hymenoptera > Formicidae > Prenolepis > Prenolepis imparis. The sequence goes on along the minus strand of NW_028141169.1, from coordinate 1,399,637 downwards.
TATTGTGCAACCATAGAGACTATAATAATAATAATAATAATATAAATAATAGAGAGTACAAAGGGAGAGGGAGAGAGAGGATAATATTATGCAGGGGTTATATCGATTGTATTGGTGCATAAAGATGTTTAATTAAATAATATATTAAATCAAAATTGAAAACGTTTATCACATTAACAGCGATAACATTGTGGTTGATAATTATACATTAATAATGATAAGAGATACGATCTTGTTGAAAATTACTTTTCAAAAATTATTCAATAATATAATATGTTATTCTAAACGGATTGGACCGATATACGTATTTCTCGATGTCGACGTTTGTGCGTCTGATAGGATTTAAAAATGTATAATAAATCGAGGCTATATCAAAAAAGCTGTTCTGTAATTGGTGATACAACCGGGAAACTAATGATTGTGCATGAAAAAATAAATTGAAAAGACAAAATAATTTTTTTTGTACAAGACTTTATTTTCGGCAAAATTAAAAATTTTTAAATTGAAAAATTGATAACACACATTACACTTTTTTGTACGACTTATTACAATTATTGAATTTATTTCAACAGTGGTTATTAAAAAATATATATTTGAAAGGACACGCAACATTTTTTCTATTTAAAAAAAAAATACAGTTACATATACCTATATTTTATAAGTTTTTCAGTGGAATTTCAATTATTTTAAATTGTTTTTTTCAAATGAAGATTGTTGTTGCTTTATATCGCATAAATATGACACAAGGACCCATTAGAGATTATTTTCAAATTTCAAAGGACGCACAGATGTTACTAAATTTTCAAATTTTAAAGTCAATTCTCTCGAAAATAAATAATTATATGAAAGAATTTTATTCTATATTTCCAACTTATTTTTTCATATAGAACCATTAATTTTTTGATTGTACTTGTATATGCGCGAACGCGTTATGGTCGATTTTTGGACGATGAGGACCGTCCTTGTCCATAAATCGTCGACGAGGAGACACCATTGTGCACCGAACGTAGATGTGTGTACGAAATATCCTGCAAAACTGGGACGTACATTACTTTACAGTTACATAGAGACTACAAGAACTTTTGAAACTCAAACGCGGAAACACAGTCTCAGGAAAAATAACACGTTTAACATGAGGGCGGGAGGGGGAAGATTTCTCGTCGTAAACAGACGCATAAATTACCGAATGCTGAATTTTTCCTCCCGGGCGATTTAATCCGACATTAAGTGAAACACACTCGGTAGCCACCGGACTATTCTCTTTGCACGGCAAGGATTATCGTGCCAAGAGATCTCAACATGCGTCCGCCATATTTACGCGATTATACTTTACGTGGTACGCGGCGACTAAAATTTTGTACTTCGTTACAATAATTTTCCGGTTCAAGCTTTAACGTGTAATTTCTCGAACCACAGTAGAGATATATTTTTTTTTACGTGGCAGAATTTTATTATTATTATTATTATATATGAAAGTGTAATATATTTTTTGATGATAGAGGAGAGAATATATAATACTATATCCAGTGTGCTACTTTCTTTTTTTAGCGAAAAATTATAATAAAATCGCTTAGTACTATCGCGTAGTTTATTAAAGAAGCACATGCTAGTGAAAAAAAGTATTATTTTTTGCTGAATTTGCATCCGACCTCTTTTTCTTGGCGAATATTTAATCGCTCTGCGTCGTTGAATTATTTAATAGAGAGCTTTTGCGAGTGTGTTGTATAATTTTATATTTCTGATCTGTTTATTGAACTATGAAAAGAAATGTGATTGTTTCTGGCGTCAAACTACGTCTATAAAAATAGTATATATAAAAGAACTATAAAAAGATTATAAAAGGATTATATTCCCAATTTTTGAGTATAATATTAATAATACGTGTGAAACGCGATTTTCTTACGAAGTCTCTCTCGCTGTTCGCGGGTGGTTCGATTAATTTAATATTTCGCTGTATTTTCTTCGCAACAAGCGTGCGTTATAAATGGCTCGGAATATACCTCGGATGAAAGTTGGACCCCTCATCCCGAAAAGTTTCCATTTTCGCGATTTCCTGTGTTTCTCTCGTATGAAAAGTTGTTGGTTTATGGAAAGTTCAACCGTGCATTCACCAAAGATATCGCGTTTATTTATGTCCAATATCTTTGTGCAAGCTCGAAAGTAGAGGCTTCTTTTACAAAAATATATATACAAATATACACACGCAAGATGTTATTATACAGAATTATATCTGCAAGCACAGCCACGTTTACAGCTAAGTTTCATTCACGAATTCTTTTTGTCAATTTGTAGAATCACATTTTCTCGTAAACAAAAATTTGATTAAGGGAATTTTATATATCTACACGCTTTCTTAATTTTCAGCATTAAATATTTTGACAATTATGCATCGTATTAAAATTCTCGTTTAAGCAATGTTTATTTAAAATTAAATGCTTATAAAGAATTAATAATTCAGAAGTAAAAAATGTTAATAAATAATTAATTCGCAAGAGGCCAATTTATCTTTCATTCTTAGAATATAAAAAAAAGAGAAGAAAAAATATTAAATTGCAAAATTTTTTCCAACTTTTATACATCTTCGTATTTTAAATGCGCGGCATCGTTCATCTCCGAGAGTTTGACTCGTCATAATGACATTACGAAGTTCGGGGAGAGACAGCCTCTGACAGGCGAATGAGAAATGATCTTTCGTCTCGAGGCGTGAAGCCGCTTCCAAGGTCACGATCGAGCCTTCCAACAACCAGACGACTTTTATAGAAAGTTGGAAAGAGCGGCAGCAATCTTTCGGGGCTGCGAAGTTCTCTTCTAGTTTCGCGAAAAACATACGGGGTGGCTATCGAAGCCACATTACAAGCTTACGTTCTTATTGATTGCTCCACGTCTGGTGTACCTACCTCTTATTAACAGCATCGACTCTATGTTGCACACACGAGAGAACCGCTTACAATCTGTTGAGGACGATGCTATTAGTTATATATCACACACATACACTCATACACAATTACTGAATTCTCCTACCTATAGAAAGTTACCTTCTAGGAGGACCGCCGATAACTTTGTAAGATGGAGACAAAGACATTTAATAGACAGATGCATCGCAAAGTTACCGAATATCTCTTTAGCGGTGGATTCTCTGGTCAATTTGAAGTCGATTTTCCTTTAGCGAACATGTTAAGAGAGATCATGATTTCCTGCAAGTTATATCTATGTAATTAATTGCAATTCAAAATTGTATTAAAATAAATGCCCAAATTCTCTGAAATTAATTGAAGAATATTTTGTTGTCAAACTTTTTGAGTCTATAAAGTTTAATTTGTGAAAAATTGTTTCCAAATTGACCAGAGAATCTGTTTAAAAAAATCTCCTGGAAAACATTCTGTATAGTGTTATAAATAAACCATATACAGCAGATATTCAGGTAAACATACATGTAAATATTACAAACGAGGCTGAATTATGATGCTTGGCATTTTTTATCTCTATTCAGAGTGTTTAGATTATCTCGAGAATGGTTGAATTACTTGTTAATTATTTTTTTTGTTATTTATTTTAGTGTGTAGTTTACATTGTACGTGTGAAATTTTTTACCATTACTTTTGCTAACTGTATATAGTAAAAAAATATTTGTATTTTTAGTGTAAAAAAATATTGCTTTATATCTATATTTCAAAACTTTGCGATTTAGAGTGACAAGCGAATGTCTATATTCCTATTTTTTTAAACAAGATATATACTTTCTGTTTTTTTTTCTTATTCGTAAATTCTAAACATTTCGCAGGCTTAGCATTATACTAATGAGAAATCCGGTCTTGTTTGTAAGATTATGCAAGAGCATTATACATACAGATTATGCAGACTTACATCGAATCTCGCTCTTCGTGTAAAGAAGACTTTCTCTACTTTGAAACTACACCAACTCTGCATGTCTCGTCGCGAAAAGCTTCTCGTTCTTTAAAATTCCTACTTATTTATCTCTTATACCTATATATCTATTATGCTTCAGGGTAAAGATCTGCCGGCGAAGGACCTGTCAGGCACTTCCGATCCTTACGTCCGCGTGACGTTGCTTCCGGACAAGAAACACCGACTCGAGACAAAAATCAAAAGACGTACGTTGAACCCGAGATGGAACGAGACCTTTTATTTCGAAGGTGAGCGCACATATATCCGATAATGCTTTTCTTATTAATTTCATTTTTCTATTTAAACTCAAATTATGTAAAATTTTAATAGTCGAACAGACTAAAATATCAAACTTCTTCATTTAATTTTTATTTTAATCATCGAGGTCGCAAACACTTTTATCAATATGATCTTTTTAAAAATATTACGCTGTTATCTCTAAAGTAATTAATTCAAAATACAATTTTTTAAAATTTTATTTAATTTCTTTAACTAATTTATTTAATTCTTTAACTATTAAAAAGTCAGACAACGTCGTTTAGAAAATAATTGCGGCGAAATAGCGTAGCTGTCTGAGAAAATTCAATATAAAATCACGTCTAATAACAACACAGTAACCAAATAAATATATATTATATATTATTACATTGTATATATTATATATTATTATTATATATTTTTTTCTTTACGTAGACGAGCAGAATTATATTAAAATATATTTTGAACGTAAAAAAAAATGATAAATTATTATTACATCTCCATTATCATATTGATACAGAAGAAGACGAATTGCTAAAATTGTGAGAAGGCGCGTGAAACTAAATTAAATTCGGTAAATAGAATTATGATGATTCAATAAAGGATACTCATTTATGTCTCGACAGGTTTCCCCATACAGAAGCTGCAGAGCAGGGTATTACATCTGCATGTCTTCGACTACGATCGATTCTCGAGGGACGACTCCATAGGGGAGATGTTTCTGCCGCTTTGCCAGGTAATTTGACGAGACGCGTCTTCTCCTCCTTCTCGTTACCGCTCTCTTGCAATTTGCGCGGTTCAATTATTACACGCGGCTTAAGGGATTCGCGCGTGACAGGATACAGGGAATCTGACGCGTCGCGTCGCGCGTCTCTCTGTCACCTTACATCTGTCCCGGAATCGGCTTCCACGGACTCTTACTCCGTAATTATCCGCCGTCGCGGATGAAATTACCAATCTAACGGATGAACACGCGAATCGATTGATTACTTTGGAGAAATCACGACGAGAGAGAGAAAGATAGAGAGAGAAAGATTTGATAGATGCGCTTCTCTCCTTGAATTTATCGAAATAATTATTTTATCTTAAAATAAAGTCGGATTATAAATATATTTTTACAATGACATTATATACAGATGTTCTATAACTGGGTGATTATACAACCGGAAAAAGGTAATATTTTAAAAATAAAATCTATAAAAAAATTTACTCTACATCTTTGATTTATTTTTTCATGAATAATTGTTTTCTTTAGTTTTTCTCGATTATATCATCATTCTATTATTCACATTCTATTATTAAATAGGAAATATGTTCGGTATTACGATACTTTTTTTATTTCAATATTTTTTTATATGCCGTGTAATAGAGAAATGTTATTTGGAGACGAGAAATATCGAGTTCTCAAATTTAAATATATTAGACAGATATAAATTATACAAGAAAAAGATCTTTATAAATTTACAGAGATTATTTTTGAATATGCGTACGCTTATTAAACGGAATAATTTCATCATAAATTCAGGAAGTAAGATCAATCGAGTTTCTGCGATTGTGTTTTATTTGAGAGAGCGTAAGTGAATGAGTTTTAATTTACTAATCCGACAATGTCTGTGGAACGCTTAGCAGCATAACTCTAATATGCGGTATCAATATTACCGAGAGAACAAGTTATAATCTGTACGCGCAATAACATGGGGGACACGTGCGCGTGATAATTCTATGCGTTGTTGCACATATTCATTTCCCAAGAGCGATATCTGCATTCGCCGGCATCGCGGATCAGTCGTTTTGTGCATCTCGTGCACAGCTTCGCATATATATAGAAATGTTAATAAAAAAATACTTTATTGATATTAATAATATAAAACGCATTAATAATATTATATAAATTAAATTATAAAAAAAAATAGTATATAATTATATTTTATAAGTATGAAAATTATATATTATAAATATATAAATATATATATATTACAAAATATATTATATTATATATAAATTAATAATCTAATGGAAACGCAAGACAATATTAATGATATTATTTATGAGAGAGTGAAATTTAATTCGCTAATCATGCCGGTGCAGCACTTAGCAACGTAACTCGGGTCCTGTATCAATATTATTATTATGGAAAGACGAGACAATAATAATATGATGCGCACTAATAACAGTAATAATAATTATAATTAAATACATCGTTATTATGCGAGAAAAAAATTCAGTTTTTTTTATTCGAAAGTAAGTGCTTCAATAGTGAATTGAATTGCTTAAATTCGACATGTTTGCGCGATTCGGGACGTTTATGTCGCAAAAGATCCACATTTCTAATTCGCAGCATACGATAGCAATTAATTATTATGTCCGCATGTGACCGCTTGGAATAGAACGTGTAATTAGTGCACGTTCGCTATATATTCTCTAATAAGGGGCAAACGTGACGAAGGTAATAATGATAACGTGGCGAACATTGCCTTCCCGCTGTAAGAGATTGTATAATTTTTCATAAAGACATGTAAACACGCAGAGACACATGCACGCGAGAATCTTGTTTTTTTTTTTTTTATTTAATTATTTCTCTATTTAAAAGAGTCGTGAAAAAGCCACGTGTTTTCTAACTATAGAATTAGCACAATGTATGAAAAATAAAATTAGTTAGTGATCTCAATATAAATATAGAAAGATAATTTTTTTTCCTTCTGGAAAGTCGGACTTTTTGATTCGCTATAATTAGATTGAAAATTCTACGAGATACATCAGTAACATGATAAATGAAAAACAAAATACAACAGTTATATCAGTAACATTTCGTGGACTTGTCGTAGGTCGATTTATCGGAGAAACCGTCGTTTTGGAAGGCTCTTAAACCTCCGGCTAAGGATAAATGCGGAGAACTCCTGTGCTCGCTGTGCTATCATCCGAGTAATTCCATATTGACATTGACTCTCTTGAAGGCGAGGAATCTTAAAGCTAAGGATATCAACGGAAAATCAGGTAACATATTATATTGTTCGTACTATCGTCTAAATCGCAATTATCTTCTTTGAAAAATTATATCTTTTAATATCCACTTTTTTTAAAGAAATTGGAACATATTTGCGCTACAAAAATATAATTATATTCTTTTGGAATAAAAATTATATAATAACGTATTTGGTTTCATTTCTCGTTACGCGTTTAAAAGAATGAGAGACTCGATTAATTAATATTCGCAATTTCCAGATCCGTATGTCAAGGTGTGGCTGCAGTTTGGTGACAAGAGGATCGAGAAACGCAAAACTCCGATCTTCAAATGCACCTTGAACCCCGTATTCAACGAGGTATTCTCCTTCAATGTACCGTGGGAGAAAATCAGAGAATGCTCTTTGGATGTTATGGTAATGGATTTCGACAACATTGGACGAAACGAACTGATCGGGCGGATTCAGCTCGCAGGTATCTTGAATTTTTTTCAATAATGAGCTCTTGTCTTATAGTATTCGTATTATATCTCTATCAATGATATCCATATTTAAAATAGAAGAAGAATAGCATAATCGACATAGATCTCTTGAACATATATATTTTTATTACTCAGCAGTTTATTTATTAAGCATATTGTTACACGTCTGGATGAATCTGGACTCAGAATTCCAATTTAATTTGTCCATTAAAAGTATTCGAAATTCCAAATCTTTTTTTCCTACTGAAAAATATACAATATAGCGTGTTTTTTTCTCGTTCGATGATCGAAACATTGTAGTAATGGATAGCGGCGGATAGAAATTGGAATCCGATGTTGAGTGTACATAGAGCGTAAATTCCTTTTCAGGGAAAAACGGAAGTGGCGCGAGCGAAACGAAGCACTGGCAGGATATGATCACAAAGCCGAGGCAGACCATCGTGCAATGGCATCGCTTGAAGCCCGAGTAAGAAAGACAGGGCTTAACTTGATCGACGATAAATGATATTCTAGTCGAGCGAGTCCCTTTCTCCCGTCCCTTCCCCCTCATATCGCTCACCCTATGCACCGCGTCCGTCAAAGTTATGTTAACGAGCTTTTCCTTTGCTCGATAATCCCTGCAACAGATATCTTCTGCCACCCTCCCTCCTGACAAGTGTACCATTCGACGAGACTCTGTACTGGATGTATCTTCTACATCGCGTAGGGCACTTATTAACGACGCTGGTCGTCGGGGAGTCGTGCCGATGAAATCGCGTTAATCGCAATTAGGAGGCATTTTCGCGTTATCTGCTCGTTGTTATGGGGCCATAGTGTCGCATACTAGCGAGCGATAACGACGAAAATTGTCCTATCGTTGGTGAAATGATGAACCTTGAAGCAAGACGGAATGTTTCTAAAACGCATCGTTCGATATCCCGCCGAGATAAGCCACGCTTTCTCGAATTTCTTGCGGAAATTATTAGCCGATGGCGGCGCATATATCAAGAAGAGAGTAGAACACACAGACAGCTACGGACGAAACTCGGTCTTCCGCCCGTAGCGAAATCGGGAAGCTTTTCACAGACTCCGCTCTCTCTTTATTTTCACCATCTTCTCTTTTCCCTCCCACCCTTTCCCTCATCTCCTTTTCTGTATTCATCTCTCGTTGCCGCCCGGCTACGATGTTCATTGACACTACGAAAAATTATGCTGTGAATATCTAATCTCTCAGTTATTCGCTCCAGAACGACGAGCTCCAATCCGGACAAACGGAACGTTTAAATTTTTTAGACGTTGTTTAAGCGTCTATTTCACAGACGTCTCTTTACGGGCTTTTGTATTATATGTTTGCGTCTGCGCGCTCTTGCGGCGAGATTATATCAGAGAATCGTGCAGACTCTAAAAATATATAAGGGGCAAGTAAGAGAGCAAAGAGATACGTCGATATTTTACGAAGGGAAAGCGTTAGTTTCGTGAATGATGAATTATATAGTGTTTTTCTAGCACACGTGATATCAATGATTCTAGCGATGCGAAGCATTTCTGATGAGATTTCTTCGATATGGATGGGGAGTCTGTGCGTACAATATTAAATTTTAAACCACTGTGATCCTTCATTCAAGATTAAAAAGGTGATAAAATCGTGCAACGATATACGTATTTGCCCTCTTTTACTTGCCCCTCCGCGACCGACTCTAGTTAAAGAACATTATTTCGCGCCAAGAAAGCGGAACCTGAAATAGAGCAAAGTTTTCATGAGCTTTCCGGAAAAAAAAAAAACGACAAGTACCATTTCAGCATGACATGTTATAAATCTGCATTCGTAATATTTATATTTACAATAAACGTTATTGCGCATTTATAGAATTACATGACCAGGATATATCGATACGTAGGCGAGAGACACGCATCTCTGTTATATTTGTAAAGTTCATCCTTTCCAGGATCTCTCCGTGTGATGATTAAAAATCCCGGCAAGGTGGTAAGCGAGAAATGTTACGACAAACGCGAACGCATTTACGTTTTCTTGAAATAAAATCTATCTTTTTTTGTGCATTTACTTTTTTATTTTGAAAATTATACCTCCCTTATTTTGAAAATTTTTTGAAAATCTCTGACAAAATTTCCTAAAGGCATATTTTTAGACACGACCGATTAAATTAGAATTATAAAAAAAAATTTAAAAACGTTTATAGAACTATTTTCTCTATTCGTACTGTTATTTTTTAAATATACTCTGGATTCTTTAGACTTTAACTCAATATATAATATTTAGATTTAAAACTGTAAAACAATTAAAGAGCTATTATTACATCGATTTGTATATAAATGCAAAAATTTGCACAAATTTTAAAGCATTTTTTGTGCTACTTTGTTTTATATATATATATATATAATATATATTTTTACATAAAATATATAAATTACATATAAATATATGTATAATGTATAGATAATATGTATATAAAATATATATATAATGTATGTAATATACATATAAATTTTTTTAAAAATATATGTATGTATATTTATTATATATATATTTATTTATATATAAATGTATATGTAATATATATAATGTGTATGTATTAATATATACTAATGTATATATAAATGCCACTCTCTTTTTGATCGTAACTAAAAGCATGTCAGAAGTAAAGTTTTCGCAATTGTATCCAGACCTACGTCAAATGTGCTTTTAGGATTACTTTTGCCAACAAAGTTTTGAAACCATCGAATGATCCTTTCAGGGCGACCTTGTTTACCGTTTGCGTACAAGCGATCACTTTTAGGGATAATCCGATTTAAGTAGATTATTTCTAATTTAACCTTACTCTCAAAGATATATATATTTCTGGCTTTGTGATTTCCGATGTAATCTTTTTTTTATTTCCACAAAATAGAATATATGATAAGTACGATGATTGGTTTTGGCGTAAGCGACGTATCGGTGCAATTATTAAAATAGCGTCAGCTTCTTCACCGAGAAGTCGAAAGTTGGTCAAATGAAAAGATTACATTGTAGTAGTTTTCAACGTTAATATTTTTGTGATGTAGTGGAAGCTTCGAAGCTGCGAGGATGAACGGGCGAGATAAATATAAATTGTAACGTAAAACTGTGTTATATCACACAAAGACACAATATACATACACACAAAATATACACCGGAGCGTGGCCCTCCTCATGGGCGAACACATTTCGAGATAATCCCTAGAAGACAAGCGATGTTCTTGTAGGGATGGGCAATAATTAGCGAGTAACCAGTCGTTTTAACCATAAGAATATGAGCGATTCATTAAAACTGCGCGAAGATCTAGCGAGTCGCTCGAAAAGGACTTTTCAAAGTTGATATTGATTTCAAAGAAATATTTGAAAGACGAATAAAATAAATGCATAAAACGATAGTTGAATGTTTGTAGCGAACGCTTTATTTTATATGAATCTTGAATTTTCATTCTTGAGACAGGATCGATAGCCGAATGTAGTAATTGAACATAATTGGCAATGTATCATTATAGAATCAAGAAAGTGGCTATTCAACATGCGACTTCTCTGCGTTTTGTTTAGCGTATAGTTTAAAAAAGTAATTTAATAACGACTGGTTAAGACGAAAAGTGAAATAATTAGTTGTCGAAACGATTTGATTAGCTTCGCCCGTCCCTACTCCGTTGTTAGTTACGCTTGGCTAGCGTTGATCGCGATTACCCGAAGTAATCCTATACACGAATTTCTTTGTGGCTGATGACTTTCGATTATTCGAACTATAAAGCCCGGTAAAAAAGGGAGAGAGATATTTTTGACGGCACTTTTGTATCGAGTAAAGGCTTTATTTGCGGGATTACTCGCTCTTGAAGAGAGCGCGATCGGTGCACCTTATTACGCATCGAGAGAGGGAAAGAAAAAAAAATAAATAAATAAAACGATAATGTTATGTTATACCCGATAGTCTGCTGTTGTTAACAATAATATAGAGACACACGAGACAAATTCGTTTATGAATTTGCTCGGTACACTCCGGAGAGAGTGTACGCCGTTAATGTAAAAAAAAGATGAAAAAAAAAAACAGAAAAAGAAAGGACGAACGATCCATGTTACATTTAAACCAAGTCTTTGTTAGCGTTAAGCATCGTTCGCATCTGGGAAGTTTCTCGGCGGAAAGCCCTATATCGTTAACGAAATTAACCGGAGAAGAGGCTGAATGAGATGAGAATTCAGCTACTCTTTTAAATCATTTAGAAAGCAAATTGAAAAGCGAAACCTCTATCACTTCTCTCTCACTGGAAGATTCGATTAATCTCATATATTCGTCCGCTCAATTGGACTCTTTTAATCGTTATTTTTTTCCAAATTACAATCGCAATAATAATAATAAAAAAAAAAATAATAAAAGAGCATGCAAATTTATTGCAGTAATGTAAGAAATTTTAATAACACAAGAAAGTTTTTCTTTCAAGAAACTTTCTAAACGCGCACGTGGCTCTTTTAGTGACGTTTCCTCGCGTACGAACGGGGTATATCGCAAATTTGCGGAATGTCGCGAGATCGCGATCGATTTGACAGCACAGTTTTTTCTCTCTCGAGTGTACGTTCGGCGTGACGAAACAGGAGAATATTGTTATTAAGGGATTTACTTATATCCACACACCCCCTAACCCCTATACCTATTCCTCCCTTTTTCCCTCCCCGTCCCTTTCTCCCCGTCTCCCTTTTGCAATCGCGACAAATACATCCCGGAAATATTTTTACATTTAAGCGTTACATATTTGGATCGAAGGTGTTACCGATTTTTCGTAATTACAATAGCCTTCTAGCGCACACGCGCAGAAGAGAGAAGACATCGTAGAGATTAGTGAAACATGGAGAGCGAGTGTAAAAAAAATAGTTTATTATATATATATATGTACATATACCAGGTGTCCCATTTTAAAGGACCCACTCAAATATCTCATTGTCAGAAACACTGCGTTAAATCGAAAAATGTTTCCTACAAAAGTTGTAAGGTTTCGAGGGGGACATAACATAGTAATATTCATTTGACCTTGGGCGGCATCTCCAAGGTCAAGTGAAGGTGAGAATTTGAAGGTGAGAAGGTGAATTTTGAAGAAAATAAAAAAATGCTTCAGATAAAAGTTGTTCAAATAAATTAGTAGAAAAAGATGTTATAATAAAAAATATGGGTTTCCATTTAAAAAATTTATTCTCACCTTCACTTGGAGACGCCGCCCAAGGTCATATGAATATTACTATGTTATGTCCCCTTCAAAACCCTACAACTTTTGTAGGAAACATTTTTTGGTTTAACGCAGTGTTTCTGAGATATTTGAGTGGGTCCTTTAAAATGGGACATCCGGTATATATATATATATATATATATATATATATATATATATATAGGTACACATATATTATATAGTATATACAATATATGTATGTATTTATTTATATATATATATACATATATTGTATATACTATATAATATATGTGTATATATATATATATACTATACATATTATATATACATATATATGTATGTATGTATACATATGTATGCATACATATCTATATGTGTACATATATATATACATATACACACGCAAAACTTGTGCGAGTAAATGGTTATATTGGTATATATTATGCGGAAGTATATTGAGTAGCACAAAGGATTAGATTAATATTTGTATGTCGTAGTCTGTATACATTGTATATAAGAGTGTTTCCCGGTTTACGTATCACGTTAAAATGATGGTATATACAAAAAAACACATGGGTGTGCTTGCAAAAACAAAGTTTGTTATCGCGAAATTTTAACGCACGAAATTTTAACCCGCTCCTCTTTCTTCTACAGTTAAAAAAAATATTGTTGTTCCCGTCGAAGAGAGAAATAGACGACGATTCTCCTCCTTCTCTCTCTCTCTTTCGATTGCCTCGTTTAAAAAAATTTTTTATTCTCTTAGGAGAGATTTTTTAATAATAATCGAGAGATGCGCGCGAAATGCATTTTATAATCCTTTCGTTATTTTATAATAATAATTTTAGCTTCTCAAACGCGATTAAAATACATTCGAGGTCAGCTTTTTAGTTTATCGATACGAGCGCTTCTCTATTATTTATCCTCGAAGACAGCGATTTTCCTGGCCACTTTTCGAAGATAATTATTATTGGTACAAAAATATATAACACAAGGTGCCAAAAAATTAATATAGAACACGTAAGATCATTTTTTCTCGCGCGAAAACGATCACATGATCATACGAAATCGCATATACAATTGTTGTGACGGAGATAAGAGAGATAATTATAATACGCGATTCGATTAAGGGGATTTAGGTGTGTGTCTACATTTCAATCTTTTCAATCTCTTGTACAGAATAAACGGAGTAACGATCTGTGTTTTTTCTTGCGTTGTAGCGAGACGAAGACGATTCTCTTCAATGGACTCACGATGTTTCTATTTTTTTATTACTTCGTAAATTTTTTTACGTTTTTTTTATTACTTTTTGTTTATTTTTTTTATCGACGTATATTTTTTAAATGTTGTGATACTTGAAGATCTACCTGAGTTTTGATTGAAAAATTAATTTTTTTATTTGAATAAAAACTAGTTAGTTTAATGAAAAGTCAAATCTGAAAGTATACTTTGAGATCCAATCAATTAATTTCTTAATTAATTAATTTATCTTTTAAATAAATTATCTTAATAAAAATCTTAATGAATTAAATAATTTCTTAGTATTTATATGTTTCTTATTTAAATTTATATGTTTCTTATTTAATCAGTTTCATATCGCTCTCGTTCGAGACTTATTAACATAAATAATTTTTTGTATTTATTGGTATTCATTATATGTTTCTTATTTAATCAGTGTCATATTCGCTGAACCTCTCGTTCAAATAATTTATTGACATAAATAATTTTTTGCGATTATTGTTTAACGATTATTGTTTAAAAATCGATCGTTTGATGGGGATCCAATCGCTGCTACAACATGGCGAAATGTCAGATGATTTGCCGAGACTTGTCAACTAACAACTCTCACACAAACGCTACTCTCTACGTCTCTCAACTAGTGTATACCTCGATTTGTTCCTTTTCTTAAGCTTTCCACACACACACACACATACACACAAACACACACACAAACACACACATAGAGAACCGTAATACTTCCTGCGATGACTCGTTCTCCACCTTTCCATCGTTCCATTTGATGTCGATAGCGTGTCATATCTTTCTGACAGTTTCTCATTGTTACATTTCCTTTCTTACTTCGTCCGATCCTCCCATTCTCCTTACATTACCATGGTTTTAACGTTTGTTATAGACTGGGTTGAACGTGTAATGTTAAGTACTTACAATTAGTCTTAAAGCGAAATGTCGTGTGTGTTAGGCGTACTATAATCCGTATCGTGATACATTATATGTCGAAGCGTAGTCATAGAGTAATTTAGTTGAGGATAAGTCGAAGGAGAGGGTGAAAGGAGTAAATCAGCGAAGCAATTGCGATTCGCGACGACGGGCTTTGCGGGATACACATTATATAGTTCTAAGGTACTTAATGATGAAAAAGAAAAAAAAAAAAAGAAAAAAAGGAACGGAGAGAAGTACTGCTATAGCGAAATAGTGTATGCTCGATAGTCCGATGTGGAAAGTGTGACGTGGGCCTTATATCATGGATTACCTCAATTGTAAGCAGCTTAAAAAGAAACAAAAAGAAAAAAAAGAGAGAAACGCAGTTTTTTTTGTGCACTTGAAACACCGATGATGTCGAAACCTATCTCGAGTTGGGAGAAATGTACCGTGTGATTCGTACTAGATACTAAAAATAAAGGAGCCATTCTACCTTCCGATAGTAGTTCGCTGTTGCACGACATACTTCCTTTTTTTGTGTGCGTTATCGTGCCAATTTGATCGAGACCGGAAATCAAGGGTCCCGTTCTTTCATTCTTTGCACTTGATAAATTTTTTTATTATACGTCGATCTCGATACTTTATTTATTGAGGGCGAGAAGCGAGAAAGAAATGAAAAAATTCTTGGCGCTGTATACTTTTAATTAACAGATAAAAGAGTTTATTAAAATAGAATCGACACGAAGAATTAACCGGAGAATAGATTATTTAGCAATATATTCTAATAAATTCTCTTTAAAGTTATATTTTCTGAAAAAATTTCAAATAATTACAATTAATTACAGGGTTGAAACCCTTACATTATTTGAATCTGATTCGAATAAATTCAGTTGATAATCAGAAACGAGTGATTAATCTTTACTGAAATGACTCATTAAGTGCAAAATATTACAGTGCCGTATAGAAGATACATTTTTAAAAACTCATAATGCCTAAGCAAAATGATTATAATTATCCTGAATAAGAACTACATTTAACAACAAATTTACAACAAATTCTCATAGCTTTACGTTATTGGACTTTTATTATCTTTTGTTTAATTTTGTACATAAGAACATTCTCCAGCTACACACATATATATGTTTTGAAAAATTGTGTGTATCTTTTTCGAAACATGAAAATAAATTTTAATTATTCTGGTCATAAAATGACCATATAATGACCATAATATGACTTCATATTAAAAAAATTATAGTGAAATATATAAATAAAAACTTTTGTATATGTTTTTAGAAGCTAATGTTTTTTGAAGAATTAATGAATTATTCTTTCGTATGATAATTAAATTTAAATTAAATTTAAATTAAATTAAATTAAATTATCTTTTGACATGCATATTTAGTTTTATAAATACTCAGTTTTATCTTTATTTATGACTGTTTTAAACCGATTAAATAGCAATCAAAATACGTTTGAGTTATTCAAAAAAAGAGTATATGATCGTGCTAATTACTAATTATAGGCAATCTTTGAATTCTAGGCAACAACTGAGAGCATATTCGTGTTACTTTAAAAAAAAATGTTTAATTGATATCTTGCTTACTTTCGGCTCCTTCATCTATTCTTTGTCAAAATAAACAGTCTGCGACAGTGAACTAGCAACATATCTTTGCATTCTGCATACATGTATATACTCGTATATATAAATATATATATATGTATATATATATATATCTACATATATATACATATATAATAAGTGTTAAGTCAATGCACAATGATGTAGGCACATCAAACGAGCGCTCGTGAATGCAATCAATTTTCCGTATATGGTCTGTCATAAGCTTGTCGAGAAATGAAGAGAAGCAGAATCCATTTGCGCGGAATCGATTTATGTAATCGCGATCTAATAGCTTCTGATCCGCGCTTGTGTTGCTTCAAAAGCGCAAGTTGAGACAAACGAATTGTTTAAACTTAAGAGGAGAGGAGAGAGACGGATAAAGATATTTTATTCTTCTGAAATATCCGATTTTTGTGTGTATATCCTCCCGAGACCTGGCACTATATTCTCTTAGTGCGCGTCGCACGCATATCTGTATCGCTTTAATAAATAAATAAATATATATATATATATATGTATATATACTTATATATACATATCTCTATATATAATTTAGAATCCCGAGAGGAGAGAGTAGAGTAATCATTTAGCAAATTAACGTAATTATTTTTATAGCACAAGTAACAAGCATAATATACTTTTCTTATGATGGTTACTCGCCAAAACGCATGTGTGTATCATCCTAATTGTATTACATATATATTACATGATGTACATAAATACAAATGTTTAAGCAACAACAATTGAATTATTATACACGTTTTCTAGATACATTTCATCACGTATTATATTATATATTATTATAGTTTTATGTGCACTAAAGGTAGATAGAGAGAAAGGGAGAGAGAGAGAAAGAGATAGAGAGAATAAATAAAAGAAATACTTTACGTGACACTTATTTATAACTCGTATATGCGTATTCTACGAATTATAATATGTCAATTGCAAACGTTTACCGCTACCTCTGTTTATCGTTTGCTGAAAGAAGAACAGTGGCTGTTCCATATATAATGCAAACCGTAAATATTTTTATAATAAACCAGTGAAAATAAATGAAAATAACTTATTTGTTAACCAGAAAAATGTGATATACTCGATGCGCCGAGTCTCGGGAAGATACTGAATTCATCGAATTCGTTTTATGTCTCGATATAGATAGAAATCAATTTTGGCTAGAGTTTTTTCTTTTTTTGCCATTTTATTACGAAAATGTGCGTGCGATAACATTACTATACCGAAGGTAACTTGGACACAATATATCGAAAGAACAGATTGTATATCCCTACAATAAAGACCTAAGCGTTTTATCTGTACATGATACGTGTTTTGTCAATAGCTGTTTTTATGCACGATTAATATGCACAAATACCTCTTATATATTCAATTCATATATTCAAGATCATACAAAAGTACGCCAAGGCAAATGGCGAATGTAATGAACAACAAGATTTAATAATATGCTCTAAGGATTATATAATTAATTAAAAATAATTTTAATCACAGAGAAAGAAATAAAAACGTAGCTTTTTCATCAAATGCGTTAAATTTTCCATCCTGAAACTCAGTATGGAAAATTTAATGTTTCTAATATCACGTTTTTATTTTTGCCTCTGGTCACTTAAAGAAAATTACTTCTTATAATGATATGCTGATTGGGTTACGTGAATCAAAAATTCTGCGACAATACTATAGTAAGTATGAAATAAACGTTTTCTTCCTTTATCAAGAATCGTCTTCTGATTTTGGTGCCAAGTGATATACATTAGTGTAAAAAATGTTTTTCAGCCAGTTAATCTACTTTGGAATGCATTTACTTTTTTCTCATAATTCCGAGATACGTCAAGCAAATTTTACATCTTTGTTTAAGATTTGATATTAAACTTTCATAAAATTCAGATGCTGCAAACTAAATTATATAGTTTATTTTCTTTAATATTTCTCTTCTTCTCTTTACTACTAATAAATAGATAATAAATGTCTTATATCAAAAATTTTTTTACTATTAATAAACAGACATTAAAGATATATAACTATATGCATATAAAGCGATGATAATGTTATAATTTTATAGAAAAAATATCTTATATATATTGTTTATAAAATATCTTATATAAAAATTATACTATAAACTCTGTGAAAAATTATCTTTATTAAAAGTCAGAAGAAATTGTCGTATGCAATTCTTTTACGTCACAATAAGTAACACAATTTAAGTTTGCATATAAATAACTAAAATCTGTTTATCATTTTACTTATCATTTCCGTCATTTATATTTTTCAATTGTGCATATATAAACGCTTTATTCAGCTCAATTATAATTTGGATATTTATTCGTTCAGATCAAACCTGTATTAAATTCAAAAAATCACAATTGTCAATATTTTGATAAAAAATTTAGATTGTGAGTATTCTATATATATAATAAACACGTGTAGATAATAAACTCTAATCGAAGTCTGCCTATTATTATAACAATAGACACGATAAAGTTTTCAAGTGTATTCGTTTTCAACTACATTTTATTTTTGTTTCATTATTAGTTCTGTTTATGTTTGCTTTATGTTAATAACGATGAACGAGATTACAATTAATTTAGCCTAGTCGATTCCAGCGTTTTACGTTGAACAAAGTGTTTTTTTGACAGGCGCGACAGGATTTCTGGGTAAAATATATATTTTAAAAATTCTGCGATCTTGCCCAGATGTTTATAAAATATTTCTGTTGAAAGAAAAATGTTAACTGAAAGAATAAGTAAGTAATAATTCATGCAATGGCGAGCGTGAAATTTCACGACACACAAATTAAAGTACGCCATTTCTATTAATATTCAGATCAACAAAGATATCTGTATCTTAACTCAAAGTTTGCAAAATCTCAAAGTAAGTATAAATGACGTTGCATTGCGTCTACCATTTTAAATGGTGCGCTTTATGTGACATTTAAAATTTTAACTATATATCTGATGCTAATCGCCGGATCTCTCGTGTACAGGTAGAAAGGATTAAATCAAATATAAAAATTTGTTTAGTTTAATTAATATTTATATCTAAATATTAATTAGGTTCTTTTTATTATTCACATTTGTTATCGTATGGCTCTTTTTAGCCGCTTTTTTTCTATTATTATTTTTGTTTTTCTCATTGTTTTGCGATTTGCGCAATAATTAATGAGAAATTAATTATAACTCTGCGAGAAGAGACAGTCCACTGTTAAACGGTCGCTATAATAGGGGGGAGCCCTGCAAAAAGAGACAATCCAATATTATGAGATATTACTATTGTGTTATTACGTGATTTCATAGAGCTATAGTATTTACACTATAATTATGTTATAGCTATAGTATTATGTTAGAGCTATAGTATTTACACTATAATTATGTTATAGCTATAGTATTATGTTAGAGCTATAGTATTTACACTATAATTAGTGACAGTATTTACACTATAATTATGTCACAGTTTACAGTACAATATTTAGTCTTATAATATAATATTTCGTCAAAGTTTTGTTCAAATATTGCATAATATGTAATTTATATTATTAATTTACTGATATTGTTGTCTGGGCAGTTATAGCGGCGTCCTGCGGATAAAATCTTGCCAGCATTTTATTTGGTACGTAATGCGTGCCTTCGAATTTGCAAAAATAGCGACCTATTTCGCTATTATCGATCAATTTCGGCGTTGTTAAAGTTATAGAATCTAAAACAAAAAAATGCAAATAAAAATAAATAGATATTAAGATAAATAAAATAATGAATAAAATACTACAATAAATAAAATATATTATAAATAAAACAAATCATAAATAAAACAAATAAAATAATTAAATTAGAAAAGAGAAAAAAAATAAACCAAAGTCAAATAAATTTATATTTTCTACTGTGTACAAAGAGATGAACACGTAGAATAAACAAATGTATTTTTTAATAAAAAAAAACGCGTCTAATGATATTCACCTTCTCCTACGTAACAAACCTTATTATTTTCTGTGAGAATAATGTAATTTGTTCGTTGGTTTTTAAAGTTGAAATTACGACAGTGATTCAACGGCAAGAAATCCATTTCCATATATGTATAATATTTCCACCTATTGTATATGGAGAACTTAACATGTCTATCTATAGGTCGATGCCATCCGATTATAACGCCGGTGCAACTATCATTAGATCGATCAAGATGTGTGACAATCATTCCTACTGCAAATTTAACGTCCTCTGATCTTGTGAAGAACGGCGCTATTTTTTGAACGGAAAATTTGAGCTGGAAAATATCAGATCAGACTTCAATTTCATATCTTTCTTGTCATTTAATTTCTAAATAGATTTTTATAGTAAATTAAATTACAGTTAGTTAAATTATAGATGATTATAATTCGTATGTAATTGTACGTGTTATTAGAAAGAAATCCCATAAATGTATTATTATTATTATTATATATTAATATGCGACATGTATAGTGCTAACATACTTTAGGGTTGCAGAAATGGCATGCAGGCGGATTAATTTCAAAAATATTATTATATGGTACCATCATATTCACAAATTGTTCATTAATCTCGTACCACATCTGAAAAAATTAAACAAGAGCAAAAATTACATGTGAATAGAGTTCTGATTAAAACCAAAAAATTGATATATATATATCTTAGCTAAAAAGTTACAAGTACATTAATTAGTTTTAAAATTAATAGAAATTATATATGAGTAATTACCCACCAATTTAGCTGATATTACATAATCCTCTAGAGAAGGTCGTCTATCTGAATACGTTGAACTAAAAGTCAACAGTTGATTGATATAATCTTTTTGCAGGAGATTTATGTTATTTCGAAAACTCATGTTAAAACACCTTATATTTTCTAAATTATTCGCAGCACTGTGAATAAAAATGATTTAAGTGTACACGTGTGTGTATATGATAAGAATAAAAATACCGAAGGGTTTAAATTATTATTCAATATTACATACTACTTTGGTTTCCAAAATATACAGTAGTCAGGGGACCGATATGGCAGCTGTACTACATCGCAACGTAGGCCAAGTCTCCTAGCCACGCTATGATATATTATTAATAAAATTATTTCATGGCCATATCTATTTTTTAATACCTGTGTCAAAAGTTACTATACGTAAATTAATTGGCGCCAGAGTATTTTTAAGATGTGACCAACGTAAGAACATCACAGCATAATTGATCATAATTAAAATAATTGTAATATATTATAATATATCTATAATAACTTACATTATCTATACACAAACATTCCATATTTGTGTCTTCTGATTTGCTCGGTTGAAAGTTTAATTTACCAAATATATATTCGTCGAGCGTATCCATAATTTGCGTTCCTTCTACTTCGTTCCAATGATTATCGTCGATATTGTTGGTCTTCCAATAGAAAAAAGTTACTGCGGACGTCGAGAATATCGAGTGATCGGGATATTCTTCTCTGAGGAGATTCTGTATTTCTAGTGCGATACTATCTAACGATGCATTTACGTACGAGTATAGTACATCTTTTTGGTACTGAATAGATTGTGCCACAATAGTAGCAATCCATTCCAAAAGCTGCTTTCTCGCAGGTAGTTCTCCAAATTCAATCCAATGCGAATTTATCCGACGTTGTTTCATATAGTTAAAGATTTTTAGATTGCAATATCTTTCAGTTAGATCACAGTCAGTTCTTCTGAAAAATATATATATTAACTGTGCAATAAATGCATTAGTTGAAGAACTTAATTGCACTATAATATATGTTGAGAATCTTACCTAGATTGTGTAAGCAAATTTTTAATCTCATCAGTAAAGAAAGCATACTTTGTGAAATTTTTAAAATTATCAATTATCTCATTAAAGTTATTTGATAAATGTTGATCTAAATGGAATACGTCTTTTAATAGTATGTAATTATCGATGAACGTAATATAACGTTTTTGATTCATTGGCTCAAAATGTTTAAGAATTATTTGAGACACAAAATTCCGTAATTGTCTCGTACAATTTATGCCTGTCTCTATAAAGTTTAAGCTTTTATTATCATTCTGTTCGTTTTCTTCAGACTTTTTCTGCTCATTTTCTTTAGATTGTTTGTCATAAAATTTTTTCGCAACAGGCCATCTGAAATTGGAACAAAAAATATTTTAATAAACTTTTAAATATTACACTAAACAGTGCTATTGCAATAATAAATTTTCAAAGCAACACATTCCTTAAATTGTATAATATTCAAAGTATCAATTAAAATATCAATCCTTTTGTTTATTTTAATTGTATTAATTAAAGAGAATATAAAATGGAACAATTGAAAGAAATCTTTTAATGTTTAACTGCTCGCACTCCATTTTCTGCGTCTTGTTTCTCTCATTAGTCCGCTTTATTTTTATCCGTTTTTATGTTATTTATAGAATCTTTTTATCTATTTATTGTTTTATTATATTACATTTGTAATATTTTTTATTTAGTTTTAAAATATATTCCTTGCAATAGCGATACATTGTATGATAGTCCAAAGAAAAAGAAACTACAAAGAATTTACAAACAAAATGAAATACCTCTGAGAAAACTTTTTTTCCAAAAACGTGTCATATTTGGCTGCATAACGAAATCGTTTGCACACGCAACTGAAGTTATTGATGTCCTCAATAGTGATATCACTGTAGCCGAGAATTATAGCTATCACCTCGTCAGGTAAGCACATTATCGTAGCCATTATCAATAAAAGTTAGTTAAACACAAGAAAATAATATAAATTCAAGTAAATCACAATAAATTATTACACTATTTGCATAATTAATTCCCTGCTTTTGAAAGCACATGAAATCTATTGCGATATTGCTCGTATGAATCTACCGAAGAAGTTTGTGTTATACTACAGACTACAGATGTCTTCCACACTCTGTCCACTCTTATTCTGTCTGTGAAATCTTTACCTGAAAAACTAAAGGTTCGTTATTTTTTCCTACCATACTTTCCCCACCATTGTAGCGTGATGTGTCACAATGCGTACAAAAGAAAAACGAAACCTATAGAAACTGAGAAAACACAATATTTCCATCCTATACAGGGTGATTCACGTAACGGTCGCCACATTTTTGGGACATTTCCGCCAGTTTAAAAAAAAGTTTATACAGTGAAAATCAATCTGCTTTACGCAAGCTTTAACATGCAATAAAAAATTTTATAAAAAAATTTTTTTTTTATAAACAAATCAATGTCACCTTGAATTTTTTAAATGGAACCATCATATTTTTTTTTATATATATAAATTGATTCCTCACAATATTCTGGATAAAAAATTATAAGGGTAGGATGGTCAAAAAGTGAATAGTTTACGAGATATTTTATATTTTAATCTTATAAAGGTGGTTCTCGTAACGATCGCCACGATTTTTGGGGTACTTACAATAATCTGACAAAAATGTCATTAATCAGAAATTTACCAATTTGTAACCGTCAACAAAAACAATAATTTAATGATTGCATACAATTTTACTTTATGTAACATTTTAATTCAAAATTAACGATTTTAAAGCTTCTACAGCGTAATTCTTTGCTATCGAGTTCACTAAAAACGTAAATAGTAAACAGACTTGACTTTGACCTTATGTTACCATGTAGCTTAGCTATTAATCTGATCAGGAAATTTTAGTTTGTTATTATTTTTATTTACTATTTATTTTTATTTTATTTACTATTTATTTTTTATTTACTATTTATAGTGAACTTCCTCGATAGCGAAGAATTACGCTATAGTAGCTTCAAAATTATTAATTTTGAATTAAAATGTAACATAAAGTAACATTGTATGCAATCATTAAATTATTGTTAAATTTGTTGACGGTTACAAATTGATAAATTCCTGATTAATGACATTTTTTGTCAGATTATTGTAAGTACCCCAAAAATCGTGGCGATCGTTACGAGAACCACCTTTATAAGATTAAAATATAAAATATCTCGTAAACTATTCACTTTTTGACCATCCTACCCTTATAATTTTTTATCCAGAATATTGTGAGGAATCAATTTATATAAAAAAAATATGATGGTTCCATTTAAAAAATTCAAGGTGACATTGATTTGTTTATAAAAAAAAATTTTTTTTTTAAAATTTTTTATTGCATGTTAAAGCTTGCGTAAAGCAGATTGATTTTCATTGTATAAACTTTTTTTTAAACTGGCGGAAATGTCCCAAAAATTGTGGCGACCGTTACGTGAATCACCCTGTATACCTATGCGCCTTTAAGACAGAAAAAGCATTAGACATTAAAAGACATAATGCATTCCTGTGAGAAAGATTTTCAAGTTTTAAAGAAGTTTTATTATTTCGGAAAAAAAGAAAAATTTCAAAAGAAAACAAATGCATACCTGTCTTTTGTTCATTAGATATGTCCTAGTCCTAAAGGTATAGTGGAAATGGGGATAGATAACGATTTTAAGATCTGTTGACTTTTCTTGATTTCTATGACAATGAAAAAGTAATGCTTTATTTTTTCAGACTCACTAAAATCTTGTTCATTACTTGTTAAAATTAAAAAATTGTTAAAATTGATAAATAAATAGAATTTTGTAAAATTTAGAATTTTTTAGAAATATTTATATTTCATAATCTTACGATCATATACAAGTAAGATAACTTTCAGTATTAGGTAAAATGACAAAAAGCCAAGTTAAGTTAAATTAAATTAAAATAGGCTTTTTTATGGATAAAGAAAATGAATATATTAAACTTTTTATGCTACATTTTGATATTATAATAATAACTATCTATATATATATATTGTAAAATGAACGTAAAATAAAGAAAAATGTAATAAAAAATTTTATTTATATGAAGACAGAAAAAAATAATAATTAAAACATTAAAAAAACAATTATTTATAAATATATAACGAAAATAAAGTAAAATTGAAGGTAAAATGAAAATAATTAATTATTTAAAATTAAGAAACCATTAAAATTTAAATAGAAATTTAAATAGAATCAAACACATTACATTATCTTGAAAGATATTCGGTTTTAATTTATATGACGTGTGTGTGTGTGTGTGTGTGTGCGCGTATGTGTATGTCAGTTTAAAGATTACATTATACATTTGATGTTACATAATAACCGCATTACTTCTTGTCTGCAGATAGAGCGGTTTGAACCGGGCAGGAAAGTTTTCCACAATTTTGTGAATTCATAATAATTAAAAAAAAATAATTAATTATAAAAGATTGATCATAAAATGCGCGAGAAGAGACAGTCCACTGTTACATGGTCTCTATATAGGCACTCTGCAAAAAAAGACAAATATTACGAGATATTACTTATGTCAGTTTACAGTATATTTAGTCTTAAAATATAAAATTTCGTAAATGTTTTGTTCTCAATATTGTATAATATGTAATTTATATTATTAATTTACTGATATTGTTGTTTGGCAGTTATAGCGGCGTCCTGTGGATAAAAACTTGCCAGCATTTTATTTGGCACGTAATGCGTCTTTTCGAATTTGCAAAAATAGCGACCTGTTTCGCTATTATCGATCCATTTCGGCGTTGTTAAAGTTATAGAATCTAAAATAAAAAATGCAAATAAAAATTAAATGTATATATATGATAAGTAAGATAAACTAAATGATAAACGAAATAAGAAATAATAAATAAAATATATCATATCTAAAATAAATAAAATAACTAAATTTAAAAAAAATAAATTAAAATAAAATAAACTATTATTTTATGTTGTGTACAAAAATAAGATATGTGCTCGTAGAATAAATAAATGTAATTTTAAATAAAAACGAGTCTAATAAGACTAAGGTCTAAAAGACCGTCATACCTTCTTCTACGTAACATATTTTATTGTTATCGGTAAGAATGATGTAATTTGTTTGTTGCTTTCTAAATTTATAACAATTATTGCGACAGTGATTCAATGGCAAGAAATCTATTTCTGTATATTCATCAGGCCATATACAGTGATTGGTGATTTTAACATGTCTGTCTATATGTCGGTCCCATCCGATTATGACTCCAGTACAATTATTTTTACACATATCACGATGTGTGACAATCATTCCTACTGCAAATTTTATATCCTCTGATCTTGTAATAAACTGCGCTGTTTTTTTAACGCAAAGTTTGAGCTAGAAAATGTCAGATTAGACTTCAATTTATCTATCATTTAATTTTTAAATAGACTCTTATAGCAAATTAAATTAAAGAATTAATTCAATTATATATAATTATAATTATAATTTATATAAAGCTGCACGTATCAAAGAAAAACCTTAGAAAAAGATTTTTTAATTATTATTTTATCTTAATATATGCTGCATGTATAGTGCTAACTTGGTGTTTACAAAAGCGTTTAGATTTACGCCGATTAATTTGGGAAATGTTATTAAAGTTGTATATCAAATCCGTAGTTCCTTCTATTATCTTTTCTCGCATCTGAAAAATAGAATAAATATGAAAAAATAGAAAAGATTAAACGTTAAGATTACATGAACATTCTAACTGTAATAAAAAAAAGACATATTATATAATTTTTTTCTTTAAAATTTGTTTCGTTAATTTACATGTTTGCCAAGGTTATAGGTATATTTATTAGAGTTAAAATTAATAGAAATCATAATATAAATAATTACCAACCATTGTAGGTGATATTATGTTAAAATTTTTGTATTTAGGATATTCTGATGGAGGAAATGACTTCAACATGCATAGTTTGTCGACAAGACAATCCGGAAATTTTTTAGAAATTATGTTAAAACATCTTTCATTTGCTGAATTATCCATGCCACTGCGAACAATAAAAAAATATTTATGTGCGCGCGTCTGTGTATGATTAAAGTTGAAATACCTTTTAAAAGATGTAGATAATTCCAAATTTTTAATTTTATATACTTACTAGTTTGATTTCCAATATATACAGTAGATGGGTAGAGTAGCTATATTGAGGGGACATACCATTATATCGCAACGTAGACCAAGTCTCCTGGCCACGGCGTGATATATTATTATTAAAATTATTTCTTGACCATATCTAGTTTTTAATACCTGTGCCAGAAATTACAATAAATTAATGAGAGCGAGAATATTTTTAAGATATAACAAATACACAAATGGTTCTGCTCACAGTACGATTGTTTGACCACATAATTATAATATATTATATAATCAAATAATAACTTACATTATCTATGCACATGTATTCTAAATTTGTGTCTTCCGAGTCGCATGGTCGAAAATTTAATTTGCCAAATATATATTCATCCAGTGTATCGATAATCTGCGTTCCTTCTACTTCGTTCCAGTAATTATCGTCGATATTATTATTTCTACAATAGGATAAAGATTCAGCGGACCTCGAGAATATCGAATGATGGGGATGTTTTTCTCTGAGGTAATTCTGTACCCCTAGTGCAATACTATCTAGCGATGCTATTATACACGATTGAATTATATTTTTTTCAAGATGAATAGATTGCGCCGCAATATATGCAGTCCATTCGAAAAGCTGCATTCTGGAAGGCACTTCTTTAAATTCATCGTACTTCTTTTTCATTAAATATCTCTTCATATAGTGATATATTTTCTCAATACAATATCTTTCGGTTAGGTCACAATCAGTTCGTCTGAAAAATTTACATGCTGTGTAATTAGGACATTAGTCTACGAAGGCAATAGTATTATAATTTATATTGAGAATCCTACCGTGGAGATTGTGTAAGCGAGTGTTTAATCTCATCAAAGAAAATATATCTTATGAAATAATTTTCAAGATTACCGTATTTACAAGCCTGATCAAAGAAATTTCTTAAAAAATCATTTAAATAAAATATACATTCGAATTTCGTAAAATTATTGATTGATTCATTGCCATGATGATATTTATAATTGATTTGAGACACGTAATTTCGAAATTGCCTCGACAATTTCGTGCCTATTTCCATGAAGTTTGAGTTTTTCTCCAATTTCTTCCTCTTCGGTTCGTATTCTTCAGACTCTTCCTGCTCATTATTCTTAAATAGCTTGTCATACATTTTCTTCGCAACAGGCCATCTAAAATTTGAATATAAAATATTTTAATAAACTTTTGAAAATTACACTAAACAGTGCTATTGCAAAAGTAATGAAACAGAACAATATATTTTTAAAATACATAACTTTTTATTTAACTTTTATTTTTTATATTTATAAAACAATCTAGTCCAACAAATTCATTAATAACATTATAAAATAAAATAGTTAAATTAATAAAATTAAAATAATAAAGTATAATGTATAATTACATTAAAAAATAAAAAAATGCAACATTTCTAATTTTAAATTTACCTATTATTCTTTCCTATTATATTACATTATATTATATATTTATATGTTATATTATATTATATATTACATGTTTTTTATTAGGTCATAAAAATGGACATGAAAAAGGGTTAACGAGAGCCAGAGTATAGAAAAAAGGGTACTAGCAATTATTTTTAAAAAATTTTCAATTATTAAAAATTTAGTTTCTATTTAATTGTTTTCATAAATTTAATCCATTTCTAAAAAGTGCATGTTAAGTCGATTCTCGAAAGTCTCGAAGTATTGTTGCCTCTTTTCCGCAATGCTGATTGGTTCTCTGTCGATTCGCGTTGTGTGTTATATTCGTAGCATCGAAAGACTGTCATCGCGAGGGTTAACAGTTAGCAGTTTGACCAAAATAAAATAAAATAAAATAATAATGTTTTAAATAATATGTGATAATACTTTAAGCTTGATTAATATTTTTGACATTCGCGTTGTGTGTTATATTCGTAGCATCGAAAGGCTGTCATCGCGAGGGTTAGCAATTAGCAGTTTGACAGTTAGTCCAAAAAGTAAAATAAAATAATGTTTTAAATAATATGTTATTATACTTTAAACTTGATTAATATTTTGGCGGAAAAAAGGCAAAAATACTTGCGAGAATCGACTTAATGTCTTTTTTAGAAAAAGATTAGAATAACAAAAGCGCGCGTTACGCCATTCCTCGATTTTAAATAAAAAATTAATATTTTTATATAAAGTTTGTTTAAACTTGGTTAATATTTTTTGATAGAAATCAGATGATTAAAGCATTACATTGCTAATTAAATTTTAACATAAAAATATGTTATAAAATTTAATATAATAATGTTATAAATAATATGTTATAATGCCTTATCTGTGCGATTAATATTTTTTGACAGAAATCAACTGATAGCTGTTATAAATATTAATCGAATTTAAGGAATTATAATACATTATTTAAAACATATTATTATTTTAAATGTTATAACATATTCTTATTTTAAGAATTAATTAGCAATTTTACGTTTTAATCAGCTGATTTCTGTAACAAAAATATTAATCGAGGATAAAATATTACAACATATTATTCACAACATATTGCTATATATTTTAATTATTATAACATATTATTATTTTAAAATTTAATTAGCTCGCTATATTAATATTTTTTAATTTATTCATTTAATTATAAAGTAATATATTTATTAAGTTAAAAATAGAAGTGAAACATAAATCCAAATTAACAATTAAGGTTCCGTAGCAATTTTTAAGGACAAATATTTCCTAAATTAGAGTCATAAATATATTTCGTCCGACACTTTTCGATAATCTTAATATAATTCGAATTGCGAATGCGCAGTAGAAATGAGTATCGACATCTATTACCGCGATATATGTATATAGTTACGCATAATATTAAAAATTAAAATTTTAAGCCGCTGACCCCATACGGCGCGGATTTATTTTACGTATATTAGACCAAAAAGTTTGTAGGCTGATATGGTGATGGTACCATCATAATGTGCAGGCAATGTACTGTTGAAATATATGAAAGATTAATTTTTGGCTCGCTTTAAAATATTGAAAATTAAAACATTTTACCCGCAAACCCCATACGGCGCGGATTCATTTTACGTATATTAGACCAAAAAGATTAATATTAGATTAATATTAGATTAATATTTTTTGACAGAAATCAGCTGATAGCTGTTATATATATTAATCGAGTTTAAGGAATTATATATTACATTATTTAAAACATATTATTTTAAATGTTATAACATATTCTTATTTTAAAAATTAATTAGCAAATTAATGTTTTAATCAGCTGATTTCTGTAACAAAAATATTAATCGAGGATAAGATATTACAACATATTATTTACAATATATTGCTTTTTTAATTTTTATAACATATTACTATTTTAAAATTTAATTACCTTACTATATTAATATTTTCTAATATATTTATTTAATTAAGAAGTAGTATATTTATTAAGTTAAGAATAGAAGTGACATGAATACAAATTTACAATTAAGGTTTCGTAGATATAATTTTTAAAAGAAAAATTATTTTCTTAAATAGAGTCACAAACATATTTCGTCCGACACTTTTCGATAATCTTGATATAATTCGAATTCCGAATGCGCAGTAGAAATGAGTTTCGACATATATTACCGCGATATATGCATGCAGTCACGCATAATTCGTAATAATGTGCAGACAATCTACTGTTAAAATGTATATAAGATTAATTTTTGGCACGTTTTGAAATATCGAAAATTAAAATTTTTAAGCCGCAAAACCCATACGGCGCAGATTTATATAACGTATATTAGACCAAAAAGGTAGTACGCTGGTATGCTTATGGTACAAAGATAATCTGCAAACAATACACTATTGAAATATATATACGATGAATTTCTGGCTCGTCTTAAAATATTAGAAATCGATACTTTTTTACCGCTGCCGCCCCTATGCGACGCAACCTTATTTTATGAATATCAAGTTAAAATTTGTACGCTGGTGTCTGTTTGGTACCAAATGATTCTGTAATCAATGTACTATTAAAATGTATAATCGATGAATTTTTGGCTCGTCTTAAAATATTAGAAATCGATACTTTTTTGACGCGGACCCTGTGCGACGCATCCTTATTTTATGTTTATTGTATTAAAAAATTTGTACGCTGGTGTCTGCATGGTACCAAAAGATTCTGTAATCAATGTACTATTAAAATGTATAATCGATGAATTATTGGCTCGTCTTAAAATATTAGAAATTGATACTTTTTTGACACGGACTCTGTGCGACGCATACTTATTTTATGTTTATCGTATTAAAAAATTTGTACGCTGGTGTCTGCATGGTACCAAAAGATTCTGTAATCAATGTACTATTAAAATGTATAATCGATAAATTTTTGGCTCGTCTTAAAATATTGGAAATCGATACATTTTACCGCTGACCCTATGCGACGCAACCTTATTTTATGTATATCAAGTTAATAAATTTGTACGCTGGTGTCTGTTTGGTACCAAATGATTTTGTAATAAATGTACTATTCAAATGTATAATCGATGAATTTTTGGCTCGTCTTAAAATATTGGAAATCGATACATTTTACCGCTGACCCTATGCGACGCAACCTTATTTTATGTATATCAAGTTAAAAAATTTGTACGCTGGTGTCTGTTTGGTACCAAATGATTTTGTAATAAATGTACTATTAAAATGTATAATCGATGAATTTTTGGCTCGTCTTAAAATATTAGAAATTCATACTGTTTTGACGCGGACCCTGTGCGACGCATCCTTATTTTATGTATATCATATTAAAAAATTTGTACGCTGGTGTCTGCTTGGTACCAAATAATTCTGTAATCAATGTACTATTAAAATGTATAATCGATGAATTTTTGGCTCGTCTTTAAATATTAGAAAACGATACTTTTTTACCGCTGACCCTATGCGACGCATCCTTAATTAATGTATAGCAAATGAAAAAGTTTGTACGCTGTTGTCTGCTTGGTACCAAAAGATTCTGTAATCAATGTACTATTAAAATGTATAAACGATGAATTTTTGGCTCGTCTTAAAATATTAGAAATTAATACTTTTTTGACGCGGACCCTGTGCGACGCATCCTTATTTTATGTTTATCGTATTAAAAAATTTGTACGCTGGTGTCTGCATGGTACCAAAAGATTCTGTAATCAATGTACTATTAAAATGTATAATCGATGAATTTTTGGCTCGTCTTAAAATATTGGAAATCGATACATTTTACCGCTGACCCTATGCGACGCAACCTTATTTTATGTATATCAAGTTAAAAAATTTGTACGCTGCTGTCTGTTTGGTACCAAATGATTCTATAATCTATGTACTATTAAAATGTATAATCGATGAATTTTTGGCTCGTATTAAAATATTAGAAATTGATACTTTTTTGACGCGGACCCCGTGCGACGCATCCTTATTTTATGTTTATCGTATTAAAAAATTTGTACGCTGGTGTCTGCATGGTACCAAAAGATTCTGTAATCAATGTACTATTAAAATGTATAATCGATGAATTTTTGGCTCGTCTTAAAATATTAGAAATTCATACTTTTTTGACGCGGACCCTGTGCGACGCATACTTATTTTATGTTTGTCGTATTAAAAAATTTGTACGCTGGTGTATGCATGGTACCAAAAGATTCTGTAATCAATGTACTATTAAAATGTATAATCAATGAATTTTTGGCTCGTCTTAAAATATTGGAAATCGATACATTTTACCGCTGACCCTATGCGACGCAACCTTATTTTATGTATATCAAGTTAAAAAATTTGTACGCTGGTGTCTGTTTGGTAGCAAATGATTCTGTAATAAATGTACTATTAAAATGTATAATCGATGAATTTTTGGCTCGTCTTAAAATATTAGAAATTGATACTTTTTTGACGCGGACCCTGTGCGACGCATACTTATTTTATGTTTGTCGTATTAAAAAATTTGTACGCTGGTGTATGCATGGTACCAAAAGATTCTGTAATCAATGTACTATTAAAATGTATAATCGATGAATTTTTGGCTCGTCTTAAAATATTGGAAATCGATACATTTTACCGCTGACCCTATGCGACGCAACCTTATTTTATGTATATCAAGTTAAAAAATTTGTACGCTGCTGTCTGTTTGGTACCAAATGATTCTATAATCTATGTACTATTAAAATGTATAATCGATGAATTTTTGGCTCGTATTAAAATATTAGAAATTGATACTTTTTTGACGCGGACCCAGTGCGACGCATCCTTATTTTATGTTTATCGTATTAAAAAATTTGTACGCTGGTGTCTGCATGGTACCAAAAGATTCTGTAATCAATGTACTATTAAAATGTATAATCGATGAATTTTTGGCTCGTCTTAAAATATAAGAAATTGATACTTTTTTGACGCGGACCCTGTGCGACGCATCCTTATTTTATGTTTATCGTATTAAAAAATTTGTACGCTGGTGTCTGCATGGTACCAAAAGATTCTGTAATCAATGTACTATTAAAATGTATAATCGATAAATTTTTGGCTCGTCTTAAAATATTGGAAATCGATACATTTTACCGCTGACCCTATGCGACGCAACCTTATTTTATGTATATCAAGTTAAAAAATTTGTACGCTGGTGTCTGTTTGGTACCAAATGATTTTGTAATAAATGTACTATTAAAATGTATAATCGATGAATTTTTGGCTCGTCTTAAAATATTGGAAATCGATACATTTTACCGCTGACCCTATGCGACGCAACCTTATTTTATGTATATCAAGTTAAAAAATTTGTACGCTGGTGTCTGTTTGGTACCAAATGATTTTGTAATAAATGTACTATTAAAATGTATAATCGATGAATTTTTGGCTCGTCTTAAAATATTAGAAATTCATACTTTTTTGACGCGGACCCTGTGCGACGCATCCTTATTTTATGTTTATCGTATTAAAAAATTTGTACGCTGGTGTCTGCATGGTACCAAAAGATTCTGTAATCAATGTACTATTAAAATGTATAATCGATGAATTTTTGGCTCGTCTTAAAATATTGGAAATCGATACATTTTACCGCTGACCCTATGCAACGCAACCTTATTTTATGTATATCAAGTTAAAAAATTTGTACGCTGGTGTCTGTTTGGTACCAAATGATTTTGTAATAAATGTACTATTAAAATGTATAATCGATGAATTTTTGGCTCGTCTTAAAATATTGGAAATCGATACATTTTACCGCTGACCCTATGCGACGCAACCTTATTTTATGTATATCAAGTTAAAAAATTTGTACGCTGGTGTCTGTTTGGTACCAAATGATTTTGTAATAAATGTACTATTAAAATGTATAATCGATGAATTTTTGGCTCGTCTTAAAATATTAGAAATTCATACTGTTTTGACGCGGACCCTGTGCGACGCATCCTTATTTTATGTATATCATATTAAAAAATTTGTACGCTGTTGTCTGCTTGGTACCAAAAGATTCTGTAATCAATGTACTATTAAAATGTATAAACGATGAATTTTTGGCTCGTCTTAAAATATTAGAAATTAATACTTTTTTGACGCGGACCCTGTGCGACGCATCCTTATTTTATGATTATCGTATTAAAAAATTTGTACGCTGGTGTCTGCATGGTACCAAAAGATTCTGTAATCAATGTACTATTAAAATGTATAATCGATGAATTTTTGGCTCGTCTTAAAATATTGGAAATCGATACATTTTACCGCTGACCCTATGCGACGCAACCTTATTTTATGTATATCAAGATAAAAAATTTGTACGCTGCTGTCTGTTTGGTACCAAATGATTCTATAATCTATGTACTATTAAAATGTATAATCGATGAATTTTTGGCTCGTATTAAAATATTAGAAATTGATACTTTTTTGACGCGGACCCTGTGCGACGCATCCTTATTTTATGTTTATCGTATTAAAAAATTTGTACGCTGGTGTCTGCATGGTACCAAAAGATTCTGTAATCAATGTACTATTAAAATGTATAATCGATGAATTTTTGGCTCGTCTTTAAATATTAGAAATTGATACTTTTTTGACGCGGACCCTGTGCGACGCATACTTATTTTATGTTTGTCGTATTAAAAAATTTGTACGCTGGTGTATGCATGGTACCAAAAGATTCTGTAATCAATGTACTATTAAAATGTATAATCAATGAATTTTTGGCTCGTCTTAAAATATTGGAAATCGATACATTTTACCGCTGACCCTATGCGACGCAACCTTATTTTATGTATATCAAGTTAAAAAATTTGTACGCTGGTGTCTGTTTGGTAGCAAATGATTCTGTAATCAATGTACTATTAAAATGTATAATCGATGAATTTTTGGCTCGTCTTAAAATATTAGAAATCGATACTTTTTTGACGCGGACCCTGTGCGACGCATACTTATTTTATGTTTATTGTATTAAAAAATTTGTACGCTGGTGTCTGCATGGTACCAAAAGATTCTATAATCAATGTACTATTAAAATGTATAATCGATGAATTATTGGCTCGTCTTAAAATATTAGAAATTGATACTTTTTTGACACGGACTCTGTGCGACGCATACTTATTTTATGTTTATCGTATTAAAAAATTTGTACGCTGGTGTCTGCATGGTACCAAAAGATTCTGTAATCAATGTACTATTAAAATGTATAATCGATAAATTTTTGGCTCGTCTTAAAATATTGGAAATCGATACAGTTTACCGCTGACCCTATGCGACGCAACCTTATTTTATGTATATCAAGTTAATAAATTTGTACGCTGGTGTCTGTTTGGTACCAAATGATTTTGTAATAAATGTACTATTAAAATGTATAATCGATGAATTTTTGGCTCGTCTTAAAATATTGGAAATCGATACATTTTACCGCTGACCCTATGCGACGCAACCTTATTTTATGTATATCAAGTTAAAAAATTTGTACGCTGGTGTCTGTTTGGTACCAAATGATTTTGTAATAAATGTACTATTAAAATGTATAATCGATGAATTTTTGGCTCGTCTTAAAATATTAGAATTTCATACTGTTTTGACGCGGACCCTGTGCGACGCATCCTTATTTTATGTATATCATATTAAAAAATTTGTACGCTGGTGTCTGCTTGGTACCAAATAATTCTGTAATAAATGTACTATTAAAATGTATAATCGATGAATTTTTGGCTCGTCTTTAAATATTAGAAAACGATACTTTTTTACCGCTGACCCTATGCGACGCATCCTTAATTAATGTATAGCAAATGAAAAAGTTTGTACGCTGTTGTCTGCTTGGTACCAAAAGATTCTGTAATCAATGTACTATTAAAATGTATAAACGATGAATTTTTGGCTCGTCTTAAAATATTAGAAATTAATACTTTTTTGACGCGGACCCTGTGCGACGCATCCTTATTTTATGTTTATCGTATTAAAAAATTTGTACGCTGGTGTCTGCATGGTACCAAAAGATTCTGTAATCAATGTACTATTAAAATGTATAATCGATGAATTTTTGGCTCGTCTTAAAATATTGGAAATCGATACATTTTACCGCTGACCCTATGCGACGCAACCTTATTTTATGTATATCAAGTTAAAAAATTTGTACGCTGCTGTCTGTTTGGTACCAAATGATTCTATAATCTATGTACTATTAAAATGTATAATCGATGAATTTTTGGCTCGTATTAAAATATTAGAAATTGATACTTTTTTGACGCGGACCCTGTGCGACGAATCCTTATTTTATGTTTATCGTATTAAAAAATTTGTACGCTGGTGTCTGCATGGTACCAAAAGATTCTGTAATCAATGTACTATTAAAATGTATAATCGATGAATTTTTGGCTCGTCTTTAAATATTAGAATTTGATACTTTTTTGACGCGGACCCTGTGCGACGCATACTTATTTTATGTTTGTCGTATTAAAAAATTTGTACGCTGGTGTATGCATGGTACCAAAAGATTCTGTAATCAATGTACTATTAAAATGTATAATCAATGAATTTTTGGCTCGTCTTAAAATATTGGAAATCGATACATTTTACCGCTGACCCTATGCGACGCAACCTTATTTTATGTATATCAAGTTAAAAAATTTGTACGCTGGTGTCTGTTTGGTAGCAAATGATTCTGTAATAAATGTACTATTAAAATGTATAATCGATGAATTTTTGGCTCGTCTTAAAATATTGGAAATCGATACATTTTACCGCTGACCCTATGCGACGCAACAATATTTTATGTATATCAAGTTAAAAAATTTGTACGCTGGTGTCTGTTTGGTACCAAATGATTTTGTAATAAATGTACTATTAAAATGTATAATCGATGAATTTTTGGCTCGTCTTTAAATATTAGAAATCGATACTTTTTTACCGCTGACCCTATGCGACGCATCCTTAATTAATGTATAGCAAATGAAAAAGTTTGTACGCTGTTGTCTGCTTGGTACCAAAAGATTCTGTAATCAATGTACTATTAAAATGTATAAACGATGAATTTTTGGCTCGTCTTAAAATATTAGAAATTAATACTTTTTTGACGCGGACCCTGTGCGACGCATCCTTATTTTATGTTTATCGTATTAAAAAATTTGTACGCTGGTGTCTGCATGGTACCAAAAGATTCTGTAATCAATGTACTATTAAAATGTATAATCGATGAATTTTTGGCTCGTCTTAAAATATTGGAAATCGATACATTTTACCGCTGACCCTAAGCGACGCAACCTTATTTTATGTATATCAAGTTAAAAAATTTGTACGCTGCTGTCTGTTTGGTACCAAATGATTCTATAATCTATGTCCTATTAAAATGTATAATCGATGAATTTTTGGCTCATATTAAAATATTAGAAATTGATACTTTTTTGACGCGGACCCTGTGCGACGCATCCTTATATTATGTTTATCGTATTAAAAAATTTGTACGCTGGTGTCTGCATGGTACCAAAAGATTCTGTAATAAATGTACTATTAAAATGTATAATCGATGAATTTTTGGCTCGTCTTAAAATATTGGAAATCGATACATTTTACCGCTGACCCTATGCGACGCAACCTTATTTTATGTATATCAAGTTAAAAAATTTGTACGCTGGTGTCTGTTTGGTACCAAATGATTTTGTAATAAATGTACTATTAAAATGTATAATCGATGAATTTTTGGCTCGTCTTAAAATATTGGAAATCGATACATTTTACCGCTGACCCTATGCGACGCAACCTTATTTTATGTATATCAAGTTAAAAAATTTGTACGCTGGTGTCTGTTTGGTACCAAATGATTTTGTAATAAATGTACTATTAAAATGTATAATCGATGAATTTTTGGCTCGTCTTAAAATATTAGAAATTGATACTTTTTTGACGCGGACCCTGTGCGACGCATCCTTATTTTATGTTTATCGTATTAAAAAATTTGTACGCTGGTGTCTGCATGGTACCAAAAGATTCTGTAATCAATGTACTATTAAAATGTATAATCGATAAATTTTTGGCTCGTCTTAAAATATTGGAAATCGATACATTTTACCGCTGACCCTATGCGACGCAACCTTATTTTATGTATATCAAGTTAAAAAATTTGTACGCTGCTGCCTGTTTGGTACCAAATGATTCTATAATCTATGTACTATTAAAATGTATAATCGATGAATTTTTGGCTCGTATTAAAATATTAGAAATTAATACTTTTTTGACGCGGACCCTGTGCGACGCATCCTTATTTTATGTTTATCGTATTAAAAAATTTGTACGCTGGTGTCTGCATGGTACCAAAAGATTCTGTAATCAATGTACTATTAAAATGTATAATCGATGAATTTTTGGCTCGTCTTAAAATATTGGAAATCGATACATTTTACCGCTGACCCTATGCGACGCAACCTTATTTTATGTATATCAAGTTAAAAAATTTGTACGCTGCTGCCTGTTTGGTACCAAATGATTCTATAATCTATGTACTATTAAAATGTATAATCGATGAATTTTTGGCTCGTCTTAAAATATTAGAAATTGATACTTTTTTGACGCGGACCCTGTGCGACGCAACCTTATTTTATGTATATCAAGTTAAAAAATTTGTACGCTGGTGTCTGTTTGGTACCAAATGATTTTGTAATAAATGTACTATTAAAATGTATAATCGATGAATTTTTGGCTCGTCTTAAAATATTAGAAATTCATACTGTTTTGACGCGGACCCTGTGCGACGCATCCTTATTTTATGTATATCATATTAAAAAATTTGTACGCTGGTGTCTGCTTGGTACCAAATAATTCTGTAATCAATGTACTATTAAAATGTATAATCGATGAATTTTTGGCTCGTCTTTAAATATTAGAAATCGATACTTTTTTACCGCTGACCCTATGCGACGCATCCTTAATTAATGTATAGCAAATGAAAAAGTTTGTACGCTGTTGTCTGCTTGGTACCAAAAGATTCTGTAATCAATGTACTATTAAAATGTATAAACGATGAATTTTTGGCTCGTCTTAAAATATTAGAAATTAATACTTTTTTGACGCGGACCCTGTGCGACGCATCCTTATTTTATGTTTATCGTATTAAAAAATTTGTACGCTGGTGTCTGCATGGTACCAAAAGATTCTGTAATCAATGTACTATTAAAATGTATAATCGATGAATTTTTGGCTCGTCTTAAAATATTGGAAATCGATACATTTTACCGCTGACCCTATGCGACGCAACCTTATTTTATGTATATCAAGTTAAAAAATTTGTATGCTGCTGCCTGTTTGGTACCAAATGATTCTATAATCTATGTACTATTAACATGTATAATCGATGAATTTTTGGCTCGTCTTAAAATATTAGAAATTGATACTTTTTTGACGCGGACCCTGTGCGACGCATACTTATTTTATGTTTGTCGTATTAAAAAATTTGTACGCTGGTGTCTGCATGGTACCAAAAGATTCTGTAATCAATGTACTATTAAAATGTATAATCGATGAATTTTTGGCTCGTCTTAAAATATTGGAAATCGATACATTTTACCGCTGACCCTATGCGACGCAACCTTATTTTATGTATATCAAGTTAAAAAATTTGTACGCTGGTGTCTGTTTGGTAGCAAATGATTCTGTAATAAATGTACTATTTAAATGTATATTCGATGAATTTTTGGCTCGTCTTAAAATATTAGAAATTGATACTTTTTTGACGCGGACCCTGTGCGAGGCATCCTTATTTTATGTTTATCGTATTAAAAAATTTGTACGCTGGTGTCTGCATGGTACCAAAAGATTCTGTAATCAATGTACTATTAAAATGTATAATCGATGAATTTTTGGCTCGTCTTGAAATATTAGAAATTGATACTTTTTTGACGCGGACCCTGTGCGACGCATCCTTATTTTATGTTTATCGTATTAAAGAATTTGTACGCTGGTGTCTGCATGGTACCAAAAGATTCTGTAATCAATGTACTATTAAATTGTATAATCGATGAATTTTTGGCTCGTCTTAAAATATTGGAAATCGATACATTTTACCGCTGACCCTATGCGACGCAACCTTATTTTAAGTATATCATGTCAAAAAATTTGTACGCTGGTGTCTGTTTGGTACCAAATGATTCTGTAATAAATGTACTATTAAAATGTAAAATCGATGAATTTTTGGCTCGTATTAAAATATTAGAAATTCATACTTTTTTGACGCGGACCCTGTACGACGCATCTTTATTTTATGTTTATCGTATTAAAAAATTTGTACGCTGGTGTCTGCATGGTACCAAAAGATTCTGTAATCAATGTACTATTAAAATGTATAATCGATGAATTTTTGGCTCGTCTTAAAATATTAGAAATTGATACTTTTTTGACGCGGACCCTGTGCGACGCATACTTATTTTATGTTTGTCGTATTAAAAAATTTGTACGCTGGTGTCTGCATGGTACCAAAAGATTCTGTAATCAATGTACTATTAAAATGTATAATCGATGAATTTTTGGCTCGTCTTAAAATATTGGAAATCGATACATTTTACCGCTGACCCTATGCGACGCAACCTTATTTTATGTATATCAAGTTAAAAAATTTGTACGCTGGTGTCTGTTTGGTAGCAAATGATTCTGTAATAAATGTACTATTTAAATGTATATTCGATGAATTTTTGGCTCGTCTTAAAATATTAGAAATTGATACTTTTTTGACGCGGACCCTGTGCGACGCATCCTTATTTTATGTTTATCGTATTAAAAAATTTGTACGCTGGTGTCTGCATGGTACCAAAAGATTCTGTAATCAATGTACTATTAAAATGTATAATCGATGAATTTTTGGCTCGTCTTGAAATATTAGAAATTGATACTTTTTTGACGCGGACCCTGTGCGACGCATCCTTATTTTATGTTTATCGTATTAAAGAATTTGTACGCTGGTGTCTGCATGGTACCAAAAGATTCTGTAATCAATGTACTATTAAATTGTATAATCGATGAATTTTTGGCTCGTCTTAAAATATTGGAAATCGATACATTTTACCGCTGACCCTATGCGACGCAACCTTATTTTAAGTATATCATGTCAAAAAATTTGTACGCTGGTGTCTGTTTGGTACCAAATGATTCTGTAATAAATGTACTATTAAAATGTAAAATCGATGAATTTTTGGCTCGTATTAAAATATTAGAAATTCATACTTTTTTGACGCGGACCCTGTGCGACGCATCTTTATTTTATGTTTATCGTATTAAAAAATTTGTACGCTGGTGTCTGCATGGTACCAAAAGATTCTGTAATCTATGTACTATTAAAATGTATAATCGATGAATTTTTGGCTCGTCTTAAAATATTAGAAATTGATACTTTTTTGACGCGGACCCTGTGCGACGCATCCTTATTTTATGTTTATCGTATTAAAAAATTTGTACGCTGGTGTCTGCATGGTACCAAAAGATTCTGTAATCAATGTACTATTAAAATGTATAATCGATGAATTTTTGGCTCGTCTTTAAATATTAGAAATTGATACTTTTTTGACGCGGACCCTGTGCGACGCATACTTATTTTATGTTTGTCGTATTAAAAAATTTGTACGCTGGTGTCTGCATGGTACCAAAAGATTCTGTAATCAATGTACTATTAAAATGTATAATCGATGAATTTTTGGCTCGTCTTAAAATATTGGAAATCGATACATTTTACCGCTGACCCTATGCGACGCAACCTTATTTTATGTATATCAAGTTAAAAAATTTGTACGCTGGTGTCTGTTTGGTACCAAATGATTCTGTAATAAATGTACTATTAAAATGTAAAATCGATGAATTTTTGGCTCGTATTAAAATATTAGAAATTCATACTTTTTTGACGCGGACCCTGTGCGACGCA
Source organism: Prenolepis imparis (assembly GCF_030444845.1). NCBI lineage: Eukaryota > Metazoa > Arthropoda > Insecta > Hymenoptera > Formicidae > Prenolepis > Prenolepis imparis. The sequence continues at coordinate 1,356,851 of NW_028141169.1, read as the reverse complement.
TCTTTATTTTATGTTTATCGTATTAAAAAATTTGTACGCTGGTGTCTGCATGGTACCAAAAGATTCTGTAATCTATGTACTATTAAAATGTATAATCGATGAATTTTTGGCTCGTCTTAAAATATTAGAAATTGATACTTTTTTGACGCGGACCCTGTGCGACGCATCCTTATTTTATGTTTATCGTATTAAAAAATTTGTACGCTGGTGTCTGCATGGTACCAAAAGATTCTGTAATCAATGTACTATTAAAATGTATAATCGATGAATTTTTGGCTCGTCTTTAAATATTAGAAATTGATACTTTTTTGACGCGGACTCTGTGCGACGCATACTTATTTTATGTTTGTCGTATTAAAAAATTTGTACGCTGGTGTCTGCATGGTACCAAAAGATTCTGTAATCAATGTACTATTAAAATGTATAATCGATGAATTTTTGGCTCGTCTTAAAATATTGGAAATCGATACATTTTACCGCTGACCCTATGCGACGCAACCTTATTTTATGTATATCAAGTTAAAAAATTTGTACGCTGGTGTCTGTTTGGTAGCAAATGATTCTGTAATAAATGTACTATTTAAATGTATATTCGATGAATTTTTGGCTCGTCTTAAAATATTAGAAATTGATACTTTTTTGACGCGGACCCTGTGCGACGCATCCTTATTTTATGTTTATCGTATTAAAAAATTTGTACGCTGGTGTCTGCATGGTACCAAAAGATTCTGTAATCAATGTACTATTAAAATGTATAATCGATGAATTTTTGGCTCGTCTTTAAATATTAGAAATTGATACTTTTTTGACGCGGACCCTGTGCGACGCATACTTATTTTATGTTTGTCGTATTAAAAAATTTGTACGCTGGTGTCTGCATGGTACCAAAAGATTCTGTAATAAATGTACTATTAAAATGTATAATCGATGAATTTTTGGCTCGTCTTAAAATATTGGAAATCGATACATTTTACCGCTGACCCTATGCGACGCAACCTTATTTTATGTATATCAAGTTAAAAAATTTGTACGCTGGTGTCTGTTTGGTAGCAAATGATTCTGTAATAAATGTACTATTAAAATGTATAATCGATGAATTTTTGGCTCGTCTTAAAATATTAGAAATTGATACTTTTTTGACGCGGACCCTGTACGACGCATCCTTATTTTATGTTTATCGTATTAAAAAATTTGTATGCTTGTGTCTGCATGGTACCAAAAGATTCTGTAATCAATGTACTATTAAAATGTATAATCGATGAATTTTTGGCTCGTCTTAAAATATTTGAAATTGATACTTTTTTGACGCGGACCCTGTGCGACGCATCCTTATTTTATGTTTATCGTATTAAAAAATTTGTACGCTGGTGTCTGCATGGTACCAAAAGATTCTGTAATCAATGTACTATTAAAATGTATAATCGATGAATTTTTGGCTCGTCTTAAAATATTGGAAATCGATACATTTTACCGTTGACCCTATGCGACGCAACCTTATTTTATGTATATCAAGTTAAAAAATTTGTACGCTGGTGACTGTTTGGTACCAAATGATTCTGTAATAAATGTACTATTAAAATGTATAATCGATGAATTTTTGGCTCGTCTTAAAATATTAGAAATTGATACTTTTTTGACGCGGACCCTGTGCGACGCATCCTTATTTTATGTTTATCGTATTAAAAAATTTGTACGCTGGTGTCTGCATGGTACCAAAAGATTCTGTAATCAATGTACTATTAAAATGTATATTCGATGAATTTTTGAGGTGCAGGCAATGTACTGTTGAAATATATGAAAGATTAATATTTGGCTCTCTTTAAAATATTGAAAATTAAAATTTTTTACCCGCGAACCCCATAGGGCGCGGATTCATTTTACGTATATTAGACCAAAAAGGTAGTACGCTGGTATGCTGATGGTACCAAAATAATCTGCAAACAATACACTATTGAAACTTATATACGATTAATTTTTGGCTCGTTTTAAAATATAGAAAACTAAAATTTTTAAGCCGCGGATTCCATACGGCGCACAATTATATTACGTATATTAAGTCAACAAATTTGTAGGCTGGTATGTTAATGGTATCAACATAATGTGCAGACAATGTACAGTTAAAATTTATGAAAAATTAATTTTTGGTTTGTTTAAAAATATTGAAAATTTAAATTTTTTTACCGCGGACCCCATACGACGCGGATTCAGTTTACGTTTATTAGACCAAAAAAGTAGTACGCTGATATGCTTGTGATACCAAAATAATCTCCAAACAATACACTATTGAAACTTATATATGATTAATTTTTGGCTCGTTTTAAAATATAGAAAATTAATATTTTTAAGCCGCGGATCCCATACAGCGCACAATTATATTACGTATATTATACCAAAAAGTTTGTAGGCTGGTATGGTGATGGTACCATCATAATGTGCAGGCAACGTACTGTTGAAATATGTAAACGAATAATTTTTGGCGCGTTTTAAAATACTGAAAATTAAAATTTTTAAGCCGCGGATCCCATACGCCGCGGATTCATTTTACGTTTATTAGACCAAAAAGGTAGTACGCTGGTATGCTTATGGTACCAAAATAATCTGCAAACAATACACTATTCATGCATTTATAATTTTATGTTAATGATTAAATGATTGCGCGACGAAAAGGCGTACTGAGAAATTGTTGACTCGTACTACTTAATTTCTCTACATTCTTACTTTGCGCATAATAAAATTATGATATATAAAGTGCGAGTTATTATTTTATTATTTTTGACTCGAATTTAATATTTTATGCTCATGGCAGTAATTGCGTGACAAAAAGGTTGAATTATTTTCTTTTCTAAAAAAGATATGTAAAATCGATACTCGCATATATCAAAGCTTATTGTTGTCGCTTTTCCGCGATGCTTATTGGCTGTCAAGATTCGCGTTGTATATTATATTCGTAGCATCGAGAGGCTGTTATCGCGAGAATTAGCAGTTTGACAGTTTGTTCAAAATAAAATTTAAAAAAATAATAATATTAGTTTTAAATAATATGTTATAATACTTTAAACTGGATTAATATTTTTGAAAGTTATCAGCTGATTTCCATCAAAAAATATTAATCGAGAATAAGATATTATAACATATTATTTACAATTTTACAACATTTTACTATTTTAATATTTTAACATATTATTTTAAAATTTAATTACCAAATTAACGCTTTAATCAGTTGATTTCTATGAAAAAATATTAATCGAGTTTAAACAAATTTTATATTATTTTTTAATAAACATAAAACCGAAGAATGGCGCGCGCGCGTAGCGCGCGCTTGTGTTGTTCTAGTTGTATTAAAAAATTAATGTAAACAATTGAAGGAAACGTTTTAAATATTTAATTGCTCGCACTCTATTTTCTGCGTTTTGTCTCTCATTAATCCCTTTTCCTATCCATTTTTATATTGTTTATTAGAGACCTTTTATCTGCTTGTTTTATTATATTACACTTGTAATATTTTTTATTTAGTTTATGTTTTAAAATATAATTTTTGCAACAGCTATACATTGTACGATAATCCAAAAAAAAAATTATGGAACATTTACGAACAAAAAATAAAATACCTCTGAGACATTTTTTTTTCCAAAAACGTGTCATATTTGGCCGCATAACGAAATCGTTTGCATACGCATCTGAAGTTATTGATGTCTTCAATAGTGATATCACTGTAACCGAGAATTATAGCTATCATCTCGTCAGGTAAACACATTATCGTAGCCATTACAGATATAAATCAATTAAACACAAGAAAATAATATAAATGCAAATGAATTGCAACAAACTATTCGCGTAATTAATTTCCTGCTTATAAAAGCACACGAGGTCTACTGCGATTGCTCGTAGAGAAAAAAGCGTGTGTTATACACTACAGACTTTTACACTCTGTCTACCCTTATTCTGAAATTTTTACCTGAAAAACGAAAACTCCCCACCATGCAGTTATCACGTGATGTGTCCCAATTGTGTACAAAAGATATTTCAGAAACTGAGAAAACAATATTTCCATTCAATATATGTATTTTGAAGTTAAGGTTATCGAATTTCTCAATAGCAATATATACTACGGCCTCAGATTCTAAAGCAGAAAAATATTCTTTTGTAAATCAGGCACTAGTGCTAGACAAATGAAATATTTGTTGCCTTATCTGCTATGCAGAATTAGAAAGTCTTATAATTTTATATACATATATATATTTACCAATCGAGAATATCGTTCAATACTCTATGTGAGAACAATAACAATTTTGTTAAATAAATAACACGGAAATTTTTACATATATATATTATTAAGATGAGAAATAATAATTTTTATTGTAATTATTTATTTTCCAAATTTATTGCCGCATATCAATATTTGTTTTAAAAAATAAATGTATTTCAGTTCTTCTACATAAATTTTACAGCTACGTATGCAATGTGCTAAAAGATTATTTAAAAAATTTTAATTTTGATTTTTTTCAGTAGATACTGTTCTAATAAAAGAATGCCTAGCAAATATTGAAACCCCGTCAGAATCAGAAATTATTTTCCATTTTGACTTGTCTATAATAAATGTTTAACAAATGTATGTTAAATGACTATAAACAAAAGTATATTTTCTCTATGATTTATAATAATTGTTATTAATTAATTAGAAATTAATTATTAATAAAAAATATTAGCCAATTCGCGTGAGTATAAGCGCGCGATGAAAAGAGGCAGTCCAATGTTGTTACACGGAAACTACTGAAATTAAAACTGATTTATCGAGTATAATATGTGTGAAATATTTCGAAAAATTTAATTATGTTAAGCATGCATTTGTTTAAGGGGCTTCAAACTAATAGATAATGAATGACTTTAAATGAACTTTTTATAGTAAATATATTTAAAAAATGTAATTATATATGCATATACTGAGTTGATAACGTTATAATTTTATAGAAAAAAATATCTTATATATAAACTTATTATACTCTATATGTGTAAAAAGTTTCCATCAAAAGCCAGAAGAAATTGTCGAATGCAATTTTCTATTATTACAATAAAAGTAACAGAAGTTTGTATAAATTACTTAAATCTGTTTACCATTTGCTTATCATTTCCGTCATTTACATTTTTCAATTGTGCATGTAACGCTTCATTCAGTTCGATTAAAATTTGGATATTTATTCGTTCAGATCGAAGCTGTATTAAATTCAATATATAATAATCATCAATTTTTGGTAAAAAATTTAGATTGTTTATTGTGCATATAATAAATACGTACAGATAATAAACTGCATTATACTTTTGCATCGCTATTAGCGATATACATATGTATATTACTGCATCTTTTTATAGATTTACTTTTTCAATCTTGAACTGCATAATTCCGGTTTATTTCCGGTTATCAATGTAATGTATATAATCTAACTCGTCTATATATAGCTTTAGATTATATTTAGCGATTTACATTTCAATTAGCTAATGTGCATTGCCAGTAGCTGATCTCACCTTAGTCATTTATATCTAATCGAAGTCTGCTTATATTGTTATAAAAGTTATAATAATAGGCATGATAAAGTTTTCAAGTGTATTTGTTTTCAAGTCATAATTTTTATTCTTGTTTCGTTATTAGTTCTGTTCACATGTTTGCTTTATGTTAATAATAATACGAGCGATACTACTTTATTAATTTAGTCGAGTCAATTCCAGCATTTTACGCTGACAAATAAAATAGTTTGTACGCATTGTAAAAATAGAATCATACCTTTGTATCAATATAATAAAAAGAAGTCTATTAAGTATTATTACAATATTATTGCACTCGTCTGTGGAAAGAAACACAAAGTTTATGACATATGTATATATATATATATATATAATAGATATAAATAGATCAATTTATACATATGGAGAAACAGAGAAATCAATAAAGCTGATAAAGGATATATCACATTTATTTATTTATTTATTTCTGTCTTTTCAAAAACAGTTTTTAAGATGACATGTTGATTACGTTAGTGTAACCCAGAAGTTCCATAATAGTACTGGCCAGTTTGAAGGAGACGTTCTTCATCAAAAGCCGACTTTTGATCCCGGCGTTTTGTCGCGCCAAGTGATACAGATCAGCATAAAACTGCCGAAAAAGACATCTTTTGGTTAATTATATCTTACGATTTTTTTCGAAACACATTGCCTTTTCTCTGATCGATCCAAGATATATCAGAGAAGTTTTGTATTGGTCCAAATATTAATCTTTCGTAAAGTTTAGATGCATAGTAAGCTATATAATTTAATTTCTATAATATTTATAAGATTATATCTTTCTATATACAAGATTATAATATTATCTTATAGTGTGCGCATAATTATATTTTTTGAATTATACATTAATGGCATGATTTATCTTCAAAATAATTAAAGATTAGCTGATTGAATGTGTATATGTGTGTACGTGCTTTCATATTTTTTAAATTAAATGTATTCACCTTTGAATTCTCACCATCCAGAGGTGCATCGGAAAATTCTGAGCTCACTTCGGTACAGGATACTGTCATCGTTCGCGAGGGAGTCACCAAAAGAGTCAAGTTTGTTCGCTACGAAGAAGGAAAAAATAGGATATTCTGGTATAAAATCTAAAAAAATCTCCTGTTTTCATTATGTAATCCTGCCGCTCTAACGGTGCAACAATAATTGTAACAATAAACCTTTCGATAAACAATTAAAACGCGCTACCTCTTTCGCGACGCATCCATGATGTTCTTTGAATTGTATCACTATCTCTCTGGAATTTCGACTGGCGTTCCAGCGTGACCAGGAGAAGGTATACGTCGTGCAAAGTAGAGCGATACATTCTCGCAGATGTTTCTCCGTTGCTGGATGCTTTACCGAAAGAGCCTTCACATAACTGAAGGCATCGCGCTCCGGAAACAGATCGCATCCGGCATCGCGCATCTTCTACGAGAGGAGAATATTTTTTGTGTTAATAAAATGATGAACCAGACAGAAAAAGAGAAAGAGAGAAAGAGAGCAATTACCTCAATTAAGAGATGCAGCTTCATATATTCTCCAAGAATTTCTTTGAGCGCCGTCGACATTCCTCCAGCAAGTGAATTTAAACAGACCAAGTCCTCCTGCGAAAACGAAATGACATTACCGAATCCATCGCTATATAATTTGCATTTTATGTTAAGAAACAATGTTTGCAATCGTATCAAGATGCATTTTTTAAAAATATAAAAGTTCTCTAGCAATTGTAAAAAAAACAATCTATAAGAAGGCGTCAACAGATTTTTTGTACTGTCATTTATCCCAATTTCCCATATGTTTTCTTTCATAGGTATTTGTATCTAAACTTGTGAGTTTTTTTACATATAAAAATTATTCAAACTAGATGTGATTCATAGAATACCCTGACGATGAATTCTGCTTGAATAATGGCGCCAGATATATTGAGCACAACCCCGCCACACGCCTTCCTGCCCATTTCAGGCTTGAGCTCCCAACTTTGAAAGGGGATGTTGACGAACTTGAGAGCAGCGAGGCCGTGGACGCCCAATCTGCCGGTTCTAAACGTGATAGTTTGCTTCTCCTCGTTATATTTTATATCGTGCACGTCCTGAGTGGACCATAATTTTTTCTCGGGTATCCAGTGCGCCACTAATGGCGGTTCAAACCAAATAATAGAACTGGGAAGTCTGTAAAGAAGAGAACACGATTAAGAATAATATATAATTAGATATTATATGTATAATATATGTATAAATGCAATTTCATATGAAGATGAGAAAAGAATTGAATGCGATAGTGACACGTAAAGCTTTGATCTTGATTCTTTCTAGAAAATTCTATTTAAATTAGTTTTTATAATTTTTTTTCTAGAGAAGCGATTTATCTACGACGGAAAACTTTCTATTGTGTCTAGCCATTATTGCATCAACCTTCAATTTTTTTAAGTGATTCATTCATATCAAAATTTCGCTTATTGTATTATACTTTTAAATTCTTGTTTGTAAAAACAAGATTAGAGAAATCTATTAGCTTATAAAAGAGATTTTCTTTTGAGAGAAGATAATTTTTGTGTAAACTGTGTTAGAACGTACTTTAAAGTTACCAGAACCAATGCCTCCATCGCAGTCTCCAGAGCTTTCATCTCTGCTTCGATCACTTCCGGTGTTCTTTCAGAATCGGGTGCCGGCGGTGGCGCCTTATACGGTTTATCGAATGGTACAAATTTCAATTTTTTGGGAATTTGTACTGCAAAGAAAGTAAAATTTTAATGTAAAAAAAAAATATATATATATGTATACATAATAGCTCTTTGGAATTAAGTAGAATAATCATTAGTTACAGGTGGTGAGCGTGATATCTCTGCTCATGTCCTTGGGTTGCGGCGGCTGATAAACTAAATCGATGTGCAATACACCGCCGAGTATCCTGTATTTTCGCAAATTTATCTCCGTCTTTTCGCATCGTGTAAACAGTAATTTTCTAATCTCCTTTCGCATTTCGTCTGTGCAGAAGGTAATCAACAATAATATATTTCTCTCGATAGTGATTCTCTCTCTCTTCGCCATATTACAGTAGTACAATTTATTTTTCGTAGAGAATTCGAGGATCGCATACCCTCTCTTTGCAAAATGATTTCGTCCGGTGTAGGTAGATACGGTAGCTGTTCTGTTTCCGGTTCCGGTTCCGGACGCTTCGCCCCCGAGACGCCCGGTTTCTTTTGTTGCTTCCCTTTCCTCTCGGGTTTTGTAGGCACCTGGACCGGCGGGTTCTCCATCCTTTCAAGTATAGCTTTTTTTTCCTCTAGTCGCAAACGACGACTCTCGACCTGTTCTTCGCGTATCTTTAATTTCGTGTCATACTCGTTTTGGCAGAAAATAGGGAAATCTGAAGATCCAAATCACAGATGTGAAATCATCCATAGTATTTACATAATAAGTAGTACATAATAAATAATATATAATTATATTATAATAAATAATATACACATAATATATACATAATATATATAATATATAAATAATAATATATAATATAATAAATAATATATATAATTACAGAGAATACGGAAGCAGAGAAAATATGGGTGATTTGGGGCGATAAATAGTTCAGTGAGTGGTTTATACTGAAAAGAGAAGGTCCTAAGATTGGGCCCCCATATTTTTTTCTGCTCGAAAAAGGCCTACATAATCGAGGATGTTTTTTGGGTAATTTTTAATACCTATAGTGTAAATATTTTCGTATTTATTCGGCAGTCTCGGTGAGACGTACGAGCTCGCGCAATCAGAATAATGATCGTGCTTCAGCCATAATGCCCGAATCGCCATGCAGTAGCAATCGATGTCGACAGGCATCTTGGCGGTCAATTCCAATTCCTCGAAATGCACTTCGATCGGTTTTCTGCCGAAAAAAAACACCCACACGAGCGATCGTTATTAGAACTTATTGATTAACATTTTACGTCTATATACATATTATACACATGTGGCGAAGCAAATAAATATATCCGCGATCGTCGACACGTGCCGATCCTTATCGGTGACCTGTTTAAGTCCGATGGGCAATTTGATCAGAGCCCAAACGCAGTAAATAATCTGATCGGAGACGTTAGTGTATCTCGCCATTTTTATACCCTCGCGAATCATATCCCTTTCTATCTGACGTAAGAGAGAGTAGCAGGCAGCGTCTGTCCATTCTTGAAGTTTGCCTCGGAATCGTCGTCTGATCTGTGTTAAGGGTGGAATGAATCTCTCAACAATCATCCCTTACGTAAAGTCGATCGACTACTCACCGTCTCGCATTCGGCTACGTAATCGGGCAATCTCGTCACGGAGAATCGTATTATCTCGTCGAGTTTCGTTAATAGCTGGAAAGAAGATTTTACCCTCATATGACTGACAGAAGCAATTTTTATTTATAAATTAATAATAAATATATCCTTGTACACTTTGACAAATTAAACTTAACGTTTAATTACGTTACTAAATTTGGCTCAATTGTATGAAAATTCCCGTACATAAATGATAATGTTGTATCTCACAACAAAATTGCTCATGTCAACCTTCTCATCTTCCATGGACCATAAAAATATATAGGTATTCATCTCGGATAAGCTTCCGGGATCTGGCAATCCGTCGCACGTCATATATCGAATCCACTATAAACAATTATCTCATTATAATGACATTTCTATCACGTGACATTACACGCTACATATGCAAAAATCTACTTATATATAACGTATAATCCAAATTTAATTTAATATTTAATTTAATTTAATTTTAATTTTATATTTAATTTAATTTAATTTTATATTTAATTTTATATTACACAATTCAACAATTCAAAAATAATTTTCTTTCACAATTTAAATCGCAAATTTCTCAAACGTGATACAGCAACTTGGTCAGAATTGTACAATTAGTATAAATTTATTTTTTCGAAATATATATAAAACAAAAGCCAAAATACTTACATTTTCTTCTTCTTCAATGGCCGCTATATATTCCACAAATGCGTCTTTATAATCGCAAAGTGCGTGTCGTGTCTTCTCCAATTGTATCTTACGCATCGCCGCCTCTTGTTCCTCGAGCAACGCTTGCCTCTCCATATTGTATTTTTCCAATCGAATTTCATCGTGCATGTCTTTAATCATCTGCGTCCTTTTCAAGATACGCTTGCGTTAATATACGTACGTTGATGAAAATAATTTGCGTAAAAAAAACGCGAAAAACGAATTACTCTTCTCTTCTTGTTCTTTTTTCTTGTCAAAATGTGTTATTAATATTCGAAATTTAATATATGTTACAAAAATATTAAGTCAATGTTACAAAAAAATGCATATAAATATATGTAATGTAAAAACAATCTTAAACCCTAAGAGCTCAAATAAGTGTAATATGGGCAAATATTTTTTAATTAATAGTAAATTGTTAATATTATCGATTAATCATCTTATAGAAAAGGAGAATTTATTAAGAAACTGATTGATTTTTATGATGTCGAATCGTAATAATTAAACAAAGTAATAATTAGTCGAAATAGTAGCTTTTTTATTCTCTATCTCGAAATTAGCTCTTTAGGCTAAGTTGAGTTGCGCTGTCATTTAAATTGGAAAATGTAATTGATTATACACGCGCTTCTATATATAGTATTTTATTATGTACGTTGCATATCTTGTTTGCGTTCTTTCTTGCATTATTGAATTTTAAAGCTTTTACCTAATTTTCTCGGCTTCTGCAGCCGCGGTTGCTGCCTGTTCTTTTTCCAACGCTTTGCGTGCTTTCTTCGTCATTATTTCAATTTCTTGGAGCTTTGACTAAATCAAATCGATGTAATATATCCTCTAATAAAATTGTTACGTGAAAAATGTGCTATAATCGATACCTGCAAAAAACAAGTTTATTTGAAATATTTCACAATATTTTTATGATATTTTTCGATATTTTTAAAGATTGATCAAAAAAGTAATAAAATATACTTTATAATCATCAAAATATTAAATAATATTAGAATATAATAGCGTAATTAAAAAGACTAAAAAGAATAAAATTGTCCTAATATCTTTTTTGTATAATGATAAAGCACATATAGTATAATTATCACTAAAAGTATATATGATTATACTACAAATTCTAGACAATTAATACAGCATTAATTTAAGATATCTAAATTAAAGACCTTCACGTTGTGATAGTCGAATTATATAATGTTTAGTTATATAAGAATTACCTGTATCACATTCCATTCACGTAGCTGAAACAAAAATTTATTCAGAAGTACATATAATGATATGTGATGCGATAATGTATTAATTTATATCTATAAAATAAATTTAAATAGCTTCTAAAATAGATTATAAGTTTTACTTTTATCCGACATATACACACATTTTGATGATTTTTTATTTACATGAATTCTTTATATTTAAAAATATATCTTTCAATACAACAACTTTTTACTTTTTTGTATTACATTATCGTATTTATAGAGCTCATTGCATAATTTATCAGTTAATTATTTTTGCGCATGCAATTGCTTAAATTTAAAACCAAATTGATCAAGCAACGACCGCTAGTACGTTAATTAATGTACAGTTCTCAGAAAACTCGTTTACGATGTAAATTTTGCTTTTTTTCGAGATATATATATGAAAAAAAACATCGAAAAAGCCAGTGAGCGATTAAAGAATATTTATATTTATATTATAGTTATATTAAAGAAATATTGAAATAATAAATTATTCAAAGAGTACATGTTATATTAAAAGATGTTGAAATAATAATAAATTTGATTTTCCTTCTATTTAAAAATGTGATATAATTGTATGATTTTCATTAAATCCTTTTTCTCTAATAAATAAATAACAATTATAACATACTAGTGACGAGAAAGGCGAAAGTTTTCTCGTCCTCAGTAGTTGCAAAAGGCCTTCATCTTCCTCATATTTGTCATACGAAATTTCAGTATCTGAGGTAGAACACGAAAGATTTTTGTTTTTTGGAAAGCAATATCAATTTCACTTTCAATTTAATCTCTTACCTTTAATTTTATCTTTGCTTTCGATAGCTACCTTTTTCGTGATATTAACTTTACTCCGAGTAGGATCCCTGAAATAAATAGAAAAATTTTAATAAAAAATAGAGAATAAAAATCTTATGTTAGTATAAAATAGATTAAAGTCTTCTCAAACACGATGAAATTTATATGGATAATCAATAGTTGTCGGTTTTTCAACGCAAAATCAATCATCATATAATTTGGCTTCATACTTTATTTCGGGAGTGTCTTCGTTAATATCGAAAATAGTTGGATTAAAAGTAATGGAATGTGTTGTCTTATCCACGATTTCTTTCTCAGAGTCCATGTTAATAGTGTACATCCGCATTACGTAAGCACTCTGTTCTTTATTGCGTTCAATTATCGAGTAATTCAATTATCGTGAAAGATATCTTCATGGAGCATCATTAAAAATGAATGTAATAATCCTATAAATGAAGCGTGTATGATGCTAAATGCACCACATTAAGAAAAGCGAAAAAATTGTCGCGTAATAAGAAATAATGCAAGTCATTTTATAAATTTCAATTGAATTTGTTGTCGATGAAATTCATTAGTTTCAAAAGCGAGGTTAATCAGAAACACGTCAGATATCGCATTACACATACATATTCACACATACATACATACATATATACATATTGATATAACGAAACAAAACACTAAAATCATTTAAGCATCAAAAATTATCATTGAACGATAAAAAATGTATATATATGTACATACAGTGCTGCTCATTACGTGCATTTTTTTGATAAGCAATTTGCGTAGGAATATTTTCTTATCTCGTAATAATATATATAAAAGAAATTAAATGCTACAAAATTATCATCAAATAATAGTCCATTGAAATAAGTTTATATTTTTTGGGATAATTTTTTTCGCATTTATCTGCGAATTTGATGAATCGACATAATTTTCAGAAATGCTAAAGAATGTATAAATATATAGAAAAGATATGTACCTATATTTGCATCCTATTAAAATGTGCAAGATAGAAATGTGGGTACAATTTTTAAATTTAATTTTTGTAACACAAAGATATACATATAAAATATATATATAAAATATATTGAGGAGATTATAAATAATGAACGGCAAAATAATGATCAATATTTAAATTAAGCGATTAAAATTAAATGTCAACAAATTAGTCGTCGGTTCGGAAAATAATATCGCTTACAAATTTATGAGCAATGCAGATGATTGTTATAAATATAAGGAACACATTTTCCTTGTTAATTTCTGTCAGATTCACTCTTGGTTTACTCGGGTACGGTTATATAAAAGCAACAGAATCTATTCGTTTTCTCTAATCTACTCGAATGAATGCGCGCGTTATTTAATTTTCGTTGTATTTAACTGTATTGTTACAATTGTGAGAGATGGGCAAAGGCACGACTGAATCGACAAAGTCGATTCCAATATTTTATTCTGGAAGAAGTATCTTCATTACAGGTGCAACAGGATATCTGGGAAAAGTGTTGATAGAAAAGTTGCTGAGATCATGCCCGGATATACAAGAAATATTCTTATTAATGCGTCCGAAGACCAATATGTGCATTGAAGAAAAACTCGAGCAGATGCTAAAAAAGCCGGCAAGTAGTATAAGAGAAATAGTTGAAAATATTATTAATTAATTAATATTACATACAAGGTGGTTCACATAACGTATATTACAACTCCGGAATAATTTGACCTGCTCATATCATTAAAAAAAATATTTTTATGTGTTTAGAGGGGCTTTATAACAATGAGAAAATTATAATAACGCTTATCGCCTATTTATATATAATTATATAAAATAATATATATTATTATATAATATTATAAATAAATATATTATATTTCTATATATATTTTTTTTATATTTATACATACATTAATAATTATACATATATATAAATATAATATAAATATATATTAACAAATAATTTATTTACTTATTTCTGTGTATAAATATACATACATTCGATAAAAATATATGCCATTCGAAAAAAAATTATACCATTTTTTTATGCGTATTGTATCTTGCAGTTGTTTGACAGATTGCGAAGCGAACAACCCCATTGTTTTAAAAAATTGATTCCATTGAAGGGTGATATCGAAGTCGAGGGATTAGGTTTGTCATCTGCTGACAGAAACACATTGATCGAAAAGGTGTCTATAATATTTCACGTAGCGGCGAGCGTGAAATTCGACGATACACTGAAGAAAGCTGTGCTTATAAACACTCGGGCGACAAAAGACATCTGCACTTTAGGCGAATGTTTGAAAAATTTGGTGGTAAGTAATTTGCTGAAATATGTATATCAAAACGATGTGAAAATTCTGCGCGACAATTTTAATTACGAAAATAATTCCTCGCGCAAACACTAACTTAATTTTATTTTTTTTAAGGCTTTGGTGCATGTCAGCACGACTTATTCGCAGGTCGATAAACCCGTCATCGATGAGATTGTATACCCAACGGAAGTCGATTGGAGAAAAACAATTCAAATTGCCGAAAACTTGGACGATTATGTCTTTGAGATATTCAAGTCAAAGTAAGTGCTAAATTCCTACATCGATTCCTTTATTTTATATATTTGTTATTGCTAAACAAGTTATACAAATTATATACTTTTATTATAATAATTACATATATTTTTTGATAAAGTTCAAATAATAATATAGATATAAAGATAATTAATAAGAGCCAAATATGCGAGATAAAGGCGCGAGTAAAAAACGCCTAAATAATTTTAGGCACTGTTTATTAGTTTGAAAATTACTTAAACATTAGTTTAAAGTTCAAATAATTTGATTTTTTATATTTATAGCCAATATACCGCAAATGACTTTTAAAGAATTCTGTAATACTCTTTTGTCAAATCAAAGCTTATTTGAATAATATACATTAATTTTTTTATTCATTTTAATAATATTATTTTTTGTATATTTCTATTTGGAATATAATATGTAGTTCTGACACATCCTTGAGATTATTTGCAGATACATAGGTACAATGCCGAATTCATATACATTTACCAAGAGACTTGCAGAGCAGGTGATAATTGATTACTCCAAATCACTGCCGTGTGTGATTTGCAGACCGTCTATAAGTATGTATTTACGTCGAATATAAATATATATGTATCATAAAACACAGAGTATCTTGATATAATTTATCATCATAATTTTCACGACGTAATTATAATCAGAATTAATTTTCTAAATTTCACTCACAACTAAAGTTTAGATAAATTATTTTTTTTTACACAAAAAAATATACAATTCTTTTAATATTTAATAAAGATATATAAATTAAACAATTGATTTTACTTTAAATGATACTAAAAAAGCTCGTTCTAAAATAAAAGAAATATTTCTATTTCAATATTTCCCTTAAATTTTATAATTTGCCTTGAACAGTAAGTAACATTGATATTGAATTTTCCTAAATGAACATTTTCTGTCTAGTTACACCATCGTTAAACGAACCTGTGAAGGGTTGGGTAGACAGTTTTAACGGTCCAGTGGGATTGATGATTGGTTGTGGAAAAGGGGTACTACGAGTTTTTTACAATGATTCGTCCGTTAGTGACAACTACGTCCCAATTGACATTGTCGTTAAAGCTATAATTGTTGCAGGATGGAAATGTGGCATAATAAAGTACGATAAATTGCATTCTTATAAATATCATTTTTGTTTTAATATTAGCTAGAATGTTATATAAAGTTATTTAAAATATATTATAAACAATATATTTAAATAATTATACAATTTAATAAGATAAAAATATATCGTAACAAATTTGTGTATTAAGATTTTTTTTAATAAATAATTTAATGAAATTATTTTCAATTTTGTTAGCAAGAACAATGACCCGCAAAATATTCTTCCACTCGTTTATAACTGCTCGTCCACTCATAAGACGAATCCCTCACGCTTACTGTTGTCGCAAATAAGCAAGAATACTGTCGCGGAGATTCCTTTGGAAGATATGATCTGGGCTCCTGGAGTAATTATGACAAAGAGTCGTTTCTTTTACAATATATTGGTACCATTACTGCATATAATACCGGCCTTACTTATCGATGTATTATTACGATTCGCAGGTAAACGTCCAAGGTAAGATATTGATCGATGAGAATGTATTTGCTAATCATAGTCCAAAGAAGATTAAGAAAATAATAATACGCTTGAAATATTTCTAGATTACTAAAGCAGCAAAGGAAAATATTCATAAGTTCCGATTTCGCCGCGTACTTTCTGTTGAACAAATGGGTCTTTCAAAATCAAAAACTATTAAGTTTGTCAAACGAGGTGCCCCGCAACAATCAACGAGACTTTGGATTTGCGACAGATCTAAATTACAATTACGACAAACCACTGTATTATAAGTGAGTAAGACAAAAACTTTGCGTCACATAATTTTAAAATTTATTAATCTTCAAAAAACATGAGTAAAAGGTTACTATTTATATATCTCATTTTTGTTTTTATTAAAAAGTATTAATTTTAAGAAAGAGTAACAGTTAATTTCAGATTCTTTAAATATAAAATAAGATCAATTTTCTATGTATGTATAACTAATATTGCGAGACCGATAATTTGTATAAGCAAATAAAATATTATTTTTCTCTGTCGTAGAAACTGTATAACTGGAAGTAAAATGTTTCTTCTAAACGAGAGTATGGATCGACTGGATGCAGTGAGATTTAATTATAAAAGGTGAAATTCTGACTGCGTTTCACAGTTCATTTTATATATAAAAAATTATGCTTCCGACTTTTTCTCATTTATTTTTTCAATATCGCGTATGAAATAGATTCTTTTCCTGCAAAAAAAATTTATTATCATATTGCTTGAAATAATTGGCGAATAACTTTCTCAAGATACATCTTTAGCTTCAGAAAATACAAATATATATACATTTACTTAATACTTTGATTTTTTTTATTCATTAAACTTTATTAAATTTATAGAATTGCTCAAATGAATAACCGTTTATTTGTTTCGAGTAATAATAATAAAGCTGAGCTTTCTCAGATCTAGATTCAATTAGCCGAGTTATTCTATCTTATTTGATACAAATATATTTTTTACTGCTAGTCCCGAATAATAATTCAATTCTCTTTTATGGCTACAGGATGCTGTGGATCGATGGAATTGTGAAAATATTGATCGGCATTCTCTTCATGTGGATAATATATGGAATATGAATGTGTATTGATTGTCCTATGAGAAACAATTTGGTTTAATGAATGATTGTTGGTTGTACCAAATATATAATCTAGATTATTACTAAGTTTAGATAAGTGTAGAAAAATTAATACGCTAAACGAATGTCAATTTATATCAGTTTTGATGGATTATCTTAATTATAGCAACATGAGTAGTTCAAAAAATTACTATTTTCGCTATTTCCATTTTTCAGTTATGCATGTATAAACATTTTATTCAGCTCAATTTGAATTAATATATATTATATTTATTTTTGTTTATATTAAAATTGTTTAAATATTATATTTAAATGTTATATCTAAAATTCTTCGTAGAATTTATACGAATCATTATATATTGCACGTGTAGAATAAACTGCACAATAACTTTACGTCACTATTGTCTATACTATTAGATCAAGCATATATTATACTGTATTGTATAAGTTTGCTCTTTCAACCTTGACTTGCAGAATTTCCGTTTTATTAACAAGTATAGTCGTACACGTCTGCTTAAGGAGACGTTGTGTAGCAAAATTATATTTTTAATTAAGCAGCGTACGTCGTTAAAGGCTGATCTTAGTTCGTCATTTCTATCTAATCGAACTCCTATTATAATAAAATCGATATAAAAGAGACGAGTACATTTCCGAGTGCACTACCTATTTTTGGCTATTTACGTTGTTATTATTATTTATATTAATTTTGTTTTAATTACGATGGATGGGAATATAAATGATCCAGCTAAGTCAATTGCGTCGTTTTACGTTGGACAAAGTATATTTTTAACAGGTGCGACAGGATTTATGGGTAAAGTATACACGGAGAAGATACTGCGATCTTGCCCAGGTGTTCGCGAAGTGTTTATATTGATGCGTTCGAAAAAAGGACAAAGCATTAACGAAAGGCTCGAAAAAATATTGAAATTACCGGTAAGTTAATTACATAAGTAGATATTTTTTTGCAATACTTTTTTGTATTTTTTAAGAATTATTGTAACATTTAAATGAAAAAATTCTTTTGAGAGTTATTATTATGACGCTTCTTATTTTTAGAAAAACTTATTTATAGAAAATTAATTTTAAAATTCGATAAAAATGATAAAGTTGATCAAAAAGCGTATAATAGAACATTTGAAAACTATAAAGTAAGATATTATAAAAGTAACCAAAACATTCTACAACTTTTTTGCAAAATTATTAAAAATATCTTTAGAATCCTGGCAATTAATCATAATAAGTACGTTATATAATATGCATTTTTATTTCAGTTGTACGATAAATTGCGAGAAGAGCAACCTTCAAATTTTAAAAAAATAATTCCACTTTTCGGTGATGTCAGTAAAGAGAACTTAGGTTTGTCGGCTGCCGATAGGCAGATGTTAGCTGAAAGAGTGACTATAATAATTCATGCAGCGGCGAGTGTGAGATTTAACGACAGCATAAAGTACGCTATTTTTGTTAATACTAGATCAACAAGAGATATCTGTATCTTAGCCCAAAATATGAAAAATCTTATAGTAAGTATAAATGCAACTAATGTTGTGTATTTAATATTTTAGTATCTATCAATATATAAATTATTTAAAGTATAGTATAATATATAATTAATATTACAAACTATTGTTATTATAGTATGAAAATTTTGTCAAACAATAAATTTTTAATTTTTTCTCATATATAAAAAGAATTACAGTTAAATAATTAACAGCAAAAATAGAGTAATTAATATGATAATTTATATACATAAAACATAATTTTGTATTTAATTTCAATTTCAATTAATTTTATTTAACTTTTTATTATTTTAAAAGAAGATGAAGTGACTTTAGAATTAATTGCATTTAATTATTAAAGGCATTAGTGTATGTTAGTACAGCATACGCGCATATAAATAATTCTGTCATAGAAGAAAAAGTATACCCACCAATAGCCGATTGGCGAAAAATGATCAAAGTGGCCGAATCCTTGGATGAGCATGTTTTAAATATCTTTACATCTAAGTATGACAAACTATATATAAAATCAAATATATTAATAACATTTGTAAATTTTAAGTGTGTGTGATCTATTAAAAAAAGAAATATAATACTATTTATTTTTAATTTATATAGTATTATACTTAATATTATTATATTGATAATAATTTATATTGATAGACACTATGATATAATTTTTATAATAATACTTTTAATATATGCACAAAACCGCGCGAGCGCACACACATACACAAACATATATGTATATATATATATATATATATATAGTTAAAATTTTAAGTATAATATAATCATTCTCAGGCTGTTAATTTTTCATATAATTTTGAAATATTATGTACAGATGTTTGGAAAATTTTCCCAACACATATATATTCTCGAAAAATTTAGCTGAGAGTGTAATAATGGATTATTCTTCATCGTTACCTTGTGCGATTGTAAGACCTTCCATAGGTATGTTATTTTCTTCTTTCTTAAGATGTTAAAAATAAATTTTTATTTTCCTCTTTTGGAATGCTTAGACATATAAAAAAAAAATATCAATATTCTTCTGTTAATATTAATATCCTTTTTTTAAATAAAAGATGAAGAATATGTGTATATTTTAAAATAAAAAATTAAGTATTTATATTAGAAGACCATTCCATACTCTCATACTATTAGGGTATAATACATAATTATTGCAACATTTATTGACGTACTGTTATTAGAAATAACTAATGTAAGTAAATTTTGCTTAACAACACAAGAAATAATAAAAAAAACCTTGATAGATTACTAGAATAAACAATAATGTAGCAATAATTATTTAATAAATATGATTTATATTTTAGTGGTAAATTCATTGGACGATCCATTCCCTGGATGGGTAGATAATTTGAATGGTATAGTAGGAATACTCATCGGTGGTGGGAAAGGAGTACTACGAATATTCAAGGCTAATAAACATATTTGTCCAGATATGATACCGGTAGACGTTGCCATCAAAAGTATGATAGTCACAGCTTGGAAAATTGGATTGACCAGGTACAATTATTATCAACGCAAATACCCATATATCATAAAAATACTTACAAAGTACCTATATCTGAATGCATTAAGCTACACATACAAAAAAAAGCTTTCTTCCTTCATTTTGAAACTAAATCAATATTTCAGCGAAATCATATGCATTTTACTCAAAAACATTAATCTTTGTTCCATTAAAAAATTTAGAATTAAGAGATTAATTTCTGAATATAAATTTAAATACAGCTTATCTCGAATATAATAATTAAAGACAATTTTGAAATAATCAACTTTTGTTTACACTTCCGATTCTTGATTCATCAAAACTTATTAATTTTGAATGTTTAAGACTTTATAATACCTCGTAACTCGCACAAACTGCTGAATTTTTCAAAGATACTGTTGCATCCTAATGCAATTTTTATATAATTTTGTATTAATAACAATTTGATTAATTAATAATTTTATTTACTTATTAGCTTCACGCCGGGCTCTCCACCTTTTGTCTTAAATTGTACTTCTTCCAATCGCAAAAGTTTCTCATTGGAAGCAGTTTGCAAAATGGGTTTTCAACTCATAGATGAGATACCTATAGAGGGAACTATTTGGACTCCTAATACAATGTTTACCAATAGTTTCACTATATATTATATAATAACAATAATGATGCATATCTTGCCAGCTATATTAATAGATCTGATTTTAAAACTTACGAAACATCGACCTATGTAAGTACCCAACTAATTAACATGTCATTTTGCTCTAGAATTTACAGATCATTCATATCCTATTGAATACAGTTGTTTAATTGAATCGGGAAGATTAGAAGAAGAGAGAAAGAAAGAGAGAGAAAGAGACAGAAAAAATTACTATAAATCGTACTATCTAAAATAAAATTCATTTTTAATACAAATTGTTTTCCTCTTTGTTATATATACATATACATATACTCCTCACAACAATTAGAGGAACACTTAAATTTTCTTAAAAATAGGCAAAGTTCAACTAGCTGTAACTTCGTTAAAAATGAACGAAATTTAAATTTAAAAAAAGGGTTTTAAAGGATGAAATCTCTACTTTCGAAAGCTTACCATTTATTTTAAGTTTCTGTGAGTTTAGTAATTTTTACACGTAGAAAACTACGAGCTGGACAAAATTAGAAATTTTCTTCTCACTTTGTCGATCTGTTACGTGCGTAAAAAAAATCTACGAAATTTTTCAACTTACTAGTGTGAAAGGTTGAAGTTTTCTTAACAAAATCATTTTTTTTAAATCTTTCTACGATTTTTTATTACTGAGTTATCGTCGATTAAGTAAAAAATGAGCATTTTTACTTTGATTGCTCATAACTCCGTTAAAAATCATCGTACCGCAATTTTAAAAAAAGATTCTTAAAGCTGAAACTATGCTCTATCAAACGAAATTACGTTACACGTGCAACCTCCTCGTGGTACGCTTCGGGTAACGCTAATGCCGGCGATTTAAAAATTTTTTCAAATTTTGGTAGAGAGAAAAACTAAAACAATTTGTCTTTTCTCTTTGTTAACACTTATTGTTAATAAAGGTCTACGTAGTGTGAGTGTACTGGAAATTAATTTTTTAACATTATTTGACTTTATTTTCCATTTTTTCTTATTGAAATTGAGCAATTTCACAACTTTTTGAAGGTTTGGCTTTTTCAAACATAGTGGCCACCGTGAAAAAAATCTTACAGCCATTCGCCAATTTTTTTTCAAATTTAGGGTACTTTCAAGTATAAAAAAACGTAAAGAACAAATTTTGTTTGTTGTTCCATACAATTGTTTTTTAGACCAAAATGAAAAAAGGAAAAATCGGTAATTTTTACGTTAACTTTATCCGTTTGTAATTCGTCCATATGTTTCTGCAAAAATTTTGACGACTATTTCGTTTGATAGAGCATAGTTTCAGCTTTAAGAATCTTTTTTTAAAATTGCGGTACGATGATTTTTAACGGAGTTATGAGCAATCAAAGTAAAAATGCTCATTTTTTACTTAATCGACGATAACTCAGTAATAAAAAATCGTAGAAAGATTTAAAAAAAATGATTTTGTTAAGAAAACTTCAACCTTTCACACTAGTAAGTTGAAAAATTTCGTAGATTTTTTTTACGCACGTAACACATCGACAAAGTGAGAAGAAAATTTCTAATTTTGTCCAGCTCGTAGTTTTCTACGTGTAAAAATTACTAAACTCACAGAAACTTAAAATAAATGGTAAGTTTTCGAAAGTAAAGATTTCATCCTTTAAAACCCTTTTTTTAAATTTAAATTTCGTTCATTTTTAACGAAGTTACAGCTAGTTGAATTTTGCCTATTTTTTAAGAAAATTTAAGTGTTCCTCTAATTGTTGTGAGGAGTGTATATGTATATATATATATATATATATATATATATATATATTTCCAAAATATCAATTTATGTATATTTCTTCTGTACACGTATGTGCATAGAGGCAAAAACTTATTAAAGAAATATTTTTTTAACGCAATTATATCCCACATCTCTATAAAATTAAATATCTCTTTTAAAAACTTTTTTTACGAAACTTTCTATATTTCCCGATTCAATAGTATGGCTGACATTACATCATTTGCATAAATTGTTTTGTAAATGTATATCACGCAATGTAGACTATTAAGACTGCAAAGAAAAGTGTACGTGGCCAGCTGCGCTGTGGGGTACTTTGTGTGTCATCAATGGAAATTTGAATATAAAAATAGTATGGATTTAATGTCTTTAATTCCACCCGAAGACAGAGAAACATTTTCATGCGATATTCTTCGTACTGATACTAAAGACTTTTACAGGTATATGTTTTTTATTTTAACATTTTAAGCAATGTTTATATTGAAGATGAGTTATTAGATAAATCATTAGATGTTTATTTTACGAAATAAAGGAAAAGTATAATTGGAGCTAAAATGTATCTCCTCCACGAAGACATGAGTCGCTTAGATGCAGTCAAAACGTATCGCAGAAGGTGAGTGTAAAATATATTATGAACAGGATATTGCTATCGTTTATGAGATGCAAAACTTAAATTAAAATTAATTATTAAGCGACAATAATATAATTTCAAGATTGATTGTTATCCTATTATATTAAGTAAAAATAGCTCTTTGAATCTTATAAAAAAAGAATTTCATTTTAAAGGCATCTCTTTAAATTTGATTTTAAATAACACATAGATTATAACACATAGATACAATACATAGCTATTAATATTATATATATAATAATAGAATATAAATCATTAGATTTAAATAAAAAAATTTAAATAAATAATTAGATTTAAATAATAGAATTTTCAAAGAATTAAAAGAAGATTATTAATATTATTAATAAAGAATTTATATGCATGTGAAATAAAGATAATTAAAATAATTTGTTGTTAAATATATATGGAAAATCAGTATATGTGCAATGTATTTATTTTACAAATATTTTAGATTGGATCTATTTATTATGACATTGAAAACTATCGTCGTTATCGGAGTGGTTTGGATGATATATAAAGTGAACCAACACTCATAAATATTTTCAGATTGCAAACTGATCAACATCGCCACAAACAACTATAATATAATATAATATATAATAATTTATGTATAATAAATAAATAGAAATGCAGGAAAAGTAGAATAAATAGAATAAGTGAATAGAGAGAATTGTATATGTCTCTGATGTAAGATGGAAAGACATTTGTAATTACGCATGTTTATTACATATTACATGTTGCATTTGTTGCATTCGTCTATAAAACGAATCACGTATAACTTTTACAATTTACATATATAGATAAACATACGAATATAAAAGAACTTGCTCCTTTGAACCTCTTTGGCATATCATTACCATCGAATAGCTCTTATGTCATTTCCTGTTTACGAAATTCGTTGTGCTCATTCACGTTTTTATTCTTTATCGAAGACGAAGTCTGCGACTCTCGTTTCAAGTTCAATTATCGTTTGGCTTGCGTTTAAAATAATTTTATATATTTTTCCTGACTTTTAAATCAACCTTCAACTAAAATCTTGCCAATTCGTTACCGTTTTGTAACTAAACACATTATCTTTTTATACTTTATTCGTTTTATCGAAAATAATTTAAAGATGAACAAAGACGCAGCAAATACGTTTATACCTGCTTTTTATGCAGGTCATAGCATTTTAATTTCTGGCGCTACAGGATTTCTTGGCAAAGTGTTGTGTGAAAAATTGCTGCGATCGTGTCCTGATGTCGCTGAAATTTTTGTTGTGATAAGGCCGAAGAAGGGATTGAGCATGAACGAGAGATTAGAAAAAATATTGAATAACAAGGTAAAGTCATAATAAAAATGTATATGTGTTTTCGCGTAAAGATTAGATTTATTTGCCTATAAGAAAAATTTGTTACAACCTGTAAATGCAAAGAAATTTGAAATTTTATTCGAAAATTTAAAAACTACATATATAATTCGTTTAAAGAGCAGCTTTTAAAAATTGTATTAAAAATAAATCTATCTTTAAAAGTTAAAAGAATGTTTTATTTCTTTTTTTTAATAATATTTATTTTTAAAAAGGAGTGATAAAGAAGATCAAAATAATAAAAGAATTTTTAAAAACTTTTAGCTAATTTCTTTTCTTATTTAAATAAATCTGTTTTATTATAATTTTGCGCTTTAAAAGATTCTTTCTTTTAACAATGAATCCTCCTGAGATGTTAAATGAATGAAATCGTAAAATCGATATTCTAATATAAAATATACTAATAATTATCGACGATTGGTTTTAGCTTTTCGACGTTTTGCGAAGCGAGCGACCATCTGCTCTTAATAAAATAATTCCAATTAGCGGCGATATAGGTGTTGAGGGCTTAGGATTGCAACCTATCGATAGAGAAATGTTGATCGAAAAAGTATCAATAATTTTTCATGTCGCGGCATCTGTCCGATTCGATGAAAGTTTACGTGACGCAGTTTTTAACAACCTCAGATCAACGCGCGAATTTTGTATTTTAGCAGAAGAAATGAAAAAACTTGTAGTATGTATATTTTTTTACTCATCAATTTTTTTAAATCAAATTTATCGCAGCATTTCTGTACAAATAATTAAAATATATAAGATTAATATTAATATTAATATTAATTACATATTACAATATATTAAATACATATTAATTTAATATATAGAAATATATTAAATTAATTTCACTTAAATATATATAATTTTGAATAATAAAATCTTTCATTCGTGTCATCCAAAATAGATTTCATAATTTATATATTTCTTATAATATTTAATTTGAGTGTTAATGTGATTCAAGGTTCTCCTGCACGTGAGTTCGACATATACTCAAGCAGATAAGTCTGTGGTCGATGAGACTCTGTATCCTTCAGATTTAGATTGGAGAGAGATGATTAAGGTCGCCGAATCTGTCGACGAACATATTCTGAGGACGTTTACAGCGAAGTAAGTTAATGGACACCGCATGGCGTCCATTTCATTTCTTGAAATACGTTCACGTTTACTTTTATTTACAGATACCTGGGAACGATGCCAAATACGTATGTTTTCACAAAAAGATTGGCAGAGCAAGTAATAAGTGATTATTCAAAATCATTGCCTTGCGTTATCATTCGTCCATCGATAGGCAAGTAACACTTTGTAATGATTTCCGAATCAAATTATATAATTTAAATTTTTGAGAGGAATCTGTTAAAAAAATATTTTACAAAGTAGATAATTATAATATTTAGATATCACAATTAAAGTAAAAAATAAAGCTGAATAATAAAATTATACCGTAATACAGCCGAGAAACGATATAAAAATAGATACCTATATACATATGTATGTCGAAGAAATGACGAATTATATAGGATTTTTCTTTCTTTAGTCATTTCTACAGCAATTGAGCCAGTAAAAGGGTGGCTAGATAATTTCAATGGGCCTGTAGGAATGTTAGTTGGAGGTGGAAAGGGAATTCTTCGCGTGATTTTTATCGATTCTGTCGTTACATCGGATTTTATGCCCGTCGACGTGGCAATTAAAGCAATATTAATCGCGGCTTGGCAACGTGGCATCAAAACGTAAGCTTTTACACATATAAAGTTATCTATCAATCTTTATTGTTATTTTCTAAAATGCTAAATAAATGTATACCACGCTTACATTAATATTATATTAGCGTATTTTTTTTCTGATTCAGCATCACCGAGGACACTACTGTTTATATTTATAATTGCTCGTCGTCAGATATTAAAGGGATAACCATGAAAAATTTGATCGAACTCGGTTACAAACTCACAGAAGAGGTGCCTTTTGATAACGTTATTTGGTCTCCAGGAACTGCTACAACTAATAGTCGTTGCATCTATTATTTTCTTGTCTTAATTATGCACATCCTACCGGCACTTTTTATAGATGCACTGCTAAAGTTGTTCGGTGCACGTCCAATGTGAGCTTTATTTTATAGATTAGGAAAAGTTTATGAATATATGTATATAACTTATTTATTTGTGTTTTATAACAAGAAGTAAAACCCTTAAGTTTGTTATATTCATATAAATGTAAAAAAAAAATATTTAACAAAGTGCTCTTTTTTTCTAGACTGTTAAAATTGCAAAGACGAGTGTATTGCGCAAACAGTGCTTTGTCATACTTTTTAATAAATCAATGGCAATTTAAAAATAAGAAATTAAAAGGTTTACTCGACAATCTGTCACCCGAAAATAACAAAGATTTTGGCTTTGATTATGCAAATTTTGACATAGCGGAATATTTTAGAAACGGGTTGATTGGAGCGAAACTCTACTTACTCAACGAAGATATCAATCAGCTGCAAGCATCGAAACTGCATCGAAAGAGGTGAGGTAGCATGCGCTTTAGAAAATGGATTTTATTCATTTTTTTAGAGAACGGATTTCAGTCGCAGAACTGCAGCTTTTCCTTTCGCTCAATTTCGAGCCTGCTTCTTAAAAAAAAAACAAAGACTTGAATTGTTTTTTTTTATTGGTATATGGTTTATTTTTATCGACGATATGCATATCTTGTTGCAAAACTCGCGTCACACATACATACGTAAAACGCGCGAGAAGTTTATATCATTTCGCGAGATCGCGAGATCGGAAGATATATAATTTTGCACAGCTTCTGTTGTGATTCTAGTAAAAATTAATCAGAGAATAAAATAGAGAGAGGTAAAAAAATCAGAGATAACGTTAACGCGGAAACGCGACGTCGCGAAGTTACCTATACGATTGTTTGGTCGATCGATTGTGAAGTCCTATAGTTTGAAAATTAGGTCGGCAACGTGGAAACGCGCAGTGAAAATTTTTCGCGGATTGTTGCGCCGGTTCGAACTACTTTTAGACGCTGTGTTAATTTTAGTTTCACCGAAGAAGAACCAGATATGCGCGTTTGCCGGATTTTTTGTGTCTTTCTTTCACGCATGTAATCGCAATTGGAATATTTGATTTACTTGGCCGGTTTTACTGTGCAAAAAGCTATCAGATATGTTATGAATTTTTAATTTGATCCCTAGAAAAATTGTCTTTAATTAAACAAAGAATAAAGGGAGATCTGAAAAGCGTATCTATAGAAACTTTATTTATTTTTTTTTTAGAATCTTTTTTTTTTATTTTGAAGGTGTTCATCAGACACAAATAATTGATGAAAAGTGTTATTACTTTCTAACGATTCTAATTTATCTTATACTCTTCTTTTCCAGAACCTCTTCTATCTCTTCTAACTTTCGTCATTTGCCGTCAAGCTGCAAACTTCTTATACACAGTCTTCAAATTTAATTTATCCTTCAGCTATATTTTTTTTAAATGAGAAAATTTACACGGCTACATATTTATCGATTGTTGAACACATATATACATATATACCTCAAAATGATTACAGCGATATATAACTGACGTAAATTCTACGTAGTTGCTGCATTCTAGCGTGATGTCCACAACAGTATATATATATATTATTAGATATTTGCATTGGTAATTGTAAGAATTTATATGTATTTGCACGTTTGTATTGCTAAGAGTCGGAAAACAACATCGATGATTATGCGTTTGCATTTTAATTTACATCACGCATTTAAATTTGCGCAAATCCAACATTTACATATAAACAGAATTTACCGGTTCTTGCATTTCAGCAATTTATAATCTAAGATATTGCAATTTTATTGCTCGCGTGTAAAGAAGCGCAAACACTTCACAGATCATCAGCAAAATAGCAATATGTAACAAATTACGTATCACAAGACACTGCTTATTACTGTCTTAGCACTGCCTATCTATTACTACCAATATTTAATTGCTGATTTAACCATTATTAGCTTCATTTTCCTTGTAAAATATTGCAAGAATCTACGTCATACTACTACTATTGATCGTAATTACTGTATACACGATCGATATTCTCCGTCTCATGAAGCACTTATCTTGACCTTTCCTCTTCTTCGGATTTCCAAGTTCAACGAATTCAAGTCAATATTCCTTCTAGAAATGCCTGATTAGCTTGATTCGCTCCCTTCTGAACCAAACGTAGTTAGATAACTATTATTTCTGAGATTCTTGGCTTTGCTTTACAAACTTTACTGACTGATTAAATTGATATACTGATGAGAAGAGAAGGGAGCGATGTTTAATATTCTTAATCTATGTTTTTCAGGATGGATTGGCTCAGCAAAATAACCAGAATGTTGTTCTTTATAATCGTTTTATGGATACTTTATCGTAGGAATACGTTGTCTTCTATTTTGAGTTTCTTTATCCTTTGTTGATCGATATTTTCGTAAAAAAATTTGAATGCAGAGATTATTCTCGCAAATACGTATACCTTAAACTTACTTTAATTAAGTACTCTGGCAGTGAAAAAATTCACAGCTATGTAGATTTAATAATTTTCTTGCAATAGTTTCTATATAATATACAGGTTTACACAAGAGGTTTGATATACAATTATATCTATAGTATCTGTATATCTAAATATCTCATTAATTAATATTTGATATAGAAAAGGTATAGTAATAAAACACATGTATACAATCATATAATAATAAAAATAATTTTATGTTATATAATGTAATATAACTTTGTTATTATTTAAGAAATATATCTTGTTTAATATATCAATAATATTATAAGATATACGATATCTTAATAATATCTTAAGAAATATATTTTAAATACAAAAATTTAGACGGTAAATGAACTAATAAAAGCCAGATGCAGAAAGTAGGCGCAACAAACTTGTCTTCAAATATTTTTTATTTAATTTAAACATTTTTATTTGATTTAAACATTTTGATCTTTCCTTTGGACTTCAGCAGATAAACTCACAAAAAAATTTATATGTCTTGAGTCTCATTCCTGCCTTACGTCTTTAGTAAGTTTAAAGCGATCAAAGAATAAGATAAAGAAGCGAAAAACGCGTACGTCATGAACTCAGGGACAAACAACATACAGCATTTTTTTTTATCACATATTATATAAATATATATTTTAATTGTATAATATTTTAATTTAACATATATTTTAATTAAATAATATCATTTTTGTTTGCCTTTTTGATACGTGCGAGAGGGGTTTCATTGACAAATTAAATATTAATCTCTTCGAAATACATTTATTGTATTTTAATTTAATTTAATTTAATTAATTTGTCTATCTTCTTTCTCTCTCACTTTAAACGATTCATGTCATCGTTTTCTCTGCCAAAATATATCAGACATTATCGAAACAGGTTTTTAACACCGTAAAAAAACAATTTTGGTGTACAATATCTTGATTTGCCTATGCATTTAACGCATCTACGTACGCAGTATATATTTTCGTGAAAAAACGTCGGACAGGAAATAAGATTATTAATATTAATGATTAAGGAGATATATCAATTTGTGATAAATCATTATTGTACACCATAAATGTTATTGATTACAGGAACTTCGACTTTAGTTTTCTTCTTTATCCTTTTATTCCACCATGATAATAATATGTATCACATACGTCAGGGAAAATGAGGGAGAGAGAGAGAGAAGGCTAGAAAATACTTCCTGCGAAAATAGTTGACGGATTGCGGGAAAGATAAACGGCATTCGCAAAAATCTGCAATTACATATCTGTCATTTGTCATAAAATCAACAATTTGTGTACGATTGCTGTATCTTTTATGAAAACGATTACGCAAACTTCGAGGAGGAAGATTTAACGCAGTGGAAACAAAATTCCAATATATTGTCAAAACTTTTAGTTTTTAAAAGGAAGTTGCAAACTTATTAAAATTTTTGTAAAATATGTATATTTGTAACTAAATATAGAATTTTTTGCAAGTAAATTGGAAATTATACATCACATTTAAGAATCGTGAATAATAATTAATTCAATATATTTTTCGATTATTTATATACAAACTTATTAAGAGTTTCTCAGATTACTAAATAAAAGTCTAATGTCGAAACTAAAATCAAAATAGTGAAATTATTATGCTGTATATTGAAATTATAAAAAAATTTCGAATTTTTACATTTATACAAAAATTTATATATAAATTATAAATTATAAAGCTTCTTCGCTAGTTATTGAATATGAATTCAATATTAGTCATAAGGTAGATAATAATTTTCGCAACTTTTTGCAACGTGATTCAGTATTCGATATATGAAAATTTTATTAATCTTTATCTTTACAATCGTTTTGAGGATTGAAAATTATAACAATATATTTAATTTCGAACAAAATAAAAGTTTTTGAGAGTTTAGTTGTAATGTGACGAACCAAGTCAACCTAATCTTTTTTACAATTTTAATATCTTTATCAAAGTTTCTTATGACGTAATAGAACATTTTCGAGGTCTATAAATCTTATTTATCAGAAATAATTTTTATATTTAAATTATACAGAAATTATTTTTATATTTAAATTTAACGGGCAAGGAAGAATTAATTTTTGTCGTTGAAACTGATTGAGATTATGCATAGGGCACTTAATTTTTCTTAATCTCGAAGAAATCCCTCTGTCCCCAATAAAGAAGGATAGGCGAGAAAAATATCGGAGCGAATAATAGAAGTTGCTGAATAATTATTTATTTCTTTAAATTCTTTTTCTGTTGTTGGGATTGTATAATATGAATTTGTTATCTTATGTTAAAGTTGTTTTTCTGCATTTCCGCGGTATAATATTTGTTTATTTTTGCTGAAACTTGCACGTTGAACGTTTTATCTACTTTCGTTAAATCACACAAAATACATGAGCCTTATTGAAAATGCGTGCAGTCTTTTGTAGATCGCAAATGGCTCGATTTAAATGTGCATTATTTTGTTCGGTAATATAAGATCGCATAGACAAGAAGCGATTTTATGCATTCCGCGCATTCGTACATGCTTTTCGAACAGAAATAGCGCCGCCATTATGCAACTGTTCTCAAGTAAGTTAGGAAAGAATTCTTCTGTGAGATATTTCCGAACGCGAATATCACTAACTCGGAATCGAGATATTAATAAAACGAATATTGGTAAAAAAATTTGTATTCAGTATGTTTTGCGACAACAGAGACTCGCTAATAAAAAAGGAAAATAATTTTTTTCACTTTATTACAACTTCGCACTTTGTGGAAGACAAGGTATTTTATTTGAACACTTATTAATCTCGTGTAATTAAGCAGAATATATGTAAAAGAGAGACCAGATTCTTTATGGCATTTAAAAACAAATTAAACGTTTTCTTTTAAATTTCAGATTGTATTTAAATTTTTAATTTCTTAAAGTAATTTTTATTTTTATTATAATCTTTATATTTCTTTATATTACGATATATTTTAATTTTTTACTAAGAAAGTAAATTATAATAAGTTAATCAAATACTATATTTGAAGTGTTTCGCGTGAAATTCTACAAAAGGGGCTATGATAATCAAAACAACATGAGAGGCCCAAAGATACCTAAAACAGGTTTTATAATGAGATAAATTATAACGCGACGTGGCGTGTAAACTTATCGGCGGATCTTATCGGGGTATTTAAACCTGTTTACGTCACGAGAATAAATGTTTAGCAAGGAAATTGCATGCGTTAATTGTAGATTCAAATGTATCGTCGATTATTCGCGGCTAGACACCGTCCGGTCTCACGATTTCCGAGTAAATATTATATTGACGTCACAATACACCTTTCCATTGCAAAAATAAGATCATTGCATAAGGTGACATTTTAAAATAAGTTATGTCGCGCGACTCACGCAATTCTAATCATTTACGGCAAACGCATTCAAATTATTTGATAGATTTTTGTTTTCGATTAACGAATACATAAATATTCATTTACGTGATTTGACATTCCATTATTTGTATTCGATGAAACAATCTCCGAAAAAGAAAAAAATATATATATATGTAGTACCCACAAATTACTCCAATAATAGTCTTTTATCGTCAATTTAATGAATGCAAAATTTTCAAAGCGACAAGTTCACAATGTGCACTTTTCGAGTGGATATGTTAGACGTTTTATAATCTAATTAAAAACTTTTAATTCGGAAATCAATTGAGACATCTAGATATAAGTTTCACGCGAAACGTGAATCGCATTCGTATTTATTCAGATTTAAATCGCGCGAATCATGGCGTTATCTGGACTCGAGGTGTCTCCGATGATTCGAGCACTTGGCGACCTCCTTTATTCGCGACGAGAGAGAAACGGATATTCTTATCTCCTGTATGTGTTCGCACATCTGCATATGCGAATCGACTGGTGGTCCGATTTCCCTCGTTCGTGCTTTGTATCATGCATGCTCTGCTTTATAAATCGGTACGAAAATTTCGATAATTTATCATAAATTTATCGTATTAATAGCCGGATTTATAACATTTTCTCTCGTATTTTAATTTATTTAAATTTGTTTATACATTTAATATTCGGATATTTCCAAAACCCTTCTCTTCCCCTAATTGTATCGTGTACTCAATAATAAATATTAACTAATATGCTTTCATTTAATTCAATTTTCCTTCTAATTCTTTTAGCCGTATGTTCGATCTATTAAAAGCGATCTATTAAAAGTTTACATTAATTACGGATGATTTTTATAAAAATGTATAAAACGTTTCCAAAATTTCCCGAATTTCAAATGTCTTTTATTAATTATGTTTTTTTAATAATTTCTTATTTCTCTTCTATTTTCAGCATATATATTTTTGTAACACCGTTTAAAATTAAAATATTGCATTAAAGTAAAATTTATTAACAGAATGTAACTTTATCATTTATTTTTTTATCTTCTTAAAATTTACTTTGCGAAGGTCTTTTAGTTTTTATTAAAATCGATTTTAAAATTCACTAAAAAAATAGCCATCAAGTTAATCTATCTCCATATTCAAAGATGTTAATAATCATATTCGCAAGTCCTCTGTTTCTCTGGAATTCTTCATTCATTTTTAACACTAGCCTATAATTGATATGCGACGATACACATTTTCCCTTTCATATGTAATTACTTCGCACATATACGTAAATATATTCAATAAATAATTAACATGTCTATATCGACATCATTATTTTTCAAATCTTATTCAAAACGAATGTATACTGTTTAGTTACTTATCGCGGCTCATGACATTGTTGATTTCCCAATTTCTAAGTATGCGCTATCTGTTTACGTTTATATCGATAACATTCCTCTCGTTGGCCAGTGAGAATATTATGACTAATTTAGCTTACGGACGACGTAGTCGTCTCAACCTCTCTGAATGTAAATCAAACTAGTCGGCCTTCCTCGGAAGTGGTTCCGCGATGATGACTCGTCAGTGCGAGGAACAGAGGAAGCCGTAGATTAAGAGATGGAAGGGGAGGGAGAAGAAAATAGCAAGATGCGTCTATTTTATATATGACTA
The DNA here is from genome assembly GCF_030444845.1 of Prenolepis imparis. Taxonomy (NCBI): domain Eukaryota; kingdom Metazoa; phylum Arthropoda; class Insecta; order Hymenoptera; family Formicidae; genus Prenolepis; species Prenolepis imparis. The sequence continues at coordinate 1,322,169 of NW_028141169.1, read as the reverse complement.
CCAGGATTCGATCGAGTAGCTTGGCATAAAAATTTGGCGTAATTCACGAGTTAGAGAAATAGGAATAAAATTAATATTAAAACAGCTGAAAAAAAAAAACAGAAAGAGAGAGAAGGGGAACGGGATGCGATCGTATCGGAGAGAATAAAAAGCGTCGGCGGAAATCAATCATTTATTATAGGATAGACGTATCTATGACGTCGATTCTCAAACGTCAATGTAGTCAATAACAAGAAAGAATGAGAGAGACTCATTATCATTCGCGCGTTCGTAAGAATTTCTTTGAAATCCACGTAAATGATGTAAAATCGAGAGATTAATTAATAATGATTGAATTGTTCGCGCGAAACTTCATCGAAGATACATTTATTTTCTCTTGTATGTTTCTTTTAATCGCTTATAATTGTTGATAATGCATATTATTTCCCGCATTCACTTACAATGCCTCGCTTTGAGCAAAGCCACGAAAAAGAAATATATCATTCTCGTATGATTTTTATTTCTTCACTCCAGTATATTGGATATACTTCACAACTGAAGTTTATTATAAGATTGATGAGAATAAGAGAAAAAAAGCGCTTTTTGATTATCATTGTGTATGTATTATACATTCGTCAATATTTTTCCTACGATATCTGTGTAAATATTTATGTTATCTGTAAGTATTCTTGTCTCTACGCGAGTACTTTTGTGTCATTGATATTTTCGACGGTCCTATAATAATTCACGATATATATATATCTATATTGAGAGCATATTTTTTTTATTGACGTATAAATAAGAATTTTTTAAATTTCTGTTAAAATAACGTCGATTAAATTTTTTAATTCATTTTCATACTCTTCTTTAGTATTATTTGTTTCTTAATATCAAAATATATATGTTAATATCATCTTTTTAATTATTATACAAAATAATTCGTCGTGTAATCATTATTTATGAGCACGTGATGTCGCGAAGAGAAGATCCGGATTTTTTTTTCAATTCCTCGGTCTTCATAAACAATTCATAAATGTTATGCGTGCAAGTATAGCGACGTACAATTGTTAAAATAGACAACGCGCCTTGAATATACCTCGTTAAACTAAAGTCCAATGTAAGGCTAAAAATAAAAACAAGAGAGAGAGAGAAAAAAAAAAGAGAGACAAAGAAGTGATGCGCAAACTCCCTGAAGATAAAGTGCAGTCATAATGCGTATGCATAGAAAATTAATGCACGTGCTACTACACAATGTGTACGTCCGAGAACGGAGCTTTTTAGTTTAGCTGCGCGTTTTCACGCGGGCGCAACATTATTATTTCTATAAACGATCGTACACCCGCGAGAAGCGAACGTGTATCTGTGTGGAGAACGACGCAAACGACGGTGACATCATCATCAACGCATGCGCATTTCATCTCGATGGATCGAGATATCTCCATGGTCGTACGCACGAAAAATATGGAAATGAATCCTTAAATGGACCCAGCAAAAGAAAAATAGATAGAGATCGATAAAGTGAAAAATCTTTCCCTTTATATCTTATTTCCTTTTTCCGCATTAAAAAAAAAAAAATTCGCTGGATAGGTACATCTAATGTTTAGCAATAATCTCGCTATAATTTTTTTTTTTAAGAAAAAAAGGAGGAAAGAAAATAATTTTTTTTTATGTATCATATATTATTTTTTTAAGTATCACATAATATTAAAGCAAGAATAAATTTCATTGTAATTTATTCTTAACAGATGTTGATCTTCCATCTTGATCTTATTATTGAAAATATAATTAAAAAAAAAACATTATTTGTCTACCTGTTTAAATAAACATTTTGCACGATATTAGAAAATATTTTATTTTTCAATTCGCTAAATTCTAATATTTTTTAATACTATATAGAAAACCGATATTTGGCAGTATAATCTCATCCATAACTTTGCATATATGTATATATACAAAATGCATCATTACATCTTGCAAGTTGAAACATATTGTTTAAAATCAAAAGCGTTAAAGGCGTTTCGCAATAATTTACATATGATAAAAAGTAACAGCAGTAATAATAAAGCTCCAAAAGCTACTGCAACTCCTAATGGAAAACATGTTCAAAAGATGACCATAGGACAGTTCAAAAGATGTTTATTCATAGGACCTGTAAAGAATATAATTTATTACGTCCTTGACAGATTCTATGAATAAACATCTTTCATAGGATCTATAAAAAATGTAATTTTTATTACATCCTCTATAGGTTCTATGAATAAACATCTTTCGATCATGTTTTTTTAGGATCGTTTAACAGTTAGAAGAAGAACTACTTTGTGCGTTTATAATCCTTCGAGATCGATTTTGAAGAAACGAAAGAGCAAGAGGGAGAATAACTTTCAAAATGCTTTAAAAATTAAAAAGAAACACGTACACCGTATATTCATATCAGCTTGCACATTCGAAATTACGTAACGAGAAACCTCGAGCTATAGCGCAAAAGAGTCTTGCATGATAACGAAGTTATCATCGATATACGATATGTGCATATATATATATATATATATATATATATATATATATATATATATATATATATACACACATCTAATGATATACGGTATATATACTTACTCATAATGTAATTCAAGTGCCGACGTTTCACAACGCGCGATTTTTTTTTAATTAAAAAAGGAAACAACTTTGAAAAAGCTATGTAAATGACCGCTCCGTACTCTGACAGAGTTAAAAGCAGCGTTTCAGTTGTAAATGCGACAACTGTGTACGTCGCAAGATTGTGTTCCATTGCTGATGCTGGTGGGAACAGCAAGCTGGGACTAGCTACATTCCTGGGGAGAACGGATTATGACGGAGGCGACGCGTCGGCGGGTCGTCGGCACGCGTCAATGAGCCAGGAGGACTCGCAGTCGCGCGCGCGTATCGCTCCGGAGCGGATATATTTCGCGTCGCGCGAGAGTGTCGAGATATCGCGAGGGAGGGGAAGGACACGCGATATCTCGCGAATCTCGCGGCCTTGGCGGGAAATACGCGCACGATTAGAATATATATATATATTCTAATAGAGAGAGGGAAGGGAACCAGCGGTTGTGGAAATTCCATTAAAAGAGGCATGAGCGGTCGTGGAAATTCCAGAACAAAAGGTACCTGCGGTGAATTTTTATGCGTCTATGTGTCTGTGTGTCTCGACGGGGGGACGAGAGAGGAAGATACCACGCGTCGATTCGACAAAAGTCACGGACGCGAGATAAGGATCCCGCGAGTGTCTCGCCCGATTATTATTATTGGAGCGCCGTGAAACACTGAAGGTCATTGCGTACACGCGTGATCCGACTGACTCCGCGGAGAATTTCGGAGCCGAAGTGAGTAACACGAACGGAAGTGCGTGTCTATGTATGTGTTTGCCTGCCCGACGTTCCTACATCAGAATAACAAAAGGGATTTCCCGTGGACCTTTTTTTTTCTGAAAGTGACCTGAAGAAAAAACCGAGTCGCGTTAACGCGACACGTTTGCGCGTTGAGAAAAAAAACAGAAATATATATATATAATTATATATATGTTCCGGAAAAAAAATAAATTGATGAAATATACGCATTCGCGCTTTACACTCGTCCTAAATTAGATTTTCGTGAAACGCGACGAATAAATCGCATGCGCGCGCGAGATGAAAAATGACCTGAGACAGGGGTCAGTTTCGTGAAAAAGAAGAAAAAAATTTGTTGGACAGGATTGGAGAAATGTACATACATTTGGGGGGGAAAAATCTGCACGGTGACATTCTTTTTTCAGCGGACTTTTCTTTAGCTAGTGAAGGCGCGAAAGCGTCATTTCGGTACGCGATATTCACGCGACGACATCAAGAAGAAGTTTCGTTGAGAAAAACGCAATGTCTTGTTTGCGACGCAGTTGCGATTCAACGTCTCGAGGTAATTAATTATATCCTATTACGCAATATTTTACTTTTAATCAGCTTTCTTTCTAACGCACTCTTTAATATCTGGTAGTAGATGCATCGGCTTTTGCGAGAATTAGCTCGTGCGAGAATTTATGAATAAACATTGGTTCCTCGAATGGAGATTTATGCATCGAAAGAAGAGTTCCATAAAATTCCATAGAATTTCATAAAATTTCAAGATTTTTTATATTTGAAACCAAATTTTTTAGAAAATCGTTTATAGCGATTTTTCATTTTTCTCAATCTTTTTGTATTTTTTTTTTATTACATGTGTATGCAAAATTAGGCAAAATTTGTAAAATAGATTTCTATCGGTATTAATAAATATTTATTTTTTATTTTACCATTTGTATTTTCTTAAAAAAAAGTCCTGCTTTGTGTATTAATCGTTAGCTTAATTAATCTGTCGTATGGACCAATAAGCGATCGTGGACGGAGAAGCTAATATATTAGAATATTTAATTTTCTAAGTTTTATATTTTTCGCCGATAAAATTTCTTGAATTAAAATTTTTCTAAAATAAATTTTCAAGCTGAAATATCGGTCTTTGTGAAATTATTGGCTTTTCAAGACTAAAATTATAAGATATCAAAGAATAATATATTCTTATCTATTTGCGTCTTTGAAGCTTATTCTTGGAAAATACTTCATTATCCATCGTTTATCGCTCTATAATCATTGATGAAAGAGAGAGAGAGAAAGAGAGTGAGAGGGGGGGAGAGAGATGTAAATAGATTTAAAGCATTATAGCGTTGCTTTTTTATCGCAAGAGAGAAAGAGTAAGAGAGACACGTTGCACTTGTACGATAAAAACTTTGTTACGCAGCATAATTTTATGCACTCGTGCGAGTGCGTATATTACATACACGTGTGCGTGATGGTCGCGTGTCCGATGCAGGCGAGAACTAACACTCTCATCGGTCACATCAAATTAACACTTAACATACGATTACTTGGAAACCGGGTAATTTTCTAACAATCGCGCGCATTTGTTTCTTGTTGTTTTCGATCGTGCACTTGATCTTAATAACAAATGTGAGAACGCACGTCGAAATACTCCGCCAAGAAAATACGGAATACATAATCAATTTATGATTCTTAATTTTTTACTTTATATTCTACAAGGTATGCACAATTTATTTAAATTTTATTTTTTTTGTTTATATTTTATATTTTAATCTCGATTTATTTATTTATTTTTTTTTATGTCAATGTTTCATATGAAGACTAAATGATTCAATGTGTGTTTCAGATTTTTCCCAAAAAAGTACCTTTTGTTATTGTAATCGGGAGAGAAATTGATTTGACAATTATAATATTTTTCTGTAGGACCCTCTTGTGAAGTGTGATTCGAGAAACTTTACAAAATGTCAGATTTGAAAAAGAAGCTTTTTTTGCTTGTGTGTGAGATTTGCAAAATTTCAAACTTAAAAGAATTCATTATCATTAGATGCTTCTTTAAATGTTACTCTCATTGTTTGCTTTTCATCTAAGCGCATTATGCTTCATAAACAGATTTTTACTTTACAGGTGTAAAGATTAAATTTTATTAGAAAAATTTGTATTTTTTAATAATAAAATTATTTAAAAATAATAAACGGATTGAATTGAATTATTAATAAAAAGATATAATCTCATTATATAAAGGTATTTAAGAATATTATTTTTATATTTTTTATATATTCTTTTTATATTTTTATTCAATATATTTTAATATTTTATATATTTTATAAGAAAAAAATTAGAAAACGTGTGATAAATCATGAATCTCAATATAACAAAGGAAAAATTAGTAAATTAAAATTAACTAATATTCTGCTTAATATTTCTATTTTTTTCAAAAGTTCTACAGAAGTTTTACAGAAATAAAATTTTTGTGTAAAATTAGTTTTATAATAAAACAATATAAATTATATACCACAATTACATACATATATGCTAATATATACTAATATATACTAAATATATACCTACTAATTATATATATAATATCAATCTTAAGATAATTTGAGGATGTATTGTTAGTTGCAGTGATTGAAATTAATCAAAGTCTTATTATGCATTTAATGAACGTCATTCATCGGTGTGGCAACCAACTGTTAAATGATGATAATACGATCTTTATTGTCTCGGGAACATAGGTTATCGTGGAATTTTCAACAAACTCTATTTGCGAGTAGAATGTGATTGTTCTTCATGCGCGATGTTGCAAGATCATATTTCTTTATCATTTTTTAAAATTATTGCGTAAGCTACTTCTTGATCTGGTAAAAATTTACGCAAGAGTATATATTACATTGTACATCTTTCTTTTTCGCATCAAAACGCACGATACGCGGCGTTAATGAACGAATGCTATCGAACGATAAAAAGCTGTGATGTCAAATGACGAAAAACATAGTGCCGGATATCAACGCGTATAATGGAAAGCATTCATATTTAGTAGTAGAGCTAAATTGTTTATTAAACTCATTTTTTACGACGGCAACGTTCGCAGTTACATCGCAAATGATTACAAAAAGAGAAAAGAAATATGTATAATTATGACGCGAAGGAATAAGAGCTACTTCTGCGCAAATAGCGACGCGATTTTGAAAAGACATGAGATCACGTTACCTTTTGAAAAATCTTTCAAAGAATCTTTATCGCCACACTTTTATTATTAATTTTTGTCAAATATGTACTGCGTCAAAAGTTTAGATGTATAAATTTTATTGTTTTTTATAATAAAATATATTTTTAGATTAATCTATATATGACATTATTTGGATAACTTTGAGATAGCCTGAATATTTAATTTCATTAATGCAAATTACAGTGATTAGGAAGGTGAGAATTAAACATAATAAAAAATATCATATAAATAAATATAATCTTTACGAAACTTGCAATGAATAAACAAATAAATACATAATATAAATATATGTATAATAAAATAAATACGTAAAAAATATCTAGAAATATCTTTCCATGAATCTTTCATGTGATTTTTATAGCTAATATTATATTTGTGAAAGAAAAATATATTAATGTTTAATGGAATTATCTTCATAGTATAATCTGTAAAATTCGTGGCGATTTATTTCATAGATTTACATCGAAATGGAGTTTTCGAGACCAAGGGATATTAATTGACGAGGAAAGAGATAAAGTTCCTAACCGGAAAAACTGCGCGAAATTAGGAAAAATTCAGGCTACATTGAACATAAATTCCATCTAATAGAGAGCTTCATGGATATCGCTGTCATGGATTTCTGCAGGACTCGTCAGTACTGTTCAGATCGTTCGCCTCCTTTCCGGAAAAAGAATATCAGATCAGCCGAAAACATGTCATCCCTCAGCCTGGACACCTCGTGTCGCTCGAGCGCGAACACAAAGTTCGATCTCAAGATAGACAATTGCGGCAAATCCACTAATTGTGAATTGAACAATATAACCGAGACATTCGAAAGTCTACGTGTCAATGACGACAGTAAGAATGTCAGCAGCAAGAATGACGTGGACAAGGTGGAGTGTCGGGACAAGTTGCGAGCGAGCTCTTCTGACAATAAGGAAGACGTAAACAATAACGACAAAGTCACGATCAACAGCAGCAAAGACAACTGCAATGGTTACAACTGTCTGCCGCTCAACATCTGCGTCGAGGAGGAACGAAGATCTCTGGACGATTTAAATTTCTCGGACGAGGAAACCGAACAGAGGTACGAGGACTTCTATGACTCCGATGACTCCCATGACTCCAATGACTCCCATGACTCCGATCTGGTCGCAAAAGGACCGATCAAGCCCGACTATCAGCACCAGCGAATTGGACCTTATGTCCTCAACTGTCTACTACGGACGAATGACAGTGTAACTAATCCTACGGTGGACTATGATAAGACCGCCGAACAGATTATGAAAAACAAGGATTACAGCGAGAAGCTGAATCCTTGCTTGGATAAATTGTCAAGCTTAAACGGCCAAAATAATGAGTTGTCGATCGGAGCGATAGACCCTAGCCGCACCGAAGAGAATGGCGACTTTCGCAGCGGAGATCCCAGCAGTGACGTAAGTCTATTAAATTGCCATTGAGACTACGTAGAAATACGACGTACGATAACGTTCCTACGAGATTGTAATATATGGTTCTCGTAAGATCATTGTTACATCACGGGTACAAATATTGAGGCGCAAATATTTTCTTACAGATAAAACTGCATAGAAATCGCGAAAAGGAAAGAATTATTTATGTTTATATATTTTTTTTATTAATATGCATTATTAATAAAAAAATAATCAAAATATTGATAATAAATAAATAATCGTTTAATATTACATAAAAAGAACAAATTAAATTGATTAATCTGCTAATGTCACATTTGATGTACAAATAAATAATCATGTTACGCGTATGATTATTTTTAACTTTATCAATTTTCTTTATAAAACAAAACTTTATTTGCTAGAGACTTGAACTTGAAAAAATTGAATAAAAGTTATCGAGATTCTTTTCTTATGTAAATCATCAATCGTATGCAAATTATATATAAGTCGAACCTCGCTCATTCGAAAACCTCTATAAATCGAATGTTCGTTTCCCTTGAGAATACCTCTGTAAGTCGAAAAAAATACGAAATTAACTCGAAATTTTTGGAGCGGCGTTTGACCTCTGTAATTCGAATCTTCAGAAATAAAGTCTCTGTAATTCGAAACAAACTGTTAATGTTTTGCATGTTAAATGTTTGTTTGAACTTATCTGACATTAAATGTATATACTGTAAAAAATATCCTTAATGTATTTTTAATGTACATTTGCAATCATTTTCATAAATTAATTTTATGTTGTAGTTAAATAAACAAAATAGCTAAACCTCAATAATTCAAACTTTATTTTTATACACCTCGATAATTCGAAAAACTCTATAAGTCAAAACCTCTACAATTCGAAGAATTTTTCTCTTCCCTTCAATTTCGAATTAGTGAGGTTTGACTGTAATTATTTAATCGATTGATAAAGAAAAGCATAAATTACACGCGACTGAAATTATTATATCGAAATATAAAATATAATATACATATAATATAAACGTGCAAACACAGAAAGATCTCCCAAGTAGTGCTAATCGCTAAGAGAGTTAAAGGAGGATTTATCTTTGATTTCAGACCCCGAAACTTCCCTTCATCTTAGTCAATGAGATGAGACAAGAGTCCTCGAGCTTACTCAACTTTGCCTCGCAGAGTGGTTTTCAATCAGCTCAGACCATATGCTCAGACACCGGTAACCACTCGATCCCTTCGCCGAGGAGCACCTTGTCCGATTCCTCGAGCAGTTACAATGTCATCTCAAGGTCAAACAGTCGGGCGTCGAGTTGCGCTCAGTCGCCCGGTTCGGCGACGAACTCTTCCGAGTCGCCGCAGATGCCTCTCAATATCATCGGCAGTCCGCTCGGTTCACCGCAGGTTCGTAAGCGATGTATCTGCATAAATGCATGAAGAGCGACGCGCGCATAAACAGCTTTTCAACGAGCGGAATAAGTCAGGCCGGAACGCATAATGAAGCTTTTCACACGTAGAAGCGATCGTTTTCGCACGAACGAGCCAATAAATTTAATAACAACCTCGAAGCGGAATAGGATAGCAGATTTAATCTTTTATAAATCGCTTTTACAAATTTTGGCATTTGTTCGAGCTACAATAGATTGATATTAAGCTCGCGATTTTTTTTATCTCTGGACTGGTTAAAACTTGGTTTGTGTGGTTCCAATATTTTTACAATATTTCCGAACCTTATCTATATAAATTTCTCTTCCGTTTGTTATATATCTGATCGTCCTATCTGATTAAGCTATTTGATATAATAATGTCATTTTTTCAGACATATGTTTTTATATGTATATATTTATATGGCTTTTCATCTTGATTCAGAAGGAAAATATTTTAATTCTATCACCTGATACTAAATTCATTATACGGCGCCGTATCGTAGGAAAGAAGGAGCATAATAAAAATGATTTGAATATTTAAAATTGATATCGTAATACGACTGTCGATACGTCGCGTTGTTTCGTCTATAAAACGCGTTTTTTATTACGTCTTTTATGACGGTTCTATATATATAGTCTCGCAAAATATTCGAACAATTATCTGACAACTTGTACGAATATATGTCGCAGTTGGTGACATTTGTCACGTTTCGTCCGCTGATATAAATAAACATGAAATGAATCCACTCGAGATGGCAGATGGTTTCGATTAATTGGACGCCTTTCTTTCGTTTAGGTCGCTTATCGAGTGCCGCAAGCATTGCTGTCTTCTTCGTCCTCTAATCAATCTTCGGCCTCTAATCAATCCTACAGCGACGCGTCCAGCCCTTTGAATTACCAGACACCCCTGAATTATCAGTTCGAGGAACAGTTCAGCGAGATCCTGTGCAGTGGCGACTCTTCGGGGACCATCAACGGGACGGATGAGCTGCAGCTCATCGAAGAGATCATAAAGGACGACCAACGCAAGGAGTTGAAGGAGCTGAAGGAGTCACAGATCACCCCCAATGTCCCACATTTCTCGTCGAGCTATAATAATCAGCACGAGTATCCTGCGAGCAACACGCAAAACAAAAAGCCGATCTACTCGATGAGCTACTCGGTGGATTCCTACGACGTTCCCAACAACATCAACAACTTCAGAACGGATTATATGAACACGTCGAGCACCAGCGCAGACAAAAAACGGAATTCCCTGAACTACTGCATGCTCAACAGCTGTGTGTCTTATTCCAATCTGCATGTTAACCAAACATATTACGATACGAACATAAAGAATTCTCAGGTCGGCAAGGCGACGTATCACGGCACCTTGCCTAACATCGCCCTCAGTAACAACGGGAGATCCGTGAAAATGACCGAGCAAAATTTATCTCAGAAGATGTCCCAGGCTACATCCAACGAAAAGAATCAAACATCGGCATCGACGCTTGTACCGAATAACTCTCAGGCACCAACGATAGTCCCCTCCTCATCTACACCTAATCATCCGCAGAGGTAAGCTTGACAAAAATTCTAGGACGCGAAATATAATTGTGAAAAGCGAATAAGTGACGGCAGAATAATTCATGAAATATTGACGATGAAAGAAGTATATGAATGCTTACTTGAATATAAATTTAAATTAAAGATTTTTTGCCGAATTCGAAACAAAAGAATGATTATTATTGAGTGATTATGTTATGATATTATTGACATAAATATCCTTTCTTTTTTGGAAAGAGAAGATATAACATCAAGAGATATGACGTGTTTCATATTATATATAGATATCTCAGACGCATTTTAATTAAGTATTATTAAGTATTATATTTTAATTAAGTATTATTAGCTACTGCGATGCGATATAAAAAATATTGCATTCTATATATTTCCGCGAAGTTATAAAATCAAAATTAATAAAAGAGAGATAGAGATATTTCGTGATAAAACATAATGATGACAAAAAAAGTGTTGCGATGAATTAACTATTTCAGTTTTCTGACAATAGCATTATTTTGACGTTTCGGACGGCATTGAAAAACAAATATTAAGGCGACTTTAAAGAATTCTAATTATTCTAAAAAATATTAATTTTATAAATCAGAAATAATGATCTCTGAATTTTCATATTACATATGAATAAATGTTTTTTTTTAATCGATTCTTCAACATAATTTTAATTTGCTACAATTTTTACATCCTACTCGCGTGTTAAAAGATGTAATTAGAAATGGTTCTCGCGTAAATAGGTATGATAAGAAATGTGGTTAACGACCCGATTTGTTGCGACAGAAAGTCGAATACCAACTTCCGACCAATATTACCGTGGCATTTGCTAAAGTTGCCGTCCGTAAGCGCGAGCGAGAGATTAAAGGAAATATTGGATCCTGAGGAAGTGGTAAGAGCCATGAGTGTGCTTGCGATGACACCCATAGAGAAACTAACAGCCCCGGATAAGGATGGCTATACGTAAGTGATTCATTTTATATGTAATATATGAATAAGGTGTATATGTGTAAATTAAAAGATGTGCACATCTGATATATATTTAAATATATTGATTGATATCGTCGAATATATATATATATATTATTTTTCCGATAAATATTAAATGCTGTAATCAGTAAAATAAAAATTAAACCCTGACATTTAAATACAATTTAATTACTAACCGAGTCAAAACATTTCTTTTATATATGTATATATTTTTTTTCCAATCTCAATTTTACATTTATTTGTAATGGATTTTTTATTTATTTATTTTTTTTTAAATTAAAAATGTTATAAAATATTTTAAATTAATTTGCTTCTTTAATATTGAAAATCATTTTTTTTAACAAAAAGAATCTACTCTACGAATTATACTAGTTTGTTTTCAAAACCGTTTCTATATGATTGCTAATAATCCCTTTAACTCGTCGTCGCGTTTGTTGCTATATGCATGTGTGTTATATAAATAATATTATATTATATAAATTTTATATAAATAATAGGCAATTGATGTGCCTGATGAGCAATCCGGAAGAATTTGCGAAGAAGAAAGCGTACCTGGTGCCAATGGTCGAGAGAATGGACAACACGCCGGGCGCCCTAGAGATGAAAAACAAAAACGGCGAAAACGCTTTGTTTCTTGCCGCTATGAATTATCCGGAAATGTCGTACATCTGCGGATACCTGGCCGCCGTGATGCTGCATAAAGGAATCGATATCAATAAAAAACTAGACAAATATGTAAGTTTCTTCTCATGATTCCTTATAGGGGAAACTCATAGTTCTTGCATGGTTTGTTAATCGCACTTTATATATACAGGGTGTCCCCGAACTCGCGGATCAACTCTCGTGGGTAGATTCCTGGGATCATTTGGAGACGATTTTTCCTCAGCGAAAATGTCGAGGCACCAATAATTTTCGAGTTATAAGCGATTGAAAATAAAGGGTTTTTCACAAACTAAGCCTTGTGGAAATAAAATATTAACAAAATCACATTCTTCAGTTAATTTCAGATACTTTAATAAAATTTTAATATAAGGCTTAGTTACAAAGATACATGATGACAAAAATTGGGAACATGCAAAAAATGATGACCTCCCTCGACATTTTCGCTGAGGAAAAATCGTCTCCAAATGATCCCAGGAATCTACCCACGAGAGTTGATCCGCGAGTTCGGGGACACCCTGTATACGCTCATTCTCGATTTAATCGAATATGTTATTATATATTCGAATGAGTTTTTGTACACAAAACAATTTCAATTATATGAAAAGATTTTTATCGCTAAAAATAATAATCGCACATATATTTTTTAATAAATATTGTAAGATATCTACATAATATATAGAAGATATATATCTTACATATAATAATATAATATAATAAAATATATACATAATTATATAATATATATGTTTAATTATATTATATTATATTTATAATTATATAATATAACAATATTGTATAACATACATATATAAAAAAAGATATATATATGTACAATATACATTCTTATATTGTCAAATTAATTAATATAATTAATCGCGATATGCTCTTGAAAGAGAAACAAACATAATTAATCATGGAATAATTTTATAAACAATTTTTCCGATATGTTACCATCGTTTTTTATTTCAGAGCAACACGCTGATGCATTGTATCGCGGCGCGAGGCGATTCACACGGGGAAGTCTTGGCGGAAATGTTGAAGTTGCTTAAAGGCAATTCCGCTTTTGACATATCCAGTTGCAATATTTATGGTTAGTTAACCAATAGATTTGAAAGAAGATTTATCGATTCTATAAAAATGGGATGAGAGCACATGTTTGTGTGTCATTCCAGGTGAAACCGCTCTTCACTTAGCGGTCAAAGAGCATCTTACCCGTGCTAGCAAGGTCAAGGCCTTGGCCACGACGCGTCTGCTGTTGGAGAACGGCGTGGATCCCAAGGCCAAAGAGAACCTGGGCGGCGACACCGCTTTACATCTGGCGGTCTCGTTGCACTGCGATCCCGCGCTCATCAAGGTAACTCACCTGACAATGAGAGAAGGAGGGATTTCCCTCCGATACGCGCGTCAATTATTTATTCGCGAAAGCGTTACCACAGGCTATTGCATTCTGATAAAGTGATATTTATGCGGTTTGCATTGCTCATTGGAATTACGAAGAAACTGCTTTTAATTCTGTCAACGTAATAAAGAGTTTCGCGATTTTCTTACACAGCAAACTGTTTCGAGAACTATTAAAGTCTTTGAACAATCTTGGAATTTTAAAAATTGGGAGAATTTATTTTTCGATGATAATAAACAGAATTGTTTTACAACTGATTTTGGACTTTACTTTAATATAAACCATAATTTTGAAAATTTAATTGCGAATAAAATTTTTATATTTTGGCAAGTTTAAAGTTACTACAGCGATTTTACGTCAGCAAGTTTTTGTTTAAAAAAGAATTAAACCAGAAAGAAATGATTTCTAAAGCATTTTACATGTATAATCCTTCAGTTATAATGCGCTCAAGTGAGACATTATTCATTTTTGATCTATTTTTTCATGTCTGGAAAGTATCTATCAATCAGAAATGGATGTAAAGAGAACCATTAGAAGGGGTCTTTCACTCTCATTCATCGTAATTCGCGCGATAACCTCGTGACATGAATAGCGGATTATCATATTTAACAATTACAAAACAATACCGCTTTATGTGATTATAATAAATAATCAATTTGGTGATCATTTAACACGTTTTCTCCTGTTACATTTACATAACACGTGCGATAATTCTTCTTGTTTGAGAAGAAATACAATATCTGTTAAAATATTATTCTTTATCTCTATCACACATCAAAGGTATTTATTTAACATTAAATTCACATGGAATTTATTTATACTAATGGTAAAATTAATATAATTCTCTTAATTTATAAATGGTGCAGTCAGAGAATATAAAATCTGTCGTTGATTTAAAAAATTACCATAGGGACGGTAAAAAAGATATTTTAAATATCCTTTGAAATAATAATTTTTAAAAATCTATTTAATCTATTTAAATCTAAAAATCTATCTAAAATCTATTTTATCTATTTAAATTTAAAAAAATATATATTTCTGATTCGGGATGGAGGACGAATTAAATTTTTTCATTATGAACAATGCGCGATATATCGCGACGGTTTTCGTTCACACAAATTCATTTAGGTTTTTCTTGCGCTCAACAGATATTACTTAATGCCAACCCAACGACTGTAAACGAGAGAAATTACAGCGGCAACACGCCGCTGCACATAGCTGCAGAAGTTCGAAAAACCGTAGATTTAGAGAAGCAGAAGGAGGTTTGTCGGCTTCTGATAGGAGTCGGTGGTTCGACAAACATACGGAATAATGATGGAAACACACCTCTGGCTCTCGTGCCGCTGGAAAGAAAGGAGATTATCAAGAAAATATTGCACAGGAAGTTATGATGATGATTAATAGACGCATAATAGCAATAGGGAACTCAACTGGCCGTGAACTTTACATAAGACTGATCTCTACAAGTGTTCGAAGAAGCAAGCATTTAGACTCCATGAAGATTTTTCGTTCCGTTTGTTTACGCAACACATAATAAGGATTCGCGACACGTCGTCGTCGCGAAAAAACCTTCAAGAGCTGAGAGAAAGAATACCGACAAGATAACATTGTTATAAGGAGTAATTTATAATAAACGGGTTTATTCATATTCGCGATGTTTATCTAAATGCGAGCGCGTAGCTTCGAGAACTAATAATCAATATTCTTTTGTGACGGTAGGAATAAGAGAAAAATGTGTATGCATCTATGTAGGTATATGTAATATCTTCTCTTTTTATTCTCTTTCTCTCTTTTCTTATTCTCGCCTTTTGAGTGAACGATGTTTTCTATTCATATTGGAACTAGAATTTCAATATACTAATGTATTATGTATCTTCAATATATAAAAAGACACTAAATGATTAACTACAGGCATTCTACGCCAGACGAGTGTTGTGTTATGAACTTTGTACTTTTAAGATATATGATAAAAATATGATAAAGATATGATAATATTAAGATATGATGGCTATCGTTTTGAATCGTTATAATGACGTACTGCAATTATTTCGATAATGTTAAACTTTTTATAACTAACAAAAGCATTTCTAACAAGTGCCTTATTTTTAACACGTAGAATTTTAATTGAATATCTAATCCGCGATATCGATCGTTCTTTTCTTTCTTAAAAATATCGACTTGAGTTTTTACAGTTTGAGTGTACAAAAAGTATACTCTTTTCGGTTGCTCAAAGTTATTACAACCGCGATGTTTGCAAAACACAATAATTCTACTCTAGTATCCAGCACTGATAATATCTTTTCTTTTAACATGTAAATATTTTCTATCGAGATTGTTTTTTAAGATAATAACGTATTAATTTTAGCTGATCAAATGCTTGCATATGTATATAATGAATCGTGTATCATGTTCCACAAAAAAACGATTATATAATTTTTCCGACTGTTCATCAATTTGCACACTTGTCACCTGCTAATAATAAGAAAGATATCAAGGTCTCGATTAAGAAATGTTTTTCCCAGTTGTTTCTCTCTTTCATATCGCATTGCTCGCCATTTATATATTTAGAAATGCATATGGAATATCAAATAGAAGCGTTAATTCTGTAAATTTGTCGCGTGAGTCAAATTATTATCAGTCATATTATTAGAATGACAGAGGAGGGAAGAGAGATATGGAAAAATCGCTGGAAAGCTAGCTTCGTAGACGTGTTTGTTTTATAAATCGTTAGATTGATGGTTGAGACTCCAACATATAAATCACTATTAATGCGCTTAGACGATAAGTGACGTGGAAATGCGATGTGTTGCAAAAGAGTTAGTGTGCGTCAATTCTGAAGAAATATGCGTGCGTGTAATCGTGCTGCATTAGCATATACGTGTATCGTGAATCGCAAATACATTTTTACATACATGATAATCGCACACCGCTTGGTATTTCCATCTCTCTGCGCACGGCGAACGAACACCGTAACTTGCTGAAGTTATTGGCACACCGAATCCAAAAGGTGACGCGTATTTTTATATTCGATGCAATACATAAACCCTTTTGCTCGTCAATTAAGCACAATTTGGCGATACAAAATTTAAAAAATATTTGTAGCTATTTCTTTTTGCAGTAAAAGTGATAGCTAGAGGCGATACATATTTCAAATTATGAGCATTATTATTTATATATATTATAAAAAGTAAGGAATTTTCATATAATATTTATTTTATATGAAATATAAGTAATAATAAAATATAGATTTATCACATATTTATCACATAACTTAAATTACAAAATTGAAAATAAATTGTGTATTATGAAAAATTAAATAATCTAACGATAAGTATTTTTAGACACTGATATATAAACCTAAATTTAATTATTGTAAAACTTATTTTTAAACATGTCCAAAAATCTTTGCCTTATTAAATTAATTTACTAAAACGAGATTACAACATTTAAACCCCAATTGAATGTAATTTTGATCAAAAATAAATGCGAGAGCAAAGAAAACATTTTGTTTCTTTCTCTTTGCTTTTTTCGTTTCTTGATTCCCCTAAATATTTAATATAATCTAATTTAATTTTTATTACACTAGAACAACACAAGTGCGCCATTCTTCGATTTTACGTTAAAAAGAATGATATTTTCAATAAAATAATATAAAGTTTATTTTAACGCGATTAATATTTTTTGGTAAAAATTAGTTGATAAGTGTCAAAAATATTAATCGAGTTTAAAGTATTATAACATACATATTATTTAAAATATATTATTTTAATTTTTATAACATGTTTTATTATTTTAAAATTAATTAGCAAATTAACGCTTCAATCAGCTGATTTCTGTCAAAAAATATTAATAAAGCGTTAATTTGTTAATTAAATTTTAAAATAATATGTTAAAAATATTAAAATATAATAATATGTTATTAATAATATGTTATAATGCTTTATCTGCGATTAATATTTTTTTGACAGAAATCAGCTGATAATTGTCAAAAATATTAATCGTTTAAAGAATTACATTTACAATTTCTTAATTTTCACAAACCCGAATCGTATATCCTCGCTTAAGGAAAAACCGATTCCAAAAATTTGTCGCTCGAATATTGCTCGAAAAATATATATCGTCAAAATTATCGTCGCAAATTATATACCGTAGTAGCGTTAATATGTAACAGAGTATGTAATATTATTATCACACTGTGCAGCTTATCGTACATGGAATTCTCCGATAGTCTCTGTCAGCTCTCGACAGCGTTTTTCCGGCGTATTCCCATCAACATCGTAAATGCGTACCGGAGTATTGTCAGAGTATAATGTAAAGCGAACCCACGCACCGAGAATCCACCGTCTGTATGATCTACCGGAATATATTTACTAATCAACACGTTGCGCTACACGCACGTCAGTCACCATAAAAGAGCGGCGCGAAAGAGCTGTCCATCTTAATCGCTCGCTCGACCGTGGATCCATATCCGTCGAATGGTCGAATTGTGTCCGACCCTCTGAAATAGCCATTGCTCGCTCTCGTGCTACGGTATCTCGATTTTCGGCATCGACGGAGCGATTTATCCGAGAGATATTCGCTACATTTCGTTCGCTTCCCGAGGCGCGAGAGATCCGCCGACAGGATCGAAGTCTGGTCCGAGACACCAAGTGCCAAGTTTTTATATCAAAAGAAATTTCGCGAGAAATAAAAGTGTTTTTAACAAAGGTCTTAAACGGAGAGAGAAGTCGACTTTAGTTTCCCATCGCGAGGAACCGCAAAAAGTTCTAAAGAACGTTTCTTTTTTATCTTTATCGTTTCAAAGACGGATATATTGGAACTGTTATACACTTGTGACGGTCTACAAAAAAAGTTGTCCTAAAGTTTTTATTTTTTCCGCGAACTTGGTTTTATTTCTTCTCTTAAAAGAAAGTGTCAATTTAAAAAGAATTTTGTAACAAATCTGTAAAAAGGGAGAGTGTAAGTATCAAGTCATCCTACATGTGACGCGACTATTATTCTACATTAAAAAAAGGGAAAGAGACACAACTTTTGCGATTTTATGTCAAATATAATAATAAATTTCGAAATTTGAAATTTATTTAAAACGAACGCCCAATTAACGATTAGTTTATTGCCTATCCGAAGGGAAGACCTATTTTATTTACGAGGGTTCAATCGAAGGTATGTGTCACGCGTACTCCCTTGTCGATCAGAGAGCGATGTGTGAAGCACACATTTCCCTTTCTAATTTCAGTGCAAACGTAGTCGGTGACGGTGAGATCTTATATGCGTAAGTGATATATGGTGAATATGGGAGCGATTCAGCTCACCGCAATACTCATCGTGGCGATATTGTCCGCTGCAGCTGCGAATAATATCAGCGAACAATGCCAGATTCACAATGAGAGGTGGATTACGTGTAGCTGCACCGGAAATGAGGTACCGATTTAATACCTCCGGGCAAAATCGAGCTGAAAATGATAACAAACAGTAAATTATATTTCTCTATAGCAAAAGCAATCAAAATTATATATTCGCTTCTCTCAAATAAATTTACATTCTCTCATAATTAATATACTGATTAAACGTCTCTTTATAATATCTGCATTCAATATTTATTTATATCTTATACTATTTAATTTTAATATTTTTTTCTGCACGAGTTGATCTTTAATAAAATAGATCGCCGAATTTTTTACCAAATGTATTCTTGAATTAATTTGGGGTGATCGATTGCTTTTTTTTCTCAATAATATCAATTCGATAGCTTTCGACAACTGTTTGAGGAGATTTCAACGCTGAGAGTGAATCATAATAATCGAAAATATGTATAGTAAAAAAAATTCTCCGAAGGTTCCTATAATTTTAAGTTCACATGTAAATTAGTTTCGTTTAATTTACACGCGCTTATGAAGATCCAAAAATGGGCCGAAACTTCTCTATTAATTTACAATAATAAATTCGTGTCTGTTCTAAATGCCGCGCTGGTTCCTTTTGTCACAGTTTTTATTTCGAAATAATCGTATATTTTTCAGGAATTTCTTCTACCGGAGGAATATAATTACACGAATGTTACCAGAGTGTCTATCACGGGGTGCGTTTCAGCGAATCTTCATTACGCGAGTCTACCTGAGGCGGCTGGCCTCGAGGAGATGATAGTCCAGGATATCAGCGGCCATTTGACCTTCAACGTCTTCATCGCGTCGAGCCGGATGAAGCTGCTGAAACTATCAAACATCGGTCGGATACCGACGATCTCCATCTATACCTTCATAAATATCGTGGCGATCGAAACGTTCGAGATCACGAACGTCCTCATCGAGAACTTCGACGAGGATTTCAACGGCATCAACGTGTCGCACCTTCTCATGACCAACGTCACGATTGAGCGGGTCGACAAGTTGAACTTGTCCGAGAAGGGCATAAATTTGAGTATCGTCAACAGCGAGTTAAGGAACGTCGCGACGTCCTTGAACATCGCCAACTTCCAGCACATCGAGATCATTAGTTCCAAGTTCGAGCTGCAAAAACCGCGTCTGGTGTCTATCCAGGGCGATGTGACGATCGTGAAGAACAGCGTCTTCACGAACGTGAGCATGAATCTAGTGGCTAAGAACGCGATCACGATAAACGGTATCTGTGCTGTCGGCAAAAGCACCCTGAGACTCGAGTCCAAGTACATCAACAGCACGGACAATCGTCTGCCGAACGAGATCGCCTATCTGAGAAACAACACTCAGAAGTCGGAGCTCCTTTTTACGAATCGTAATAATACAGTCTGCAAAGCGGGCAATTGCAAGTGCCTGATGAACAACGGGCAGACTTTGTGTCAGCCAATCGTCCCGACGTTCATTCTCGGCTGCTCATTAATATCATTGCTATCGAGAAGCTTGCAATAATTATATTTTATAATTTGCAAAAAAAAAAAAAAAATCCGGTCGATGTCGCGTACAAAATGATTCAGAAAGGAGTATCTACATTTTTTTAGGCTTCGAATTTTGTTTTGCGTGGGTTATATATACTGTTGCAATATAATTATTCGGCTTTTTATGCGACTTATAGAAAAAAATTCTTCGTTTTAAATTCTTAATTCAGTTTATTTTTCTAAAGCACATTTTTATATAAAATATCAAAATCCTCTTGTAAACAAAATATAACTAAATCTTAATTAATTTATTGTAATTAAGTTAAGATAGAGAGAAATTAGGATGTGTTAGATAGGAGGATTAGAAGTAGTGCGAGATTAAATTTAAGAAATTGATAATTTAAGTTAGTATAAATTATAGTGGATAAATTGCGAGCGCTTAGGTACTTTGTACTTTGTACAATTGTGTAACAAATCCTAAAGGGATGCAATAAAAATTTTTATTTATGCCAAATGCATCTTTAAATATAAAATAATCGAACTAAATTCAAGTAAACAAAATATCTAAACATTTTTTCGCATTAAACACATAAAACTCTCAGTTTTCTACATTAAATAATATTAGAACAAAAAATTATGTTTCTACATGTATATATACAGAAAAAAGCATATGTATACACACATACAAAACATTATTAAAATTGTAATTTATTTGTAACTTATCTGTGTATAAGTTACAAATAAATCACAATTTTAATAATGTTGTGTGTGTGTGTGTGTGCATTTGTGTGAACAGTATTCAAATAGTATCTGTATTGGTCCATCCAGACGCTTCAGTATGTAAATCGATACTAGACTTATATAACTCGAGAGTTTGTTTTAGATTGTTAATCTCTTCCAACATTAGTCTATTGTTCTCTTCCAAGCGACAAATAGTTTTATTGTACGAAGTCAATTCCTTCTCGTGATTCGTCTGCATCGTTTGTAGGACTTTGTCTTTTGACACAAACGTACCTGCGTAAACGAATTATTTACATACATATTTTCTCAAATCACATAACATATACATATATTTATAGTCATCTTTAAGTAGGCAACAAATATGCTTCTGTGAAAAGATGTTCTATAGAAAAGATGATATATAATTACTTGTGATTTTTTGTAGAATATTAATACATTAAAAAAAAACAAACAGAGAAATCTGAGAAATATTGAACAATAAACACTAATGTAGAAATGGGCCGTCTACTAACCAACAGATTTTCGTAACTGCTGCTCAAGTTTTTGGCTGTTTTGCATAATTCTTTTTATTGCGTGCTCATGTTGAGTATCTTTGGATTGAGCTTGTTTCTTTAATTTTCGTATCTATAAAATTCAACACGTTTAATTTCAGTGCTAAATTATTCAAATTATCAATTTGTATTCTACAAGTCAAACTACCTCCTCTTTATCCTGTTTTAAATCATGCGACAAACTCTCGCATTGAACCTTAAGTCTTCTTTCTCTCTCCTGTGCTTCGCACAACATTTGCTCCTTCTTTTGTACCTCTTCCTTCAGCCGCTTTACATGATTCTGTGTCAATATTTTTATAATTAAGTGTTAGAATATTTTAAGCAGAGTTATTTCCTTCATATGCTTACCAATCATTTTTCTACGCAGCATGAAATAATACAATGCATTTTTACTATCTATGTTTTAAAAATATAAAACAAACCCACCTTAAGATTAACATTATCGTTAACAGTCTGGTGATTTGAATCAGCCAACTGATCATATAATTGCATTAGAGATCTATATTTACGTGTCAAACTCCAAGCGGCATTTATTAGTTTTATTGATAACGTCTTAAATGATTCCAAAACTTGCAAATCATTATCTTTGGGTATTGATGAGATACCAAATGATTCAAATTCCTATAAAGTTAGATATTAATTAATATATACTTACACATTTCAATAAAATTGCCAATCATGCTTCATTACCTCATTTATTATATACAAAGACTGCCCTAAACTGTCCTCGGTACAGAATACATTCTCTTCGCTATTAAAACTGCTTTGTTTGGCAGAAATACTTCTCATCATTGTCCTCTTCGAGCAACTGCTATTAAAGATTCTACTCATATTTATCTATGTCCAATTCTATTAAAAATAAAAGTTAAATTTTGTTAAACATTCTGATTAAGATGGATATAATACAACAATTCATATCGTCATCTTCTTTAAATTTATAATCTTTTATCTAAGGTTTTTTATATGACCGTTTAGCTTTAAAAATTTAACTTTATGGCATGTATACTATATCTATGTCCATGTTTCTCACAAGTAAATTATAAAGAAAATAAATTGTATAAAAAATAAATTACATACATAATCCAAATATAATTTGATGATCCGCAACACAATCTTGACACACTATATGTTGTCCTTCTTCTCTCTATTGTAATAAATCTTATTGAAAAAACTGTAATACACTTGTCAAGAAATATTATTCATCCCATATTACAACATTCCCTTTTATGATTCTGTCTGAAGTGTGTATATACAATGAAAAACACTCGAGAACGAGCTGGCACATAACATCTATACCGGCCCTTTTGAAGGTCATTAAAATCCTCTGTAGAGCAGCGCCGTCAGATATATTTAGAGTGGAAATCATTTGCTTACAATTTGACTTTTTGACACACTGCTGGTAAAATCACATTTGCTGCACGTTCGTTTATTTATAATTATAAATATATAATTATAACACGTCCAGCGTATGGATTTAATTGTATATTTCATTAACTACGTATTTTAATGTATATTATACAGACATATATTATTATTAAAATATTTTTATATATATTTGTGTATATAGATATATATTATGCACATTAATAATCAAATTTGTTTCTTATTGTAGTTAATGTAACACTTAATAAATATCCTGCACATTTAATGCTATACATAAATAGATATATTAAAATGATTACACAAAATAACATATGGCATGACCACTCTCAGATTTCTTTCTGGTCGTAATCTTATTATTTTAATTATAATTTTATTAACATATATTAACATATATTAACATATATTTATAATTTGAAAAAGAATACATAGAAGAGCTAGATTCTATAATAAATTGTTGATGTCGAATTTAAAAGATATTTATAAGATATATTTTCATCTATAAATTATATATTCAGAAAAAAAACTCTAACTTCTTTTACATTTTATGTTTTATATATTTAATAAATTAATAATTTAATAATTGCTTTTTTTAAATATAGTAATAGAAACTTTTAATTTCAAATATTCAGATTGTATATACATATATTGTACGAAATATGTGATGTTTAGTAAGAATTTTGAGAAAAATAAAATAGATATCAATGCATAGTGTATGTATAAACTTTTATCAGTTTTGTCATTTTTTGCATATATATTAAATAATATATAGAACAAAAGCTGAAGAAGAAAAAAAAACAAAGTATATTACATGTTGAAAAAAAACCTATTAAATAAATATATTTTTTGCAATTATATTATAACTTATATAATATTAGTATCTTTTTTGCATATATGTATGTGTTTTAAGAAAAAAACAGTATGTGTATTGATGATTTATTGATCACAATACTGGTATAATACTTTTACAATTACAAATTTGACACGCGTCTATATTTATACTTATATTATTTATATTAAATTTATTATTATTATTATTTATTATTATTATTATTTATAATACACTGCTGGCCATTAAAGTTGCAACACTGTATAAATGCATAATAAAATGTTGCAATTTTAATAATCAGCAGTGTATTATTATTATTATTTGAAAGAATAAATTTATATCGCGCTATCATATCTATTATTATTATATATATAACATTTTTCATAATTATTATCGCAATGTTGTTCTATTGCACGTCTCAATAAATTCTAAACCTTCCGCATTTTCTCTGCTAAAAAGATATAACTTCTCGCATTCATTCCTAGAATTATTCAAGATTAATTTGAAAACGCAACATTGTTTTTTCGTTTTCTAAAGCACAAACTCTGAATTAGAAATTTTGTTTTCTAAATTAGAGACTAGACTATTCTTAAGTTTTAATAAAAAAGACTGACTTTAAAAATCAATTATTTCGCTTATTCTTCAATATTCTTCGCAATTTAAATTCAATTGTAATGACAATTGTAACATTAAACGATTTAATTTAATTGTTCACGTAAAATTTCTCGCATTCATTCCTAGAATTATTCAAGATTAATTTGAAAACGCAACATTGTTTTTTCGTTTTCTAAAGCACAAACTCTGAATTAGAAATTTTGTTTTCTAAATTAGAGACTAGACTATTCTTAAGCTTTAATAAAAAAAGACTGACTTTAAAAATTAATTATTTCGCTTATTCTTCAATATTCTTCGCAATTTAAATTCAATTGTAATGACAATTGTAACATTAAACGATTTAATTTAATTGTTCACGTAAAACCAGTTACTTTAATTATTATAATAATTAAACAATTTGCATACACATACAAAGAGACATATATATTTTTATCGTACCTATTCGTTCTCATAATTATTTAATCTTTCTGTACAAATTTCTATCACACAATTTTAATCATTAAATTTCGTTTGATCGTGTTTCAATGAAATATGGTTATTAGTTTATTCACGTTGAAAGCGGGTAAAGTTGATCAAATTTAGGATAATTTTTTGAAGTATATTTAGAAAAATACTATATAATTATTTAACTGTATAAGTATATATAACCATATTTTATAAATTAATATAAATTTTTTAATCTTTTAACATTGAGATTTTGACTTCAAAAATTAAGTTTGTAGGAGGAGCTTTTATGATTATCAAATATATCGATATTATTTTTAAAGAAACATTAACTTTTTAAACACACGACAAGAAAAGTTCGCCCGCACATTTTAGTATTAGGAGCATTTTTAAATTTATCAAAAAAGTATGCGTGCCATTTTTAAATTACCCGCATTTAATTAAAAAATGCACTATATTTTTTTTGATAGACTTAAGCACGAGCTTGTTGTTATATTTTTGTCTCCTATTTAAACCTTTCGAGTCCCGTGAAGTCGGCGCTTACAATTTAAAATAATTTAATCCTTCGATTAAGCAATAAGAGCAATAATTTGTATTCGCATTTATTTTCTTGAGACACGAATAAACGAAATTAATAAATACCCGATAAGATAAGCATGCATTGAAAGGTAAAATCTTTCAAAAATTATATAGTATTTCTGAAAAACCTGGTATACAACCTCTGAAATTCTTTTTCGCTTCACATTAATCTTTAAAGTAAAGCAAAGCCTACGTTTTTCAATTAATATCTTGCGCAGCAGCCGTTTGACTAAGCACATTAAAATAATTTATCCTGTGTGTATGAGCGTGGCAACATTGTACAAATTTCCACTCCTATGTATACAATACACTATTAATATATGAACACACAAATTCAATTCAATTACTATATTTATCAATACGCATCTACGAAGAAAGCAGGAGGATACACCTCGGAGAGGGTCCTCGAAACAGCTGTCTTCGCGAAAGACGAATAAGGTCTTCCGCGATGTATCGTCCTGCTTTTTTCCTTATATGCGACTCATATATAATAGAAGATCCCTAATAACTCTCATTGCATTCGCAATGAGTTGGGACTTCCGGAGCGTTCTAGGCCTTTGTTTTCGCAGATTAGGCTCATCGCTCGCTTTCGTCCTGTATTATTCCACAGCACATAAGAATGTTTAGTTCCAGACACTCTGCGTGCTTGTCTAAAAATGTTAATAAACAAGCTATATAGCGTATATACGTGAGATATCGCTATGGAGAATTAATTATTATACGTTGCAGATACAAGATTTTATACATTTAGAATTTGTCTTTCAATAACCACATTAATTTATTTGAATGCTATTTTTTTTATATAGTAATGTTTATTTAAAATATAGTAATGTTTGTATAAAATATAATAATCACAATAATTGTAAAAATATATATTTAAAATTAAAGGTTTCAAAATTTGTTACTTTTCTTTTTAATTTCGAAGAATTTAAAGAGTCAAATTTTTAATTGTTTATAATTCAAAAACTATTAATATATATCAAGAGAGACATTCTTGTTGAAGAAGGATCAGTTTTAGAAAGAATTTGTGTAGGATAGAAATGGTGGAGCAACAGTACAGAACTGAATTACTTTTACTTACGTTTGAAACCAATCGTACTCCGTGATGTACGTTTCGTTGCAGAAACATTCGAACAAATCTATTATCGGATAACTTTCGAAAGAGGCGTTTCTTTTAGATGCATCATCAGCCAGAGATCTGATCCAATTATTAAAGCCAAATAACGACAAGCTTTGTTTCTTATAGGCATAAATGCTGAGATTGGCCAAAGGTGGAATTGTGCAGACAGTGATGGCCGAGTTCGAGAGATGAAATTTGGACCGAAGAACTTGCAAGAGTTCCGTCATATCGTATATCATTTCGTCGCAAGTAGCGCCCTAAAGAATATTATTTAATAAATATAATTGATATTATTTAATAAAAATCTGATTTTATGTTCCGTGTATATTTCTTCGTGTATAAATACATAAATGTACTCAAGTTTCCTCTCCTCTCCTTCCCCAAAAAGACTCTTTACACAGTATCCTTGCTTGAAAATAGGATAAAGGCAAATTGACTTACGTTATAAACATCAACTGAACCAAGCAAAATCACGACACGATTAGAGATGGTACTGATATTCCTCAAGGCTCGAGTACAATCGCTTATAGTTTGGCCAGAGATACACAAACCACAGTTTAATGCTAAATTTTCTGCAGAATATTATAATCAAATCAATATAAAAACCGCAGCTCGCACTTTACACTTTAAAATATATCTGATGTTCGCGAGAGAATTTAACTTGTCCATATTGCATCACATGATTGATTCGCTTGTGTATAATTTTAATAGAGCAATAACAATTTTAATCAAACAAATAAAATTAATAAAAGCAAATTTTTTCATTTACATGTTCGCATGTGATTTTAATGAAGTCGAAAAATATAATAAGAATTGATTATTATAAAAAATAATTGAATAATTATAAGAAATTATAATTATAAAAACTGACATTGACTTTTGCAAAAGTAGAACTTGATGGAAATTAAAAAAAAAAAAAAATAAAACTGAACCTTTGTATCTCCAAATAGGAAGATGAAGATTTCGTATTGCGAGTTGTAGGAAAAAATCATCGCCGAGTAATTGCTGACCGTTTGCATTAGGTTCGTGTACGCTAGTCTGGAATATTAAATAATATTTCGTAATATAATTTCTTTTCTTGAGAAAGACTGCCGAGAATTTTGCTTGACGCGTCTCAAATGTAAATTTTATTATACACTCACAGTTTGTTTCGTTTCATTCACTTCTATTACTACCGGATGATGATTCTCTTCTTCGTACGAGAAGCTGTTACTTTCATGAAAGCCGTCTAAAATATAAACAAGTATTACAACTTGTCTTGAAAATCTTTCTTCTTATAAGAGAAAATTCTTTGATTAAATTATTCTAGGTGACTTGCGTTACACAATTATATAGTTGAAATATCAAAATAAGAAATTGTAGAAAATACAGTTAACAAAAATACATATAAAGTAATACGTAAATACAGAGAAAAACTAGATGAACCTGATATTGTACAATAAAATGTAGAGATGCTTCTGAGAGAGCAAAAAAAATTAGGCAAATTAAATTAAAGCAAATTAAAATTAAATAGTATATTATATATAAAATATATAAATATTATATTATAAGAAATATTCTATATAATAAACATATAATTATATATGTATAATAAAATGTAAAATATTATTTTCTGAATAATAATAATTTCAAAAAGAATATGCCGAATAAAAGATATCTTACTGGTTTTAAAATACGGATCACGACGATAACGGAGATCCTGAATTCGTCTATTGGTACGATTGGTATTTTGCACTATTCTTTCTCTTTGCCTACGCTCATTGTTATAATCAAAATCGGTTTTGGGACGAGTAAATTGTTTATAGTATTTATTCTAAAACAAAATGTACAACATTTTATAATTCCTTAATTTTTCCCATCTATGTATAAATACCACGTGCTATGAAATTTCCATGAGAATCATCAAACGTACTCTTGTTTTCGAATAATCGACTTTTTGCTTGCGTATGAGTCTGTCGATATGAGAGATTTTAGAATCGTTTATCCTTAATGTCTGTTCGCCAAATTCGTTCACGGTTTTCTCCAAACCATCTATAGTTCGCAAAAATGCACGGAGATTCGAAAATCCCAATCTACGATAAGGAATGGGTTCTCCGACGAGATTTTGAAATTCATCTACGAAAATAACATTTTTCTTTTTCCAATACTTGAATTTAGATCGCTAAATGGTACAAAGTCTCTTTAGATAATTTTTAAATAATATTTTTTTTTAAATTTAAATATCATAAAAGCACTTTCTTGTTTAAATAATATAAAAAATTAATAAGTATAAACGTAATTTTAATCTTAAAGAAATAAGTTTTGCCAGCTTAAATAAGTTTCAACAAATTTATAAATTTTATTAAACTAATAAACGCGTAATATTTTAACGTAAAAGTAACTTCTAAATTTCTAGTCTTCAATTTAATAATTTAATAATTTGCCTTTAATTTAAATATATAAATATCTCTTAATATTAATATCTAAAAGAAAAATCGATGAAATTCTAACAATAAGTCTAATTATTTTCACTTTATATCAATGCTGTGCACATATGAATAATAAATTTATAATAATTTACATAAAAATGTTAATTAAGCTTCTCGAATATAAAATAATAATAATGAAAAACTCACCGTTTAGATCTTCGATTGGTACACCTCCTTTCTTCGAAATTATACACGATTTGAGCAATGATATTGTTTCTTCCATTGTTATATCTTTAATATAAATTGAAGATATACTCACTTGTTCATATATAAACTTTATCAATTACTTCATCTGAATTACTTCATTATTAATTTTAGAGAAATAAGATTGTATAATTTAAAGATTATATTTCTCCAACATATGTTATAAGATATTATTCGAAAAAATTGTAAGAAATTTATAAATTTTATAAACGAATGAGAATATATATATACTTACATTATTTTACAAATTATTATAAATTATCACTTATATATAATTTCACAAATGAGTTTGATATTTATAAAAATCCTGCAGTCCTGCTGCTGTGATTAACTCAAGTGATGACGGACGTCCGTATTCACGACAGGTAGTTGGAAGAATAAGTCGATTCATCACACGACGAGACGACTTATCTCCCATTCGTACGACCTGACAATAATCTGGAATATTCCATCAAATCGTAAACTCAACTCGACCCGAGGTATAAGTATATTTAGAAAAAGTGCCAATACGAGAGAGGAATGTGTATACATATTTGAACAAGCGTGAAACGTGAAATATGTAACGTTCTTATTGTTAGTCTCTCTCGCTTCGAAAATTTCAAGTATCCTTCAGAATAAACCAATTATATAACTAAACTTTCACATTTTATTTTCTTTAAATTTATGTTGTACATATATAATTTGATATATCAAATCTATTATGTTTGTGGATTAATAGAATAATAATAGAAAAAATAATATATACATATATTATTAATAGAGAGATTAATAATATAAGAAATATATAATATTATTAATATATAAGAAATATAAATAATATATACGAAATTTATACTAATAATAAAGATCTAATAAAGAATGATAGAAAAAATAAAATCAATTAATTTGCAGAAAAAGCTCTCTCTCTCTCTCTCTCTCTCTCTCTCTCTCTCTCTCTCTCTCTATATATATATATATATATATATATATATATATATATACATATATACACTCGTCAAAAAAATTATCGCAACACGTAATTAATATCAAAATTTAGGATAAATTTAAATAAGCGTATCTCCGCGAAAAATTGTCGTATTTCAAAAAATTTTTTTTTGTTTTAAAGGGTAAAGTCTCTACTTTAAGGAACTTTCGTTCGATTTTGATTTTATTCTCTCCCCCTTTCTCCATCCCTTTAAAAGGAGAAACGTGTTTTTTTTTTTCAAAAAATTGCATAGTTTGACGTGTTCTACGAAGTGTACTAAATTTTTTTCGCAAATATCATCATAACTATCGTAAAATATGGACTTTTCTCTACAAATTTAAAAAAAAATTGAATACCGTACGATTTTTTTTCGCGAAGTTACAGCGTATCAAAGTTACCAATGCATTTTTGCCTATATATTTAATTACCGCCAACATTAGCATTACCCGATGGGCACTACGGGAAGGTTGCTGGTCGGATTTTGCCCATCGGGTGTGTGTGTGTGTGTGTGTGTGTTGGGGCAGGGATATATGTTCGTATTTAAAATTGTATATTTCTGCCTCGTCTTCGGATGACCTCTTGCAGGCGCTCATGCATATTAATACAGGCTCTAATTGTGGCTTGCAGAATTTCGAAACATATTCGATGTAGGGCTGCTTCCAATTGCTGGAAATTGGTTGGTAGTCTTTCAAAATCATGCAGCCATTTTCTCATAAAAGGTCATCCGAAGACGAGGCAGAAATACACAATTTTAAATACGAACATATATCCCTGCCCCAACACATACACACACACAATGGGCAAAATCCGACCAGCAACTTCCCCGTAGTGCCCATCGGATAATGCTAATGTTGGCGGTAATTGAATACAAAGGCAAAAATGCATAGGTAACTTTGATATGCTGTAACTTCGCGAAAAAAAATCGTACGGTATTCAATTTTTTTTTTAATTTGTAGAGAAAAGTCCATATTTTACGGTAGTTATAATGGTATTTGCGAAAAAAATTTAGTACACTCCGTACAACTCGTCAAACTATGCAATTTTTTGAAAAAAAAACACGTCCCTGCTTTTTAAGGGGGAGAGAATAAAATCAAAATCGAACGAAAGTTCCTTAAAGTAGAGACTTTACCCTTTAAAACAAAAAAAAAAAATTTTTGAAATACGACAATTTTTCGCGGAGATACGCTTATTTGAATTTATGCTAAATTTTGATATTAATTACGTGTTGCGATAATTTTTTTGATGAGTATATATACGCTGCCAATACAAAGTAATTATTATGATCAAAGCGAAAAATTCACAAATTTATAAAATTACTAAACAAAATTCATTAATAAAGAATTGTAATATTATACACAAAAGTTTTGTATAATATTATCTTATTCAAAATATATTGTTTCCTAAATTAATATAGCATATCTCATGTGGCACATAAATAGCGCAGCGCGTATAATTTTTGTACACAACTATTTATATTTTATTTCAAAAATTTTATATTATTTACAAGAAAATAAAAGATATATATAACGTATATAAATTGTGGGGGCTATAGTATTAAGGAATACTGAAATTACGCGTACATATGTCATAATAAAACCTAAGCCTGGAGTATATTTTTCGCTACAAGTTACACGAGAGAGAGAGAGATGCCAATCCTTCGGCCTACGCGACGAAGTCTAGTGAGTTTTGACGGGTCAGTAACTCCGAAAATATTTATGTCGTCCCAAACTATTCTTACACCCGCGACATGGATATTTTCGTCTAATGTTGGGTAACTCCCGTATACGTTTTATTGCTTTCCTCCTAATTACGACTATTCGTTAGCCTCTAAAAATATATCGTTTTTAAAAAATCGCAAAAATATTTACGCGATTTGACATCGTCTTCGGTGACATTTCCGCGAACAATCAGGCGCGCGAAATTACAGTATTGTTTCGTATATATATTTCTCATCTTTACAAACTTATCATTTTATTGATTAAACGTCGATTTTGGAAACGTTCTCTCTCACTTGCATGCATTTCTCTTCTCATTGAAAAAAAAGTTATTTTTTTCTGGAAATTGTAAACTTATTTACACTCAGTGAACCCATCGCGAAAGATCTCTACGAGAAAAAGTATTCGCGTTATTTGAAAGTTGAACACAGTCAACATAGAGAGAGAATTCAATATTTATCGTCCTTTACATTTTTCCGTCCTTATTAAAAAAGAAAATCTTTAAGTTTCATATATGAAAAACGAATTTCGTATGAAGAGATATATAAATTGACGTGCATCAAAGCGAATAAAGGAGTATTCAAACAAAAGTACAATCTTGCCTAGTTGCGTCTATATATTAAATACACAAGTTCGAATTTTTTATTTTTACGTACTTTATGTATTTCTTCTTTTTATCTTCCTTTAAAAGGGATCTTATACTCTTCTTTTACTATATATTAAAAACGGATACTTTAATATCTATTATACCCTGCTCGATATAATCTTCCGTAAAGTACCGGCAATTCTCCATTCTTCTTGCATCGAGACTTCCGATACGTGGCATAACACGGGTTCATCTTCACGGCGGATGGCGGTGGCGGTGGTGAAATGGGCACTTGTTACCGAGGTCGACAAACGAAGGGACTCTCGAGATATCGAAGTTTCCGATGAGTCTAAAGGGTCGCGCGGGGAGGTCAACAGATGTTGCAACAGAGGCCGAAGTTGAACGAGGACCGGGCGTATCTCTCTCTGTGTATGTGTCACAATCACAGTGAAGTGACTTGACTATCTGCATATTCTGTGCGGCATTAGAACATTCGCTAGGCGATGCCCGGGAAACTACCTCTCAGGAAATTCCAACAGATCGTATCACGTGAAAACGATGGCACGTTATGTAACGCCCTCGGCTGTCATCGCCGATGAATCGCAGGCTCTTAATCTCGATTCTGCCTGTTTTTTTCTTTTTTTTCTTTTCGTTTCTTTGCTTGATTTATTAAAAAATAATCTAAAGAGAATTTCTCTTCTTTTCTCATTTTTATTTCTGATTTAATAAATCGTTCATTTTAATTACTTATTGAACTCAGTTACTAACTTTAATTACTTTGATCGATCGCACTTTTTTTTCCGTCGAAATTAAACATTCGTCTCCAAAGAGCTTTCGATACTAAATTTTATCTCGTTCCTATCCTCTCGTTTTTATTAACGAAAATTGATGATATAATTAAAATGCATTATAAAATTTTCATTCTAAAATCTCGTAGATTTTGAAGATTAGAAATTCATAATACATATATATATATATTTAAGAAATTTATTTCCGTCCAATTATTTTCCATTAATTTAATATTTGCGGATCAGCTTCAAGAGTATCGACGGAGATGCAGTGAATTCCCCGGGAAGGGAATACTGATCT
The DNA here is from genome assembly GCF_030444845.1 of Prenolepis imparis. NCBI lineage: Eukaryota > Metazoa > Arthropoda > Insecta > Hymenoptera > Formicidae > Prenolepis > Prenolepis imparis. The sequence goes on along the minus strand of NW_028141169.1, from coordinate 1,288,037 downwards.
CGCAAAGAGAGAGATACATACACACACACACACACACAGGACGGGGAATTCCCTTAAGCCAGATATATTCCGTCGACGTAAACGTAGCAGTTCCATTCAAAGGATTAAATAAGTAATTACACGCCCGCTCTACCGTGTATTACGGGAACGGAACGTTTGTCGCGAGAAAGAGAGAGATACGTCGCGCGAACAAACGACGCGTCAGTCGTGTTTCAATGCTTTACGAGAGGGAGAGCATCTGGAAAACGCTTCCCGACGATATTAAACGCGCGCGGCGAAAGCTTCCGCGCGCGCGATTACTCGCCGAGAGGGAAAGAGGAAGCGCTTTGAAATTCGACGCGGATCTGCTTTGGGAAATGTATGCGCGTTGAAGAAACAGCCGTGCGAACGAACAGTCTCGACGACTCTGTGACCGATTCGGAGGGGAATAATTTGTTACAGATTCCGTTTACAGTGCACAAACACGTGCAGCTTAAAACGCTTATATTAAATGCACATATAATATCGAAACGTTATCTTCAAATTGGCTTGACCAAATCTGCTAATTAAAAGGATATCCGGTGGTTTAATGATAGTTTCACTAATTTTGTTTTACACGCCAATGTCTAAGGAACTTTAAAAAAGTTTGTTTTAATTTTGTCGAATAAAAAGAGCTCCATTATATTATGTAGTAAACAAAATTTTAAATTTATTATAAGGAGACAAAAGAAGAGGGATTAAAAAATTGTTGAATAAAACAGTGATTTTTCTTATATGCTACATTTTTAAAGCTAATTTTTTTTAAATTTTGTTTTATAAAAAGAGCTCTTTCATATTATGTAGGAAACAAAATTTTAAACTCATTGTAAGAGGGACGAAAGAAGGGAAATTATAAAATTTTAAATAAAACAGTGATTAAAATCCTTATTCTTTTTAACATTTAAAAAATTTTTATTAATTTAAATATCTTTCACTGGAAGCAGCATTTTTAATAATAACGTATACATCGACGGTTCCAGTGACGTGAAATACTGTAACATCACAGGAACCTTTTGGAAGCCCGTTTCACTAACTCCGTTACAGTTTCTAAAGAACTTTAAAGAATTTTTTTTTAATTTTGTAATATAAAAAGAGCTCTTTCATATTACGTATATAATAAACAAAATTTTAAACTCGTAAGAGGGGCAAAAGAAAAGCGATTATAAAATTTTGAATAAAACAGTGATTAAATTCCTCATATCCTACATTTTTAAAGCTCTCACCAACTAGTACTGGAAGAATTTTTAATAATGACGCATACAACGACTGTAGTTATTACTCGAAATACCGTAACGTTACAGAGGATCTTTTGAAAGCCCTGAGAGTGACGTCAATTAAGGATCTATCGCGGCAAAACACCGGCGATATATCAGGCTACTTACACGGGATACGGGAAAAGCATGGGGAAAGAGACAGAGAGGAATCCCCATAAGAATCCCCGATTCTAAATTTGCCGTTAATAGCGCGACGTGACAAATGGGCGCAGATGCATTCGACGTGTCTCCGAGGACGTGCCCTGTTTTGAAAACGTGCCGATATGCCGTGCCACGACAAGCTTTCGGATTCACTGTATAGCCTAGGTATGTCCGGTGTCCGATCCCTCCGCTCCGATTTCCGTGTCGCTTGCATGAGATCCTCTTTTCAAGAGAGAGAGTCTCTCTCTCTCTCTCTCTCTCTCCCATAAATCGGTGGCAATCTGTCTTTGGCGACCCGATCAAAGGACGGACGTGTTAAGCGATAACGGATCGCAGAGGATTGATGAGCAAACACGGAAAATAGAAGCGGAAGCATCTGTTTTTTTTTCTCAACTCGGCGAAAAATATTTATTCGCACGATTAATTTCTTCTTTTCCTTTTGGCACCAATTATTTGCTTCTTCGAATATTTACTCCGCTCTAAATTTTCATCATCCACTCTGTATATATATAGTAATTATAATTGAAATTAAACTAAGTTTACTCTGGAGCGAAGAGGAAAAAGAGAATCTAGAACTTATCTTTCAAAATATTTGGATAAAATATTTTTTACTATTTTCGAAGACCGTTTTCATCGTCGAAAATGATACCGAGGAAAAATTGTCGCATTTCCTCTCACGCATTCTTTTACAACGAGGGAAGAATATATAATGGACAATTCATCGTTATTTACAGAAGATTGGGGGTTCATTCGCGTCGAAAGTTTACGATGTCTAACGTAAACATTTATCGATTTAGTTTCCTCGCGCGGATGCAGTATGCACTACTAGAGGGAGAGTCAGTTTTTACGACACTCGAGGCGCACTCGAGATTTCCGTTTTAAGTAAGAATGCGAGGAGGAAGAGCGACACTCTTCGAGTGGAAGCGACAGCTGACATTTTATTTCGCTCTCTCCTCGGGCGATGGAGGTCCAAAGTGGCGATGTATCATGAAAATGTAGGCGCGATAGTTTCTACAACAAGTCGTGAAAGCTTTCCCAAGGTATTTTAAACGATCTTTAAGATTTCCCTTCTTTTTCGAAGATCAGTCCCAAGAATCATCAAAATCATCACTGAAAAGCTAGAAAATAGATGTCCTTAGATGTTTGGACGCGCGTTAAACGTTCACAACTGTTCGCAAACGTGCCGATACGTCATTAATCACATATGACGAGCTCGTAATATAATACGTGACATAGCGTTAAAATATGCGGCCCTTAATAACACGCGACGATGGTTAGCCGCGACTGATTAATCATCCGCCGTCTGATGAATGACTCTCGGCCGAGGAAAGCTCGTTAAGGGGAATGCAAACGAACGATTCGGAAATGCGGTGCGAGCGAAAAGCGGTGCGATATCAGCGGAAAGAAAACCTTTCTCCGTCCTTTGTTCTTTTTTATTATTCCTCCGTCATTCCGCATATTTACATCATTTTATTTGGTATCGATATATTTCGCTCTCAGGCACATGAAAAGTTCGACGACTTGTTTCGACGATTTTTTTTCTTTCGTCGAGCATATTAAGTTTTTGCCTAAAGTTTCTGTTTTCATTAAGAAAATTACGAATTAAATTCATAATTTCCAACTTGAAAATGCAAAACAATGTATGCAAGGAAAACAACTTTGTACATTTAATTAAGAAAAAGCTCTATATCGAGAGAAGGATATATTATAATTAAGAGAATAAAGACTAATTTACTAACTTTGAAAAAATAACGACAGTAAACTTCATCTCTATACAAGATGTTGCAGAGGAAGCAAGAAAAGTAGGAAAAGTATGAAAGCCCAAAAAATATTTTTGGCAATTACATTCTCGCGCTTGCTCTAAATTAATATTTGGCTATTACATCGCTCTGAATTCTTGCACTTGTTCTAAATTAATATCGCAAAAATCAAAGACGAGTAAAAAAAAATAATTTCTTTCAAAATACATAAATTCTCTTGGAAACAAAATACGCGTTTTTGCTTTTATTCCAAATATTTAAAATTGCAATAATTGAAAAACTGCAACAAATAATAGCCTCATGAGGAACTCTTACTCCGCTACAAATTTTCATCATCCACTCTATATAAAGTAATTATAATTAAAATTAAGCTAAGTTTTTGCAAATAGGGAAAGGAGAGTCTAGAATTTCTCTTTTAAAATATTTTCTCTCATTGATACACATATGAATAAAATATTTTTCACTATTTCTCACGACGCTTCCAATATCTCGCATAGATTTCGTCGACGCGGATGATCGGAAATCTATACTACTTTGTCCGGATGGGCTTCCATCGAATATCAATTTAATCGCTCGCGATGTTCATGATTTTCGCTTCGACTAAAATCCGTCCGCGATTTCGTGTCCGACCGATTAAAATTTACACGTTGTTTCAAAAATCACGTCTTCGACTAGGAATTCTTTGAGTTTAGAGACGCGAGACCTCTTCTCTCTTTTATTTATTAATTTTTTTTAGTTAGATAAACAATTATTATTATTGACGGGTCCGCATCTTCGTCATCAATCTTCATTTTGCGAGTCGCAAAAAATATATTTTCAATGATTTTCGAAACATCCTGTGCAACGCGATAGAATTATTTTTAAAAAAATAGTCGGATATTTTGTCGCATATACATATATATGGATATTCAATTGAAAGCTTGAGTGACATACATTTCGTCGCCGTAAAAGAAGGAAGGCTTGATCCAAAGAGGGATCAATAAATCTCGATATTGTACAATTTCAGTGATGTGGTGAATAATGATTCTCGGATGACGATTGCAACGGTCCATTAATGCTTTGCACAATCATACTGAGACAATCTAAGCTACTTCCGTTATTCTGCGAGGATAACGCTTGCTCGGTTTGCTCGAAACCTGAAACATAAAAATATACACGAACGACATTAGAATACATAATATAAATTTTAAAAAATTAAAATAAAAAAATTGCAAAATTAAAATTAAAAAATATGTTAGAATACATAATGTTGAAACAATACATATGTGTATGTTTTACATCTGCTACTTGGGCAACATAGTCTCTATTTAGTGATGTTTACCGGACGAGATTAAGTTCCTAAAATCCCAAACGAATCGAAATTCCTAGTTTAAAAATTAGACTTTATTTTCACGCCGCATTTGATGGAAAAGGGCATTCAAGCAAAATCTTAGATGCTCTTCAACCGCAGTGTATATCCAGATACGGATGAATTACGAGCGAATTGGGAACGATGGAGTCGGCTTCTTTTTCCTTCCACTTTTCGTTGTCCTTTGCTAGCCGTGGCAAAAGCACTTGCATAAGTTATGTACCCCTGTGTAAGAGCTTTGAGATCGTTATTCTTGGCACACTTCGTCTTTCCGTTTTAAATTTGACTCGTATTTTTCAGCCACAAGGTATCCACGTGCACATTAATGTTTCGTAAAGGGATCGCATTTGTACATTGTTGTTGGTTAATTTGTCAAGTAATTTTCGCTTGCTTTTAGCAAAAATATATTATTATTATACAAAACAAAATTGTACGAATAGACTTAGAATTCACATCAATATATAGCGAGTAAAGTATCTCCTCTTAGATAAAAGAATGCTTTAATTATATATTTGTATAATATATTTTTATATTGCAATGTTCTTCAATTGTTGCTAAGCAAAATGGTGATTAAAACATTGGAATTCTTAAAATTCAAACGTAAAGTGTATTATAAATTATCTAATAATTATCTAAATGTGGAAACAAAAATATTAAAAGTATTCTTTAAATGCTCTTATATATATTCAAATATCTAAATATTTATTAGACTTCATAATTAGAATTGCAAGCGTAGACACGCAAACTCGCGGTTGATCATCAAATGCATCGATGATCTAATTAAGCATCCCACATTTGCCAGCATCTTGGATATATCGCTGGCACGAAAGTTCGAATAAAGATACTGCGTAAAGCGTAACTGAGAGAATTTGGGAGAGAAACACAAGAAACTAATAATATTAGTTGGAACGCGAACGAATAGGTCGACATGCGCCGATAAATACAAGATGAAGACTGAAGTTAAATTCTATCTTCTCTTCTTGCATTTTCCACTCGTTTTACGTGAGATGATAATGGCTTTAATTTTCGACATTTTACAAATTACATGGATATTTCAACTGTAATCGATTTGTTTATTTAGAATAACAATAGCCTCAAACGATAGATAATAAGAATTTAAGAATGCGAGAACAATTTTTCGCGAAGCAATCTTCGCGAAAATCGATAGACACTTTCATCTTCAATTAATTCCGAGTGAGGATATCATTTTAATAGAATTTTAATTGGAAGCTCTTAATTACCAAGACATTCGGAAATAAGAGACTTACGAAGAGAGATGGGATTTAATCAAACTTTTGTTAAGGAAAAATCGATTCCATGTCGGAGAAGATTGCATAAAGGTGTTTTACAGAAGCTACTTATTTCTCAAGTTCATACAAATTGTACATGAATTAATTTACTCGCGTTAAAATTCTTCGTAAATATTGTGCGAAAACTCTGTGACTCAACAACTGTAATCTCCATAAAATTAAAAACAATGTAGAAACAGGAACATCATAAATATTCATGGACCTAAGATGGTAAAAAATAATAAGAAAATGCTGAAAGAAATTTATTGCCACGCTTTATATACCTGATAATATCAAAACGACGATAATAATCACAAAAAATAAAAATGTTGATGGCGATGATTACGATAATGATTCGACGTATTTTAATAAAATGTTGCATTACGTCTTCGAAACATTATGTGTTTAATTTGAGTAAATGCAATTATCTCTTTCGATGCTCTTTTATTCAATAATAAAAATTGCATTATATCGATATAAACGCAAGTAAGAAACGTGTAAATAAAAGATAAATCAATGACAGATTAATATTTGAATATTAATACCATTAATTTACATCGTGATAAAAATTGTATTTTATCAAAAAATATATATCTTATAAAAAAATGCGTTTTTCGAAAATATATATACATAAAGCTTTTGTATTTTCTCCGCTGTTAAAATCAAAACAAGACAATATTGTTTCAAGATTATGAATTTTATAAGCTTAGTTTTAATAATTTTACTTTAGTAATAAAAGCTATTATCTTTTATATTTATATTAATTATTCAAATAATGTTTTTTGTCAATAAATTTAATTTAATATTATTTTATTTTTTATTTAAATTAAGATTAATTCCAACATTTATTATGATTATTTATTGAAAAATAAGTTTTAAATGTTAAACGTCACATTATTTATAATATTATAAATATATACATAATTTATTTACTATTATTGATTTATATTTATATATTTAAATTATTTAAACTTAATAATTCCATTTGATATAAATTTATTAAATATATTTAGAATTAGTGAATAAAATTTTGAAACTTAATAAATACATTTATAGAATTTTTAATTAAAAAAATACTGATATATATTAAAATTTCTATATTTGGATCGACAATTTAAGCAATCGTTTTATTAAAATTAAGAAAGTATGATTTATGTAAAAATATATATAAAAAGACATATAATTTTTATAGCATAGGAATTTTTGAAAGTATAATAATTGGGCTAGTTTGTTTAATTCAAAACTTCCCGTAAATATCTGCACTAAACAATTAATCTCGATCGAATCGATTGTTTGGCGAAGAACGAGCATTTATTTATAGATCATTGCCTACGATACTGGCTGTCATACTGCTCTGCAGATGATGTATTACCCAGATTGCTCGCCAGATTTGTTTGATATACCGCGCGACACCGAGCAGTTTTCGCGATGGTGACGTGAATTATTTATCACAGAACTGCTGGCCGCAACGTAATTCTCGCTATACGTATACATACATATGTATACACGGATAGACAAACGAGTAAACATTTCTGCACCTATGACGATGAAGGATGGAACGCGCCGCGATCGAGTGCAGACGTTATTTAAACGTATAAAAAAACTAATATTTAATTATTTTCATAAAATTAATTACTTTATGATGATAAAACGCAAAGATTTTTTTATGGAACGAGTTGAAAACTTGTCGTTATTTTTATAAAATAAAATTATTGATAGTATCCAATTCTCCTTTTGATGATTCCATACTTTTGATTGACACATGTTCGTGCGAATTATTGGAAGAGATTTAAAAGAAGCATCAATTTTTCGGACAATCAATTTCGCAATGGAATAAGCGAGATTGGATCGATGGATATCCAATATTTTTCAATTACTTCCGAAATATCTGTTCTCTACATATCGTACTTCGTCATTCTAATCGATTAGATAAATCAGTGAATTAATTTGCTATTGCCGTTAAACGTTTACAAATAACGTTTGCTAATTAATTCGCACTATGTTAAATAATAGAGATAAAAATGATCGGTCAACTTACAGAGGATGAACATAAAAAATGTGTTTAAAAACGGAATTGCGTCTACAAATATAGGGATCAACGTTTAAAAAAATACTCGTCAAAATGAAAAAAAGAACTAAAAATATTTTCGCGAGGAAGGGGGAGAAAAACTTAAAAATATTCTATAAAGAATTTTTGCGTAATGATATATAGTTTCTTTCTTTGAACTGTATCTGAAGCTACGAGATTTCGATTCTAATTACGCTATTTCGATCAACATACATCATTAAAATAGGTCGCACTTTTTGCTTCGCTTGGAATAATTTTGGGTGCGAAGGCTCAATATGTTCTCGACGCGGACTTTTCGTTACGGAAAAAAGAACAAGAGAAAGAGATAGAGAGAGAGAAAGCAATGCCTCTACGAGAATATGCACAGTTAGAGTGTCTCTTGTCCCGAGAAGTTCGGAGCCACCGATGCGTTTCGCGCTAATGAGAAGGAATCAAAGGTTCGTTGTACGGATTCAGCAAATCGCCTAGGACACGTCTTTGAAGATGGAAACGCAATTAAGTCGTCTCAATTCGCTCGCTGTCCTAATCGCATCCGGTGTGCTCTAAATGAAACGCGACTTCTTTAAGGGAAAGTTCCCGCAGGATCGGTTTGCGACTCGACGACTGTCAAAGGCATTGACACATTTATGACTCTCGCAATTAAATTTCGCAATCACGCCGAGATATCGCGCGATTAATTTACAGGTCGCTCTGCGACATATAATATTTATTTATATATTTATATTTTAGTTGGCAATTTTAACGTTGCAGAATATCGTGACATTTATATTCGGTCTATGAGAATAATTGTGATTGTGTTTTCTTACATTATATATAGCGACTTTACGACACATGCATTTGTGGCACAATTTATATATTTAATAATTGTGCTACAATTTATTCGCCCAGTTAGGAGAATCTGTGTCTGACAGATGTTACACAGTTGCAAAAGCGCGACTAATTCTCTCGTATGAGTTAATCGGACTTATATTTGTAAAATTTTGCGCGAAATTGCTCCAGTTTCCTTACAAATCGAAATATAATAACGAGCGCTCTCATCGCGAGATTGAATTTAAAATTTAATAGTACCCGATTTGAAATGAAATTAATCCACCCACCAAAATTCGCTTACGTCGAACACAAATAAATCAATAATAATTATTGGACAGGTGTAATTATAATTAATTTTTAAAAAAACCCGACTAGTTCTGACGTTTAATTCGTTTAATTCGTATTACATCTGTCAAATTATTTAATCTTTACTAATTGGCGAAAAATTGTATAACACTTTGTCTAAATTTAATTTTACGCTATATACAAGTGTTGAAAAGTATCATTAAATAATTAAACGTTAATTAGAATTTTTCAAAAATTACCTCAATCAGCGGTTTAACTATTTTAAAATTGCCTGAACATTATAGAAAAAATTTCTGGATTAAATCTTGAAAATTATATACCGAAGCCTCTACATTAATTAAATGTCAGTTGTTATCATAAACAAGTTGTCATACGTTCGATCTGTCTTTCCTCCGGTAGGAGGAAAGGAAAAATGTTTTTATATTTTTTTCTGAATCAACCAGCGGTCCACATCTATATACTAGAGAATTGCCTTGAATATTAGAAAATTTTATCTGGATTAGATGATAAAAAAATTGTATACCGGACGAACGATGTCAATTAAATGTCAAGCTTGTAAACAAGTTATCGCACGTTCGATTCGTCTCTCCTCCTTCCATCGCGTCATACAGCAGGAAAGGAAAAATAAATAAAATTTTTTTTTTCTGGATAACATTAGCGGATTCTCGCGTGCAACGGAGTATGTACCTTGGCTGCGGTTTCGTCCGCGCTTAAATTCGTATTCCGCCGGGCCGAGGAGAGGAGACTCCGGGCAACGATGCATCATACTAATGTACCGTGGCAATATATGGCACTCCGGTGTGTGTGCTTGAATTTTCTTATCCTCCTGACGAAAGTCCGGATATTTTTCGAGATAACTTCTCGCACGTGTACTCATCATCGCCGCGAATTCACGCCGGCCTTCCCAGCGGAATTTTAAGAGCGAAATAATTCGAATAAATTCAGAAGAAGAGTAATAGTTTCCTGCAGCTTTTTTGGCGCTAAATACACTAATTCTAAATCGCTCTTCTAAAACGCCATCACGTCACACTTATAAAAAATTTGTAAAGTTGCAAAACTAAAGTCTATTTAAATGTATCTTTGCATGTTACAGCTACGATACACGTGTAACGTGTTAGAAAAGTTTCGTTCGCCAAAGTTAAGTATGTCGTTGAATCTTTCAAGCTTCAAAAGAAATTTGTTATCGATTATGGTTAATATTCATGGTTAAATATAGGATCGGAAAGGTACGGAAAAGTTGCGAATTAGATTATCGAGGACCTATCAAACAGTTTTCAAGAGTATCAGGGATGCTATCGATCCGGTTTTTCCTTTTTTAGTAAAAAAAAAAGTCTCTTAATTCTCTGTCAATGAAATGGACATTAATAATAATGAACAGAAGCAATTAACAAAGCAGTGCACGCGTCGAATTGAAATACTTTTTTTTTAAACCAAGTGTCGAAGAAAGAAATATACTCTCTTTTTCTTGATACACCTTTCACTTGATATACTTTTTCTTGAAAGAAAAATAAAGAAAACGAACGTGTTTGATCGCTCGCGGTTATCCCGAGGCTATCCCACGCTGGATCGTATATATTGACTGTTTATCGATAAGCAGCAATCGCTAATTACCTTTAGAGCGACGTAATTTACCCAATCGCGTACATTCCTTTGAATACCTCGACGAGTCGTTTGATCATCTCCGCGCAAAGAGAGAGAGAGAGAGAGGAAGAGAAAGAGAGAAAGAGGAGAAAGGGAGAGACAGAGAGGGTAAACTCCTACATACACTTCGCATACCACAGGTCCAAATCAAATGACACATATACGTCGTAAGGGAAACACATTAGAGACGCGTCAGCCACCACCATCGCGGTTCACAGCTTTACGAGCGCCCATGATCGCGATGATCAAAAGGGCGATAATTTGCGGCGGTTAAACTACTTATACATTGTATACATTAGAGAGAGCGAGATTAGTCTGGATGCGGCGTGAACGTGATGCGATCGCGTCATATTATGATTTAGATGTAAAGTGGAGCGAACGTGTGAATAACGTTTCACGTATTTTTTTTTCTTTCTCTTTCTCTCATAAATTTCAATGTACCTGTAAGCAATATTCGCGCCTGCACTGCTTTGTTATAAATTTACATTTAACAAGGGGAGTGTCAGACGTGCCCATCACCGATTCAAACGGCGATTTTTTTATGAGTAGTACTCGGTAAGAAACAAATTCTGTTAAAGCGAGAGAACGCACTTCTCAAGCATTCGTCTGAAAAAAATATTAGATTTAAAAAAAATAATTATTGTAAATTTGTTATTTATTTATTTTATTAATAGTAATATATTTCTCGAATTAAACATTAATCATTAATAAATATTACGCGAGTTTTTTTAATGATTGACATTTAATTTTTAACATTTTGTTCCATATATTTTAAAGAAAATTCGTGCAACGTGAAATTGCTTTCTGTAAAAAATATAAGGGAATGATTAATGTTTAATTCGAGAAATATATTACTATTAATAAAATAAATAAATAACAAATTTACAATAATTATTATTTTTTTCAATAATTATTTTTCTTAAATCTTTAATATTTTTTTTCAGACGAATGCTTGAGAAGCGCGTTCTCTCGCTTTAACAGAATTTGTTTCTTACTGAGTACTACTCATAAAAAAATCGCCGTTTGAATCGGTGATGGGCACGTCTGACACTCCCCTTGTAAGTTGTAATTTTTTTTGCACAAAAAGAGTATAAATTTAACTTTAACGATACTGATATCAAGGTAGGAAAAAGAAAATATACATAAAAAAAATATATAATTAAAAAAAACATTTTCAAAAAATATGATCGAAGAAAATATTCTCATAGACGGCTCCGTCCAATAAAAGGACTCTGAATAACTAACTATCCCTCTCATCATCCCACCCCGTCTCTTTATTTTGTTTTTTTTCCCCTATTCGTCTCGCGATCGCAAAGTTCTTCCTCGACGGGGGCTATTTACGAATAACGGCTATTAAATGGGACGCGCACGGGGCGGCGCATCAATTAAAATAATCAGGCGCGCTCGAGCTAGGACACGCTTCGGTAAAGTCGCCTGGCAGCTCGCGCTTATAGATTAGGATTCGCGGGCGAATCCGCCCGACACGTTCTAGCGCGATCGTGAATTATGGCCCGCGTCGCGCGTTTGCGGTAACGAGGGAGAGAATATATCCTCCCCCTTCCATCCCCCGGACCATATAATCCGACCAATTTCGATGGCGGCGGCCGAGAAGAGAGAAGCGGAGAAGAGGCTTCGCGCCTACGCGATTTATCGGCGGGCATCATATCATCAGGCTCCGCTGATGACGCGCGAGAGACGACGACGACGACGACGAAGAGGAAAAGGAGGAGCGCATTTGTCTTGATCAGCGTGGATTAGCGAACCTCGCTGTTTACGTAATCGAGCGTTCGCACTTTACGCCGAGGCGTGACGTTCGCGAGCCTCTCTCTAATTGATGGCTTTGTCTCCCTCTCCTTCTCCCTTTTTCCTTGATGGAACGCGCGATTTAATAAAGCCGACGGAAATAACCCGAGGACAGTCGGAGGTTTCCTCCTGTCCTTCGATACTATCGTTTATCGAGAAGGGATACGATATGCAAAATGTTGTCATTTGAATTTTTCTCCTGGAGCATCTAAAGTGAATGGTGATCAATGGAGGAGAATCAACAATACATCGGAGGAACAAAAATAGACGCAAAAAAAAAATATATATAATAATATATATATATACCTATATAAAATATATAATATATAATTTAATTTAAAGATTTAATTTATAAAAAAATTCCTTGTTGCAAAAAGTGTTACTGATCTAAGAAAGTCCCTCTTACTGAGGGATAAAAGCGAAGTATTACACGAAAGGGATGCGGAAGGAAAGTGACAGTTAAATGTCAAATAAAGGAACACGCGGAGACGTATCTCGCGAAATATCTTCCACGCTCGCCGATCGCCAGGTATTCATTAACGCTAATTAATCCCGAGTTATTTTAACAGCCGACCGCGCTGTCGGGACAGTTTTAATGTCGCATTGTTATATCCCGGCTCGTTTTTCGGAGACATCTACCACGTCTATGAGCGTCTCTCGCAGCTTCTCGCCGAGATTTCGTCTCGCGATTTATCAAGCGGAACGATCTCTCGTGTCTCTCTTCTTCCCCTCTCGCCCCTTGAAGCGAAAGCTTCAGTAACCGATACTAATTATTTCGCCGACAGCTCCACTTTATGCTTCATGAATGTTGAAAAGATTTCAGTCGCGCGTTGATTAATTAAAATGATATATGTATATGTGTATATGATGAGCCACTGATTCTGTTTATATTCGAAATATCTCAGCTGTTTTAAACGATAAAGAAAATTTTTTTTAATTAAAAAACATTTTTTTTAGTCAGAAGATTTTGTTATTTTAAATGATTTTTTTTATGACTTCTGGCTTTATAGAATTTTGTAAGTCGGCAACTCCGGATGTTCGCTCTGCTTCTCTCTCTCGTCTTCTCTTATGTAGGATCTGCGTTCTCTTATCGAGCATTAGGCGGACGTTGAATCCCGAACTTGGCCGGCATCCACGAACTATATTATTGGTGTATATACGTTTGCTTGGTAGAGAGACGCAAATTTGCGTATATTCCTCCCTATATATTCCGCCCTTCCGTGTATCGTGAACGAGATACACCTACTTATCTAGCTGCTACTTCGTCGTGACATCGCAGTGCACTGCAAATGAAGCTTGTTTTGGAACCGATCCACGATACTCCGTGGGTCCGTGTATAGCTTCGTCGCGTTCTTGGCAACGTGAAAAGCTTTCGCGAGGATCTTCCCTAAGTCGCGATGCACATCGGCCAACGCGATAAGCGCGACGAGTTATGAACCAAAGATAGTGAACCGCGAAATTAAGTATATGGATTTGCTCTTTAATTTTATGAAAATGTCCATTCTCTTTTAAGTTTGATAAAACTTTTGAGAAAAATTGGAGAGAGAATCAAAATTTCTCTTCAAGTATTCTATAAATATATGTATATAATTAAGTGTAGTGTTTTTTATTATCTGGATTAAAGTATCTAGATAATTATATATTTTAACTAATTACCTCTCCATAGATTATCAAAAAATATATATATTCATATATATTTATATTTATTGCATTACATGTTTATATATGTATATATTTATAGATATTTATATATTTATATAAAATATAATATAATACATATATCCTTCATGTTTGAAAAAAAGTGTCTTTTTCAAATTACTTCGGATAAGTTTAATCTATAAATATATAAAATTTTGAAAAGATCCACTATTTTTACATCGTTAATGTTTTTCAGTTGCATATCTTTAAGACCGAACAATAGCTAATTAAAATCTCGAGGATTGCAAAAATGAGAGAGAGAAAAAATAACGCAACACAATCGATTTTTTATACATATTTTAGCTTTGTCACAAGCTACACATGCACGTGTCAACGTTTAGAGGAGAATGTATCTTCTCGCAAACTATTACGAAGTCAACGTGATACGCAGCGCACGTGACAGCGGTTGACGTGCCCGATGCTCTTGCACGCTCGGAGTAACCATATTGTGACAGCGTGTCGACAATGCTAAAATTCTAATGTCGGAAACCGAAGCCAGTAGAAGAACCACGAGAATCGTCTTACACAATTAATACTAAAAATCGATCCAAGTATTAATTATTTATTATTATAATAATTATTTTGAGTAATGTGGAATATATATACTTGTACCTATATCAATTCTAAAACTTGTGTTAATTTTTGTCATCGATATCGCAAAGAAATTAAGAAGCAGAGAGAAGAAGACTAATTACGTCTCCCTTAATTATAGTCCTCGCGCTGAAAGGAACGAGACATTTCGGAAAAGATACAGAAACTGTTTCTCGCGACATTATTAAAGACTAAAGACTCCCAAGTCGCGCGAGAGAAGAAAAGATGGGCAATCTTTTGACGAATGTTGTTGCAACGTTGCTCGCGCGCTGACTCGCGCGCGTCTCGCGGTGCTCGTCTATTTTCAGAATGTAGGCCAATTAATCCCGTCGCATTTTCGGCACGGGGGAAAAACGAAAACATTACAAGTGTCTCACGGAAATAGCCGTGGGGATAAATGTCCAAGTACTCGGTTGCCGCCTATATCTCCCTCTTCCTTGCGCTCTTCCCGTCCTTCCCTCATCGGCGCGCGAGGGTAGTCGCAATAATTTAATAGAGGACATATGTAAATCCTCTCTCTGGAGTTACCTCGCCACCCTGATAGTCGGCCACCCGCGCGTAGATGGATGTTTACGTCTCTATGACGCGATATATCCCGTGATGCTGAAGCGTATCGTATTTTCATTATGCACCCTCGATCAGATTTGGATCTCAATTTTCCTTTAACGAGCATTCCGCCTAACCGTTCTACTTGCAATACTTGCTATACACCGCTGCGTATCATATTTTCATTATACACCATTGATCGGATCCGGGGATCTCGATTTTCCCTTAACGAGCATTCTATCCGCTGATGTCCGTTCTTTCATAATTTTTTTCTTCTTAATTTACAATATTAAAGACGGAGAATGTTGAGTTATAAAAAAAGGAGAAAAAAAACATTTAAACGTCGGTCGTTAACGTTTTACGATATATATTATAACAATACTTTTCGGTTAAATGTAGGCGGGATACATCAAGAGGCTCTTAATCTCGACGGTTTTAATAGCGTTTACACGAACGATATTAAGTGTTTACGAGCGGGTAGACGATGATGCGCGTAGAAGCGAAAATCTTTTGGGGAGAAGTGTTGAGAAATATAAATGATGAGAATTATAAATTTGTTAACGCTTGATGGCTAACGTAAATAACAATTATCGTTATTGTGACACTTTATAACCGAGATTAGAAGTAAATTGAATTAATTGTGCAATCTCGAATAAAACTCGGAACTCAAGCGTTAAACGCTAAACGGAAGTGCGAATATAAATCGTTTAAATCGACTTAAAAACATATTTTTAATTTATAATATAAGAAATTAAAAAGGCTCTGATATATAAATACAAAATCAGGAATAAAAAGGGTTAATAAAAATCAGGTGCAACAAAATTGTTTTTAAATTCTTCTTTAATTATTTTAAACATTTCGATCCTTTTTTTGGACCATCTTCATATATCGATTAGTAAAAAAATTTTTTTAAATAATTAAAGAGAAATTTAAAAACAATTTTATTGCATCTAATATCTGCGTGGTTCTTATTAGCTCTTTTCATACCTGATTTTTTTATATAATTTTTGTGATACTTTTGGAAACATTGTTTTGAAAGCGAATGAAGAAAATACGCCGGGCACTTGATATTCTCGCGCATCTTTCACTTATCAGGAGCTTGACGAGTTTCAAGCCCGAACGAGATCAACAGCGTGATTGTTTGTGACACGCAAACTTAACTTACGGACTGACGAAGTGTCGGGGAAGAAAATCGATTGCGAGGATCGAGTTCCCTGAATCGTGACTTTCTTGGCGCGCGAGCGATCAAAATTGTGCAGGCGGTCGACCGGAAAATGGGACCGCGCCCTCCCGAATAATTTATCTCGAAAACGCGTCGTATCGCGTCTTCGAAACATCCTCGCTAGGGAGAAGTTGGCCGAAAAAGCAGCGCATAGTTTCACCTCTCATTTGTACGTCGAAAACCCGCACCGAAAAAATTGTATTCTCAAGGTAAGAGAATTATAAAATATATTGTAAAATCCTTATAACAGATATTTTTAAGTGAAAATTTCTAAAACATCCTCTAAAAAAAGTGACGTGTAATATAACAATTTAATCTTTCAGGACTCAGGTCTCATGGCTTATGTTCGGTCTATCTATATCTATGCTTTTTTTTATAGTCTTTTTTTTCCTGTGTACTGTAAAATAATGTATCTTTTTGTTAATGTAAAATTAAATCTCATTTTATCTACATTTTTATAAATTAGGAATACCTGATACCTTAATCTTTAAGAATTTTCCTCTCAAAATGAGAAGATCCTTATTTTAGAAGAGAGTATTTTAAAAATAAATGAGAAAGTCTTAAAATGAGAATATAATTTTTTCAGTATATCTTTTAAAAATCGATTTTCGGAAAACGAGACAGAGAGGATAATCAATCTTCGACTTCGGACCACGTGATTGACAAATGTCGAAAGTAAATAAATATCATCAATCTTTTCTATTATCTCAGTCAGTGAATATAAAATCTGTATACTAAACTGATTGCATAAATTTGAGAGGGAGAGGGAGAGAAATCAGAACCTTCAAAGGTTTTCTTTTCACCGTGAAAAATATAGGCAAGTTAAGAGAGTGAATATTCAATACATATATTTCAAAGCAAGTGCGAGTTTGCGTATATATCTGAAAAAGTCGAATCAAACACAACCGAGCATATTGGATTTGTTATCTCTTTTGTCCCCGCATACCGGATATCAAGTATCCGTCCGAATCCATTAATCGAGCGCTCTCGTTGAATCCTCAAATGTCTTTATGTTCCAGTCATCTAAAAGCTCTTCGTAATCCGTTCTCCGAAATAAAAGCGCGTATCGACACATTATCTGCATTAAAGTACAAGAGAAAGGGAAAATAAAAGGAAAAAAAATGGAAATTTCTATTTTTCACATAAAGTGTCTCCGTGAATAAAGATTCGGGTATGACACCGGCTTGATGGTAGGTTATTGTTGCCTCCATAGTCAAGGCTTATATACTCATACGGTTTACTACCTGACACGGAAAGGGCGGGCAAAGCGGACGCGGCAAAGCGATTTTTAACCCTTTCGCGTTCAGAGGACGTTGCGCAAACTTTTAATAGAGAGTTTGAAGCGCGCGAAGCGGGATAAAGTTTTTCGAAAGCCAAAAACAATAGAAAACAAACCTTTTGACTCGTAAAAAGTAATCGAAAAGCAAATTATCCAGTATAATAGTAGGATTTAATTATTATATTAGAATATTGATTAAAACAAGAGAGAAACTCTTTGAAACTAATACGAGTACTAAAGAGCTCTGTTTGAATTCTGAAACCAAATTACTTCGTTTCTATTGAGTTTTAGATTTTACTACAATTTTTCTAAAGTTGTCCGATAAATCAAATCCCATCTTGTTTTGAACATTTGTTCTTTATGTTAAAATACTAATTTTACTCTAATACAGTATCGCGAAAGAATGTCGTCAATCATTTCTTTAATTAATTATCTTATTAATGATTTATTAATAAGATTGTTATAATTAATATATTAATATATCAATTAATGTATCAGTTTCGCTTTGATTTTTTTTTTAATAAATCAATATATTTTTGGTTTTCTTAATTTTATACTTAAAATAACTCTTTCACTCATGTTATCCAAGCGTTGTAAATTGTCTTCTCCCGAGTGTGTAAGAGGAAAATTCGTGAATTCTCAAATAAGTACACAGTACTCTCTATCCTCCTTTCATTCGGGGGATTTCGTCTGAAACTCGCTGCTACATCCGATGTCAACGAGACGATGCTCTGTCCGATTACCCAGATTCTCCTCTCCGCCGACAAAACTCGCTCTGCTCTTTTAGCCAAACGGGCCCGCAAATGCAACGTCGGATAATCTCATCAGTTTCCACATATATGTATACAACCGAAGATTTTCGTAGGCGCGACATATTTCCGTGGGGGAAATGTACGCAAAGAAGGAGAAAGAGAGAGAGAGAATGCGCGCGCGCCCGGGTGGGCTATCTATAGCGGCCGAGTGTAACCGAACGGCGACCGAGTGTCACTCAAGGGTGACAAATCTCATTAATACCGATCTGCTTAATGCGCCGTCGCGTGTCCGACATTAATCTACTTAAAAATACCTGTACGGAGAGAGAGAGAGAAAGAGAGAAAGAGCGCGCCATTTTAGATCATCCGTGTCGCGGTTTACTTTGTTAATACACGCGTTAATACATGGGTGATCTCACGACAAGATCGTGCAAGATGCGATCCTGCTCTGTTAATATCCGCGGGTGTTCTTCCCTTCCATTTCTATATATCCGAAGAAATATCTCTTTCCTTTCTCCCCGAAGAAATATTAATTGCTATTCTCGCTGAACAAAATCACAGCCAGAAACAAAAATGGCATTTTTCTCCGATTTTATATCTTACACGTTTCTCGCTATTTGGTTACGATTGAGCTATTTTTTCATGAGTCCGACCAATCGCGTGACTCACATTTATTAAACAAATAAAGTGAGATATTATTTTTGTATCTGACCTATAGCCGCTGGCCACATGTCTTCTCTTCGATATTTTCATGCGCGATACACTGATTTATTGTTTCCATATGGATCCATATAAATATTGTTTCTATAAGATTATTGCACTTTGCTTTTTTCCTCTGTAACCATCAGAGATTGAAAAAATATGATATTTGTATAAAAAACAAAAATATTGATGCAATCTCTATTATTTTTCTACTAGAGATAAAAGAATGTTAATATTAAAAATAAATAATTAATATAATATAATTCTCTTTTGTATATATATATTTTAAGTATATATATATTAATTAAAATTCTATTTAGTATTATAGATTTCAGGAATCACACGATAAATATTTCAAAGATTGTATTTCTTGTTGGAGATATCAAGTAATCAATCGAAATAATTATATCACTCGTATAATCAATAAAAGTATATATTTGAATATTATTTTCGCAGAAATATATTCTATTTAATTTGTCTCTTATGCTTTTTAGATCATGTTAGTTATTCTTGTATAATTAGCAAAACAAAATAAATTATAATTACTTGTGGAATAAATCGATATTTGTTTTGTCAATTGTGTACTTATTTTTCGCAGACATACTATATAATATAATTGTTTTATAATTATAATAAGAATAATATTTTATTTAATATTTTTTAATAGTCTACATCGCGCTAATCTGACAAAATAAAATGATTGCTTTCAAAACTGTCCAATAATAATTTTGTTTTGAAAAAATGCATTTTACAACGCTATGTTTTTTAAGTATAATGTTGATGACATAGAATAAATTTTTTGGTTCTATAAATTTGCAATTTTATGTCTTCACATACACATGCGTGTAATTCATATATAAAATTTATATTAATTTTCATTTATCAAATTATAATGGAAAAATTAAAAGCTTGTTATATATAAAAATATCGAGTGTCTTCATTAAGTTTTTGTTAAAAAAAAGGAATAAAAATTTTGTCATAGAATTTATTAAGAGTACATCCGGCGATTCCGGGGGAGCACACTGTATCAGAAAAATACATTTACCCGCCTATTTTTACTCGACGCGTGCAACGAACGCGAATTTAATCTTACGGGCTTTAGAATCGCAACGGCCGCCTAACGATCGCGCGCTGATGCTGCCTTATGCGATGCAGATGTTGATGATTTTTTGCGTGACAGGACGAGTCATGAGAGAGCAGAATCCGCGGTGAGACCCGATCGTACTCGACGTTTCTGCTGCGAAGGGAATACTCTCTTGTCTCTAACGACTCTTCCAGTCGCGAGATAATGATATCCGCGATAATCGTGACCAGAATGCACGCGAGTTTAAGGATGAAGAGGATCCCCGGACGATCCTTCCCCGATTGGAAATTCGCAGAGCCAGATTCATTTTAATTTATAATTATCAATAAGACAGTTTGACGGTTTCTTTTTTTTCGGATATAAGAAAGAAAGTAACATATTATTTTTTTATTATCTTTTTTTAAGTATTTAAAATATTAATTAATTATAAACTGTTATTAATATATTTTTTTTCAATTACAATTAAGTCTATTGTAAACAGGAGGATTACATTAGTAAAGCAAAATCTGCAAAATGTGGAGAAGAAAAGTTTAACTCGCGCTATAACTCGAAGCAAATAAGAAATTTTGAGAAAGTAAAATGCAATAAATGTGTATATCTTCATAATATTTACAAAATTTTATTAATTAATAATTTATTATAATTTATTTATTAATAATAATATTTTTGTCTAGTATTGAAATCTGAACTATCATAAATATCCTTCGCATCGTATGACTGCAACGTTATTAAAGTTAACAATTAAAGAATATTATCGCGATAACTTTGACGTTTCCGTGCGTATATCGTCGTTTTATTATTATATGTATAACTCCGGTTACATGATCGCTAAAAGTGAGATACGTCAGATGGATCTAAAGCGAGATAAGGGAGAGAAAGGGGGGAAAGAGAGGATGGCGTTGAATATTTTCCCTAAATTTGTATAAGCAACTATGTATGTATGGAGTAATATTCACTCACCGTTAATTGGTTGAAACCTCGCCAAAGGATCCGAGAATTGCCGAAGTCTGTCCGTCACATACTGCGACGACTCTCCATTCTGTAAATAAGAGAGAACAAATAAATTAAAGCCGAACGAAATGTAGTTGTTTCGCCACGCGAAAATGAAACGGACACACAGCTTTTCGGGGATTATCCGCGAGATCGAATACGAGAGCTTGCTCGGGGATAATGGATTCTCAATAGAAACGGGGGGAGGAAAGGGAAGAGATGAGAGAGGATTTGCGGGGAGAGAGAGAAAGAGAAATTCGAATTAAATCGCGATCAACTATCTTCTCCCTGAATATCTTCCACTGGGAAAGCATCGATCAAGATGGTTGGGAACATTAATTCGGCATGCAAGATTTGCATTCGACAGACAGATAACCGAGAGATATGGAGGAATCGGAGCATGAGATGTATATATTTTCACGCAGCACACACAGATCGCGACAGATCGATCAATGTCTTGTCCCGACTTTTTTTCAAAATACTGGACCATTCGATTCGAAATACACGCCCAAATCTCCCGACTATGTAGACGTAGCGAATTAATCCTTCTATCCCGGGTACCCAAAACCACTTTAAATGTTAAAAATGTGTAAGAAGAAAATAAAAGGGCTTTTATATTATTTATATTCGGAAATCTTCAAAAATATAACAAATGTTCAACAATAGCCGACAACATGCAATTGGTATCCAGGTACCCATACATTGATGGAAAGGTAAAAAAAATTATGCATTGACAAGAGGGTTAATCTCCAAAAGCCAAGTTGAAGTAGATTTTGATCGTAAACTCGAGCGAAACCGTAAATCCGGTCGAGTCTCGATTTATCCTACCGGACGAGGATCATCCGGAAGGTATTCCGCGAGCGTGACGATAGGTGGGAAGCAGCATGGGAGGAATCGCTGGAATTATCGTTACCCAATTTGCTTCTCTCCGCGCGGCCCAAACTACCCCTAAGCTCGAGAGAAATTGGGTCACATCGGCCGGGCAGGAAGCGCATCGGGGCGGATGCGCGAATCGACAATCGAACCCGCTGCACGCTTTATTTGCTTTTAATTCCTTCTTGTTTGCATTAATTGGTGAGGTCATGTAGAAAATGATAAAGAAAAGGCGACGAGTCAACGCGTCTGTTTAAACTGTCATCATGACAGTCGATATGTTATTTTTTATCACTCTTTTTAAGATATATTCTTTCATATCATTCTTTTGTATTATTCTTTCATTTTTTATGATATATATATCTTATCATCCTCTTATTAATATACATATATGTATGTACATTAATAAGGGTGATAAGAGATTGATCACAAAAGTAAAAGAATTTAATACAAGAAATCTTGACACGGCTATGACAATAAAAAATAACATATCGACTGCCATAATAATGCCTCTTATATAAATATATAGGTATATATAAGAAGAATGATAAAATTAATCAATATATAAATATATATATTATTGATTATACTATATATAATATGCATAATATTAATTAATATATATATATTATATATACCAATACTATTATATTAATATGTATATAATATTGATTAACCTTTAGAGGGCCGGAGTGGCCACTATAGTGACCAGGAACAAACTTGGAAACTTTACATGTAGGTTGCATATATGCAAAAATTTTACGTTAAAAAAGTTTTAAATTTCAATGGAAAAATGTCGGGCCTTTAAACATTAATATAGATTGACTGTCATAATAATTTAGGATATTAGAACTGTAAAAAACAGACTGTAAAAACACTGTTTTTGCAATTGCAATCATTAATAAGACACTTGTAGTGTCTTAAGAGCTCCCCGCCATCACGATATTTCGGCCTCGTCCCAAAAGTACAGAACGTAACTCAACCTCTCTAAATAATGAGAATACACTATGACAAGCGGACCGAAACTGTGTCTAGCTTTGTCGTCCAAGTACTTCAGTTACCAGCGTATATGCCAGGAGAGACATATACAGGATGATTCACGACATGATGCGGCACAAATTTAGGATTTGAATTCTGACGTAATTTCAGGAGCGAAGGGAGATTTATTTAAAGAACGGCTCCGATTTCGGGGATTATAAAATTGCAATTTACGCTTTTCATACAGATTAACGCGCGACACAAGATATAAGAAAACGTAATAAACACCGATCGATAAGATATATATAAATATACATTGAAAGCGTGCTTCGAAAAGGATAGTTGGCATAAATTCGCATCAATTTCTAAAATTATATAACCGTGTATAAATGTGTTTTGTGCCGTCTGATGCGGAATCGCTAATGCCATATCGCATTCAATTAATCCGGCCACGTGCGAGAGCCCTTTCGTACAGCCCCCGTGATACGCATTACATCGCGCCAGAGCATCGTAATACAAACCCACGTAATCATGACATAATTGTGGTGACGCGCGTGACTATGAGCGGTGCGCAAATTTGGCTCTAATTAAGCTGTAATAAAATCGCGTGGCGCGTGAACTGTATAACGTCATCGCGAAGCTAACGAAGAAAAAGAAGAGGGAACAGAGAAGAAATTTATAATTTAGAGAGCGAAAAGAAATTATTTTTTCGAGGGATACACTCCTTCTAACTGGCCTCTCGCTCCAGAGAGTCATAAATTAAACAAATATATAGTCAATATTTTTTTATAAACTTGTATATCGCGCATTAAAAACATTATAACAGTAAAAAATATATTAGAGAAGAAATAATTATTTCTTTTTATAATCAATGAGACTTTGATTTGAGAAATGCTCGATTACGTCAAAATTTTCAAAAATTCGAGTTTAAGTTATGAGAAAGGGCTACTTTAATCTGTAGCTATCTGTGATGATTTTATTTTATTTAAACTTACAATTTTATTTTAAGTTTTACAACTTTCTTTTGAGAATTAAAAATTCTAACATTAAATACACTTTGAATGGAAAATTAAAACATTTTTTAACACGTCATACATTTACATATATTATAAGGCTGCAATCTGATAAAGTATATTAAAATCTCTTTTTTCGCAATAATTTTAAATTTCTCAAAATTATCACGCGGTGGAGCAGTTTCGGAGACTGGATTCGCCGTAAAAAAAAACTATGAGGAATAATTTTACTGTTCTTTTTTTAATTTAAGAAAAAATTGTTCAATATATGTAATTAATTGAATAATTTGATTGTGCGTTTTCTTACGCGAATTTTCTTAAATACAGAATTGTCTTCGGGGATTATTCTTGCGGTGATGGGAAAGTGGATTGTGCATGTCTCGCGTATCGTGCAATGAATATTTATACGCGGTAAGGGCGCACGTGGCGTAGAACAATTTTTCCTCGGTCGACTTATGCGGCGAGCGTCGTAAACCCCGAAGAATATATCGTGCCTCGGTTTAGGGCTGCGTAGTTACAAACCGAGAGAATGAGAGAGAAAGCGAATATTTAACAGAAACGAAATGTTCCCCAAAGCTTTATTCACAAATCGTAGACTCTGGTATAGAGATGTACGCGCACACGAGCGCATCTATATGGGGGATATATAAGCGTCGCTAATGTATCCGCCGACAGGCGCGATAATGCACCCCGTAGATCGCGACGACTGAATAAATTTCGAATAATCGCGCGGCCGGGAATACGAGGCGCGCTTAAGAGATATTCTCGCTCGCTCGCGTTACAGGAAATCTCCGAGGACGTACGAGCGGAAAGAATCTTGGAGAAGACGACTTTGACGTCGCATAAAAATCTCTTACAGATATTTGTTTCTTCCACTCTCTTTCTTCTCTCGCCGTCCTACCCCTTCTTTTTTTCTACACTCGGTGTATAATCGTGTGTTTACTCCTTCGTGATTGAAAATTATAATGTAAAGATAATAAATACAACAAGATGTGTTGACTTAAAAATACACAAGTTTTATTATAAAAGCAGGGATAATTTAGAGTTTTTTTTATCGATTATTCGACTAATCGATTCCTCAGTCAAATCATATTTAATCTTTAATTTGTATCAAAATAATGAATAATTTCTCAAAGAAGAGTCTGGACAGGAAAGCAGCCTTTGCTAAAATTTTCATCCCGTGAATATTAAAAAATTATTTAAAGATTTTCCTTTCATACATAATTTTTGTAATATCTACACAATTTCTGATAGCGAACTAAACACGAGAATTTAATTAAATTAATGATGCAACTAATAAATAATAAATCAACTAATAAACTAATAAATCAGCGATAAAGAGATCTGAATTGACACTATATGTCATCGTACACGAAGAATTGAGCTCCGACAACGCCTATGTCATCTCTATCATTATTTTATAATGTAATCTCGAAGAAGCAAAGAGTGAAGATAAACGTCAAAGTTTTTCGCGACAATATTCTACATTTTAAAATAATTTTCTGATCGTATCTGAATTTGATTGTCAATAAAATTATCAACATATTACATCGGAGAATTACAACTTCCATCTCAATCTCTTTTCTGACGATGTCTTTTTATATCTACAAAAATATAAAAACGCAAGTGACAATGTATACAACAATGAATGAAATGTAAAGACTATATTAAAGAATAAAAAACAAGGAGAGAGAAATCGCGAAGAGTCGAGGAAGGAAACAGGGATGAATGCAGCCAGGTGGCTAGAAATCAGAGCTTAACAGGAAGGCGATCGTTTCGATCGGCATTGAAAGCTCGTTTTCCCCGTCAGTGGCTACCATCGGAGCACGAATGCGCATCGATGCATTCCGGGGGTACGAGGGAAATCTGCGGAATCAATCCGTGATTGGGAATCGCGAGAGTCGGCCGCATTCTCTCTCTGTCTCTCTCTCGCTTTCCTCTTTGATCGATCAGCGCGACGCGTCACCAAATACTGATCGCATCTCTCTCCATCCGCGGAATTCGATTCTTTTTTTTTTTCATCCCTTATTCATTCCCTTCGCACCCACAGGCGGCACAACACAGCCGTTAAGCATTTTATTCGGTCCCGTATCATCTATTTGTCCCTAAGAGGCGCATCTATATGCGGCGAACTATTCTCGGAGTGAAAGAGACTCTCTTCTCGTACTATGTTTCGTGAAACGCTCTCCGACACACATCTCCACTCGACATACACTCTCGACGAGAGTGCGATACAGGGTATATAAGTAGTGTTATCGATTACGATCGGCCGAAGGGAAAAAGGGGTTGTCGCTTTACAACAATAGCGGGAGAGAAACTATCAAAATCGTGCATTTGTACTATTTCGTTTTTATTTTTTATTCTAGCCTCTTTCTGTAGCTTCGAGAGTTCAAAATAAAAGCTCGTGCTCGCAGATATTTGCTGCTTCTATATCAAATTTCTATCGCAGTTAGTTTCGCAAAACTTTTTTTTATTTTTGTTTTTAAAATGAACAAAAAAATTGAGGTCTGGAAAATTGCTCGATTAAGAATGAAAATTATAGGAATGTAGTAAAAATCGTAAAAGCAAACATGGAATATATTATTTAGGAAAAAAATACGCAGAACGTAATATTAACAAGATAATAATCATTAACACGACATTCCTACATCGCCATTTTAAATTATCGAATTTAAAGGGAAAAATCTTTTAAAATACCAAAAATATAAACGAGAAACAAATAACGCATAAACTTTGGATTTTTAACAAATAGACTAATTAAATAGATCTAGTTCGTATCAATTCTGATAACATGCAGTCTTTGATCGATCTAGAAAATCGGAGAACTTTTTCTCTATTAATTTATATCAACGCAATAAAATATTTTTGATTTGAAATATAAATGTTTATTATATATGTATATATATATATATATATATATATATATGTATATGTTTTTCCAATGATATAAATATAAATTATATAAAGAACCGTCACACATTTCTTTATTTCTCTCTGACAAGAAAAAAAACTATACAAGAGTTATAGTTAATCCACTTATCTTTTTCGAAAACATATTGTATGCCATATTTGTCAAATAAATTCGACAATGAAAATTAATATACCATTAATATCGATTAAATACCTACCCTAAAATTTTCCCATTTTATTATATTATGCACCCGGATATGTGTATCGGCTCCTTCTACCGCGAATCTCTCATTGTCAATCGATTACGTCTTACTCGTGTATCCCGAGACGCGAACACACGCGAGATATCCCCGAGTATTAATATCGAGCGAAAATCCCTCGATGGACATTTCTCGCGTTCTCTCTCGTCGCGCTTAGAAGGGGTTAAGGCGAGTCGGCCACGACGGGGAAAGGGGTAAAAGGTCGACGAAAGCGCGAGACAAATTACAGAATCCGAGGGGGAGCTTTGTAAAGAGACGCGAAACGCCCAGACCGCGGAACTTCATCACGAGAGAGAGCGGAAAAGGGATTCCTGAGCGGAGCGCAGAGGAATTTCGCGGCGCGACTCGTCGCCATCCACGGGGAGTCTGCTGCCCCCTCCTTCCTCCGACCCCCCTTGGCCGCCCGAGAGGATTATACAATGAAATATATATTTCCCCGTTTCTCTCTCACTCTCTCTCTCTGTATCTTCGCTAAATATAAAGTTCGCGAGAGACCCGAGACAAATCTCAAATGCCGAAAAAACAACGCAATCGAAAGAGATCTCTCCCATTAGGTCAATCCCGTCTCCCTTCTCTAATCTTTCTCACCTCGGCAAAGAGGAGGAGGGTGTTATTGATCGGGGGATCACTCGATAATGTTACTTAAAAGCTTTTCAAGCGAGCTCCGCTATTTTCCCGAGGAAAGTGAGCTCTCGCCGGAGTTCAATTGGATTCCTCGCTCTTCTCTCGTCGACAATCGCGAAGATCTATTTCTCTCTCTCTTTCCGAGCTACCGAAGAGACCGGGATAATTTATGCGATCCTCTGAGAATCTCTCCAGAGAGTCCGCAGCCATTCGAGCCCTTCTGCTCTTCGATCTAAACCGGAATGTCAACCGCGATCTAACATCAAACACACAGCAGGTTGTACTCGGAACATATACGGGATTCTTGGAATTTGGAATCGTCTTTGCGAAACGCCATCAAAGAATTTTTATCGTCAAGTTTGTACACAAACCGGTGTTCCGCCTCGAAATCAAATCTATTGCATTGATAATGCTTTGTTTTGTAACTGAATATCGTTCTTTGTTATAATTTTTAAAAAATATTTTTTAATAATATATATACACATATGCAATATTCATAGAAATAATGAAATTTGCGATTCCAATAAACGCGCACGTATATCGATAGATTTTTCATAAAAGTGGCTAAAGCCTCGGATATGACGCGTTCGAGATATCTGACTCGACGAAAGAGAGAAAAAAAACACAATTACATTCCAATTAACGTCGGAAATCGAAATAGCTCCGAGATGTCTATCTCTCCGCGATATATCACTGACGGTCGCCGAACGCGAAACTTAACGAAACCAGCAAATTGGAAACTTTTCATCCGCGAATTCATCGTCGGGATATACTCGCGGCACGACCTTTTTGCGTTAATTTTAAATTTCAATGCGAGAATACGATATCACAAATTATATGTAAAATTATAACTCTTTAACGTTATAACGTCATCGCCAGAGATATGAAATAATATATTCCGGTATAATTTAATTTACGATATATTCTTTAACCACAATAATTTTTCCTTATCAAAAATGTTGACGCATCAACATAATTTCCAAGTTATAAGAAGCGATTGAAAAAAAGGCTCTTCGCAAACAAAATTTTGTGGACTTCGAATAAGTAAAGTTCATTTTAGGGACATATTTAATATGCATTTGGAAAATTACGCCCTTTTTCTTCGAACATTTCTTTCTACGGCCGCAAACTGCACTTGCACAGACAGTGTTTTGGTTATGGTAATTATCATAAACGACAGCGCGTTCTTCTTTTGAGAGCGAGAAACTCGGGCGCAATTCTTTTTACGGCCACTCGAGAAAAAAAGAACGATGATACTGAGCTAATGGTGTCGCGGGTCAAAAACCATTAGAGCTTGTATGCGATGCACGTGTCAGACATGTGCGTGAACTGTGTAACTCTTAAATGCATCTCGTTGCAGAAGTTACAACGTTTTCATTCTTTCAAGTAATTGCGAACTCAATATGGCACAAATTTTACAGCGTAAAATTTTATTTG
Organism: Prenolepis imparis; assembly: GCF_030444845.1. Taxonomy (NCBI): domain Eukaryota; kingdom Metazoa; phylum Arthropoda; class Insecta; order Hymenoptera; family Formicidae; genus Prenolepis; species Prenolepis imparis. The sequence goes on along the minus strand of NW_028141169.1, from coordinate 1,258,620 downwards.
TAAATTTTTATTGCAATTTCTTAAATTTATTTTTTTAATTTTATACAAGGATCGTTAATTTTGTTATATCCTACTATAAGATATTTAAATTACAATAAGATACTTAATTCACATGACTTTTCGTTTAATTCAAAATCTCATCTATTAAAAATGTTTAATGCAAAAAAATTAGAAAAATATATGCGGCCACTCTTGTCAGCAATTATATCATAAATTAGACAGCTGTATCTTAATTAATTAATGATATATTTAACAAGATCGATTTGAATGCGAAATTTGAATCTGGAGTATACGAAATTCTCCCCGCTGACAAATGAGCCTAATCCCAGTGTGCATGCTAATCTTATTAATTCGTGCTATCGCATATAATACGTACCGTGTTCTCAGCGGAAGGATGATCCTGATGTCCGGAGGGTCGATTTCCCTGCAGTAGCGCCTCGAGACTCTCGATGTACTCAATAGCATTCCGCAGTATCTCCACTTTCGGTAAACGCTGATTAGGGTTGTTGCTCGTTCTTCTCTTGAGCACCTCAAAGGCCTCGTTAACCTGCGACAGAAATTGCATAATTAACCATTAATACGCTATCGACCTAAATAATACACAGAGATGCACAGGGCGTCTGTGTTTTTTTAAGGACTCTCTTAAATCAGTGTATTATCACTGAAAAGCAATGAATTATTATTATAAGTGAAGCAAATAATAAATCTTATTGAAAGAATCAATTAGTAGTAATGGCTGGTTTCAGTGATATTTTAAATCGCGTCTTATATATGAAAATATTATATAAAAATTTATATAATATTATTGATTAATAATATATTTTATAAAAAAAATATCTGAGTATCAGTGAAATATTTATTGTTTTTGTAGGAAATCTTATGTCACTGCTTTAATCATTGACATTTTCACTGGTCTAATTTAAGAGAGTAGAAGAGAATCGTGCGCTTTTATCTATCGTCCAATTTTTTTTTAAACGTCAAACACTACATTTATAATAAAGTTACTTTTTTCTACTGTGCGTATATGAAGGAATACATGAAAATTTTTTTCTCAAATTTTCCCCTCGTGTAGATACTATGAGTGTCAAATTTCAAATGACTCCATGAGCTTTAATATATACTCGGGCCCATTCCCGAAACATCATTCGTCATTTGAATCGTCCGAAAGCGGCGCTTAGTCGCGACCGATCCACTTCGCAGATGTTTTCCTTCCGTCAGTGCGCTCTCTTTGAGGTTGTTTACTTCGAAAACACACGATTCGCGCGCGGCATGTTTTAAATTTAAATGATTACAGACGGGCCAAAACAGCAACGTGCGTGTATTCAGTGTAAAATGAGAAATATGATACAAATAACAGACGTACGTCATATATTCGATATATTAATATTCCATTATTTTAAAAATATACTCGCAATTTTCGAAAGAATCGAAAATAATTAATTTTCCATAAGCTTTTCGAGTCACAAATATTAATAAGTTTGCGTGTCATGATTTTTAAAATTATTATATGATAAAAAGAGACATAAATGATTCCACAATAAGATGAAAGACTCAAGTGACATTTCCGGAAGGGAAAATCATGGCAGAATGCGCGCGCGTTTTAATGGATAAATAATAACTAACCTTTCTCAGGCGCCGTCTCTCGCGCAAAGTGGCGGCTTTCCTTCGATCGACGGTGACCGTCTTCTTCTTGCACGCCTTGCAGGCCCACAGAAGGCATCTGCGCGGACCATGCGGCGAACCGGCATCCAAAACGTGCGGATGCGGCACGTGCTCGATCGACTCGCTCTCGTTCGCCTCGTTGGTCTCGCTGGTCTCGTTGGTCTCGTCGGCGTCCGCCGAGCCGGACTCGAGGTCGGCCGAAGCGTCTGCCGATATCACTGACGAGGCGTCGTCCGAGTCGAGAGCGTAGCGAGACTGCGATCTGAAAACATCGTGGAGATCGCTTTATATTCGTCGGACCAAGGAAATCGAATTGAAAAAAGATAAAATAACTTATAATAATCTTTTTTAATTTTTTCTTTTTTAATTTGACATTATATGTATACTGCGGTCTTTCAATGACATTAGTAGCGCGCGTCTTAATTTAATTCCTAATTATATTAAATTTCAATTAATGCCGATAATTTAATATATCTGGAAACATCGTCGAGATCGCTTTATATTCGTCGGACCAAGGAAATCGAATTGCAAAAGATAAAATAATTTATAATAATCTTTTTTAATTTTTTAATTAACTTATAATAATCATTTTTTAATTTGACATTATATACTGCGGTCTTTTAATGACATTAGTAGCGCGCGTCTTAATTTAATTCCTAATTGTATTAAATTTCAATTAATGCCGATAATTTAATATATCTGGAAACACATCGTCGAGATCGCTTTATATTCGTCGGACCAAAGAAATCGAATTAAAAAAAAAATAAAATAACTTATAATAATCTTTTTTAATTTTATTAAATTTCCTAATTATAGTAAATTTCAATTAATGCCGATAATATAATTTAATATAATTTTTTTAAATTTATAAATAGCTACGCAAGTGTCTTTCTTGATAATTTATTATATATGTGCTTTGTAGATTTTTATCTTCATTTTCTTTCTATTTTTATCTTACAACGCAATAAAGAAAATTGTATCGGGATGTTTCCCAAAAACCGATGTATTTTATGATTTATACATCAACGTAATTTAACATTCTGCTTTGAAGTGTCGATTTAAAGAATATAAATAAATACGATTGACTGATTTGATCTGTAATTTGTTTTTATAGACGTCAGTCGTGAGACGAGAAACTTGCTTTCTCAAAGAGTGCTTTAAAAGATAAAAAGAAAAAAAGAAAAAGAGAGAGAGAGAGAGACGTATATTTAAAAATGTTTTTTTTATAAACAAATTTTAAAAAAGTGCAATCTTTTATTTTAAATTCAACATATATAATATTATATAATTTATATTGTACTTTGTCATATTTTATTATGTTTCCGTAGTTTTCGATTAATACATATGTTTTTAAAATAAATTCCAGATCTCAACTTTTGTGCAAAAATTAAAAAAAAAAGAAAATATAATTAAAATATAATATTATTATACCGAAACACTGTAACACGATCGGATAGAGAAAGCACAGTTGTGCGGTAAATATCTGTGGATTAAAATTTTTTTTTGAAGCTACAAAGCCCAAGAATAAAACTTGATACAATTGATACCTCGTATATTTGTTTTTCGAAATAATATGGCGCGCTCAGGCACAGTGCAAACAAAAAAGAACGCAACGCTTTTATCCGCGAATTTATGTACGAATGTAACATACATACACATGTACATTTTATACACATATACATATGCATTGGGATATAAATTTCGCGTGGATGTCATCGTTCCGCGGAAGACGAGCTCTGATGTCGCACCGCGATGCGTAAGAGTCGCGCGTGACGTAAACGAACGCTGAAAGGTCCGGCATAGGCGTTTAGCGGATTCTTGCCTTAATCATCCTTTAGTTATCGCGACGGCGGTTAATAATGGACGCAGGCGTGTAGGTCCGTCACGAGGCGGTTTCCGCGATTGGACACGTTCCAGGTGGTCCCGCGATGTATTTTCTCGCATCGCGAGGAAGAGACGTTGTCCTCCCCTTCACCCCTTTCTTCTCTCGAGTGTAAAGACGAAATGAACGCGATCAACGAAGTGAAAATGGTTTAATACGCGGTAAAGCCGTCGTCGGATTCATTGAAAGATAACAACCGGACTCCCTTACTTCTCGATTGATACGTTTCAAAGAAAAGAAAAAAAAAGAGAGAAAATGACCCATATAGGTAGGGGAAAGAGTTGAAGAGGAAACGTTATGCAAAAATGCAGATTTATATGATCTAATTTCCTTTTATGTAATCGAAGATACTCTCGCTTTTTAAATATTTTTATATAGTATCTCAATATTTAAAACGTTAATTGATTTTATTGAATTTTTAATAAGGATAATTTTTAACGTAATGAGAAAGAGAAGGAGAGAAAAAAAGGAGAATAGTTCTCTCTCTTGTATGTCAAAGAGAAAAAAAAATATATCATATTTTATATATCAAATACTTTTATGCAAAATTTATAGTATAATTTATATACAATACTCGTTATGTAATCACTATTCATTATTATACACAAATAGACCGTTATACTAAAGCTATTATACTAACATGAAAAGTACATACTGCAATTTTCCATTTCAATAATAAAACAGTTTTTGTCGAATAAATTTGATTTGTCAATGAAATCGATTCTATAAAGATAAAAACTAAAAGAAATATACGGAAGTTTCGAAGAGATTGATCTTAATCTTATTGTTAGTGCATCACAAAAAAATTGTCATATACAAACAACTAATGGACAATGACAGCTTGTAATCTTATTTGAAGTCTTTATCATGATAATTTGAAAGAAATTTGCAAAAGCATCGTATCTCTCTGTCACTCTATATGTGCTCTATTCAATGAAGTATTTTTTTGTAGCTTTAGACTGTAGTAGAAATGGTAGAACAGTAGATAGATAGCAGATTAAGTGGGCATTGTAATTCAAACTCAATCGCATGGATTTCAATTTCAATGACGACGAAATGCCGCAAAGGAAAAAGACGAAAAAAGTAAAAAAAAAAAAAAAAAATCCCTCGAAAGAGAGACGATCAATCTTGTCACGTGGCATCTCGCGAATGAAGTGCAATTAGTCATATTTTAGAGAATATATGTATCCATCAGTAGCTGAAGCTTTTGAAAGCGCTAATTCATCAAGTGTCACGTTTCTCTTGTGAAAACCCGATATATTTCGAGCAGAATAAAGGTATCGAATTCATTTCGACAGTACATATCGAATGCGTCAATCTTTCATATTCGAAATATGTTCTAGAAATTCACTTTTTTAAACTAGATCAATGAAAATGTCACTGATTGAACCAGTGACGTAAGATTTCACTGAAAAATGATTTTCAGTGAAACATTCACATTTTGCTCCTCCGTCTTACGCTCCACTGATTATGGCGGTAAGATTTCACTGAAAAATTAATAATAATCGTACATATTTGCAAAAGACGTAGCTCTTTTAAATTATTTTCTATTTATTTTGGATATTTCGAAGAGAGAGAAATTGCTTGTTATCGATAATGAAATAAATTTTCCACGATAAGCCGTGTATTTTGCGGATCAACAGAGTTCAAATGGTTTCTTCGCATAATGTATATGCGGATATGCTGGATGTTCCGTCGGGATATCTTTCATTATTTCCGTGTGCTGAATTCGTTTCTAAAGTTATACCCACTTCATGAAATAGCTTGTATATGTATATATATATACATATCTACGAAGGCGAATACAAGCGAAACACACTATGAAGTTGCGATGTACTGACGGAAATGGAAACCGCTACAAAGGAATAAGCTGACTTAAATCGTTAACCGCTACAGTGGAGTCTCATACAATGAAATTTTACACAATTGTGTCCGTAATTATAAAACACAGTCGTACACACATGAGTTATGGACGTATTTCTACCGCAAAATTAATTAATTAAATTGGATATAATAGAATAAGATAGTAATTTTAAATGCATTTTTTTCAATTGATCGATATAATTATAATTTATTTATATTTTATAATTTTATTTATATTTCATTATAAGATTAATATTTTAATGTTTTTTAAATTATATTTTATTAGTTTTAACAGTTGTTAATTATATTAATAGTATTAATAATTAATAATATTTAATTATATTTGAGTTTTTATTATTATTCAAAAATTCAATATGATACATATTGAAAAAATGCGCTCTGCATTTTATTGTTTCGACAATTTTTCTTATTTTTTTTCCTCATTTTCTTTTATTAATATCCAGTCAAACACAATACGAAGACGCTCACCTGACTCGGTCACTGCGATAATTCAGGCCGGTTGACGCCGGGGCATTATTAGCGATAAGCCTCGCGCGATCATCCGCGTCCACATGGGTGGAAATGTATCCCTCCTGCAGATACTCGGACTCCGTCGGCGCGTAGACGCGCCGATACCGATGGGGATGAGGATGATGATGATGATGATGATGGTGGTGCAAGTGATGACGGTAACCGTCGTAGGGCGACCTGGCGGTCGCTTCGTAGGCATAGGGCACCGCGTCCGTCACGAGGGTCATCATTTCACGGAGTTTCGTCGACAAGAAGCTGAATTGTCACTGTACCCGGTCGCTCGAAGCGAAAACGCACCGATCGTCCACGTGTTCGACCTCGCGCGACCTCATCACGAGCGAAGTTTTCTTCTACGACAGTCTAATTTAACTTAATTAAGTTTCTCTCTCGAGTAACGTGTGTATCTTCATGTATAATCACCTGCATCATCAGACTTTCCGTCAAACGATCGCTTATGTCTGTCAAAAAATAATCGATTTAGGAAAGACAATTCTTCACAAGATAAATGAAGAAATTGGTCGAAGAAGAAGCTGACCGATGTTGAAGATACCTGACGTAAAATCGCGACAGCGTTTTCTTTTCTCTATCCCATTTAGCTGTCGTCTCTTTTCCGGGGAAGAATAATGAACCGCTGGTCTCAGCAAGAACACGGACGCGTTTTCGCGATATATATTCGTTACAGTTAACTCCTCTTCCTTCAACTTGCTCATTAACTTTGTTCCGAGTCGATCCCGGCAGGTTTCGTTCCCGAGACGCGGAATCTTCCGCTCCGATTCGCTAAAACCATTGGACAGATTCCTCCTTCGTCGCTCGTTATTTGAGTTTATTCAATTCACTTTATCGTATTGTCCGATTTTCCATTGGATCTTCGTATATATCGGATGACCGGATGCGCGAGCAATCATGAATTGCGAAGAGACGAAAGATTCGACTTTTCGAAGCTGAATTCTTGGGATTTTACGGAGCACAAGATACTTGGCGTCAATCGACTCGATGATCGTGCACTTTTGTTCCGAATAGAGATGGCGAAAACGATAAAAGGATAAAGAGATAAATCTCGCACTCAATTTTAAAAAAGAGATTCCAAGTCAGAGGCCCAACTCCGAAACTCGAGGAAGGAAGAGGGTCGATTCTCGACCGGCGGCGCGACTTCCTTCCCTATACGTATCCGGCGTGACTAACCGAGCCGGTCGTCGGACCAGACGCGACAGATCCGAAAGTCTCTCATAGCCGGAGATCACGGAGCGAAGATGCCTCGTGTAATGTATCGGTCCCTCCGCCACATGGCATCACCTCCTCTTAGGCTCTCGCCGAAAGAGAGACGCGAGTAGGAATATTTTACATGCGTTTACATACGTGTGTGCGTGCCAGTTGCGGCAGTCACACCCCGTGATGACTATTTTTAAGAACGTCCGGCCAATCGCGACCGGCGAAAATCGTCTTCGGATCCGCCTCCCGGACTGTCATAGATGCGTGAGTTTGGCAGGGACTCATTACGGGGTGTGGTTTAATCATTAATAAGAGTTAGATCCTCTCGTCGGGTGGAGGGCGACTCGCCGAGAAGCTTTGGCGGTCCGAAAGAGCGAATGATAACCCAAACAAAAAGCATAATCAAGACTAAGGACTATTATTGCGATCATGTACTTGAAATTTCTCTTTCTTTCTAAATGACAGACAATTTTATTTATTGTGCCAGCTATCGTGTTTATATATATATATTTTTTTTATTAATAAATAAACGTATATACAATTTTTTTTCAAACTATTCTAAATATCATTCTCTGACAGAGAGAGACCTGAATACTCTCTCTGCAAAAAAAAAAAAAGACAAAATAGAAATCAACAAAACTAATCATTGATCGATGTGTCCATTTTTTCGTCAATTTACTATTTCGTATTATTTAATGTTCGACAATTGAAAAAAAAAAATTTCAATCATAGATTTCTTCTATCTCCTATGTTACGAAAAATGGTTAAAAAACCGTAATTAAAGTTCCTAGATCGTACATTTTTTCTTTTAAGAGAGTCTTGAAATTCGAAAGAGATTATCAGAGAAGGAGTTTGATCCAAAAGAATTCTTTTATCTAAGAGATTTCTTTTATATTTTCGATAAATTATTTTATATAAATTTTTCTTTTAATCATTAGATCCAGAGATTCGGTTTGATTATTCTCTGATTGAACTGTGTCGGTCGTATTTTATTCGATGATAGTGTGTATTTCTGCGGCTCGCCACAGCAGTTTCAGTTATTCGGGAATACTTAACTGAAATGCACCGGTTTACAGTCGAACACGCTAACAAAAAGAAATGTTCATTACGGTGGGTCGTGGTTTTTGACAGATATTCCAATACGCGTTCGATAGTCGGTCCGATTTGCGGTCTGATTGGAGAGAGCAGGAACTATCACTTCTGTATATACAAGGTGTTTCATATAAACACATAAAATTTTAGTAATACAGGATGTGCTCCAAAACCATCCTTTTAATGACATAGATTCTTCCTCGACATATCAAGGAAAATTATCATTTGTTTCAAAGTTTTTAATTTTCTCCGTCATATATCTTTATAATTAATTAAGAAATTCTGAAATTAAAATTCTATTAAACTAAACTCAACTTGTAATTAATCGAGAAAGTTTTGTCTCCACGGCTTCGCAAAGTTTACTTTACGGAAAGCCATATATTCAGCCATATTTCCTCCTCTATCATTTATAATCGTGAAAATCACCGATGCCTCGATATTTCGTCGAGGAAAAATCAATTCCAAATTAATCGAGGAATCTGCCTTCGAAGGAACCAATAATTTTTGGAACGCTTTATATAAATATGTAGAGGGAGACCGCTACTGATTCTCGCCCCCGGTTACGCGGATACGTAAACTTTATGTAAATCCAGCGCCGTCTGTCACATTTTATGCTCCGCTTTCACAGGAATTAAAATAGACTATTGAGCGTCGAATAAAAGCTAAAATTACCCCTGGCAGCGATCCAGACGTATGGAGATAGAAAACCGGGTAAAGTTTTAGCCTACCGACACGTTTTCGCCGAAATACCGATCGCCGTACAGCGATAAATCCGCTCTGCGGAGGACTACGCGGAAATAAGGGTGGCGTTCTCCGTTAAGGGAGGAGCATCTTCGTTCTCTTCGCGCTAGAGCAACGATCGAACGTCTAATCACGCGAGCCACGAATGCTCGTTTACGCTCGAGAATCTCATACAAAGTCGCAATTAAGGCAATTGTAACAAAAGGAGCAGTTTTCGATAATCGCGCTGTTGTAGAAAATCAAAATTTTTCAATCAAGTAGCAAAATATAGTGAAAAGAGAGAAAATCTGCGAAAACGATATATATTTTGAATTATTTTGACAATTGTCACTATTCGTCTCCGAATCTTTCCATCATTCTAGAATTGAAAGGTTAAATGGAACAATATCTCGGTTTTGCAGCGAAGTAACGATTGAATCATAAAGTCCAAACACGCTTGTTTGAAATCATCCAATAATTATTGTACTATGCTAGAAATCCAATGATTAATATATTACGTTGACTATAGTGACTATTGATTAATACATTATTGAAAATTCCAGTCCATTTCTCTCAGGCAATTGCCCTAATATATATTGTATAGTATATAATGTTTGATATTCAATGTTGATGTTTAATGTTAAATGTTTAATGTTAATGTCACATTATCCATCCGCGTGCGTACAGCTTTATTTCGAAAGTTTCTTCTACTTTGATTGCTCATATAGAATCCGAGTGTTCGATCAATTTACGATTAAAATTCCGCTGAAAGATGCTAAACTAAAGCAGGATTAAATCGTATGCGGAAAAGTTCGCGGGGGTATATATATTTTCCGTGAAAAGTCTCTCGCGCGCGTTTGAAAACTGTACAAAGGTGCGCACGTGAAAGTGCACACCAGTGTATAATGGATATCGCGCGTCTCTCTCTCTAGTAAAAAAAACCAACACAGACCCACACGAAATAGCCTGCACACATTCGCGCGCGACACGGACTTCTATTAAAATCCCATCCGAGCAATTCCGCAGTCCCGGTACCTGTCAGAAGAGACAAGGCCAATTATCGTTAAAAGCGGTTATTATCGGACGACGTTAGAGAAATCCGCGAGAGTGCCCCATCCCTCTCTCTTTTCCGTTCCCTTTCTCTCCCCCTCCCCCTTCTATTCATCTTTGTCCTACGTTTCAAAAACGTCGTATATATACATCTCAGGATATAAAGACGTGCCCTTCGCGCGCAACCTTTCACCCCCTCCCTCCCTTAAGCAACCGCGTGAAAGCAGTCCGGAGGCTCCGGACTTCATTTTTCATTCGCCGTCCAGTGGTACAAACCCGAAGACCTACATGAGAGAACTCGCGCATTCCCGCATACTGTGCGGATACACATATACACATATATATCTACATATGCGCAGCCGCTAACACGCGCGCGCATTCGCAAACACAAGGGGTAGTTCTCCCTTTCGCACCCTTTCATCGTGGAACCTCGGCGCGGCTCGGATGTGCTCGTCTCTCGCGCCGGGGTTGAGAAGAGGAAGAGAAGGGAGGAGGGAGAGGAGCGGGAGAGGATCGCGAGATCGCAAAGAGTACAACCCTGAGGAGCGAGACGCAAAACGGGTCACTCTCGCCTCCTTTCAGGATTCGGCGGCTGGCTGGGATACCTACATCTGCCAAAGTTCACGGGAGGGCAATGCCTCGCCCACTTTTACGGGGGCATCATCGTCGGAGCGATGTCTTTGTGCCGTGCGGCCCGCCTTTTTGCCCGCGCGCGGATTTTTGTTTTTCGAACCAATTTTCCGGCATCTTTGAAAGCTCGCGAGAGAGCTGGTAGTAGTAGTAGTAGTAATAGTAGGTAAAGTGAAAAATGTCAGTAAATTTTTGTTAGCGAGTGAAAAGTTAGTATAGAAGGACAAAGACTTAAAAGTGTTTCACGAGTTTCTTTCTCTCCCTCGCAAAAAGCGTAAATTCTTTTTTATGTTACACGCGATTAAAACGCGATCGTAAAAATTCGATGATATATCTAAAAGTCTTCAAAAGTGTATTTCTTAAGATATTTTGGAAATTCTCCCTGTTGCATTTTCGTTCAATATACCTGAGAAATATCACTGTTATATAATTTATCTTAATATTATTAAAAAACTAAAATTATAAAATAACCGGCCCCTATCTTAGGATTTTTTAAAATCAATTATTCTTCTTTTAATTTGTCGTTCTTTCTAATTAATATATAATATAAAATTCCGAATTTGTTTGAATTCAGAATCAGAGGCCTCGAGAGGAAAGCCTGGGGAGAGAAAGATTCGTGTCTAAGATTCGTGAATAAAAAAAATATAGGGGTTGAAAGGAGGGCTGTTAACAGGCCATCCTCGCGTTGGCAAGGAAACGTCCTTTCGCGCCGCCGCGGCGCGTACCTCCCGATGTAATCCGATGTGACTTGGAGCCGTCTTGAATTCTCTTCGACGTGTATCGCGGCCGGAGCCTAGATGCCTCGGATGATTCCGAGCGTTGGCCAAAGCCTCGAGGACGTTGCGGCGCGACGTCGCGCAGGCCTCTCCCCGAGAGAGCTTTTCCCTCCTCCCCGCCATCCACCCCTTTCCAACCCTCCGTCAGAATAATCTCGTTGTAATCACGCAAGCGCCCGTTCCCCGTCGATCAGGATAACCGGCGACGTTCACTCAACTCTCATTGAATAGTTGTCTTTACACAAGATAATGTCTTTAACAGGAACGACGAAAACGGGTTGCGAGACCTCGAATAAAACGATCGAAAATAAATGGATGAGAAAGGGAAGCTCGTTTTTTGTGTCACCGCAAAAAATAAGAAATTTATTAATAATAAAAATTAAATTAATTATTTTCTGCAAATTCAATTGTTTGTACAGGCACATATAGAATATTAAAATATAATCGAAATTTCGTATAATCTGATACATACATATAAAAATAATTCCGCTCTTACATTTTATTTCCAGGATAGGAAAATCCACGTCACACGTCTCTCAAGTTGCGTGATTAAGGGAACGTGTCCCAGGGTTATGGGTTAATCTAATTTGCATTTTCCAAGGTTTCTTGGAATATTTATGTAGATGAAATTACTTAGTGTTATACATGTAACTAAATGTATGATATTCATATGATGTTGCGGAATTATGTTTTGAAGAGATACCTCTAAATAAAATTCTTTACAAGGATTAATCTCGTCATGATTATCCTCTCGCTCTAATCGAATTAACGTTGACTCGAGACAATAAGTATGCATGTTTTTTATAAATCTGTATCGTACAAGATTTTCTTTACACATGAAATTTATTGTATGATGTAATAATGTGATGCACGATAATTTTTTTCGATTATTTTTAAGCAAAGTAAATTGCAAAATTTACATCTATTAAGATTATAATAAAAATACAACCTAATTGAAATAATATAATTTTGTATTATAAAAATTTTCCGGAGTATTATTAAATATATATAAAAAAAACTTTTAATAGATAGAATTTTAAAAATTATAAAAATTATAAATAATTCATATTTTACAGCCAGAAAGAGTATTTAATCTTCGCACAAATATTAAAAACGAAAAGAAAATTTTTAAGTTTATGAACCGAAAGATTTTCTATTTATTTTCTCAACAAAGTTAATTCATACATTCGCGTAAAATTCGTTCATAAAATAGCATGAGGAAATTAGAATATCATATAGCGTATCGTATGATAACATGAGATTACTCTCTGATGCTCGCTTAAAGTTTCGTTAATTAAAGTTCAGATCTCTATGCGTCATTAACGATGCCTGGATAATCTTCTGTCTCTCCCTCTCTGTCTTCTTCTACTAAAACAAACTTAATCTATCACGCATACGCGTCGCGCGTGTGTTGTATATATATTTAGACCTCTATTCACTTTTAAAATGAACATGTTAAATCCACTAGTTTTAACACACTTTAGGTTTTATCTCTTCTCTCTACATTTATTTCTTCTTAATAAGATCTTTTATGGCTCTATTTTAGCCTTATAAAAAAATCTATTAGCTCACTTCCTACTTGAAAAAAATTCATGTTTTATAATATGCAAGATATACATATTTCCCACGTTAATCTGTGCCTGAAATGATTATTTCATATAGTACTTTTATTTGTATAAATAATCAACTGCATAAATTAAAATTTTAATTTATAATTTAATTTTAATTTTAATTTATTTTTTTTTATTTATAAAACCGAGAATTTAGCAATTATCTTTCAAATAAAAGATTACTTTCTCGAAAGACTTTTGTATGTATAGCTAATCGTATCAATTTTTTAATCTCTTTGAATTTTAATTTATCAATTAGCTGATCCCTATTTAAATCTCATTCTTATGTATGTAATTATCGTTTAAAGTATCCATTCAACAATATATCATCTCGACAATATTCAATCTATTACGACGTATTTCACAATATATACATCGCACTCTGTATCGGATTTATTACAAAGTGAGTAATGTGCTGCCGTTACTTATATATTTCTATCCTTGCGTAATATATCGAACTGTTACACTCTCTCTGATTCTTCTCTCGAGTTTCTCCCATATATATTAGAAGCCTTATCGAATCAATACGAAATTTTTCGCAAAAAGATTCATCACTTGCGCCGAATACAGACCGGTGGAGAATAATATATATATATATATATATATATATATATATATATATAATTCGCGTATATTTTTCCCGGCAATTTCCCTCGCTCCTGGCGTCACACATAGTTCACGGTGCTGTAGGTATATCGGAAGCCCTTACGCAGAATAACACGTTATATACAATAATTTATGAGCAACGAGAGAATCGCTTTCTCCGACGAGCTATCCGAGACCAGGGCAATCTGTCCTCGTCTCGTTTGCACGTTGGGGATGAGGCTGCGCCACTTTTCCGGAAAGAAGCGACTTTTATTGTCGCTTGTACTTAAACGCCGACATCTCGATGTAACAGTAACGTGTGTCGCTAAACGTGCCCGCGGCGTTCCATTAGGCTTTACAACCTTCGAGCAGTAAAACGCTGAGGAAACGCCGCTCGTGTCGCTTGAGAAAGAGACGAAACAGCTGACGCGTCTCGTCGGGGTGTGTCACTGCTCTCTCTCTCTCTCTCTCTCTCTTTCTCCCTTTACCGAGTCCCCGAAGTGCATCCGGAGAGAACATCCGCGCGTTTAATCCTACCAGAGATATCGAGAATATCGTCCCTCGGGAGATGAGAAAGAGCCCCTCCTCGTACGTGACTCGGTGCCCGCACGAAAATGGTTTGCGTAAAGCGGAAGAGACGTTTCAGCGGAGCAAAAAGTTCCCGTTCCCGGGGCGAAACGTCGTTTAACAGCAGATTACGAGATTACAAATTCTCTTAACCCGATATATTGCGCGATTTTCCTTTATGTCGCGATATCTCATTTCTTTATCCTTTTGCTGAAATTCAGACTTGACATACATATTTTCAGTAAATGCATGTGTGCCATCCCCTTGATAATCGTCGTATTATATTAAAAAAAAAATAGGAAATTGGAAAACCGCAATTTAAATTTTAATTTACAACTTATAACTAATTAAACTTTCGCGTGATGGAAAATCGAATTTTTACTCGACCTCGAGACAGGCAAATAAGTTAGTTAAACAGAAAAATTTAATTTACGCAGGGCGAGTCGCTAAATATTTTCCGGAACATGAAAGATTCAACCGGCGAAATTCACGATTACAATTTGCTGCACCAAAGGCTACAACGTTCATCGGAGAAGCGTATTTTACATTTATTTTTATTGCTACAGAGTACCATGTAATTCGAAATGTTTGCAGACTCGCTGGTCCAGAGTTATTGCCCGCAGCTTTCAATCGCGTCAGCGCGGCAACGAAGCGTGTATCAACACACCCGAGATTCGAAGAGTCGGATTGCTGTATCGTGGGATGTATAGGATGAAATTTGTCTGTCCGACAAGAAAGGATAAGGGTAGGAAGACAGAGATCAAAAGCGAGAAATAAAGCTGAAATGAAGGTGAACCATACAGAGAGGGGAGAAAGATCGCGAGGAGAAGGGGAGAAGAGAAAGACTTTCGCGATAGAAAGAACCAAAGGGGTGGCGATGGGGATGAGAAACGGAGAGAAAGGGAGAGAGAAGAATATGAAGCCGAGGGTCGCGTAACAACGCTGCGAGAGAGAAAGAGACAAAGGGGAGGGACGTAGAGCGCGGAGAGTGGAGGCCAGCAGCGGAAACAGGGGGTGGAACACGGGCGAGAGGAGAGAGAGCCCGAAGGGGGTGGATCGGTCGGGTCGTGTGTTGCGGGCTGCTGCGGCTCGGGCGCGACAGTTCTGCTCCGGCCACCGGCGGTGGATTTTCGCGGGAGCCTCGCCGCGAGAGGACCAACCCCGTACGATAAGGGAGGGTAGCAGGGGGGAGGGAGGGTAGGAAAAGGCGCTCTCTCTCGCGATCCGCGCGCCCGTAACCTTCTCGTCGCGGCCTCCGGTTGTCCTCGTTGCGACCAGTGAGCGGTCGCGGAAACGTGTTTCCGCGCGCGAAGAGAGGAGTCCGGTGGTGGTGGTGCTGCTGCTGCTGCTGGTAGAGGTGGTGGTGGTGGACGGCGCCGAAGGAGGGGAGGAGGGAGAGGGACAAGGCCGGAACGCGGCTCGAAACGACCGAGACCGGACCAGGGGATCAATCGGCGACGGCATGAGGAAACGCCTCGAGGCGCGCACGACTGCTGCTGCTGTTACTGCTACCGTATCATCCCTAACGAGGCCAGAACGCTGGTCGCGTTACTATCGAAGAGCGCGATGAGCACCGAATTCGAACGCTGACAGTTCCGTCTTCTCTCGCCCTGTCTTCGGGACCCGATCTGTCTTCGTCGTCGCGCGGGACACGATAAAAGAAGAGACAAAAGGCTTAAGCAAAACAAACGCGGACAAAAGGATTCTAAAGAGAGCTTTCTAAGGAAAAATTAACAAAGCATGTAATATGCTCCAAATATATAAATATATATAAAAAAAAAAGTATTTATGCGCAACAAAGAAAGACTGTTGAACACTGATGAAATTAATTGTTCGAAGATAGATATATAGATATAAAAGGACGGTGAGACAAGGCCTTGCGAGATAACTGCTGGACCAGAGGAAGAGAATAGCGCGATTTACGGAGAGAAGTTGAGAGAAAAACATTCTGCGTGGAGAGAATCTCGTTGGAACGCGAATTCGCGCCCTCGCGTTTCTCGGTAGAGGGGCGGATTCGCCCTCGCCCTTTCCCTCCCCCCCTGCCGTAGAGGGGGAGAAAAAGCGCGCCAGGGGTCACCAGGACGGTAACTGGGACACCGCGGGTCGACGCGATCCTAGTTTCGGGGACTGCGCGTCCCTTAACCTTTGCGGGTGCTGAAACTGCTGAACACGCGCTTCGAATACCCAAGTCGGCAAGTTTATCCCTTAAGAGATCACAAGAGAGAAAAAGAAGGAGAAAAGAAGGTCGAAGTCGTTCTCTATCGACTTCGCGATCGTCAACGTTATCTCGCATTGGTTTACGTAAACATTAATATATGGTGGTATCGATATAATTGGGTGATATATAATATCGTACACGGTGAACTCCTCCATCCCTATAACGTTAATCTCGGAGCAGCGGAAAGAGCGATTTAAGCTGAAACGCAACAAACCGCGTTCCAGCACCGTCCGACACGCCGGAATAAATAAATATATATATATATATATATTGTATAATTCGGGGAGGCAGCCCGAATTGTTGTCGCTAAGAGTACAGGCAAAAATAATTAATGCGTTCGATAATTAATGAAAAAGATGCGTACGCGCACGCATACGTATATACGGGTACACACAGACACGCACACACAGACGCGGAACAACGCGCGGATCTCTATATTAGATGTACATACATGTTGCAAATCTATTTAAATACATCATAGATGTATATATAATATATTATATATGTGTGTTGAACCTTCATAGGTCTAAATCACAACGTTGAAACGTTACATAGTATATCACGTTACGCGATTCTCGATAATTAAATAATTCGAGACTACACGAAGAGAAAGAGAGAGAGAGAGAGAGAGAGAGAGAGAGAGAGAGAAGTATACATTTTAAAGAAATAACACTCGCGAAGGGGAAGTTGTTAAAAATTGTGCAACTAAAGAGAAAAAAAAAGACAAAGAGGCGAAGAGAAGTTATTTATGGTTACAAAGCAGTGAGAGTGAAAGAGACGAAAATAAAGTACCGTGAGACTCGAGCGGTCGTCTCTGTTAACCAGTTCGAACCAATCTTTATCGATCGATCAAACGATCGAAGAGAAACTGCCACGAAACATTTGCCAATTACGTTAAAAAAAAATAGAGAGAGAGAGAGAAAAGAGGAGAAGAAAACAAAATAATTTACAAGATTCTCTCAAACGTCAATGCGCGCGAATAACTCGCGCGAGTCCACGGTGCTCAATTAGGCGTAATAAGTACAAAGACACGCGGGCCTGCAGAATTATTTTTTTCTTCGACCGAGGTGTGTGTGTCATCCCTCTCAAGCACATTAGTGAATAAGCGCATCGAGTCTGTCCAAAAATCATCCCCCTATTCGGGTGAGGAATCCCCGATCCCTAAAGACGATCCTAAAATCTACCTCAACGACTATATCGGCAAACGAAATCAAGTCCCATATACTTTCGAGCATATAACTTCCTTGGGCAAGAAAATAATAATCGACGAAAAACAAAAGAAAAAAAAATAAATCACTCTTGCGAAAAAAATCACTCGTCCAATTGAAAGTCCTAGAACTTAAAAAAAATCCTCCCTTCTCGCTACTTCTCGCATCCTGTCTCTTTACGCGCGAGAGATTAAATCGCGTTAAATCGCAGCTTCGTTACTTTGTAATTTTCGCGTCGTTGGTGTTCCTTATTTTTTTCTTTCGGAGAGGGACGCATGAGGGAAGGAACTTCGGAGAATAAAATTCCTAAGCCCTAAGCGATGATCGATACAAGCGTCGCCCCGCGTGCGAAATCGTTCCTCTGATCGTCGTTCGATAGACAGTCGTTCGCGCGATAAGGACAATCGTATCACGCAGTATCAAAGGTATCTGTCTTGGTCCTCGGGATCGATTGCATGCGGACGATCGGGCTGTCAAGTCGTTGTGACCGTCGCGTCGTCGTCGTCGTGCCGTCCCTCGCGAAGCAAGGTGGTGCTATGCTCCATCTCACGCGGGTGCGCGTACGGGATAATGCTGGCGGCGAGAGATGAGATGATAGACCGCCAGGAAGAGAAAGAGAGAAGAAACAGCTGCACCGCGGGACGGAGAAAAGGTGCCATCGCGCCAAGAAAGACGCACAGCCATGTCATGGGAGTCTATCTCGTCCAGGGATTACCTCGGGTAAGTGTTATCGTTCACCACGACCGGAAATGTGACAATAGCGAATTTTAAATTGGAAACAAATTAGTTATAATTAATCGAGGTAATTAATTTAGCGAAAATCGTAATATAGATGTGTGTATTTGAATTAAAATTAATAGCTAAACATATAGTAATACACTGCGTAGTGCTAAAGATTAGTATTTATATGATTTTTATTCGTATTTTCACTGTAATAAGATTACATTCTGTTTCTATCAGCTGATTCACATACGACGTAGAGACAGATAAAGATACGTGTGTCTGCCTTCGTAATTATCATTTTTTTCTATTTTTTTTTTTTTTTTTTTTTAAGATCCGGATTTGCAAATTTCGATATAGTTATTTATAATAATTGCTATGAAATAATAAAAATATATATTATATATTAGATATTAAATATTTTGTTAATTTTTCACATTTTTGATTGCGCTTTGTTAGTTATTTAATTATTGTATTGTATGTATCAAAATAAGCAATAATTTTTTATCGATAAAATTACTGTATACTACATGTATTTAGAATGAATATTTACATAAAACGCTCGGAACTACTAAACATATATTTGCTTGAAATATTAAAAGAGGTAGGTACCACATTTTTTCGAAAGAAATAAAAAATAAATTGTTGGCTTTCCACACATGCATTTACATTAGAATAAAAACGAGAAAAATAGGAGCATGCTAAAAAAGCTCTCTCAGAGTTATAATCCATTGAAGTCGAGGGTTTCCGTTTTTTTTCAAGGCTTAAAGTACATACAAAAAATTAAAATGCGATAATACGTACAAAAAGTAACATATTATTTATGTTATTATTATAATTGTTAACATTAGTAGTATATCTTATAATATTTTAAACTTATAGAGAGAGAGAGAGAGAGAGAGAGAGAATAACGTTTTAACTTTAACACTATATTAATGCAAAAAAGTGTAGGAGAATTTTTTTTATAAAACAAATTATTAATAACATTAAGATTTAATAAAACAAATCACTCTATTTAATAAATATACCAAAGGAGTAATTTAAAAAATTATATTTTTGTCTATTTTCAAAAAATTCATATTTGATATTTCGAGAAATCACTAACAATAAGATAGAACATAATACGTAATTTATGGTAATTATTTATGATACAATGATAAATAATTAGGTAATTATCCAAGAAAAAAGTCCGCGTTTTTTTATATATAAATCAGGAGGTAATAATGTAGATATAATGTCCGCCCTACATTTCGATAATGATGGTAACAATGAAGTATAATAATATTATAATTACGAGCTACCGCGGATAGATAGGTCACGATGGACGATAATTGCCGTACAGCTCGTACGAACATAGTTACGCAATGTAAAAACCAATCCATGCTTCTCGTAAAAGCGTTTGGTAGAAATGTTATAGTCGCTATTCTCACATTTTATCCAACAAAAGTTTGATCGCTGAATTGTAATTTACTCTAGTAAGCTGGGATTTAATTAGATATATTCCAGAGATGGTGCGCCTAAAAGAATAAATTCTGCGATTTATCTAATCCAAGTTGAAGGCAAAAAATTCCATTTCATTGTGTTACGCGACCGCACAAATCCCAAGATTAAATATAATTATATTTGTTCCATATTTTTTGTCACCCATTCTTCGATCGACGTTATAACGTTATTACGACATTAAGCGAGGGGATGATGCTTAAGGAAAGCGAAAGATGTACGATAAGGGGGTAAGTTTGCGAGAGCAGATACGCCATGTATACGTATTTCGTTGATCGACCTCGACGCGCGGAAGAGCCAGGGGATGGTTCGATTTTCCACTTAGAATCGCAACGCCGTACCGTATCTCGTAGCTCGTAAATGGGTCAGCAAAAGAGGTCGCAGGTGCCTCGCCCACCTAGCAAACGTAGTGGGAAAGCGATAGAGTGTCGTATACTCTTCGCTCTACACGATATGCGGACTTGTATACATACACAGAGCAAGAGAGAGAGAGAGAGAGACAAACGCGTACGCATATATGCGCGCGCACAGGCACGCGACTGTTTTGGGGAAAACTTTAACGAGAATGGGGAGTGTGTAATTTGCGATAGAGGGTGAGATTCTCCCTCATGGGACTTCCATCAAGGCTAGTCAGGCACGAGATACTTTTCTCTCGCAATCGTCTACTTTAATTAATCCTAACGTCTCGAACGTGGTCGGTAATTAATTCTCCCCAATGTAATGCTTCTCGGCAGGAAAAGAGTAAATTTTATTTGGTAGATTCTTCGCGCGCTGAATATATTAATTTTAATTTGTCAAACGAATTATTAGTCGCAAAATATATTTTTAAAGATGCGTTTATTTATAGGAAAACGGATCTCTGTTTAAAACGAGCTTGACGAACGGAAGGAGCACAAGAATGTTGATTCAATGTTCTCGTTGAAACAGGGTGTTATCTAAAATGTAAAAATCTATTTCGCTCGGTATTCCAGTTTACAAAAGAGGGCCGACATAGTTGATGAAAGGGCGAGTCAGTCTCCTGTAGTAGAGAGTTTTGCGGTATCTCGGGCAGAATTGGAAAAAAAAAAAGAAATACAAGTGGATTTCAGTTTTCTCGGATATAGAGCAACGGTCGCATTGCGGTAGGACAAGAGTAGATAGGTAAGAACTCGTGATTCTACACACAGGGTGTCCCAGGCATACACATCTTGTCACCTTTTACCGCGAAACGTTTCAATACGTAATCAATTTTTTTTATAAAAGAGTAATAAAAAATCTGTAATTTTTATTATAAACAGTGCGAAAAAGGTTGATTTTTTAATTTAATCGTAGCTACGCAAACAGGTAATAAAAATTTCATTGTTATTTAATTTCTTGTAAACGCACCTTTAACAAGATTGCTTCAAAAATATATCAAATAATTAATAGAAAGGTTGCTTTGAGAGAGAAATATAATGTGTTCATAAAATTTTTCCAAGAGATTGAAGAGATTGAAAAAAAATTGATTTAAATATACGTAAGCGAAAACTGCTGCGATAAAAAGGAGGATGTGTAGGATACCCTGTAACCTATATATACACCTTGTAACTTCCATAATGCGCAGTTTGCAAACTCAAACCTCCGGGATGGCAGCCAAAAGCGGTTTATCTCGGCGCGCTCTCCTTCCGTTCGTCCTAGAAATAAATTAAGAGTCTGCGCATGGAACCTGCGGGAGGTCAGTTGCCCGCATCCATCATCTAACATAGACGTTTGACGTGAGCTGTGAGCTTTCGAGATATTGACCAGAATGGGGGGATGGGAATTTTCATCTACAACTATGATTTAGTCATTTTGCCGAATAGAGCAGAACGTCAGATCAACGTAGAATGTTAATGTTGGAAACAATTTTTGACAGTATCATTTTAAAGATTACATATTCTAATCGTATTACTCGGTAATTTAACGTTAACATTTTTTTAGCTTATAAGTTGTAAAAAATAATATTTTAAATATACACACAGTAAATATAAAATATAATAAAATTAAATTAATAAAATAAATTATATTTTTGCAAGAAATTTTTAAAAAATATAAATATTGAAGAAAGTCTAGCATATATATTTCAAGTTTTCTTTCTATCGCGAGATAATATTAAAGTTTCTTTTTAATTTATAACTTATAATGTAATTTTACAAAGCATACTAATTTACTTTATAAACTTGTATCGTACTCTTGCGCGAGTATCGAAAAGAGATTACTGTTCCTCTTTGTTATATACAGCAGGTATAAATCACACTCAAGCGAGAGAACAATTTTGGAATTTCTATAGAACTTATGCGATCAATGTTGTGAAAATATCGCATCGCGCTCGGTTACGTCTTCTTTAAATTCCTCCCATCGGATTTTACGGCGGGCATGAAATTCCACGAATATTCGAATCAAGCACCCTTAAATAGGTAGCGATAATAATCATCGTTCAATATACAAACAAAAAAGCAGTCGCATATGCATTTGTACGTATGCACAGGTATGAAAGAATAACTACTTCTTATATTATTAAAATCGTGCAAATTGAAAAAGTTGAATCAATCGAAACAATTTTGATACCGGGGTATAAATTACGAGTATTATTATATATTATTTATATTTTATATTTTGTATTTTGTATTTTTCAACGATATAAATTAATATTATATATAGATATTTGTTATTTTTTAATAATATTTTTAAATCGTTCCACAATATTTGTGAAATATTTATGAAATGATTAATACTTTGAAGAGAATTTTAGTCAAACTCGTATCAGACGGATGAACGGAAATGGAGTGATTAAAGCGTCAAGCGGCTAATATAATTGTACGATTTAGCTCACAAATAAAGGATTAATATAGATTACGGCAACATATACATTGATGTAGATTATCGAATGGTTGCAGCGGATCGGCGAGTCATCAGCTCTCGGCGACCGCGCTGCTGGGTAGCCCTGATGGATCGAGACATCCACTCGACGTCTGCGAATTTACCGAAGAGGATTACCGGCACCAAAATGGCAATGGTAGTAATGGCCATTACCAAAATGGCAGATCGGGCACTGGTATATGGGAATGTCTCATAGGTTGCAGGAGACGGTTCGATCAACAATTAGCCCGAAGGAGGGTAAGTATCCCACAACATGTATATATCCGCTCTTCCTAAGCCTCTTGAGAGGAATAGGAGGAAGTTCGAAATGAGTTGGTTTGAATTTCGCAGAGATAATACATTCGATACTTGAGAATCTTATTATGAAAATTGTAAGAAAATGTTAATTTATCAATATTATTATACAAATAAGATAACAAAAAATATAAAAAGTATATAAATAAGAAAATATAAAAAATATAAATTTCTACATTCAGCAAAATTATGCGTTCGAAATTTTTTTGGTAATTTATTAGGATGCGATCGATTAAATAAAATATTAGAGATGGGACAGATGTAATATCGCGGTAACTTATTACGTTCCAAGATATTTTACTGCACGCTTCTCACTTCTATTCAGATATTAATTTATTAATAAAGCTCTCACTTGGAAAGGCGCGTGCCAAGTATTATCTCGAAATCGCGATCATAATTTTAGACAAACATCGCGCTTAGAAGCGAAATTGGCCGCGCGCCACAACAACACTTACCACGTAATATTAATGGTCCTACAAATTAATTTAATCAACCAATTCTTTAAACCGTTTGCTCCTGGGCGCCGTCGTCGAACGGCGGGTTAACGTTCTCAAAGCAATTGGAGGAGCGTATATATTAATATGTCAAACGAGCAACAGTATCTCGGTGGTTCGCCTTTCAAGCAACCACCGGTAAGCCATGACGGTTGGCTGCATAACGAAGCATATTTCGCGGACGAGGAGCAAGCTTTATCGGTCACTGTCAAGTTCACGATGTGCATGCGGTACTTCTGGTCACGCTATCCACCACTAAAACCGACTGTACTAGGTGTTTATCGTTTCCGGTGCGAAACTTATGATTTCGCGTTACACATCCGACAGTTTATATCCACGACATTCTCTTTAAGCAGTGACAGACGTAATTTGTGCTCCCGTCTTCGTCGAAGCGAACGACGATAACTCAACCGTGTTTCGATTTTGACGAGATTTAAAGAAATGTAAAACTTGTCTATTGTGTTGATTTATAGAAGAATGCATCTTTTCTTTTTTTAATTTTTTTTTTTACAGAAATATAACTGCGAGAAAAATTAATATTTACTTTTCAATTATTGAAAAAATCGCTAGTTTCTATTATAATGAATTGTGGATATCTAAACGAGGAATAATCGAGGCTAAGTCCTATTTTCTCTACTATAGTATTATGTTAACGATCATATAAAGACTGAGGTTCATTCCCGCAAGTTCGTTCACTCACGCAATCTCGCATGCAACGTTAAATTTTCGTTGACACAATATTATTAATACCATTGCTCTCAATATTTCTTAATGCTTCCCCCTGCAAAACATCGTTTTACTTTGTTATGATAATGGTAACTTCGTTATGATAAGTATGTATAATAAGCAGGCAGTATCATAAATATCCTCGTCCCATTAAAATTCTAAAACAGATAAAAACTGTCTCGCGTCTGGATATATTTTTACGTGCCTTAAGAGGCTATTTATATTTTATCATAGAATTTAATCTGCTACATACACACACATACACAACAGGGACAAAGTTCATGGTCGAATCGATACGACCTTCTACCTCTGCATTGTATTATCTACGCTAAGGCTTATTGCTGCGTGATGAAGACCACAACATGTCAACTTCTTCCTAGTAGAATCATCTATCATCTAAAGCTCGTTTTACAAGACATATAATAAAACTGTTGCAATAATATTTATCCAGCACAAACAAATTTATCCAGCACACAAGCAATAATTTTAAGTAAATTAAATTAAAAATGCAAAGTTATACATATATGTTTTATATGCTGCATCTTTCAGCTATATAAAAATAAATAATTTAGTGCCTTTCAATTTTACGAATTATTACGCAATGTCATTTAATTAAACCGTTAAATCAAATAGTGATTTAAAAAGAAATTTCGTGGAATTTAAAATGTCATTTATGTTCTCATCCATTTAAAATCTTTTTAATTTGTAATATCTCTCTGACTTTGTGGAAAGAAAATGCGAAATTAATGTTTCAGCTTGAGAAAATAATTACAAAACTATGAAAACCGAGTTATATTCAAATTTTGCAAAATTGCATACAACGAGCTTTACACATACACGTACACAATATATAATTATCGTTTTATAATTATCTTCTATTAAAATATTGTTATACTATATTAATAGCGCGCGCAATTTCCTCTTTGACTCGCATACACCCTTATGGACATCGCATTTTCGCTCGAGGGGACCTAAGATTAATTCAATTTCAAGGCTGATCGTGTCGTCAAGTCCATGGTTGAATTACGAGAAGAATACGCGGGATATTGAATAATAAATAGTCTAAGATACAAGGGCGTGTGCGATCGGTGGAAATTCAAGGACTCGCGAAGATAACGAGATGTCAAGTCACGTGACGACAAATTTCAAGCACGAGTAATTTTAAGGAAGAGCGATAAATATGATTAATTTACGATACATTTTCTCCCCCGTCTTTGACGTCGTTGCACGCTCGGTTAATTAAAGGAAGACTTATTTAAAGGAAGACTTGTGTCAAGTCGTCGCGTCGTAAACACAATTTATCGTCACGCGCGATAAATTAGACACAGTATAAGGTGTGCGAATCGAATCCGTGCTATTTCGTGTGTCTCAGGTGGAGCAGGGTTTGAAATTGTATCGGGCTCATAAACAGCAGGCTGCGGTTAGGAAGTGGAGGGGTGCCCTGAAGAGCATCAGACACCGCGAGGATAAATTCGCCCTCCTCGGATATCTGTACCAAGCGTACATGGATTGGGGCAAATACAGGTAGATTATACATAATTTAGCAAGCTGTAATATACGTGTATACCCAGAGATTGTGTGTTTCTTTTTCTTGGTCGCAATTGTTCGCGTGTGTATTTAAAGTGAAACAAGTCGAGAGTTACCCTGTGCGCGTTATTAAAAGTAAACTAGAGGAAAGTAGGACGGAACGAGGTAAACGGGTCAAGCCATGTGTACTTGTTTAACTTCGCTAAAGAAATATTACACAAGTGTATTACAAGTGTATAATTAAAGATTAATATCTATATTTAAGAATATAGTGACGAGCGTTCAAACTTGTTCGTTTAAATTTGTTAAACTTAATCGTATAAGGACTTTAAATTGGTTCGAATATTATTGCTCGAAAGGAGAAATTCTTGAAAGAAATCTTTAAAATTTTAAATGTTTTGAGAGAAAGTCTTGAATATAATCTAGATAATCTTTTCTTATATACATATATGTGAATAATATTTCAATATACTAAATATATATATTCTCTGAAATGTTCAAGTAGATAATAAAATCAAGAGAAAAAATATATTGTTTATGCAAAACATAAAATCTTATTTAAATTTATCTCTTCTTTTATGAATTATATTTCTTGCTTCAGAAAAAAATTTTGTATCGATGTTAAAATATTTATTGATAATTTCGATACTGATGAGACTATTTACTTTCTAATTTTGCAACACTTTGAAAGATTTTTTTTCTATTTATACATAAGTTTTTATAATTTGTAATTTATAGATTGTAAATTAAACCAAATAGAATCATATGTTAAATATCCATTAAATATTTGATATCTTTCTAGAGTAAAATATGAATTTTTTTCTACATGACATTTTATATTATATTACTATATTGTAAGAATAATATTGATTTCTACAATTTTGTGAAATCATTCAAGATTTTCAAGAATTTTTCTAGGCTTCAAAGAATATTTGAAATAATTCGAAATATATTCAAAGTAATTTGATGTCTGATTTTGATTCCATCGCTACCCACATCTTATGAAAACAATTCAATGTTAGCTTTATCCAGTTTTATTCTCATTTTTTTATCTCCACATTCCTCTAAAAAAATATTACTCTTTTCGATAATATAATTTCGTGATTCTTGCATCGCCGTGATTTCTCTCCCTTCAGGGACAGCATCGAATTCGGGAACAAGCAATTATGCATCTCGGAGGAGCTGGATTCACCGAACATGCGGGCGGAAGCATATTTGAACTTGGCCAGGGCACACGAGAGATTAGGCGCTCTGGACAGAGCGTTAGATTACGCTCGGCACAGGTTTGAGAGCCTCTTTAATTCATTACACAGCTTATGTAAATGGCGTAATATAAAACCCTCCGAAAGAAATTATTCGAAAATATAGACTGTAATACACACATATAAGCGACTAATATTTTTTCGCTATGAAATACATCGTAGTTTAATTAATAAATTGTAAATACAAATCGGAATGTATCTAATCGATTCTCTGAAAATTTGAAATTTGAAGAAGAAGAGGCCAATTTCGTATCGATTAGGCCAACCTAACGTCCTGCTGTGTTGACGATAATTTTATGGACTACTTTTATTGACACTCTGTGTATGCATGTGTATGCATGTGCATTAATATTCATGATTTTGCATTTTCGCAGCTTGTATAACGAGTGCGATCAGTGCGCCACTGCTGGATTAGTTCACTTAACCGTAGGCAGAGTCCACTTGGAGTTAGCGGGATTCTGTAAAGCTCTGGAAGCGTTTCAAAGAGCCCACAAAATCGCCCACTCCATTCAAGATCCCTCTTTAGAGCTTCAGGTAATTAGGTCCCTTTGTCCGCTGCTTTTCTTTCTCGCAACGAGTATAAGCGCGCAGTGATGTTTTATTAATTAACAGACGGAACACATGCAGAAAAGTAATTAAGAGAAACAATGTTGACGAATATGTGTATCCGCGAGACGTATTTATCGTTTTGCCTTTTACATTCGATTAATCGTTTAAACCCAAACCCATTTGTTCGCTTGACACTGTCTGGAGATATTCGAAAAAAACATCGCGCGATTATTATTAATATCCCGAAAGAATTGCAAATTTTTTGCCCGACAAAATGGATGACTTTTCTCAGTCTGTTTTTAGAGATGCTCTTTCTATTGACCACCAAAGCAGGGACAATGTGCAATTAAAAAAAAAATATTGAATCGATCCCGCATCTTCACCCTTTCTAAATTTTTTATTTATTCATTTTATACTTCAATTCGTTTCATTTTCAGGTGTACGTCGGCCTGTCGGAACTCTTCTGCAGATTACAGGACGCGGACAAGAGCGCGAGATACGCCGCGAGAGCTTACGATCTCTCGAGAAGTTTACAACTAGGAGATCTGAATTCGCGTCATCATCGAGCGGCGTTATTACAAATGGCCTCGGCGCTTAGAAAAAAGGGAGAATTGGGCGACGCTCACGATTACTGCTCGGTAAAGTTTTAGTTGAGAGAGAGGTTCTTTTATAGGGACGGGAAAAAAACTTGGTCGAAAGATACGAAATCACCGTGGTCTCTTCAAAGCGATGAGACTTAAAGCGAAATGTTTTCCCGCGCGCGACATTTTTTTTTCTTTCAAAGATACTGACAATCTTTCCTCGAACCTACATCTTTAATCTCTCGTAATTTTTTCCCCTCTTAATTGCGCGACTTTATTTCCGCTTCGTCGAACATCCCTTTGAATATTTCCGAGAAAAAATGCTCATAATTGCGTAAAAAATAAATGTATCAAAGATGTTTCATCGAAGAAAGTTGCAATGACTAATCGAGATACTACAATATTATGATCTAACAGATTATATAAATTATTATTTACCACGTTGTGTACGCAGGAAGCTACGCGACTCTCGTTAGTTTCTGGTGATCAAGCCAGTTACGCCCGAAGCATCCGTATTATGGGAGACATTTATAGAAAGAAATCCGATATAAATGTAAGTAATTATATATCCATGATAGTTTGAATTGTCTTGGGCCTTTTGCTTAGCTTGTCCGTATATAACTTTTTTCTATAATTTTTTTCTTTCATATTTTCACACCATTGATTATCCCGCATTAACTAATATAATATAAAACAATTTATATATCAATGCAATTCTCATATACGTTCATACAATATAAATATTTTATTCTAAAAGCGCGATTGATGGTGACGCTTGAAAGCGAGAAAAACTTTCTCTCTCTCTCTCTCTCTCCCTCTCTTTTTCTTTGATATATAAAGACTTAAAACGGCATGTGATCGTATAATTGGAAATGAAGCTAACATATTTACTTGCATATTGTGTCGTTTGTAGAGATAAATCTTTTTTTATCGGCGTTCACGGCAAGTATTATATTATATAACGATGCTATCAAAACCATTCACAGCCTCATTGTATCTTCTAA
The DNA here is from genome assembly GCF_030444845.1 of Prenolepis imparis. Lineage (NCBI taxonomy): Eukaryota > Metazoa > Arthropoda > Insecta > Hymenoptera > Formicidae > Prenolepis > Prenolepis imparis. The sequence goes on along the minus strand of NW_028141169.1, from coordinate 1,229,483 downwards.
CATTGTTATGTACGGGCATTGTCATCGACGATGAAAAAAAAAATCATAATAACTGGAGCGTTCCTTTGCATGTCACGTATGTTACAAAAGCGATTTTAACGTTGTGTCACGCTTGCAACGCATGCCGCTTTTATTTTATTTCGTCGCTACGAAACCCTTTACAAATCCTGTTAAAAAGCGAGCAGAAGTTCTTTATAAAATCTGTCCATCTATTTTGAAATGGGGGCAAAATATTAAAAAGTGATATTTCCTTTATTAAATTTTAAAATGCGTTTTTTAAAAAATGAGAATATATATAATATCACTTTATAATATAACTTTGATCAATTTTAAATTCATATATTCTCATTTACGCAACTGTTAATGTGATAAATGTCCAATTAATTTCGCGTTCGTTAGAAATTAATTATTTAGAAATTTATATATAATAATGTGTTTTTTATAAACAAACAAAAATAAATCAATAATAGATGAGAAAAATACATGAAGATTATAAGTTTACAATCTGTAACTCTGAAATAATCTTTTACTGCACACACATTTGGGGGGGCTATACATTTTAATTAAATTTAATTAAAAATATAAAGCGGTTCTCCAATAAGCAGATAATGTTTGTAATCATTCTAATAATTTATGAAGTTACACATTATCGTGTTTACACATGTATCTACGTCATATATTAAACTGGGTTTACTCTGACACATATTTGTATACATGATAAAATAATATTGTGTATCGCGTGTCAAAGATATTTCGAAATAGAACGGACGACGCGTTTGCGTAACATCCTCATTTTTTAGCTGCACGGATGCATGTATAATTGCGCTTCCGCAGGCGCGATAGAGTAAAGAAATACGCTTGTCGAACTTAAAATCTGTCTTTTAGTTGGCGATCGCGCGATGCACATATAATTAGCCTTTAGTTCATGCATCGCGCACGCCGGCCTGTACGTCATGTCAGAGCGATAACATCGGTGAGATAAAGATGGACATATTGCAGAAAGCCTTCCGACAGTACGAGAGCGCGATGGGCTCGGCTGCAGCGACCGGGGATCGGTTGTGCCAGATGGAGGCGATGGACGGTGCAGCGAGATGCCTGGAGGCTCTCAGGCTGCAGCACAAGATATGCAACTGCCGGCCCCTCGAGTTCAATACCAGACTCCTGGAAGTGGCGGGATCAGTCGGAGCTAAGGTAAACCTGCCAATACGGATTCACTGCCCATCGTAGTTCTCGTACCGTACTTTTTCAGAGAAAAAAGAAACAGCAAGAAAGAATGACGCGAAAGGTGAGGAAGAGAGAACGAGCCCCGGAAAAGCGCGGTGTACTGTGAAATCAATTTCCATTCTTCCGTCAGACGTGAAAACTTGGAAATTTCTCTTTTTCTTTTCTCTCTAGTCTTCGAGAGATCGCGACGAAACTTGAAGTAAACGCGAGAAAGTTTTTCACTCGTCGAGTATGTCGTACGAATTGGAACGTATTGCCAAATGGACAAAGCTGATCTTTTTGATTTTAAGAATTGACTTGGATCTAACGTGGAGATACATACATCTATCTGTCATCGACTTGTTGTCAGATTTTAATCGAATAAAAAAAATATAAAGTATAAAATCTCGTAAAAAATGTGGAAATTATAATTTTCGAATTAAGAGTAGACAGTAATACTATCTATTATTAATTTGTTAGTCTGTCATGCTTCTTTTGTACATATTAAATCGAGATATTTAAAAAAAATTTTTTTAATGTTTGTACAAAAAGAGAGAGAAAGATAGAAGGATAAAAAGAAGAGATCTTTAATATACTATATTATATTATAATTGTAATATAATTAATATTGTAATATAATTTAATATTGTATTATAATATTATTATATATTATATTAAATTATTATATTATATCATAATTATTAAATTATATTATATTATAATATTACAAATATATAAAAGATAATATCTCTCTTCTCTTCTAATATCACTAATATCACTTTATGCGCGATTATCTGTGTGAGACATATACATTTAGAATAAAATTAAGAGTTAATAATTAAGGATCTAATTGCTTATAGCTCTTGGTGCGGACAGTCAGATCCAGACTATCGCGGATTTACAGTTCTTTGGGAGATGAAGAACAGAAAGGACACCACGAGAGATTAGCGATCGCGATGGAGGAAGATCTGGAATTACGATGCGGAAGCTGTAACGAGCCTTTTGGCCTGGACGCTGATTCCCTGGAGGCATTACCCTGCTCTCACATATTACACGCTCGGTAGGATACTTCGAAGATCTCGAAAATTATTGTTTTATAAGAACAATAAATGAACTAAAACGCTTTTAAAAATTCTGTAGAATAATATTTCGCCTTTTATTTTTCCCCGTAACGTTTGCAGATGCGCGTTTGATATTTTGAAGAGACGCGACAAGAAGAAGAAACGTTTATGTCCCGACTGCCACAAATCTGTCAGTTCACGGCTGTACCTGCATTGCGAGGATCCACACGGCATGAATACGTTAAATCATAGTTCCTTGAGCCTGGCGTCGTTGAGAGCCAGCAGCCTAGCAACACTTGAGGACTGTCACGCGACGAGTAGCGTTTAAAATAACACAATGGGATTTCTCGTTTTATTTTAACGCGTTGGTATCCGCATGCGATTAGAGATAATTTTAAGGATCATAATTCGGAAGGTAAAAAAAAAAGTCAACGGAAAGTAGTACGATGCAAAAAGATTTAATGGCAATAAAAAGTGCACGCCTCGATCCACATTGTCGAATAATTATATTTCCCACCCTTTCCAGCGCGAATCTCATGCATAAAATAATATAATTGAAAAAATTTAAGTCGATATTATTAGTCGACATTATTTTATAAATACTTTTGATATTTCTTATCATTCTACAAATAAACGATATTTATTATTAGTTTTGTTATTCATTATTAAATTGTAGTTATTTGTTATTATTACGTGAAATGTCATTATAAAAATTAAAGTTTTTGCATTTCTCTAAACAAGTAGATATAGAAATGCTCGTAGAAATTTAATATGATTGATTAATTATTAGTATGTCATATTTCTTCTTTTTTTTATTAAGAAATCCTAATTGCTATGAGACTCTGTTTTTTTAACGATTAGAATAAGATTATCTTCAAAATCTTTAATTGCACTTTCTAAAAATTATTTATCAAGAATATAATTTGAATTTAATATGTTTCATTGATGGAATATATATATTTCTTTCTCTCTTATCATACATATTTCTTTCTGTCTACTTATATCGAATGTTAAAATAATCATCCTTTTATTTTTAAAAGAAATGTTTTTTGTTAAATTGTTATTGCAAAATGCTAGTTTTACTATCCCTTTCTAAAAAAGGTATGTTATGCCTTTCTAAAAGGGCATATTAAAGTCGATTCTCGCAAATATTGTTGCCTCTTTTCCGCGATGCTGATTGTCTCAATTCGCGTGCGTTTTATTCGTAGCATCGAGAAGCTGCTATCGCGAGGGTTAATAGTTTCACAGTTTGAACAAAATAAAATAAAATAAAATAATATGTGTTTTAAGTAATATGTTATAATATACTTTAAACTCGATTAATATTTTTGACAGTTATCAGCTGATTTCTGTCAAAAAATATTAATCGCAGATAAGGCATTATAACATTATTTACAACATATTACTATTTTATATATTTTATAAAATATATTATTATTTTAAAATTTAATTAGCAAATTAACGCTTTATTAATATTTTTTGAAATCAGCTGATTAAAGCGTTAATTTCCTAATTAAATGTTAAAATAATAATATGTAAAAAATATTCAAATAGTACTATATTGTAAATAATATATATTATAATACCTTATCCGCAATTAATATTTTTTGACAGAAATCAGCTGATAATTATCAAAAATATTAATCGAGTTTAAAGTATATTATAACATATTATTTTATTTTATTTTATTTTGAACAAACTGTTAAACTACTATAACTTTCGCGATAACAATTTCTCGAATATAACGCACAATGCGAATCGAGACAGTCAATCAGCATCGCGGAAAAGATGCAACAATACTTGCGAGAATCGACTTAACATATGGCTCTTTTAGAATGGGATGTTATAATACTTTCAATTCGATTAATATTTTTGACAATTATCAGCTGATTTCTGTCAAAAAATATTAATCGTGGATAAGGTATTATAACATATTATTTAAAACACATTACTATTTTAATATTTTCAACATATTATTATTTTAAAATTTAATTAGCAAATTTACGCTTTATTATCAGCTAATTTCTATCAAAAAATATTGATAAAAATATTAATTTGCTAATTAAATTATAAAATAATAATATGTGTCTGAAGCTAGCGTATAATTTCGTGAAAACTCATAAATAATTAAGAGTTCTGACTTTATCTTCAATAGTAGAACTATTGAAAATAAAGCTCGAAGTTTTAATTATTTATGATTTCCACGAAATGAGACGCCAGCTTTATACACCTCCATTACCTATAAAAATGTTATAAAATAAACAATTTCTCACTCACCGATACGTGCAATAGCGAAGGTGTAGTACACAGCACATTGATCTGAAATCAAAATATTCAAATTATATATATATATATATATATATATATACATGTGTGTGTGTGTGTGTGGATGGCTGGGGGGGGGGGGGTGTATGTGTATGTGTACAGGGTGTTTTGAAAGCTGGAAACGATCGAATATCACAATGCAGTTTAGAAAAAAATGTTTTTATTTTGCATACCTCACAGTTATCCCGCTGTCACCCGATGCCTTCCCGGGCCTCCTCCTCTCTAGTCGATGGTAGGACGATGACACTCGCGAAAATACGAATAATTACGATCGCCCGACACTTTAACGGCACTCCCAACACGCGAAACTTTACACGGCACTCCCGACGCGACGCGTGCGATTCACGGTATTTCGCGTACATTGCGCAATGACAAAAAAACGATGCAAAAACTAAAACCGCACGAAGCAACGCCCGTTCGAGAATTTCGCAGCCAGTAGTCCCGCTGTCGCCTGATGAATCTCCGAGCCTCGTCCTCCTGTTAGTAAATCCTACCTGTAATAGCAAATAAAATACATATATATGGAGACTTAACAAATATAACAAAAATTATGTTTCTTAAAAGAAATTGTATATTTATTTTGCATACCTTACAGATGCCCCAATGTTGCCCGATGCCCTCCCCCGGGCCTCCTCCTCCTCTCTTGGTCCATTGGCACTCACGCACTCGCGAAAACACGAATAATTGCGATCGCCCGACACTTTACATGGCACTCCCGACACGCCGCGTGAATCGCACGCGTATATTTGGCGTACATTTTGCGCAATGAGAAATAACGATACGAAAACTATAATCGCACGAATCAAATCTGTTCGACACTCGAGAATGATCTCGCAGATACCTGTAACAAATAAAATAAAATATTACTATTTTAATTTTTCTAACATATTATTATTTTAAAATTTAAGCAAATTTTCGCTTTATTAATATTTTTTGACAGAAATCAGCTGATTAAAAAGCGTTAATTTTGCTAATTAATTTTTAAAATAAGAATATAAAATGTTTTAAATAAAATATGTTATAATTCCTTAAACTCTAATATCTTTGACAGTTATCAGCTGATTTCTCTCAAAAAATCAAGTTTAATCAAGTTTAAACAAACTTTATAAAAATATCATTCTTTTTTATATAAACGAGATTATGATAAACGAAATTATTACCTAACCTAATATGACGATGATATTATGCGTGCATATGACAAATGACAAGAACCACGTGCGGGCTCGTAGCAAACACGTGGTACGACAGTTCGCTGTTCACGAATTTCCTTTCACGTCGTCGAATCTGTTCGCGAATGCGAATTAAATGTGCTCTTAAATTTAAGGCGCGTTATGTACATATGTACACACATCTTTCCCGAACAAGCACGACGTACGACAACTCGATTCGCTCATGTACACCCGCCTTAAGCCACGACTGACGTTAGCCGCCACCAGGAGTTACGGCATGGCCGCCATGGCAGCTGATGCCCGTCGCAGCACTTGACGTTTGATCAGAACATGTCATTTTGCAGATATCATTTTCACAAATGGCAGACTCGTTTTTCGGTTTCGATACCACGCTCGGAGTAAGTATGCCCCTTGTGATTCCGCGCGCGAGGATGCGATTCGCATCCGATTCGACGACATTCGGATTCCAGCGAGGTACGCGAGCGTGAATCCCCTTCCCGATAAACAGTCGCGTCGCGGCATATCTGTACCCTCGCGAGAGATAAAAGATTCGATCTGCGGGGGGATCCACACCGTGTTATCCGGCGACGTCGTTCGAGACGGCGCGGATTCGCTCTCGATCGCGTCGACACTCTTCCTCGAAAATAACGAAATTATTACGCCAAGTGGCCCAACGGGGTTACGTCGGGTTAACCTCGTTTCTATTTCCCTTGCCCTAAAGGTCATTAACATCGAGCACGCAAATTCTCAATCGAAACTGCTAAATGAACGTATGCGTTGCATCTTAATTAGTCGAGTATAATTTGTTCAAGTCTCTCGCATTATGTAGGAAACATCGTTTCCAAGTGTAACTTTTAGAGTTTCCTTTTCAAAGATATTTTCCACGATTTAGTTTTTTATATAAATAAAATTGACGTATAGATACGTTTGTGTTTACTCTGTTAATAATTATTGTTTATTCGGTATTATCAGGATAACAATTTAGAGGATGGACTGGATTGTCCAATGGAGGAAGAGGAGCTTGAAGAAGAAGAGTATGACGCCTTGAATGATGAAACATTTGGCCCTGACGCGGCTATTGGTGATTGGGAGGAAGATCATGAGAAACTTGCCGAAATTACAGAATCAAATCGCCCACATAATCAGAATGCAACAAACAAAAAGGTATGCTGCAGATGTTCAAGACATATTTTTTAATATATTATAATACAGAATTTTGAGAATTATGGAAGAGCCTAATGAGACTACAGATTAGATTTAATTCTACAATATCATTAACAAACAACTTTATAACATATAAAAGTCACACCTTGATTTTTCTTCTATATATTGTTATATTATCTGTATTTTTAAACAAATAGACCAAAAATTTCATATATCTTATATGCCTTATATATTTCTTTACAGAATATTTCTAATATAGATATCGAGGATAATTTATCACATTTGGTATTGGATAAAGAAGGGATAGTCCCACGACCCGGTGTATGGGGTTGTCCTTTGAATCTATCTCCTCCTAAGGCTCAACCGCGGTTATCTTTGCCAACCTTAAAAAATGCTTGTACTGTGGAAGAACTGGAAAGGGGGCTTGTTGCAAATAGGCCACCTCCAGGTCTCAGTAAACCACAAATGCAACAACAGCAGAGGAAGTCCGAGGGATCACTTCTCTTTGAGGCCCTATCATTGAACGAGAAATTTCAAGTCAATGGTCTACCTCCAGCACGTTTCCCACCGGGATTAGGTCTACCTGGGGCCCATCCTATAGTTTTGCCCAACATAAGAGTACCGCATCCTCAATTGATGCAACCTCCTAGACTGTTAGGCTTAATTAGTAAGTATAATATTTATCATTCTTTAATATGCATATAATGTTATAGCACATATTAATATATATATTTGGATACATATGTGTGTGTGTGTGTATTGTATTTGTATAAAATATGAGTCTATAAGTATTTAGTAAATTTGAATAACTAGAAAATTTTTTTAAATCAAATATCTTTAATTATATTTAATTATATATCTTTAATTTTTTTCGGATTGCATTAATTTCTAAATTATATTGTTCTGCCATTAAAAAGTCATTTTACATATTTTTATTATCTCTATATGTCTGCTTTTATTTGCTATATGATTGTTTGTATAAAATATTACTTTGTTATAATATTTTGCACAAGTATAATACACACACATATACATATATATATTATGTAAAGAATGATAAATACTTGTGATGAAATGAATGCAATGAAATATTTCGAAACTATACCGATGTTGAAATATTTTTTGATAACAATACTTTCATTCACCAGATCAACCAGGCAATATGTTACGATATCCTCTACCACCGCATTTAATGTTATCACAACCAGTACCAAGGCAAGCCCTTCATGGTTCCTATAACTTTCCCGTAAGTTTCTCTTTTCCAATAAATATACAAATACATTATTGCAATTAAATTACTTTCACATTAAAATATTTTGTAACTAATTACATTGCAGCAACCACCACATCCTAATTTAGGAGGCCCACAATTTCTTCGGCCAGATCACATGATGCCTGCATTTCCTAATAACCAAGCTAATCATCAACAACACCAACATTCTTACTCACATTCAGGAAATCAGAGAAACCAAAACAGATCTTACTATCATAACGACCAACAAGCGGGACATCAACCATTTTTTAAGAACAATCAATATCCTCATCGTATTCATGACAGACCTAATCAGAGACCCTATCATCAGCATTACTCTCATGGCGTTAACGGTAATGCTTTGGGAGAGTTTGAACACGCAGGAAAACTTGCTATAAAAGCTCATGAGAAGCAATGGTTAATCAATATACAATTGTTACAACTTAATACAATTCAACCATATGTTGATGACCACTATTATATTGTATTCCTTGATAAACGGGATAAACGACATGCAAATCAAGAACAGAAGGATAAAAAACACCATAATAATAATGGATATCATAGGGATCATAGGTATGTGTGTTTTTCTTTTTTCCTTGTAGAATTATATTACATAATAAAAAAAAAAAAAAAATATAGCAAAGCTCATATTTCTTATATAAATTTTCTATATGTTATTTATATATAGATAATTATTATAATTATTTACATATTTTTATGAGTTCGTATTATTGTAAAATGTATTTTGATCTAAACAATCTATATGTTAATTTAATTAAAATAAATTGAAAAGATTCTGATATATAAATGCAAATTTAGAATGGAAACAGAGCTATTAATAAGAGCCAGCTGCAGAAATTAAGCACAACAAGCTTGTTATTAACTACTTCTGTAACAAGTAACAAGTTCTGTGACAAGTTTGTTGCGCCTGATTTTCATTAACCTATTTCCTGATTTTGTATTTAATTACAATTGTCTTTTCTATTTTCATAGAGATTGGGAGCCAACGTCTCAAGCTCCTTCAAGATCAGCGTATACGCCAGCTCAATTTGAGAATTCATTAGGCAAACTACATTGCAGTAGTGTAACGGCACCGCGCAAACTTATTGATATGGATGTCGTGTCAAATAACGATTCTCAATCTAATCCTCAATCACAACAAAAGGATACTAAAAAAACACGTCAATTGCTCCTTGAAATTGAAAGGGTATGAAACTTTTAACTATGACTAAAATAAATATTTCATATTCTTCATTAAAGCAATATTGTTCTTTAGCTGTATACGCTGCTATTCAAACTCGAGGATCTGAGCAATCCTATCGCTTCAATTCCTGAGCCGCAACAGCAGCAGGAAGGAGAAGCTGAGACAAATACAACTAAAACCGAACCAGAATTAATTTCCATGACATTGTCATGTTTACAACAATTAATACAAGATGATAAATTAGCTAGTATGCTAAGTATTCGAAAAGGAAAGGTACATTGATAAGCAGAAAATGAGATTGGATTCTTAATAATCATTGCCAATTTTAACTCGTATATCATATGTGTGTGTGTGTGTGTGTGTGTGTGTGTGTGTATGTACACACGTGTATATATATCATAAAATATGTGGTAGTTGCTGAAATGTAATATATATATATTACAATATGTATATATGTGTGTGTATGTGTGTGTGTTTGTGTGTATACACACATATATACATATATAAAATAGTGTATACACATATTTTATATATGTATATATATATTTGTATGTTACAGACATTATTACTGCGTTTTTTACCTCATCTGAATGTGACAGAATATAATAAGCAGTTGAGAGATTTGTGGACTGCGATATTTAAAGGATTAGCCGTGATAGGCCGTAGAGATTGTCATTTATTAACGGACTTTTACTCCGAATTTCGGAGATGGCTTAATGCTGTGAAAGATTTTGATACAGTACTGCGATTAGCAAGAGCGTTATCGGACTCGGCTACTCATCCCGTCAAAAACAACAGTTTAACTTTTGCTCTTATGAATAAGGTTGGTCAAGTAATTATTATGTGTTATAATAACCATGAATCTTTCTTAATAAATACGTTATACACACATCGTACATATAATACATATACACAGATTTCTGGTAAATTTTAATATTTTACTATTTTTTTTCAGTTTGGTGTATCTGCGATAGCAGCAATGCTCGAGCAAGCAGAACAATTATGCGTCACAAACGATTCCCTGCCTTCTGAATGGTCAAGTTTCATAGAAACAATAATTGAGATAACTGGTGATTCATCACCCTGCGTTACACCCCTTCAACCGATTGCTGCAAATACGCTCAATAAACATCTGAATCGGATTTCCAGTTTAAAGATAGAAAGGTATACAACGCTAGCGCGCTTGTTGACTGATACCAATTCTTTACGATAGTCTAACATTACAAAAGTTACATTTGGCGGTTTTTTTTTTTTTTTTAATTTCTCTTCTTTTAACGTATAAAAAAATATATATAAATTATGCTAAAAAAAGAATACATACAGACAAATATTTTAATATAATTACTAATGTTATCGCGAAATATCCACTGTGTATCATATTTCTGAATAGATGCCATGATTTTACAAAGTAGATTAAGTATCTGACGAAAGATATTTAAACGAAAATTTATATATATAAATAGAAATTCTGAGCATTTTCTGGTGCACAGTGAAGTTTCTTACTCATATATGTATAATATATATCATCTTTCATTGTATATTTTGTACACATAATCAGTTTTTGAACTGATAATTGGTAGCATCGGAAGAAGTCATTATATATTATATATAATATCAGAAAAAAAATTAACGTGCATCAGAGAGATATAGTAGAGTTGCATGCCAATAAATCATTTTAGAGTGATTTTTTAAAATTATAGTATTCTTGATTCTACTCTGTGTAAAATTGGTATCTAATATACAGCGTAAAGCAATTGAAATAATCATTTTGATTTATTTCATTAATAATGCATTGATTCATTTTTCATCATTTTCATCACAGAGACAAATCAAGATGGTAATTTCAAAAATGCGTTTACTGTATCAAACTGCACATCCTGTCTTCCCATGTTATATTTCGTATTTCTTTTAATTAACATGTATTGAAGCATTTTATATAACATATTTTATACATCTATAAAAGAACAGAGTATAATAAGTTCTTCTACCATCTAAATTGTTGGTCGTATAACACATATTTAATTTACTTGAACATGTAGCTTCTTTTTTTTAAAAGAATTTTGAATTTTCTAACTAGAAATATGTAGATAGTTTTATAAAATATATGCATTAAAAATAGTTATTTTTCTTTATATTCCTTCAGAAACTAAATTATTTTTTTCAATTACTTATTTTATTCTATATGTAAAAGAATGCACATTAGTGATTACATTAACAGCCTTGTGTAAAATTTATGCTTTTAAAAGTATTTAAAAAAATTCAGTTTTATGTTTATTTTGCAATTAAATATATATATATGAATGTGTATTATTCATGGAAGATGAGGCATGGGATGTGTACGTTTCTACTCCTGTTTATATAAAAAGCAAAATGTACGTTATTACGCATCGTTATGAATGAAATTAATAGTGCTAAAAGAGAAAAAAAAGTTGCTATCAGTGTACAGATGACATATTTTGGAAATAATGACAGATAATCATTTACATTGCACCGTTAAGATGTAATTACAGAGACGAGATCCGACGACAACAATTGCATAAGTTAGTTATCAGCAGTAAAACTGTAATAGTCTTTTTATAAAAGTTTGTATTATATATTAAATACCAAAATTAAATTCCTATCGGTTTCGACATCAGAAGCATGTGATAACATGAACTTTAATCTAGTTATATAAAAGACGTTATAGTCTCATCAGTTTAGGAAGTGTGATCTTTTTTTTCTCTTGGATACGATAGTTGCTGTTAGGTCAATGGCGACTTTGTGATCGTGTAATGAGAGAAAGAGAGAAAGGAAAAGGCGATGTATCCTGTAATTGCAATGTGTGTTTTTTGGCAGTACCGTAAGAATTTTAAAAATAATCTAAAGTGTATGACGACATGGCCTTTAGAGTATTAAATAAGATAATTACTTTTTATCGCAATTTAACTATGATCTTGTTTATGTACTTCTAGCTTGTACATAGAGCGATATTGATGCGTGAATGACTGGATACATTTTGTAATCAAAGAAATGCAGAAATATTTCGGTTTCTGCCGTTCGCATGACGTAATAATATTATAATATTTTGCAAAAACGATTTTTAAAGTTAGCGTTCTTGTTATTACTTTGTAGTTTTAACGAGTATATATGATGATAATTTATGTGATAATTCATCGGAACGATAATTTTGAGTAGCATTGATATTTTGTAAAGGAGAAATTATTGGAACCCGTAAATAATTAAACATTGCAGTTTTAATTTTGCACAATGTAAAAACATAATTCGTATTATTATTCAGTTACAAATATTTTGTCGTATCAGCTTTTTACAATAAGACAGATTGTTTCAATCTATTCGGCCACTACAATTAAAATTTAAAATGTTTAATATTAAGATACATTTCAATTTTATTTGTTACATTTACATAAATTAAGTTATATTAGCACATATGAATAGCTGTTTATAATAACAGCTCTTATTTCAGTACGATGATTAGCTGTATGATTTAACTGATATACATGATAAACAGCGTTATGATTTTTTTTATAACTATTATTAACTACATTACACAAATAACACTTTTGCAATTATGAATTATATGATATTGAACAAAAGGCAAATTTTGAACCGGATGCATACTCATTAATATATAATTCAAAAAGTTTTGCTAATTAACGTTTTCATTATTTTGTAATGAGCTAACAAAGAGAAATAAAGTTTATGTTTTTACATAAGCAATGCTAAGAATCTAAGGGATATATGATTAATCCCGTTAGTTTGTACAAGTTGATGCATGTCAGAAAAGTCCAAAAGTTACACTACATTCTTCTTACTACGTAACTGGGCTTGTAGTTTCTGAGAATAAACTTAGTTTCAGACGCATGTTTATCAATTTTTTGCAATTTCGAATTACTACGAATTTTTAAATAATTTAAATAATTTTAAGATTGATAGAAAAACATATGTTTTAGATTTATTTTATAAATGCTTACATTTTATTCTACCGATTCATATGTTAGCACGAAGGAAAGCAAAAAGATTGAATCTTTTGTTAAGGGCTACTAAAGATATACATGTTTGGTAAAACAATATGCTCTTATCCCCCATTCAGATTAACAGTCGAAAGCTTAGAATTTATGTTTCCATTGTCATTGTTTATTGCGATAACTGATGTGTGTTGTCTGTTTTTTCATTATTGTCCAATCGTTACAAAAGTTCGATGTTACGTTGCTGTTGCTAATGCACCAATTGTATCAAAATTTCATACTAGCACAGCAATATAAAATGAATCTGTTCAATTTGTATAGCGACAAAAGAATTTTGTTTATAAACACCGTACATTTTAGTACTAACTAGATATATATATTTAGTTTTCCTTGATATGTATGCGGATAAGAATATTATCGCGATATTGTAACGATTTGTAAGTGATGTTCTATATTCTCTGTTTATCTCATTGTCATCGAAATCGAAATTTTTGCCAATGGAAAAAACATGCAAACATGTCTTCTTGTAAAATAGATAAAGTGATTGAAGCGAAAAAATTGTGAGGTTTAATTTTTGATTAAAAATATATTTTTATAGAGATGCTACGTTTATTATGTTTAAACGAAACATATGTAATGGAGTGCTATAAAATCGAGATCGTTAAATTAACTTAAAAACATCCTACATAGTTTATTATCTACATTACCTATATATTATGTACCCCGTGATACGCGCCTGTACATTAAAAGAACAAAAAAATTGATTGTAAATTTATAACACAATCTGTGAGGATATAACTGTAGCTGTTGTGTATGTACAGAATTGATCTAATTTGAAATCAAAGTCTTAAATAAATGTTTTGCATCCTACTTGTACATGTAAATAATTTTTATACTTTTTATATATATTTTTTTTTTTTTATAAAAAGAACCTTTAGATATATTTTTTCAACGCATCCAATTTCTGTTCAAAATACATGAAGATATGCGAGTTTCAAAAAATTGGAGAAGATTATTTTCTATTGAAAATCTTTAATAATTCGAGCTACGGTCGCGCGAAATCTACTTGTCGAATCTGTCGCACTTCCTACTATCGATGGGATATATATTGTATACTTGGGCATAATACGATCGACACCCAATATTTTTTCGACACTTATAATACATGCCCACTTATTAGCAATATTTATTCTCGATAATTAAATTTCTTAGCAATTTTATTAACGTTCACAATACCTGGAGCGCTACGGTCGCGCGGAGTTCACTTGATGAATTTGTCGCACATTCCCATCATCGAAACGATAATTTAGTAACGGATGATGATGAAGGGTCACCCAGTAGTTTTCTCACCATTCCCGATAGTTTTTTCAGTATTCCCGACATTTTTCTCGGCATTCCCGATACTTTTCTCGACGCTCCCGATACTTTTCTCGACGCTCCCGATATAACGATCGCCCGATACTTTTCTCCGCCCTCCCGATACTTTTCTCGACACTCCCGATACTTTTTTCGACACTTCCGATATTACTGTTTCCTTACGAACGATATCTATTTATCAGGCGACGTAAAATCAGGTAACGCCGAAGGAGAGCTCCGTCCTCGCGTAGACTCGCGCGTGCAATAACTGTCGGCGGCTCGAGTCGGAGCTGTGACGTCACGAATCTCGCTCCTTCAGAGGAACGAACATTGAGCGAGATTCGCGACGAGGCCAATCTCGCGCGTACGATCGCGATCACGGTGTCGGTAAACGCGACGCGATCGGAGATTTATAATAAATATAATAATATAACTAACGACGTAAAGACACTACATAATTAATACTCACTCCTCGATTTTTCGCGAACCGGCGATGAATGCGCGAACGTTGATTGCGAACGATTATATCGAGAGTTGTGCTTCGAGAATCGCAATATCGTTACTTTCGATAGATCCCGCGGGCGCAACAATCGGGAAGACCGCGGGGCGGTTTTCGAAAGGTCGCGTTCGAATTTCGCGTCGTCTTTCTTTCTCTCGCGATTAAAGTGTGTTTCGCGTCGAGAGAATCATCGAAAATTGTGCGTACAAACATTCGCGTGGTGCGTGATTTTTACGAGTGCTTTTCATTCGATCGACGCAAGCCGACAAATATATATATAGCTCGACTTTGCACTCCGAAATGAATTCCGATGTGATTTGTCGAATAGTGAAGGAAATAAATAAAATTTCTCACGATATGATTGTCGTACGATAGAAATGTTGTGTGCTCGCTCATTCCGCAACGATTAAATCGATCGGGACGGTGTTTGTGTCCAAGTGCGATCGCATAGGAGACGATCATCCGTCGCGTGACCTTGAGGGGCAAGCTCAAGGTTGCGATTGTCCCCGGAACAGTCACGAGACCGCACGAGACTTTGCTGACGCGGAGCTACGAGTCTCTTAATAATACCTCGTCGATTCGTTTAACCTCGCGAGTGTTTCCACTGTGGTGTTTCTAACCTCAAAGATGGCCGACTCGGAGCAAGACCCGGGTGACCGGCTCGACGGCGATAACCAGAAGAACGACAAGATGTTCACCCTGAAAAAGTGGAACGCCGTGGCTATGTGGAGCTGGGACGTGGAATGCGACACTTGTGCCATTTGCAGAGTCCAGGTTATGGGTGAGTCTTGGTTCATTCAGAGCGTCTCCTATTCTTGCTTCTTTTCTCCCTTTTCCACCAAATTTCTACGTTTTCATCGACGAAAATGTTATATACCAGTTGTAACGTAATGAATTGTTACGTTGAGATTAAGCACAACGACAGTATTTGTGCCTGATTATTGCAAAATGTTTGAAATGTGAATGTCTCGCATGCTGTTTTGGATTAATTTCAATCCAATTTGCTTCTAATACAAAGCGTCACTTAATTTATATCATTTTATATATGTTTCGATACATATTTATCGTTAACAACTTGTCATTGAAGTACAAAGAGAACATTAGCGTATTCACTACTATCATTTACCACTCATGCGACAATATTCATGATTGCGCATGTTTTCTAGATGAATATCATTTTGTGTTGTTATATCATTATTAAGAGATTACTAATTATTTAAAAATCTTGCATATATTTCACATTAGGAAATTAAATTAAAAATTAAAATTAAAATTAAGAATCTTGAGATACTTTTGTCCCATTAAAAAGATATAGTAGATAAAATAGCTTTGTATTTTCAACGATATTATTACGTAGTACATTACGTAGTAGTTACATTACTCACTGCCATTTACCACTCGATGCAATATTGATTGCTTATTCTAGATGGATATTGTTACGTCATTATTAAGAGATTATCAATCTTATTTCTTATTTAAACATCTTGCATACATTTCACATCAATGGAAAATTAAAATAAATTAAAATGAAAATTAAGAATCTAAAGATACTTTTCTTCATTAAAAAGATATACTATAGTATATGTATATAAATATAATAAATACTATAAAATACTATATAAAAATAGCTTTGTATTTTTAACGATGGTATTACATAGTATTATTCTACACATTTTCAGATTTTATATACTCTTATTAATATTTATATTTACTCATACTAAAATAATATTAATTCAAATGCTAAAACATTATAGAAAAAGATAAAATTTGCTTTTAATACAAGAAGCATGACTTAATTTATATCATTTTATATATGTTTCGATACATATTTATCGTTAACAACTTGTCATTGAAGTACAAAGAGAACATTAGCGTATTCACTACTATCATTTACCACTCATGCGACAATATTCATGATTGCGCATGTTTTCTAGATGAATATCATTTTGTGTTGTTATATCATTATTAAGAGATTACTAATTATTTAAAAATCTTGCATATATTTCACATTAGGAAATTAAATTAAAAATTAAAATTAAAATTAAGAATCTTGAGATACTTTTGTCCCATTAAAAAGATATAGTAGATAAAATAGCTTTGTATTTTCAACGATATTATTACGTAGTACATTACGTAGTAGTTACATTACTCACTGCCATTTACCACTCGATGCAATATTGATTGCTTATTCTAGATGGATATTGTTACGTCATTATTAAGAGATTATCAATCTTATTTCTTATTTAAACATCTTGCATACATTTCACATCAATGGAAAATTAAAATAAATTAAAATGAAAATTAAGAATCTAAAGATACTTTTCTCCATTAAAAAGATATACTATAGTATATGTATATAAATATAATAAATACTATAAAATACACTATATAAAATAGCTTTGTATTTGTAACGATGGTATACATAGTATTATTACATAGTACTATTCTCTACACATTTTCAGATTTTATATACTCTTATTAATATCTGTATTTACTCATACTAAAATAATATTAATTCAAATGCTAAAACATTATAGAAAAAGATAAAATTTGCTTTTAATACAAGAAGCATGACTTAATTTATATCATTTTATATATGTTTCGATACATATTTATCGTTAACAACTTGTCATTGAAGTACAAAGAGAACATTAGCGTATTCACTACTATCATTTACCACTCATGCGACAATATTCATGATTGCGCATGTTTTCTAGATGAATATCATTTTGTGTTGTTATATCATTATTAAGAGATTACTAATTATTTAAAAATCTTGCATATATTTCACATTAGGAAATTAAATTAAAAATTAAAATTAAGAATCTTGAGATACTTTTATCCCATTAAAAAGATATAGTAGATAAAATAGCTTTGTATTTTCAACGATATTATTACGTAGTACATTACTCACTGCCATTTACCACTTGATGCAATATTCATGATTGCTTATTCTAGATGGATATTGTGACGTCATTATTAAGAGATTATCAATCTTATTTCTTATTTAAACATCTTGCATACATTTCACATCAATGGAAAATTAAAATGAATTAAAATGAAAATTAAGAATCTAAAGATACTTTTCTCCATTAAAAAGATATACTATAGTCAGGGTTGGGAAAGTTACTTTATAAAAGTATCTAGTTACAGTTTTTTTCATTAAAAATTAACTAGTTACATTAAAAGTTACCAATCCTAAAAAGTAACGCGTTACAGTTATAGTTACTTAAAAAGGAACGAGTCGTTACTTTGTAGTTACTTTCTTACGATGAAAATAAAATATCAGATCTACATTTAACGGTAGAAATTTTTAGGTAAAAGAATAAAATCATATAAATATGTTTTTATACGTTACTTATTATTTATTACACTTATTATTACTTATTACTTATCATATAAAATATAATAATTATAATTTTTATATTATATACTTATGTTAAAATAAATTGATACAATATGTATATCATATATATAATAAAATAATTAATGTAACTATTAATGTAACTATTAAATTAATTACTAGTTACCGAAAATATGTAACTGAGTTAAATTATAGTTACAGATGGAGAGAAAGGAACGAAGTTAAGTTAGAGTTACTGAAAAAAAGTAACTGTAACTGTAACTTCGTTACAAGTAACGAGTTACTTCCCAACCCTGACTATAGTATATGTATATAAATATAATAAATACTATAAAATACTATATAAAATAGCTTTGTATTTGTAACGATGGTATACATAGTATTATTACATAGTACTATTCTCTACACATTTTCAGATTTTATATACTCTTATTAATATCTATATTTACTCATACTAAAATAATATTAATTTAAATGCTAAAACATTATACAAAAAGATAAAAGGAAAGGGAAGGTATAAAGTAAAAATGACAGTTTTACATAAACGTATTTATATATAGTTAATCTTAAAATTATCATATATAATAACTTATAAATTACGTGTAAACTTAACATGAGTATTAAATTATCAAAAATATTTCACCATCTTCATTGTGCTTTGGCAAATATCTTATAAATAAACGGCAGGGAGATATCACCTACATATAGCAATATAGAAATCTAAAGAGGAAATATGAGAAACAAAGAAGTACAGCGATTGATCATTGGTACAAAGGGGGGGAAGAGAAATATAATGTAACCCAATTTTCGTATAGGACAAGGCATCGCACACTTATTGCTTTATATACAATATTAGACTGAATCATACATTAAATCGCATGGTAGGAATGATCTTTTGTTCGAATTTTTAAAATATGGCTTCTCGCAGCATTCTGCGTAAACAACACTTATTTTAACATTATTTAACATGCGGACAAAAAAAACAATTTCAAAAAAGTTTCGCAAATACGTTTTTTTTTTTTTACGTGTCTGTCTTATAAACTAAATGAGATTCGCTGCTAATGGAATTTTTTTGTCCTCGTTTTGGACACGCACAACTATAAACACGCTTGCGATCACAAATTTAACACTTCTTCAAGTCGTCAATCGTCCATTATGATATGCTGAAATTTTTATATTACGCTGCGTGTCAAAACACACTGTGAGTGTACCCAGTCGAATTTAAAATAGACAAGATATACACACATGCACACTGAATGTCATTTTTCGTTTTATTAAACTATTACTTATCAAACTATTTTATATCCAGACAAGATAAAAATTTGAAAAAATTCAAGTCCTTTAAATGTCTTCTGAATTCTTAAAAATGTCCTTTAGAATAAAATTTTTTAAATGTCTTTAATAGTAATACTTGAATTTTTTTTAATTTAATGCTTTTGATTGACGTAATGCTTTAGCGCGTAATTTGTTGCAAAAATAATTCTCTCTTTATACACCTAAGCGATAAATTAATAATAAAAATATATATTAATAATTTAGACAATATATATACAAATTTCATTGCTATCGCCATATCCTTTATATAAAAATTCGCTAGCGAACTTTCTTCCGATTACATTATTTGACCGGGAACACTCGCTAAGTATCGAAGCGCAGTTTTACACCTCAACTTCGGAACATTGGCAAATTTCGACGGGTTTTACGTCCGTCTGAGGCTCTCTTACACTATTTTACATAATTTCCTTAAGAATTTTATCACAACTACAGTTACGCTCTTCTACTTTTTCTTAATCCCTTGCTTTAGAGAATATAAAATATATATATCTGCTATTAACGCTTGTCTCATGATACATACGTACATTTACAATCGTATTCACACATTATTACAGCGATCGGGTTCCGAATATCATTCGTTTAATATAAAGATTACAATAATCAACGCGATCATGGGCTGAGAATCACTCCGTTTCACTTAGGATCAACCCTCTCTTTAATATTGATTAGCTGCAACCGTTCTTTGATTATCTCTCCCTTTCTCTCTCTCTCTCTCTATTTTTTTCTAATTTTCTATTTTTCTAATTAAACGAAAGGAAGACACGCGTCGAGTGACGATTAAAGTTAACGATGACGATTTTCGTACATGGATACATAACATTACTATCTAATGGCGCAAAAAAAGACCTCCGGCTATTTACAATCATCTTGAAGGGAGATGACGAGCGAGGAAAAAGACGCTTAGGAACAGATTGGTCTTTTAAAATGTATACTTCGCGCGAAAATATTTAGCCCTTACTTGAAGGACCGGCTTCTCTCTCGATCGGCGTATAATACATATAAGTACAGATTATGCTCTTCGTAAAATTCAAAGTACACGTGGCGGCATTTAATCCCTTCCCTATAAAAAGGCCAAACGGTGTCACAGCTTCGGTGCGCGAACCGCGTTAAAGAAGGAAGAAAAAAAAGCGCGAGACTCGCGTTAAGACCTATCTGACCGTATAGCATAACATTAACCTGAGGTAGGTCCTTTAGGACTGTCGAGTAATAAAAATTACAATTGCAACTACACACCTAGTCAACAGCTGATAGTCGCGCATTTCGCGTGTTATTTTTCCTCGGCGGGGAAAATGGAACATCCATTTACATCCCAGCGAGATTAATTTAAAGACTAATTATACAATAATAGCTTGGAAATTTGTAGTAACCCTCGCTCTCGCGTATTTGGATTGAATAATGTATTGGCACTATAGCTAGTTCCGATCACGTATCTCGAATATATTATATATCAATAGAATCGAAACGGAATCCACTAAAGTCGCGTTCTTTTACGAGGACAGATTGAAGAGGCAGATGAACGAAGTCGATCGTATCGTGCATTTTTTCTCTATATCATAAAAATTATCTATATTTTAAAAATTCATCAAAGAATTATTTTATACAATCGACTATCTTAAGATTAATTTTTTTCAAGTTCTTGAGAGATCTCTACTACGTTGAATCTTTCAACCGATAAAATTCTTGGCTCACTTGTTCCTTCAACTCTTCCAAATAAAAGGGTCTTACTAGAAAAATGCTTTGTCTATCCATGTTCCTGCATATTCGTTTTTCTATTTTTTTTTATCGACTATCTCTTCGCGTTTGCGCAAATTTGTCGCGATAGACAGACCTCGCAAGAACGAACCGAAGATCTCGAAAGAAAGAGCAAGGTAAGAAGAGCCGAGGGGGAGAGAGCAGATACGCCCCTCTCTTTGCACGGAAGAGAAGAAGCGTATCTTGGAAAATCTAGGACTTCCCTTTAAGGGAAAGTGTACGTCTTTAGGAGACGATCTTCCCTTCGGAAGGACGTCGTAGGAAGTTCTTTTCGCGTCAACGAGCCTGCTCGTCTTCAACGGGACGAGCAGGCTTGTCTGCCGCGAGTCTCGTTCTTTCCGCGGCTAACACGCCATCGGCATCGGTTTCAAATTAGCCACCGAGCTCATTCTCCTGGTCCTTCCGGTGAACCTCTTCTCGATCTCCTCGAGCGACCTGCCTCGCGTTTCCGGCACGCATAAAATCACGAAGATGAAACCTACGGAGACGATAATGCCGAATAGCCAGAAGGTACCGTGTGCGCCGATCAGTCCTATGACGTCCTCGAAGGTCTTCGTCACGATGAACGTGCACATCCAGTTGAAGCCGGTCGCGACACTCGCGGCCGAGCCGCGGATCTGGGCGGGCAGGATCTCGCCCATCATCAACCAGGGTATCGGTCCTAAGCCCAGCGAGAAGCCTACCACGTATACGATTAGACTGACCAGCGGCAACCAGCCAATGGCCTCCACGTTCACGCCCAGTGACTTGGCGTAGAAGAATCCACCGAGAGCGAAGAGAGTCACAGCCATCGATACCGCGCTTATGTACATCAGCATCTTCCTGCCAAGCCTGTCGATCACGGTCGCGGCGACGAAGGTGGATATGAAGTTCACTATACCGATGATTATGGTCGACAGGTTCTCGTCGATCGTGCTACCAGCGTCCTGAGAACATTCATTCGTTCGTTATTCATCAATTTCCATTTGTCGATATTTATCAGCATTCTCGATTAATTCGGTATTTCGTTCGCGAGATTAAAAATATTCGCTGTTTAAAAGTTATCGAGATGTAAATTAACAGAGATGGCAGAGAGACGTACCTTGAAAATCTGTACCGTGTAGAATATTACTGCATTGATGCCGGACATCTGTTGGAACAACATCATTCCGAGGGAGATGAGAAGCGGCTTGAGATTCTTTTTCTTCATCAACTCCGAGAATGTGCTCTGCGAGGCATTTCGTTCGCTTTCGAGATATTTTTGATGTACTTTCTCGATCATGGTCAATTCCTCGGTTATATCCGCGTTCTTGCCGCGCAGCCATTGAAGAGATTTTCGCGACATCTTCGCTTTTCCCTTCGAGATATACCATCTTGGCGTCTCCGGAATCATGAACATGAGTATCAAAAACGGTATCGGCAAAATCGCGCCTAATCGAGCCAGATTTCTCCAATCCAAATACATGCCCGCCATGAAGCATAGTAATATTCCTGCGTATCGAAATCTTTATAAGGCTTCCCATAGGATAATAATTTCTTTACAAAGAGTGTGTGCCAAATATATAATGCTGTTACGATTGAGTAGGTCGACTGAATATCGACACGTTAATTTCTTTATTCAATTACTTTTTGATTATTCTCCGCAAATAAGAAACAAATAATATATTCAATCTATATATAAACAATTATATAATATATTTAATATATTATATGTAATATAATTATTATACACAGAGAGAATTTTCTCTTATAGAATTTACCCTGAAAATCATGGTAATCGTGGGACAATATGGTATGGAAAGAATTTTATGAAAATTTCTCTGATTAATATTTATCACAATAAAAAATAATAAATCTATCACAATAAAATATATATAAAATATGTTTAATTAATTTTACTAAACTACATAGTAAAATTAATCAAACATATTTTATATTTTATTGTGATAGATATTATTGTTTTATTGTGATAAATATTAATCAGAGAAATTCTCATAAAATTCTTTCCATATACCATATTGTCCTACGATTATCATGATTTTCAGGGTATAAATTCTAAGAGAAAATTCTCTCTGTGTATACATATATTATACAATATATTATATAATTTATATATAATTATTTACATATAAAAATATTAAATATATTTAACATATATACATGTATTTAATATTTATCGATATTTTTTCTTTAATTAACACATGTAAAATTGCGAAGTTGATACGTTGATTTCTATCCACATATATAAAAAAATCAATTAATTGACGAATATTTAAATCGGTTAAATTACACCTTTATAAGTCAACTAACCCTAGGTCAACTTAAAAATTACATCATTAGTTTTCACTTACCGGTGTTACCGAAAGCGGTGGGCATCAAGCCGAGTGTACCGCGCACTTCCGGCTGTATCGTTTCACCCAAATACACGGGTAGCGCCAAGGAAGCGACGCCTACGCCGAATCCGCATAACGATCGTCCAACCAACACTAACGTGACACTCTCAGCCATCGAGATTAAAATCGACGCTGTAACATATACGAATATGAATGTAACAAAAAAAGACTCTACAACAAATTTAAATAATTTTACGATGAGAGAAATTGAGGAAGCTCTCGTTTTATAACGTTGTCTTGTTTACATTAGCTCGCGTTCATTATATCTTATTAAATTCTTATAAAATCTTATTGTTTCGATGATCTTACATCCGATGAACGGAAACGCCGTGACCATAATCGTGTTTCTCCTTCCGATGTATTCGATGAGGGGTCCACCGGCGATGCCACCGAAAAGCGCGCTCAGCGGCATAATTGATCCAATCCACATACTCTGCAATACATTGAATTGGAATTCAATATATCTTTCATAGTAAAAATTATTTTCTTTATTAAAAAAAGTTTAAAAAATTTTTTTTAATTTTGTTGCGAGAAGCCATCATTTATCGCACATAAGCTTTTAATTCAACTGAATATCAAATTAGAATAAATATGTAAATATTTATTAATACTATTTATAATAATATTCTACAATTTATATAAACATACATATATCTATATCTATAATAAAACTAGAATCTTTTTTGAACGTAAAATATTCCGTACATCATGTATGATAATTGTCGAAATATATTCGCAACTCTATGCGTAGAGAGAAAAGCAAGTCTCGGTCAAGACTGGGAAAGGTCGATTGTATATGTCATATGCCGCGGATATCGGTGATCTTGGTTTAAATTCATCTTTCGAATTACGATCGCGTACGCTGGAAGTAATCCTGACATAGTTTTGTTCGTCGCAGGTCCTTGGAATATAAATAAGGTCGAGAAGCCGGATAATATTCAAGGAAAACAATCGCGAAGGGCGAGCGACGATTATTTTGGTTGCTTATTCGGGCGGTTGTGTGTGCTGTGCGTTTTAATTAAATTTTATTCCGCGCAACATGCGCAGAGAAAACGAATTACGAAATCTCTGCCTCGTGCTTGATTAGATCGTTAAATGCAGAGTAATTGCTGCAATAATTGCTAGTACAAAATAATTGGCGGATTTTAATGAAACATTTTTTTCAAACACGATTGATGAAAGTGTTTTGTATGTTTGAATTATTTAGTTGAAATTTAATAATGCTAGGATACATGTAGAAATATTATTTTTAATCAAGGTTTAAGATTTTATTGACCAACACTGACTAAAATTAATTCTTATATTATAAGACTTTATTTGGGAATAATCTCAATTCGAGATTTATTTCCCGACTCCCCTCTAACCCCCCTATAAAATTATAGGCGAGAAAAATATAGATCCGAAAGTCGCTGATCTATATTTTTCTCGCCTATAATTTTATAGGGGGGTTAGAGGGGAGTCGGGAAATAAATCTCGAATTGAGATTATTCCCAAATAAAGTCTTATAATATAAGAATTAATTTTAGTCAGTGTTGGTCAATAAAATCTTAAACCTTGTTTAAAAATTCGACTGGCAAATCACATCTTACATATTATTATTTTTAATGTTACGAAAGTAAATTCACATTCAGTTTGCTCTTTGCTATTCCCTTTCATCGATATAATATACCTATATATTTTTTTTATTTTATCGAGAGATCGTCATTAATCGCATAAGCTTTGAATTGTCAACTAAATTTTAAATAAATATAAATATTTATAATTATATTTATAATATATATATTACTATACGACTAAAAGATAAATTTCAACTATCGGAATGCATAGAATATATTGCACAAAGAATGCATTAATTAAAATACTTTAACTGAAGATAATCTTAACGTAAATGTAGGATATCTCTCTCGGCAAAATTATCTCAGTATATATATTTGAGGGATAAAAAATCGTTTTAAATATATATTAATTTTAAATATTTCGTTTATACTTTCATCGCTTCGAGTATGTGAGCGAACATCAATATGCATCTTCTGCATCGTGACTCGGGTTTAAGACTTGAATGCGCTTTTCAAGCACGCGGAAGCGCATCATTCACGCTCGCTTACATATCTATAGAATCAATTTCCGGCGTCAAACGTCACGAAGCCGCCTTACAAAAGAGTCGGCGAACCAGCCAATCGCTTTCGCGATCAGTAGGGCATATCGGCTCAATGACCAATACGTAATCGGGTCATCGTGCCCCTGACCCTCGCACCGGTGACGCACTCCAGAGGTTAAACTTTTCAATTATCCATTGACCCTTCGAATATGACGAAGGCCGTACCTTTTCAATCGTTCGCGGAGAGATCGCGATATAATTTACAACGTGACGCATTATGCCGCTTTATCATTCGCGTCATTCTTTAGTTTCTTCCACTTTGCACTTAATGTACATATACAATGTGTCGTAAACAATTTCTTTAGTTTTTTTTTCCACGACATCGTAATCTAAATCAAGTGATTTGCAATGAAATACGATACGCTATATGACACTTTGGAATACGCGCAATATTTGTAATTTAAATGCAAAAGAAGAGAATGTTACGTGCACACGCATCTTTAGTTGGTAGCTCTAAATATAGATAGAATAGAATAAAATTTTAGAAATAGAGAATCTATATAAATTGATAATGACACAAGTGAATATTAAATATGCAGTAAATATTAAATTTTGACTAAAATGCCTCGCAGATTTTAGTTTTAAAATTCCTCAAAAAGATACTACAATCGCGAAAATATGCTATCATTTTTTTATTAAATAAGTCCGTACAATCGAAAGTGGATGTTCAAACAAACGTGCCCGAAATCTCGTAACCTTCGTACTGCGCACTCGATTCAAATTCTTGTGCCAGAGCATTCGAAATACGATGATGTATTTTATCCGAGCACGTAAAAAATGTTCGCTCAAAGATACATATGTACATACATACATGTCTTCACAGACTCGATGAAATCCTGAATACGCGAAAGCGCAGGATGCGTGATTGATATTTTTTTTCGACGCGGATTTTGAACAAGAGTTCGAGCAGGATTTCGAAATATATGTCGTACTCACCATTTGTTTGGTAACTTCGAAGCTCGTCGTGCTATTGTCGCGCATAGATACCAACGCCGGTGATGTATACGAACTCGCATAACCGATCTGCATAGAACCCAGCGACACCGATAACGCAGCCAATACCTGAAAACAAATATAGCAAACATTGAAAATTATGAATTACGATTAAACGTGAAATTTCACTCTTTAGATATATTTTTTTTATAAGTTGCAATTGGGGATTGTCGAAATAAATTCGGTTGGTGTGATAAGGTAGACAAAGTAGATGTCGGAATAAATCCAGTTCTGTCACGTAGAAAAAAACGACTCGATTGTGAATCTCACGAGTATAAAAAGCATATTTACGTATAATTTTTTAGCTAATTTTATATATATATATATATATATATATACACAGGGTATCCCGAAATTCGAATCAAAATACCATAGCAAGAAAGTTTTCGAAAAAATAAATTATAAAAGTATTTGCTATTTTTTATTTCAACAGTAGTTTTTGAGATAAAAAGGTTTAAAAATGGCCAATTTTATTTTGTACATTTTATTTTTAGATTACAATTAAACGAACTGTCCATGAAACGCGCGTCGATAGTGTTAATGACCATGCATTTCACGCGTTTCAAGCTTACGTTTAATTTTAATTTACCAGTAATTAGCCAGTTTTAAACATTTAAACATTTTTATTTCAAAAACTACTGTTTGTGGAATAAAAACTGGCAAATATTTTTTTAATTTATTTTTTCGAGAACTTTCTTGCTATGATATTTTGATTCGCAAATTTTGGGACACTCATATATATATAATATATATTCTATATTTATTTTGTATATATACACATACATATGAATTATATATTGCGTTATTTGTTGAATATATATTTTATTATATATATATACTATCTCTCTCTATTTATTGAGAATCTATTTGAGACGTCTGAGAATCGAGATCGGACGCAGTAATTTAATTGATATTCGATCAATTGTACGATTTGCGTCATTGAAGCCGTACCAAAAAAAGTTTTCGGATCATGGAAAATATTACTTACTTTCACAGTTCTTATAACTAATTGATCTTTATTTGGATTATTAATCTTTATTTGGAATATTGATCTTTATTTGGATTATTCGTGTAGTATAAAACTTCAAATAAAAAATATTTAGTAAAATGCAAGTACAATCGGCGAGAAAATGATTTCTTTAAAAAAAAAAATAAATAAAAATATTGTGAATAATTTTTTTTTATCGATTGCATAGTTATTTGCATAGAGAAAAATGGTTTCAAAAACATGAAAGGCGATTTATAATATTGCGTGCTGATTACGATAGAGTTTTTTTTATAACAATTAGCTGCAAGAGTTCTCGCCAGAAGCATATCAATCTTTTTAAGATTGCTTGTAATTTGACGTATTTGTAGAGATCAATTAAAACGAATAACAACATCAGTGGCTGGTATCACATAATGAGTAAATTGCTATATAAGCAAATCCTAAGATTAGACATTACGTATTTAATTAGTGCAACAACCTACACACACACACATATATTGTTTCGATATTGACAATTTTTCTTAAAAATCACAAGCAAGTAAACGAAAAGGTTATTATATATTTTTTATTAGTTTTCACACAACGAATAGTGTGAACACACACATGTGCATCTTCTACCCAATTGTAATATTACACCAACGATTTATAATTTTGCCATGAAATGTCTAATCTGCAAATGAACCAATTTTAAAACTATTTATATTTCTTGGAGTATATATTTGCATATCTTTGCCTGAATTTTTATTAAATATTAAAAAAATAAATAAATAAATCGCGCTTTAAAAAAATCTCAGAAATTTTTAAAGAGAATTGAAACGAATAAATGAATAATTTTGATATAATCGATCTTTTTACCTGAGTAAACGTGCATTTCGCTACCGGCGCGTTTTCCGGTAGCTCGATGTTTACATGGGTGTCCGCTCGTAGAAGGATCTTCATGATCGCGAGATAGATCGAAGATCAAGGCAACAAAGGCGACCTATTGAAAAACTGTTTACACATATCCGATCGAAAATTCAATTAATTTTTTCTCGATCGACGAGATCCGGTTCTGTAACCTTTAACCGCGATATCTCGTTATGATATATCGTGGGCATATCAAAATGCATGCGCAATGATATACATATAACGAGCGATATCGTTGTTAAAAGTTGCAGAATCGCAGTACTATTTGTTTTTACGCAAAATAAACGATAGCCATTCTCTCTAATTATGACGCGAAAATTATTGGCAATCGATCGAAGTCAGCTTTCCGATTGGAAAAAATTATTCGTTTCGAATCGGCAATCAAAATTTCACGATTTTTAAATTGGAAAAGCCAGCTATCGCTTATCTCGTCGATGCCGAAATTCGCATTTCCGATCGGAATCCTTAAATAGGAAACCGCGATGATTTTGACAAACGCGATCGCGTGGAAAAAAAATCGAGTGACCGAGTCTGATCCTTCCGGAGGATCGACCGATCGTCGGGATGAGAGACAAGAGGTTTACTTTCGATTCGCGCGCGAGGGAAACTCACGATCGGAGATCTCGCGACTCCGATATCGATACGACTTAATCCGAACGACCCGGGGTGTCGATCCACTGACGCGACAATGGAAGTTTTTTCGATGTCACGATATAATATAAGCTATTGACACTCGTAAACCAATCCGCCGGGTCGGTTTCCGTCTTATATAGGGAACGATGCTGGGGGGTCTATCCCTTCTTCTCGCGATCCGTCTCCTTCATAGAACGCTATACTACTTCATAATATAATGATCGTATCAACTTTGTGTCTTTGAAGCGCTACGTGGTTTCAATTTCAAACAGATAAGGAAAAAGAATGAGAGAGGGAGGGGGGGAGGGAAGGGAGAAGAGGACCATCACATGTACATGATGTTTTGTCTAATTATATAGTAATTTTGTTAAAGAAAAACAGTAGTGCTCACACATTTCGTGCAATACGAAAAGAGTATGATAAGAAAAAGTATTTTCTTATTTTTTATATATAAGATAACATTATATTGTCTAACTATATATACTTTTTATAGCATTTTCAAACTTAAAAGAATTGTTGTGGTCGTGTATTTCGTGAATCACGAAAAGTGATAAAATAAGAATTGTCTTGTTTTTTGCAAGATAACGTGTATGTATATATTTATATTTACACAAAAGTATGTTATTCTACCTATAATTTCAAGAACATCAATTTACTTTAAATGTTTAAAATAAAAGCAATAAATACTGTTCGTAAATGTCGGCGGATTGCAAGAATATCAAAATATTTATCCTTTAATAATAAACAACGAAAGAGGAGCGTTAATTAGTGGGTGTATATAAAATAGAAATAATAAAAACAATTGTATATATATAAATATATACACACTGTATATATTCATATTTTACAATTATTTTTTTTATTTCTATTCGTCTTTTGTGTGCTGTGAATTCTTTAATTAATCCAAAATTCAAAATATATAACACGGTATGTGATTATCGTTTAATCAAGATGTACGAGTTCTAACGTGATTACACAAAACTTCTAGAAACACAAGTTTCTGGAGATAGAATATACATATATTTAATAAATAATTTTTTTCAATTTTCTAATTTCTGCATCACGGATAAATATCGAGCGCCGAAAAATTATTTTTTATATCATCGTTGCTCTATATTTGAATTTATAGGTACATCATGCCGTTTTATATATTATCTCGATTATTCGTGTAATTAATGCTGATATACGTAATATTCGCATTGATCAGGTCATTAAGTCTTTGTAATCTGACGGATGCAACGCTGATATTATAACCACATGTGCCTTTAATATCTAATGAGAATACAGTTGCTCATGTTAACAAAAAAATAATTTCTTACATAAATGTTTCGTGGCGTAGAACATTATTTTATTGGAATAATTTTCTTTTTATCATTATTTTAAATATTTTTTTCGCAGCGAAATGTAATATAAATATTGATTTTTATTGAGTAGAAATAATTTAACAAAATAAAAAAAACTGAGAAGTTTTTATACTTCAACAGTTTATTTCCTGCAGAAATTGGCTGAAAATATAAAACTCTCTAACGACTGAATATATATTATAGTTGAATCGAATGTAACAATTTCTCGTTAAAGAGATAATTATATTTAATGACTATCTAGAGTTTTGATTATACTTGTAATAGGCGATAAATTTTTTTTATTGTCACAATGCACGATATCTTCTTACAATGTATGAGATTTCTATTTCATTTATCTGACTCAGCTTACACATGATTGATGCAGATTGAAAATTGCATAAATTTCAATGTGATAATTCGATAATAATGCAATTGAGAAATTCTGGCGGCGCCCATGAAACCGCCGACCATGAATGTCGCACGCAACACATAAGAAAAATAGTCTCTAGTTGTTGTTATGCAAGACCGTGCAATATTGTATGTAGGGCTGCGTCTGCTCTCCATTTATACGTCTCTTGTTTTCGCGCGCGATTGTTCTTGTTTCGTGTTCACGTAACATACGCGCAGATCGCAGACACTTATTGATAGAGTTTATTTAATACGACAACAAGTTGTTTTCATACGCAAATGCATTGAAATTTTTAATACTGTCTTATTATAAATTTTATTTCAGAATTTGTTCTTTTTATTTATATAAAAATTATTTATGAATATTTCTGAAAAAGTCATCCTCTGTGCTTTTTGAAAATATATATTATATTAATCTTTGTCTATAATGTACAAAAATATTCAATTTTGCAACGCAATTATAAATATACGCAATTTTAATAGTAAATGAATAAGAAGCTTAATTTGATTGTAATATAATATTTTATTTACTTATTTAAGCATTACTTATTAAATAGTAATTTCAAGATTTTAATTTTATAATTTAATATTAATTTTTTCAGAGTAAATAATATAGTAATTTTGAAAGTCATTTTGCTTATTACAATTTATTGAAATAAAAAGAGAAAATATAATTTCCGTAATAAATTTTGCATAATATAATAGATGTTTATTTTCAATTAATAATATTAAAATCTTCGAGGCTTTTTTAAAATTTTAGATAAAGATTACTATAATTACTATAAAGAGGTAATATAGTGTATTAATATATCGCAATATAATGCGACTTTCATAACACGAATGTCGTGGGATATTGATGTGGCATCTGGCGGACTGCACGTATAGTTATACTACTTGTAGGACTCGCGCATCCTTAAGTACGCATCATTTAGCATTTTACCCGAGACTATCGAAAGGTAAAAGGAAGATAAAGAACTTTTTGATCAGTAAACGCGAATAAGCCATGATAATTATATTCGTTATAAAGTTAAATCGCGTTGATTGTATAAAAGAAATAAATATTTGAATTATTATCTTCTCAATCGCAGACATAGATATATATATACAGTTAATCATGATGTACAGAGAACATGCAAAATTCTTTTTATCCTTTATAATTAATTAGTTGCATAGCTTGAAATTATTTATCTCGAAACTATATATAATTTTTATGGTATAAATTAAACTTTGATAAAATCCTGATTTTTAACTTTTTAAACTGGAATCCCTTAGTTTTGTGATTAGTATTAGGTATAAATATAAATCGAATTTTATTTACTTTGTGTGTGTGTGTATTTTTATTTATTCTACGTATACCGTTTCAATGTCAGATAAATAATAAAAGAATGTAAAAGTTTTAACTGGTAATGTATTTAGAAATTAGAAACAATAATCGGTTTTCGGATATATCAAGATTTTTTAGTTAATGATTTAGTTAATGATTAGCAAATAATTCGTAAATAGATAATTATCGATAATCAAAATAATTATCTTACAAGTGAAATAATTTATGTAATTTCCAATTTTTAATTTTTTTTTTTTCTTTTTTTTCGGGTATCCCAATTAAAGTTTCTCATATTGATGACATCCTGTATCTTGTCAATTAAATATCATATTTCAGTTATATGATACACATCATTGATTTTACTATTTAACCACATGATTTTAATTTATATTTTAATAAGATAATAAAAGATATTCGCGCCTTTCCGCTTTGAAATATAATCATCTTCAAATTAATCAAACAATTAATCCCCGAAAAATGGAGATTCCATATAAAAAAATACATGCAAAAAAATAGAGAAGTAAATAGAACTTACCTGAGTGGCGAATCGCATACAGGACCGCTTGGTACTCTTTTGATATTCCATGGACGGTAGTCGGACAGGCTCCTGCGCGTCCTTCGGTGGTTTCACTATCTCCTGGGAGTCCATGAGGATCTTGACGTTTGGACTTTGTTCGCTCGCTAGCAGCGGATCGAGCTGCTTGTAATCGACGTCCTGATTCTTATCGAGCGGATTATAGATCAGTGACCTGCTTAAAGTCTTCTGATGGTTATTTCTTAGATTCTCGGCATAGTAGTGGTTTGTACTTGACGATTTGCCGGTATTGCCGATGCACTTCTTTTCGGCGATGAGGGCGGTTTGGCTGTTGAAGGGGCTGGCGTTTGTCACGAGAGTAGTGTTGGATGAACAGTCCAGGGCGGATCCAGGACTGGATGGCGTGGGTCTGATGACCGGGGATACTCTTGTGTTGTACTTGGGTAGAACGCTGCGCTCCTGCAATCAGAGTTATCGTTCTTTCATTATTTTTTTTTAATGAGACGTTAAAAGAATTTCGCATTTTCAAAAATCGACAAAAATGTTCAAAGTATGGTATTCACAGTTGAAAGAAGAAACTAACGGTGCAGGGGTGCAAATTCAGCTAAATGATGAAAACCTTTATTACTTTTGTGAAAATTGTGAAAATTAATTTATAAAAATGGATCGCGATCAGGAGAAGATGACGCAATTGCTCTTGTTTGTTTTCTAAGTTGTTACGAAATATATATTTGAAAAGTAGTTTGTGTAAGGATGAAAAAAATATGCGGGTTAGAACCAGAGAGATCCGGAAGAAAGGGGTCGAACTGGACGCAACTGGTCTTGAACTGTTTGCTCCTCTTTGCGATAAGATCCCATGTCCATAAAAAACAGTCTATACTGACAAAAGAGATAAACAAATAA
Organism: Prenolepis imparis; assembly: GCF_030444845.1. Lineage (NCBI taxonomy): Eukaryota > Metazoa > Arthropoda > Insecta > Hymenoptera > Formicidae > Prenolepis > Prenolepis imparis. Next base: position 1,195,268 of record NW_028141169.1, on the reverse strand, counting down.
CACCGCGCGCTATAAAAAATAATTATAAAAAATTGAAAAATTATATGCGACAACATAATTCAAGTTAGTTTTTACAAAATTTTATATTGGAGAAATTTCCTTTTTTAAAACTTTTATATTACTTATATTTTTAAATATCTAGTATGTCGCACGCCAAGAAAATTATAGAAAATTATATTTAGAGATTATATTTTCTTGATAATAATTTTTACAAAAAGATCTAATATTAAAAAACTTGCTAATATTTAAGAATATTTTCGAGCTTCTAAGAAATCTCATCTTTCTCGACACATTTATACGCTTCTCACAGAAATCACTTGGAAATTTTCAAAATCACTGGTTATTTTCGCGAGAGAGAAAGAGAAAAGAAAAAGAAAAGAGAGAAAGATCTCATCATGCTTATTAAGGGGGAAATTCATGGAAGGATCAGCGGAAGGAGTTGTCTGATGGAGAGAACGTTGATGAAAACCATACATTTAAAAAACATTGGATATAAAAAAAAGATATCACGAGAATCACGAAAGAAAGACGCGAAAAACGAAAGCAAATAAGGCGAACAAAATCGCGTTACCGATCGCTAAGGAACGTCCGTTTGTTTGCTTCTTCTCGTTGTTCACTTAAAGGGATGAAACAAAGTTGGACTATTTATACCGTTTTCGATTATCGGGAATTGCGTCGGGAAGTACGTTAGAGAGGGAGCCAAATCACACGCGGGAGGAAGAAAAACAGAGGGCGATTAACGCGCATGTAAACAGACAGAGCGAGAAGGAAGAAAAGAACGTTATAACGATTATATATATATGTGTGTATCGAATGAACCAATGACGAAAAGCGAGTGACACAGCAAGCGGTGTGATGTTCGCCCGGAGATTAGATGACTTTTTACCCCTGAGAACTGATAACCCCCGTCTTGAACTTAAGCTAGCTATGTTGCTTTCGCGAATGTGTTGTCTCTCCTTCGAGTTTACGCCAAGTATTACGTGACAAGAAAAAGCGTCCCCATCGAAATAATCAATGTTTTAAGATAATGAACAATCAAACGAATCGGAGATAAACTTTTACGCGCGTATTCTTGCGAAAAAAAAATCAGTCTTAATATTTTGTGTTCTACACAAAATTTTTTATTCATCTTTCTCCATTTCTATATATTCGTCTCTTTCTAATGTATTTATTTTTCTTCTTCGTACATAAAGATTGTCTTCAATGCAGGTATAAAAGTAAACTCTATCGAAGCCTTAGTATTGATCTAATGATAATCAAGTTTTAGACAACAGTATATGCCATCATTTATTTATGAAAGCGACTTGAACGAATCAAGACACATTTAGAAACTAGGTAGCTAGTAAATCAAGAGCATCTATCTATGGATTCATATAACTTCGTAAATTTTTTAGGATTTTTCAAGGGATTTTCTTAGTTTTAGATCGTGGAAAAAGAAAAATCTATTAAAGATGATCATATGCTATTTCTTTACTTATAATTTTCTTTAAAAAAAAAAGATCTTTGTTCTTTCTACATCGATAATACTACTCGAGTATTCCAAAGTGGATCGCTAGTGTTCTCAAGTTATCTCGCTTTAAACTGCAATATTCAACTTTCAGCGCAATTTTATTCGCGATAATTATAAATTAATAAATAATACGTTGGAGAAAGCTACTCGAAGCTTTCATTTCTGTCTATTCCATTAAATTTTACGGCACTTATTATCACTGATGCATTGCATCGAACAAAGCGATCGGACAAATATAAAAACTGAAATTTTTTGTTCAGTCACTTGAGTTGAAACATATATATATATATATATATATATATATATATATATATATAAATCATTTGTTGTATGGGGGCTTTTCATCACACTGGTTGGCGTAACTATTGTGTCGAAAAATCGTCTGTTTATCCCGCTTTTATCACGTGTCTCCTACATGCGAGGTAAAGTTCATGCACGATGTTACGATATGGACTCTGACGTCTCGGAGGAAAACTCGGACGTTTGACGTACATAATTTATGCCAGTTTGCTCTCATTACGCGTTGACTTTTGTTCCGCTCGCTCCCTTGCGGGGGGAAAAAAAATTCTGACATACCTACTTATTTATCATATGAAAAATCACAACGAATCGTATCGCTCGTAATTACGTAATACCGATAATTCGCGATGCTGCAGAATCTTCTTACAATTAGACTCGAGACGATGATGAGCTCTCGTGTGATAAGTGTACGACATTTCTGACATGAAACAGTTGCGATTATGAAATTGTCATGTTTAGTGAGAGATATCTGATTGGTTTTATGAAGATTTTTAGTCCGAAAAAAATGATATAAATATATATCACATCTTATATCGAACGTGAAAGAATCGATAACTTTTTTAGTAGAATATTTGATAATTTTTTTTTCTCTTTTTCGAGACGAAGAAGAAAAAATAAGAAGTATCTAAAGTTTTTGTATAATCCAATTATTACATTGACGATTTAATTTGACATAATTCCTGACGAATTACTTTCAACGCGGAAGTATTTCGACATAATCGATCATCAGACATAGCCGTTCGCGAAAACATTTCTTGATAGACTTTCACTTTTATGACAATGGAAATATCCAAGACGACTCCCACATTTGTCCGGAATTTCTGCCTTTTTTTGTTCACGTTGAAGGTCACTTGTATCATGACAATAATAATAAAGTGTGCACACGAGCGATTAAAAATTTATTTAAAAAAATGTTAGATAACGTAGTGTTATATTAAATTTACTCCTTAAATCTACCATTAAATCTACTCCAAGTTAGTGCCAGGAAACAATTATGCGCTATTACTTAATAAAAGTATCTGGTATACATGAAATTGACTGTGAATATTTTTAAATAAATAACAATATGTATAATAATATAATATAAATAATTTTTTTTAAAGCACACCTTTTAGTGTCCTACGCATGTACACGTATTTTCAATCGCGATCGATCGATTAAATCAATAATACCAAGGCACTCCGATTTTAACAATTAACAATTGTTGACCAAGGGATAATTCCTGTTTTCGTATCAAATATTGGCTAAGATTTCACGTAATAATGATTTTGCAAAGTCTAATATAGATTTTCGGATCGATTAATGCGTTTCTTACGAAACTTGATGCTTTTAAGAAATGTGCGTCACACACACACACACACACACACAAACATCAGTAATGTATTACATCGGAAAAAGAGAATTATTTTTGCGTAAATTAAGATCAAAGCATAATTATGAAGTTATTTAACATTATCAATTAGTCATTTATCAGTTAAATGTCCGTTATATGTACCAATACATGTAAAGCCTTAATCTATTTCTTTCTAATTCGATTATACGTCAACAGAAACTATCTATAATTGTCTATATATTGGTTTCATTGATTTTATTTCTATGAAGGGTCTAATGGGAGTTTTGCAAAGAAGAATAAGATTCCGTGTAATAATGCTATTGCAACTTTATATTTTCAGAAAATGAGCTGAAGAATTCCCATTTTCTCCTAGATAAAGAATCAATAAACTATACTATCACTTATCGATATCATTTTTTTAATAATGTTATTAAGATTTTCTGTCATACTTTTTTGTTCAAATCAAAAGAAAAATCAAAAGTGAGCAAAATAATTTAAAAAATAATATTTAATTTATTTATATGAAATATAATATACTTTTATAATACGTTAGCTTCAATTTGCGACACGTGTGACCATCAAATCCTTGCAAATCCACTTTTCTAGCAACCAATAAAAATAATGTATTTTGTCTCGATCGTGTAATTCCATCATGTAATTCCATCATGTAATTTTCGTCACGCGATCGAGCGACTGATCCGCGTTACAAACAGGAACGAATTTCGCAATATATTGAAATACATATTGTTACATCGCACATGTACCTATAGTACGTAATGTAATTGAATCATTGAGCATAATAATTGAATTGCAAAAATTGATCAGTGTCAGGTCACTGAAATTCCGAAGCATATCGGAAACAAATGTGTATTTTCGAGATTGATTGTATCGAGTGTTTACAAATGTGTAGGTACATGTAATTGCTTCATTTCTGGCTAATTGATTATTTTAGCAAAAATTTTATTGTTTTAAATTACAACAACACGTTTTAAAAGGGTTTTATACATGAACATATTACATTATATTCAGTTTTCACGTTTATATTTCTCTATTCTTGTATGTGTATGTTTGTGCAAGAAATATTGTGAATTAAAAGTTTTTTAAATGAAATTAATAATACAATCAGAAATAATTCCATCAAAACATACATATACGCAATTGAAAAATTGCATATGGAAAAATTTGTTCTATCAAACATTAACATGCAGTTGGTGAAAAATTGTTCAGGCAACGTTCAGGCACGTGAACATTCTTAGTAGTATAGATGAAAGGAGATGATATCTATCTTTAGACGTCTCTCCAGATGATGTGCATTATCAGGTTCAATGTCAGAGTTAGATTTTCTGGATATAAATTATTACGGCGGAAAATTCTCCTTAATAAATAACCTTGGACGCGAATTTTTAACCGCGTTATGCAAGTCTTCATCACCGACAGTTTGCGAAATTAGATCGTTTTCTAAATGACATTTCTTTCTAAATCAGTTGCGCGGCCCACGCGAAATATTCTTAGTGCTTCCCAACGTGGAATCTCGCGTCCAAATGATGCTATTTTTGCGATTCGTGGATGCCTGCCAAGGAGTAGTACATTTTCGTCTTAGTGGATGCTTGGTCAATTTGTTCTCGAGGTGTTCACGAATGTGCATTCTCCTCCTTGGCGCAGAATAATGTTGTCAAGACTCATAATATTATAGGATCTATCGGAGCAATCGCGATACTTATATGATTAATTGCGACAATAATATCCGCGACGACAGCATTTTTCAGTAATGATAATTATTATTATTATTTTAAAATTACACGAATTTACGTGTAATTTTCATAAAATTGTCAAAAGCTGATATTCTACTATTAGGGAATATTATATTAATTCTAACTTTAGCGATTAATCGCGATAATGTCTTAATATCTTGTTATTTCTAGATCGATTTTAGCACCGCCGCGATTCTGTAGACGATTTATACAATTATCACTATTATTATATAAATCTAATATATTTGTATATCCTTTCTCCGGAATTTTAAATTTTAAATTTCATTATGATTTTATTTGAATTTTGTTATGTGAATATTAAATATGAATATCACAAATATATTATATTAAATTAGAATAGATAAATGTTATTCGTAAATAATAAAAACATTTAATACATAATTAATATTTAATACACATTTACAATATTTTATATAATTAATTAATTTAACACATAAATTAGAGGCCAATATTATTCACGAGTAATAAAAATAAAGTGTGACATTTAACGCGATCGCTATTTCTCAAATATGTGACTTTGAAGCAGGAAAAAGTTCTTTATCAATTCCGAAATTTTTTTCAATTACAATAATGATGATTAAGAATTTAAAGGCTCCTTCTATATGAAATATAAATTAAGTATCACATAGGCTATAGGAGCACGTACGATGACTTCGGTGCGTTGATTCCAACGAAAATTAAGTTTTCGTTGGAATCAAATAATTATGCACGGGGCGCGAATATTGCTTGGTACACTGCCAAGACTTTTTTCGATTCAGCGACTTTCGGACCAATATTTTTCTCGCCTATATTTCTGTAGGGGGGGTCAGAGGGGATAATCGGAATTAAAAATCTCTAGTAGAGATTATTTGGAAAAAAAGTCTTGGCAGTGTACCAAGCAATATTCGTGCCCCATGCACAATTATTTGATTCCAACGAAAACTTAATTTTCGTTGGAATCAACGCACCGAAATCCGCGTACGTGCTCCTATAGCCTATGTAATACTTAATTTATATTTAATAATGATGATAATAACGACTTACAGAACAATTTCAATTCAATTATATTTTTATGTATTATATCGCGTAAATCACGTGTGTTGTCAGGTGTATTTTCAATCGCTTTCCGGAATTGCGATCCCGCGAATCTTTAATCTTCTGACAAGCAAATAATAGTCGCGACGCGATTCACGTGTTGCGTGAATAGTAAAGCGTGAGAGCTAAATATGTAACATGCTCTGTGAAATGACGCATTGTGTAAGGTGTAAGGTATACCGCGTCATCTCGTTGAGTCGAAACGCACATGTATGTTTCCAAGTTAAATGCAAAAGCATTAATATATGAGATAACTGTATACGATAATTATTATTTGTTCTGATAAAACTGTCAACAACAGCTGTTGCGAAGAACAGAGATTTCGTAATTGTTTCAAGACGCTAGAAAATCTGATAATATATATATGTCTGAATATTAACATTGAATAATTTAATATTGAACAAAAACTCCTTTGATTTACAAAATTATATATCACGCTTAAACGCGTCGTGAGAACTTATTAAATTAAATATAATATAATAAATTAATAATATATTAATATACATTTTTATCCACCCGAACTTATTTTGAATTTCGCGTAAAGAATCATGATTTGTGTTAAACATCCGTGATTCGTTCATTGTCGCGACTCTGACCAAGTAAAAGGTGTTTCGACCCGACAATGTTCTCTCTCCTAAAATAGCTCGTTAAAGAAGATCGAAGGAAAACGAATGCAACAAGTGTCGAGATCCGTGCGGACGAGACCCTTCGTTTCATCGCAAACTCTCTCATCTCAGATTTCCTGCCAAGAATTGCAATTAAAAAAAAATTACGTTTTAATTGAATGTAACAATATAAAAAACTTGTTTTGAAATTTTCTTCATTTAATTTGAACGTTTAATTCAATCAATTAACAAAAAATTATCTTTTCGATTTCTTCTTTTTATATATCATAATAACTTAATTTTTTAATTCTATTAACTTCATCTTTTTATTATAATAAAAGAGCTATAGATTAATGAGATATTTGATTAAAATATTAAACTAACGAAATATTATAGATAAAATATTCTGTGTTGATTGAATATCATATTATAAGCAAGTTTTAAAATTATTTTAAATTCCATTCCCTCGATTTTCTCGTCCGCACGATGCGATTACGAGCAAAATGGCTCTTCCCTCCCTCCCCTCCTTTTCGCAATGAGGATTGATTGATGAGCATTCCAAAAAAAGTCATCAGTGATTGTTTAGAGCAATAGTTGACGTACCGGCGGCGTGGACACCCGCGGCGATTCCTGCTGATGCATTTTCAGCGCTGCGTCCGTGATAATTAACGTGGAGATAAGTCGACTGCGATTTCCGTGTCTTCCTGGCCGAAATATATTATTTCGCACGACATACGGGCGGGGTGAGAGAGAAGAACAGGCAGCGAGATGTGATAGTGGCGATATATAGAGTGATAGTCGCGATATCTCGCCTGTCATTATTCGACGATATACGACCGACTTTATCGAGACGCGAGAAGATTCTGTTGCATTATTAATTCCTATGCGTTATTCGGGGACTTACATTATTCGTACATGTGAAATCGCGGTGCAATTCACCCGTGTACCGAATGTTTTCGAGCGAGCAAAATGACCGAAACGAGCATCGGGAGGGAAAGAAAAATTTATCCGATAAAAGCATTTGTGTATCTTGAGCGCTAAAATCATTTTACGTCAAACTACGCTATTTTATATAATATTTGCACAAAACGCGATGTCTGAATTATTTTACGTGCAACATCCTGTACATCACGAAGAACGGAAACCAAAATCGATGAGTTGGTCTTATGAGATATCAATTTCGTGGATTATTGATTAGTTTCTCTCTCTCTCTTTCTCTCCTCTCTTTTCTTGAGACTATTAAATTTTAAAGATGATTGCGACTGCCGAGTTGTTATTGGCTTCTCTCTATTAATTATTCGTATGCTTCGATCGTAGACGAAGCATTCTTATCTTCAGAATATCTAAAAAGTACTCAGAGAAAGGATATGGACGGTTGCTTTTTTTTGGAAATTTCAATCTCTAGATGTGTCTAAAATTTAACAGATTGTCCTTATTTAATGAAATATTGAAATTATTTTTATTGCGGAAGATGTGATGCTAATTCATTTTTCATTTATCATCAAGAAACGTCGACAAGGAAGAATAGATATGAATATGCGTTCGCGCTTTGTCGGTAATAACGCTACTATCGAATTTTAGTTAACTGTCCATCGGTATTCGAAAGCACACAATTAATTAATTAATATCGAGCCTAATTAATCGAGATTTATAAAGAATTATACAGGGAGCCTCATAATATTATCGTATCTTTTCACAGTTGAAAAATTTGTGTTAAATTTAACAAATATCACATGTCCCAAACGGTCCACAGAAATTTTTGTGTTAATTTAATATAATACGGATATGTTAAATGATGACACGAATATTGTGTTAATATTTTAACATAAAATAAATGCAAACTTCAAGTAAACTTAAAATAAATTTTGTGTTAAACATAGTTTTTTAATGTAAAAATTAACTAAAAAAATTGTTAATTTTACATTTTATCATCCCCACTTATATTATAAAGTAAAATTAACATTTTTTTTCTGTAAATTTTAACAGATAAATCTTGTCACTAATAATACCGAACATATTTATTGTGTAAAATTAAAAGTAAATACACATTGTGTTATTTTTACACTTTTTTTCAGTTATTTTAATAATTTAACATTTGAGTTCAATTAACACAACAGCAATATGTTAATTTAACACATGAATGTGTTAAATATTTAACACAAAAATTTTAACAGAGACCGTTTTTAACAAGAATACACAAATTTTCCAACTGGGTTCTTATTTATAAATTCCGCTTATCCAACTTGAAGAAAAACGCACGCTTCAAAGACTATTACAAGTTTTTGCGTCGTATTAAAAAAAATTCAAAATTGCAATCAACTACCATCTTCATTAGAAAAAAAATTTATCGAACGAAGGTTTGTTTTTTTACGTCGGGCAAGAAATTCAGAAATATATTTGAATATAATTTGAAAAGACATTGTAAATCTCTTGCACTTTTTCGCACGGTCTTCTATAAAGTGTGTTTCCTCGGACAATAAATACTTATACAAACGGAGCTAATGTTTATATGCAAATGAAAAATTTTGTATCCGTAAACTTGATCGTTCACGACGCGCATATATATATTTTTATGGATTTTTCTTCTCGTCGTCCTTGATATTTCAGACACGTATAGACTTGTGGTATAGAAATGAAATTTGCGATGTATAATATTATCGTAATTCTGGTCTACCTTGAACCACACCGAGCATATATATGTATGTATCGGTCGATAGTATAGTAGTGGCAATTAGACGCAATGTGTTTGAAAGTCGATAACGTTTTATAACCGGCTATTTGTTGACTCGCAAACGCGACACGGGAACGGGATCCGAGCAGTTTCGAGAGTTAATGACAAAGTCGGATTTTCATCGTCAAAAATGGTTTATTGATGCTTTCCAAGATGCTTTCCATCAGCGTTACAAAAGTATGAGATGAAGAAGGTGAAAGATTGTCGAAGAGAAAGAGAGTATCGATGTTTTATATATAATATATTTCGACACTTTGTTATAATTTATGCCTTATGTCGAGATTGGAACTGATAGATAGTCGAAATTAAATTTGAATAATAAGGAATGCAATCTCTTTTATTTGTACTCTATTTTTTGCAGAAACATTGCTTTTTAAATTCAAATTTCCTCGTTAGTCAAAAAATTTGCAGCAATTCGTGATTACAAATATTTTATATTTCAATATTTTTCCATTAAATTAATTATTACTTAATATGATTCTGTTTGTTATCGTACAAAAATGAAAAAGACGTGATAAATGTGGAAATTTAAAAATATAATTTTTACGAATATTTCTTGACATTCTTTTTTTCTCTCTTGCTACTATCGATACTTCTTTTTCGATATAAGCGTGATACATTTCTTCCGATAAGTCAAGTATCGATATTTTTCTTTCGATACTGTATCCTTAGGTAGATAAGCACCGAGCCATCTGGAAGGTGATCTATGAACACAATGACAGGTTATTCAATCCCAGAAAAAGAGTTTGAGATGAACGACGATTGGAATATAAACTTGATGATGCTACAACAAGAATAGATCTGGGCAATTATTATTAGAAATAAAAAATATATTTCAAACTTTATTATTTTGATTACGAAAACAAAAAGTAATCTTATTATAGCAATTAGTTTGATTTAATATCTCTATAAATTATTCTAAAGACAATTCTATTAATTTATTATCTCAATAATAAAATTTTAATCAAAATTTTATTCTAAAATTATTTAATTTATTAATAATTATATGATTTCGTTAAAAAAATAAAATTGTTTATATATATTTGACAATAGATTGATTAAATACGAAAACATTACTTGATTAAAAAGAATGAAATAATTTAGAAATACATTTCTCTCTCATTTTTTATCAGTTTATATAAATTAATATATATCTAGATAAAATTACGCTAATCACACAAATAAAATGGAATGTAAGCTATATGTAAAAATCAATAAATAATATTCTATTTACATATAAAGCCCAGGACTGATCGACAGGTTTCGCCTAAGATTCAATCTAAATTTTTTAATTCGTTAGCACGCACAAGATTTTCTCGAAAATCAATGAGATTTGAATTTGACAGGTCCTGGTGAAATGTGACGAGAATCTTGTCTATTTTTAAACCGCGTGTATATGTAGGATATCCGCGAAATTCGAATGCGAAATATTTTTACTAATTTTGCTAATTAAAAAATTAAGTTTCTCGGTTTACTTCAAACGCAAGAAAACCTATGACGTTTTTTCCCCCCACTTTTTCTCGTCTCTTATCTCTCGTAAAATCAAAAATATTCGCGTCGTTACCTAACACACTTTCGGAAATTTCCTCCGTTTATGTACATGTTACGTAACGAAGTGCGTATCACGCGTCTCGTATAAACACCCTAGAAATGACTACCGTCGCGATTTTTTACTGATATTTTTCTACGAGAAAATCTCAATAACATTTACTTTTTTATTTTTTTTTAAATCGTTTCTCCAGTCGTATATCGTTCTTATATGACCGGCCGAACAGCGATCTACATTGTTTCTCGAATAATTTATTTATCGTTCCATTCGACTTTGGCTTCGCGGATATGCATCTGCTTTACTTATATTATGCGCGCGCATATCGATTGATATTTCCGCGAGGACACAACCTTCTGCAACAGCTCTCGAATGTCAAAAAATTCACGTTGTTGGTCATCATTTTCCGCATCGGTGAAAATCGCTGAAGTCTCGAAAAGTGACTTTTATTAAATCTTTGAAATCGGTATAATTTCAGTTAGTCTATAAATTTCTCGAGAATTATCCTTTTTCGAGTGATAGAACTGCTCTATGATTACGCAATTATCGAAATTGTCGGATTCGGTGAAATTAGACTGGTTTCTACCAATAATTTTTAATGTCTACCCTCGTGTATATTTTTTTGTTCCCAATTTTATAAACGGAAGGAGAGATATAGAACGAATTCGACGAATAAAACGTCAATCTTCCTCAAGAAAAGTCCCCCAACCTGGTCCCTTTTAAAAGCCAGATTCGAAAAATCTATAGCATAAAATCTCAGACGTTTTCTCAAATCCTGTATAATATTGTAACGATGTCGTGATCGGGAAAATCATTAGACCGTGACTCTCGACATATAGCGATACGACATGCGAATCTCGCTCATTTAAATATAGACCCTTCTAAGTGATTTAATCAGGAATTACAGGCACGAAACAATAAAAACAACGCAAAAAATTTAGCAGGAGGGAAAGGAATCGCGAACCGTTGAACAGAAAATAAATAATGAAATAAATCAATCGTACTATAGGTATATATCTTCGCTGTCGCAGTTTTCATGAATTAATTAATATTGAAATCGCAAGATTTTTAATTACAAAGATTCAATTAAAATTTAGTCTCTTATAAATTTAAACAATCAATATATTAATTTAATGTAATAATATATTGTATTTTCTATATTAAATGTCCCTTTGATATATAAACTAGGTTTGTATCTTTTTAATTGAGGAAAATATGACTCATCTCTCTTCTCCCTCTTCCCTACCCCACTGTTCACAATTGATTGGTGGTTCAAAAGTTGCGAATCGCGTAAAGGAACAAGAAGCTAGTCGAAATATCCATAGACAGCTGGGGAGAGGAAGGGGGAGGAAAAAAGAGAGAAAGAGAGATGCTAATAATAGAGAGAAAGAAACGGAAAAAAAAGAGTTGGCGGGACCGGAAAGTTACAAAAAAAAAAAAAAAAACATGCCATAAAGACGGCACACGCCTGCCTGCCGCCGATGCAGTGGAAATTTCCACAGGTTTAAGGGTGGGGAAGGTGGAAGACGGTGAACGGGAAAGAGAGAGAAAGATTGAGTGTATATGTGTGCGTACATGTGCTCGGTGGTTCAATGAGTGAGTGAACGAGGGTGATCGTCGTCGAACGGGAGGTGGAAACCAGCGGCCGGCTTCTGGATAACCAGGCACCGGCCTGACGGAGAGAAAACCTAGAGAGAAAACCAACTCTCGTGCACGCGGGGGATGAAAGGGGGAGGGATTATTATACCCTCGGGGGTGGGTAATCTTACCTTCGTTTTGGCGAAGGGCGCCAGGCACAGGGGCCATGGCTGCATCATCTGCCTCCTCTGGGAGCCGGGCATCCTTCTGTCGGCGCGTAGACGAGAGAAGAAGAAGAAGGGGTTGATGATGTTGATGACAGGGAACGGTTGGTCGTCCACGTTCTCACACTTTCTCGTGGAAATACGTGTGCCTTATTTTCCGTAGAATCGTTCGATTTTTCTCGGCGAACTTTGACGTTGGCCGCTGTTGCCGGCGAGTCGAGTTGTTGTTGTGGCCCCTCGCGGGTGACGCCGATGAAACGCGGAGAGGTCGCGCCGACTCTCTCGCCTCGTCGATGCGCGACCGGCGACGCGTGCAGTGCTCGTCGATCGCTTGACGAACGCGTGGGCAGGCGATGTACGCAGGTGCGCGAATGCGTGAGTGCGTGCGTGTGCGATCACACGTGGCTGTGTTGTGACAGCGGTAGGATTCTCCAGCTGACGGTTTGACAGCTCGTCGTCGTCGTTGTCGTCGTCGTTGTTGCGGTCGCGCTTTCTCTCCCCCGTAAGCGCCTTCGATCGATCGCGTTCGATACTATATCTGCGTCACGTATGCCCGAGAGAGAGACGTCTTGCGTCTGTGAACAGGTGGATTCTTGTGTTACGCACCCTGGAAAGAACGTGAGATGCGGGGGGACGAGAATGTCGGTGTCTCTGAAAATGTGGCAGGTTGTCTCGGAGTCTTTCCGGTATTTTCGCCGGTCATCAGTTGTACCGCACCACCACTTCGGCTCCGAAATATGGTATCTGCTCCGTTCTGGTCTACGTGGTTCGTTCAAGGGTGACGGGACAAGAGGCGCAGATTTCTTATCTCCCTCTCTGTCTCTTTTTTCGCAATTGCAAGAGGTTGTTCGTCACTGCCTTATCTCAACGACGTATGTGATGTTTGCTGTGCTTAGCTTGCGACTTGGCAACGTGATGATGCCAAATTCCTGATGATCTGGTCGTTGTTCGAGAACCGAGTTCAAGGATCTTTCTCTCTCTCCTCGTCGTTTCCACCGATACCGGATTTGTTGTCGTTGTTCGTGCTCTCGTCGTCTTACGAATAGGTCGACATGGAAAAGTCTGCTGTGTTACGTGTGTTTTGGGGAACTTTGCTAATCGGTTCGGGGGGTTTGTCTCTTTTATATACACGTCGCTGCGGGCGTAAGCGCCGCCTTCTCGCTCTCGCGAGCGAATGGTAGGGATGGACGCGCGGCGTCGCGGCGCGGCGGGACCAAAGGGGTAGAAGAGTGAGCAGAGGGGAAGGGAGACGCGGCTGCGCCGCGAAATTATCGCGCGGATCGGTGAGACACACGGTTACGCACCGGCCAACACAATATACCCAAAGATCCGCGAAGCGCCCCGGATTGCGTCAGCATTTGACACAACCATCCCGAGGATTAGACATTAAATCAACGGTTTGCACTCTCGCTCAAAAGTTTGTCCGTGTTTTTTCATTAACTCGCATTGACATTCGCAACTCGCCGGCGCGCAAATGTTTTCTTGCATTTCTACGATGAAAAGCAATTTCTCTGCGAAACTACTCCAGAAAAAAGATATACTATGTATTTTTTTTAATTAACGCGAATAAATCTTGATGTGTTTTCGTCAACTGGCTTATTTGACAGTTGTCGACTTTAAATCTACTTTTAGTGATAGTAAATTTGTCAATTTGATCAGTCTTATACTTGGTTTGAACGAATTACTTGATGGATTAATTTTTAATCTGAATTTATCTTGTCGTAAAATGACGGAAACATTTTGAATGATGTCTCTTTCATCTTGCCGGCACGATAAAAATAAAATTTTTATTTTTAACCTTTTAATATTTTAATAATATAATTTAATAATAAAAAATACATAAAATAAGTTTAATAATAAAAAATCAGTTTTTTAATAATATTTATATTATCGCTGGAAATAATTTGGAAAATATGATGCAACGTGAATTTTTTTTTCACGCTTCAATACGTCTTTTAATTCCAACAATATCACAATGGAACAGATTTGCTAAAAAGAGTATTTTTTATCTCCTTTTATGCGAACATCTGTATTTACATTAGAAACCGCGTCATAAAGTACGTTCAAAATATTACATTCGGAGCGTTATATTTTTGCTTTTTTAACACTTTTCGAGATACTAAAAAAAGTACCCATATATGTAAAGAGAAATTAAAACAAATTTTTATTATTTTCATATCTCGATTTATAATTTCGTATATTGAAGAATGAAGAGAAGTTTGTTTTGCGAAACTGCAATTAATATTTTATACGCAATCTAAAATGCTAGAAAAAAAAATAGAATTTTATCTGTTACTTGCAAGTATATTTTGTTAGAAAATTTGTTCTCTATTATAAAGATCTCTGTTATAAAAATGAAAGATTGAAAAATTTGATCTCCGACAAATATTCGTACTACTATTCAGCATCAACAAAAATACACGAAAAATTTCCATTATAATAAAAAAAATAATTTTTTCTCGAGTGCACATGTTTTTCATCAATTGTCAATGAAATTGTAGTTATATTAATACGCATATCATTATACGATTTCATACGAGATAATTTAACGAAATAAACCACACTTGTTTTTCTCCCAGAACATGAATTAATCATATCTATAGATACTCATTTTTTAAAAACACACGCATGTATTTTTCAGAATATTTGTGAAAAGTAATTATTTTGTAAGTAATAAATTTTTAAATTTTAAATAATTTTTAAATAAATTTTAAAATAAATATTTACGGATTCTCTTTAGTATCTATTTATTCGCGCACTTATGTCGTAAAGATATTTTCTTCCGGAGAACAAATATATTTCCGAAGCAATCTTGATAATATATTAAGACTTCACGGAATACTTGTTAAGAAAATTATGCTTGGATGAATAATAGTTGAAGAATGAAGCGTCTTCGTTTCTATCGAGTAATAACACATATATGAAAAGATGCTATTTTAAGAGAATGGCGTGCGAGATTGCTCCTATAATAGGCTTGAAATATGAATTGTTCGGTTTACGTATAATTCCCCGTTACTGATTAGAGGATTGCGTCACGAAAACGCGTGGTGAACAACCGACGATCCCGAGCGACATTCGTCGCCTCTTCCGTCCCGGAATGTCCGGTCGAGATAGGTAGGTTCAGACGGCGCAGTCTCGGTTGTCTCGTCCATGGAAGGTTCGAGACGTTCGACCTCGTTGAGCTATGTATGCAGCAGCCAGTGCTGTCTCCTCCGCCTGTTGGTTTCACATCCATCCACGTACCAAGAGACTCAAACCATTCTTTCCTCCTACATCTCTGATGATCCTTTTACTTGGCATGCATTTGAAGCCCCGCGATCGAACAATGGACGATTCCATCAATGCTCGTTTGAAAGACTCGATGTATAACACTGCTCATCAGTGTACTTTTATTCTTTCGTTATTCCAGTCAGTTATTCGCCGATTTTGCATTATATAACACAGTAAAAAAGGACCTTACAAAAGAAAAGGAATCTTTATAAGCTTGAATATAAAGTACTCTATTTCATTAGGGAGATTTAGAATTAAAGTTATAAGAAAGGACGATTTTAACTGTCATATTTGTCATATTACAACTGGTATATGTGCTAGAAAGATTTTATTCCACTTAAACTAAAATATATTGTTAGAATTTTTAAATCTTTTAAAGAAGAAAGAATATTGTAAAAATTGATGAAGATGAAGGGAGGAATTTATTGATGATTATTTAATTTTTTACAAAAAGATTAGATTAAGGAGATTATTAAATGCAAATCCTATATTTATAAATTTAAAATAATAGAATCTCTCTTTCTCTCTTAATACAATTAAATAAAATAAATTATTTTTGACATTACATATAATATATTTTGCAGAAGAAATTGAGATAGTATTTCGATGGTTTTTCTTGCTGTCATAATAAAATTGGCGTATAGGTCATGTGCGAAACAGATTTTATATAAAGATATAATCTCTATTTTTTATTATTTATTATTATTTGATTTTATATATAAATCTCACGATTCTCGAGTGCAGGCTTTTGTACTCATTTTCGTTATTCATGTCATTGAAAAAGAATCGACACTCTTCTTTTGCCACAACTTATCGAAAAATTATCGAGAATTCTTAGTACACTTTGCGCCGAATATTGAACTGTTTATGACGAATTATCGCTAATCAGCGATTTTGAAAGGTGTTTTCTTTTTCTAACGAGAGGACGTATAAAAATTATTTCCTTACGGTCAGCGATCAGAATTCGCGACCGCGAATCTGATTGGTAAAAGTAGAGGAAGAGTGTGATTGCGCTTCTTTTTTCAGATGTTTTAAATTTCGCATACGATTGCGATACGCTAATAATACGTTTGCTAATTTATCAGCGTAGAAATGATGAGTCTATTTTCACCGGTAATATTATACGTTTATCTGCTGTCGACCAAGAATACACGATAATCAATCACACGGTCATCAGCAATTATTTGAGGTAACTTTATGACCTGCGCGAATCCTTTGAAGGAAGAAAGTGATTAGCTTAAAACGATATATGTATGAGTCATTTATACGCTGTCTGCAAACAAGCTGTAACGTTAATTAGTTATTCGTAGCTTCGCACATTATTTCTTCTACTAGAAACAAGAAATTACTTTTATCGTATATATACATAATCATTATTACGATAAAAAAAAAGAGACATATCAAAGATTATTCATACTGTAAAATATTGAAAATTAATAAGTGCATAAACTCTATTAAAATTTCACAAAGAAACAAATTAACTTCCGTTTGATCAAAGGATATAAATATTTCATACATATGATTTTGAAAATTTTGCACATTTATGAGAGAAATACGTCCACTAATTCTATTATTTAAAATATTTTATCATACTTATTTATTACATTTATAAATTTATAAATATTTATTTATTGATGCAACCACGATCGCGCGTTCTGGTAACATTTTATATTAATAAGGATGAGAACTCTCAAGTGTGAGAGCGCCGGTCAAAGGTCTTCAAATGACACTCGCAACCCCATCAGCTGAGTTTGGAACGATTCCATTCAAAGAATACGTCTCGCTTTAATCAATTTCGTTTACGATTTGCCCTGTACACATTACACCGCGAAACGTTGCGCATTGAATACGATATGCTTTGTCCAACACGCGTTTTTGCGAAACTGCAATTAATATTTTATACACAATCTAAAAAATGCTACAAAAAATAGAATTTTATCTGTGTATGTACATATGCAGGCATATTTCGACAGAAAATTTTGTTTTCTATTATAAAAATAAGGATTGAAAAATTTACGAGGGTGGATCAATAAGTACGCGTGTTTGAAGACAGGTGGTATTGCTGAGGGAAGTTCGCATTATCATCGTGTATTATCATCTTTCAAACGACGCCATACCAAATTTCAGATTCATAGATTAGTTTTGATTTGACAGCCATTTGTATTAAACGTGTTTCGTCTTTTCGATACAATGGAAAAAGAGCAATATCGATCCGTAATTCGCTTTTTATTTTTGAATGGAAAAACGACGAAGGGTCCCCATAGACAGCATCCAACTTCACTTTTATTTCTTCGCACGTTTTTCCATTCAAAAATAAAAAGCGAATTACGGATCGATATTGCTCTTTTTCCATTGTATCGAAAAACACCAAACACGTTTAATACAAATGGCTGTCAAATCAAAACTAATCTATGAATCAGTCTGAAATTTGGTATGGCGTCGTTTGAAAGATGATAACTCTATTCTAATTCTAAAATAACATTAAAACGTTTTCTGAATGACACTTATTTATCGATATAATAAAAGTTTAAAATAAAATACCATTGAGGCAACGCGTGTGATTAATTAAATCTATACGATCTTTAATAAAAGAAATCGCGGTTAGAGAATAATATAGAATAGGGATACATTCAGTATAAATATAAATAAGAATAAACAATAGCGCGTCCGATGAAATTTTGACGAGAAAAAACATTACATAATATATGAAAATATTAAACCAAAAATGCGATTGCACATGAACAACGCAAAACAGACAACCTTGTATGCAGTTGTTATTTTTGAAAATAATTGCTTATTCTGGAACGTTAGAAATTATTTTTAAAACGAAAATAGATAAGCAGTTGTATGCGTATATAAATAATTGTAAGCATTGAAATATGCGAATATTTATCGAGATATTTAGAAAAATCTTACCATTTCTACTGGATAATCAGTTTCAAACGAAGCGGAGTTTATGCCTTGAGAATCGAATCCAGCGATTATGAAGTTGGGGAAATACTGGGCTAATTGTGTGAAAAAAATTTTGTTATCAGCGAGGAACGAACAGACACAGACTATCTCACGATTGTCACTGCCGTGTTCTATGCAAAGCACACTTTTAAAGTAACCAAGGCACATCTTGCGATAAGTTATTCATATTCATTCGTTTTTCCATTTCTCGCTTTAAAGCGCATTTACGTCAGCGCAGAGTACGAGTAAAGCGTAAAAAGAAAGAAAGGAAGAGAATTTTCAACAAAATTCCAAAATTTTACTATACTTCGACAAACGTGCATACATTTGGATGCATCAAAGCTTGATGCATCTAACGATAAATCTGCGCGATATTATAACGCGCGAAAAATCAGCGTAGATAACAGAATCTTTCATCTTGCAACAAATTGTTACAACTTCGTATCCGGAAAATATATTTGAAGATTTTTAAAAAATATTTACATTTTTGACAATATCATATTTTTTTTGTATATTTTTTACATTTAAAAACTCGACTATTATATTTTACTGTATATTTATCTGTCAGTCAAAAATATTCATTCTTTGCTACGTACTTTTGCTTGTCATACTTATTTTTTCAATTTTTGTAGCATAATTTTATCTTCTCAACATTTGAGTATAGATATTTTTCTAATTAAACATTTTTTTTTATATATATTTTTTTGCACATTATAACATATTTTATTATAACAAAATAATGATTTTTATATAGTTTGAGAACAAAAGGTATTTGATGACGTTTATCAAATGATTTCCTTAGAAATAAGGCAAACTTGCCAATCACGCGTGATTGTGCACCCCTTTAAGAACGGAATATTCTGCTCTTCATCTATTTGAAGTAGTTGAAGCGAAAACGTTAGTAATCTTTTCTAACAACTTTAAACGACGGAGCTCTCTGCGGGTACCTATCCTATGTTGCTCTCCTATGTCGCGAAGGCGAAGGTCATAAATAAGCGCGCGCATAACCCGGAAATGCGTATATAGAAACACTTAAAGTTGACTTGGCAGAGAATCAACACACACACACATTTCTTCCCATATTAATATGATTCCCATATTAAGATGATATCTGTAAATCACTCATTGAATTGGAATGGATGATTGATTTGACGTAAGCAATATTACCTCGCCTTGTATATGGTAAAAATATTACTTACATACAGCTGTCTAATTTATAGCATTTGTAAGTAAAATTTCAATGGAAAGCTTGAGAAGTCAGCATATTAATTAATTATATACATCGACGTTAAACAGTGATCGGTATCTAGCGTCATTTGTTTAATGTGAATCTACAGATGGAAGTTAAGCGTGCGTGAAGAATCTTGCGACCCAAGATTGCGAGAAAATATTGCTGCTCAAGAATTACATGTATCGAATCGTAAAAAAATCTACCAACGACACAAAAGAGTCGGCATTTTTCTTATTGTTAGGCAAATTGTCGATTTGAAGTTTTCGTTTGTTAAAACATTAAATATTTTGATAACTCGATATAAAATTAAATATACGCAAGATGTAGTGTAATGCAATAAAAAAGGAGGAGATTTCTTGCGCAAAAGTAAAAAGAAATATAAAATATTATTAAACATTTTAATATTTTTTACTCGTTGACTATCTCTCTAAAATATCTTAAATTCGCGAAACATACGCAACGAAACGGAAAATGTGCATATGTACATTTAACAAGTATATTTTTCGTTTGTGTTTGTCGTTTGTAAATTTATTCGCACGTATTTACCATCGCATAAAGTGTTAGAACCTTGCCTGCATATTGAGTGGGATTATTGAATAAACGCAAAACATTGTTGCGAATATGCGCAGTCTGCATGATGCTGAGTAACGTGAGTTAATTGAATATTAATTGTGCAAACTATTATCTTTTTAGTCTGCTTTTCTCTCTTTCTACTTCCTACCACAGCAGCGAGACTGTAATGATTGCCATGCGATGAATTTTGATTCATTATTCAAAATATCAAAGTAACAAGATGGCTTTTAATAAGTCGCAGTTGGAAAAAATTAAGTCTCTTATTGTATGACACGAAATTCCTTCTTCTATTGTACAACTAAGGAACAAAATTGAAATTCATCGCGCATAATATGTGTCAAACAAATGGTCTAAAAGAATCTTCCTATGTAAAAAAAAAAAAAAAATATTAGACTTCTTTTTCTCTCTCGGCTCACTACTTACCACTAAATCACTCAATATTCTACAATACGTTACGGTCATCGCGTATTTTGCTTTAGCAAAAATGGATCAGGAAATGTGGTACAATTGTGCAAAAATATAATATTTTGTAATAAATGTGTTATTAACTTTGAAATTTTTAAGTTTCTTCGAAATTAAAAAAATTTTTTTGAAAACAAAAAGTACGAAAACAATTCTATTGTATATTTTCGATTTATTTTTACACGAGGGAATCATCCTTGATTGTAATATAATTCTCTATTTTATATTCTTCAATTCATTCGAAATTGAAAATGAAAATTTAAGGAGACCGCATTTTTTCATAATTTTTTAAGCTTTAATATTAAATATCTTGCTAATAAAATGTTAAATAAAAATTCGTTTAATTGAAACCTACTTGATATTGAAATTTTTTTAAATAATAAGAGAGGTAATTTCAAATTCTGAAAGATTATTAGTCATAGTCTGATTATACAATATATATATACATGTATAATTATTATACATCTATATTTGATTATTAATCTAATCATAATTTCCGGTTCACACTCACTCATATAAAGATCTACACCGTATTATCGCGCGTACTTTCAGTTTACAGTCATGCGCAATTATTTTTGCGAGATATTTATTTATTTTAAAAGAGGCGCGACGCGCACCGACACACGCCTATCTATTCTTATCTGCGCGAACGTCGCTGTAACGTCGCGCCTTATGGTAACCGTGAACTTGACCCGTATTCTTGTATTGTTCCCCGAGAGAAGAATATCCACTCGTAGATTTTTTTTTTTTTTACGGCTCGCACGTGTCGGACATCGTTTCGCAGTCGTGTGTGTACGCCTCCCCCCTTTCTCCTCCTCTTACAATTAGTCATTGTATCACAGCCGAATCGCGATTGATCGGGGTTAACTAACGAGTTTGTGTGTTAATGACGAAAAGAAGCATCCGTCAAGATTTGGACAGGTCTGACAGCGAACAGCTGACGTAAATCAGCTGGTGACAATACATTTGCAAGACGCGAGAGGCTTCTGAAGCTGAATTAATCGGAATAATAAGGGGGTTCTCCAGTTAAGACTGTTTTTTTCTTTGCGCGTGTTATGCAATCGATTCCGTAACACGTGGAAGGATTTTCCGCGAGAATTAAAGCAATTTTTTGCCCGTTCGTTCGCGTCTGGTCGATACTTCGACGAATTGACGAAACAAAGACGATAATTGTATGAGTTCATCGGAAAAGATCGTGTGACTGGATTATTAACGCAATTAAGCTCCAATTTGTTGTTTCCCCTTCAGCTTGAAAATTGAATTGTTTTAAATTCTCAAGAACAGTAGCCACTTGTGTGAAAATAACCCGTATAGATAATTTTTGCATTTTTTTCCTCATATTCCACACAATTCTCTTCCGGTATAATAAAAATTAAATTGATCATTCTGATAATGAAGAATTTAATTCTGATCTTCGAAGAGTTTCTGTTTTTTTTTCATTTTTTAAAATGAATATAGTGTATATAAATATAAACGAAGAATCTATTAATATAACGCGGCAATTAATTAAACCGAGCCGGGAGCCTCGACGAGCTGTTCTCGAACGTTCAGACAATTAATATACGCACAAAGCATCGCCATTCCGTAATTGCGATTATGCTACGCGCGTATTTCTCCGCAAACAGGAATATATCTTATCGCACCCGTCTCGATGAGTTATTTCCAAGAGAGAGAGAGGCCGTTCTCTCTTGATTTATATCTCAATCTCGAATCTATTTCCGATCATTCACGAACGAAACATCCGTCATCGCCGTGAAAAAACGGAGCAAAATTACGTTTTTCGAACTGTCAATGTACGTAGTACAGGATTTTATTTTTATTTTCTGCGTCGGAAAATTTATTTCCCGATGAACTTGAAGAGATATCGCGACTTGGCGATAATGCGACTACATTTTCCGGGAGTCACGTTTGATAACAAAAAGCAGCCAAAAATAAACACGAAAGAGAACAATAATTTCCTGTAGTTTTTTTACGCTAAATACAATTCTAAATTGCTCTATCACGTCACAATTTTGTGATTAAAGTTGTTAAAATAAACTATAATATTTCACTGTACTTTATTATATTATAATTATAATATATAACGTCGTTGAGAAAGTTTTGTCATAATCCAGTACAAAAAACCTATGGAAAATTTTGTTTTCTTTTTCATATATATTCGGAAAAAAATATTTTTATTGAACTGTGTAATTGAATACATCATATCGCGAATAATAACTTATTTTATTATGTCATAGTTATAATATGTGACATTTTGAAGAAATTTCGTCGTAATTCAAATTCAGAATCGTATTCAACGTAAAAAAAAAAAACTATGGAAAATTATTACTTTTTTCTCATGTTTGGAAAAAAATTATGTTTTGTTGAACTGTATAATTGATGTCATATCGCGAATAATAATGTATCCCGTCAAGATTTTCACGCGATTCGTTCGACTATTATTACGCCTGTAACGATATCATGCGGATTAAAGGATCACGCAACAATAAGCGCTTAATGAACGGAATCATACAACGATGTTGTCGCGAACGCTGGCCCCTAACAATCACACACTGTATAGTTGATGTAAATACCTTCGGAGGGAAAATACACACCGTATAATTTCAATGTCGTCTGTACGCGACATTAAACTTTGAGTTTTTACAATTGTTAATCACGATGAATTGACTACAATTGTTGAATGCTAACGTAACGTCCGTGAATACATTTTAATCGAATATCGAATGTGTATATTATGCAAAATATTTTGTTTCTTCCACGAGTTATAATTTGGATTTTCTTTTTGTTATATTGGCTTATAATATTTTAAGAAAAATAGAGGGAGAAAAAGTACATGTATGACGAAATTTTGATAAATGAGAAAATGCACAAGCGTGCTAATATTCATAAATCTGTCATGCAATGATTTCCCGCATCTTAAGAATTTATTGCACACAAAATATTTGGTAAAAGTATATAAGTTAAAAGGCCTCGCGCACACAAATGTATAGGACCAAATAGATTGTCGATGAAACAAAACATTCATATGCAACCTGATTTAATCAAAATATATTGGCGCGTGTTACGTCATGTGAGTAACGCGATTGAAGTAGATTCATCATGACGCAATACGCTACTTACGACGACAGCAACAATGTAAGATTTAATAATATTGATACAAGTATGGCAAATTTTCCACTTGCTAGGGTACATGAATTATTCGCGATGCAACAAGATAAGAAACTATATATAGGATCTATTAACTACGATGTAATCATTTAAAAAAAACGCGATTGTACGAAATCTCAAGAATGTCTATTTTTTTGGAGTTGGCTCACTTTTTCTGTAAATATGTAAAATTTAATCAGAAAGATATAAATTTTGGAATTATATTATACTTTACATATTTTCAAAAATCTAATGCTTCCAAGCCTGAAAATAACTCGCATAGAAAAATTTCTGGACTAATCAGTTTTTTCAAAAAAATTATGGATTCCAGTTGGAAAATCTACATGGATGTAGGTCACAAGTCAAATGAAATGCGAATTTTCGCATCAGTTTTTGTTTCGAGTCTAGATCGAAAACTTGTATAAAAATGAAATAAATGGAAAAATGACTTCTGTTTAATAATATTATCAAAATGATATACATATATCTAAATTTATGTTGCATCTGGGAAAATCTTGAACATTTTCTATGCTGAAATAGAAGTTTCCTTCTAGTCACAAAATCCAGACAGATTAGATCGAAAATTCCGATGATTTGAAAAGTTCGGAAAAAGTTGCCTTTATATTGAAAATAAAAATTGGATAAAACGCCGAAGCATTTGAAAGGCCATACCCCGATTGTTCGATAGAATAATGGAGAAGCTAGAAAAAATAACGACTGTCTTGGCGGAATTTTCTCTGACGTCAACAAATTGTTTGTCAGGATTGTCGCCCATCTTCCCTATCTGAAATATCTCAAAACACCTGCGTTCTGCGCGCAAGAGAGATCCTAATCCAAAAATCTTAACGACGACTCTCCTGAAGTGCCCGACGATCGCGAGAGACTTATCGCGGACTTATCCACGATGACGGCATCCTCGTCGTCGCGGCTAATTGGCCCAATGGTTCGCCCGGGTCCGGGGGCACGTCCAAGTCACGCTTGCTCCGATCCCCCGGAGGGGGTCAACGAGAAACCGGCACCCGTCGCCCTTCTCTCGCGCACCCCTCAACGATCGTCGAGAATTAATCGACGAAGCATCGGCAGACGGAAAGATAACGACGGAAATTTCTTGCTCGTCAATCGTCGACGCTTTGATTGAGTCGTATCGACGTAAGTGCGCTGCCGGGATATGCACTGTACGAGAGGGCAGGCCAAGTAAAGGCAGGTCGTGGTTTTTTCCTTTCTTTAAAGGAAATTTCTTTTCACTTCTAAAGATTGAAATTGGGATCGTATATGTTGGAAAAAAAATAATCTTTCGTTGTAGAAATGATGAATATCTTTATAATCGAATAATTCGTATTAATAAAAGGAACGGCGATTTTTATGAACCCACAGAAAACAATGATAATAATGTAAAAAAAAAAATTTGATATGGATTGATGTAGCACAGACATTGTTAAACTGCATACACTCTCATTAAAAAACGAATTTTTTTAATCAGCTGGCAAGCTGTTTTGACAACTATAAGTATAGTGTAATACGGACTTTATGTGTTTCATCTATCATCAAAGAGAACTGTTCACAGAATTATCCTATATTTATACGATGGGCGTGTTTCTCTATATATACACTGGTCGAACACGACGTATATCAGATTGATTAATAAACATGCGTGATAATTATTATGCGGTCGGGCTCGTTAGATAAGTCCGTGGAATTCTACTGGACACTTTATACTTTATACAGTCGTGTGAGCAACGTCAGACGATACTTGATATCTGCTTTGATGGCAGGTAGGGCAGGAGAGACTCCGAGAGACTCGGTTTATACTTTTCGTCATGTGAGCGATAGAGCGAGAAAAAAATAAAATTTACAGTTTATAAATAAATAATTATATCTTTCTGAAAATTTTTATATATAAATTCGGCTCTCTACTTTTGCCCTCCCTTTTATTTATGCGATGACACTCTCTTCCGTCTGAATTCTAATATCTTTAAACTTCATTATTATTTAATTTTTTATTTTTAAATAGACATTTATTATAGGTAAAATAAATACGGAAAAATTGGATATAGGTTTGACTTTAACATTATGCGGAATATTATATGTTCGTTAAACTGGAATTTGCTTTATGTACGAGAAATGTGTTTATTATTATTAATATTAATTATATATATATATTTATTATATATTAATGCTTTATATTATATAATTAATATTAATAATTAATAATAATATGAATTTTTATAATTCTCTGAATTCTACGAATCTATCAATCTATTATTACATTTCAGTCTATAAAAATTTCAGAATTTTTTTGTCGATTATGGAATTATCTAATATTTATTATTTATTATGTATATATATTATATTTTTTTTTTTAAAGATAAATGAAGCAACGCAGTGTTTTGTGCTATTTCCGTCGTGCAAGTTATCGGCGTTTCACATTGCGGCTATTTATCCACACATTCATTGCATATAATAATACAAATTGCCGTTCGAGTCGTATTGCACGATTGGCCACTATGCAAAAAGATATTAAAAATCGTCTCGCGCACGTGTAATCGTCTTCTCGACGCTCATCTTAGACGTGTGATGCACGTCTCTTTAATTCTAGAGATTTTGATGAGAGAGGCGTCTCTTTTTCTCTGTCCCCATCATCTTTTCCCCAGTATTCTTCCGTTCATCGCGGAATGTCTGGCTTGTGCTCGCGATTGTGCTGCGCTTTCGCTGAGCGAGCACGGAAATGATTTTGATAAGGGATGAACGTGACACCAACCAGGCGAAAACCACACGTAGACATAATTATGTCAAATCACGGGGATCGGCACGTAATTATCAAAACACGATGTGTCGCAGAATACACTTGTGTATGTACTTGCTCCTTTTATTTTGTTTTGTTATGCGCGAGCGCGATGGTCTTATATGGCATTTTCAAGATGGAAAGAGAGAGGAAAGTTTTCTAAAAAAAAAACGCGCACGTGCAAAATTGTACACGTGCGAAACGCGGGTAATAAGATAGTCTTGTTTTCTCTTGAAATTTTAAACACCTCTTCACCTATATTCGTGACAGAATTTCATCAAGAGAAAAGATGATACTCTTCTCAAGAGAGAAAGAGTGAGGGGGGAAGGAAGAATAAATATATGTGCTTTAAATCGGGTTAAGTTATATTGTTTGCTTGCGTCGTAACTTTATTTAGTCAAGCTAAGATATTTATGAATATCACGGATCTGCATTTTTATCTTTTATTATTTTTGCAGAGACAAAAAAATGAGTTTTCGCAAAAAGAAATTAGGCACATTTCATGCTAATAAATTTAATAAATTTTTTTTTAGACTATAATATATTGAAATTTGAATAGCTCATTTTTTTCTATTAAAAATAAAATTTTATTTATTTATTTTTTCTCTCCCTCTCCCTCTCTATTTCTCTACATCAAAATATATTACTAAAATTTACTATTACTTACTTTTTACCAACAATCTAATTAATTAATTAATTTTTATTATTTACTAATTCATATTTTTCGATATTAAAAAAACTTTCAGAAATATAGAGTACAAACTTTTTTACGATTGCAATTCTTTGAGTCGCGAGGATAAGGCAAGTTTGAACGTACGTGATAACACAGTTAAATAGACTTAACGTTATCATCGCAATTTCGGTCTCATTTATCGCGTTTGCCAATCGCAAGCCGTTTTTAATCGCATTAATCCGCGGAGTGGCTGCTCTTTTGGGAAATTTATCTCGCGAATCTTATCTCTATATATGTATAACGCATACAGAGAGAATCCGCGAAAATTTTTTAAAGTTAGCATATATTTTTTTCGTTCTCTTTTTTTCTTAATTATTAGTTAAAAATTAGCAATCCTCAATTATTGCCTTGGCACGAGAGATCGTAATATATCTCTTACACATGCGACCTGATTCTAACAGGACAATTTTATGCTTAATATGTTTCTCCTATCAATTATTATTAATCGTGCTATAGGGATTTCTATGCGCGTCATTAATCATGTTGTATATATTTTCACTATATTTTTACTATATACATATATCATGTTTAAGTATCAATTAAAGTTCAAGGAATAATTTCGAGAATTATTCAATATGATTTGGACAGTTACCGCAATTTTATTACTTTATTGTAATTAAATTCTGTCTGGATTCCGATTTTTTGATAAAGGCAAAATTAATTTTTCCCTAATAAAGGGATCTTCCCGCTCATTAGTGATTAAAAACTTTAAATTCTAATGATTATATTTTTTTATAAATGTTTAGTTATAAATGTTTATTGCGCACAGTATTTGCGAATTTAATGGTAAAACCTTGGGTAAAACTATAGCAGCTAATAGACTTCTATTGATCTTATTGTTACGAAAGTTTTCAGGTACTTTTCCTATAAAATATATATATATTATTTTTATTTATATTTTATCCTAGGATAAAAATATAAATAAAAATAAGATACAAGGAGCAAAACCTTCTCCTTACAATAAAGAGACATAAATAAATAGAAAAAATAAATAAATATATGTATATATACATATATAATCTAATATATTAAAATCTCTTAGCATTATAGATATGTCAAATATAAATATTATAAAGTCATAAAAGATAAGAGAGAGAGAGAGAAAGAGACGATCTATCCTGACCTAGTTTTTTTCATCGACAGAACAAAAATTTTCGCACCGAGAAAATCATGTTGAATTTTCCTATCCTGTATTCGCGAACGCTAATCGCCAACGTTTTTTTTTTTTTATTCTTGGGTTTTCAGACGCTTGTCTGCGATGTCAGGCGGAGAGCAAGAAGGAGGTTTACGGCCGACAGGACTGCGTGGTCGTCTGGGGCGAGTGCAACCACTCGTTCCATTATTGCTGCATGTCGCTTTGGGTCAAACAGAACAATCGTTGCCCGCTGTGTCAGCAGGAATGGTCTATCCAACGAATGGGAAAGTAATTCTCACGGCGGGATTTTTGCGTCCACGATTATCCTATCCGCCGTCATCGTTGGTCGTCGTCGTCGTCGTCGAGAAAACTGCATTCTCTGTCGGCCTTTGGATTCATTTTTCGAAAGTCTCCGATGGAACTTGGTAACGATATATAATAAGTCACTTGACGTCATATTTTATATGAAAGGGTATATTGTTTTATAGTGATATACATACGTGAAATAATAATTATTGATAATTTCTGTGGAAAATGTAATTGATTTTTGAAAGAGCTAATATAGTTAAAAGGTATGTTTTCTTTATCGTTATCTAACTTATGCAATTAAGTATGACCCTTTGTTCAAATAATAATTATTTAACTACAGAATTTATTACGCTTGTATTAATGAGTAGGCTCTTGGAAAATTTGTATTCGATTTTTTCTTTGAAATGTGTTAAATTGCATTTGGAAATTATATTTAAAATAAATTTAAATTTCTAATAAAATTAAAAAAATTTAAACATTTATATTATATAAATTCAAATTAATAAAAGTGATTCTTAAAGCATTCTTACGCTTCAGATTTTTCGTGTAATATGTACTTATACATATATTCCTCTTGCATGATTAATATAAAACATAATTAAAGGTAGAAAATTGACAAGAGAAAAAATTTTTTATCGATTTTTAATGAACGTCAATATTGCTGAGAGACATAAAAAATCGTATATAATTAATGATACTTAAATTATGAAGATAATAACAAAATCATTAATTAGCAGACTGACTTTGTTTTATTTTGACATATATAAATTTATTTACATAATTTAGTTTTGAATATTTTTGTAGTTTATAAATTGTATAGCGATATTTCACATACTGCAAAGTTATCTGAAGAAGACAGAGACATGATAATGATTCATCGATCTCGAAATATTCGGAAGCATTGCAAATAGACTGAGTGACGTGATGGATGAAAGATTATTTTACAGGTGTCGAAGTACAAAGTACGTCGCGCGATTTCGAAGTCAAAGATCAGTGTAATTATCTCGAAATCATTGTTATCAAATATTTCATTGTCTAATTTTTTTATCTTGTGCAGGCGTCATGGAAAATGCGAACTGCGATTATTATCGAGTCATTCTAAACACGCGATTAGATTAAAGTTTTTACGAGAATCAAGATTTCAGGAAAACTTGTCAATGTTGATAAATTTATGATAAGAATTTTTTAAAGCCACTCCTTGTCCCATTCTCTTCCTCGTCTTCACAAGAATTTAAAAAATTAAAAAAATCAGAATCAAAATGGAGGAAATGTTAGTTAAACTATGGGTAAGATTATTTTGATAAATAATTTGTTAGTTAATAATCAACGACATCTCTTCTCTTTGAAAAATACGCAGATACATGTCTTCATCAAAGTATATATTTAATTTATCTTTCCAAGGTATATATTTTCTGTTTTTAAATTTTTAGATAGATCGCCTAAAGTTTAAAATAAAAATTTATTAAAAATTTTCTGTATTATTCTACGTTTTTTTCTTTTTATCGCGTTTCTAAAAACATTCCTATGGGAGTAGAAGGAAAATATTTATAAGCATAGAAAAAACTTTAAAATTCAGTGAAATCTTATTGTAATAATCAGACATAATGAGACATAAGACGGAAGAAAGTGTGAGTGTTTTCACTGAAGGTTAATAAAATACGCACTTCGGTGAAATCTTATACCATTACTTAAATCAGTTTCATTGATTCAATTTAAGAGAGTGTAGGACTAATTGAATTAACGATGGCGAAGGCTTGCTAGGCGCGCGGCTTTTCAATTTACGGGATCAACTACGGCATAGAACAATGATCGTTTATATTAATGGACGTATCGTAACTAGACATCCTTGACGACGCAATTTATTGTTGATCTTATTTGATAATAAATATTTATGGTTCCGGCGCCGACGTCTCTTGATAGAAAGCGACGGGGGTCAACAAGCTAGAAGCATCATTACGACCTCTCTTTTCATTTCAATTTCGTATGTAAAATCGATTCTGTCCGGCTCACACAATTGTCTGCGTAGAGATTCTTTAGATCTATAGATTTATGACTTTGTAAATTATTTCACCATAGAATATTTCATATTTTACTGATTTAAATAATGCTTGAAAAGATACATTTAACAGCATATCTTACGCATTTCGAAATCTATATTTAAACGTAAATTAAAATTATATTTTAAAAAGTCAAAAATAATTCATAAGAGAGCTAATGCATAATTTAAATAATAATAAGCTGGATAATACAATTCAACAAATTCAATTATTTCCATTATATATATATATATATGTATATCCATATATGTATATTATATATTGTACATGTAATCCATATATGTACATATATAGTGTATAGAATTTAAAAAATTAGATATCCTGATTTTCGAAGATAATATATTTTTTAAATGTCTTCGAAATGTGTGAGTTTTTTAAGAGTTTTTGCTTTTGTAAATCGTAACTCAAAGTTTAGAATCACTGGATATTTATATCTCTATTGCATATTCTTATTTTTTATTCTTTTTTAAAAATGTAATAATTTCCTTCATTGGATACATAGATGAATATGATCATGTTACGCTATTCTGCATGAAATAAATTTTATCTTAAAATCAAATGCAATCTTTACACAATATTATGTTGAGATTCGCAATCGCGTGATACTTTTCTTTTATTAGATCCTCCGAAAGCCGAGACAATTGTACGAAGAACATTCCTCGCATGCTACGTAAAATGACAGACATCCGCGTACGAAATGACATCATCCGCTCATCAATTTTTTTCTCCTTCGTCGGTGAATTTATTAATCACGCGAGCAAGAAAATCTTTCAGAGTCAAATGTGAAAACCTGCACGTGAGTTCCTCTCCTCTCTTTTTTAAATAATCAAACTAAATTTAGATTTTAACATATACTGTAGTAAAGCGGCTGATGTAAGTGTTGGCAATCTTCCAAGAAACGATAGTAAAATAAGCGATGGTGTTGTGTGTGTTGTGTTTATGTGTGTGTGTGTATAGGCGCCGACTCGCCTCTTTGTGACGCGATTGGTCCAGCCTCCGGACGAGCCCCCACACGACACATCACGCGAGTGGCGATGACCTTCAAACGATTCGCCGCGCGAATAGCGTTACGTGCGACATAACTCGCGCGAGTTGATTAGCGTGTTGCGCAATACAAGGATAATTTTTGTGCCGATAAATCAAATTTTTAACGCTTACTCACTCGGAGGCACGTACAGGTACAGTCGGAGTAAGCAAAGTCGTCCGTATAATTCTTTTTTTTTTCCAAAAAAGAACGGAATTTTCCTTATCAATCCTATCTCATAAATAAATATATATAATCAAATTATTTAATCGAATTATATATATAAACTTATTTAGTAGATCGGATAGATCGGGTCCGTTCGGATCCATAAGAGTAAATTCTTTCTCCTCGAAATAATACTAATTGTTAGGATTAATTTCGTCTCTTGAGCGATGTAAAATTAAATCGATCGTAAACGTGACAATTTGCAGAAATGGGCTCAAGCGAGAACCAATTTCTTTAAGAGTGTGACGAATGCTCCACTCGAGAGAACTCCTTTTGTTAAAAAAATATGCAATTGAGTTGAATCTTTGAACATATCTCGAGCACGAATCCACACTTATTTCTAGAGACACATATATTATAATCAAATGTGATATATAAAACATTATATGCCATTATAGGCCAGTTTGAAGTGATTTCGCGATATACGGTGACTGCAAAGGTTGGAGGCGCGATTACGCTACACTGTAAAAAAATTTAGTAAATTTACACAAATAATAGGTGTAAAAATTACATGATTAGTCTTGTAAATATAAGAAATCATGTAATTTTACAGAAATTATGTAATTCCACAAAATTATGTAGATTTGTCTTTTATTATGTAAATATATCTTCTTTTATATGGAAACTTACGAAATAATATGATATTTTAAAGATTTTATGTAATTATCTAAATTTTTGTAATATTACTCAATACAACAGTAATATTCTATATATCGTGTTTAATAATATATTTAATAATAATATGTTTAATAATATGTTTAATAATACAATTATAAAAAATATTTTTACATTATCGTTTTATAATTTTACATACATATTGTAAATTTATTTTTGCAATCAGCTTAATTTACAAATGAAGAAATTAATTTTACTTGTATATACTGCAAATTTACAAACGCGTGGAAATTTACAACTATTATAGTGGGTCTTAAAATTACCCACTATAATAGTTGTAATTTTACACAAAATTTTTTTACAGTGTACTTATATATTTTTTTTTCGAAAATCGCCGTTTATACTTGTTATATCCGCGGAAAAGAGATTATCGGGGGAACATCATATCGATTTAAATCTTACATAAAACTCCCGCATGTTATGCTTGTTCGTTATTAATGTTTTACTCTTCCGGAGGATTCAAGGTTGCTTATGCAAGCTTATGAACGGTTCCGTTCGATCGATTGGTACCAATATTGTCAACGACGATATACTTTAATCGCGATTCATCCAGGGTCGTCACGCGACTAAGAAGTCAAGAATGAAACGTCGAGATGAGTTTTTAATAGATGTATACTTGGTCTCGTGTCCGAGTTTATTAACTTTCAGCTACTTCTTTGATCAGTTGTGTTCTTTCGCTGTTTCTGATTCTTAGCTCGCTATCTAAGTTTTTAAATGTGATAACCAACATTGCTTTCTTAAACTAAATCAGTGAGAATGTCACTGATTAAAGCAATGATACATATAAGAGTGATTCATTGATATCAGATATCAGTGAAATCGCTCACACTTTACTCCTCCGTCCTACTGATTATAATAGCAATAAAAGTTCACTGAAATATTATATACTCGTATATATATTTTTTGCAAGATGTGTAATTTTTAAAGCTTTTTTTATTTATTTTAGATTGTTATTTTTAGGGGAGAAACTCCCACACACATATCTGGAATGAAACACATATATAGCAATTCAAATTCAGAATTATATATTATACATTATTGTTTTATTTTTAAAACGTAATAAGTTCATAAAAAATGCACAAGACTCTTGATCAAATATTTGTTTTAACAAAATATATTGTTATAAATTTCATATATGATATTGTAATATAAAGGATGCATTTTGAAACAATCACTGATTGAAACAGCCACTATCACTAATTGATTCTTTCAGTGATAATACTAATTTCAATCAAGAGGATGCATCGATATAGCTGCATCGCAGTAAACAGAAAATGTATTTATATGTCGATGCAATTTTTTTACCATTGTTTATCTAATAGCTCATATCCTGAATTGACGGATCGCCTTTGATCGTTTACTTAGCAGATCAGTAGCGCACATATCAAAGTCGCATATCGTGACGTCTCCTCAGAAAATATTGCCACACGTTATATGTATAGCTGCATCGTGTTTAGGACCGGTTTCACATCAATGTCGGTTAACTATATAACTCGGCCTGTAGCTAAATCTCTCTCCTGTCGCTGGTCGGAGACAAACTTAGGCAGTTAATCAACATTGCTGAAAAACCGGTCCTGTTATAATGGTAACTTTCGCGAATAAGAAGAAACGTTTCAAAGGTAAGAGCTTTGCTGCGAATCGCGTCTCTCAAGATAATACGAACAGATTCGAATGATCTTAAAATTCCGGATAAATTTTGCTTCAACAAGATTATTTTGTAAGAATAACGATGATTACAATATATCTTGTATAACGATGCAAAAATAATAATCGCGGTGCGCTATATAAGTACAAACTTGTCTCGTTGGTCTCTCTGTGAAAAGCTGCTAATTTACAATTTAGTCGCAGATATTTCGTAAATTTTCGAGATTACGAGACTGGCGGTTAATGCTGCTTTGCTAATTTTATTGCGTCTATTCGTTAATGCGAGATACGCATATTATTATAATAATAACGAGATCTCGCTTTCGTGTTTCTTGCCGCCAAGAGAAATATGACTTGGCGACGAACGACGTCTCGAGGAGGGCAAGAAACATGGGCGAGGCTCTCTGATGAAAGGCGCTAAATGACGCTGACGCAAATACTTGAAACTTTTCGTACGCACGTAGGTAGGAGAAAGGTCCTTTGTCTCTCTATTTATAGTTCATTCGTATCGAGGAACATTTCGTGGAGAAAAGGGTGGAGCGAAAATCCAGTAAAATGCAATCCTAAGCCGCATCTGTCATTGATATTTGCTACATGAAATACGCGAACGTCTCTTTTCTCTTTTCTCGAATAAATAAACGCGCATGACACACGTCACGTACGACATTTTATACGCATAGCTCGGAATTTTTTAAATAAAGAAAGACAGCCGGGTCCAGATTGAGCGAAAAGTACAAACAATCACGAACAAGTATCGGCAGAAATATCCAGTAAAAAACATTTATGTATAATTAATAATTTTATTAAAATGTTTTATTTGATTAATAAATTTTCTAAAGACGAAAAGTAATCACGAACAAGTATCGATAAATATCAGTAAAAAAATATTTTTTATTTAATTAATAATTGTACTTTTCGCTGTCCCTCTTATATATGTATATACATATGTGTGTGTACTTTTTAAAAATATATATAATTATATATATAAAATTATATATATTTTATATATAAAAGAATTTTTTTAATTAAAAAAAAAATAAAAGAATGTAATAATTTAACGCCTTTTTACGCTTGTTTGCACGTTCATATAAATATGGGTATAAAATTCATAAAAAGAAGTCTATTTTATCTTTAGCTAGCATTATAAATATTTGTTTTAATGCTTATATAATCTATGTGTTAATATCTCTTATTCTTCCGTACATATATGATTTTCTATATATAAGGCATGCAAGTTAATAAAAACAACCGCTGTGCCTTATATTATCTGTATATCTTGGTTACATAAAAGTATAATCTAAATAGTATTTCGCACGTTTTACAATTGCATAATTTATTATTTAAATTTTTTGCGACTTTTCCTCTACGAGGGAGAGAGAGAAACTGTAAGAAAGATAGTTTTATTTATCTTTTAACTTATAAATTTCCGAAATATAATTTCTGATTAATATCTAATGTATATATAGATACATATCTACTTAAGAAAATTGGATTCTCTTTAATAAAATAAGATAAATAAGACATATCTCTCTAACGAAAAATCAAACAATTGCGTATTAATAAACCGGTTATATAATTAGAAGTACGTGTTGCGATATCGCATTGATTGATAAGATTGAATGATCGTGTATACATCAGGCTCATTTGTACGCACGGCGTTTTAGATACTTATATTTCGTTATCTGTATGCAATAACGTAATATTCTACCGCGCACGAGGCGAGATAACGGCTAACTTTATCAGCCAACAGCCGGACACACCGGTACAACTTTCTCAACTTGGTTCTCCTTGAAAGAACGGCCGGTCGCAGAGAGAGATCTCGTGACGAAGTCGAGCCGGTCGAGCCTCCACGGAAGCGACGTTCCTATTGGTTGGTCCCGCTTCACTTGGTATCCTGTTAATAATTCAATATCGTTGCGTCACGCATTCGCAGACTTTATTATAAATTTTTACTTTGTCATCCATAAGAAGGACATATTACATATACATAGAAAGAGATAACGTTTATGACACAAAGAACCGATAATCGTTATTCGCCGAAAAGGTCAAAGTCCACTTTGAAAAAAAAAAATCGAAAAAATGTCAGATGTAGAGAAAATCTATCGCGATTTTTGTTTACGCAGATTGTCATTGTTGTCGAGAAAAATGTTGGAATAAATATAATTACATTTAAACGCCTCTACCCTCGGATTACCAAGAATTATTAACAAGGATGCAGAAATATCCATGATGTGTCTTATTCGAGAAAAGCTTATCTTTAGTGATCATTTTATGGGGCATTTATGTATGCTCTCTAAGTGTATATACATACATGACGAAATGACACGTCGGTCGAAATCACATCTTTGATAATAGCGCGGCGACTATCTTTCATGTCTGCAGGTTCATTCCCTGGCATCAAGGACTTAATTGCAAAAAATTCCGAATCGTCCCACGAATCTCTCGTAACGAGCATCTTAGCTTTGGTCACGATATATCGCTGCATCGCTGCATTATGTCGCTGATAGTAGAGCAAGATGAGCGCCCTGTTACCAACCCGTTACATTGGCGTGGCGATTGTGGATTTAATGCGAAACATTGAAATTATGAATTGTAATTAAAGTAATTTAAGCGATTAAAATAATTTTCAACGTCGCGAGGATTTATATTTATTACAACGCAGACGGTGTATGACGATAAGATGACGATATTGACGATTGTATAAAGAGCGCAATATGTTTGCAATTATTTATTAGTTCTTGGTATCACACGATTTTGCAGTCACTATACTATAATATATTCTTATAATAATCAAATCATTTGATGCAATCTATATATAATATACATCGATGCAAATAATATTGTTAGAGATAAAATTTGTCTAATGAATATAGGATTCATATAAAATATAACGCTATACACGTAAAACATAAAAAGGAAGTTGTATCAGATCATGTCAGATAATATATCAAATAACATAAGTTTTAAGTTTTAGGATTGATAAATAATAATCGGTATTTCATTGAATCGGTATTGAATTTTTAGTTACATAATCGAAAGATTTAAAAGTAGAACTTTAAGATTGCTACATAGAAAATAATTTTGCAAAAGAGCGCGACCTGAATTATACTACATGTATATAAATTGAATTGAAAAATATTATTCAATGTCGTAGAGTTTAAATTTACAAAAGACGCAACATCGCGTCTTGCTTAAATATTCAACAGCGACCTTGTATATTGCGCAAGGTTCGACTTTTGCGTATCGTCCGATACGAAGAACAATAAATCAGCAGAAACAGACAGTTTTGAACATTTCGATAAAAATTTATCGCTCATGTCGATCTTATCCGATGGATCTTTCTCCATCGCTTTCAGATCGAGTTATACGGTCGTAGGACATCCTCAGCATCTATTTTCGCTCGTACTACATACTGCGCACTAGATGTAGAAGAGAAATAGACAAAAAAGGAGATAAATCGCTTCGGATGAAGCGAGCTATTAAATGGTGCCGCTGTATAAATTCATCATCCAATCCGCAAGAATCACAAGTGGCGCCAATGGATCAGACCAGTATGCGAAGTTGCGAAGGTCATTCCGGTCATGCAGGGGCTCGTCGTGGTGGACCAATAGACGGTGGCCGTTCCAGAACGCCTTCCAGCCAGGAATGTGCCGCATGGTAACAGCAAATCGCGTGCGACCGCCGTCGTGGAAGGAGAACCGAGTAAAACGATGACTCTCCCGACGTTGAATTCCTTTGACGTCGGATTACGTCAAAAGACACCGTTGAAATCTCGGTCGAAGACCACGTGAGAGAGAAACCGCGTGACCGTGACATCGGTGTGAAAAAATAGATTAGCGATAGAAATTTTTATTCTGTAGATATGTATACCTCGAAATCGGGAGCTAAAATTTTTTTAAAAACTGCAACTCTCTCTCTCTCTTTTGCTTCTTTTCGAAATCTCCAGAATTTCCCAATTAATCCTGTAAATTAATGATTTAATTAAAATTTTTAATTTCAATTTTAAAATGCATAAGAATTCTTTTGTGTTCTGTGTGCATTCGATATTTTGTATCTTTAATTTTTGTTTGCTATAAATAATTATAAATTATTATCATTATTATTTCCAAGATGACTTAAAAAAACAAGAAATTTGAAGACGAAACATAAATGGAATTTTTAAGATAACGAAATAAAAATTTAGATTTTTATAGAGGAACATTTTAATTTTTAAACATTTTGTAAAATTTACTTAAATTCGTTTAATTTGATACGCGTACTTTTAAGATAAAGTCATTTAGAAAGAATCTTCAACATCTTTCTTTTTTTTTAGAGTCTCATCTGTTAAAGCTTTTCCACTGTATTTTTTCTTTCAATTTTCATTCAGTTAATTCTTGAAAAAAAATTTTTTTTAATGCAAGCAGAAATATGCAACAATGGTATTTATTAATTAAGGTAAATAATGTTGGAATTACCTGCAGTTGTTGATAGTTACAATATCTTCTTGAACATTTAATTTTTAAAAAAATTTTTATAGCTGACACGAAGTTTCGTAATCTAATTTCATCTCTCACATGTTTACTGCATACGAAATTGTTGTTCAGTTTTTATTTGCGAAAAGAGAATCCCGTTCGTATTCTCTTGCAATATTGTTTTTTTCTTTTTTCTCTAACGCTATATTCTAACGTTTGTATCAAGCAGTCATAACTTCAGATTGCTTTGCAAAGGCTTTAGATTTTGAAATAAATTTCTATCAAGCAATGTTTCGAGTAAATGTTTCTTATATTCTTATATCACATTATAGAATAATGTAACTATTTTATTTTATTGCAATTATTAATATATACATTAATACAGATAACAAATAAAATTATGATACGTAAAAATATGTAAATGACAATTATATTTTTAAAAAGTAAAAAGTATTTTTATTTATATGACAAAAAGTCTCACATTTTCATCTTGTATTAATTTTTTTAAATAAAGATTATAATATATATTATGTAAAAAAAAAGTTGATGTATATGTTCGGGATTTGTCAATAGTATTGAAAATGATTATTAGAGTTCTCTATATAGGTGTATTTTTGTAAATATAATAGATTCTTTATTACGTAATAAATGTACAACATGTATGAAATAGTCCTGCATATGAAATGAACATTTTTTGGACACTATAGTACATTTAAAATTTGCCAATATGAGTGCTCATTTAGTTAGATCACGTTAAAATTCAAATTTTTATTATATACAGAATAGTTTCTAATCTGTAACTATGTAATGTGTGTAAGAAATACGGTGATTTTGTTTATTAGCTTGATTATAATATTCTAAGGTAATTGCTTAAATATATGGCGAGTATAGTCGGACAGATCTATTTGATATGATTGCAGGTTTTATACACTGTTTCACAAACATATATTTTCATATCTTTAAAAAGCTGCTGACTAACATTGCTTTTTAGTAGTCTATAGATTAGGTCATAATCATGTATTCCTTTTGATGAACAGTATGTAATAATTTCAATTAAATGCACATTACATGATTGAAAATACAGTATCAGTATCCAAAAGGTACAGACAACAAATGTATAATTGTCTGTTCTCTTTTCTGTAATTCTTAAATTAAGCTGCAATAGAATATGTAAAATTCACAAATTCCTAATTAAAATTACACAATAATCTCAATCGTACAAAAAAATACAACATAAAAAAAAATATACATCTTACATGTACACAATTTATTACTATCAAAGGATCACGATTTTCTGCCTTTTGTATGTCACTACGCAACATTTCTGATTTTTTTTACATGTACTAATGATATATCGAAAAAATGATCATTTTTTTATTATCAAATATAGGCCTTTCCATATAGATCTACATACATTTTTTCACAGACTATTTATTTTAAATAATACATATTATAACCCTGTTCTCAAATATATAAAATGTTCGTTTAAGCAAATAGTCTAATTATGTGCAACAGTTGTATAAAAAATAATAGTCAAATATATATTCTACTCTTTAAAGCTTTCCATCTGATCGACTGTTAGCGTTCACGCTTTTTAGGGAACGATGAAATTAGAATATTACAAAAATTCACAATTGATGTAATGATAACGCAAAAGAAAACTTGGAAAAATTTACATGTTACTTCGAAAAATAAAATAGGAATAAAATAGATGTCTTAAGTTTGACTGTGAGTTCCTATAAATTTAGCAAGAAAAAATAACAATAAAAGAGAAAAGAAAAAATCACTTTACTAAGTACTTTGTACAAACAAGTATATTATTTTATTGTTTTGCAGTAATAAGTTAATTGTTGCGACAGTGTTTATTATAAAGGCACTTAAGTGAAAATCCGTTTTGTAAATATCTCACAGTTATAACTATCTGTCATAACATTAAAATAATTACTGCGGATCAAGCGGGCAGTGCCAATACTTGAGGAATGTTTTGACATATTACGTCATTCTCATAAATGCAAAATTAAAATAATATAAAACAATGCAGGAATGTAGTAGCTTATTTTCAAAAAATAATACTTACAAGCACAAGCTCAGACTCGAATGGAATGTAAAATTCGAAAATTATGATTTTTTTCGAAGACTTTCTTAGAATACTGTCTAAAAAAATAGATATATAAATTTATTTATTACATATATATATATAAGGCACGATCAAAGGAATTGATTTATATTAGAGCCTTAAGTTTTACATAAATATAAAAATCTAAGAGAAACTAAGCTGCGCGAATTATTGAATAACATATGGCTTTGGCCTCACACAAAATAAGTGTAGATTTTTTGTATTTCTCTAATATTCAGTGCCAATTAAATTTGAAATAAATTTTAATTTTTATTTAAATTTTATATTTTGCACACATTTTTTTGTATTTATATTTAATTCTATTTTATATAATGTAAAGAAGAGAGAGAAAACTCTTAAATTTTTATAAATTATTATAAAGATTCACTGTTATTCACATGTGACTCAACATACTAAAATTTTAGATTAGAATTTAAAGTATAAAATTAAAAGCAGAAAAAAGTAAATAAAAATAAAAAGTAATATGTTTAAACTATATTGTTTATATAGATATTTTCAACTAAATTATTTGAAACTATGTAAATATTATTCTCATAATCGATCGTGCCTATCGCGACAAAAAAAGAAAAAAAGGACTTGAAGTCCTATGCATGAGTTCAGAAGAAACGCCTGAACCAACTCATCAACTGCCAAACGTAGCAACTTTAACACGAGCTGCAATAGGTCAACGATGATACCTTGTTGAGGATATCATATTATTCTTGTAATCAATATCTGCCTTGACTAACATTCTAACTTACAAAATTATTGTAATCTTGTCAACAATTTGTATGCCTGGCGCCTCTCATTAATGGAATCAAGATACTAGGACTTTGAGCTTGCCTGAGGAATGGATGTTGCAATAATTCAGCTGCCGTAGCCCGTTGCGCTGGATCGCGCACAAGCATTCGTTCGAGAAAACCTTGAAGACGTGGACTGACCTGCAATTAAAGACAAAATATTAAGTATCATATTTTGAATTTATAATTATATTTTAAAATGCTGAACCAAATGTATATGTTTATGTCTAATTTGATAAGAGAGATAATT
This sequence comes from Prenolepis imparis, assembly GCF_030444845.1. Classification (NCBI taxonomy): domain Eukaryota; kingdom Metazoa; phylum Arthropoda; class Insecta; order Hymenoptera; family Formicidae; genus Prenolepis; species Prenolepis imparis. The sequence continues at coordinate 1,152,759 of NW_028141169.1, read as the reverse complement.
ACTTTGTGAAAATTCTTTAATTTTGGTGGCGGCATATCCCTGATACGTCTCATAGCTTGTAGGGGTGGTTCATTGAAAAATGGTGGCTCGCCATCAATCATCTCAATGATCATTATTCCTAATGACCAGATATCCACTTCAGGTCCATATGGCAACCTATAAATGAAGATGCAGAGAATCTTTAAATATTATATTTACCTAATAATTAAAATAACCGTAATACTTAAAGCGCATGTCAATAGAAATGCCTTTAGTTCACATTTAAAACAATGTTAGATTTTATGTAAGAACATTACAAAATGGATAGAAAAATATTATTTTTATATATTTTATAATCTGTGTTGCATTAAAACTTAATCTTTCTACTGATTCTAGTAATATATTATTAATGATTAAGAAATGATAAAAGTAAGCATAAAATTTACATCATTCAATCTTGAAAGTAATATAAATGTATAAAAATACCTTGAAATGACTTCAGGACTCATCCAATATGGGGTTCCTACAAGAGATTTTCGCTTTGGTAATTCTTGAGAGACTTGAGCACAGAAACCAAAATCTGATAGTTTTACTCTGCCATCTGCCGTAAGTAATATCGAATCTGATTTAATATCCCTGTGTATAACACCCTGTGAGTGTAAGTACGCCAATGGTTTGAGGCACTGAGAACACACTGTCGCTATTTGACTCTCATCCATCCTTGAGTGTGTTACGATATCAGTTAGTGCACCTCCCTCCAAATACTCCATAACGACCCACAACTCATCGTCTACCAAGAAACTATCATACATCTCGACTATATTGGGATGATGATAGTCTCTCATAATAACAACTTCATTAAAAAGCAATTCACGTCTTTGTTGTTTTCTTAAATCCATTTTCTTAACTGCGACTTGACGATTTGTACTTTTATCTGTAGCTATGCATACAGTTCCTGTGCTACCTTCGCCAATTTTCAAGAAATTCTCCAAATTTTCTCTCGGATCACCTTGGCTTACCTAAATGCATATATATAATGTAAATATCATATATCACACATTAAAATTAAATCCCTGAGTATAAAATTTGTTTAATTGTGTTTAAGAGATGAAGATATCTAATTTAATAAATCTAAAAATATGTTTTCTTTCGTGAAAATATAATGTTTAATGTAGATCTAGCAATGTAATAGATAATTTTTAAAAATGTAAATTCTACATACCACCATCTGTAAAGCAGCCCTAAATTGTTCATGCGTAAGTCTCTGCTCTGTTTGCTTGTTGGTATTGTTTGCACTTGTACCAACAGCCAAATTTCCTGAAGAGACGGCACTCTTCATGTTTTGATTTTGATCCGGAGTAGAACCACTTCCTGATACTGTGGACGGCATGCTTGGTTTTGATAAATTATGCATTGATTGAGAAGTTTCCATTGGTTTTTTCAGATGTGACTGGAGGTTGGACGAATTTTCAGACATATTATATGCCTGAGGATATTTATTAATGTTATGTGAACTTAATTGACTCAATGGTCTTTGCGAAGCTATCGAACCTACTGGTGAGATTTTTGGCTGTAGCTTGTGTAATAACATATTTTGGTTCACTTGATGTTCTCTCGATGCCTCTGCAGCTGAACCCTATAAATTAAGTAATATTATCATTACATTAATTATAATGTATGTATGTATAATATATCTAATGTAATTAATGTGTTATATATTTATTAAATATATATTCTGCTTTTCTTGAAATAGAAGAAAACTAATGTTACAATTTGCGTTTTAATTTTTAAAATATAATTGATTTAGATTGTACATCTCTTTTTGTCTAAATTGAGCTAATTAAATTATTTAACTCAACATATGTATATATATAATTATGACTTAAGAAGAATAAAAGATTAAATTATTAAATTTTAATTAGTTTATGGAAAAAGATTATAAATATAAATGTTCTTAAATTGTGCACGATTGCTAAAGTTTTAATTGTATACAAATAAAAATATTATTCTTCTTGAGATAAATACAAGTACATATGCATAGTATTGTATGATTAATTACCTGTACATTGCCGTTATATTGAGCTGATGTCATGGCCATTTGGGAATTTAGTCTGTGAAATTCTGAATCTGGAAATTGTGGGTTATTTGGACTTTGTACTGGAGCTTGTGAATTAATAATAGGACTTAGGTTTTGGAAATTTAGTGATAAATTTGGTACATTTGATCCGGAATGAGTTAAATTTGGCGATGACTGCATATTAGGATTAAGATTTTGAAGGTTTGGGATCATATTCTGTATACTGGAACTTAGTCCACTGCCAACACTCGGAGAATTCTGTCTCAGTTTATCAATATAGTTATGTGGTTTGTTAAAATTTATGAAGGCTTGATTAATATTTGAAGGTACCTCCTGGCCTTCGGGGACGGATGGTGGAAGATTACTTGCATGCCTGCAAATGTATGACACATGACTATAATAATGTTATAATCATTAATTTCATCAAAAATAATACAGGATATTGAAAGATTATCCATAACAAATTTGAAGCTACTTAATTTATTTACAACACTAAACTTTAATAAATTATTGTGATCTATATTAATAGCGTACCTGTAATCTCTCCTGAGTCGAGGTGGACTCGAAGAGCGTAGAGAATTGGAGCGAGCAACCGTACTGGTCTTAGGCAAACCATTCTCCACAGTCTTATCGTTTGCAAGTGGTCTATTTATTCTAGGATCATTGTGTCCTCTTACAATAGTCTTCAAGTCAAGGATCTCAGTAGGCGTGATCTCGCTTGGATCGACCAATGGCAGTGGTCTGTTGGTCGATTTTAGAATCTGGTTATTCCCAACTATCGAAGCCCATTGCAGAGGTAATCCGACAAACTTGCCCTCGCGTTTGTCAAACCCGGTATGAACCCTGTGCTCGAAGTTGGTCGGTGTGGAGATTTGCGGTTTCTTTTTCTTCTTGGTAAACATTGTTCCTGCTTCAAGAAAACAAGCATTAGCATGCTGTCCAATACAAACGAACGTACCTGACATATAATACAATAATTTTCACCATCTACGTGCGTGTATAAATATAATCTGGTATTTATCTACGTAAAAACATAAGAGGTAAAGGCACACGATGCTACAACTGTCAGATCGCACACGCCTATTCCGCCATCGCGACATCCCCCGCGAACACTTTTCGCCGATTATCAAAAACCAGCGATCCACGTTACGAGGGAAGGAATATCGCGCGTGCGAAGCGTGGAAGTGGCGTGAAATAGGTGAAGAAGATAGCTTGGCGAGGAGGAAGCCAAGTGACAGCAGCAACGCCTACCGTGCGACGACGCGATTCCTGGGAGACGCGGCTCCGCCGAGGCTCGCCCGTCCTGGCTTGATTGTCGCACCTGGGGATCTCCTCCTCGTGGAAACTCTCAGAACGAGACGCGATGCGCGAGCAGACGAGACAGCGGCGAAACATAGGCGAGGCTGCGCCGCGTTAAACCACGTAAATACGCCATTCATCCATTTCGACAAATCGCACACCTGCGCGCCGTGCGGTAAGCTTACGAATCTCTCGTGGCATTTAGTTCATGACAATTTGCTGAACGTGTGCGCGCGCGCATGCACACGTGATCGAGGTGATAGTACTACGCGGCACCTGCGCAAGAGCGAGAGCGGAGCGAAGAGCGAACCGGAAACGGGAGACGGAGAGAGTACGAGAGAAAGCGATCTGAAATGATCGAGGTGAAAAAGAGCGATTGTGCGAAAATCCATCGATCGAGCATTTTAAAGAGCGCGGTGTTCCAGTTCGGTCAACTTAAACTTATGCCTAGAGAGAGAGTCCTCGCACCTCTGTATATCTCCTTTCAATTCCAAGAGAGGTACGCCATTTCTATATATAAGCGAACACTGAAATTAACGCGGCGATTAAAGCAATGAGAATATGTATTTTAAAAAAGCCGTTTCCGTTCTTTCTATAAGTGGTATATTCTGTAAGAAAATATTCGCTCTTTCTTTTTTGCTCTACAGTGATACATATATAGCTTACAGAGATACAACCTTATAGAGCATCTTTACAGAATAGACCAGTTAAATGTATTTTATAAAAATAATAGAAATGCGTTTTTAAAAAGAGAGTATATATAGATTCTAATTCAAAAATTTTTTTTATTTTTTTAAAGTTATATTATCTAAAAAAAGGAATAAATAGTAAATCTAGAAATATTAAATAAAAATTATATTTTAATTAATTAATTTTACCTTAATATTTATTATTAAGTAAAAAATAAAATAAATATCACGAAAAATATATTGTAAAAATCTAAAAATGAGGAAAAAAATGTTAAATTTTCTTAAATAAAGTACGTTGCTAAATAAATTACGTGATTATGACTGCAACATGCAAGACTATAAATTCTTATAAAAAAATTAAATTTAAAGGGAATTTCTATTATTTCTTGTAAATTAATTTTTTTCATTGATGTCATTTGCAATTCATATTATAAATTGTGAACCAATATAACATTACGCAGCAACGATTTAATGACAGTGAAAGCAGTTGATGTTCGATATTCCTCTGAGAGAAACTTCTAACACTACGTGAAATAATAACGTGATCTAAATTTACTTTTGTTCTATAAAATATACAGAATTTAATGATTCCGAACAATAGACTCGAACAAGGAAATGTTGACATCGCGAATACGAAAATGAGTTAATTTATAGTAAAAATCTATCAAAGATACATATATACGAGTACTTGTACAAGAGTTTTTTTTTTACTAGAACAACACAAGCGTGCACTATTCCTCGATTTTATATAAAAAAGAATATTTTTATATGAAGTTTGTTTAAACTTTATTAGTATTTTGACAGAAATCAGCTGACTAAAGCATTAATTTGCTAATTAAATTTTAAAATAAAAATATGTTATAAAAATTAAAATAATAATGTTATAAATAATGTTATAATACTTTAAACTCAAATATTTTTTGTGACCTAAATCAGCTGTTAACTATAAAAAAATATTAACCGAGTTTAAAAAACTATAACATTTTATTTTAAACATATTTTATTTTATAATTTTTATAACATATTATTATTTTAAAATTTAATTAGCAAATTAACGCTTTAATCAGCTGATGTTTGTAAAAAAATATAAATAAAGCGTTAATTTGCTAATTAAATTTTAAAATAATAGTATGTTATAAAATGTAAAATAGTAATATGTTGTAAATAATATGTTATAATGCTTTATCTGCAATTAATATTTTTTGACAGAAATCAGCTGATAACTGTCAAAAATATTAATCGAGTTTAAAAAATTATGATATATTATTTAAAACATATTATTATATTAATTTTTATAACATATTTTTATTTTAAAATTTAATTAACAAATTAACATCTTATTAATATTTTTTGACAGAAATCAGCTGATTAAAGAGTTAATTTGCTAATTAAATTTTAAAATAATAATATGGTAAAAAATTAAAATAGTAATATGTTGTAAATAATATGTTATAATACTTTAGTCTTGATTAATATTTTTTGACAGAAATCAGCTGATAATTGTCAAAAATATTTTCTGACCGGCGAAAAAGCCGAGAAAAATCGCATCGCGTACATTCCTCGTCCTCTCACCTTTATTAAAAGATTGCATTACGAAAAACATTTTCGCGATTCTGAACGGTCTTACGTTTCATTTTTATCCTTGTTTCTTTCTTGTGCAAAATTTAATTGGTTCTAAATAATGTAATCGAGAGCGATTTTTTGTTTTTTGTTATATCTTATATACTTGCTAAAATCTTATACATTAGAATTTTTTTTTAGAGAATAATATCTAAATTTAATTTTTTTCAACCTTAAGAAGATATATATGTATATTGTTCATTCGTCAATTTTTAAAGTTAACTTTTTTGAAAGCAAAACCTCGTACGAAAAAAAAGTTTTATTCTATATTCATGACTTATTTTTAGATGAGAAATCACCTTCTTTCGAATTGCTTTATGTTGTTCGACCCACCTTGTATTTTACATTTGCAATATTATATAAATACTTTATTTTTAGATTTTTCTTATACGTTTGATAAAACCCTAGCTCTTTTTCCAAGAGTTCTAAAATTTCTAATTCATTTCAGTAAGAGTTCTGGAGATTAATTAAACATAAAAAAATAAGAGTCCAAAGATATAAAATTTGCCAATTTCCCTTTTTCATTATACAGGAATTAACTTAAATAATAACATTCCTTTTTGTTTTTAATCAGAATCGATTTTCAAGCTTTTTACATATATTTTACGGAGATTTATATCTCTTATTATTAGATCTCATTATTTTTATTGTTATTTGTACAGCAACTTCATAGAATACAAATTTTGGACTTGTATCAGTCTTTTTTTTCTTGTTTAAAAAGCTGTCTTTCAAGGAAAATGTTAGGAGAAACATGTTGATAAGAAATATTAAGATAATGCCGCACAAACGTTCTTTTCGTGCTATTATATATTAGAGGTGATACAATGATTAATGAACGTCGGGTGTTATTAATTATTTGTCAGTTGCGTGATATGATGCTATTAAGTAATGAAATGGGACTAACGATGTGTAAAAATAAAATTAATCAAATAATATATTGCAATTATTTGAGACATTATCTCATCTTATTTTTTAGAACAACCTAAGCACGCGCTATTCTTCGGATTTGTATTTAAAAAAATGATATTAAAAAAAATAATATAAAGTTTATTTAAACTCGATTAATATTTTTTTACAGAAATCAGTTGATTAAAGCGTTAATTTACTAATTAAATTTAAAAATAAAAATATGTTATAAAAATTAAAATAGTAATATGTTGTAAATAATATGTTGTAATACCTTATTTTCGATTAATATTTTTTGACAGAAATCAGCTGATAACTGTCAAAAATATTAATCGAGTTTAAAGTATTATAGCATATTATTTAAAACATATTATTATTTTAATTTTTAAAACATATTATATCAAAAATTAATTAGCAAATTAACGCTTTAATCGTCTGATTTCTGTCAAAAATATTAATAAAGCGAAAATTTACTTAAATTTTTAAATAATAATATGTTATAAAAATTAAAATAGTAATATTTTATTTTATTTGTTACAGGTAGCATTGCTGATAAGCTGCGCGCGAGATTCTCGAGTGTCGAACGGATGTTAATTCGTGCGATTATAGTTTTCGCATCGTTTTTTCATTGCGCAATGTACGCGAAATACGCGTGCGATTCATGCGTCATGTCGGGAGTGCCGTGTAAAGTGTCGGGCGATCGTAATTATTCGTGTTTTCGCGAGTGTCGTGAGTGCTACCATTGACGAAAAGAGGAGGAGGAGGCCCGGGGAAGCATCGAGCGACAGCAGGGCAACTGTGAGGTATGCAAAATATCTAAAAACATTTTTTTTCTAAACTGCATTTAGATATTCGACCGTTTCCAGACTTTCAAAACACTTTGTACACACACATACACACACCCAAACCCCACACACATGTATATACATAATTTGAATATTTTGTTTTCAGATCAATGTGTGTGCTGTGTACTACAACTCTGCTATTGCACGTATCGGTGAGTGAGAAATTGTTTATTTTGATCGAGTTGAAAGTATTATAACATCCCTTTCTAAAAGAGGCATGTTAAGTCCATTCTCACAAGTATTGTTGGATCTTTTCCGCGATGCTTATTGACTGTCTCGATTCGCATTGTGCGTTATATTTGTAGCATCGAGAGGCTGTCATCGCGAGAGTTAATAGTTTGACAGTTTGTCCAAAATAAAATTAAATAAAATAATATTTTTTAAATAATATGTCATAATACTTTAAACTCGATTAATATTTTTGATAGTTATCAGCTGATTTCTGTCAAAAAATATTAAAAATATTATTCTGGTTGGGCGAGATGATAAGAAAAAAAGATGTGCAAAACGGGAAATTAACGGTTGACCTGAAATTGATCCTCAGAATCCCAACACGGTTGTAAGTGCGAATTATTGTCGATTTTACGGTTTAATTCCCAGTTAGTTAAGCACGCGTTAATTGAGACGGCTTGCGACTTCAAGTGGCGCAACCGAAGTGATTTTCGCTATTTATGCTAAGAGAGACTCTCCTTGAAACAAAGCGTAGAAAATGTATATTTCCATATAAATGTAAATGAAAAATATGTTCTTGGAAAAAGATAAAAGCACAAATATTCATTATTTCATAAAAATAATATATTTTGTATAAAAAGCGAGCACAACTTACGTCTTTTGTGAATAATCTTTATCTTTAATTGAGTCTATAAACTAGTAAACATTTTAATTTTTAATTTTTACTTGTCAAAAAAATAGGAGAGCTCTAAATTAAATAATATTAAAAGAAATTGAGAAAAATGTGTAGAAATATTAAAATAGAGACAAAATTTTAATTTAAATAAAACTTGGCAGTTCTAAATAGGAGCTATAAGTTAAATAATTAAAATAAAAGTGATCTGAGATTGCATAAATATTAAAGTAGACGTTAAATTGGAAATTAAATTATAAAAAATCGGAGAAAAATTTAAATTAAAGATAAAGACAAAGTATATTTTATTCGTTTCTTACCATTTGTTTCGCATTCATTGCTCACATGATCGCGACTAATTCTTAAATTACTATACTGTCTTAAATTACTATGCTGTGGAGAAAGAGATTTTTACAAGAATGCATTAATAATGCATCAATCTACGTATATACAATATAGTATTTTTTTGAACTGCTCCCATCTTATTCGCGACATACTGATGCTTCGAAGTCTACGTTTTCTCGAATATCTTTCTTTTGTCGAACTCCGAGGGTGAATGATGCATTAATGATACGAACTGTTCACTGCGGTTATCGGTGCATGCAATATTTAATGCGCTGTGGCTATTTTATAAGCTTTAGTACTTGAATATATGTTTCGCGATGTATATGTATCTGTTGCTTGCTGGTGGGGATAACATTTTTTTTACGGAGAAAAATAGTGCATCGTCAACCTTCGATATGGATGCTGCTAAACATTCAGGATACGCAGGTTTGTTTGCGTTCCTATATTCTCTATTAGAATATTTGTTTGGTGATCTTAAGAATTAATTATTTTTTTTATTAAACTGCAGTATGGTAACACATTATATATTGCTCTGCATTAATATATTGTTAAAGAAGACATGTATTTTTAGAGTTATAAAGTGTATATATATGCATAAAGTAACATTTTTATATATAACTATCATGATTTAAATAATTTCTGCAAAAACATTACAAATATAATTTATAAGCGTATTGTAAGAGAAAGATACAGTGCTTAAAGTGCTTGATCTTTCCAAACTGGTATAGGAGGGAAAAGAGCGCGAATTAAGATACCGAGAGAGAGTGATATATAATGATTAATCATTTTAATTATGAATTGTGTTTATTACTTCTTCAATATTTTTGCAACAAAAAATATTGTTCTGAAACGTTTCGTTAAATTAATTCGCAAGTTTACGCAAACACGATATTTTTTCGTAGCTAGACTTTAAATGGGCGGTGGAATTGAATCGTTATAGTCTGCAATTTATCGGTCTTTGGCCGAAAATGGAAGAAACGATGCGGGAGAAGTTAATGGCCAATGTACGTGTATTTCTATTGATAATCATGGTAGCTTTCGTTTGCGTGATTCCCTGCATACATTCCCTGATAAGAGTTTGGGGAGATCTGATGTCGGTGACGGATAATCTGCAGTTCACTTTACCTTTGGTGTCGATGATAATGAAGCTCGTCATCATGTGGAGCAAAAAAGCTGGTAGATACGTTTCGCAATTTTTTTCGTAGAGGACATTTGAATAGGAAGATGAAGATTGCTCTAAAAAATAACACAATAACGTTAATATTAAAAATCTTTAAAAATAATAAATGTTATAATACAATTAAGAAAAGCAAGGAATGACGGATGACGGTAAAATTTTCTAAACTTTATAATAATTCAAGTTATTTTATAATAACCATTGTAATTTTATCATTGCAAAATTAGCTGCGTTGTTACATTTAGCAATCTCGAATTTTTCACTTAGTTTAAACTATTTATTCGTTATAATGTACCTTTCAAGCTCTCGCGCCAATCATGCACATGATCGCCAAAGATTGGCTGAGGCTCAAGTCTAACGAGGAGCGTGAAATCATGATAAGATGCGCACGGATCCCTCGTATAATCATAATGTGCGGATTCGTCTCGATGTTCGCGTCGTTTATCCTACTATTCATTCTGCCATGCCTCGGGATCACCATAAGATACATCACGAACGTGTCAGATCCGGGCAAACCGCTGCCTCTGCAGACATACTATCCCTACGACACTGACACGAGTCCGTACTTCGAACTCACGTTTCTCGCCCAGGGTGTCACTCTCATGGTATCCGCCATGGGTTACACCGCGATCGACAGCCTCTTTGGATTGCTGATTTTTCATGTCTGCGGTCAACTCCAGAATCTTAAGGACCGGTTGACGGACAAGAATAAGGATCCAAATTTCGATCGTGTCCTGGCGGACGTCATAACGGATCATGTACGCCTTATCAGGTTTCGTACGCAATGCTTATTCGTTGCCTCGATGACATAGATTGGATTAAAATAATCCATTAGAAATTTTTCATAAGAGGCAAATTGCGTGACAGCTTTTCTGCGGGACCTGAAATCACAGAATTGTATTTATTTTTATATGTATCAGATTTTTCAGGCGCGATCGATTAAGTAAACGAATACAAATAATTAACGCAGTTCTCCATTTTTACATTATTTATAATGTAAATTTTATTATAGATGCGTTGAAGTCATTGAGAGTACGTTTACTTTGATGCTTCTTGGATTATTCCTCTATTTCGGTACATTATTTAGTCTCTATGGATTCTTACTAGTTACCGTAAGTTCTTTTTTCTATCGCGATTATAACGAGAATAATTCATTGATCGGTTTTAATTCGTCTCATTTAATATTTTAATTTTATTGTATATTTAGATTGAAAAAAAAAATATGAAAAAAATTGTATTGAAATTGTACCAAGTTCGATCATTGCATATTTCTAGCATGTATTTTTTTCTTAATTAATCATAGATTATCACCGATAAACATCGTCATTTGTCTATCGTAAGATTGTTATTTCTTGTAACGGTCCTTGCGAATATTTTCGGGCATATGTGTTTATACTGTGCAGTTGGAGAATTTTTAATAACACAGGTAAACGCATTTTGATTCATCTTTTACTAAAGTAAAATTCATCCTTAACTAAAATAAAATAAATCAAATATAATTGAGGATCTTTATTCTCGTCTGTTTCAACACAATTTCTTTACTCCTGCAATCTGTGACATTTTGAGTAGTATAAAAATACTAATTGATCAACTCTCTATAAACAAAATAAATTTGTGTCGTATTATAGTGCGAAAGTATCTACACTGCTGCATGTGAATATCGTTGGTACAAATTGAAATCAAAGCAAGCGAGAAATTTAATTTTATTAATGATGCGCTCAAATAAGCCACTTAACGTAACAGTTGGAAAAATTTTTCCTCTAACGATGAATGCCTTTTGCAGCGTAAGTGAAGTATAATTTATAAATTCGTAATGTATCTTACAATTAATTATTTTATTAAAGAATTTAATATTCATATTTACTTTTGTAAAGAGAGATTCAATCATACATATAATGTTATAATAGTTTTAATATAGCTTACTTATTTTCAGCTATTGAAAACGTCAGGTGGTTATATATCGGTTCTGCTTGCACGACATGATTAATGCTATTGAATCGCATTAATATATAATTATCATAATCATGATGGTAGTGACAATAATTATCATGATGGTGATAACATTAAATATCGATAGTGTGTAGAGAACTTAACAATATTTAAAATATTTTTATTTGAAATATTGTATTTTATTTCGAATATATTATAGAAAGATTATTTTATGTACTGTCTATGTTTTATATGCATTTCGTATATATTTTACATAGATTATTATATTTAATTACTCAGCTCCAGCAATCTGATTGAATCTAGTAATTAAATAATCAATGTAGTATTAATTATTGCTTTCGGCTATAAATAAAAATGTAATATATTCCCTTTATTTTCTGCGTATTTCTTTGAACAGAAAAACTATTTGCAATAGAACAAAAATAATTTACCTTCTTGTTTTCCATTTGTCATGTTATCTTTATTATTTTTTGTGCATTATACATATACTTTTACATAACGATTTGACATAATTAATTTCATACATGTCTAAAGAATTAATTATATGTGTATTATAGTTATAACTGGATAATATTGCATTTCTCTTTTTATTCATATATCGTGTTCGAGAAAAAATGTTTTTACAAAATTATTAGTTTCCAAATTATTATATTATATGTTGCTAACTTATGCGACATCTCGCATATTTTCCGTCGTACATAATATGCTTTTTTGTATAATATTCCTTCCTTCGTCTCTTTTGTCCCCCCAGGGACTCGTTACTAATGCATTATCTTTCGATACGATAATGCGTACGTAAAGCATTATAAAGTGCAAAAGATAAGTTTCGCACGAGGTTGCAAAATATCGAGATGCAGCACATAGTCCTTGCAATATTATTACCATTGCTTTTATTTATGACTTTTTTCTCTCTTTCTCTTACTCTCTATTCATGCTCGAAAAGTTTTATTATGAAATAAAGAATTGCTGTCAGCTAGGGAGAGCATTTGTAATATTTAATGCATCAAATAGAGATAGGCACTTGCACTTATGTGCGCGAGCATGCGTGATGATCATTTTATATCGCAGAGAGGGAAGAGCTCCTCACGTGTTAGTCTTTGAAATGGACATTTCAAGATCTTCGGGATACAGAGGTATATATCATATCATACATTTTCCGCTTCTAGTGTGTTTCACGTTTTAATATATGCGTTTTTGACTTGAAGTGATAATATTTTATCACAAATCTATATAATTAATTAAATAACATTAATATAATTAATTATAATATATATAATTAATTTATATTATTTCTTCTGTGTGTATTAATCTTCTACGATCTATACATACGTGTATGTACATTGTTCAGGTTTTTTATTTATAAAATTTAAAAGAAAAAATTGTTAGATTTTGTGTGGGCAGTTCAATTACATCGCTTGGGTTTGGACCTGATCGGTTTGTGGCCTAAGACTGATGAAGCGAAGAAAAATCAAGGGTCTAGCATTCGAGTGGGTCTCGTCTTTGTTATGGTGATGTTTGGTTCCGGTGTTCCCCTTATATGGGCGCTCATGCGAGTTTGGGGCGACATGGTGCTTATGATAGACAATTTGCGAATTACGTTACCTCTTATAGTTGTTTCGGCAAAATTTATTATTATGCGATCGAAACGAACAGGTATGGGTTGGAGTCTATTCGTGATGTAAAATCCAATTTTGCATTTTTTTTCTTCGTCAAATTGTTTCATAGGTTTTTATTTATTTATTACTACAATAAATTAAATTTTAAAATGTGTACAAAATTTTTCTTTATTTTGCAAATTAAAAAACTTATTAGTTTCCAATTTTAATTAGTTTTTCAAAAACTTATCAATTTCAAATCTTTACATCCTAACAATATTGTTTATTTTTTTTTATATTGTCCAGTTCTGTTATTGTAAATACGATGGCGGAAAATTGGATATTGATTAAATTATTGATTTATTGATTTATACTTTAATTATTGATTTATTGATTTAGTACTACAATCATATAGTTTACAATCTTTGCATCCTAACAATATTGTTTATTTTTTTATATTTTCAAGTTCTGTTATCTATCGTAAATATGATGGCGGAAGATTGGACAGCGTTAAAATTAACCGTGGAGAGGGACGTGATGATAAGACGAGCACGAATCGCACGATTACTCGTAATATTGGGATACATTATAATGATACTAGCATTTATCATGCTAATCATTTTTCCCTGCTTTGGCATACAAATCAGACATGTAACGAATCTGACGGATCGAAACAAACCGTTACCGCTGCAGACGTATTATTTCTATAACACAGATCCGAGCCCGCAATTTGAGTTGACGTTTCTCGCTCAAGTCATAACGATCTCCCTGGCAGCTATAATTTACACATCGATAGATGCTTTCTTGGGACTAGTGATACTTCATATCTGCGGCCAATTGGAGAACTTCAGACGCCGAATAGTCAATTTGGTCTCGTGCAAAGATTTCAACAATGCTCTTAGTAACAGTGTGATGACTCATTTACGACTCATCAGGTGTGGCCTTTGATCGTGATCAATGTCACAATTTTGACAAAATCTTAAAAAAAGATTTCTGAACGAGAGTTTTAATTTTTAAATGTTAAAATGTTTCGTACGCGATTTAATATTAACATCAATCACACAAACTTTTTACTATATTTTCCTCTTACAGACTTTTCATTTAACTTGAGATCGAATTCTTTTTTGCAAAAGTTTAGTGTTATTATTTATGTTGCAATTTATTAAAGGACCCCCGTACTAATTCAATGGAAAATGGCTTTCCGTCAAATTGGCTGAATTTTTTATATGTTGTAGTTTAAGGCATTCTGATCAAAAGATGTAATAGCTTTAAAGCTAAATAATGGACAGTTACTGAGTTACAACCAGTCAAACATCTCGCAAAGCGCGAGTTTTTCGCGTGTTTGACTGGCTGTAAATAAGTAACCATCTTATTATTTAGCTTTGAGCCTATTATATTTTTTGTTCGGCAGATCATAAGCTACAACATATGAAAAAACCAGCTGATTTTATCAACATTCAATTTTATATAGGATTAGTGCGAGGTTTTCGAACCTAATAAAATCATAGATGAAATTGAATCTTGGTAAAATCAGCTAGTTTTCTCATATGTTGTAGCTTATGATCTGCTGAACAAGAAATGTAATAGGCTCAAAACTAAATAATAAATGGTTACTGATTTACAGCCGTCAAACGAAAAATTCGAGCTTTGCGAGATGTTTGACTGGTTGTAATTCAGTAACTGTCCATTATTTAGCTTTGAGGCTATTGCATCTTTTGATCAAAATGCCTTAAATTACAACATATCAAAAATTTAACCAATTCGACGGAAAGCCATTTTCCACTGAATTAGTGCGAGTTCCTTTATTATTTATCATACACATTTCTAGTTATAATTTGTAAAACAGGAACATTAATTTTCTTTTATTTATACACGCGGGATTCTCGAAATATTTGTTTTGACACTTAAAAATTATAGACCAGAGCATTGTCCTTGTCATTCAAGCAACGTGTAGTATATCATGTTGATGAGGGAGAGGGAAACAACAACGCATACCCTATTATACGAATACTAGTCAGTCGTTGTTGAGGAGCGAGTGTCGAAGTAACGTCGCAAGTGTACATTATAGAATGGACTGACGAGATAGAGGGAAAATAAATAATAACAATAATAATAAACGCAAAAATGTGTAGTTGCACTATCGGAGTATCTTTAACTGGTCATTTTTCAATGTTCAATGTCTTACTTGCAACTTACTGTTGTGCATATTATTGTTTTTCTCTCGTTCATTTGTATTTGTTTAGTTTGTGCATTTAGTCTCGGAGGAGTTTATATGTATATATTTATTATAAAACATCCAACTAAAAATTTAATAATCAATATCGAATCAAAGACATTTTATATATGATTTTTAGGTGTTCTCAAATGTGCATAAAAACTTTGTTTCTTGATTTTAATACATGCCATTACTTTAAACATACTTATATATATAGATTTGCCGATAACATTGAAGATACGTTCACTTTAATGATGTTCGGATTGTTACTCTATTTTGGTATTGTATTCTGCCTATGTGGTTTTTTATTGCTTACTGTGAGTTTTTTATTATACCATGAGTATATTTTAAAATGTTTAAAAAAGACGTTTAGACTTTTTTTTTTAATTTTCGAAACAAAATTCGTAATATTTATTTTACATATTATCTATTAATTAGTGCGATGTATTATTCAGGTGGTCACTGACAAAAAAGTAACTAATGCGGGTCTTCCACAAGCATGTTACATGGCAGTAGCTGCTCTTATTTTATTATCGCATACGTTTCTTTATTGCGGTGCCGGAGAACTTATAACACAGCAAGTAAGTTAATTATATATTTATATACAAGAATAAGTCATATATTGATATAAATAAATAAAATAAATTATATATTTATATAAATAAATATAATATAAATTTAGCTTTGTGTATCTTGTAATCAGTCATTATTTTATATATTTATATGTTCAATAATCGCATCAATAGAATTTTTATATATTATATATGTAATTGTGTTTGTCATTTTTTTATTCAAACTTAATGTGTCATATTGCTAAAAAAATATTGAGACTCATCATTGTTATACATATTAGACAATTTATATAAATATTAATTAAAAATCATTGATTGAAGTTAAACAAGTTTTTCATCTAAGTTTTTCGTTGAATGATGCTATAAAATCAAGTAAAATTCAATTTTCATTATACTTTTATTAGAAACTATTACTAGAACGGTTCGTAAAATAATAAACGTGGATATTCATATATCATTATGTATATATTTGTTAAGTGTAATGCAGTATATCGTGCTGTGTGCGAACTTGAGTGGTACAAATTAGAGTCGAGAAAGGCGAGGAATCTTATTATATTAATGATGCGAATTAACGAACCCTTTCGTATCACTGCAGGAAAAATTGTTCCACTAACGATGACTACTTTTTGCAGTGTAAGAGGTCGTCTTTAATATTTACATTTTTCTACATTCTTAAAAATGGATTTATTTTTGCATTAGATTTTTTTTGGTCAAGAAAATATATATTTAATTATTAATCGCAATTAAAACAAAAGTTGTGACAAATATGATATGAAAGTACAATCAACATTAAGTTTTTCTTTCGTTTAATGTGTATATTTAATATATTTTGCATTTATAGTATATTTCTAAATAAAAGCATATTTATTTTCAGCTATTGAAAACATCAGCTAGCTATATATCGTTTTTATTGGCGAAGCGAAGTTGAAGATATATAGACAGTATACATATAGAAAGTAATAGTAATATTATTATTTATTATTTTTTTGATTAAAGGAAATAAAAATATATTTTCAATTATATATGTATATTACAATATTACGGATAGAAACCAATAAAATGTAATTGCCAATTTTGTATTCAAAATTGTAATTGTTATCGTAGAAATAAAACTTTCACATTGTTTATCTTGTTGTATTTATGATAAATTATATTACTATGTATTGTGTGTAAAATGTGTGATAGCTTGTATTATCCATCACAGGAACAGAGTTTAATCAAAACTGAAGACTGAAGAATTGTGTGTGTTGTGTTCTCGAAGAAAAAAGTCCTATATTTTAAATACTTAGTGCAATTTCTGTGTACATGATTATATTAATGAGAGCGATTATGATTTTAATTTCTTTTCGAATTAACATCGTGTGATGCATTTATCTAGCTTTGAGCATGTTGTACATTTATTTCAATTTTGTGAAGAAACAAGATGAACAGAGAGCCTAGTCTTCGAGATGTAAGGATACGATTATTTTCTAACGAGGATTCGGCAAACTATTTGAATTGTTATCACACACATGTACTATGAAGTTACGATTACATACTTCGTAAAGCATTGGCAAATCTCGCCAAGAAAAAAACGCGAATAAAATATTTGTCAATGGCTGCTTTGCACGAGCAGTCTCGCGTTTTAAAAAGAGAAAAAAAAATAATGAAAAACATGAGAACAAAGCAAAATTATAGAAGATAAATAACAAGGATTTCAAATATCAAGATAAAGATTAAGTATAGACACATACAGATATTTACAGGAGCTTTTTCGACGATAAAAGAGTGAAAGATTAGACACTTCTGATGAGAAGTTACTCGAGTTATTCTTGAGTATTGAGATATTCTTTTATAATTTCTTATTGTATGACATCTCACTCGCTGGTACGTATATTTTTTCTGTGATATTAGTTATAAATCTTATGTTCCGCTGGATGGATTCTTTATGTCTATCTTTCTCAAAAAACACCGTATATTACAAGTTATACTTGATAGTACTGTAGCATTGCATTTATCTTGTTATTAATTGGTATATCTTTTGCCATAAACATTCGGAAAATATATGTATATATAATATTACAGATCACTTGAAATGTTAATATCACTTTTAATGTCACATCAACGAATATACTCTTGCATTAAACGAGGAAAATGCAAATGCGACATATCTTCTTCGTCGTATTATTTTTCTTTTATTTTGTGCATTTTTATTTTGGCATTTTTTGCATGTTTTCTGTATAGAAAACTTTTATCAAAACTTTTAGATCACTTTGTAACGAGAGATAGTGGAATTACATGCCACTATCTCTCGTTACAAAGTGAACACACGTAGTGCAGCGTTAAAGGATTTGAAAAAACTTTTGTAACAAGTTTGATGTCCGATGTGCGGGCTAGGACGTAATATATCTCTTGTCTTAGACCAGACGCTTTTTATGACTGCCCATTCTTATGTCCATCCAATAGACTTGTTTCGAAAAAGAAAATTGCGCTCAACTAGAGTTAGTATCTTTAATATTTAATGCGTGTTCTTGGACAAAACAGCCAGGTTGCTGCACTCGCATGCGAGCATGCGTAATGAACATCGTAAGCATGCGAGCATGCGTAATGAACATCGTAAAGTGGCAAGAAGAAGAAAGATCTTTTTTGTCATGTTCATATCAGTCTATGACATGGACGTTTCAAGATCCACAGATTACGAAGGTATTAATTCAATAACATATATTATATATATTTTGCTTATAAAATATATATATATATATTTTATATTGTAATAATTTCCTAAATTAGTATAACGTTGTATTATAAATATATAATATTACGTTACATCGCGTACATGTTATGCATTATTGCAGTTTTAATTTTTTTCCCAAGATTAAGGTTTTATACAACGTATGTGTAAAAATTTAATTGTTATTCCCATCTTTGATTTTCATAAAAAGATTATTTTGTCAGATTTCGTATGGGCTGTTGAATTAAACCACTTAGGTTTGGGATTGATAGGCTTGTGGCCTACAACTAATAGTGCTGATAAAAGAAGGCTCGGTCTTGATATTCGTGCGGGTTCCATTCTTATTTTGATGATATTTATTTGTGATGTTCCGTCTGTTTGTGCGCTTGTGCGAGTTTGGGGCGACTTGCAACTAATGATAGACAACTTACGAATGACCTTACCTTTAATAATGGTTTCGCTGAAACTTGTTATCATGCGATGGAAACAAACAGGTATAACTATGTTTAGAATTATTTGATGTAAAATGTACGATTTTACATTTTACATTTTATTTCTTTATCAAATTCTCGTGATTTGTGAGTGTAAAAAATATTGGATAATTATATCACACAGTAAGGATATTTAAGATTTATTTACAAAGTATATGTGAATTTCTTTTCGATTCGCGTTGATTAATATCTATAATAATATATATAAATAAATATCTATAATAGTATATAGTATAACATTTTTGTATACTATCTATATAATTATTTTCTATTTTTTTCAGTCCTTTCATCCGTCCTAAGCATGATGACGGAAGATTGGATGATGTCAAAGCTAAGCGCAGAGAGGAATGTAATGATGAAATATGCACGTACTGCTCGATTATTTGTAATTTATACATATGTTGTGATAGTGTCTGGTTTCACTTTGGTCATCATTCCTTCATGTACTGGCCAACCATTCAGATATCTTACAAATCTTACAGATCGAAACAAACCATTACCGTTGCAGACGTATTATTTCTATGACACAGATCCGAGTCCGCAATTTGAATTGACATTTCTCACTCAAGCCTTAACGATATTTTTGGTTGCGTATATCTATCTGATGGTAGACGCTTTTCTTGGACTTATTGTCTTTCACATCTGTGGTCAGCTAGAAAATTTAAGACATCGATTAGTCAATTTGGTCTTATGTAGAGATTTTGACAGAGCACTGAGTAGTAACATTGTGACTCACATAAGAATCATTAGGTGTGACTTTTTGATTGTAATAAGTTTTACAAGTCGAACTATTTAATTTTTGCATGAAGATTTTGATATTTACACATAAGGCTCGTTTTTCGAATAATTACTGATTTTATTGTTATATCTTTAAATACATATGTGTTTGTATACTTAGGTTTGCCGGTAACATCGAGGATATATTCACTTTTATTATGCTTGGATTGGTATTATATTTTGCTATTATATTTTGCCTATATGGATTTCAATCGCTTATTGTAAGTTACAATAGCGTAAATTTATCAAAAATATTTCTAAAAAATATATCTAATTTATTTTAAAAATAAAAATTTGGACAATATGAATTTATATTGACTTAAATTGATTTTTACTAATGAACCAGAGCTATTATTTAGGTGATTACAGAGAGAAAAATAAATGACACGGGAATAGTAGGCCGACTAACTTACATAGTATTTGTTGTTGTAATGCTATTTATACAAATGTTTCTCTATTGCGGTGTCGGAGAGCTGATAACAGAAAAAGTAAGTTATATATGAATGTCACATAAATGTTTATTTTACTTATAATTTCATCCAGTGTTTTCAGTGCGAAACGATATACATGTAAATGTATAGTTTTATATATAGATTTATATACAACTTTTTCATGCAAATATTGAATTCTAGAGTGAAATTTACTATTATACGATCTCTCTTTTACATCCGTGAAAGCAATCTAAACTGTGAAATAAGATTGTGATTTTTATATATTATTACATTTTTCATATTTATATACATTTGTTTAGTGCGAGACGATGTATCGTGCTTTGTGTGATCTTGAGTGGTACGAACTGGAATCGAGTCAAGCGAAAAATCTTATATTATTGATGCGAATCCAGAAACCTCTTCGTATCACTGCAGGAGGAATTGTTAACAATAACTACTTTCTGCAGCGTAAGATTACTAAATATCATTATTTTAATTACACTTTACAGCATTTATAATAAAATTGAATTATCAATTATTTATTTATATAAATCAGGAATAATAAAAACGATGATATATGCTTTACGGATTTTTTAACAGATGTTAAAACAAACTTCTTTTAATAAGTATATAAATGTTCTAATTTTATTCATATATTTTATCTGTGGATCAAAAAAGTATCATTGTTGGAATATTCGGAAAGCGATGTTTGGGACACGTGTTGTGCACTGACAGTTTTTAGTTTTCTAATGTCATTATGTTTAGTACATAATTTAACACGTACGTTTAATTGCACGTTGCTTATATCTTGAGAACATTTGATTAAAGAAGCAGTATCACTTGAATGAAATTATTGAGCAAAATTTTTAGAAGGCAGAAGAGAATATTTAAAAGGCACAACTTTTTTTCTTCCCTCTATAAGCAGGATCTTAACTCTCAGTCCTATTATATACATGTATATACATGTATATAGTGACTGTTTTTGTCATTCGAATATTAAGCAATATTATCAACGTTGAAAATTATTATTCAACAATCATCATAATAAAAAATATCATAATTATTGTTATACGGCTTAAATATTACAATTGTCATTATAAATTTGTAAGATGAAGGGAAGTCGATGATAGTCGATGCAATATTTTATAAAAGTTTATATTCTGTAAAATATACTTAATAAATATTTATTTCTTTTCAGTTTGTAAAAACATCGGTAGGATATATTTCGTTTTTGTTGGCGCACGCCTGAAAAGATAAAAAACTGGTATCTTATTATATAATAATTCAAGAATGAATAAGAAGAATGAGAAAGATGAACTTATTTTCCCGTAATTATAATTACGAATAAAGATAATTATATTCATTACAATAAAAATAAAGTATCAAATATACTTTACTTCAATGTACTCGCTATATTTATTGTAAGAAATCTTATTAATAATGTGAACCCAGAATTCTCTTCGTATTATTGCAGGAAAAATTATTCCTTTAATAATATCTACTTTCTGCAATGTAAGATTAATAGTTTAAATATCAATAGAGAGAGAGAGAGAGAGAGAGAGAGAGAGAGAGAAAGAGAGAGAGTTTAACTATGTATTTTGCACCTACGATAAAATCAGAAGTGCATTGACATTTTACGTAACGTAAACTTGCCTGATTACTTGCTTGATATTAACATGTCGCATCAGATTTATAGAAAAATTGTTGTCGCACTTTAAATTGTGTCGCCGAATGTGTCATAAAATCATATTTTTACATTCCCAGCAGATATCAATGAGGAAAAAAGGATGGCAATTTTACACATGTAGACTCGCACGAGAAACTTTGGTACTTATAGCTACTTTTACTGAAAGATAGCTATGAGATATATATTATAAATCACACTTGATATGGTAGCACCGCATTAATTTTGTTATTAACTGGTCTATTATTCGCTACAGATATTTGAAAAACATGTATATATAATATTACAGTTCACTTGAAACGTTAAATCATATTTAATGTTACATCAATAAATATATTCTTGCGGCGAAAATACGAGAATGCAAATGAGACATTACATTTTCTTTATCGTATTAATTTCTTAATTTTTTTGCTGCAGTTTTTGCGCGTCTTCTATAGAGAAAACTTTTACCATTACGTATGAAAAAACTTTTGAAATAAGTTTCTGATGCGCGCTGAGTAATATACCTCTTATCTTATTAACTCAGATATTATTAGGCGATATATTTTATGACATATTCTTACCCATCAAGTAGTCTTGTTACGAGAAAGAAAATTGCGCTCAACTAAGGATAGCATTTTTAATATTTAATTAATGCGTGTTCTTTGACAAAACAGCCAGGTTGCTGTACTCGCATTGCGAGCATGCGTAATGAGTATCGTAAAGTGGCAAGAAGAGAGAAGTTTCCTTTGTCATGTTCATATCAATCATCTATAACATGGATATTTCAAGACCTACAGGTTACGAAGGTATTAACTCCATAACATATTATATATCTTTCTCTTATATGGAATTTTTTTTTCTATTGTAACCATTTCCTAAATTAGTATAATGTTGCATTATAAATATATATAGCATTGCGTTACATCTTACGTGTCATCGCATTTCTATAATTTTTTTTTTTTTTTAAGAATAGAATGTATTTTATACAACACATGTGTAAATTTAATTATCCCCATCCTCGATTTTCATAAAAATATTATTTTCTCAGATTTTGTGTGGGCTGTTGAATTAAATCATTTAAGTCTGAGATTGATCGGCTTGTGGCCTACAATCAATAATGCCACTAAAAGAAGGCCCGAACTTGATATTCTCCTGGGTTCCATTCTCATTTTGATGATATTTATTTCTGGTGTTCCATCTGTATATGCGCTTGTGCGAGTTTGGGGCGACTTGGAGCTAATGATAGATAACTTACGACTTACATTACCTTTAATAATAGTGTCGCTAAAACTTGTTATCATGCGATGGAAACAAACAGGTATATTTATAATTATTTGATGTAAAATATACGATTTTATATTTTGCAATTTATTTTTTCATCAAATTCTCGTGATTTGTGAGGGCAAAAAAAATATTGGATAATGATCGCACAGTGTATATCAATTTCTTCTCGATTCGTTGATTAATAAACAGCTACAATTGCTGTATATAACATCTTCGTACTATTCATATAAATTTTTCCAATATTTTCCAGTCCTTTCATCCGTCTTAAACATGATGGCGGAAGATTGGATGATGTCAAAGCTAAGTGCAGAGAGAGATGTAATGATGAAATATGCGAAGACTTCTCGATTATTTGTAATTTACACATATGTTGTGACGTTATCTTCGTTGACTTTGCTCATTGTTCCTCCATGTATTGGCCAACCAATCAGATATCTGACAAACCTTACAGATCGAAACAAACCTTTACCGATGCAGACGTATTATTTCTATGACACAGATAAGAGTCCACAGTTTGAGTTGACATTTCTCACTCAAGCCTTGACGTTACTTTTCGCTTTATATGTCTACTTCTCGGTAGACGCTTTTCTTGTACTTGTTGTTCTTCATATCTGTGGTCAGTTAGAGAATTTAAGACACCGATTAGTCAATTTGGTCTCATGCAAAGATTTTGACAGAGCACTGAGTAATAACATTTTGATTCACATAAGAATCATTAGGTGTGAATTTTTATTGTAACAAGAAAGCTCAACCACATAAGCTATTTGATTTTTCACTATTTGATATTCCTGCATGTTGATATTTAAATATAAAACTCGTTTTTCATGTATGGTTTACTTATACAAAATATTATATTAAATTATATTAAACACACTCTAAAATTAATTTTTTATTATTATTAATATACATATACATATATACAATATATAATATTTATTAATGTATTTTTTAATGTTATATATCTGTGTATACAATTATATTTAATGTCTTAATTACTGATTTTATTATTATATCTTTAACCATGTATATGTTGTATACTTAGGTTTGCCTATAACATCGAGGATATATTCACTTTTATTATGCTTGGATTGATATTATATTTTGCTATTATATTTTGTCTATATGGATTTCAATCGCTTATTGTAAGTTACAATAGCGCTAACGTATCTAAAATAGTTAAAAAATATATCTAATTTATTTTTAAAAATTTATTTTTAACTATTTAAATTTATTTTTTAAAATAAAAATTTAGACATATACATTGCATATTATTATTATTGAATTTATGTTGACTTAAATTAATTTTTATTTTTATGAGTCAGATCTATTATGTCTTTAGGTAATTACAGAGGGAAAAATAAATGACGCGGGAATCCTACAAGTAGGCTATATAGTATTTGTTGTTATAATTCTATTTATACAAATGTTTCTCTATTGTTGTGTCGGAGAGCTGATAACAGGAAAAGTAAGTTATATATTAATGTAAAATGTTTAAATGTTTATTTTAATCTAACACTCGCGGATGACACTCTCTGATGATTTTGATCTCTATTATGTTATCAAGACATATATTAGTATTCTGAGTAATCTCCTCAAAAAATCTTAGCTTATTTTTTATGATAGAGAGAAGCTCTGCGTATAAGTTTGTTATTTCTTATGCAAAGTAAAAGATAACATCACCCGGTGCTTTCAATGCAGAATGATATAAATATACGATTTCGCAAAGGTTTACAACTTTTCACACAATATTAAATATTAGAGTAAAATCATTATATGAATAATAATATTATATTATATAGATTTTTCTCTAATTTTTTCATTAACGTAGAATCTAAACGAGAAAAATATAGTTTTTATATATCATTATATATATCTGTTTAGTGTGAAACAGTATATCGTGCTTTATGTGATCTTGAGTGGTACAAACTGGAATCGAGTCGAGCGAAAAATCTTATTATATTATTGGTACGAACCCAGAAACCTCCTCGTATCACTGCAGGAAGAATTATTCCATTAACAATAACTACTTTCTGCAGCGTAAGATTATTAAATATCTCTATTTTAACTACAATTTGGCAACAATTATAAATAAAGATCAACTTATTAGTCATTTATTTATATAAATCGGGAGAAATGCGATAATATGTATATTTTGTTGACTTTTTAATAGATATTAAAACAGAATAATTCTTTTAAGTATAAAATGTTCTAATTTTTTTATTCATATATTATATTTGTAGATTAAAATAGTATTATCTATTAGTATTAATTATTATACGACTTAAATGTTACAATTGTAATTATAAATTGATAAGATAATAAATATAGTCAATATAATTTTTGAAATTATAATCAATACAATAGATATATTTGATATAAATTACGTTTTGTAAAATCTACTGAATAAATACCTATTTATTTTCAGTTTGTAAAAACATCGGTTGGATATATATCGTTTTTACTGGCACAAGCTTGAAAAGATCAAACTGATATCTTATTATATAATAATTCAAGAATGAAAAAAAGAAAGATGAACTTATTTTCCCGTAATTAGAATTACGAATAAAGATCAATAATTGTCTTTGTTACAGTAGAAATAAAATTTCATGTACCTTAATTCAATATTTACTTGTTATTTATTGTAAGGAATTTTATTAATGAAACAAGCTCAGAGAATTTTTTTTGTATTATTGAGAAATGTTAAGAATTGAGAAGTATAAGAAAAATTATTCCTTTAACAAAAACTATTTTCTGCAGTGTAAGATTAATAAGTATCAATTAAAGTTTAACTACATTTTACAGCATTTAAAGTAAAATCTAATTATTAATTATTACCATTATTTATATAATTCGAAAAGAATGCAATAATATAGTCTGTAATATATACATATGTTGCAATAATATATATATATACATACATATATATATACATTTTTTAAAAATATATGTAGATACTAAGATAGGATATATTTCTCAAGTATATTAACAATTTAACTTTCAATATTATATAATTTTATCTTCGCACGAAAAAATCAACGTGAAAAATTTTCATTTTAATATTATACTGTTGAGAAATGATTATATATATATATACATATATATATATATATATATATGAAATGTATTTAATTCACTGATATGTTATTGTCAATGATATGATATTTATACAATATTGCACATTCAATGTTCTATCAACATGATACCTTTTTGCAGTAAAGATCCCAGAGAGAGAAATATATAGTATAGAATAAAGATTGCATTATAGCTTTCTATCGTACTATTATTATTATTATTTTTTTTTTTATAGTTTGCAGCTTCTCTGCATTCGCTACACGAAAAATATTTCCCACTATCAAATATGCAAATACATTATTATCTCTCGCAAAGTGAACGCAAGTAATAAAGTATTAGAAAATATGAAAAAAACTTTATAGATAAGTTCGACATTTTTTTAACGGTATATAAAAGACAGAATACATCTCCCTCTTTATTAAAACAGATGTTCGCATCTATTATTATGGTCATGAAGTTTTGTTACGAAACAGGCAACTTGTTAGCAACTGTGAAAGTAACATCTTTAATATTTAATGCATCCATCGACGAAGCAGACAGGTTACTGCACTTTTTTCTTGAGCATGCGTGATGTTTATATCATTATAAGGTGGGAAGAATAATATGGTCAACACCTCTTCTACACATTCATGTTAGTCTTCGATATGGACATGTCGGAATCTTCAGGTTACAGAGGTACGAAACTTGTCATACATTTTTCATTTAAAGTGTATGTTAAATTTTCATTATACTTTAAAATTATTATTCTATTATATGTTATATATTCACATACATATACATTGCATTTTTATCATTTTTTCTCCAAATTTTACGATTTTCATATTTTGAAATCAATACTCAAACTTCTTTAATAAATGATTTGCTTAAAGATTTCGTATGGGCTATTCAATTAAATCGTCTAAGCCTAGAATTGATCGGCTTATGGCCTAACATTGATGGAGTCGCTAAAAGAAGACTCGGTCCTGACATTCTTGCGGGTTTCGCTTTTATTATGATAGCATTTGTCACTGGTATTCCTCTTGTACATGCGCTTATGCGAGTTTGGGGCGACATGAAGCTAATGATAGACAATTTACGAATTACGTTACCCGTGCTGACGATTTTATTAGAATTTGTTATCATGCGATGGAAACAGACAGGTATGTCTAGAACTATTTGATGTAAAGCATTCACATTTCAGTTCTTCGTAAAATTCTTTTTAGCGTTCGACTTATTACTATAGCCGCATATCAGATTATGATAACAAAAGAAATGTACATGATTTATAATCACAATGTATTGTATTGTTGAAATAAATTATATGTATATACGCTAATTTTTTTTTCAATATAATGTTAACAAATAATTGCTAATATAATTCGATATCTTTTTACCGATATAGCATTTTTTATATTTGCAAGTTCTGTCATCCATCATAAATATGATAGCGGAGGATTGGTTAATGCTAAAGTTAAGCGCAGAGAGAAACGTAATGATAAAACGCGCTTGGACCGCTCGACTAATTATAATTAATGGTTTTGTTATAACAATATCGGCATTTGCTTTACTCATCATTATTCCTTGTTTCAACGTACCACTCAGACAAATAACGAATCTCACGGATCGGAACAAGCCATTACCTTTACAAACTTATTATTTGTACGACACTGATAAAAGTCTGCAATTTGAGTTGACGTTTCTTGCTCAAGCCATAACGATGTTACTAGTAATAATCGTTTTTGTTGGCATAAATGCATTTTTGGGATTTGTAATTCTTCACATGTGTGGTCAGTTGGAGAACTTCAAACATCGACTAATTAGTTTGGCCTCGTGTAAAGATTTCAACAAAGCTTTAAGTAACAGCATAGTCACTCATTTACGTCTAATCAGGTGGGTTTTGATTGTAACAGTACAATGAAATTTCTGCAAACACTTTCTGAGAAAATTTAAGTCTTGAAGGAGGATTTTTTAATTATTAAATAATTAATTATTAAATAATAAATCTATCTTAGACATGATCTATTTCATGTTTTAAACTTTTGTTATTAACTTGTATACTGATACTTTTGTTCATGTATATGATTACTTGTCATAGATTTCTTTTTTTTATTTGGAAATCGGTTCTCCTTTTGCAAAAATTGCAGTTCGTGAAGCTCCTTATTTGTTAAAATTCAGTTTGTTTTTATTTTTAATAAACTACAAGATTCGAGGACTATTTATGTCTACATTATTATTAGGAGATACTGAAATATAAATTTGATAAATAATGCAGTATTAAATAAAAAATTTTTTATATGTAATTATTACTATGTCCAATATGAGAATTTCAATATACTAATATGTTTTTGTATATAAATATTTTTATATAGATATGCCAATAATATCGAAAATACATTTACATTTATATTATTCCTATGTGTACTTCAGTTTGGTATCGTATTTTGTCTATGCGGATTTGTAGGCCTTACTGTAAGTTCTAGTAAAACATATATATTTTGTTGTCGTACATATGATCATTGTCTTCTTAATTCATATCAATCTGTTTTTATTAACTGACGAGATGTATTATTTAGGTAATTACTGACGAAAATATAAATAACATTTCAAATTTCTCAGAAATGAGTTACATGATAATAGCTGTCATCTGTTCACTTTTACAAACGTTTTTTTACTGCTTTGGCGGAGATTTAGTAACAGATCAAGTAAGTCTCACATTAATATATATACAACATAATTAGCATTGTGCATTGTATACACAATCTATTTTATGTTTCATAATGAATCTGTAATGCACATAATCATATTCCCATAAAAATGAATACTTATTGTATGTGTATAAGTTGTATTATCATTTACAATTGATCAATTATGATGTTGTTAAGTTACTATTAATCCTTTCCATTTTATACGTTATTCTATATTTAATAAACATATATTTTGTAGAGCTACTCTCATAAATGTTAATTATAAAGGTTAATTTATTGGATTAAATAAGTTTTCTTTATTTTAGAATTTTAATAATCTAAAATATATATTAAGATACGAAAAAATTAAAATAAATATTTAATTTTCAGTAACGTTTATGAAAGTAATCCATACTAAAAAAGGATATTTAAATATTATTATAATTATAGATATATAGATATAATTAATTAATATTATATATATATATTTTTTTATTGTTATGTATATATGTATACACATGTGTGGTTGTGTTTTTATTAAGTGCGACGCAGTATATCGTACTATTTGCGATTTGGAGTGGTTTACATGGGAGCCACGCAAAGCGAGAAACCTTATTCTTCTAATGTTACTAGCTAAGCAACCCTTTTGCATTACTGCGGGAAAAATTCTTCCGCTAACGATGACCACTTTTTGTAGCGTAAGATTATTAATAATTTATTTTTCCATAGTTTAGCTATAGACTTTTCGAATGTAAAAAAATTGATTTATTAATCATATTTATCGTATTTAAATCTGTGAGAAAGAGAGTGAAAGAGAGAGTTTTTCACAAATATTTAATTAGAATATTTTTAAAATGTTATAATTTTTATCTTAGTATTAAACTCTTACCACAAGAGAGAATATCTTCTTTCTATGTTTGTAAATATATAAACTTATTTTAACAAATATAAATAAAAAAAGCACATAGTTTACATTATCATATATCTTTGTAAAAAATTTTCTAATTTTTTTTAAATCTCTCTTCTCGAATAAAGATATACAATATCATTTTCAGCTAATAAAAACATCAGCTGGCTACATGTCTTTTCTACTAGCAAAGCGGAATTGAAAAAATCAAATAACAATAATGTATTATTATTCAGTTCTTAAAGAAAATAAGAATTAAATTGCAACATAATGATATTGCAGCAGTAAAATTTTACATTTCGATGTATGATATGTGTTGTCAAAAGTATTATTGTGTGATTATGTAGTATGAAATAATGTTCACGATATAAATTTGGGATTCATGTGTTCTTCTCGATCTGAAGAAAGTGGATCCAATTGTTTAAATATTAAATTAACCTTTTTCTTTATTGTACGCTGCTTCACCATGCGCAGGTGTGAAAGTATATGAAATCCAATTATTATCAATCACGCTAAAATGTGATGTGTTTAGATACTTCACTATCTGCTGTACATGACTCGGGGATGTCGATGTCAATAGAATTCTGAATTTCCTGTGTTACCTCATTTACGGCATGCGTGTTTTTGTCGCCTTTGTTGTAATACATGGCAATAAAAGCTCTTGCACTGTATTCACTGAGTTTTCCGCACCTCGTTTGTCTTTCTTCTCTTTGTAATCACGCCTAAGATGAGGACTTTTTTCTTACAGAAATGACAGTGTATTTCAGAAGATTTTATTTTTTCTCCACGCATGATTTCCTTGACATTTATTTTCTTTCTTAGTGTAGTAGCTCTAGTAAACTTGCCTGTTCGTTGCTCATAGATATTTTTTAATTTTGTCCAAATCTCTCGTGCAGATATGCACGTGATGAAGCTTTCTAATTGCTGCTTTTGAATGGCTGAAGAATTAAAATTTATCGTTTTCGCATTGTCTTAACTTATGCTTTCACAGCCACTTCCGCCTTGACTTGTGTGTCCTCGAGTCTACATGGCTTTTACATAGCTTAGCTGACTTTTTGATTCTGTTAAAATTTAATTATTAATCATATTTATATTCTTTAAATCTGTGGGAAAGGGAGAAAGAGGGAAAGAGGGATAATTAAAACAAAATATTTTTTTAAATGTTATAATTTTTATCTTAATATTAAACTTTTATCACAAGAAAGAGTATCTTTTTTCCATTTATGTAAATATAAAAAATTATTTTAGTTATATAAAAATTATTTTAATTAAATAAAATAGCACGCATAGATAGAGTTTATATTATCATATATTTTCATTAAAAATTATTTCCTCTTTTTTAAATCTCTCTTCTTGAATATAGATATACACATATATCATTTTCAGATATTGAAAACATCGGCTGGTTATATATCTTTTCTACTAACAAAGTGGAATTGAAATTCATATAACAATTGTTTATGCTCGACGTATTTATTATAAAATATATTAGCGTGTTATATGAGATAGTGGCCACTACAAGATGCTTCAACAAGAACTTGAAATTCTCGTGTTGCCTTATTTTCAATTCGAATAAAACAGAATTTGTTGTTTAAACCCTTTTCTTTATTGTTAACTACTTCACCGTACACAGATCTAAAAGTGTGAAATCAATCATGCTGAAATGTGATGTGCAAAGACATTCTGCTGATGTCATTGTCGAAGTAATTTTTGATATTCTTTCTTACCTTATTTATTGCATGTGCGCTTTTGTCGTTTTTGTTATAGCACGTGGCAATAAACAAAAGCTCTCGCACCTAAATCACTTAATTTTTCCGCGCCTTGTCTGTCTTTTTTCTTCATTTTGCAATTACGCGCCTTTTTTTACAGAAATAATGCTGCACTTGGGAAGATTTCTTCTTTTCTTCGCGCGTTTTTCTTGGTATTTTTTTTCTCTTAGCTCCAGCCCTTCCGTCTCTTAACTAGCTTACTAAATTTTGAATAGTGGTGATGTATTGCGAAATTGACACGTTGACATTTATCTAGCATTCGTGAAATCTCTTGCATAAAAAAAACTTGCTCAATGCTGATCGTTGCTCGTAGGCATTCTTTAATTTTGTCCACATCTTGCGTGCAGGTGTATACTTGATAAGGCTTTCTAATTGTTGTTTTTCACTCGCTGATGAAATTAAACTCATCGCTTTCATATTGTCTTTAACTCATGCTTCCACTGTCACTTCCGATTTGACTCGTGTGTCGTCGAAACTATATGCGGCATTATAATAGTTATATCCCGAATTTCCAGATTTTAATATACATATGTTTCTTCTGTTAAAATTAGTAATAAAAATTAATAATTATATTTCTTATATTGAAAATAAAATTTTACATTGATTATCTCGTTTATTAATTCTCTATATTTGCTATATACTCGTAAGTTGTATTAGTCTTTGAAAATTACAATCACAATTGTTTTAAGAATAGCACGATGAAAAACTATTTGGATATTGCATTTCTCACATATTAAAAAAAAGAAACTCTGAATTGAAAAAACTTTTTTCCATTCACTGCACAATGTTATGTCAACGAATGTGTTCTTGCACCAAACATGCGAAAAATAAAATGTAAAACGACATTTTGTACTTTCTTTATTGTACTCTTTTTTTTTCATTTTTACTGCAGTATTTCGCAGAAAATTTTTCCAACTACACAACATGTAATTACATGCCACTATATTTTCACAGTAAATGCACATACATGGAACGTAGCAAAGTACGAAAAAACTTTTAATACAAGGTCGATGATATTTATAACGATATACAATATACATCCCGTATACGTCTAGTAAAAAAAAAGAAGGAAAAAACAGATAAGTTTGTAACTATTGTTACGCCTATAAAGTTTTATTACGAAACAGATAACTGACTGGAAACGACTGGAAGTAGCATTATTAATATTTAATAATGCATCCTTCGACGAAGCAGCCAGGTTATTGCACTCGTTTCACGAGCATGCGTGATAGTTATTTTATCATAAGATGGGAAGAGAATACGATGGTCAACACCTCTTCGATATATTCATATTAGTCTTTGATACGGACATGTCGGAATCTTCAGGTTACAAAGGTACGCCTATGTCATACATTTTCCACTTATAATGTACCTTTTTCCAAAATGATTTTAAGTTAGGATTGTATTATAAACATATTTGTTATATGTACACATACTTACATTGTATTTTCATCATTTTTTGAAAAGTTTTACAATTATACAAATTTGTAATTATTACTCAAGTTAAGGTAAATTTTACTTAAAGATTTCATATGGGCAATTGGATTAAACCGTCTGAACTTAGAATTGGTCGGTTTATGGCCTAAAACTAATGGAATCGCTAAAAGAAGATTCGGTTCTGACATTCTTGCGGGTTTCGCTTTTATTATGATAGCATTTGTCACTGGTATTCCTCTTGTACATGCGCTTATGCGAGTTTGGGGCAACATGACGCTAATGATAGAGAACTTACGACTTACATTAATTTTGATGACGGTTTTATTAGAACTTGTTATCATGCGATGGAAACAAACAGGTATGTCTAGAATTATTTGATGCAAAGCATTCACGTTTTATTTCGTAAAATCCTTTTAAGAGAGTTTGACTTATTAATAATTAACCACATATCAGATTATGATAACAAAAAAAATGTACATGATTTATTATTACAATGTATTTTATTGTTGGAATAAATTATGATATGTGTACGATAATTTTCTTTTCAATATGTATGTAACAAGTAGCTAATGTAATTCGATGTTTTTACCGAAATCGCGTTTTTTATATTTGTAAGTTCTGTCATCCATCATAAATATGATAGCGGAGGATTGGTTGACGCTAAAGCTAAGCGCAGAGAGAGATGTAATGATAAAGCGCGCTTGGACCGCTCGACTAATTATAATTTATAGTTACGTTACAACACTATTGGCATTTATTTTTTACATCATTGTTCCTTATTTCGACGCACCACTCAGACAATTAACGAATCTCACTGATCGGAACAAGCCATTACCTCTACAAACTTATTATGTTTACGACACTGATAAAAGTCTGCAATTTGAATTGACGTTTTTTGCTCAAGCCATAACGGTCTTGATAGCATTATTAATTTACGTTGGGGTAAATGCACTTTTGGGGTCTGTGATTCTTCACATGTGCGGTCAGTTGGATAACTTTAAACATCGAATAGTCAATTTGACTTTGTGCAAAGATTACAATAAAGCTCTGAGTAGCTGCGTAGTGACTCATTTACGTCTGATCAGGTAGGTTTCGATTGTAACAAATGAAATTTCTGCAGAATTTCTGAGAAAGTTGAAATCCTGAAGAAGAATTTTTTAATTATTAAATAATAAATTATAGACATTGTCTCTCTCATTTTAAACTTATTATTAACTTGTATACTGATACTTTTAGCGTATTATATGTCATAGTTATTATTCAATTTGGAATCGGGTTTTTTTACAAGAATTGCTTTTTTGAGACTTCTCGTTTATTTTTATTTTATTTTTAAATTATTGTTTTTAATAAACAAGATTTAAAGACTATTTATGTCCGCATTATTATTAAAGAATGCCGAAATATAAACTTGATAAATAATGAATAAATATTAAATAAAAATTATTTTTATATGTAATTATTACTATGTCCAATATGAGAATATTAATATAATATGTTTTTGTATATAAATACGTTCATGTAGATATGCCAATAATATCGAAAATACATTTACATTTATATTGTTTGTATTGGTACTCCAGTTTGGTATGGTATTTTGTCTATGCGGATTTATATTTCTTACTGTAAGTTCTAGTATAACATATATTTTGTGTTGACGTACATGTGGCGTGATTGTCTCCTTAATTCATATCAATCTGTTTTTATTAACTGATGAGATGTATTATTTAGGTAATTACTGACGAAAATGTGAATAATGCAAATATTTCACAAATAACTTACTCGGCAGTTGTTCTTATCTGTTTACTTACGCAAACGTTTTTCTACTGCTTTGGCGGAGAGTTAATAACAGAACAAGTAAGTCGCATATATATTCATATATACAATTATATATAATTAGCATTGTACATTGTATATATATAATCATTTTTGTAATTTAAAATAAGAATATGAATTATATATATAATTATAAAATTTTGCATAAATTAATATTTTTTATATGTAGGTATTTGTTTTTGCCATTTGCTATATGATTGATTAATTATGATGCTATGTAACTTTAATCCTTTACTATTTTGTACATTATTGTATATATTTAATAAACATATATTTTATAGAGCTATTTTCATAAATGTTAATAATAAAGATTAATTTATTAGATTAAATAAGTTTTTTTATTTTTAAAGTTTTGGAATAAAAATAAAAATATTAGGATAAAATTAAAATTAAAATAACTATTTAATTTTCAACGTTTTTGAAAGTAATTTATAGTAAATATATTTATACTATGGATATTTAAATATTATTATAATTGCAAATACATACATATAATTAATTAACGTTATTGTTTATATACATATATTTATATTTTTATCGTATATCCATATATGTACATATACATATATTGTAATTTATATATGTATTTAATATAAAATATATATATGCATATGTACAATATATATATATATATATATATATTTATATATATATATGTATGTGTGTGTGTGTGTGTGTGTGTGTGTGTGTGTGTGTGTGTGTGTGTGTGTGTGTGTGTGTGTGTGTGTATATGTATGTGTATTTTTATTAAGTGCGACGCAGTATACCGTACTATTTGCGATCTGGAGTGGTATACATGGAAGTCGCACAAAGCGAGAAATCTTATTTTACTAATGTTACTAACCAAGGAACCCTTTCGCATTACTGCGGGAAAAGTTCTTCCGCTAACGATGACCACTTTTTGCAGCGTAAGATTATTAATAATCAACTTTTAAATATTTATCTATGACTCTAATGAAATTTAATTATTAATTTTTATCCTTTAAATCTGTGCAAGAGAGATAATTATATTTAATGAAATATAATAAAATATTAAATAAAATATTTTTCTATTCTATTTCTAAATATTTTAAAATATTTTTATATTTTAAAATATTTCATAATAAAATATTGAATAAAATATTTTTTTTAATATTATAATTTTCATCTTATCGTTAGTATTAAACTTTTATCACAAGAGAGAGTATCTTCTCTCTATGCATGTAAATATAAAAAAATGTTTAACATGTAAATCAAAAACCACATAGTTTATATTATTATATATTTTCGTTAAAAATTATTTTTTCTTTTTTAAAATCTCTCTTCTTAAATAAAGATATATGTATATCATTTTCAGCTATTGAAAACATCGGCTGGCTACGTATCTATCCTACTAGCAATGCAGAATTGAAATTCATATAGCAATGTAGCATTATTCATCAACTTGAGATTCTTGTGTTGTCTTCTTTTCAATCCGAATAAAATTGAACTTGTTAAACTTTTTTCTTTATTGTATTTTTTTACTGCTTAAGCTTTTGCCATTCTTGTTATAGCACGTGGCAATAAAAGCTCTCGCACCGAAATAACTGAATTTTTCCGCGCTTTCTCTTTCTTCTTTTTGCAATACGTGAAGAGGCCCTTCCTTTTACAGAAATAACAATGTATTTAAGAAGATTTCTTTCTTTCTCTGCGCATAATTTTCTTCATATTTCTTTTCTCTCTTAGCTCTATTAATTAATTATTTTTACATTTAAATGGAGAAAGTGAAAATGCACTGATATATTTTTCTCTGATTTTCTGACACATATTAAAATGAAAAATTTTGTATTAACATAACGTAAGTTTTTGTTTTATAACCGTTTTAATGTTATATCCGTTGGTAAAAAAATATAATTTAATTATAAAATTTTATGAAATTTAGATATTGAAATTATAATTAGAAATATAACATGAAACCATGGTCAATATATTATTTGTTAAAAAATTTTATCTCATAGTTTTGTAGAAAAATTATATATAGATATATTTATTTTCAGCTAATAAAAACATCGGCTAGTTACATATAGTATTTTTATTGGCAAGGCAGGGGATTAAAGGAAAATCAAACTGACATTTTAGTATTACATTTTAGCATTACATTAATTCAAGTAAATGAGGAATAATATTTATTTTCCTCGACTTAAAATTACTAATAAAAGGCAATAATTGTATATGTTATAAAAAAAAGGAAAAATCATATTATTTACTTCAATGTTTCTTATTTTACGTAAGAATATTATTCTTGTTTGAATATATCATTATCATCGTTGTTTTAAGAATAGTCCGATCAAGTCCGATCTATGATATCGCGTTTTTCTCGGGCAGAGAAGAAATGATACTCTTAATTTAAAATTTTCTGCGTCCACAACTGCACTTATTGTTATATGAATAAATGTGTTCTTGTACGCGAAACATACGTAAGAGCGACATTCTATATTTCCTTTATTGCAGCCGTTTCTTCCTTTTTTGCTGCAGTTTTTGCTATACAGAAAATTTTTTCCACTACATAACATGCAATTACATGCCACTGTATTTTCAAATTAAATGCGCGTTCATGGAACGTTACAAAGTATGAAAAAAATGTTAGTACACGGTATTGCTACATTCGACGAAACAGTTTGTAGCGAAACAATTTACTTCCCGCCTCCTCATAAGCAGACGTTCGTAACTATTCTTATATCCCTAAAGTTTTGTTACAAAACAGGCAACTTGCTAGCACCTGAAAGTAGCATCTTGAATATTTAATGCATCCATCGACGAAGCAGACAGGTTACTGCACTTTCTTGAGCATGCGTGATGTTTATATCATAAAGTGGGAAGAATACTATGGTCAACACCTCTTCTACACATTCATGTTAGTCTTCGATATGGACATGTCGGAATCTTCAGGTTACAGAGGTACGAAACTTATGTCATACATTTTTCATTTAAAGTGTATGTTAAATTTTCATTATACTTTAAAATTATTATTCTATTATATGTTATATATTCACATACATATACATTGCATTTTTATCACTTTTTCTCAAAATTTTACGATTTTTATATTTTGAAATCAATACTCAAACTTCTTTAATAAATGTTTTGCTTAAAGATTTCGTATGGGCTATTCAATTAAACCGTCTAAGCCTAGAATTGATCGGCTTATGGCCTAACATTGATGGAGTCGCTAAAAGAAGACTCGGTCCTGACATTCGTATGGGTTTCACTTTTATTATGATAGCAATTGTCTCTGGTATTCCTCTTATACATGCACTTACACGTGTTTGGGGCGACATGAAGCTAATGATAGACAATTTACGAATTACGTTACCCGTGCTGACGATTTTATTAGAATTTGTTATCATGCGATGGAAACAGACAGGTATGTCTAGAACTATTTGATGTAAAGCATTCACATTTCAGTTCTTCGTAAAATTCTTTTTAGAGCGTTCGACTTATTACTATAGCCGCATATCAGATTATGATAACAAAAGAAATGTACATGATTTATTATCACAATGTATTGTATTGTTGGAATAAATTATATGTATATACGCTAATTTTTTTTTCAATATAATGTTAACAAATAATTGCTAATGTAAATCGATATCTTTTTACCGATATAGCATTTTTTATATTTGCAAGTTCTGTTATCCATCATAAATATGATAGCGGAGGATTGGTTAATGCTAAAGTTAAGCGCAGAGAGAGACGTAATGATAAAACGCGCTTGGACCGCTCGACTAATTATAATTAATGGTTTTGTTATAACAATATCGGGATTTGCTTTTCTCATCATTAGTCCTTGTTTCAACGTACCACTCAGACATATAACGAATCTCACGGATCGGAACAAGCCATTACCTTTACAAACTTATTATTTGTACGACACTGATAAAAGTCTGCAATTTGAGTTGACGTTTCTTGCTCAAGCCATAACGATGTTACTAGCAATAATCGTTTTTGTTGGCATAAATGCATTTTTGGGATTTGTGATTCTTCACATGTGTGGTCAGTTGGAGAACTTCAAACATCGACTAATTAGTTTGGCCTCGTGTGAAGATTTCAACAAAGCTTTAAGTAGCAGCATAGTCACTCATTTACGTCTAATCAGGTGGGTTTTGATTGTAACAGTACAATGAAATTTCTGCAAACACTTTCTGAGAAAATTTAAGTCCTGAAGGAGGATTTTTTAATTATTAAATAATTAATTATAAAATAATAAATCTATCTTAGACATTATCTATTTCATGTTTTAAACTTTTGTTATTAACTTGTATACTGATACTTTTGTACACGTATATGATTACTTGTCATAGATTTCTTTTTTTATTTTTTTTTTTTTAATTTGGAAATCGGTTCTCCTTTTGCAAAAATTGCACTTCGTGAAGCTCCTTATTTGTTAAAATTCAGTTTGTTTTTATTTTTAATAAACTACAAGATTCGAGGACTATTTATGTCTACATTATTATTAGGAAATACTGAAATATAAATTTGATAAATAATGCACTATTAAATAAAAAATTTTTATATGTAATTATTACTATGTCCAATATGAGAATTTCAATATACTAATATGTTTTTGTATATAAATCTTTTTATATAGATATGCCAATAATATCGAAAATACATTTACATTTATATTATTCCTATGTGTACTTCAGTTTGGTATCGTATTTTGTCTATGCGGATTTGAAGGCCTTACTGTAAGTTCTAGTAAAACATATATATTTTGTTGTCGTAGATATGGTCATTGTCTTCTTAATTCATATCAATCTGTTTTTATTAACTGACGAGATGTATTATTTAGGTAATTACTGACGAAAATATAAATAACATTTCAAATTTCTCAGAAATGAGTTACATGATAATATCTGTCATCTGTTCACTTTTACAAACGTTTTTTTACTGCTTTGGCGGAGATTTAATAACAGATCAAGTAAGTCACACATTTATATATATACAACATAATTAGCATTGTGCATTGTATACACAATCTATTTTATGTTTCATAATGAATCTCTAATGCACATAATCATATTCCCATAAAAATGAATACTTATTGTATGTATATAAGTTGTATTATCATTTACAATTGATCAATTATGATGTTGTTAAGTTACTATTAATCCTTTCTATTTTACACGTTATTCTATATATTTAATAAACATATATTTTGTAGAGCTACTCTCATAAATGTTAATTATAAAGGTTAATTTATTCGATTAAATAAGTTTTCTTTATTTTAGAATTTTAATACTCTAAAATATATATTAAGATTCGAAAAAATTAAAATAAGTATTTAATTTTCAGTAACGTTTATGAAAGTAATCCATACTAAAAAAGGATATTTAAATATTATTATAATTATAGATATATACATATAATTAATTAATATTATAGTATTAATTAATATTATATATATATATTTTTTTAATTGTATATGTATATATGTATACACATGTGTGGTTGTGTTTTTATTAAGTGCGACGCAGTATATCGTACTATTTGCGATTTGGAGTGGTTTACATGGGAGCCACGCAAAGCGAGAAACCTTATTCTTCTAATGTTACTAGCTAAGCAACCCTTTTGCATTACTGCGGGAAAAATTCTTCCGCTAACGATGACCACTTTTTGTAGCGTAAGATTATTAATAATTTGTTTTTCCATAGTTTAGCTAGTTTGTAAATATATAAACTTATTTTAACAAATATAAATAAAAAAGCACATAGTTTACATTATCATATATTTTCGTTAAAAATTTTCTAATTTTTTTTAAATCTCTCTTCTCGAATAAAGATATACAATATCATTTTCAGCTAATAAAAACATCAGCTGGCTACATGTCTTTTCTACTAGCAAAGCGG
Source organism: Prenolepis imparis (assembly GCF_030444845.1). Taxonomy (NCBI): domain Eukaryota; kingdom Metazoa; phylum Arthropoda; class Insecta; order Hymenoptera; family Formicidae; genus Prenolepis; species Prenolepis imparis. Next base: position 1,111,739 of record NW_028141169.1, on the reverse strand, counting down.
AATTGAAAAAATCAAATAACAATAATGCATTATTATTCAGTTCTTAAAGAAAATAAGAATTAAATTGCAACATAATGATATTGCAGCAGTAAAATTTTATATTTCGATGTATGATATTTGTTGTCAAATGTACTATTGTGTGATTATGTAGTATGAAATAATGTTCACGATATAAATTTGGGATTCATGTGTTCTTCTCGATCTGAAGAAAGTGGATCCAATTGTTTAAATATTTAATTAACCTTTTTCTTTATTGTACGCTGCTTCACCATGCACAGGTGTGAAAGTATATGAAATCCAATTATTATCAAACACGCTGAAATGTGATGTGTTTAGATACTCCGCTATCTGCTGTACATGACTCGGGGATGTCGATGTCAAAAGAATTCTGAATTTCCTGTTATTCTGTGTTACCTCATTTACGGCATGCGTGTTTTTGTCGCCTTTGTTGTAACACATGGCAATAAAAGCTCTTGCACTGTATTCACTGAGTTTTCCGCACCTCGTTTGTCTTTCTTCTTTTTGTAATCACGCCTAAGATGAGGTCTTTTTTCTTACAGAAATGACAGTGTATTTCAGAAGATTTCCTTTTTTCTTCACGCATGATTTCCTTGACATTTATTTTCTTTCTTAGTGTAGTAGCTCTAGTAAACTTGCCTGTTCGTTGCTCATAGATATTTTTTAATTTTGTCCAAATCTCTCGTGCAGATATGCACGTGATGAAGCTTTCTAATTGCTGCTTTTGAATGGCTGAAGAATTAAAATTCATCGTTTTCGCATTGTCTTAACTTTCACAGTCTATGCTTTCACAGCCACTTCCGCCTTGAGTTGTGTGTCCTCGAGTCTACATGGCTTTTACATAGCTTAGCTGACTTTTTGATTCTATTAAAATTTAATTATTAATCATATTTATATTCTTTAAATCTGAGGGAAAGAGAGAAAGAGGGAAAGAGGGATAATTAAAACAAAATATTTTTTTTAATGTTATAATTTTTATCTTAATATTAAACTTTTATCACAAGAAAGAGTGTCTTTCTTCTATTTATTTAAATATAAAAAATTATTTTAGTTATATAAAAATTATATTAATTAAATAAAATAGCACGCATAGATAGAGTTTATATTATCATATATTTTCATTAAAAATTATTTTCTCTTTTTTAAATCTCTCTTCTTGAATATAGATATACACATATATCATTTTCAGATATTGAAAACATCGGCTGGTTATATATCTCTTCTACTAACAAAGTGGAATTGAAATTCATATAACAACTGTTTATGCTCGACGTATTTATTATAAAATATATTAGCGTGTTATATGAGGTAGTGGCCACTACAAGATGCTTCAACAAGAACTTGAAATTCTCGTGTTGCCTTATTTTCAATTCGAATAAAACAGAATTTGTTGTTTAAACCCTTTTCTTTATTGTTAACTACTTCATCGTACACAGATCTAAAAGTGTGAAATCAATCATGCTGAAATGTGATGTGCAAAGACATTCTGCTGATGTCATTGTCGAAGTAATTTTTGATATTCTCTCTTACCTTATTTATTGCATGTGCGCTTTTGTCGTTTTTGTTATAGCACGTGGCAATAAACAAAAGCTCTCGTACCTAAATCACTTAATTTTTCCGCGCCTTGTCTGTCTTTTTTCTTCTTTTTGCAATTACGCGCCTTTTTTTACAGAAATAATGCTGCACTTGGGAAGATTTCTTCTTTTCTTCGCGCGTTTTTCTTGGTATTTTTTTTCTCTTAGCTCCAGCCCTTCCGTCTCTTAACTAGCTTATTAAATTTTGAATAGTAGTGATGTATTGCGAAATTGACACGTTGACATTTATCTAGCATTCGTGAAATCTCTTGCATAAAAAAAACTTGCTCAATGCTGATCGTTGCTCGTAGGCATTCTTTAATTTTGTCCACATCTTGCGTGCAGGTGTATACTTGATAAGGCTTTCTAATTGTTGTTTTTCACTCGCTGATGAAATTAAACTCATCGCTTTCATATTGTCTTTAACTCATGCTTCCACTGTCACTTCCGATTTGACTCGTGTGTCATCGAAACTATATGCGGCATTATAATAGTTATATCCCGAATTTCCAGATTTTAATATACATCTGTTTCTTCTGTTAAAATTAGTACTAAAAATTAATAATTATATTTCTTATATTGAAAATAAAATTTTACATAGTTTATGTCGTTTATTAATTCTCTATATTTGCTATATACTCGTAAATTGTATTAGTCTTGTTTGAAAATTACAATCACAATTGTTTTAAGAATAGCACGATGAAAAACTATTTGGATATTGCATTTCTCACATATTAAAAAAAAAGAAACTATCAATTCAAAAAACTTTTTTCCATTCACTGCACAATGTTATGTCAACGAATATGTTCTTGCACCAAACATGCGAAAAATAAAATGTAAAACGACATTTTGTACTTTCTTTATTGTACTCTTTTTTTTTCTTTTTTACTGCAGTATTTCGCAGAAAATTTTTCCAACTACACAACATGTAATTACATGCCACTATATTTTCATAGTAAATGCACGCATACATGGAACGTAGCAAAGTACGAAAAAACTTTTAATACAAGGTCGATAATATTTATAACGATATACAGTATACATCCCGTATACGTCTAGTAAAAAAAAAGAAGGAAAAAACAGATAAGTTTGTAACTATTGTTACGCCTATAAAGTTTTACAAAACAGATAACTGACTGGAAACGACTGGAAGTAGCATTATTAATATTTAATAATGCATCCTTCGACGAAGCAGCCAGGTTATTGCACTCGTTTCACGAGCATGCGTGATAGTTATTTTATCATAAGATGGGAAAAGAATACGATGGTCAACACCTCTTCGATATATTCATATTAGTCTTTGATATGGACATGTCGGAATCTTCAGGTTACAAAGGTACGCCTATGTCATACATTTTCCACTTATAATGTACCTTTTTCCAAAATGATTTTAAGTTAGGATTGTATTATAAACATATTTGTTATATGTACACATACATACATTGTATTTTCATCATTTTTTGAAAACTTTTACAATTATACAAATTTGTAATTATTACTCAAGTTAAGATAAATTTTACTTAAAGATTTCATATGGGCAATTGGATTAAACCGTCTGAACTTAGAATTGGTCGGCTTATGGCCTAAAACTAATGGAATCGCTAAAAGAAGATTCGGTTCTGACATTCTTGCGGGTTTCGCTTTTATTATGATAGCATTTGTCACTGGTATTCCTCTTGTACATGCGCTTATGCGAGTTTGGGGCAACATGACGCTAATGATAGAGAACTTACGACTTACATTAATTTTGATGACGATTTTATTAGAACTTGTTATCATGCGATGGAAACAAACAGGTATGTCTAGAATTATTTGATGCAAAGCATTCACGTTTTATTTCGTAAAATCCTTTTAAGAGAGTTTGACTTATTAATAATTAACCACATATCAGATTATGATAACAAAAAAAATGTACATGATTTATCACAATGTATTTTATTGTTGGAATAAATTATGATAAGTGTACGATAATTTTCTTTTCGATATGTATGTTAACAAGTAGCTAATGTAATTCGATCTTTTTACCGAAATCGCGTTTTTTATATTTGTAAGTTCTGTCATCCATCATAAATATGATAGCGGAGGATTGGTTGACGCTAAAGCTAAGCGCAGAGAGAGATGTAATGATAAAGCGCGCTTGGACCGCTCGACTAATTATAATTTATAGTTTCGTTACAACACTATTGGCATGTATTGTTTTCATCATTGTTCCTTGTTTCGACGCACCACTCAGACAGTTAACAAATCTCACTGATCGGATCAAGCCATTACCTCTACAAACTTATTATGTTTACGACACTGATAAAAGTCTGCAATTTGAATTGACGTTTTTTGCTCAAGCCATAACGGTCTTGGTAGCATTATTAATTAACGTTGGGGTAAATGCACTTGTGGGGTCTGTGATTCTTCATATGTGCGGTCAGTTGGATAACTTTAAACATCGAATAGTCAATTTGACTTTGTGTAAAGATTACAATAAAGCTCTGAGTAGCTGCGTAGTGACTCATTTACGTCTGATCAGGTAGGTTTCGATTGTCACAAATGAAATTTCTGCAGAATTTCTGAGAAAGTTGAAATTCTGAAGAAGGATTTTTTAATTATTAAATAATAAATTATAGACATTGTCTCTCTCTCATTATCAACTTATTATTAACTTGTAGACTGATACTTTTAGCGTATTATGTGTCATAGTTATTATTCAATTTGGAATCGTTTTTTTTTTACAAGAATTGCTTTTTTGAGACTTCTCGTTTATTTTTATTTTATTTTTAAATTATTGTTTTTAATAAACAAGATTTAAAGACTATTTATGTCCGCATTATTATTAAAAAATGCCGAAATATAAACTTGATAAATAATGTATAAATATTAAATAAAAATTATTTTTATATGTAATTATTACCATGTCCAATACGAGAATATTAATATAATATGTTATTGTATATAAATACGTTCATGTAGATATGCCAATAATATCGAAAATACATTTACATTTATATTGTTTGTATTGGTACTCCAGTTTGGTATGGTATTTTGTCTATGCGGATTTATATTTCTTACTGTAAGTTCTAGTATAACATATATTTTGTGTTGACGTACATGTGGCGTGATTGTCTCCTTAATTCATATCAATCTGTTTTTATTAACTGATGAGATGTATTATTTAGGTAATTACTGACGAAAATGTGAATAATGCAAATATTTCACAAATAACTTACTCGGCAGTTGTTCTTATCTGTTTACTTACGCAAACGTTTTTCTACTGCTTTGGCGGAGAGTTAATAACAGAACAAGTAAGTCGCATATATATTCATATATACAATTATATATAATTAGCATTGTACATTGTATATATATAATCATTTTTGTAATTTAAAATAAGAATATGAATTATATATATAATTATAAAATTTTCATAAATTAATATTTTTTATATGTAAGTATTTGTTTTTGCCATTTGCTACATGATTGATTAATTATGATGCTATGTAACTATTAATCCTTTTCTATTTTGTACATTATTGTATATATTTAATAAACATATATTTTATAGAGCTATTTTCATAAATGTTAATAATAAAGATTAATTTATTAGATTAAATAAGTTTTTTTATTTTTAAAATTTTGGAATAAAAATAAAAATATTAGGATAAAATTAAAATTAAAATAACTATTTAATTTTCAACGTTTTTTAAAGTAATTTATAGTAAATATATTTATACTATGGATATTTAAATATTATTATAATTGCAAATACATACATATAATTAATTAACGTTATTGTTTATATACATATATTTATATTTTTATCGTATATCCATATATGTACATATACATATATTGTAATTTATATATGTATATAATATAAAATATATATATACATATGTACAATATATATATATATATATATGTATGGGTGTGTGTGTGTGTGTATATATGTATGTGTATTTTTATTAAGTGCGACGCAGTATACCGTACTATTTGCGATCTGGAGTGGTATACATGGAAGTCGCACAAAGCGAGAAACCTTATTTTACTAATGTTACTAACCAAGGAACCCTTTCGCATTACTGCGGGAAAAGTTTTTCCGCTAACGATGACCACTTTTTGCAGCGTAAGAATATTAATAATCAACTTTTAAATATTTATCTATGACTCTAATGAAATTTAATTATTAATTTTTGTCCTTTAAATCTGTGGAAGAGAGATAATTATATTTAATGAAATATAATAAAATATTAAATAAAATATTTTTCTATTCTATTTCTAAATATTTTAAAATATTTTTATATTTTAAAATATTTCATAATAAAATATTGAATAAAATATTTTTTTTAATATCATAATTTTTATCTTATCGTTAGTATTAAACTTTTATCACAAGAGAGAGTATCTTTCCTCTATGCATGTAAATATAAAAAAATGTTTAACATGTAAATCAAAAAGCACATAGTTTATATTATTATATATATTCGTTAAAAATTATTTTTTCTTTTTTAAAATCTCTCTTCTTAAATAAAGATATATGTATATCATTTTCAGCTATTGAAAACATCGGTTGGCTACGTATCTATCCTACTAGCAATGCGGAATTGAAATTCATATAGCAATGTAGCATTATTCATCAACTTGAGATTCTTGTGTTGTCTTCTTTTCAATCCGAATAAAATGGAACTTGTTAAACTTTTTTCTTTATTGTATTTTTTTACTGCTTAAGCTTTTGCCATTCTTGTTATAGCACGTGGCAATAAAAGCTCTCGCACCGAAATCACTGAATTTTTCCGCGCTTTCTCTTTCTTCTTTTTGCAATACGTGACGAGGCCTTTCCTTTTACAGAAATAACAATGTATTTAAGAAGATTTCTTTCTTTCTCTGCGCATAATTTTCTTCATATTTCTTTTCTCTCTTAGCTCTATTAATTAATTATTTTTACATTTAAATGGAGAAAGTGAAAATGCACTGATATATTTTTCTCTGATTTTCTGACAGATATTAAAATGAAAAATTTTGTATTAACATAACGTAAGTTTTTGTTTTATAACCGTTTTAATGTTATATCCGTTCGTAAAAAAATATAATTTAATTATAAAATTTTATGAAATTTAGATATTGAAATTATAATTAGAAATATAACATGAAACCATGGTCAATATATTATTTGTTAAAAAATTTTATCTCATAGTTTTGTAGAAAAGTTATATATAGATATATTTATTTTCAGCTAATAAAAACATCGGCTAGTTACATATAATATTTTTATTGGCAATGCAGGATTAAAGGAAAATCAAACTGACATTTTAGTATTACATTTTAGTATTACATTAATTCAAGTAAATGAGGAATAATATTTATTTTCCTCGACTTAAAATTACTAATAAAAGGCAATAATTGTATATGTTATAAAAAAAAGGAAAAATCATATTATTTACTTCAATGTTTCTTATTTTACGTAAGAATATTATTCTTGTTTGAATATATCATTATCATCGTTGTTTTAAGAATAGTCCGATCAAGTCCGATGTATGATATCGCGTTTTTCTCGGGCAGAGAAGAAATGATACTCTTAATTTAAAATTTTCTGCGTCCACAACTGCACTTATTGTTATATGAATAAATGTGTTCTTGTACGCGAAACATACGTAAGAGCGACATTCTATATCTCTTTTATTGCAGCCTTTTCTTCCTATTTTGCTGCAGTTTTTGCTATACAGAAAATTTTTTCCACTACATAACATGCAATTACATGCCACTGTATTTTCAAATTAAATGCGCGTTCATGGAACGTTACAAAGTATGAAAAAAATGTTAGTACACGGTATTGCTACATTCGACGAAACAGTTTGTAGCGAAACAATTTACTTCCCGCCTCCTCATAAGCAGACGTTCGTAACTATTCTTATATCCCTAAAGTTTTGTTACAAAACAGGCAACTTGCTAGCACCTGAAAGTAGCATCTTGAATATTTAATGCATCCATCGACGAAGCAGACAGGTTACTGCACTTTTTTCTTGAGCATGCGTGATGTTTATATCATAAGGTGGGAAGAATACTATGGTCAACACCTCTTCTACACATTCATGTTAGTCTTCGAAATGGAGATGTCGGAATCTTCAGGTTACAGAGGTACGAAACTCATGTCATACATTTTTCATTTAAAGTGTATGTTAAATTTTCATTATACTTTAAAATTATTATTCTATTATATGTTATATATTCACACACATATACATTGCATTTTTATCACATTTTCTCAAAATTTTACGATTTTCATATTTTGAAATCAATACTCAAACTTCTTTAATAAATGTTTTGCTTAAAGATTTCGTATGGGCTATTCAATTAAACCGTCTAAGCCTAGAATTGATCGGCTTATGGCCTAACATTGATGGAGTCGCTAAAAGAAGACTCGGTCCTGACATTCGTATGGGTTTCACTTTTATTATGATAGCAATTGTCTCTGGTATTCCTCTTATACATGCACTTACACGTGTTTGGGGCGACATGAAGCTAATGATAGACAATTTACGATTTACGTTACCCGTGCTAACGATGTTATTAGAATTTGTTATCATTCGATGGAAACAGACAGGTATGTCTAGAACTATTTGATGTAAAGCATTCACATTTCAGTTCTTCGTAAAATTCTTTTTAGAGCGTTCGACTTATTACTATAGCCGCATATCAGATTATGATAACAAAAGAAATGTACATGATTCATTATCACAATGTATTGTATTGTTGGAATAAATTATATGTATATACGCTAATTTTTTTTTCAATATAATGTTAACAAATAATTGCTAATGTAATTCGATATCTTTTTACCGATATAGCATTTTTTATATTTGCAAGTTCTGTCATCCATCATAAATATGATAGCGGAGGATTGGTTAATGCTAAAGTTAAGCGCAGAGAGAGACGTAATGATAAAACGCGCTTGGACCGCTCGACTAATTATAATTAATGGTTTTGTTATAACAATATCGGGATTTGCTTTTCTCATCATTATTCCTTGTTTCAACGTACCACTCAGACATATAACGAATCTCACGGATCGGAACAAGCCATTACCTTTACAAACTTATTATTTGTACGACACTGATAAAAGTCTGCAATTTGAGTTGACGTTTCTTGCTCAAGCCATAACGACCTTACTAGCAATAATCGTTTTTGTTGGCATAAATGCATTTTTGGGATTTGTGATTCTTCACATGTGTGGTCAGTTGGAGAACTTCAAACATCGACTAATTAGTTTGGCCTCGTGTGAAGATTTCAACAAAGCTTTAAGTAGCAACATAGTCACTCATTTACGTCTAATCAGGTGGGTTTTGATTGTAAAAGTACAATGAAATTTCTGCAAACACTTTCTGAGAAAATTTAAGTCCTGAAGGAGGTTTTTTAATTATTAAATAATTAATTATTAAATAATAAATCTATCTTAGACATTATCTATTTCATGTTTTAAACTTTTGTTATTAACTTGTATACTGATACTTTTGTACACGTATATGATTACTTGTCATAGATTTCTTTTTTTATTTTTTTTTTTTTAATTTGGAAATCGGTTCTCCTTTTGGAAAAATTGCACTTCATGAAGCTCCTTATTTGTTAAAATTCAGTTTGTTTTTATTTTTAATAAACTACAAGATTCGAGGACTATTTATGTCTATTATTATTAGGAAATACTGAAATATAAATTTGATAAATAATGCACTATTAAATAAAAAATTTTTTATATGTAATTATTACTATGTCCAATATGAGAATTTCAATATACTAATATGTTTTTGTATATAAATATTTTTATATAGATTTGCCAATAATATCGAAAATACATTTACATTTATATTATTCCTATGTGTACTTCAGTTTGGTATCATATTTTGTCTATGCGGATTTGTAGGCCTTACTGTAAGTTCTAGTAAAACATATATATTTTGTTGTCGTACATATGGTCATTGTCTTCTTAATTCATATCAATCTGATTTTATTAACTGACGAAATGTATTATTTAGGTAATTAATGACGAAAATATAAATAACATTTCAAATTACTCAGAAATGAGTTACATGATAATAGCTGTCATCTGTTCACTTTTACAAACGTTTTTTTACTGCTTTGGCGGAGATTTAATAACAGATCAAGTAAGTCACACATTTATATATATACAACATAATTAGCATTGTGCATTGTATACACAATCTATTTTATGTTTCATAATGAATCTCTAATGCACATAATCATATTCCCATAAAAATGAATACTTATTGTATGTATATAAGTTGTATTATCATTTACAATTGATCAATTATGATGTTGTTAAGTTACTATTAATCCTTTCTATTTTACACGTTATTCTATATATTTAATAAACATATATTTTGTAGAGCTACTCTCATAAATGTTAATTATAAAGGTTAATTTATTCGATTAAATAAGTTTTCTTTATTTTAGAATTTTAATACTCTAAAATATATATTAAGATTCGAAAAAATTAAAATAAGTATTTAATTTTCAGTAACGTTTATGAAAGTAATCCATACTAAAAAAGGATATTTAAATATTATTATAATTATAGATATATACATATAATTAATTAATATTATAGTATTAATTAATATTATATATATATATTTTTTTAATTGTATATGTATATATGTATACACATGTGTGGTTGTGTTTTTATTAAGTGCGACGCAGTATATCGTACTATTTGCGATTTGGAGTGGTTTACATGGGAGCCACGCAAAGCGAGAAACCTTATTCTTCTAATGTTACTAGCTAAGCAACCCTTTTGCATTACTGCGGGAAAAATTCTTCCGCTAACGATGACCACTTTTTGTAGCGTAAGATTATTAATAATTTGTTTTTCCATAGTTTAGCTATAGACTTTTCGAATGTAAAAAAATTTATTTATTAATCATATTTATCGTATTTAAATCTGTGAGAAAGAGAGTGAAAGAGAGAGTTTTTCACAAATATTTAATTAGAATATTTTTAAAATGTTATAATTTTTATCTTAGTAATAAACTCTTACCACAAGAGAGAGTATCTTCTTTGTATGTTTGTAAATATATAAACTTATTTTAACAAATATAAATAAAAAAGCACATAGTTTACATTATCATATATTTTCGTTAAAAATTTTCTAATTTTTTTTAAATCTCTCTTCTCGAATAAAGATATACAATATCATTTTCAGCTAATAAAAACATCAGCTGGCTACATGTCTTTTCTACTAGCAAAGCGGAATTGAAAAAATCAAATAACAATAATGCAATATTATTCAGTTCTTAAAGAAAATAAGAATTAAATTGCAACATAATGATATTGCAGCAGTAAAATTTTAGATTTCGATGTATGATATTTGTTGTCAAATGTACTATTGTGTGATTATGTAGTATGAAATAATGTTCACGATATAAATTTGGGATTCATGTGTTCTTCTCGATCTGAAGAACGTGGATCCAATTGTTTAAATATTTAATTAAACTTTTTCTTTATTGTACGCTGCTTCACCATGCACAGGTGTGAAAGTATATGAAATCCAATTATTATCAAACACGCTGAAATGTGATGTGTTTAGATACTCCATTATCTGTTGTACATGACTCGGGGATGTCGATGTCAAATGAATTCTGAATTTCCTGTGTTACCTCATTTTCGGCATGCGTGTTTTTGTCGCCTTTGTTGTAACACATGGCAATAAAAGCTCTTGCACTGTATTCACTGAGTTTTCCGCACCGTTCGTCTTTCTTCTTTTTGTAATCACGCCTAAGATGAAGCCTTTTTTCTTACAGAAATGACAGTGTATTTAAGAAGATTTCCTTTTTTCTCCACGCATGATTTCCTTGACATTTATTTTCTTTCTTAGTTGTAGTAGCTCTAGTAAACTTGCCTGTTCGTTGCTCATAGATATTTTTTAATTTTGTCCAAATCTCTCGTGCAGATATGCACGTGATGAAGCTTTCTAATTGCTGCTTTTGAATGGCTGAAGAATTAAAATTTATCATTTTCGCATTGTCTTAACTTATGCTTTCACAGCCACTTCCGCCTTGACTTGTGTGTCCTCGAGTCTATATGGCTTTCACAGAGCTTAGCTAACTTTTTGATTCTATTAAAATTTAATAATTAATCATATTTATATTCTTTAAATCTGCGGGAAAGGGAGAAAGAGGGAAAGAGGGATAATTAAAACAAAATATTTTTTTAAATGTTATAATTTTTATCTTAATATTAAACTTTTATCACAAGAAAGAGTATCTTTTTTCCATTTATGTAAATATAAAAAATTATTTTAGTTATATAAAAATTATTTTAATTAAATAAAATAGCACGCATAGATAGAGTTTATATTATCATATATTTTCATTAAAAATTATTTCCTCTTTTTTAAATCTCTCTTCTTGAATATAGATATACACATATATCATTTTCAGATATTGAAAACATCGGCTGGTTATATATCTTTTCTACTAACAAAGTGGAATTGAAATTCATATAACAATTGTTTATGCTCGACGTATTTATTATAAAATATATTAGCGTGTTATATGAGATAGTGGCCACTACAAGATGCTTCAACAAGAACTTGAAATTCTCGTGTTGCCTTATTTTCAATTCGAATAAAACAGAATTTGTTGTTTAAACCCTTTTCTTTATTGTTAACTGCTTCACCGTACACAGTTCTAAAAGTGTGAAATCAATCATGCTGAAATGTGATGTGCAAAGACATTCTGCTGATGTCATTGTCGAAGTAATTTTTGATATTCTTTCTTACCTTATTTATTGCATGTGCGCTTTTGTCGTTTTTGTTATAGCACGTGGCAATAAACAAAAGCTCTCGCACCTAAATCACTTAAGTTTTCCGCGCCTTGTCTGTCTTTTTTCTTCTTTTTGCAATTACGCGCCTTTTTTTACAGAAATAATGCTGCACTTGGGAAGATTTCTTCTTTTCTTCGCGCGTTTTTCTTGATATTTTTTTTCTCTTAGCTCCAGCCGTTCCTTCTCTTAACTAGCTTACTAAATTTTGGATAGTGGTGATGTATTGCGAAATTGACACGTTGACATTTATCTAGCATTCGTGAAATCTCTTGCATAAAAAAAAATTGCTCAATGCTGATCGTTGCTCATAGACATTTTATAATTTTGTCCGTATCTTGCGTGCAGGTGTATACTTGATAAGGCTTTCTAATTGTTGTTTTTCACTCGCTGATGAAATTAAACTCATCGCTTTTATATTGTCTTTAACTCATGCTTCCACTGTCACTTCCGATTTGACTCGTGTGTCGTCGAAACTATATGCGGCATTATAATAGTTATATCCCGAATTTCCAGATTTTAATATACATATGTTTCTTCTGTTAAAATTAGTAATAAAAATTAATAATTATATTTCTTATATTGAAAATAAAATTTTACATTGTTTATCTCGTTTATTAATTCTCTATATTTGCTGTATACTCGTAAATTGTATTAGGCTTGTTTGAAAATTACAATCACAATTGTTTTAAGAATAGCACGATGAAAAACTATTTGGATATTGCATTTCTCACATATTAAAAAAAAGAAACTCTGAATTGAAAAAACTTTTTTCCATTCACTGCACAATGTTATGTTAACGAATGTGTTCTTGCACCAAACATGCGAACAATAAAATGTAAAACGACATTTTGTACTTTCTTTATTGTACTCTTTTTTTTTTCTTTTTTACTGCAGTATTTCGCAGAAAATTTTTCCAACTACACAACATGTAATTACATGCCACTATATTTTCATACTAAATGCACGCATACATGGAACGTAGCAAAGTACGAAAAAACTTTTAATACAAGGTCGATAATATTTATAACGATATACAATATACATCGCGTATACGTCTAGTAAAAAAAAAGAAGGAAAAAACAGATAAGTTTGTAACTATTGTTACGCCTATAAAGTTTTACAAAACAGATAACTTACTGGAAACGACTGGAAGTAGCATTATTAATATTTAATAATGCATCCTTCGACGAAGCAGCCAGGTTATTGCACTCGTTTCACGAGCATGCGTGATAGTTATTTTATCATAAGATGGGAAGAGAATACGATGGTCAACACCTCTTCGATGTATTCATATTAGTCTTTGATATGGACATGTCGGAATCTTCAAGTTACAAAGGTACGCCTATGTCATACATTTTCCACTTATAATATACCTTTTTCCAAAATGATTTTAAGTTAGGATTGTATTATAAACATATTTGTTATATGTACACATACTTACATTGTATTTTCATCATTTTTTGAAAAGTTTTACAATTATACAAATTTGTAATTATTACTCAAGTTAAGATAAATTTTACTTAAAGATTTCATATGGGCAATTGGATTAAACCGTCTGAACTTAGAATTGGTCGGCTTATGGCCTAAAACTAATGGAATCGCTAAAAGAAGATTCGGTTCTGACATTCTTGCGGGTTTCGCTTTTATTATGATAGCATTTGTCACTGGTATTCCTCTTGTACATGCGCTTATGCGAGTTTGGGGCAACATGACGCTAATGATAGAGAACTTACGACTTACATTAATTTTTATGACGATTTTATTAGAACTTGTTATCATGCGATGGAAACAAACAGGTATGTCTAGAATTATTTGATGCAGAGCATTCACGTTTTATTTCTTCGTAAAATCCTTTTTAGAGAGTTTGACTTATTACTAATTAACCACATATCAGATTATGATAACAAAAAAAATGTACATGATTTATCACAATGTATTTTATTGTTGGAATAAATTATGATAAGTGTACGATAATTTTCTTTTCGATATGTATGTTAACAAGTAGCTAATGTAATTCGATCTTTTTACCGAAATCGCGTTTTTTATATTTGTAAGTTCTGTCATCCATCATAAATATGATAGCGGAGGATTGGTTGACGCTAAAGCTAAGCGCAGAGAGAGATGTAATGATAAAGCGCGCTTGGACCGCTCGACTAATTATAATTTATAGTTTCGTTACAACACTATTGGCATGTATTGTTTACATCATTGTTCCTTGTTTCGACGCACCACTCAGACAGTTAACAAATCTCACTGATCGGAACAAGCCATTACCTCTACAAACTTATTATGTTTACGACACTGATAAAAGTCTGCAATTTGAATTGACGTTTTTTGCTCAAGCCATAACGGTCTTGGTAGCATTATTAATTTACGTTGGGGTAAATGCACTTTTGGGGTCTGTGATTCTTCATATGTGCGGTCAGTTGGATAACTTTAAACATCGAATAGTCAATTTGACTTTGTGCAAGGATTACAATAAAGCTCTGAGTAGCTGCGTAGTGACTCATTTACGTCTGATCAGGTAGGTTTCGATTGTCACAAATGAAATTTCTGCAGAATTTCTGAGAAAGTTGAAATTCTGAAGAAGGATTTTTTAATTATTAAATAATAAATTATAGACATTGTCTCTCTCTCATTTTAAACTTATTATTAACTTGTATACTAATACTTTTAGCGTATTATATGTCATAGTTATTATTCAATTTGAAATCGGTTTTTTTTTTACAAGAATTGCTTTTTTGAGACTTCTCGTTTATTTTTATTTTAGTTTTAAATTATTGTTTATAATAAACAAGATTTAAAGACTATTTATGTCCGCATTATTATTAAAAAATGCCGAAATATAAACTTGATAAATGATGTATAAATATTAAATAAAAATTATTTTTATATGTAATTATTACTATGTCCAATATGAGAATATTAATATAATATGTTTTTGTATATAAATACGTTCATGTAGATATGCCAATAACATCGAAAATACATTTACATTTATATTGTTTGTATTGGTACTCCAGTTTGGTATGGCATTTTGTCTATGCGGATTTATATTTCTTACTGTAAGTTCTAGTATAACATATATTTTGTGTTGACGTACATGTGGCGTGATTGTTTCCTTAATTCATATCAATCTGTTTTTATTAACTGATGAGATGTATTATTTAGGTAATTACTGACGAAAATGTGAATAATGCAAATATTTCACAAATAACTTACTCGGCAGTTGTTCTTATCTGTTTACTTACGCAAACGTTTTTCTACTGCTTTGGCGGAGAGTTAATAACAGAACAAGTAAGTCGCATATATATTCATATATACAATTATATATAATTAGCATTGTACATTGTATATATATAATCATTTTTGTAATTTAAAATAAGAATATGAATTATATATATAATTATAAAATTTTGCATAAATTAATATAATTTATATGTAGGTATTTGTTTTTGCCATTTGCTATATGATTGATTAATTATGATGCTATGTAACTATTAATCCTTTACTATTTTGTACATTATTGTATATATTTAATAAACATATATTTTATAGAGCTATTTTCATAAATGTTAATTATAAAGATTAATTTATTAGTATAAGTGATAGGGCCTTAAGAGCCGAACGCGGATGTTGATGCGTATTCCAACGAAAATTTAATTTTTTCGCTGGAATTAAATTAATTGTGCATAGGGCACGAATTTTACTGCTTGGTATACTGCCAAGTCTTGTATGGATTAATCTCATACTTGAGATTTTTATTCTATACATCCCCCTCTAACCCCCCTAAACCCCCCTAAAGAATTAAATGCGAGAGAAAAATATAAATCCGAAAGTCGCTGAATCGGGAATTATATTTTTCGGATTTATATTTTTCTCTCGCATTTAATTCTTTAGGGGGGTTTAGGGGGGTTAGAGGGGGATGTATAGAATAAAAATCTCAAGTATGAGATTATTCCATACAAGACTTGGCAGTATACCAAGCAGTAAAATTCGTGCCCTATGCACAATTAATTTAATTCCAGCGAAAAAATTAAATTTTCGTTGGAATACGCATCAACATCCGCGTTCGGCTCTTAAGGCCCTATCACTTATATTTGTATTTATTACGGAAGAGCCTTAATAGTAATTCTTATTGTTAATTTATTAGATTAAATAAGTTTTTTTATTTTTAAAGTTTTGGAATAAAAATAAAAATATTAGGATAAAATTAAAATTAAAATAACTATTTAATTTTCAACGTTTTTGAAAGTAATTTATAGTAAATATATTTATACTATGGATATTTAAATATTATTATAATTGCAAATACATACATATAATTAATTAACGTTATTGTTTATATACATATATTTATATTTTTATCGTATATCCATATATGTACATATACATATATTGTAATTTATATATGTATTTAATATAAAATATATATATGCATATATACAATATATATATATATATATATATATATATATATATATATATGTATGTATGGGTGTGTGTGTGTATGTATATATATGTATGTGTATTTTTATTAAGTGCGACGCAGTATATCGTACTATTTGCGATCTGGAGTGGTATACATGGAAGTCGCACAAAGCGAGAAACCTTATTTTACTAATGTTACTAACCAAGGAACCCTTTCGCATTACTGCGGGAAAAGTTCTTCCGCTAACGATGACTACTTTTTGCAGCGTAAGATTATTAATAATCAACTTTTAAATATTTATCTATGACTCTAATGAAATTTAATTATTAATTTTTATCCTTTAAATCTGTGGAAGAGGGATAATTATATTTAATGAAATATAATAAAATATTAAATAAAATATTTTTCTATTCTATTTCTAAATATTTTAAAATATTTTTATATTTTAAAATATTTAGAAATAGAATAGAAAAATATTTTATTTAATATTTTATTACTAAATATTTTAAAATATTTTTATATTTTAAAATATTTCATAATAAAATATTGAATAAAATATTTTTTTTAATATTATAATTTTTATCTTATCGTTAGTATTATACTTTTATCACAAGAGAGGGTATCTTCCCTCTATGCATGTAAATATAAAAAAATGTTTAACATGTAAATCAAAAAGCACATAGTTTATATTATTATATATTTTCGTTAAAAATTATTTTTTCTTTTTTAAAATCTCTCTTCTTAAATAAAGATATATGTATATCATTTTCAGCTATTGAAAACATCGGCTGGCTACGTATCTATCCTACTAGCAATGCGGAATTGAAATTCATATAGCAATGTAGCATTATTCATCAACTTGAGATTCTTGTGTTGTCTTCTTTTCAATCCGAATAAAATGGAACTTTTTTCTTTATTGTATTTTTTTACTGCTTAAGCTTTTGCCATTCTTGTTATAGCACGTGGCAATAAAAGCTCTCGCACCGAAATCACTGAATTTTTCCGCGCTTTCTCTTTCTTCTTTTTGCAATACGTGACGAGGCCTTTTCTTTTACAGAAATAACAATGTATTTAAGAAGATTTCTTTCTTTCTCTGCGCATAATTTTCTTCATATTTCTTTTCTCTCTTAGCTCTATTAATTAATTATTTTTTCATTTAAATGGAGAAAGTGAAAATGCATTGATATATTTTTCTCTGATTTTCTGACAGATATTAAAATGCAAAATTTTGTATTAACATAACGTAAGTTCTTGTTTTATAATCGTTTTAATGTTATATCCGTTGGTAAAAAAATATAATTTAATTATAAAATCTTAGGAAATTTAGATATTGAAATTATAATTAGAAATATAACATGAAGCCATGGTCAATATATTATTTGTTAAAAAATTTTATCTCATAGTTTTGTAGAAAAGTTATATATAGATAAATTTATTTTCAGCTAATAAAAACATCGGCTAGTTACATATAATATTTTTATTGGCAATGCAGGATTAAAGGAAAATCAAACTGACATTTTAGTATTACATTTTAGCATTACATTAATTCAAGTAAATGAGGAATAATATTTATTTTCCTCGACTTAAAATTACTAATAAAAGGCAATAATTATATATGTTTTAAAAAAAAGGAAAAATCATATTATTTACTTCAATGTTTCTTATTTTACGTAAGAATATTATTCTTGTTTGAATATATCATTATTATCGTTGTTTTAAGAATAGTCCGATCAAGTCCAATCTATGATATGGCGTTTTTCTCGGGCAGAGAAGAAATGATACTCTTAATTTAAAATTTTCTGCGTCCACAACTGCACTTATTGTTATATGAATAAATGTGTTCCTGTACGCGAAACATACGTAAGAGCGACATTCTATATCTCCTTTATTGCAGCCTTTTCTTCCTTTTTTGCTGCAGTTTTTGCTATACAGAAAATTGTTTCCACTACATAACATGCAATTACATGCCACTGTATTTTCAAATTAAATGCGCGTTCATGGAACGTTACAAAGTATGAAAAAAATGTTAGTACACGGTATTGCTACATTCGACGAAACAGTTTGTAGCGAAACAGTTTACTTCCCGCCTCCTCATAAGCAGACGTTCGTAACTATTCTATAATTTACCAAATCGTAATAACTCATTTACGTCTTATCAGGTGGGTTTTGCTTGTAACAATACAATGAAATTTCAGCAAAATCTCTGAGAAAATTTAAGTTCTGGAAAAGAACTTTTTAATTTTTAAATATTATATTACATTATCTTTTTGATATACTTGTTATCGATTTGCATATTGATATTTTCATCGTATTATATATCACAGATTTCTTTTATTCTTTCTTTTTGATACAATTTGGATTTTCATTTTACAAAAATTTTTAAGACTCCTTGTTAGTCGAAATTTTTGTTTTTATTTTTATTGAACTACAGAATTTGAAGACATATTCATGTCTGCATTATTATTAAAAAATGCCTAAGTACAAATTTGGTAAATAATCCAGTATTAAATAAAATAATATTTTTTGAAATATCTAATTATTATGTACAATTTTAGAATTTTAATATAAAATCTTTTTACATATAAATATGTTTATGTAGATATGCCAATAATATCGAAAATATATAAATAAAGAAAAACAAACATTAAAGAGCTATCGACGTCAGGATCCGCTAGTGTATATATATATAAATATAAGATACACTGTAAATTATACTCAGTACGCATTCAAGGAGTTAAGTGTAGATTAAGTCAGAAATAGGACGAAATGATGAGATAATTTCATTGCACGAAAATAATTAGGTGAAATTCTTTATATCTATATAATATATATATAATATATATTATATCTATATAAGATATATATAATATATATTATATATATATAATATATATTATATCTATATAAGATATATATAATATATATTATATCTATATAATATATATATAATATATATTATATCTATATAATATATATGATATAGATACAAAGAATTTCGCCTAATTATTTTCGTGCAATGAAATTATCTCATCATTTCGTCCTATGTCTGACTTAATCTACACTTAACTCCTTGAATGCGTAATGAATATAATTTACAGTGTATCTTATACATACATATTGTACATATTATATATATATATATATATATATATATATATAAAGAATTTCGCCTAACTATTTTCGTGCATGAAATTATCTCATCATTTCATCCTATGTCTGACTTAATCTACACTTAACTCCTTGAATGCGTAATGAGTATAATTTACAGTATATCTTATACTTTTATATGTATATATATATATATATATATATATATATATATATATATATATATACAGGGTGTCCCAGAATGATGGGGACTAAATTCGTGCGCAGATTCCTGGGATCATTTGGAGACGATTTTTTCTGAGCGAAAATGTCGAGAGAGGTCATTATTTTTTGCATGTTTCCAATTTTTGCCATCATGTATCTTTGTAACTAAGCCTTAAATTAAAATTCTATTAAAGTAAACTCTACCTGAAATTAACTGAAGAATGTGAATTTATTATTATTTTATTTCCACAAGGTTTAGTTTGCGAAAAACCCTTTATTTTCAATCGCTTATAACTCGAAAATTATTAGTGTCTCGACATTTTTGCTGAGGAAAAATTGTCTCCAAATGATCCCAGGAATCTGCACACGAATTTAGTTCCCATCATTCTGGGATACCCTGTATAAATATTCTAATTTTATTCATATATTTTATCTGTGGATCAAAAAAGTATCATTGTTGGAATATTCGGAAAGCGATGTTTGGGACACGTGTTGTGCACTGACAGTTTTTAGTTTTCTAATGTCATTATGTTTAGTAAATAATTTAACACGTACGTTTAATTGCACGTTGCTTATATCTTCAGAACATTTGATTAAAGAAGCAGTATCACTTGAATTCAATTACTGAGCAAAATTTTTAGAAGGCAGAAGAGAATATTTAAAAGGCACAACTTTTTTTCTTCCCTCTATAAGCAGGATCTTAACTCTCAGTCCTATTATATACATGTATATACATGTATATAGTGACTGTTTTTGTCATTCGAATATTAAGCAATATTATCAACGTTGAAAATTATTATTCAACAATCATCATAATAAAAAATATCATAATTATTGTTATACGGCTAAAATATTACAATTGTCATTATAAATTTGTAAGATGAAGGGAAGTCGATGATAGTCGATGCAATATTTTATAAAAGTTTATATTCTGTAAAATATACTTAATAAATATTTATTTCTTTTCAGTTTGTAAAAACATCGGTAGGATATATTTCGTTTTTGTTGGCGCACGCCTGAAAAGATAAAAAACTGGTATCTTATTATATAATAATTCAAGAATGAATAAGAAGAATGAGAAAGATGAACTTATTTTCCCGTAATTATAATTACGAATAAAGATAATTATATTCATTACAATAAAAATAAAGTATCAAATATACTTTACTTCAATGTACTCGCTATATTTATTGTAAGAAATCTTATTAATAATGTGAACCCAGAATTCTCTTCGTATTATTGCAGGAAAAATTATTCCTTTAATAATATCTACTTTCTGCAATGTAAGATTAAATAGTTTAAATATCAATAGAGAGAGAGAGAGAGAGAGAGAGAGAGAGAGAGAGAGAGAGAGAGAGAGAGAGAGAGAGAGAGAGAGAGAGAGAGAGAGAGAGAGAGAGAGAGAGAGAGAGAGAGAGAAAGAGAGAGAGTTTAACTATGTATTTTGCACCTGCAATAAAATAAGAAGTGCATTGCATTGACATTTTACGTAACGTAAACTTGCCCGATTACTTGCTTGATATTAACATGTCGCATCAGATTTATAGAAAAATTGTTGTCGCACTTTAAATTGTGTTCCCGAATGTGTCATAAAATCATATTTTTACATTCCCAGCAGATATCAATGAGGAAAAAAGGATGGCAATTTTACACATGAAGACTCGCACGAGAAACTTTGGTACTTATATACTTTTACTGAAAGATAGCTATGAGATATATATTATAAATCACACTTGATATGGTAGCACCGCATTAATTTTGTTATTAACTGGTCTATTATTCGCTACAGATATTTGAAAAACATGTATATATAATATTACAGTTTCTATATATCATTATATATATTTGTTTAGTGTGAAACAGTATATCGTGCTTTATGTGATCTTGAGTGGTACAAACTGGAATCGAGTCGAGCGAAAAATCTTATTATATTATTGGTACGAACCCAGAAACCTCCTCATCACTGCGGGAAGAATTATTCCATTAACAATAACTACTTTCTGCAGCGTAAGATTATTAAATATTTCTATTTTAACTACAATTTGGCAACAATTATAAATAAAGATCAACATATTAGTCATTTATTTATATAAATCGGGAGAAATGCGATAATATATGTATATTTTGTTGACTTTTTAATAGATATTAAAACAGAATAATTCTTTTAAGTATAAATTGTTCTAATTTTTTTATTCATATATTATATTTGTAGATTAAAATAGTATTATCTATTAGTATTAATTATTATACGACTTAAATGTTACAATGTAATTATAAATTGATAAGATAAAAATATAGTCAATATAATTTTTGAAATTATAATCAATACAATAGATATATTTGATATAAATTACGTTTTGTAAAATCTACTGAATAAATATCTATTTATTTTCAGTTTGTAAAAACATCGGTTGGATATATATCGTTTTTACTGGCACAAGCTTGAAAAGATCAAACTGATATCTTATTATATAATAATTCAAGAATGAAAAAGAGAAAGATGAACTTATTTTCCCGTAATTAGAATTACGAATAAAGATCAATAATTGTCTTTGTTACAGTAGAAATAAAATTTCATGTACCTTAATTCAATATTTACTTGTTATCTATTGTAAGGAATTTTATTAATGAAAAAAGTTCAGAGAATTTTTTTTTGTATTATTGAGAAATGTTAAGAATTGAGAAGTATAAGAAAAATTATTCCTTTAACAAAAACTATTTTTTGCAGTGTAAGATTAATAAGTATCAATTAAAGTTTAACTACATTTTACAGCATTTAAAGTAAAATCTAATCATTAATTATTACCATTATTTATATAATTCGAAAAGAATGCAATAATATAGTCTGTAATATATACATATGTTGCAATAATATATATATACATACATATATATATACATTTTTTAAAAATATATATAGATACTAAGATAGGATATATTTCTCAAGTATATTAACAATTTAACTTTCAATATTATATAATTTTATCTTCGCACGAAAAAATCATCGTGAAAAATTTTCATATTAATATTATACTGTTGAGAAATGATTATATATATATATATATGAAATGTATTTAATTCACTGATATGTTATTGTCAATGATATGCTATTTATACAATATTGCACATTCAATGTTCTATCAACATGATACCTTCTTGCAGTAAAGATCCCAGAGAGAAATATATAGTATAGAATAAAGATTGCATTATAGCTTTCTATCGTACTACTATTATTATTTTTTTTTTTTTTTTTTATAGTTTGCAGCTTCTCTGCATTCGCTACACGAAAAATATTTCCCACTATCAAACATGCAAATACATTATTATCTCTCGCAAAGTGAACGCAAGTAATAAAGTATTAGAAAATATGAAAAAAAAACTTTATAGATAAGTTCGACATTTTTTCAACGGTATATAAAAGAGAGAATACATCTCCCTCTTTATTAAAACAGATGTTCGCATCTATTATTATGGTCATGAAGTTTTGTTACGAAACAGGCAACTTGTTAGCAACTGAAAGTAGCATCTTGAATATTTAATGCATCCATCGACGAAGCAGACAGGTTACTGCACTTTTTTCTTGAGCATGCGTGATGTTTATATCATTATAAGGTGGGAAGAATACTATGGTCAACACCTCTTCTACACATTCATGTTAGTCTTCGATATGGACATGTCGGAATCTTCAGGTTACAGAGGTAAGAAACCTACATATGTCATACATTTTTCATTTAAAGTGTATGTTAAATTTTCATTATACTTTAAAATTATTATTCTATTATATGTTATATATTCACATACATATACATTGCATTTTTATCATTTTTTCCCAAAATTTTACGATTTTCATATTTTGAAATCAATACTCAAACTTCTTTAATAAATGTTTTGCTTAAAGATTTCGTATGGGCTATTCAATTAAATCGTCTAAGCCTAGAATTGATCGGCTTATGGCCTAACATTGATAGAGTCGCTAAAAGAAGACTCGGTCCTGACATTCGTATGGGTTTCACTTTTATTATGATAACAATTGTCTCTGGTATTCCTCTTATACATGCACTTATACGAGTTTGGGGCAATATGATGCTAATGATAGACAATTTACGAATTACGTTAACCATGCTGACGATTTTATTAGAACTTGTTATCATGCGATACAAACAGACAGGTATGTCTACAACTATTTGATGTAAAGCATTCACATTTCAGTTCTTCGTAAAATTCTTTTTAGAGCGTTCGACTTATTACTATAGCCGCATATCAGATTATGATAACAAAAGAAATGTACATGATTTATTATCACAATGT
Source organism: Prenolepis imparis (assembly GCF_030444845.1). Lineage (NCBI taxonomy): Eukaryota > Metazoa > Arthropoda > Insecta > Hymenoptera > Formicidae > Prenolepis > Prenolepis imparis. The sequence continues at coordinate 1,087,271 of NW_028141169.1, read as the reverse complement.
ATTGTATTGTTGGAATAAATTATATGTATATACGCTAATTTTTTTTCAATATAATGTTAACAAATAATTGCTAATGTAATTCGATATCTTTTTACCGATATAGCATTTTTTATATTTGCAAGTTCTGTCATCCATCATAAATATGATAGCGGAGGATTGGTTAATGCTAAAGTTAAGCGCAGAGAGAAACGTAATGATAAAACGCGCTTGGACCGCTCGACTAATTATAATTAATGGTTTTGTTATAACAATATCGGCATTTGCTTTACTCATCATTATTCCTTGTTTCAACGTACCACTCAGACATATAACGAATCTCACGGATCGAAACAAGCCATTACCTTTACAAACTTATTATTTGTACGACACTGATAAAAGTCTGCAATTTGAGTTGACGTTTCTTGCTCAAGCCATAACGACCTTACTAGCAATAATCGTTTTTGTTGGCATAAATGCATTTTTGGGATTTGTGATTCTTCACATGTGTGGTCAGTTGGAGAACTTCAAACATCGACTAATTAGTTTGGCCTCGTGTAAAGATTTCAACAAAGCTTTAAGTAGCAGCATAGTCACTCATTTACGTCTAATCAGGTGGGTTTTGATTGTAACAAATGAAATTTCTGCAGAATTTCTGAGAAAGTTGAAATCCTAAAGAAGGATTTTTTAATTATTAAATAATAAATTATAGACATTGTCTCTCTCTCATTTTAAACTTATTATTAACTTGTATGCTGATACTTTTAGCGTATTATATGTCATAGTTATTATTCAATTTGGAATCGGTTGTTTTTTTACAAGAATTGCTCTTTTGAGACTTCTCGTTTATTTTTATTATAAACAAGATTTAAAGACTATTTATGTCCGCATTATTATTAAAAAATGCCGAAATATAAACTTGATAAATAATGTATAAATATTAAATAAAAATTATTTTTATATGTAATTATTACTATGTCCAATATGAGAATATTAATATAATATGTTTTTGTATATAAATACGTTCATGTAGATATGCCAATAATATCGAAAATACATTTACATTTATATTATTCGTATGTGTACTCCAGTTTGGTATAGCATTTTGTCTATGCGGATTTATATTTCTTACTGTAAGTTCTAGTATAACATATATTTTGTGTTGACGTACATGTGGCGTGATTGTCTCCTTAATTCATATCAATCTGTTTTTATTAACTGATGAGATGTATTATTTAGGTAATTACTGACGAAAATGTGAATGATGCAAATATTTCACAAATAACTTACTCGGCAGTTGTTCTTATCTGTTTACTTATGCAAACGTTTTTCTACTGCTTTGGCGGAGAGTTAATAACAGAACAAGTAAGTCGCATATATATTCATATATACAATTATATATAATTAGCATTGTACATTGTATATATATAATCATTTTTGTAATTTAAAATAAGAATATGAATTATATATATAATTATAATTTTGCATAAATTAATATTTTTTATATGTAGGTATTTGTTTTTGCCATATGCTATATGATTGATTAATTATGATGCTATGTAACTATTAATCCTTTACTATTTTGTACATTATTGTATATATTTAATAAACATATATTTTATAGAGCTATTTTCATAAATGTTAATTATAAAGATTAATTTATTAGATTAAATAAGTTTTTTTATTTTTAATGTTTTGTAATAAAAATAAAAATATTAGGATAAAATTAAAATTAAAATAATTATTTAATTTTCAACGTTTTTGAAAGTAATTTATAGTAAATATATTTATATTATGGATATTTAAATATTATTATAATTACAAATACATACATATAATTAATTAATGTTATTGTTTATATACATATATTTATATTTTTATCGTATATCCATATATGTACATATACATATATTGTAATTTATATATGTATTTAATATAAAATATATATATGCATATATACAATATATATATATGGGTGTGTGTGTGTGTGTATATATGTATGTGTATTTTTATTAAGTGCGACGCAGTATACCGTACTATTTGCGATCTGGAGTGGTATAGATGGAAGTCACACAAAGCGAGAAACCTTATTTTACTAATGTTACTAACCAAGGAACCCTTTCGCATTACTGCGGGAAAAGTTCTTCCGCTAACGATGACCACTTTTTGCAGCGTAAGATTATTAATAATCAACTTTTACATATTTATCTATGGCTCTAATGAAATTTAATTATTAATTTTTATCCTTTAAATCTGTGGAAGAGAGATAATTATATTTAATGAAATATAATAAAATATTAAATAAAATATTTTTCTATTCTATTTCTAAATATTTTAAAATATTTTTATATTTTAAAATATTTCATAATAAAATATTGAATAAAATATTTTTTTTAATATTATAATTTTTATCTTATTGTTAGTATTAAACTTTTATCACAAGAGAGAGTATCTTCCCTCTATGCATGTAAATATAAAAAAATGTTTAACATGTAAATCAAAAAACACATAGTTTATATTATTATATATTTTCGTTAAAAATTATATTTTCTTTTTTAAAATCTCTCTACTTAAATAAAGATATATGTATATCATTTTCAGCTATTGAAAACATCGGCTGGCTACGTATCTATCCTACTAACAATGCGGAATTGAAATTCATATAGCAATGTAGCATTATTCATCAACTTGAGATTCTTGTGTTGTCTTCTTTTCAATCCGAATAAAATGGAACATTTTTCTTTATTGTATTTTTTTACTGCTTAAGCTTTTGCCATTCTTGTTATAGCACGTGGCAATAAAAGCTCTCGCACCGAAATCACTGAATTTTTCCGCGCTTTCTCTTTCTTCTTTTTGCAATACGTGACGAGGCCTTTTCTTTTACAGAAATAACAATGTATTTAAGAAGATTTCTTTCTTTCTCTGCGCATAATTTTCTTCATATTTCTTTTCTCTCTTAGCTCTATTAATTAATTATTTTTTCATTTAAATGGAGAAAGTGAAAATGCACTGATATATTTTTCTCTGATTTTCTGACAGATATTAAAATGCAAAATTTTGTATTAACATAACGTAAGTTCTTATTTTATAACCGTTTTAATGTTATATCCGTTGGTAAAAAAATATAATTTAATTATAAAATCTTAGGAAATTTAGATATTGAAATTATAATTAGAAATATAACATGAAGCCATGGTCAATATATTATTTGTTAAAAAATTTTATCTCATAGTTTTGTAGAAAAGTTATATATAGATATGTTTATTTTCAGCTAATAAAAACATCGGCTAGTTACATATAATATTTTTATTGGCAATGCAGGATTAAAGGAAAATCAAACTGACATTTTAGTATTACATTTTAGCATTACATTAATTCAAGTAAATGAGGAATAATATTTATTTTCCTCGACTTAAAATTACTAATAAAAGGCAATAATTATATATGTTTTAAAAAAAAGGAAAAATCATATTATTTACTTCAATGTTTCTTATTTTACGTAAGAATATTATTCTTGTTTGAATATATCATTATCATCGTTGTTTTAAGAATAGTCCGATCAAGTCCAATCTATGATATCGCGTTTTTCTCGGGCAGAGAAGAAATGATACTCTTAATTTAAAATTTTCTGCGTCCACAACTGCACTTATTGTTATATGAATAAATGTGTTCTTGTACGCGAAACATACGTAAGAGCGACATTCTATATCTCCTTTATTGCAGCCTTTTCTTCCTTTTTTGCTGCAGTTTTTGCTATATAGAAAATTGTTTCCACTACATAACATGCAATTACATGCCACTGTATTTTCAAATTAAATGCGCGTTCATGGAACGTTACAAAGTATGAAAAAAATGTTAGTACACGGTATTGCTACATTCGACGAAACAGTTTGTAGCGAAACAGTTTACTTCCCGCCTCCTCATAAGCAGACGTTCGTAACTATTCTTATAATTTACCAAATCGTAATAACTCATTTACGTCTTATCAGGTGGGTTTTGCTTGTAACAATACAATGAAATTTCAGCAAAATCTCAGAGAAAATTTAAGTTCTGGAAAAGAACTTTTTAATTTTTAAATATTATATTACATTATCTTTTTGATATACTTGTTATCGATTTGCATATTGATATTTTCAACGTATTATATATCACAGATTTCTTTTATTCTTTCTTTTTGATACAATTTGGATTTTCATTTTACAAAAATTTTTAAGACTTCTTGTTAGTCGAAATTTTTGTTTTTATTTTTATTGAACTACAGAATTTGAAGACTATTCATGTCTGCATTATTATTAAAAAATGCCTAAGTACAAATTTGGTAAATAATCCAGTATTAAATAAAATAATATTTTTTGAAATATCTAATTATTATGTACAATTTTAGAATTTTAATATAAAATTTTTTTACATATAAATATGTTTATGTAGATATGCCAATAATACCGAAAATATATTTACATTAATATTGTTTTTATTGGTACTTCAGTTTAGTATCGTACTTTGTCTATGCGGATTTGCATTGCTTACTGTAAGTTCCAGTAAGGTTATTTATTTTATTGACGTACATGTCATGTGATTGTTTATACATAATTTATACTTATCTATTTTTGTTAATTAACAAAATATGAAATTTAGATGATTACTGACGAAAATATAAACTTTACAAATATTTCGCGAATAAGTTACACTGCAATTTCTGTCATCTGTACTTTGCATACTTTTGCAAACGTTTCTCTACTGCTTTGGCGGAGATTTAATAACGGAACGAGTAAGTACACATATTCTCTCTCATATATACAACATAATTAACATTGTACATAATCAATTTTATGTTTCATAATAAACCTGTATAATAATTTATGTTTTATTTATAATATCATATTCTTATAAAAATGAATACTTTTTGTATGTATATAAGTTGTATTTGTAATATACTATGGATCAATTATTTATATACATGTATATTATATGTATATATATATCTTATATATACAGAATGGATCACTGATGATGTTACAAGCTAATATTGCTGAAATTTTGAACGAGATATGCATTACTTACTTATTTTCCACTGATTGAAGCGGACATTGTTTGATGAAGTTCATTTTTTCTAAACGAAGTCGTTAATGTTATTTCAAAGATACATTGTTTTTTTAAACTAACAAGTTCTTTTTATTACGTACAATCACTGGCGGATCCTGGGGTGAGGGGGTTTGGGGTTAAAACCCCCCCTTGCAAATTAAAAGAAACACTATATGTAAGATAAAGAACGGGCTAATTAAGAGCCGAGCGCGGTAAGAGAGGCGCAAACATTTCGATTAATATAGATTTATTTAGTACGACTGCAGTCGTGCTTTGCCCTTGTGACTCTTGACTGTGATTTAGTTAATAAGATGCTGAAGATGGTCCAAATCCATGGACCGAAATGTACTAAATAAATCTATATTAATCGAAATGTTTGCGCCTCTCTTACCGCGCTCGGCTCTTAATTAACCCGTTCTTTACCTTACGTATAGTTTTACTATCAGAGCCTTTTTTCTATATCTTTTAAAAGAAACAGTTTTGCTGAATTTGTTTAAAAAATATAAATAAAGAAAAACAAACATTAAAGAGCTATCGACGTCAGGATCCGCTAGTGTATATATATATAAATATAAGATACACTGTAAATTATACTCAGTACGCATTCAAGGAGTTAAGTGTAGATTAAGTCAGACATAGGACGATATAATGAGATAATTTCATTGCACGAAAATAATTAGGTGAAATTCTTTATATCTATATAATATATATATAATATATATATAATATATATTATATAGATACAAAGAATTTCGCCTAATTATTTTCGTACAACAAAATTATCTCATATCATTTCGTCCTATGTCTGACTTAATCTACACTTAACTCCTTGAATGCGTAATGAGTATAATTTACAGTGTATCTTATACATACATATTGTACATATTATCTCTATATATATATATATATATATATATATATAAAGAATTTCGCCTAATTATTTTCGTGCATGAAATTATCTCATCATTTCATTCTATGTCTGACTTAATCTACACTTAACTCCTTGAATGCGTAATGATTATAATTTACAGTGTATTTTATACTTTTATATATATATACTTTATATATATATTTTATATATATATATAAAAGTATAAAATACACTGTAAATTATACTCATTACGCATTCAAGGAATTAAGTATAGATTAAGTCAGACATAGGACGAAATGATGAGATAATTTTGTTGTACGAAAATAATTAAGCGAAATTCTTTATATCTATACAATATATATATATATATATATATATATATATATATATAAGTATAAGAAACACTGGAAATTATACTCATTACGCATTCAAGGAGTTAAGTGTAGATTAAGTCAGACATACGACGAAATGATGAGATAATTTCACTGCACGAAAATAATTAGGCGAAATTCTTTATATCTATATAATATATACAATATGTGTGTATAAGATACACTGGAAATTATACTTATTACGCATTCAAGGAGTTAAGTATAGATTAAGTCAGACATACGACGAAATGATGAGATAATTTCGTTGCATGAAAATAATTAGGCGAGAAATTCTTTATATCTATATAATATATATATATATATATATACACTGGCGGATCCTGGGGGGGGGGTTAACCTCCCCCCCTTGCAAATTAAAAGAAACAGTTTTGCTGAATTTGTTTAAAAAATATAAATAAAGAAAAACAAACATTAAAGAGCTATCGACGTCGATCCTGGAATAAAAGCTAATCATGAAACCAAAAATATTAAATAAAATAATTTTGCAAAATTCCCCCATTATCGACGTCAGGATCCGCTAGTGCGTACAATTATAGCTCGTCCCTTGACGAGTAAAATGACCACATATAGTCAAGATCATACTATAATTACAATGAAAAAATAAAAATGTAAAAATGTTCAGTTCTTGTTACAAACAACGTTCGAAAAATTACTGTCACGTAAAGATACACCTTATGAAAGTGTAACACTCCAGATGTTAACTGCAGTGCAAAGTTTATTTTTGCGTCGAATGTAGGTGCATGTTTACTTGCGAATGACAGTAATTTCGAACGTTGTTTTTAACAAAAAATTGAACACTTTTATTTTTTTTTATAATGACCTTGATTTTTTTTTATATAACAATGGTATAATGACCATGACCATGTGTGGTTATTTTACTCGTCGAGGGACGGGCTATAATTGTAATAAAAAAAACTTGTTGTTAGTTAAAAAAAACAAGGTATCTTTGAAATAGTATAACGACTTTGCTTAGAAAAAATTAACTTGATAAAATGCTTGCTTCTACGAACGATTGCTACAAAATAAGAATTGTATATCTCGTTCGCTCTTTAAGCAATATTAACTCGTAACCTTTAGTGATCCTCCCTGTGTAATGTACATATATTTATTAAGTGCGACGCGGTATATCGTACTATTTGCGATGTCTACTTATTGCAGCGTAAGATTATTAATAATAATAATTATTATTAAATATTTTTGTAAAAAATTATTATTTTTATTCACATAAAATCTCTTGAATATAATAATATCTATTATTTTCAGCTATTGAAAACAACGGCCAGATATGTATCTTTTTTACTAGCAAAGCGGAATTGAAATTTATATAACTATATAGCATTATTTAGTTGATAAAGAAAATGAGAATTAAATTAATATATTTATAATTAATATATTATATTAATAATATTGCAGAAGTATTATATAATTTTATACTGTTTATGCTTGATGTGTATGATATTTATTGTAAAATAAATTATCGTGTGACATAGTATCCATGACAGGTATGCTGATAAGAACTTGAAATTCGTGTGTTACTTTCTTTTCAATGCGAAGAAAACGGATGTATATTGTTAAATCCTTTACTATATTGTTCATGCGTTTTTTGTACTTGTTATCGAAAAACTTCAGTTGGTTATACAATTGTTTTTATTACAACAATACAATATTAGGAATAAATTGATATTACATAATAGCATTATATTAAATGTAAATGAATATGAAGAATGAATATATTTTTCTCAAATTAAAATTACTAATAAAAGGTAGTATTTATATATATTATAGAAAAAGAAAAAATCATATTATTTACCCTGTTTCTCATTTTACGTAAAGGATGATATTCTTGTTTAAATATTACAATCATCATTGTTATAAGAATAGTCCGATATCAAGTCTATAGAACTTGATATCGCGTATTTCTCGTACAAAAAAGAAAGGATACTCTTCATTTAAAATTTTCTGCGTTCACAGCGGCACTTAATGTTACATTAATAAATGCGTTCTTGCACCAAACACGCGAAACATATGTAAAAGCAAATGAGACATTCTATATCTCCTTTATTGTACCCTCTTCTTTCTTTTTTGCTGCAACTTTTTGCTACACAAAAAATTTTTTTCACTACATAACATGTAATTACGTGCCACTGTGTCCTCAAATTAAATGCACAGAACCTTACAAAGTAAGAAAAACTTTTAATTCGAGTTCGACGATATACAGTATGACAATATACTTCCCGCCTTCTAAAAAACAGAAGTTCGTACCTATTCTGATGGCTATAAAGTTTTGTTACGACACAGGCAACTTGTTAGCAACTGAAAGTAACATCTTTAATATTTAATGCATTCGTCGATGAAGCAGCCAGGTTATTATACCCTTTTCACGAGCTTGCGTGACAGTCAACTCATTATAGGATGGGAAGAAAAGCACGGTCAACACTTCTTCAACATATGCACATTAACCTTCAACATGGACATATCGAAATCTTCAGGTTACAAAGGTACTAAGTCTATGTCATACATTTTCCACTTATAATATACGTTATATTTTCAATATGTTTTTATGTTAAGATTGTATTACAAATATATTGCTTATATGTACACATAAGTCCATTGCATTTTCATTTTTTGAGAAAAATTTACAATCTACATACAAATTTGTAATTACTACGCATGTTTTTAAAAAAAATGTTTTGATTTAAGATTTCGTATGGGCAATTAAAGTAAACCGTCTGTGTTTAGAATGGATCGGCTTATGGCCTAAAACTGATAGAGTCGCTAAAAGAAGACTTGATTCTGACATTCGTGTAGGTTTCGTTTTTATTATGTTAGCATTTGTCTTTGGTATTCCTCTTGTACATGCGCTTATACGAGTTTGGGGCGATATGCCGCTAATGATAGACAATTTACGAATTACATTACCTATGCTGGCGGTTATATTAGAACTTGTTATCTTTCAACGGAAACAGACAGGTATGTCTGGAACTGTGTGATGTAAAAAATTTTCATTTTTTTTTTCGTAAAATCCTTTTTAAAGCGCTTATTACAACTTATCCTTATAAGCTTATCACCACACATCAGATTATGATAATAAAAGAAATGTATAAATGATTTATTATCACAATCTATGGTGGAATAAATTATGTAATAAAACAAGTAACTGTTAATGTGATTTGTATTTCTCAAGCTATCGATATAACGTTTTTTATATGCAAGTTCTGTCATCCAGCGTAAACATGATAGCGGAAGATTGGTTAGCACTAAAGCTAAGCGCAGAGAGAGCTGTAATGATAAAGCGCGCTTGGACCGTTCGACTATTAATAATTTATGGATCTATTATATTTATGTCGGCAATGATTTTAATCATCGTTACTCCTTTTTTCGTCTTACCACTCAGACATTTAACGAATCTCACGGATCGGAACAAACCATTACCGATGCAGACATATTATCTCTACGACACTGATAAGAGTTTGCTATTTGAGTTGACATTTTTCACTCAAGCCTTAGTGCTCTTTCTAACACTGGCAATTCACATTGGGATAAACGGATTCTTTATATGTATGATTTTTCATATTTGCGGTCAATTGGAAAATTTCAAAAATCGGATGGTCAGTTTGATCTCGTGCAGAGATTTCAATACAGCTCTGAGTAACATCGTAATGGCTCATTTACGTCTTATTAGGTGGGTTTTGTGGGGATTGTTACAAAACAATATAATTTAATCAGAATCTCTCTGAGAAAATTTAAGTTCTGGAAAATAATTTTTTTCAATTTTTAAATATTAAATCTTTTTTAGACATTATCTTCTTCATGTATTACCCTTGTTACTAGTTTTAATACTGATACTTTTAATGTACATGTGATTATGTGTCATAGATTTTTGCTTTTCATTATTCTTTGTTTTTATTCAATTAAATCGATTCTCCTTTTGCAAAAGTTGCATTTTCAAGGTCTTAATTATCGAAATTTTTTTTTTATTTTTATTGAAGTACAGGATTCGAAGACTATATTTATGTTTGCATTATTATTAAAAGTGCCGAAATACAAATTTGCTATATAATGCACTGCGATAATAATACTAAATAAAAAAATACTTTATTTGTAATTATTATGTACAATTATTATGTACAATTTGAGAATTTCAATATAAAATCTTTCTAAATATGTTTACATAGATATGCCAATAATACCGAAAATACATTTACATCAATATTGTTTATATTGGTACTTCAGTTTGGTGTCATATTTTGTCTATGTGGATTTATAATGCTTTCTGTAAGTTCTAATAATATTTTATTGTCGTACATGCGTAACGTGATTGTCTACTTTATTTATATCGATCTCTTCTTATTAATTAACGAAATATGTTATTTAGGTAATTATGGACGAAAATATAAACAGTTCGAATATTTCACAAATAAGTTACTTGATAATTGCTGTTATTTGTTTTTTTACGCAAACGTTTCTCTACTGCTTTGGCGGAGACTTAATAAGAGAACAAGTAAGTTACATATTCACGCACATATACAACATTGCATTGTATAGTGTGTATATACACAATCCGTTTTATGTTTCATAATAAGTCTATAATTTGTATAATCATATTCTAATAAAATAAATACTTTTTTGTATAAGTTGTATTTGAAATTAATCAATTATGTGATGTCGCTAAGTAATTATTAATTCTTAACTATTTTACACATTATTGTTTACATTTAATAAACATACATAATTTGACATATCCATTCTTATATAAATGTTAATTAAGTTTAATTCATTAAAATTAAAAAAGTTATATTGATTCTGATATTTTTTAATTAAAAATGAGAATATTAAAATTTGAAGAAATTAAAATAGCTATTTAATTTTCATTAACATTTATGAAAGTAAGCCACATTACATATAAATATTTCAATATTAATATAATTACAAACATACACATATAATTAATTAATATTTTTGTATATTTATATACAAATATATATACCTACATATATGTTTTTATTAAGTGCGAAGCGGTATACCGTACTATTTGCGATCTTGAGTGGTATAAATTGCAGCCGAGACAGGCGAAAAACATTATTCTAATAATGTTACTAACCAAAGAACCCTTTCGCATTACTGTCGGAAAAATTCTTCCGCTAACAATGACCACATTTTGCAGCGTAAGATTATTAATAATTTGCTTCTAGTTTAGTTATGCTTTTTCAAATCTAATATAATTTAATAATTAATTAAAAATCATTTAATCAAAAAAATTTTTGAAATGTTATAAATTTTGTCTAATTGTTAGTATTAAACTTTTAGCAAGAGCGAGATAATATTTACTCTCATTGTAAATATAAAAATATGTAAATATCAGAACTTATTGTAACAAATATAATAGAAAGAGCATAATTAATATTACTATATATTATTCTAAAAATTTATTTTTCTCATTTACATACATAAAATCTTTCTCTTTGAATAAAATATCTATAATTTTCAGCTATTAAAAACAACGGCCGGATATATATCTATTCTACTAGCAAAGCGCAATTAAAATTAATATAACAATGTAACATTATTCAGTTGATAAAGAAAATGGGAATTGAATTAATATTATTGCAAAAGTAAAATTTTATATCGTTTATGCTCAATGTATCATATTTGTTGTAAAATATATTATTGTTTGACGGTGAGATCATGTCCGCAATAGATATTCTCCGATAAGAACTGAAGATGATGTGTTGCTTTCTTCTCGATGCGATGAAAGCGAATCTATTGTTTAAATCTTTCTTTATTGTTTCGAGATGCAGAAACCAGCCAGATATCGTATTATTTTGTACTCGATGATGATGTGTTCAAACATTTGTTAAATTATAACTACAAAAATGCATTTTTATACAGATTTTAGCAGATCTTGTCAAATAAAAGAGATGAGACGGAACGAATAAAATGGTGGAATAAGAAAACTTGCGCGAAGAAATTCCAACATGTATGTATATTTATATATATATATATATATATATATATATATATAACATTATAACATATGTATATATGTATATTTCATTAACGCTAAACACAATGATAAGATACATGGTCTATTTGATTTGATATTCAGTCTTGTATAATATTAGTGGATATATCTACGTGACAAATATTCAGAAAGATATGCGTAACAACGTGTAATACGGATTCTATTTTTTTTTGATTGCAGTTTCACTCGATTAATCATGTCTTAATAATATTACAAACAAAATAAACTTTTAAATAGAAAAAGAGTACTTTGCTCTATTTATGTAAATATACAAATATTATAATGACATATACAACAGACAAACCGCACTTAAAAATATCATATATTTTAGTTAAAAATTATTTTCTTTTTTGTAAAATCTTTCTTCTTGATTAAAGATATATATTATTTGAGCTATTGAAAAAATTGATTGTTCACATATCGTTTTTATTACTATACAGGATTTAAGAAATCGAACTGGTATTACATAATTAATATTATATTAATTCTAGTAGATAAGAGTAAAAAAGAAAGAATGTAAGTATTACTTTTTTCTGTTAACATATTACTAAAAAGGTTAATAATGATATTCTTTATAAAGAAAATAAAGTTTTATATTATCTACCTCATTTGCTATGTAAATGATGTTATACTTGTTTGAAGATTACAAATTGTGTTATAATGTTATAATAAGAATAGTCCGATGAAGATTGGGACAACATTTTTCTCGTATAGAGAAAGAAGAAACTCTTAAAAAATTTTCTACGTTCACTTGCACTTCATATTCACATCAATAAATGTGTTCTTGCACCAAACATACGTAAAAGCACATACGACATTCTATACCTTCTTCATTATAGCTTTCTCTCTCTTTTTGCTGCAACTTTTTGCTGCAACTTTTTGCTATACAGAATATTTTTTTCCACCACATAACATGCAATTACATGCTACTGTATCTTCAAATTAAACGCATGTTCATGGAACGTTACATAGTAGAAAAAAAATTTTTAATGCAAGTTCGACGATATATAGTGACAAAATACACTTTCCGCTTTCTCAAAAATAGATGTTTGTAACTATTCTTATGGTCATAAAGTTTTTTTGGGGAAACAGACAACTCGTTAGCAACTGAAAGTAGCATCTTTAACATTTAATGCATCCTTCCACGAAGCAGCCAGGTTATAGCACTCGTTTAACGAGCATGCGTGACAATCATTGTATCTATGCAAATTTAAAGGCACGTTTATGGAACGTTCAAAAGTAGAAAAAAACTTTTAACGCAAGAGTTCGACGATATATAGTGAAGAAATATACATATTTCCCGCCATCTCAAAAACAGATGTTTGTAACTATTAACTTATGGTCATAAAGTTTTTTTTTGCGAAACAGACAACTTGTTAACAACTGAAAGTAGCAGCTTGAATATTTAATGCATTTTTCGACGAAACCAGGTTGTTGCATTCATTTCGCGAGCATGCGTATCAGTCATCTCATTATAGGATGGGAAGAATACGACGGTCAACACCTCTTCAGCATATATACACGTTGGCCTTCGACATGGACATATCGAAATCTTCAAGTTACAAAGGTACTAAGCCTGTCATACATTTTCCACTTATAACGTACGTTAAATTTTCAATATATATTTGAGTTACGATTATATTACAAATATATATTTGTTATATGTACACATACGTACATTGCATTTTTATCATTTTTTGAAAAAAATTTTACAATCTACAAATTTGTAATTACTACTCACGTTTTTTCTAAAAAAAAGTTTTGTTTAAAGATTTCATATGGGCAATTGAACTAAACCGTCTGAGCTTAGAATTGATCGGCTTATGGCCTAAAAGTGGTAGAGTCGCAAAAAGAAGATTCGGTTCTGACATTCGTGCGGGTTTCACTTTTATTATGTTAGCATTTGTCATTGGTATTCCTCTTATACATGCGCTTATACGTGTTTGGGGCGACATGACGCTAATGATAGACAATTTACGATTTACGTTACCCATGCTGACGGTTTTATTAGAATTTGTTATCATGCGATGGAAACAGACAGGTATGTCTAGAACTGTTTCATGCAAAGTACTTACATTTTATTTCTTTGTAAATTCCTTTTTATAGCGCTTGACTTATTTCTACAGCCACACATAAGATTATAATAATAAAAAAGATGTATATTATTTATTATCACAATGAATAAATTATGTATGTTAACAAATAACTGTCAATGTGATTCGATATCTTTCTCAAAAAACACCGATATGGTGCTTTTTATATTTGCAAGTTTTGTCATCCGTCATAAACATGATAACGGAGGATTGGTTAGCGCTAAAGCAAAGAGCTGAGAGAGATGTAATGATAAAGCGCGCTTGGACCGTTCGACTATTAATAATTTATGGATCTATTATATTTATGTCGACAATGATTTTAATCATCGTTACTCCTCTTTTCGTCTTACCACTCAGACATATAACGAATCTCACGGATCGGAACAAGCCATTACCAGTACAGACGTATTATGTCTACAACACTGATAAGAGTCTGCAATTTGAGTTGACCATTCTCACTCAAGCAATAGCGAGTTTTCTAGCACTGATAATTCACATTGCGGTAAACGCATTCTTTATATATATGATTTTTCATATTTGCGGTCAATTGGAAAATTTCAAAAATCGGATGGTCAGTTTGATCTCGTGCAGAGATTTCAATACAGCTCTGAGTAACATCGTAATGGCTCATTTACGTCTTATTAGGTGGGTTTTGTGGGGATTGTTACAAAACAATATAATTTAATCAGAATCTCTCTGAGAAAATTTAAGTTCTGGAAAATAATTTTTTTCAATTTTTAAATATTAAATCTTTTTTAGACATTATCTTCTTCATGTATTACACTTGTTATTAGTTTTAATACTGATACTTTAATGTACATGTGATTATGTGTCATCGATTTTTTCTTTTCATTATTCTTTGTTTTTATTCAATTAAATCGATTCTCCTTTTGCAAAAGTTGCATTTTCAAGGTCTTCATTATCAAATTTTTTTTTATTTTTATTGAAGTACAGGATTCGAAGACTATATTTATATTTGCATAATTATTGAAAGTGCCGAAATACAAATTTGCTATATAATGCACTGTGATAATAATACTAAATAAAAAAATACTTTATTTGTAATTATTATGTACAATTATTATGTACAATTTGAGAATTTCAATATAAAATTTTTCTAAATATAATATGTTTACATAGATATGCCAATAATACCGAAAATACATTTACATCAATATTGTTTATATTGGTACTTCAGTTTGGTGTCATATTTTGTCTATGTGGATTTATATTGCTTTCTGTAAGTTCTAATAATATTTTATTGTCGTACATGCGTAACGTGATTGTCTACTTTATTTATATCGATCTCTTCTTATTAATTAACGAAATATGTTATTTAGGTAATTATGGACGAAAATATAAACAGTTCGAATATTTCACAAATAAGTTACTTGACAATTGCTGTTATCAGTCTTTTTACGCAAACGTTTCTCTACTGCTTTGGCGGAGACTTAATAAGAGAACAAGTAAGTTACATATTCACGCACATATACAACATTGCATTGTATAGTGTGTATATACACAATCCGTTTTATGTTTCATAATAAGTCTATAATTTGTATAATCATATTCTAATAAAATAAATACTTCTTTGTATAAGTTGTATTTGGAATTAATCAATTATGTGATGTCGCTAAGTAATTATTAATTCTTAACTATTTTACACATTATTGTTTACATTTAATAAACATACATAATTTGACATATCCATTCTTATATAAATGTTAATTAAGTTTAATTCATAAAAATTAAAAAAGTTATATTGATTCTGATATTTTTTAATTAAAAATGAGAATATTAAAATTTGAAGAAATTAAAATAGCTATTTAATTTTCATTAACATTTATGAAAGTGAGCCACATTACATATAAACATTTCAATATTAATATAATTACAGACATACACATATAATTAATTAATATTTTTGTATATTTATATACAAATATATATACCTACATATATGTTTTTATTAAGTGCGAAGCGGTATACCGTGCTATTTGCGATCTTGAGTGGTATAAATTGCAGCCGAGACAGGCGAAAATCATTATTCTAATAATGTTACTAACCAAAGAACCCTTTCGCATTACTGTCGGAAAAATTCTTCCGCTAACAATGACCACATTTTGCAGCGTAAGATTATTAATAATTTGCTTCTAGTTTAGTTATGCTTTTTCAAATCTAATATAATTTAATTATTAATTAACAACCATTTAATCAAAAAAATTTTTGAAATGTTATAAATTTTGTCTAATTGTTAGTATTAAACTTTTAGCAAGAGCGAGATAATATTTTCTCTCCATGTAAATATAAAAATATCAGAACTTATTGTAACAAATATAATTGAAAGAGCATAATTAATATTACTATATATTTTTCTAAAAATTTATTTTTCTCATTTACATACATAAAATCTCTCTTTTTGAATAAAATATTTATAATTTTCAGCTATTAAAAACAACGGCCGGATATATATCTATTCTACTAGCAAAGCGCAATTAAAATTAATATAACAATGTAACATTATAGTTGATATTCATAGTTGATAAAGAAAATGGGAATTGAATTAATATTATTGCAAAAGTAAAATTTTATATCGTTTTTGCTCAATAATATATTTGTTGTAAAATATATTATTGTTTGACGGTGAGATCATGTCCGCAACAGATATTCTCCGATAAGAACTGAAGATGATGTGTTGTTTTCTTCTCGATGCGATGAAAGCGAATCTATTGTTTAAATCTTTCTTTATTGTTTCGAGATGCAGAAACCAGCCAGATATCGTATTATTTTGTACTCGATGATGATGTGTTCAAACATTTGTTAAATTATAACTACAAAAATGCATTTTTATACAGATTTTAGCAGATCTTGTCAAATAAAAGAGATGAGACGGAACGAATAAAATGGTGGAATAAGAAAACTTGCGCGAAGAAAGTCCAACATGTATGTATATTTATATATATATATATAAAATTATAACATATGTATATATGTATATTTCATTAACGCTAAACACAATTATAAAATACATGGTCTATTTGATTTGATATTCACTCTTGTATAATATTAGTGGATATATCTACGCGACAAATATTCAGAAAGATATGTGTAACAACGTGTAATACGGATTCTATTTTTTTTTTAATTGCAGTTTCACTCGAATAATCATGTCTTAATAATATTACAAACAAAATAAACTTTTAAATAGAAAAAGAGTACTTTGCTCTATTTATGTAAATATACAAATATTATAATGACATATACAACAGACAAACCGCACTTAAAAATATCATATATTTTAGTTAAAAATTATTTTCTTTTTTGTAAAATCTTTCTTCTTGAATAAAGATATATATTATTTGAGCTATTGAAAACATTGATTGTTTACATATCGTTTTTATTACTATACAGGATTTAAGAAATCGAACTGGTATTACATAATTAATATTATATTAATTCTAGTAGATAAGAGTAAAAAAGAAAGAATGTAAGTATTACTTTTTTCTGTTAACATATTACTAAAAAGGTTAATAATGATATTCTTTATAAAGAAAATAAAGTTTTATATTATCTACCTCATTTGCTATGTAAATGATGTTATACTTGTTTGAAGATTACAAATTGTGTTATAATGTTATAATAAGAATAGTCCGATGAAGATTGGGACAACATTTTTCTCGTAGAGAAAGAAGAAACTCTTAAAAAATTTTCTACGTTCACTTGCACTTCATATTCACATCAATAAATGTGTTCTTGCACCAAACATACGTAAAAGCACATGCGACATTCTATACCTTCTTCATTATAGCTTTCTCTCTCTTTTTGCTGCAACTTTTTGCTATACAGAATATTTTTTTCCACCACATAACATGTAATTACATGCTACTGTATCTTCAAATTAAACGCATGTTCATGGAACGTTACATAGTAGAAAAAAAACTTTTAATGCAAGTTCGACGATATATAGTGACAAAATACACTTTCCGCTTTCTCAAAAATAGATGTTTGTAACTATTCTTATGGTCATAAAGTTTTTTTGGGGAAACAGACAACTCGTTAGCAACTGAAAGTAGCATCTTTAACATTTAATGCATCCTACGACGAAGCAGCCAGGTTATAGCACTCGTTTAACGAGCATGCGTGACCATCATTGTATCTATACAAATTTAAAGGCACGTTTATGGAACGTTGCAAAGTAGAAGAAAACTTTTAACGCAAGAGTTCGACGATACATAGTGAAGAAATATACATATTTCCCGCCATCTCAAAAACAGATGTTTGTAACTATATACTTATGGTCATAAAGTTTTTTTTTTGCGAAACAGCCAACTTGTTAACAACTGAAAGTAGCATCTTGAATATTAAATGCATTATTCGACGAAACCAGGTTGTTGCATTCATTTCGCGAGCATGCGTATCAGTCATCTCATTATAGGATGGGAAGAATACGACGGTCAACACCTCTTCAGCATATATACACGTTGGCCTTCGACATGGACATATCGAAATCTTCAAGTTACAAAGGTACTAAGCCTGTCATACATTTTCCACTTATAACGTACGTTAAATTTTCAATATATATTTAAGTTACGATTATATTACAAATATATATTTGTTATATGTACACACACGTACATTGCATTTTTATCATTTTTTGAAAAAAATTTTACAATCTACAAATTTGTAATTACTACTCACGTTTTTTCTAAAAAAAAGTTTTGTTTAAAGATTTCATATGGGCAATTGAACTAAACCGTCTGAGCTTAGAATTGATCGGCTTATGGCCTAAAAGTGGTGGAGTCGCTAAAAGAAGATTCGGTTCTGACATTCGTGCGGGTTTCACTTTTATTATGTTAGCATTTGTCATTGGTATTCCTCTTATACATGCGCTTATACGTGTTTGGGGCGACATTGCGCTAATGATAGACAATTTACGAATTACGTTACCCATGCTGGCGATTTTATTAGAATTTGTTATCATGCGATGGAAACAGACAGGTATGTCTAGAACTGTTTGATGCAAAGTACTTACATTTTATTTCTTTGTAAATTCCTTTTTATAGCGCTTGACTTATTTCTACAGCCACACATAAGATTATAATAATAAAAAAGATGTATATTATTTATTATCACAATGAATAAATTATGTATGTTAACAAATAACTGTCAATGTGATTCGATATCTTTCTCAAGTTACCGATATGATGTTTTTTATATTTGCAAGTTTTGTCATCCGTCATAAACATGATAACGGAGGATTGGTTAGCGCTAAAGCAAAGAGCTGAGAGAGATGTAATGATAAAGCGCGCTTGGACCGTTCGACTATTAATAATTTATGGATCTATTATATTTACGTCGGGAATGATTTTATTCCTCGTTACTCCTCTTTTCGTCTTACCACTCAGACATTTAACGAATCTCACGGATCGGAACAACCCATTACCGATCCAGACGTATTATCTATACGACACTGATAAGAGTTTGCTATTTGAGTTGACATTTTTCACTCAAGCCTTAGTGCTCTTTCTAGCACTGGCAATTCACATTGGGATAAACGGATTCTTTATATGTATGATTTTTCATATTTGCGGTCAATTGGAAAATTTCAAAAATCGGATGGTCAGTTTGATCTCGTGCAGAGATTTCAATACAGCTCTGAGTAACATCGTAATGGCTCATTTACGTCTTATTAGGTGGGTTTTGTGGGGATTGTTACAAAACAATATAATTTAATCAGAATCTCTCTGAGAAAATATAAGTTCTGGAAAATAATTTTTTTCAATTTTTAAATATTAAATCTTTTTTAGACATTATCTTCTTCATGTATTACCCTTGTTACTAGTTTTAATACTGATACTTTTAATGTACATGTGATTATGTGTCATAGATTTTTGCTTTTCATTATTCTTTGTTTTTATTCAATTAAATCGATTCTCCTTTTGCAAAAGTTGCATTTTCAAGGTCTTAATTATCGAAATTTTTTTTTTATTTTTATTGAAGTACAGGATTCGAAGACTATATTTATGTTTGCATTATTATTAAAAGTGCCGAAATACAAATTTGCTATATAATGCACTGCGATAATAATACTAAATAAAAAAATACTTTATTTGTAATTATTATGTACAATTATTATGTACAATTTGAGAATTTCAATATAAAATCTTTCTAAATATGTTTACATAGATATGCCAATAATACCGAAAATACATTTACATCAATATTGTTTATATTGGTACTTCAGTTTGGTGTCATATTTTGTCTATGTGGATTTATAATGCTTTCTGTAAGTTCTAATAATATTTTATTGTCGTACATGCGTAACGTGATTGTCTACTTTATTTATATCGATCTCTTCTTATTAATTAACGAAATATGTTATTTAGGTAATTATGGACGAAAATATAAACAGTTCGAATATTTCACAAATAAGTTACTTGATAATTGCTGTTATTTGTTTTTTTACGCAAACGTTTCTCTACTGCTTTGGCGGAGACTTAATAAGAGAACAAGTAAGTTACATATTCACGCACATATACAACATTGCATTGTATAGTGTGTATATACACAATCCGTTTTATGTTTCATAATAAGTCTATAATTTGTATAATCATATTCTAATAAAATAAATACTTTTTTGTATAAGTTGTATTTGAAATTAATCAATTATGTGATGTCGCTAAGTAATTATTAATTCTTAACTATTTTACACATTATTGTTTACATTTAATAAACATACATAATTTGACATATCCATTCTTATATAAATGTTAATTAAGTTTAATTCATTAAAATTAAAAAAGTTATATTGATTCTGATATTTTTTAATTAAAAATGAGAATATTAAAATTTGAAGAAATTAAAATAGCTATTTAATTTTCATTAACATTTATGAAAGTAAGCCACATTACATATAAATATTTCAATATTAATATAATTACAAACATACACATATAATTAATTAATATTTTTGTATATTTATATACAAATATATATACCTACATATATGTTTTTATTAAGTGCGAAGCGGTATACCGTACTATTTGCGATCTTGAGTGGTATAAATTGCAGCCGAGACAGGCGAAAAACATTATTCTAATAATGTTACTAACCAAAGAACCCTTTCGCATTACTGTCGGAAAAATTCTTCCGCTAACAATGACCACATTTTGCAGCGTAAGATTATTAATAATTTGCTTCTAGTTTAGTTATGCTTTTTCAAATCTAATATAATTTAATAATTAATTAAAAATCATTTAATCAAAAAAATTTTTGAAATGTTATAAATTTTGTCTAATTGTTAGTATTAAACTTTTAGCAAGAGCGAGATAATATTTACTCTCATTGTAAATATAAAAATATGTAAATATCAGAACTTATTGTAACAAATATAATAGAAAGAGCATAATTAATATTACTATATATTATTCTAAAAATTTATTTTTCTCATTTACATACATAAAATCTTTCTCTTTGAATAAAATATCTATAATTTTCAGCTATTAAAAACAACGGCCGGATATATATCTATTCTACTAGCAAAGCGCAATTAAAATTAATATAACAATGTAACATTATTCAGTTGATAAAGAAAATGGGAATTGAATTAATATTATTGCAAAAGTAAAATTTTATATCGTTTATGCTCAATGTATCATATTTGTTGTAAAATATATTATTGTTTGACGGTGAGATCATGTCCGCAATAGATATTCTCCGATAAGAACTGAAGATGATGTGTTGCTTTCTTCTCGATGCGATGAAAGCGAATCTATTGTTTAAATCTTTCTTTATTGTTTCGAGATGCAGAAACCAGCCAGATATCGTATTATTTTGTACTCGATGATGATGTGTTCAAACATTTGTTAAATTATAACTACAAAAATGCATTTTTATACAGATTTTAGCAGATCTTGTCAAATAAAAGAGATGAGACGGAACGAATAAAATGGTGGAATAAGAAAACTTGCGCGAAGAAATTCCAACATGTATGTATATTTATATATATATATATATATATATATATATATAACATTATAACATATGTATATATGTATATTTCATTAACGCTAAACACAATTATAAAATACATGGTCTATTTGATTTGATATTCACTCTTGTATAATATTAGTGGATATATCTACGCGACAAATATTCAGAAAGATATGCGTAACAACGTGTAATACGGATTCTATTTTTTTTTTAATTGCAGTTTCACTCGAATAATCATGTCTTAATAATATTACAAACAAAATAAACTTTTAAATAGAAAAAGAGTACTTTGCTCTATTTATGTAAATATAAAAATATTATGTAGTAACATATACAACAGACAAACCGCACTTAAAAATATCATATATTTTAGTTAAAAATTATTTTCTTTTTTGTAAAATCTTTCTTCTTGAATAAAGATATATATTATTTGAGCTATTGAAAACATTGATTGTTTACATATCGTTTTTATTACTATACAGGATTTAAGAAATCGAACTGGTATTACATAATTAATATTATATTAATTCTAGTAGATAAGAGTAAAAAAGAAAGAATGTAAGTATTACTTTTTTCTGTTAACATATTACTAAAAAAGGTTAATAATGATATTCTTAATAAAGAAAATAAAGTTTTATATTATCTACCTCATTTGCTATGTAAATGATGTTATACTTGTTTGAAGATTACAAATTGTGTTATAATGTTATAATAAGAATAGTCCGATGAAGATTGGGACAACATTTTTCTCGTATAGAGAAAGAAAAAACTCTTAAAAAATTTTCTACGTTCACTTGCACTTCATATTCACATCAATAAATGTGTTCTTGCACCAAACATACGTAAAAGCACATACGACATTCTATACCTTCTTCATTATAGCTTTCTCTCTCTTTTTGCTGCAACTTTTTGCTATACAGAATATTTTTTTCCACCACATAACATGCAATTACATGCTACTGTATCTTCAAATTAAACGCATGTTCATGGAACGTTACATAGTAGAAAAAAAATTTTTAATGCAAGTTCGACGATATATAGTGACAAAATACACTTTCCGCTTTCTCAAAAATAGATGTTTGTAACTATTCTTATGGTCATAAAGTTTTTTTGGGGAAACAGACAACTCGTTAGCAACTGAAAGTAGCATCTTTAACATTTAATGCATCCTTCCACGAAGCAGCCAGGTTATAGCACTCGTTTAACGAGCATGCGTGACCATCATTGTATCTATACAAATTTAAAGGCACGTTTATGGAACGTTGCAAAGTAGAAGAAAACTTTTAACGCAAGAGTTCGACGATATATAGTGAAGAAATATACATATTTCCCGCCATCTCAAAAACAGATGTTTGTAACTATTAACTTATGGTCATAAAGTTTTTTTTTTGCGAAACAGACAACTTGTTAACAACTGAAAGTAGCAGCTTGAATATTTAATGCATTTTTCGACGAAACCAGGTTGTTGCATTCATTTCGCGAGCATGCGTATCAGTCATCTCATTATAGGATGGGAAGAATACGACGGTCAACAACTCTTCAGCATATATACACGTTGGCCTTCGACATGGACATATCGAAATCTTCAAGTTACAAAGGTACTAAGCCTGTCATACATTTTCCACTTATAACGTACGTTAAATTTTCAATATATATTTAAGTTACGATTATATTACAAATATATATTTGTTATATGTACACACACGTACATTGCATTTTTATCATTTTTTGAAAAAAATTTTACAATCTACAAATTTGTAATTACTACTCACGTTTTTTCTAAAAAAAAGTTTTGTTTAAAGATTTCATATGGGCAATTGAACTAAACCGTCTGAGCTTAGAATTGATCGGCTTATGGCCTAAAAGTGGTGGAGTCGCTAAAAGAAGATTTGGTTCTGACATTCGTGCGGGTTTCACTTTTATTATGTTAGCATTTGTCATTGGTATTCCTCTTATACATGCGCTTATACGTGTTTGGGGCGACATTGCGCTAATGATAGACAATTTACGAATTACGTTACCCATGCTGACGATTTTATTAGAATTTGTTATCATGCGATGGAAACAGACAGGTATGTCTAGAACTGTTTGATGCAAAGTACTTACATTTTATTTCTTTGTAAATTTCTTTTTATAGCGTTTGACTTATTTCTACAGCCACATATAAGATTATAATAATAAAAAAGATGTATATTATTTATTATCACAATGAATAAATTATGTATGTTAACAAATAACTGTCAATATGATTCGATATCTTTCTCAAGTTACCGATATGGTGTTTTTTATATTTGCAAGTTTTGTCATCCGTCATAAACATGATAACGGAGGATTGGTTAGCGCTAAAGCAAAGAGCTGAGAGAGATGTAATGATAAAGCGCGCTTGGATCGTTCGACTATTAATAATTTTTGGATCTATTATATTTATGTCAGCATTAATTTTAATGATCGTTATTCCTTATTTTAACTTACCACTCAGACATATAACGAATCTCACGGATCGGAACAAGCCATTACCGGTACAGACGTATTATGTCTACAACACTGATAAGGGTCTGCAATTTGAGTTGACCATTCTCACTCAAGCCATAGCGAGTTTTCTAGCAGTGATAATTCACATTGCGGTAAACGCATTCTTAGTATTTATGATTTTTCATATTTGCGGCCAATTGGAAAACTTCAAGAATCGAATGATCAATTTGATCTCATGTAAAGATTTCAATACAGCTCTCAGTAGCACCGTAATGACTCATTTACGTCTTATCAGGTGGGTTTTAATTGTGATAATTTAATGAAATTTTTCAACAAAATCTGTGAGAAAATTCAAGTATGAAAAAGAATTTTTAAATATTAAATCTATCTTAGACATTGTCTTTTTAATGTGATCAACCTATTATCAACTTGTATACGCTATGTTATATGATACGCTTGTATATGATAGCTTTTATTATGTATCCGCGTGTGTATTTAGCGTTATTATGTATCAGAGATTTTTTTTTTTTATTTTATTTTATTTTATTTTTTTTATATAAAATTTGTATTAGTTCTTGTTTTATAAAAATTTTTTTTGAGGCTCCTAGTAGAAACTTTTCTTTTTATTTTTATTGAACTATAGGATTCGAGTATTACTATTTATGTCTGCATTATTATTAGAAAATGCTGAAATATAAATTTGATAAATAATGTTGTATTTAATAAAAAAATATATTACATATATGCAATTATTACTTATGTACAATTTAAGAATTTCAATATAAAATTTTTTTATATATAAATATATTTATGTAGATATGCCAACAATACCGAAAATATATTTACATTAATATTGTTTTCATTGGTACTTCAGTTTGGTCTTACATTTTGTCTATACGGATTTGTATTGCTTAGTGTAAGTTCTAATAAGAATATACATTTTATTGATGTACATGTGGCTTATAATTGTCTATATAATTTTTATCTATTTTTTTAATTAACGACATATAAAATTTAGGTAATTACTGACGAAAATATAAACATTGCAAATATTTCACAAATAAGTTTCATGGCAGTTGTTCTTATCTGTTTACTTACGCAAATGTTTTTCTACTGCTTTGGCGGAGATTTAATAACAGAACAAGTAAGTCGCATATACCATATACAATTATATATAATTAGCATTGTACATTATATACATAATCAATTATTTCATAATAACTCTGTATTCTATATAATATCATATTCTTATAAAAATGAATACTTTTTTTATGTATATAAGTATTTTTTATGTATTTGTAATTTATCATTGATCAATTACGATGTCGCTAAATAACTATTAATCTTTAATATCTTATTGCACATTATTGTATATATTTAATAAATATATATTTTTTAGAGCCATTATAAATATTAATAAAAGTTAATTCAAATTAAATAAGTTATTTTAATTCTAGTATTTAAAAAAAATAAGAATAAAATTCGAAAAATTAAATTAAGTATTTAATTTTTACTAACATTTATGAACGTAAGCTACATTAAATATAGATATTTAAATATTATTACAATTACATATATATAGATATACATATAAAATGTATTTTTATTAAGTGCGAAGTGGTATACCGTACTATTTGCGATCTTGAATGGTATACATTGGAGCCGCGCCAGGCAAGAAATTTTATTCTACTAATGTTACTAACCAAGGAACCCTTTCGCATCACCGCGGGAAAAATTTTTCCGCTAACGATATCGACTTATTGCAGCGTAAGATTATTAATAATTTGCTTCTAGTTTAGCTATGTTTCTTTTTGAAAACTAATAAAATTTAATTATTAATTATATGTATTCTTTAAATCTATTGGAAGGAGAAAAAGAGAACGAGAAAGAGAAAAAAAGAGAATCTGCTAACTTTTTATCGAACATTTAATCAGAATATTTTTTCAAATATTATTTTATCTTATTGTTAATATTAAAATTTTACTAAAAGAAAGAGAGAGAATATTTTCTCTCTATTCAAATATAAAAACTTATTATAACAAATATAAATAAAGGAGAGCATAATTAATATTATTAATTACGCTCTCCTTTATAATATCAGATATTTTTGTTAAAAATTATTTTTTCTATTTTATAAGATCTCTTTTCTTGAATAATGATATCTATTTTTTTCAGCTATTAAAAACAACGGCCGGATATATATCTTTTCTACTAGCAATGTAAAATTGAAATTCTTATAACATTTAGCATATTTGTCAATTGATAAAGGAAATGAGAATTCAATCCATATTATTATTGCAAAAGTAAAATTTTATACTTTTTATGCTCGATGTATGATATTTATTGTAAAATATATTATCTTGTGACATGAGATAGTGTATTCCACGATATGTAGGTATGCTTCTATGAGAACTTGAGATTTGTATTGCTTCTATTCGATGTGAAAAAAACGGATCTATTATTTAAATATTTTTTTTATTGTTTATGCGTTTCTATTATACGTGGTTATATTTAGAGAAATAATTACAAATTTTTGTTTTGTATTTTGTATTTTATTGAATCTCAACAATGTGAGATGAATCTGTTTGCATGGATTCTGCAATTGGAATCTTATCAGCATCAATCTTTGCAACAGAAGCTCAACTTTCGAGATGCAGAAACTAGAACTAGGTCGTATAATTTTGTACTTGATAATGTATCCAAATTTTTTTTTAAATTGCTACTACAAAATTATGATTTTACAAACTTTTAAACAGATCTTTCCAAGCGAAAGGCAGACGAGGAAAAGAAAATGGAGCTTGCAATGAGAAAACTTGCATGAAGAAATTCCAATACGTATACCTATATATGTATGTACATTTCATTGACATTAAATGAGATAAACATAGTTAATATTATCATATATTTCATTAAAAATTATTTTCTTTTTCGTAAAATCTCTCGCGTTTTGAATAAAAATATATATTATTTTGCTATTAAAAACATCGACTGTTTATATTGTTTTTATTAACACTAGAACAACACAAGTGTGCGTCTTCGGTTCTTTATTAAAAAGAATATTTTTTTAAAAATTATATTTTTTGACAGAATCAGCTGATAACTGTAAAAAAATGTTAATCGAGTTTAATGTATTATAACATATTATGTAAAACATTTTATTATTTTAATTTTTATAATATATTCTTATTTTAAAAATTAATTAGCAAATTAACTTTTTAATCAGTTGATTTCTGTAAAAAAATATTACTAAAGCGTTAATTTGCTAATTGAATTTCAAAGTAATAATATGTTATAAAAATTTAAATAGTAATATGTTGTAAATAATATGTTATAATACTTTATCCTCGATTAACATTTTTTGACAGAAATCAGCTGATAACTGTCAAAAATATTAATCAAGTTTAAAGTAGCTAGTTTCTATCAAAAAATATTAATAAATCTTTTCGTCAATAAAATCGTAATTAGTCTCGATGTTATGATTATCTCGATTATCAAAAGATCCTTGTAGAAATTTCTATTTTTTTGTTCGCATTTTCTGTGTTTTAGATTTAAATACTAAATTTTTATACATTGCATAATTAATGAATATATATTTTTTTTTTATGCATTGATTGCAATACATGCATGAAAATATGTAAATTAATTATGCAATGCATAAAAATTCATTATTTGAATCTTTAACAGAGAACAAAAAAAATAGAATTTTCTACAAGAATCTTTCGATCAAAATATCTGTGCTTCCATTAGATTCGCGCGTCTGTACACATCCATCACACTGCACGTCTCGCGCGAGACTGACCGCAAGACTCTGAGCAGTGGTATCGCCAAGCACAGCCCATACGTCCGCCATGCTGCGCGTTTCGCGCGAGACTGATTCTCGATTCTCGAGACATTGCGATTGCGAGACTGATCGTCAGTCTCGCGCGAGACGCGCAGCATGGCGAACATATGGGCTATGCTTGGCGATATCACTGCTCAGAGTCTTGCGGTCAGTCTCGCGCGAGACGTGCAGCGTAATGGATGTGTACAGACGCGCAAATCTAATAGAAGCACAGATATTTTAATCGAAAGATTCTTGTAGAAAATTCTATTTTTGTTGTTCTCTATTAAAGATTCAAATAATGGATTTTTATGCATTGCATAATTAATTTACATATTTTCATGTATGCATTGCAATCAACGCATTAAAAATATATATTGTATATTAATTAATTATGAAGTGTATAAAAATTTAATATTTAAATCTAACACAGAAAATGCAAACAAAAAAATAGAATTTTCTACAAGCATCTTTTGATAATCGAGATAATCACAACATCGAGACTAATTACAATTTTATTGACGAAAAGATTTATCAATATTTTTGGATAGAAATTAGCTACTTTAAATTTGGTTAATATTTTTGAGAGTTATCAGCTGATTTCTGTCAAAAAATATTAATCAAGGATAAAGTATTATAACATATTATTTACAACATATTACTTTTTAATTTTTATATATATTATTGCTTTGAAATTTAATTAGCAAATTAACGCTTTAGTAATATTTTTTGACAGAAATCAGCTGATTAAAGCGTCAGTTTGCTAATTAAATTTTTAAATAATAATATGTTATAAAATTTTTTTAGAAAGAGAATATTTAAGGATTTAAGAAATCTGCTGGTATTATATATTAATATTACTTTAATTCTATAGAGAGAGAGAGAGTAGATGAAAAAAAAAAGAATATAATATTTTTCTTCTGTTAAAATTACTAAAAAAATTTAATTTACTTTATTTTATTTACTTTATTTGCTCTGTAAATTATGTTATTCTTGTTTGAAGATTACAATCATCATAATGTTATAAGAATAGTCCGATAAAGACTATAGATTGGGACATTATTTTTCTCGTGCAGAGAAAAAAGAATCTCTTAATTTAAAACTTTCTACGTCCACTACACTTCATCAATAAATGTGTTCTTGCGAAAAACATGCGTAAAATATGTAAAGCGACATTCTATACTTTTTTAATTATAGTCTCTTCTTACTTTTTAGATGCAGTTTTTTCTATACAGAAAATTTTTTACACTACATAACATGCAATTACGCGATATTATATCTTCAAATTAAACGCACGTAAATGGAACGTTACAAAGTATGAAAAAACTTTTAATACAAGTTTGACGATATATAGCGACACAATATACTTTTCGTCTTCTCAAGTACAGACGATCTTAATTATTCTTATGGTCATAAAGTTTTTTTATGAAACAGGGCGACTGTAAGCGACTTAAAGTAGCATCTTTAATATTTAATGCATCTTTCGATGAGACAGCCAGGTTATTGCACTTATTTCACGAGCATGCGTGATAGTTATCTCATTACGGGATGGGAAGACCGATCAAGACTTCTTCGACATATCTGTGTTAGTCTTCGATATGGAATCTTCTGGTTACAAAGGTACCAAGCGGATGTTATACTTACATTTTTTACTTACAGTGTATTCTATGTTTTTAATAACATCTTTTAAATTTTAGTTTCTATTACTTAATCAAAATTGTACAATCTGGCTTTGTAATTATTTTATTCACGTTTCTTATTGCATGAAAAAAAATCTTTCTAGATTATATGTGGGCAGTTAAACTAAACCGTCTGAATTTAAATATGGTCGGTTTATGGCCTACAACCAACGAAGACACTATGAAAATATTCGGATCTGACATTCGCATGGGTTTTACTTTTATTGTGATAACATTTGGCACTGTTATTCCGCTTCTCTGTGCCCTTACGCGAGTTTGGGGCGACCTGATACTGATGGTTGACAATTTCCGAATTACGTTGCCTGTAATGGTGCTATCAGTTAAACTTATTATTATGCGATGGAAACAAACAGGTACGTCTAAAAATATTTGACATAAAGCTTTCACATAACGCTGAAAGTATCACTACATCCACACGTCAGATTATGAAGTCAAAAGGACATGAATTATTATTGTACATGAATTATTATCGCAATGTATTGCATTGTTGGGATAAATTGTAATATATATGTATATATATGATAATTTTCTTTTCTTAAATTATAATATATATGTTAACAAGTAACTGTTCAATTCGATATCTTTCGCATGTTATCGATATCGCGTTTTCTATATTTCCAAGTTGTCTCATCCATCGTAAACACAATTTATCGGAAAATTTATTAGCGCTAAAGCTAATGCGCTGAAAGAGATGTAATGATAAAACGTGATCGGATGCGTGAATCTTTACATTCATTGAAAAACTTTAGGTTTAAACACATTGCAACACACATATATACGTGAAAATAAATTAAATTATAAAATATATAAGAATTTTTCTTTACTTTTTCTTTTCTTTACTTTGCAAGTTTAAATATATTTATTAATTTAAAATCTTTACATTGTAAAAATATTGTTTTTATTTTTTTTATATTTTCAAGTTTTGTTATCCATCGTAAACACGATGGCGGAAGACTGGATAGCGTCAAAAGTAGCCGCAGAGAGAAATGTGATGATAAGACGAGCACGAACCGCACAGATATTCGTAATGTTTGGATACTTTATGATGGGAATGGTATTTATCACACTAATCATTCTTCCCTCTTTTGGCATACAAATGAGACATGTAACGAATCTCACGGATCGGAACAAGCCGTTACCGCTGCAGACGTATTATTTCTACGATACAGATCAGAGCCCGCAATTTGAGTTGACATTTCTCATTCAAGCCATAACGGTCATCCAGGGAGCTATAATTTACACGTCGATAGATTCACTTTTGGGACTCGTGATCCTTCATATCTGCGGACAATTGGAGAACTTCAAGCGTCGAATAGTTGACTTGGTCTCGAACAAAGATTTCAACAAAGCTCTGAGCAGCAGCATAGTGACTCATTTACGTCTTATGAGGTGAATTTTGATTGTAACAATACAATAAATTTTGTACAAAATTTCTGAAAAAATTTAAGTTCTGGAGGAAGATTCTTTAAATTTTATTTTAAATCTATTTCAAATCTATTTTAAATCTATTGTCTCTGTAATGTTATAAATTTATATACTGATACTTTTAACGTATACATATATGGTTAACGTACATATATCACATATTTCTTTTACTCTTCCTTTTTTTTATTCAATTTGGAATCGATTCTCTTCTTGTTAAAATTGCAATTTTATAGCTCCTCGTAGGTCGAAATTCTTATTTTTATTTTTAATAAACTACAAGGACTATTTTTTGTCTACATTATTATTGCGAAATGCCAAAATGTAAATTTTGTAACTAATGCAGTATTGAATAAAAAATATTATATATATAATTATTATTATGTACAATTTGAAAGAATTTCAATATAATACTTTTTTAAACATTTTTACATTTATATACGCATTTAGATACGCCAAAAATATTGAAAGTGTATTTACATTAATATTGTTTGTATTGATACTCCAATTTGGTGTCGTATTTTGTCTATGCGGATTTCTATTGCTTATTGTAAGTCCTAAGAACACGTATTTTGTTGTTGTTATGTGACATGATTGTGTACGTAATTTCTATTTGTTTTTATTAATTAACAAGATATATTATTTAGGTGCTTACTGATGAAAACTTACACAATGTAAATTATTCACAAATAAGTTATATGGCAGTTGTAGTTGTCTCTTTACTTTTGCAAACATTTTGCTATTGTTTTGGCGCAGATTTAATAACCGAACAAGTAAGTCATGTATTGATATAGCACAATTAGCATTGTACATTGCATAATAATTCCATTTTATGCATTATTATAAGTTTATAATATAATCATATTCCCGCAAAAGTTAATACTTTTTGTACTATATGGTTGTGTTTGCCATTTTCCATTGATCAATTTTGATGTCGCTAAGTAATTATAAATTAATTCTTATTATTTTACACATTGTATATTTTAATATGCTTATATTTTATAGAGCCGTTTTTATAAATGTTAATTAAGGTAAATTTATTAAAGTTAAATAAGTTTTTCTTTATTTCTAGCTTCCTTTAAAATAAAAATAAGAACATTAAAATTTGAAAACATTATAATAAGTATTTATTTTTTACTAATATTCTCATAAAAATAACAAGATAAGAATCCACACTAAATATGGCTATTTAAATATTATTATAATTACAGATATATATACATATATAATTAATTAATATTTTTGTATATATATAATGTGTGTGTATTTTTATTAAGTGCGACGCTGTATATCGAACTATTTGCGATCTTGAATGGTATACATTGGAGCCACGCAAGGCGAGAAACCTTATTTTACTAACGTTACTAGCCAAAAAATCTTTTCGCATTACTGCGGGAAAAGTTTTGCCTCTAACAATGTCCACATTCTGCAGCGTAAGATTATTAATAATTTACTCCTAGATTAACTATGCCTTTTCTAATATAACAAAATTTAATTATTAAACAAAAATTATATTAATTCTTCAAATCTATTGGAAAGAAATAGAGAGAAAGAGAGAAAAGAAATATACAGCGATGTATCTTCCTCTGCTAAGTTATTTTAAGAAATATTTAATCAGAATATTTTTTCAAATGTTTTAATTTTTCTTAGTATTAAACTTTTATCCAGAGAGAGAGTGTCTTTCCTCTATTTATGTAAATATATAATAAATTATTTTAACAAATAAAACTGAAAAAGCGCATAGTTAATATTATCATATACATATATTCGTCAAAAAAATTATTTTATTTACAAAATCTCTCTTTTTGAATAATAATTTTTATATTGTATTATATATATATATTTTCAGCTATTAAAAACATCGGCTGGTTATATATCTTTCCTTCTAGCAATGCGGAATTAAAAATCATATAATAATATACTTAGTACTTAATTGTTAAAGAAAATGAGAATTCAATTAAAATATTGCAGAAATAAAGTTTTATATTATCTACATTCGATGTATGATATTTATTGTAAAATATATTGTCATGTGAGACATGAGATATAGTGTCCATAAACAGAAATACTTCGATAAAAACTTGAGATTCGTGTATTGCCTTCTTCTCTCCGAAGAAAGCGGATCTATTGTTTAAATATTTTTCTTTATTGTTCATGCGTTTCTTTGTGATTATATTTAAATTGATTATGACGAGCATAGATTTAATTAAATTTTTTATCATATATTTTTCACGCTCTTTTTATACTTAGAAGTGTTAGTAAAACATTTTTAAAAAAATTAAAAATTAAAAATCCATCTTTAGACTATTGTATTCAAAAATATTATCTTGAATAGTATTTGAAATATGTAATCTTTTTTGGAATGTGATGCGATTAGACAATCTTGCTCTAAATCGCGACACATGTTGACGATTCTCTTTTTATGTTCCGCGAATTAATAAATAAATAATATAATACATATTTCGCAGATTTTCTACTAGCTCTTTGATTTCTACGAAGTTCTTCATCGATTATATTTGAATATATCTCGTTGTTTTAAATACAAAGTGTTTGTTAATAATCCGTGTCATCTCTCATGTACAGGTAGAGCGAGTTAAACTGAGAAAAGGACCTCTATCCTCCATTTTGCGATCTTTGCAATAATTAATGCGAAATTAATTATTGTGAAGCTCGCAAAACGGTACAAAAAGTCGTGCGATTATTACCGAAAACCCTGTACATTATTCATGAATAGCCAAAAGGAACTGCAAACGTGTACATACATACCAATCTGTGAGCTGAAGAACAAGATCTTGGAGGAAAACAATACGTACTCGATGACGGGAATATATTACACAAGGTTATGCAAATGTTTGGCAGCAACCAAAACACAAGAAGCAACTGCTTTTTGCAACAATGTTAATGGTATGAGTCCTGGAACCCTTTCGTATCTCACTGCAGAAAAAATTGTTCCATTAATAGTGACCACTTTTTGCGGTCTAATAATTATTAATAATTTTGAGTATATTCGATTACATTAATAATTATAATTTCAAATATAATTATTAATCATATTTTTTATTTAAATAGGGAAAGTAAAGATATGCTGATATATTTTTCTCTGACTTTCTAACAAATATTGATATAAAAAATTTTTTTGATTATAAGTTTTACTTTTATGATAAATCTGTTGGTCAAAGAAGTAGTATTTATAAAAGTTGTAATAAAGTATTATTTATAAAATTTTAAAAAACTTACATATTGAAACTGTGATTACAAATATAATATAAAATAATAATCAATATTTCATTTTTTAATTAAATTTATTTTATAAAAACATTTCTAAATAAAAATATATTATATTTATTTTCAAACTTAAATTTGAACGATTCTATATAGTTATTATTAGCAATATAAGATTATAGAAATCAAGTTAATATATGTATATGTGCATATATGTATATATATATATATATATATATATATATATATATATAATATTACATATTAATATCACATTAATTCAAGAAAATGAAAATATGAGAAATAAAATATATTTTTCTCCAGTTAAAAAATTACTAAGAAAAAAATTAATATATTATAATAAGAAAATAAAATTTTATATCATTTACATTAATGTTTGCTATTTTTTATAAATTATATCTTTCTCGTTTAAAGATTACAATCATCATTGTTATAAGAATAATTCGATTAAGAATATCTCGTTTTCTCATATAGAGAAAAAAGAAACTCTAATTTAAAATTTTCTACGTTCACTGCACCTAATGTTACATCAATAAATGTTCTTGCACCGAACATGCAAAACATATGTAAAGCAAACATATTCTATATCTTTTTTATTGTAGTCTTTACTAACCTTTAGGTTTTTGCTATACAGAAAATATTTTCTATTTCACATAACATGCAATTATGTAACGTTATGTCTTCAAATTCAAATTAAACGCACGTACATGAAACGTTATAAAGTAGAGAAAAACTTTTAATATAAGTTCGGCGATAGCCACAATATACTTCCCGTTTTTTCAAAAAACAGAGATATTTGTAATTATTCTTATGGTCATAAAAGTTTTGTTACGAAACAAGCAACTTGTTAGCAACTGAAAGTGGCATCTTTAATATTTAATGCATCCTTCGAGGGGGAAACCAGGCTATTGCACTCATTTCACGAGCATGCGTGACAGTCGTCTCATTATAGGATGGGAAGAATACTATGGTCAACACCTCTTCAACATATACGCATTAACCTTCGACATGGACATGTCAAAATCTTCAGGTTACAGAGGTACAACATTTATGTCATACATTTTTTACTTATAGTGTACGTTAAATTTCCAACATGTTTTTATGTATAGAATTGTATTGCAAATATTTCTGTTATATGTACATGTATGTACATTGCATTTTTGTCACTTTTTGAAAAAAAATTATGATTTATATATAAATTTGTAATTACTCAAGTTTCTTAAATAAAAGTGTCTTGCTTAAAGATTTCGTATGGGCAATTGAAATAAACCGACTGAGTTTAGAATTGGTCGGCTTATGGCCTAAAACTGATGGAATTGCTAAAAGAAGATTCGCTTCTGAAATTCGTACGGGTTTCGCTTTCATTATGATAGCTTTTGTCTCTGGTGTTCCTCTTGTACATGCGCTTATACGAGTTTGGGGCAACATGGCGCTAATGATAGACAATTTACGTATTACATTACCTATGTTGACAGTTTTATTAGAACTTGTTATCATGCGATGGAAACAAACAGGTATGTCTAGAATTATTTGATATAAAGCGTTCAATTCATATTTCATTTTCTTTGTAAAATCCTTATTTTTACAACGCTTGAATTATTACTACAGCCACACATCAGATTATAATAATAAAAGATTTGTACATGATTTACATCATTTTTTACATCGATATTTTACATCAATTGGGCCTTCAACTTTAAAGGCCGTTTAAACGAACTGCAACATACATGTCAAAATAAATGAAATTATGCATAAATGAATACAAAAAATAAATTACATACAAAATTTTTACTTTACTTTGCATATTTAAAAATAATTATTAGTTTAAAATCTTTACAGTGTAACAATATTGCTTATCTTTTTCTATATTTTCAAGTTATATTATCCATCGTAAAAACAATGGTGGAAGATTGGACAGCGTTAAAATTAACCGCGGAAAGAGACGTGATGATAAAACAAGCACGGATTGCACGGTTACTCATAATTTTCGGATACGTTATAATGGGAATGGCATTTGTCATCCTAATTATTCTTCCCTGTTTTGGCATACAAATTAGATATGCAACGAATCTCACGGATCGCAACAAACCATTACCACTGCAGACGTATTACATCTACGACACCGATAAAGATCTGCAATTTGTACTGACATTTCTTTCTCAAGCCATAGCGATGTTTCTGATAGTAATAATTTACGTTGCCGTAAATGCATTCTTGGGATTTGTGATTCTTCATATCTGCGGTCAGTTGGAGAATTTCAAGCAACGAATAATCAATTTGGTCTCGTGCAAAGACTTCAACAAAGCTCTAAGCAGCAGCATAGTGACTCATTTACGTCTTATCAGGTGGGTTTAATTGTAACAATGTAATGAAAATTTAGTAGAATCTCTGAAAAAGTTTAAGTCCTACAAAAAGATTTTTAATTTTTAAATATACTTTAAATATTGTCTCTCTAATTTTACTTACTGATACTTTTAACGTATATGTGATTGTGTCATACATTTCTTTTATTTTTTTTCTCTTTTTTTATTCAATTTGGATTCAATGGGTTCTCGTTTTGCAAAAAAATTGCACTTTTGAGACTTCTCGTTAGTCAAAATTCTTGTTTATATTTAATATACTATAGAAGATTCGAGGACGTTTTCTGCATTATTAGTAGGAAATGCCGAAATACAACCTTGGTAAATATAATGCAGTACTCAATAATACAAAATTATATGCAATTATTACTATGTACAGTTTGAAATTTTAATATCAAAATTAAATTTTAATATAATATTCTTTTTAAATACGTTTATATAGATACGCCGATAATATCGAAAATACATTTACAATAATATTGTTTTTATTAGTACTCCAGTTTGGTATGGTATTTTGTCTATGCGGATTTATATTTCTTACTGTAAGTTCTAGTATGACGCATATATTTTGTTGACATACATGTGGCGTGATTGTCTACTTAATTCAGTTTTTATCTGTTTCTATTAATTAACGAGATGTATTATTTAGGTTATTAGTGATGAAAAATTAAGCGCTGAAAATTTTTCACAAATAAGTTATATGCTAATTTGTGTCATCTGTCTGCTTTCGCAAACATTTTTCTACTGTTTTGGAGGAGATTTAATAACCGAAAAAGTAAGTTACATATTCACACATATATACAACATAATTAAAATTGTATGGTATACAGCCAATTAAATTTATACTTTCTAATTTATACATATATAATCATATTCTCGCAAAAATAAATATTTTTTATATGTATACAATTGTGTTAGTCATTTTCATTGACCAATTTCAATATCATTAAATAACTATTAATTCTCATTTTTTAAATTTTATATAATATATTTGTTTATATTTAATAAATATATATTTTATAGAATCACATAAATATGTGTATGATAAACAAATTTATATATGATAATAAACATGTATAGTAAGCATTTTTATAATGCTATTTCTATAAATGTTACTTAAGAGTAATTCATTAGAGTTAAAATAAATTTTTCCTAAGTTTTTTAAAATAAAAATTAGAATATTAAAATTATACAAAATTAAAATAAGAATTTAAATTTTACTAACTCTTATAAGCGTGCCCTACGCGAATATTTAAATATTATTATAATTACAGATACACACACACATATAATTAATTAATATTTTTAATTAATATTTTTTTATATACATATACATATATGTATATATATATGTATTTTTATTAAGTGCGACGCTGTATACCGAACTATTTGTGATCTTCAATGGTACACATTGGAGCCACGCAAGGCAAGAAATCTTATCCTACTAATGTTAGTAGCTAAAGAACCCTTTCGCATCACTGCGGGAAAAGTTCTTCCGCTAACGATGACCACTTTTTGCAGCGTAAGATTATTAATAATCTGCTTCTACATAGTTTATATATACCTTTTCGAATAACCTATCTAATTAAAGTTATTAATCGCACATTCTTTTAAACATAAGGGAAAAAGATAAGGAGAAAGAGAGACCTTTTTTTATTAGACTTTTAATAAATATTTAATTATAATGTTTTTGTTGTTATATTATTATCTTAGTATTACACTTTAATGCCATGAGAGGTTTTTCCTCCATTTATGTAAATATAAAAAAATTATTTATAACAAATATAAATGAAAGAGCACACATGATTAATATTATCATATATTTTTGGTAAAAATTATTATTTTATTCATATAAAATTCCTTTCTTGAATAATTATTTTTATATTATATTATTTTCAGCTATTAAAAACATCGGCTGGCTATATATCTTTTCTGCTAGCAATGCGGAATTGAAAATCATATGCTAATAATGTATATATTATTATTATGTTATTAAAGAAAATGGAAATTAAATTAATATTGATATTTTAAATTAATATTATTGCAGAAGTAGTTTTATATTTCGATTGTATGATATTTGTTGTAAAGTGTATAATCGTGTGAGTGTATGACACTAAATATAGTGTCCACGGACAAAATTGCTTCGATAAGAATTTAAAATTCATGAGTTGCTTTTTTCTCGATTCAAAAAAGCGAATCTTTTTGTTTAAATCTTTTTCTTTATTATTATAAGTTTTTTGTGGCTTCATTTAGAGAAACAATTACAGATTTTTGTATTTTGTAGCTTACCGAATCTTAATATTAGTAAAACGAATCCAATTGCAAAGATTCTGCAATTAAAATTTTACCAGCGTCAATATTCGCAAAAGAGGCACAATATTCGAGCGGAAACCAGTCGTATCATTTTGTACCCGATAATAATGTGTCGTAACATTTTTCAAATTGTAAACTGCTATAAAATTGCGACTTTACATTTTTATTTGTAGATCTTGCCAAGCAAAAGACAGACGAGGAGGAGATAAAAGTAAAGCTCTGAATGAGAAAACTTGCGTAAAGAAATCCCAATATTTATATGTATGTATACCTCATAAACAACTATATTTCTATGTACATATACGTACTTAAAGACAACTATAAAATTTGTAGTTCGCTTTTAATTCGATATTCATATATGTATCATATAAATCTATGTGTCTCTAAATTATATTTTTTGTTAGAAGATTACAAACATAATAGTGTTATAAGAATAGTTATAAGAATAGTCTGATAAAGACTATACCGATTTGGATATTGTTTTTCTCGTACAGAGGAATAAGAAACTCTTAATTTAAATTTTTCTACGTCCACTGCACTGCACTTATTACATCAATAAATATATTTTTGCACCAAACATACGAAATGTGAAGTAATATTCTATACCTTCTATATTGTAATTTCTTTTCTCTCTTTTTTAATGCAACTTTTTGCTATACAGAAAATTTTTTCCACTACATAACATGCCATTACATGCCACTGTATCTTCAAATTAAACGCACGTTCCTGGAACATCACAAGGTAAAAAAAAAACTTTTAATGCAAGTTTGACGATATATGGTGACAAAATATACTTCCTGCCTTCTCAAAAACAGATGTTTATAACTATTCTTATGGTCATAAAGTTTTGTTAAAAAACAGGCAACTTGTTAGCAACTGAAAGTAGCATCTTGAATATTTAATGTATCCCCCAACGAAGCGGCCAGGTTATTGCACTCGTTTCACGAGCATGCGTGATAGTCATTTCATTATAGGATGGGAAGGATACGACGGTCAACCCCTCTTCAACATATACACGTTAGTCTTTGACATGGACATATCGAAATCTTCAGGTTACAGAGGTATAAAGCTTATGTCATACATGTTCCACTTATAGTGTCCGTTAAATATCCAATATGTTTTTACGTTAGGATTGTATTACAAATATTATATATTTGTTACATGTGTACACATACGTATATTGCATTTTTATCATTTTTTGGAAAAAATTTTACAATCTATATACAAATTTGTAATTATTATTCAAGTTAAAAAAAATCTTGTTTAAAGATTTCATATGGGCAATTGGATTAAACCGTCTGGGTTTAGACTTCGTCGGTTTATGGCCTAAAACTGATAGAATCGCTAAAAGAAGACTTGGTTCTGACATTCGTGCGGGTTTCGCTTTCATTATGATAGCTTTTGTCTCTAGTATTCCTCTTGTACATGCGCTTTTGCGAGTTTGGGGCAACATGGCGCTAATGATAGACAATTTACGTGTTACATTACCCATACTGACGGTTTTAATAGAACTTGTTATCATGCGGTGGAAACAAACAGGTATATCTAAAATTATTTGATGTAAAGCGTTCACATTAACATTTTATATCTTTGTAAAATTTTTTTTATAATGTTTAACTTATTACTACAGCCACACATCAGATTATGATATTAAAAGATTTGTACATGATTTACTATCACAATTTATTTTGATGTATTGTATTGTATTGTGAGAAATTATATATGTGTACGACAAATTTTTTTTATATGTGTTATCATATAGTTACTAATCTAAATTAATATTTTTCATGTTATCAATATCACGTTTTTATGTTTTTATTATAACAATTTCAGCATTCATTTTGCTCATGTTTTTCTGTATTTTGATCGTTCATTCAAGCATTTTACAAATTTTACGGAATTTTTTTTATTTTATTATTTTTAGGACACTGATAAGAGTTTGCAATTTGTGAGTTGACGTTTCTCGCTCGAGTCGTAAAGATCTTTTTAATTTTATTAAGAATTTATATTAAGGGTCAATGTCTTGTTTGAATTCGTGATATTTACATTAATTAATCCTTCTACTTTAAAGGCCGTTTAAAGTGCAACATACATGTCCAAATAAGTAAAATTTTGTAATAAATAAATACAAGAAATAAATTACATGTACAACATTTTTACATTACTTTGTAAATTTAATAATAACTATTAATTTAAAACCTTTGCCTTGTAACAATG
Organism: Prenolepis imparis; assembly: GCF_030444845.1. Classification (NCBI taxonomy): domain Eukaryota; kingdom Metazoa; phylum Arthropoda; class Insecta; order Hymenoptera; family Formicidae; genus Prenolepis; species Prenolepis imparis. The sequence continues at coordinate 1,045,296 of NW_028141169.1, read as the reverse complement.
TTGCTTATTTTTTTCTATATTTTCAAGTCATATCATCCATCGTAAAGATGATGGCGGAAGACTGGACAGCGTTAAAATTAACCGCGGAGAGGGACGTGATGATAAAGCAAGCACGAATTGCACGGTTAATCGCAATCTTCGGATACGTTACAATAGGAGCAGCATTTGTCATCCTAGTTTTTTTTCCCTGTTTTGGCATACATATTAGATATTTAACGAATCTCACGGATCGCAAGAAACCGCTACCGCTGCAGACATATTATTTCTACGACACAGATCCGAGCCCGCAATATGAATTGACGATTCTCTCTCAAGCCATAGCGATGTTTCTGACAGCAATAATTTACGTTGCGGTAAATGCATTCTTGGGATTTGTGATTTTTCATATCTGCGGACAATTGGAGAACTTCAAGCATCAAATACTTAATTTGGTCTCGTGCAAAGACTTTAACAGAGCTCTGAGTAGCAGCATAGTGATCCATTTACGTCTTATGAGGTGAAACTTGATTCTAACAATACAATAAAATTTCAGCAGAATCTCTCAGAACAATGATTTTTAATTTTCAACAATTAAATCTGCCTTAGATATAATCTCTCTGATGTTATAATTTTGTTATTAACTTGTACATTTGTAATAATTTAATGTATATGTGATTATATGTTTATAGAGTTTGTTTAATCATTCTTTTTTTTTATTTATTTAATTTGGAGTCAAATATTCTTTCGTTTAAATTGCATTTATGAAATTTTTTTATTGAAATTCGGTTTATTTTTTATTTTTAATAAACTTCAAGACAATGTCGGCATTATTATTAGGAAATACCAAAATATAGAAGTAAATAATGCAGTATTGAATAAAAAGTTATTTTATATGTAATTATTACTATATACAAAAATATAATATCTTTTTATATATAAATACGTTTATGTAGATATGCCAGCAATACCGAAAATACATTTACATTAATATTATTTGTATTGGTACTCCAGTTTGGTATCATATTTTGTTTATGCGGATTTTTATTCCTTACTGTAAGTTGTATTTTATACAGTAAGTTGTAATATTTTGTTGTCGTACATGTGACGTGAATATTTATTTAATTTATATCAATTTGTTCTTATTAATTTAGTTCTTATTTTTTAGGTGATTTCGAACGAAAATGTAAACAGTTCAAATATGTCACAAATAAGTTACATGGTAATTATGGTCTTGTGTCTGCTTATGCAAATGTTTTTGTACTGTTTTGGCGGAGATTTAATAACAGAACAAGTAAGTCACATATTTATGTATACTTAGCATAACTAGTACTGTACATTATATAACCAATCAATTAGAAACAGACTTATTATAATTCAATTAAAATTGTATAAGTTTTTACTTTGTCTCCAAGTTCTTTTAATAAAAATAAAAATATTAAGAAATTAAAAAAAATAAAAATAAAAATTTATTTTTCACTAACATTTAATTCACATTAAATGGATATTTAAATATTATTATAATTACAGATACATACTTATAATTAATTAATATTATTGCACATATATATATGTATTTTTATTAAGTGCGACGCAGTATATCGTACTATATGCGATCTTGAGTGGTATACATGGGAACCGCGCAAGGCGAAAAACCTTATTTTACTAATGTTACTAGCCAAGGAACCCTTTCGCATTACTGCAGGAAAAGTTCTTCCACTAACGATGACTACTTTCTGCAGCGTAAGATTACTATTAATAATTCGTTTCTCTGGTTTAGCTGTGCTTTATCTATATCAACATTTAATTATTAATTATATTTATTTTTTCAATCTATGAAAAAGAGGTAGAGAGAGAAAGAAATGTAATGTGATAATGTTCTTTTCTCTATATTTAATTTGGATAATTTTTAAGAGTTATAGTTTTTATCTTATGTCAGCATTAAACTTTTACGCTAAGAGAGAGTATTTTCCTCCTATTTATATAAATATAAAAAATTATTGTAACGGATATAAATGAAAAAAACACATAGTTTATATCATTATATATTTTCTTAAAAATTATCTTCTCTTTCGTAAATCTTTGTGTTCTTGAATAAAGATGTATATTATTTTCAGCTATTAAAAACATTGGCTGGCTTTGTATCTTTTCTACTAGCAATGCAGAATTAAAAATGATAATGTAGCATTGTTATTGTTAATTGTTAAAAAAGTAAAAATTAAATTAATATTATTGTGTAGAGTTAAAGTTTTTACATTTCAATGCGTGATATTTATTGTAAAATATATTGTCAAGTATATACATAAATAAGGTAGTGTTCAAGGCAGAAATACTCCAATAAGAACTGGGAGATTTGTGTTATTGCCTTTTTATCGAACCGAAGAAAGTTTATTGTTTAAACATTTTTTTTTTTTTTTTACACTGTTTCATCGCGCACAGGTGTAAAGGTGTGAAATCAATTCCGCCGAAATATGCTTATTAACACCCCGCTGTCTGTGACGCATGTTTTGCGGATGTAAAAGTCGAAAAAATTCTTGATTTTCTGTGATGCAAATGCTTCAAGCTAATACATACACACACACACACACACACACAATATACAAATATATATAATATATATTCTGTATATATATAATATATATAATAAAATATAATTATTAATAATATTTATAATTTAAATAGAAAGTGAATGCACTGATATAATATTTGACTTTCTGACAGATATTAAAATATAAAGTTTCTTTTCAAAATGTATTAACATTGTTACTTTTTAATTTTATATTAAATCTGTTATGATTAAGGAAGTTGTCCAATTATAAAACTATAGAAAATTTACATATTTTGATTACAAATGTATGGAATCGTGTAGGGTGTCAATATTATTTTTATATAATAAAAATTTATTTTATATTTACATAAGAAAATCTTTAAACAAATATATATTTATTTTCAGCTATATAAGAACATTCACTGGTTATATACTGTTTTTGTTGCCTATACAGAAATAAAAAAATTAATCTGTGATATTACATATCAATATTACGTTAATTTCAATAAATAAAAATATATGAAAAATAAATATATTACCCTTTAAAATTACAAATAAAAGAAATATAACAAATACTAATAAAAGAATAATTACATTTGTTATAGAAAAAATAAAATTTTACAATATTACTCGTTTGCTAATTTTCTGTATCTAATCTATAAATTGTGTCATATTCTTGTTTAAAGACTACAATCATTATTGTTATAAGAAGTCCGATAAAAACTATAGACTTGAATTTTTCTCGTACAGCGAAAGAAGAAACTCTTAATCTCAAATTTTCTATGTTCACCGCACTTAATGTTACATCAATAATTTTAATCTTGTAAAAACTATGTAAAGCAAATGTGGCATTTCATACTTTTTTTATTACAGTCTTTTCTTACTTTTCTGCTGTAGCTTTTCGTAATACAGAAATTGTTCCACTATATAACATGCCATTACATGCCACTGTATCTTCAAATTAAACGCACGTTCCTGGAACATCACAAGGTAAAAAAAAAAAACTTTTAATGCAAGTTTGACGATATATGGTGACAAAATATACTTCCTGCCTTCTCAAAAACAGATGTTTATAACTATTCTTATGGTCATAAAGTTTTGTTAAAAAACAGGCAACTTGTTAGCAACTGAAAGTAGCATCTTGAATATTTAATGTATCCCCCAACGAAGCGGCCAGGTTATTGCACTCGTTTCACGAGCATGCGTGATAGTCATTTCATTATAGGATGGGAAGGATACGACGGTCAACCCCTCTTCAACATATACACGTTAGTCTTTGACATGGACATATCGAAATCTTCAGGTTACAGAGGTATAAGGCTTATGTCATACATGTTCCACTTATAGTGTCCGTTAAATATCCAATATGTTTTTACGTTAGGATTGTATTACAAATATTATATATTTGTTACATATGTACACATATGTATATTGCATTTTTATCATTTTTTGGAAAAAATTTTACAATCTATATACAAATTTGTAATTATTATTCAAGTTAAAAAAAATCTTGTTTAAAGATTTCATATGGGCAATTGGATTAAACCGTCTGGGTTTAGACTTCGTCGGTTTATGGCCTAAAACTGATAGAGTCGCTAAAAGAAGACTTGGTTCTGACATTCGTGCGGGTTTCGCTTTCATTATGATAGCTTTTGTCTCTAGTATTCCTCTTGTACATGCGCTTTTGCGAGTTTGGGGCAACATGGCGCTAATGATAGACAATTTACGTGTTACATTACCCATACTGACGGTTTTAATAGAACTTGTTATCATGCGGTGGAAACAAACAGGTATATCTAAAATTATTTGATGTAAAGCGTTCACATTAACATTTTATATCTTTGTAAAATTTTTTTTATAATGTTTAACTTATTACTACAGCCACACATCAGATTATGATATTAAAAGATTTGTACATGATTTACTATCACAATTTATTTTGATGTATTGTATTGTACTGTGAGAAATTATATATGTGAACGATAAATTTTTTTTATATGTGTTATCATATAGTTACTAATCTAAATTAATATCTTTTTCATGTTATCAATATCACGTTTTTATGTTTTTATTATAACAATTTCAGCATTCATTTTGCTCATGTTTTTCTGTATTTTGATCGTTCATTCAAGCATTTTACAAATTTTACGGAATTTTTTTTATTTTATTATTTTTAGGACACTGATAAGAGTTTGCAATTTGTGAGTTGACGTTTCTCGCTCGAGTCGTAAAGATCTTTTTAATTTTATTAAGAATTTATATTAAGGGTCAATGTCTTGTTTGAATTTGTGATATTTACATTAATTAATCCTTCAACTTTAAAGGCCGTTTAAAGTGCAACATACATGTCCAAATAAGTAAAATTTTGTAATAAATAAATACAAGAAATAAATTACATGTACAACATTTTTACATTACTTTGTAAATTTAATAATAACTATTAATTTAAAACCTTTGCCTTGTAACAATGTTGCTTATTTTTTTCTATATTTTCAAGTCATATCATCCATCGTAAAGATGATGGCGGAAGACTGGACAGCGTTAAAATTAACCGCGGAGAGGGACGTGATGATAAAACAAACACGAATTGCACGGTTAATCGTAATCTTCGGATACGTTACAATGGGAGCAGCATTTGTCATCCTAATTTTTTTTCCCTGTTTTGGCATACATATTAGATATTCAACGAATCTCACGGATCGCAACAAACCGCTACCGCTGCAGACATATTATTTCTACGACACAGATCCGAGCCCGCAATATGAGTTGACGATTCTCTCTCAAGCCATAGCGATGTTTCTGACAGCAATAATTTACGTTGCGGTAAATGCATTCTTGGGATTTGTGATTCTTCATATCTGCGGTCAATTGGAAAATTTCAAGTGTCAAATAGTTAATTTGGCCTCGTGCAAAGACTTCAACAGAGCTCTGAGTAGCAGCATAATGATTCATTTACGTCTTATCAGGTAGGTTTGATTTAAACAATTTAATGAAAGTTCATTAGAATCTCTGAGAAAATTTAAGTCTTATAGAAAGATTTTTTAACTTTAAATATTATCAAAGAAAGGTTTTTTTTATTCGAATTATTTAAATATTATTTTAACAATTTGGGTATACTGATACTTTTAAGCGTATATGTATGTGACCACAAATTTCTTTATTTATTTATTTTTTTTATTTTATTTAATTGGATTCAATGGGTCCTCGTTTTGCAAAAATTATACTTTTGAGGTTCCTTGTTAGTGAAAATTCTTGTTGATTTTTAATAAAATAGAAGATTCGAGGACATTTAATGTCTGTATTATTAATAGGAAATGCCGAAACACAAACTTGGTAAATATAATGCAACATTCAATAAAAAATTTATATGTCATAATTATTTTGTACAATTTGAGATTATAATATCAAAATCAAATTTTAATATATTTTCTTAAATACGTTTATGTAGATACGCCGATAATATTGAAAATACATTTACATTCATATTGTTTTTAACGGTGCTCTTGTTTGGTATCGTATTTTGTCTGTGCGGATATATATTGCTTACCGTAAGTTTTAGTAAGACATATATGTATTTAGTTGGTGTACATATGGCTACTTAAATTATTCATCTGTTTCGATTAATTAACGAGATATATTATTATTTAGGTAATTAATGATGAAAAGTTAAGTTCTGAAAATTTTTCACAATTAAGTTACATGTTCATTGTTGTCTTCAGTCTACTTATGCAAACGTTTTTCTACTGTTTTGGAGGAGATTTAATAACAGAACAAGTAAGTCACATATTCACACATATATATACAATATAATTAGAACTATATAATTTACAGCCAATCAAGTTTATGCATCATAGTAACTTTGTAATTTATATAATCATATAACATATTCCTGCAAAAATAAATATTGTTTATATGTATATAGTTGTGTTTGCCATTTTTCATTGACCAATTTTGATGTCGCTAAATAACTAATAATTCTTATTCTTTTATATTTTATATAATATATTTGTTTATATTAAATAAATATATATTTTATAGAATCACATAGACATGTGTATGATAATAAACATTTATATATTAATAAACACATATTTTATAATACCATTCCTATAAATGTTACTTAAGGTTAATTCATAAATATGAATAAAAGTTTTATCTTTATTTCTAGATTTTTTTTAAATAAAAATTATAATTACAGAAAGCTAAAATAAGAATTTTAAGTTTATTAACATTCATGAAAGCAAATCACACATAAATATAGATATTTAAATATTATTATTTAAATTATTATAATTACAGATATACACATACACATATAATTAATTAATATTTTTGTATATATGTATACATATATATAAATATAATATATTATATATAGATATATATATATGTATGTATTTTTATTAAGTGCGACGCTGTATACCGAACTATTTGCGATCTTGAATGGTATACATGGGAGCCACGCAAGGCAAGAAATCTTATCCTACTAATGTTAGTAGCTAAGGAACCCTTTCGCATTACTGCAGGGAAAGTTCTTCCGCTAACGATGACCACGTTTTGCAGCGTAAGATTATTAATAATCTGCTTCTACATAGTTTAAATATGTCTTTTCGAGTAATCTATCTAATAAAATTTAATTATTAATCGCACATATCCTTTAAATCTAAGGGAAAGAGATGGAGAGGAATATATATATATATATATATATATAGAGAGAGAGAGAGAGAGAGAGAGAGAGAGAGATTTTTCTGCTAAAGTTTTTAAATAACTATTTTTAAATAAATATTTAATCAGAATAATTTTTGTTGTTATAATTTTTATCTTGGTATTACACTTTAATGCTATGAGAGATCTTTCCTCTATTTAATGTAGTGTAAATGTAGAAAAATTATTTGTAACAAATATAAATGAAAGAACGCATGTTGTTATTATCATATAATTTTGTTAAAAAGTTATAATTTTATTCACACATGTAAAATTTCTCTTCTTGAATAATGAATTGTATATTGTATTATTTTTTTCAGCTATTAAAAACAACGGCTGGCTATATATCTGTTCTGCTAACAGTGCGGAGTTAAAAAAAATCATATTATAATGTATTATTATTATGTTATTAGAGAAAATAGAAATTAAATTAATATTATTGTAGAAGTAAAATTTTATACCTCGATAATATTTGTTGTAAAGTGTATTATTGTGTGACTGTGTAACACTAAATAGTGTCCAAAATGCTTCGATAAGAACTTAAGATTCATGTTTTGCCTTTTTCTCAATCCAGAAAGCGGATCTTATATTGTTTAATTTCTTTTCTTTATTGTTATGCGTTTTTTGTGGTTTTATTTAGAGAAACAGATTACAGATTTTTGTTTTGTATCTTAACGAATATTGTAAGATGAATTTGGTTGCGAGGAGCAATTAAAATCTTACCAGCGCCAATACTCGCAAAACAGGCACAATTTTTGAGCTGCAGAAACCAGACAGGTCGTATCATTTTGTACTCGATGACAATGTGTCGTAACATTTTTCAAATTGCCGCTATAAAATTGCGACTATACATTATTTTTTGCAGATTTTGCCAAGCAAAAGACAGATGAGGAAGAGAAAATAAGGCTCTGAATGAAAAAACTCGCGTGAAGAAATTCCAATATTTATGTGCACTAGCGGATCCTGGCGTCGATAATGGGAGGGGTTTTGCAAAATTATTTTATTTAATATTTTTGATTTCATGATTAGCTTTTATTCCAGGATCAACGACGTCGATAACTCTTTAATGTTTGTTTTTCTTTATTTATATTTTTTAAACAAATTTAGCAAAACTGTTTCTTTTAATTTGCAAGGGGAGGTTTAACCCCCCCACCCCCCAGGATCCGCCAGTGTATATATATATATATATACAATATATATATATATATATATATTATATAGATATAAAGAATTTCGCCTAATTATTTTCGTGCAACGATTATCTCATCATTTCGTCGTATGTCTGCCTTAATCTAAACTTAACTCCTTGAATGCGTAATGAGTATAATTTCCAGTGTATCTTATACTTTTATATATATATATATGTATATTATATAGATGTAAAGAATTTCGCCTAATTATTTTCATGCAACGAAATTATCTCATTATTTTGTCGTATGTCTGACTTAATCTACACTTAATTTCTTGAATGCGTAATGAGTATAATTTACAGTGTATCTTATACTTTTATATATATATATATATATATATATATATATATAATATATATATAAAATATATATAAATATAATATATATATATATATAAAAGTATAAGATACACTGTAAATTATACTCATTACGCATTCAAGGAGTTAAGTTTAGATTAAGGCAGACATACGACGAAATAATGATAATTTTGTTGCACGAAAATAATTAGGCGAAATTTTTTATATCTATATAATATATACAATATGTATGTATAAGATACACTGTAAATTATACTCATTATGCATTCAAGGAATTAAGTATAGATTATGTCAGACATAGAACGAAATAATGAGATAATTTTGTTGTACGAAAATAATTAGGCGAAATACTTTGTATCTATATAATATATATTATATAGATATAAAGGATTTCATCTAATTATTTTCGTGCAATGAAATTATCTCATCATTTCGTCGTATGTCTGACTTAATCTATGCTTAACTCCTTGAATGCGTACTGAGTATAATTTACAGTGTATCTTTTACTTATATATATACACTAGCGGATCCTGACGTCGATAGCTCTTTAATGTTTGTTTTTCTTTATTTATATTTTTTGTATACCTCATAATCAATTATATTTATATGTACTTCAAGACAATTATAAGATTTATAGTTCGCTTTTGATTTGATATTTATATACATATATATGTATCATATAAATTGATATGTCTTTAAATTATATTTTTTGTTTGAAGATTACAAACATTATAGTGTTATAAGAATAGTCCGATGAAGATTATAGATTTGGATATCGTTTTCCTCGTACAGAGAAACAAGAAACTTTTAATTTAAAATTTTTTTACGTCCACTCCACTGTACTTATTACATCAATAAATATATTCTTGCACCAAACATATGAAATGTGAAGTAATATTCTATACTTTCTATATTGTAATTTCTTTTCTTTCTTTTCTAATGCAACTTTTTGCTGTACAGAAAATTTTTTCCACTACATAACATGCAATTACATGCCACAGTATCTTCAAATTAAATGCACGTTCCTGGAACGTCAAAAAATAAAAAAAACTTTTATACAAGTTCGACGATAAATAAAATATACTTCCCGCCTTCTTAAAAACAGATGTTTGTAACTATTCTTATGGCCATAGAGTTTTGTTACGAAACAGGTAACTTGTTAGCAACTGAAAATAGCATCTTGAATATTTAATGTATCTCCCGACGAAGCGGCCAGGTTATTGCACGCGTTTCACGAGCATGCGTGATAGTCATCTCATTATAAGATAGGAAGAATACGACGGTCACCACCTCTTTAATATACACGTTAACCTTCGACATGGACACATCGGAATCTTCAGGTTACAGAGGTACTAAGCCTATGTCATACATTTTCCACTTATAGTACGTTAAATTTTCAATACGTTTTTACGTTATGATTGTATTACAAATATATTTGTTACATATACATATGTACATATACGTAATTTTGCATTTTCATAATTTTTTTGAAAAAAATTTGACTATGTTTACATTTGTAATTATTATTCAAATTTAAAAAAAATTAAAAGAAAAAATTTTGCTTAAAGATTTCGAATGGGCAATTGAACTAAACCGTCTGAGTTTAGAAGTGGTCGGCTTATGGCCTAAAACTGATAGAATTATAAAAAGAAGACTCGGTCCTGACATTCGTGTGGGTTTCGCTTTTATTATGATAACATTTGTCTCTGGTATTCCTCTTTTACATGCGCTTATGCGAGTTTGGGGCGACATGCCGCTAATGATAGACAATTTACGTATTACATTACCTATGTTGATAGTTTTATTAGAACTTGTTATCATGCGATGGAAACAAACAGGTATGTCTAGAACTATTTGATCTAAAGCTTTCACAATTTACATCTTCGTAAACTCCTTTTTATAGTACTTGATTTTACTACAGCCGCTCATCAAATTATGATAACAAAGGAATTATACATGATTTATTATCTCATTGTATTGTATTATCGGAATAAATTATAATTCATGTACGATAACTTTCTATTCGATGTATATGTTAACAAATAGCTGCTAATATAATTTGATATCTTTAGCGAAATCATGTTTTTTTTTCTATTTCCAAGTTCTCTCATCCATAGTAAACATGATAGCGGAGGATTGGTTAGCGCTGAAGTTAAGCGCTGCGAGAGACGTCATGATAAAGCGCGCTCGAATCGCTCGACTAATTATAATTTGTGGAATCGTTATATTTGTCTCGATATTCATTTTAGTCATCGTTTTTCCTTATTTCAATCTACCAATCAGACATTTAACGAATCTCACAGATCGAAAGAAACCATTACCACTGCAAACTTATTATGTCTACGACACTGATAAGAGTTTACAATTTGAATTGACATTTTTCGCTCAAGCCTTAGCGGTCTTTATAACAATAGTAATTCACCTTGGGGTGAATACATTCTTGGGATTCCTGATTTTTCATATCTGCGGACAATTGGAGAACTTCAAGCATCAAATACTTAATTTGGTCTCGTGCAAAGACTTTAACAGAGCTCTGAGTAGCAGCATAGTGACCCATTTACGTCTTATGAGGTGAAATTTGATTCTAACAATAAAATAAAATTTCAGCAGAATCTCTCAGAACAATGATTTTTAATTTTCAACAATTAAATCTACCTTAGATATAATCTCTCTGATGTTATAATTTTGTTATTAACTTGTACATGTGTAATAATTTAATGTATATGTGATTATATGTTTATAGAGTTTGTTTAACCATTCTTTTTTTTTTTTTTTTATTTAATTTGGAGTCTAATATTCTTTCGTTTAAATTGCATTTATGAATCTTTTTTTGTTGAAATTCAGTTTATTTTTTATTTTTAATAAACTTCAAGACTATGTCGGGATTATTATTAGGAAATACCAAAATAAAGAAGTAAATAATGCAGTATTGAATAAAAAGTTATTTTATATGTAATTATTACTATATACAATTTAAAAATTTAAATATAATATCTTTTTATATATAAATACGTTTATGTAGATATGCCAGCAATACCGAAAATACATTTACATTAATATTGTTTGTATTGGTACTCCAGTTTGGTATCGTATTTTGTTTATGCGGATTTTTATTCCTTACTGTAAGTTGTATTTTATACAGTAAGTTGTAATATTTTGTTGTCGTACATGTGACGTGAATGTTTATTTAATTTATATCAATTTGTTCTTATTAATTTAGTTCTTATTTTTTAGGTGATTGCGGACGAAAATGTAAACAGTTCAAATATGACACAAATAAGTTACATGGTAATTATGGTCTTGTGTCTAATTATGCAAATGTTTTTGTACTGTTTTGGCGGAGATTTAATAACAGAACAAGTAAGTCACATATTTATGTATACTTAGCATAACTAGTACTGTACATTATATAACCAATCAATTAGAAACAGACTTATTATAATTCAATTAAAATTGTATAAGTTTTTACTTTGTTTCCAAGTTCTTTTAATAAAAATAAAAATATTAAGAAATTTAAAAAAATAAAAATAAAAATTTATTTTTCACTAACATTTAATTCACATTAAATGGATATTTAAATATTATTATAATTACAGATACATACATAATTAATTAATATTATTGCACATATATATATGTATTTTTATTAAGTGCGACGCAGTATATCGTACTATATGCGATCTTGAGTGGTATACATGGGAACCGCGCAAGGCGAAAAACCTTATTCTACTAATGTTACTAGCCAAGGAACCCTTTCGCATTACTGCGGGAAAAGTTCTTCCACTAACGATGACTACTTTCTGCAGCGTAAGATTACTATTAATAATTCGTTTCTCTGGTTTAGCTGTGCTTTATCTATATCAACATTTAATTATTAATTATATTTATTTTTTCAATCTACGAAAAAGAGGTAGAGAGAGAAAGAAATGTAATGTGATAATGTTCTTTTCTCTATATTTAATTTGGATAATTTTTAAGAGTTATAGTTTTTATCTTATGTTAGCATTAAACTTTTACGCTAAGAGAGAGTATTTTCCTCCTATTTATATAAATATAAAAAATTATTGTAACGGATATAAATGAAAAAAACACATAGTTTATATCATTATATATTTTCTTAAAAATTATCTTCTCTTTCGTAAATCTTTGTGTTCTTGAATAAAGATGTATATTATTTTCAGCTATTAAAAACATTGGCTGGCTTTGTATCTTTTCTACTAGCAATGCAGAATTAAAAATGATAATGTAGCATTGTTATTGTTAATTGTTAAAAAAGTAAAAATTAAATTAATATTATTGTGTAGAGTTAAAGTTTTTACATTTCAATGCGTGATATTTATTGTAAAATATATTGTCAAGTATATACATAAATAAGGTAGTGTTCAAGGCAGAAATACTCCAATAAGAACTGGGAGATTTGTGTGTTATTGCCTTTTTATCGAACCGAAGAAAGTTTATTGTTTAAACATTTTTTTTTTTTTACACTGTTTCATCGCGCACAGGTGTAAAGGTGTGAAATCAATTCCGCCGAAATATGCTTATTAACACCCCGCTGTCTGTGATGCATGTTTTGCGGATGTAAAAGTCGAAAAAATTCTTGATTTTCTGTGATGCAAATGCTTCAAGCTAATACATACACACACACACACACAATATACAAATATATATAATATATATTCTGTATATATATAATATATATAATAAAATATAATTATTAATAATATTTATAATTTAAATAGAAAGTGAATGCACTGATATAATATTTGACTTTCTGACAGATATTAAAATATAAAGTTTCTTTTCAAAATGTATTAACATTGTTACTTTTTAATTTTATATTAAATCTGTTATGATTAAGGAAGTTGTCCAATTATAAAACTATAGAAAATTTATATATTTTGATTACAAATGTATGGAATCGTGTAGGGTGTCAATATTATTTTTATATAATAAAAATTTATTTTATATTTACATAAGAAAATCTTTAAACAAATATATATTTATTTTCAGCTATATAAGAATATTCACTGGTTATATACTGTTTTTGTTGCCTATACAGAAATAAAAAAATTAATCTGTGATATTACATATCAATATTACGTTAATTTCAATAAATAAAAATATATGAAAAATAAATATATTACCCTTTAAAATTACAAATAAAAGAAATATAACAAATACTAATAAAAGAATAATTACATTTGTTATAGAAAAAATAAAATTTTACAATATTTACCTCGTTTGCTAATTTTCTGTGTCTAATCTATAAATTGTGTCATATTCTTGTTTAAAGACTACAATCATTATTGTTATAAGAAGTCCGATAAAAACTATAGACTTGAATTTTTCTCGTACAGCGAAAGAAGAAACTCTTAATCTCAAATTTTCTATGTTTACCGCACTTAATGTTACATCAATAATTTTAATCTTGTAAAAAATATGTAAAGCAAATGTGGCATTTCATACTTTTTTTATTACAGTCTTTTCTTACTTTTCTGCTGTAGCTTTTCGTAATACAGAAATTGTTCCACTATATAACATGCAATTACATGCCATCATATCTTCAAATTTAATACACGTACATAGAACATTAAGTATGAAAAAAACTTTTAATAAAGTTTCACGATATAAAATAGCAATACAAAATATATTTCCTGCCTTGTCAAAAACAGATGTCCGTACCTATTCTTATGCCCATAAAGTTTTGTTACAAAACAGGGAACTTGTTAGCAACTGAAAGTAGCATCTTTAATATTTAATGCAGCCTTGTCGGAGGGGCAGCAAGGTTATTGCACTCGTTTCACGAACATGCGTGATAGTCGTCTTATTAATATACGATGGAAAGAATACGACAGTCAACACCTCTTCGGCATATACGTGTTAGCCTTCAACATGGACATATCGGAATCTTCAGGTTACAGAAGTACGAAGCCTATGCCATACATTTTCCACTTATAGTATACGTTAAATTTTTATTATATTTTAAAATTATTATTGTATTACAAATTTATATATTACATATACACATACATGCATTGCATTTTCATCACTTTTTGTCAAAATTTTATGATTTTTATATAAATTTGTATAATTACTATTCAAACTTCTTTAATAAATGTTTTGCTTAAAGATTTTGTATGGGCTACTCAATTAAACCGTCTAAGTTTAGAATTGGTCGGTTTATGGCCTAAAACTAATGGAATCGGTAAAAGAAGCCTCAGTTCTGACATTCGTGTGGGTTTCTCTTTCATTTTAATAGCATTTGCTTCTGGTATTCCCATTTTACATGCGCTCATGCGAGTTTGGGGCGACATGGCACTAATGATAGAGAATTTACGAATTACATTACCTGCGCTGATGATTTTATTAAAACTTGTTATCATGCGATGGAAGCAATCAGGTATGTTTCTATTTCGATTTAGAATATTCATAGAGTTAATTTTTTGTCAAACGTTATTGCAGCATTTAATTTATTACTACTATTATATTGGGAATAATATTATTATCAATATTAATTATATTATATAATATTATATTATTATTATATTATATTATTATTATTATTATTATATATTATTATATATTATTATATTATAATATATTGTTAATATTAATATTTAATATTATATTATTTAATATATAATATTAAATAATTTGATATTTGAGGCTTTCGCGGTGTACATGAACATTAGCATTAATTTTCGGGTTTGAACCGCGTAGATATTTTATTTGATTCCGACGTTTCGTGAACATTTCAGTTCGCTGATACTATATCAGATTGTTCCTTCCTGAAGTCCCACCCAAAAATCAATGCTAATATTAAATAATATAACATCAAAAAAATTGAAAATTATATTATTTATATAATTATTATATATTATTTATATGTATGTTGCAGTAATAAATTATAAGTAATATAATTCATTATCGCAACATACATATATTTAGAATTAAATTAATTTTAATTATAGAATTAAATTAATTTCAATCGTTCTGATGACATAAGAATTATAATTTATATTAATGACTTTTTTATCGTGCTTTTCAATTTAAATTTATTATTTTATTTGTTGACTGCGTTCGAATTTACTTAGGTTATTTATGTTTCTATTTTTTATGGTCTTATTAAGCTGAAGATGACCCAACAAATGGAACTGAAACTTGTGCGTTTATATTCTATACATATATACATATATACATATAGGTATATATATATGTGTGTGTGTGTGTGTGTGTGTGTATATGTATTCTAGTTTAACTTAATTTATAATAAATGTATTGCGCCCTACAAACTTTGATAGCTGTTATTGTCTTCTTTTTTAACTCTTTAATTAATTAAAAAATTTTTAATATCTAATTTTTTCTATTTTAGTCTCTTTTTAATTTACATAAAAATAAATTAAATTGTTTAATTATTTTACATGCTACTGATATCACTTCTTTTACATTTTCAAGTTCTCTCATCAGTCATAAATATGGTTAAAGAAGATTGGATGACGTTGAATGTAGACGAAGAAAGGGATGCAATAATAAAGCGAATGCGAACCATTCGAATTATTATAACTTGTACATATGTTTTGACGATAGTTGTGTTTATTGGGATAATCAGTTTTCCTCTTTTCGGTCTGTCGTACAGACGTCTGACAAATCTGACGGATAGAAACAAACCATTACTTCTGCAGTCATATTATCTCTACGACACGGATAAAAGTCCTCAGTTCGAGTTAACATATCTTACTCAAGTCATAACACTGTTTCAAATGTCGGTAATTTACATAGCTGTAAATACTTTTTTTGGATTCGTGATCTATCATGTCTGCGGTCAATTAGAGAACTTCAGATGCCATTTAGAAAATTTGGTCGCGAGCAAAGGGTTTAATAAAGCTCTGATAAACTATGTAATGACTCATTTACGACTTATCAGGTGTGGATTTTGATTGTGACATGACAAAATTTCACAAGTTTAACGAAATTTTTAGATAAATTGATCTTAGTACAATATTTTAATTTTCATAGGTGTAACTTCCTTCTCGTGTAATTTGATCGTATAATGTATCCGATGATAATATATATATATATATATATGCATATATATATATATATATATATATATATATATATAATCTTAAGCTAATATTTTTATATATTATGTACTAAGTGTATTATATTTTTATTGATGTTAATATAATGGCTTTCTGTATGTGTTGTATATGAAGGTATGTCGATAAAATCGAAGATGTATTCACATTAATATTATTCGCATCGATAATACATTTTGCCATTGTATTTTGTCTAAGCGGATTTATGTTTCTTGCTGTAAGTAACATAAATTATATTAAAAATGTCAAATATACTTTAAGTTTAATTTTTAAATATATTTAGTTTGTATTGTGTAGCAGTATGCATTGTGTGCATTTTTGTATAATATTATTAATTATTTCTTTTATCCGTTTTTATTAATTAGTGAGATATTCTTATCTAGATTGTTAATAACGAGAAGATAAGTGCTTCGAGTTGCTCACGATTATTCTACACGATAGGTGCTATCATTATTTATTTTCTGCAAATGTTTTTCTATTGCTATGCTGGAGAACTATTAACAGAACAAGTAAGTTACAACTTTATGTACATATATTATAAATATGATATTTATTATTTGTAGTCTATCAAAGTTTTATTATTAATTTTCGCATTCAATATTAAACTTGTTTTATTTTCTAAAAATTATGTTAGAAGCACATTAAATAGATATTTTGTGTTTAAAATTATTCAGATGTGATGATATAATCATTGCTCGATGTTAATGCGGATACCTATTTACTTGCCAAAATGTCAGAAATAAATCAAAGATTATGTTATTACCACATTTTGCTATTAAATTTATCAGATTTGTATTTATACACGTGTTTATTTTGTGCACTATCAAAAATCTACAAATGAAAAGTAAATCAAACAACAATTAGTTTCAAAATCTGTATTTGAATAAAAAAAAATCGTAAGAAAATTTTTAAAATAGCATTTTGTAGGCAAAATATAGTTTATGAAACATGAGTAGAATTTTTCGAGAAAAAATTTTTTATCGAGCTGCAGAGTGTCAAAGATACGCAATTTTAAAGAGAAAAACAATGTGTTTGTTTTTAGCACTAGAATAAAAAAGTTTAAAAAATTTGAAAAAACCACCGATAGCGCATTAAAGTTAAAACTGCAAGCTTTAAAATGCTTTTTTAATTTCTTATCTACGATGATTTTTCGCCGAGTTTTCCAGCAGTTTGAAAGTACCATAATTTTGAGGGTATGAAAAGTGATTATTTTAATTTTTTATTTTAGTAATGTATGTACGTTTTTTTATTAAGTGTGAGGCAATTTACCATACTATATATAATCTTGAGTGGTACAAATGGGAGGCAAAACAAGCGAGAAATCTTATTATATTAATGATACGACTCCACGAACCTCTTCGCATCACTGTAGGCAAAATTGTTCCACTAACAATGACCACTTTTTGCAGCGTAAGTTTATTAATAATTAAATTAGATTATTAATATAATTATATTTTATCTTTCTTCTCCCCCCCTCTCTCTCTCTCTCTTATAATTATTAATTATTAATTTATTATTTAAATGAGGGAAAGAGAAGATACTATAAAATATTATTTTCTGATTTTTTGACAAATATTTAAATAGAAAACTTGCTTTCAAAATTAACATTGTAATTTTTAATTCTATATTAAATTGTGATAAAAAAAGAGAGTACTATTTAATTATGAAACATTAGGAAATTTAGATATTTAAAATGTGATTACAAATATAATATAAAACAATGTAGTTAATATTTTTTTTTTTAAATTGTATATTATAAATTTGTAAAAAATGTTTTAACAATAAATATATATTCTTTTCAGATAATGAAAACATCAATTGGTTATATATCGTTTTTATTGACAGTACAAGATAAAAAAAATTAAACTAGTATTACATACATTTTTTTATATTATAGTAATTAAAAAAAAAGAATTATAGAGGAAGAAATAAATTTCTTTTAAAAATTATTAATAAAATTAAAATTAATGATTATATTTGTTGCGAAGAATATAAAATTTCACATTATTCTCATCACACAATATCTCATTTAAAATTATCTGTTTGTTATGTAAATTATTCTTGTTTGATAATTACATTTATCATTGTTATAAGAATAGCCTGATCAAGACTATAAATTTGAATATCGCGTTTTTCCCGTAGAGAAAGAACAAACTCTTAATATAAATTTTGTGCGTTCACTCTGCACTTAATGTTACATCAATAAATGTCTTGCAATAAACTTTTGAAAAAAATTGTAAAGCGACCCTATACCTTTTATTCTATACCTATTCTTCTATCTATTGTACTTTTTTCTCTTTTTCTTTTTTTGCTGTAGTGTTTTTCGATGTACAGAAAATTTATTCCACGTAACATGCAATTATATGCCACTATATCTTCGAATTAAACTTATCTACGTGAAACGTTACAAAGTAAAAAATAACTTTTAATACAAAGTCGACGATATATAGCACAATATATTTTCCGCATTATCCAAAACGGATGTCCGTATCTATTCTTATGTCCATAAAGTTTTGTTACAAAACAGGGAACTTGTTAGCAACTGAAAGTAGCATCTTTAATATTTAATGCAGTCTTCGTAGGGGCAACGAGGTTATTGCACTCGTTTCACGAACATGCGTGATAGTCATCTTAATATATGATGGAAAGATTACGACAGTCAACACCTCTTCGGCATATACGTGTTAGCCTTCGACATGGACATATCGGAATCTTCAGGTTACAGAGGTACGAAGCCTATACATTTTTCATTTATAGTATACGTTAAATTTTCATTATACTTTAAAATTATTATTGTATTATAAATTTATATGTTACATATTCACATACATTTATTGCATTTTCAATATTTTTTCTTAAAATTTTACGATTTTATATGAAATATATAGCGGGGTAATTAAGAGCCTGGCACGCACGGGAGACGGAGCGCAATTATAAAGATGTATATATGTGAAGAACTAAATTGATTTAGAGAATTCTTTTTGTCCTTTATTAGAATGAACGTTTCGGCCCGCAAAACACACCTACGTGAAAAGTTAGAAAGTAAAAAAAACTTTTAATACAAAGTCGACGATATACAGCGACACAATATACTTTCTGTCTTCTCAAAAACAGATGTTTATAACTCCTCTTATGTCCATAAAGTTTTGTTATGAAACTGGCAACTTGTTAATAACTGAAAGTAGCATCTTCTATTCTAATATTTAATGCATCCTTCGAAGAGACAGCCAGGTTATTGCACTCGTTTCGCGAGCATGCGTGATAGTTATCTCATTATAGGAAGAATACGACAGTCAAACACTTCTTATTGTTAGACACATCCATGTTAGTCTTCGATATGGACATGTCGGAATCTTTAGGTTACAGAGGTACTGATAA
The DNA here is from genome assembly GCF_030444845.1 of Prenolepis imparis. Taxonomy (NCBI): domain Eukaryota; kingdom Metazoa; phylum Arthropoda; class Insecta; order Hymenoptera; family Formicidae; genus Prenolepis; species Prenolepis imparis. The sequence continues at coordinate 1,025,084 of NW_028141169.1, read as the reverse complement.
TACACTTTTTCCACTTATAGTATATTCTATATCTCTAAACTTTTTCAAGTTAATTAATATAGTGTTGCATTTAGTTGTTATTGCATTTGTATTACTTTTCATCGAAATTTTACAATCTACATATGCATGTGTAATTATTTTACTTGTGTTCCTTATATATTTTATTTTAAAAAATCTACCTAGATTTTGTGTGGGCAATTAAACTGAATCGTTTGAGTTTAAATTTGATCGGCTTATGGCCTAAGCCTGATGACAGAGTTGCTATGAAAGGATTCGGGCCTGACATACGCATGGGTTTTACTTTCTTTATGATAGCATTTATCTCCGGTATTCCGCTTGTACATGCGCTGAAGCGAGTTTGGGGTGACGTGGTGCTGGTGGTTGACAATCTACGAATTACATTGCCTCTAACAGTAATTTTGTTGAAGATTGTTATTTTACGATGGAAACAGAGAGGTATACTCAAAACTATTTGAAGTAAAACGTTCACATTTAATTAAATTTTTTCTTTTTTTTTTTTTGTAAAGTTTTTTTATAGCGCTTGACTTTTTACTACAATCACAATTCAGATTATTATATCAGAAAAATTGTAATAATAATTGTAAAACTAAACATATAATTTAAACACAATGTATTGTATTGCTGGAATAAATTAAGATATGTGTACGATGATTTTCTTTTCGATATGTATGTTAACAAGTAGCTACAATTGTGATTTGATATATTTTTTACGTTACCGATATCGCGTTTCTTTTATATTTCCAAGTTCTCTCATCCATCATAAACATGATAGCGGAGGATTGGTTAGCGCTGAAGCCAAGAGCAGAGAGAGACGTAATGATAAAGCGAGCTCGGACCGCTCGACTAATTATAATTTATGGATTCGTTCTAACATTATCGGCATTTTTTTTGCTCAACATTCTTCCTTATTTTGATATACCGATCAGACATATAACGAATCTCACGGATCGAAACAAACCACTACCGCTGCAAACTTATTATTTTTACGACACAGACCGGAGCCCGCAATTTGAGTTGACGTTTTTCATTCAAGCCGTAACGATTATTCTATCAACTATAATTTACACGTCAGTAAATGCATTTTTGGGGTTTGTGATCCTTCATATTTGCGGCCAATTGGAGAATTTCAAGCATCGAATAGTCAATTTGATCTCGTGCAAAGATTTCAACCGAGCTCTGAGTAACAGCATAGTGACTCATTTACGTCTTATTAGGTGGGTTTTGATTGTATACAATACAATGAAATTTTGTGCAGGATTTCTGTCCTGAAGAATGTCCTGGAAGAGGATTTTTTAATATTTAAATAGTAAATCTATCCAAATCTTTTAGACATAATCTCTCTGATATAAATTTGTTATCAACTTGTATATTGATATTTTTAATGTATACATATATGATTATGTGTCACAGATTTTATTTGTTCTTTCTTTTTTTTTATTCAATTTGAATTGGATCTCCTTTTATTCAAATTGCAATTTTGAGATTTTTTGTTCATCAAATTTCTGATTTTTATTTTTAATAAACTACAAAATTCGAAGACTATTTATTTATGTCTGCATTATTATTAGAAAATGTCGAAATATAAATTTGATAAATAATTTATTCAGAGTATCAAATAAAAAAGTATTTCATATATAATTATTATTATATATAATTTAAAAATTTCAATATAATATCTTTTTGTGTAAATACGTTTATATAGATTCGCCAATAATACCGAAACCACATTTACAATAATAATGTTTGTATTGGTACTCCAGTTTTGTCTCTTATTTTGTCTATACGGATTTATATTGCTTACTGTAAGTCCTAATAATACATACATTATTTTATGTACATATGACATGACTGTCTATTTAAATCACGATCTTATAAGACCGTGATTTAAATTATGTTGATCTGTTTTTCTGAATTAATATATATTATATTTATATAGGCAATTACTGACAAAGATATAAATACTACAAACTTCTCACAATTAGGTTATACGATAATTGCTGTCATCTGTCTGCTTTTGCAAACATTTATCTATTGCTTTGGCGGAGATTTAATATCCGAACAAGTAAGTCATATATTCAATTATACAGCATAATTAGTATATAGTATAGAAAGCTTTTTCTAAATTTTTTTAAATAATAAAAATAGGATTATTAAAATTCAAAATAATTAAAATAAAGTATATTTAATTTTTACAATATATATGTATATGTTTATGTATTTTTATTAAGTGCAACGCAGTATATCATACTATTTGCAATCTTGAGTGGTACATATTGGAGCCGCGACAAGCGAGAAACCTTATTCTTCTAATGTTATTAACCAAGGAACCTTTTCGCATCACTGCGGGAAAAATTTTTCCGCTAACAATGACAACTTTTTGCAGCGTAAGATTATTAATATAGTTTACTTATAATTTAGCCATCCCTTTTTTCGAATTTAATAAAATTAAATTAATAATTATATTTATCCTTTCAATCTTAGAAAGAGAGAGAGAAAGAGAGATATAATATTGCAATTTTTTCTGTTAAGTTTTTTTAACAAATACTTAATATTTAATAAATTATTTTATTAAATATTATAATTTTTATTTTAATATTAATATTAAATTTTTACAAGTAGAGAATATTTTACCTTTATGTAAATAAAAAAATATTATAACAAATATAAATAAAGCACAAAGTTTTATGTTATCATAAATTTTCGATAAAATTATTTACTCTTTTGTAAAATCTTTGTTCTCGAATAAAGATATATATATATTATTTTCAGCTATTAAAAACATCGGCTGGCTATATATCTTTTCTACTAGCAATGCGGTAATAGAAGTCATATAATAATATATTATTCAATTGTTAAAGAAAATGAGAATATTAAATTAATATTATTGCAGAAATAAAGTTGTATATTGTTTACACTTAAAATGTATGATATTTATTATAAAATATATTATCGTGTGACATGAGATACAATGACCACGACAAAGAAAATTGTGTGTTGCTTTCTTCTCGATCCGAAGAAAGCGAATCTATTATTTAAACCTTTTTTTATGCATTTTTTTGTACGTAACTTTATTTAGAGAAATAATTATAAATTTTTGTATTGTATTCTTACCGAATCTCAATATTATGAGATGAATCCAGTTGCATGGATTCTGCAATTGGAGTTTTACCAATTTTTATAGCAGAAGTGCAACATTCGTGATGCAGGGACACCAACCAGGTGATATTATTTTATACTTAATGATGTGTCCAAACATTTTTTAAATTGCTGTTATAAAATTGCAATTTTACAGTCTTTCAGGCATATTTTATCACAAAAAAGGAGAAACACAATAAGGAGAAGAGAATGAGAAAACTTATGAGAAGAAATTCCAATATGAATATGTATGTATGTGTATCTTATTAACGCTAAACACAATTATAAGATACCTAGTCGACTTGATTCGATATTCATACAGATGTATCATATTGAAGGATATTTCTTTGCAACGAATATTCAAAATAATACACGCAACAATGTGATATCTTTTTTCTTCTTAACAACAATTTCTCTGTATTCTCGCGTGTTCGCTATATAAAAAATTTATTAAAATTGCAATTACACGCCAATGTTTCTCGTTTCGTACACGTGCATAGCATAGTATATGAAGAGGAACTTAAAAAGTTCAACGAATAATATGATACATAATATTTCTCATATTTTTCCACCTTATTAAGTATTCACGTTTTTTACGACTTGTTTTTGTGTCTGTAAAGTTTTTTTGTTACGACGACAGTGTAATCGCCTGAGGAGGAGATTTAATATTTAATGCACCCCTCGATGAGAAGCAGCAGGTTGTCGCGAGCATGCGTGACGAGCATTTTTTATTTCTCGCCATAGATTGGCGAGAGAAAACAATAAAATTGAAATACGGAATTCCGCGCATTAGTCTTCGTCATGGACGCTTCCGAATATTATTCCGGCTACAGAGGTATCCAATTTTTTTATCACGCATTATTCCGCCTTTATCTTGAGATTTATCACACTGAGATACGTCAGTATTTGATTAGATTAATAATATCATTGAATTAATAAAATAAAATTTAACTACAAAAATGTTGTTGATTCAACAGTATTTTTTTCTCAGTGCATATGAGAGTTCGTGGTATCATTATTATTATACTGCTGCATTCAAACAATAATTATTGCATAATTGAATCAGAGTTTGTACGTATGTTACACTCTTCTATAATTTTCTTTACTTTTATGCACTTAATATGTAAGACTTTCTCTTGTGTTAAAATTCTCATGTACCTTAAATTAATCTAGTTCTCGAATCATTATTTTTTAAATTATATCAAGTAAATAGATTTATGGAAAAATATATTGGAAATATCTGAAATTTGTGGATTTTAAAATCCTTGAATTTTTCTTTAGGTTTTCGATCTCTATTTTATTGTTTTTGCAATGTTGAAATTCTGTTAGATTTTGTGTGGGCAGTGGAACTAAATCGACTCGGTCTGGAACTGGTCGGTTTATGGCCGAAAACGAACGAAGCAGCTAAGGATAATTATGCGTCCGATCTTCGGCTAGGTATCACTTTCATTATTATAACGTTCGTCTCCGGTATCCCTCTCGTGTGCGCCCTTATACGAGTTCGGAACGATATGATACTCGTGATAGATAACTTGCAGGTTACGTTACCCCTGGTGCTGGTCTCGTTGAAACTTATCATTATTAGATGGAAACGAACAGGTATGTGCTTTAGCATTTCTTCTAAACGCGAAGTGTTTAATTTCAGTTTCTTGCCTTTTAAATTACATATCTATATATTATATTAAAAATCAGAAAATATATAGAAGAATTGAAAAATATCTATTTTTATAATAGCATTCAAACGTGGCGCGACCTAATTTTATATACCACACTCCATTATATTTCCAAGCTCTCTTAACCATCGTGAAGATGATGGCGGAGGACTGGATGACGCCGAAGGTAGATGCTGAGAGGAACGTGATGCTGAAACGCGCGCGAATCTCGCGGTTCATCATGATCTGCGGATACACTTTGATGTCGTTCACGTTCATAGCGATCATCGTTCTTCCTTGCTTCGATCTGCCGTTCAGACGCCTGACTAATCTGACGGATCGGGACAGGCCGTTGCCGCTGCAGACGTATTATTTTTACGACACGGATAAGAGTCCTCAGTTCGAGTTTACGTATCTCATTCAGGGTGCGACGATCTTCCTGGGGGCTGTAATTTACACGTCGGTCGACGCTTTCCTCGGACTCGCGATCCTCCACATCTGCGGTCAGCTGGAGAACTTCAGAGGTCGATTAGCCGGCTTGGCCTCGCGCAAAGATTTCGATTGCGCTCTACGCGACAGCGTGATCGCTCATCTGCGACTCATCAGGTTTCTGCAGGTTTTAATTACAATAGTATGACGTTTCACACAATAATGGAAAAATGTTCAACCAAAAAGTTGAATCTCTCGCATAAAAATATAAGTAAAATTATTTTTTATGTATAATTTTCATCCTTAAATATGAAGTCCTTTGTGAATGCTTGGTTTCAATGTTATAAATACTTATGTAGACACTGTCATTGTATACGATATTTCGCAGATTTTCTACCAATTCTTTGATTTTTCTACAATTCTTTGTTTATTATATTTAAATATATCTCGATGTTTTTGAATATATCTTCTTTAAACACGTTAACTTGTACTCTTTTGTAGATTTGCCAATAAAATCGAAGACGCATTTACCTTAATGATGCTGGGTCTAGTATTCTACTTTGCTATCGTATTTTGTCTGTATGGATTTCTGTTGCTCATTGTAAGTAACATGTTTAGTAAAACACCATTCTTTTCTTTTTTTTTTTAGAATACATAAAATTGCGTGATATATCTTGTCTGTGATTATAATACTTTTATTTATATCCTGAAAAATTTATATTAATCTGTTTTCGAATTAATAGTAAAATATATGTCGTATTTTCATTAGATGATCACCGACGAAAACGGTATCTCTGTCTCGCGACTAAGCTACATGATGAGTAGTGTCTTTAATCTACTATTGAATACCTTTCTTTGCTGCGGCGCCGGCGAACTTATAGCTGAACACGTAAGTAATATATCTATAAACGTATCGTATGATTTTAATATCAATTTAACACGTCATGTGCTATCATAATCAATCAGCGATGTTTAATTAGTTTCAATAATGTATATTTTCGAATCAATAGACCGATTTCTACGTTATGATCTCACGTTTCTTATTTTTTATCAACTTAATTGCCAAAAATATTTATATTTCATATACATACACGTTTCCATAAACATTATTATATTCGAGACTAATTGACTTTTCGATCTCGTTCGAATAAAGAAAGACGAAACGAGAATCTCATGTTATATATTCAGTTTAACAAATTAAAATTAACTAATGTTTGTGGAAGCGACAGATTGGGATATCCACGTGTCATTATGTATATAAATGTTAAGTGCGAAGCGATGTATCGTACCTTGTGCGATCTTGATTGGTACAAACTGGAGTCAAGAGAAGCAAGAAACCTAACTTTATTAATGATACGTGCCAGTGAACCCTTTCGCATCACTGCAGGAAAGATCATTCCGCTGACGATGACCACATTTTGCAGCGTAAGATTATGTTAATGATTCACACACACATTAAAATATCTTCTCGCACATTCAACTCGATCTCATTCATCTGGATACATCTAAGTATAGAGATGTATATTGTTTTTCAGATATTAAAAACATCGGCTGGCTATATATCGTTTTTATTGGCAAAACAGGGTTGAAGCAGGAATATTACTAGTATATTATCAGTATATACTTAATTCTTATATCAAAATAATGAGGAGAGAGATGTTGCTAATTAGATAATTACGAATAATAGCTAATAGTCTATCTGTTAATTATGATAAAAATAAAATATTTGTTTTACTTATTTCGTTATTTGTTGATTTTATTATTTAAATTTTATATTATCTGATGTTTCTATATGTGAGAATCTGCTTCCTTAAATTTATCTCATATCTACGTTTTTATCATTTTTCGTATAAATAAATTTATAAAAAAAAGTAAGCTAAACATATTTCATCCATCGTGTCTCGTGTTAAAAAAATACATTAGACTGTAAAATATGACATAAATCAATTAATTGCATGCAATGTGAATTCAAATTGGAAACCTTTAAAAATTTGTAATAGTAAAATAGATAAAATTATAAAATTTGTATACTGTGTCACTTCGCGTACTGTAATTATTCAGTGTATCATACCTAAAAACGTAGTTTTACGATAGAAATTCGAAGTATATAGAGAAGTATAGCTAACGCGTCGTACCTTTGCAATTTTTTTCGTCTTTCTTCTTTCATCTTTTTTCCATCGCAGTTTTTTCTGTTCTCGTACTCCTCCTACAGGGATCCATTAACAATTCAACTATGCCAGTATCTCTTGTTACGAAGTAAAGTATATGTACTGCCAGAGAAACTGGAAAAAACTTGCGTAACAAGTTCAACGAGCTTGCTATGTATAGAGAGGCGTAACATACCTCCCTTCTTGTTAGTGCACATTGATGCCTCTTATGTTCATAAAGTTGTCTTTTTTTACGAGACGTAGAACTGTCATCACACACAACTGGGGACAGCACATCTGTAATATTTAATGTATCGAGGAAACAGCCTGGTTGTTGCACTCGCATCGCGAGCATGCGCGATGAATATTTTTCGCAACTTTACGAGTGGCGAGCTTCTCTTCAACATCTTAGTCTTCGACATGGACATTACCAAACATTCAGGTTACAGAGGTATCGAACGTCTATTACACGATATATATTATCTTTGCGAGAAGCTTTTATATAATTTTCTTATTATATTAATTCCAAATATTTATATATATAATATAATTACAGAGAGAGAATTAATTTGTTGCATTTCTAGTGATATATTTCATCTTCTTGTATTTTTCGTTGTTCTACTAATGGATAAATCTTTTATCCCGCTGTTGCAACTTTAGACGTGTATTTATAAGCTCACAAATTTTTCGCATTTTTATTTGACTTTGAGAAGAAAAAGAAATTTGTAATGAAATTTTTTTTTAAATCCTTAGTTTGTTATATCAAAGTCTAATATGTTTTAATTTTCAAAATTTTTATATATTTAATATTTTTTAACAAACATTTTGACTATTTAATGTTAAAATTCTTCTTAGATTTTGTATGGGCGATTGAACTTAATCGGATCGGCTTAGAGGTGATCGGTTTATGGCCCGGAACCGATAAAGCACCTAAGAACAGCTTCCTCTCCGATCTTCGCCTAAGCGTCATTTTTATTATAGTAACTTTTCTGTCAGTTGTCCCTCTCATATGTTCTCTCGTACGTATTTGGGGCGATATGATTCTCATGATAGACAACCTCCAAGTTACTTTTCCTTTAATAGTGGTTTCACTGAAATTGATCATCATGCGATGGAAACGTAGAGGTATGTCTGAAATTATTGCATATAATGTTTTTGACTCTTTGTAAAATTTTGTTTTGCGACTTTTAGTCATTGTGATTTATTCATTGAATGTGCATTAGAGAGAATGAGAAAGAAAAAGAAGCTAAAAATAAAAAATGTATCATAAAGAAATATATAATCTGTACAATAATATTTTTCCAATAATTTTAATTTTTCTCAATCTTAATTATATTCGATAAATATATGTTTAAATAATAAAATTTTTTTAATTTAATATTAAAACTGAATTATAAAAAATTTGTAATTTTAAAAATATATTTCAGTTATTTTAAATAATTAATATATTTAATTATTTTCTACATACACACACAAATTTATAATAATTTTAATTGTATGAGAGAGAGAGAATTTATATTATAGATTATAAGAAAATAACAGAATTTGTGTCGCGATATCTTTTTTATTTATAATATTAAAAAATATAACTTAATGTCTTTTTTCATGTATGTATATTTAAAAAAAAACGTGATTTTATCAAATTGCCAAGCTGTCTCGCTGATGGTGAGAATGATGGCGGAAGATTGGGTAGAGTTGAGGGTAGAGACAGAGAGGGACGTGATGATCGGACGAGCCCGGGCTGCTCGACTGATCGTGATCTGCTTATACGGTCTGATGACATTCGCGTTCATCGTGCTCATCGTTCTTCCGACGTTCGGTCTACATTTTCGGTATCTGTCGAATCTCACGGATCACGGCAGACTATTGCCCTTCGAGGCGTATTATTTCTACGACACGGATAAAAGCCCGCAGTTCGAGCTCACGCTCGTCGTCCAGGCCGCGACGATGTTCCTGGGCGCGATAACTTACTCATCGGTAGACGGTTTCCTTGCACTGGCGATCTTTCACATTAGTGGTCAATTGGAGAACTTCAGACACCGACTGGTCGGCCTGGTCTCGCGAGAAGGTTTCGATAGCGCTCTGCGCGACAACGTGCAGACCCATATACGACTGATAAGGTGTTTCTATAAATTTTAGTTGTGATAATTAAAATGAAAATATTTTTATGCATGATAACACAGTTCAACAAAAAAACTACAAGAGACAGAGAATAATAATTTCCCATTTTTTTGACACTATATTCTCAACATTCTCTCCGAAATCCATCACGTCACAATTTCTGAGAAACTAGAACAATACAATCGCGCGCTACGCGCGCGCCATTCTTCGATTTTTTGTTAAAAAGAATATTAAAAAAAAAAAAATTAAGTTTGTATAAACTTGATTAATATTTTTGCACAGAAATCAGCTGATTAAAGCATTAATTTGATAATTAAATTTCAAAATAATAATATGGTAAAAATAGTAATATATTTAATAGTAATATAATTAAAATAGTATTATGTTGTAAATAATATGTTATAATACCTTCTTCTTGATTAATATTTTTTGACAGAAATCAGCTGATAACTGTCAAAAATATTAATCGAATTTAAAGTATTACAACATATTATTTAAAACTAATATATTATTATTTTATTTAATTTTATTTCGAACAAACTGTCAAACTGCTAATCCTCGCGATGACAGCCTCTCAATGCTACGAATATAACACACAACGCGAATCTTGACAGCCAATGAGCATCGCGGAAAAGTGACAACAATAAACTTTGATATATACGAGTATCGATTTTACATATCTTTTTTAGAAAAGGATTATATGGTTACCGTTGCAAAATTGCACCATTTTTTGGACAGCCATTTAAAAGCCAGAATTGTCAAAATTCAGCATAAAAAACTATGAAAAATGATTATTCTCTTTTTTGTTTTCAAAAAAAAATATTTTGTATTGAACTGTATAATTAAGCTTATTTGGGCGTTTTTAATGTTAATTCTTGTGAAATCTTTCAAAACACGTTTTATATTTATAGATTCGCAGCAAACATCGAAGATACGTTTACTTTAATGATGTTGGGACTGGTATTCTATTTTGGTATTGTATTTTGTCTATTCGGATTTCTGTTGGTTACTGTAAGTGTCAGTGAGAAGCGCATGAAAAATGTTGAGGCATCTTTCTCTCTCTTTCTTTTTTTTCTATTTCTCTCTTTCTTTTGTATTTCTTTACTTTTAATAATATAAAATTATGTAAAATATCTTATCTTTGTGATCGTAACATTGTTATTAATTAACAAGATGATTATCTAGGTATTTACTGGTGACAAGATAAGTAACATGTCCCCTCCACGAATATGCTTCTTAATGGTCGGTATTGTTACTTTATTGGCGCACACGTTTCTCTATTGTGGCGCCGGGGAGATAGTAACAGAACAAGTAAGTTATATATTATACATATACATATATATATCCATATCAAACAAAATATAAATTTAGTGTTATATATTGTAATTGATATTGAAGAATTGTAAAAATAGATCACGCATTATAACAAATTTAATAACTATATTTTCAAGCTAACAGTAAATAATTTTTGTACGCATTACATATTTAAGTTTTATTTGTCAAGTTTTTAGCATATTAAATTTGATATTAAATTACAATTTAAAAAACATTATTATATATGTATATATACTCATAATATTTATTGTATAAGATTGTTTTTATGGATATATTAGCTAAAATTAATTTGTTAAGTTTACATTTTTATTTTTTTATATTCATTAAGCTAAAATTTCTTTTTTATATTTTCTTTTCTCTCTAAACAGAGATAAAGAACTGTATTCAATTAAATCTTAATTTTAATTTGTGTAATCGAAGAATTGTGTCGGTATATTGAAATAACACAGATATATCCGTATTATGTACTGTGCTAAGTGCAAGGCAGTGTATCACGTTATGTGCGATCTTGAGTGGTACAAGTTAAGGCCGAAACAAGGAAGAAACCTGATTTTACTGATGATACGAGCCAGCGAACCTTTTCACATCACCGCGGGAAAAGTATTTCCACTAACGATGACCACATTCTGCAGCGTAAGATAATTAATAGTCCGTAATTAAAATATCTATTTGCAAGAATTCAAAGCAAAATCTCACGCACGTCTAAAAATGTATAAATAAATATGTATTTCAGCTATTGAAAACGTCGGCCGGTTATATATCATTTTTACTAGCAAATCGCGAAACTGAAGCATAAGAGAACCGTTACATCATCTCTTCAGAAATTGAAGAAAGATAAGTAATGAAACATTTTCCCGGTCAGATAAAATTATGACCAGAAATTAAAAATAATTAATAACTGTATTAGCTAGAGAGTAGAAATAATTTGTTATTTATATAAATTATATTATTGTAAATGTAATATTTAATGATTTTATATGTATATTTAGAATCCCTACCCTAAAACTGACGATATTTTTTTCTACTAATTCGCGTAAGTAGTATGAATCAATGATATCAGAGACGAAGATGTTTTACGTTATTAAAGTTATTATATAATAACAAAGACGATAATAACGAGTAACAATCTACACGTCCAAGATTAAAAAATTGTCAAAAGTATATATAATAATTTAATAGTAATTTGCATCTATTTTTGAAGAGATAATATACATTTAGATTTTAGATATATTAGATCCCATTTGATAGTATCATATTTATTAATATTTATTATCAAAAAATATGCTCTTAAGGTGAACATTCACGATATTCTTACAATTTATACGAGACATTGTACATTTTTTCCGTCGCACCTTTTTTTTGTCTAAGTGACTGAAATTTTCCCACGTCTTTCTTCTTAAGGAAGGAAAGAGGGATCCTCCCTATATAGATATTAAAAATGCAACATTATCTCTCTCGTTACGCGATTGTGTCTTATAAAGCACGAAGAAACTTGCACAACAAAAAATTCGACGAACTTACCTTCAACACAACTCCCAATCTTAACGTATAGATATACATCGTTGCCTCTTACGAGTGTCCCCTCTTAAAGTTTCGCATAAAGTTTCGTCGCACGAAACGAACAGTGTATCATTAACTGCGTGTAACATTTGTAATATTTAATATTTAATGCATTCCTTTTCGACGAAACGACTGCCACAGGTTGTCGACACTCACGTGTCGCGAGCATGCGTGATGACCATCGTCTTCGATAAGTCCGGCGACTCGTGGAGGGAGTTTCAGTCTTCGATATGGACATTACCGAACATCCGGGTTACAGAGGTATCGAACGTCTGTTACGTATTTTTCTTTTCCCTCGGTTATTCACACAGTGACAATTATACTTTTGCCGAAAGTTTCTTTCAATTACTGTATCGTTGGTGAAATATAAAGAAACTGTGCCGTGTAACAAGAGCTGGCTTGTACGCGTGAATTTTTTACACGTGCAGGATTGTAATGGTCTTATATTCAAAAGTCGTTGTAATTTTCAGATTGAATAAGATCATACAATTTTTTCTTCATAATATTAAATTATTAGATACGTGAAACCATAATTTTTTATCTAATTATCATATTTCCAATTTTTGGTTTTATAAATTTTGTTAGAGTTTTTAGGGATTCGCACATCTTAATACATATCTACAATTTTTGTATTTTAAGGAAGTATACACCTTTAAATAGGCCAAAAACAAGAGATTTTTTTAAGGTTTTTTTTAGAAACTATGGGATTTAATCAAATTTATTTTTATTTAAAAGTGTGTATATATAATATATATGTATATATATAATTATTTCCTTCAAATATATATATAAATTGTGCATTAATTTTATGAATAAATATTTATATTTTTAAATAATAAAAGTTTGATTAGATCCAATAAACAATTTTTTAGAAAAACTTATTAAAAAAGTTTATTACTTTGTCTAAAAAACTAAAACCTGTCTTTTAAAAAATTCTTATTTTCGGCCTATTTAAAGGTATATACTTTCTCTTAATTTCTCAAACTCACTTTTTAATATTGAAATATTGCTAGATTTTGTATGGGCGGTGAAATTAAATCGTTTAGGTTTGGAACTGATCGGTTTATGGCCGAGAAGCGATGAAATTGCTAATACTAAATTCGCTTCCGATCTTCGCGTGGCCATTATTTTCGTTATAGTGACGTTTATCTCTGGTATTCCCCTCATATGTTCCCTTGTACGAGTCTGGGGCGATATGATACTTATGGTAGACAATCTCCAAATTACTTTACCTTTGTTAATGGTCTCATTGAAACTTGTCGTCATGCGGTGGAAACGGACAGGTATGTGTGTAGTTACAATTATCTTGAAATATATATATTACGCGAAAAGTTATCAAAATCTATAGTATTTCATTTTATAGTATTCACACTATAAAAAATATATAAAGCAGAAGAATGTGTTTTATTAAAATATGGCACGTATCATTCAATGTTCTTTTTAAATAAAATGTGAAATAAAATGTAATACAATTTTGTAAATAATTACTGTATTTCACACAAAGCGCTTTTATCCATCGTGAACATGATGGCGGAAGACTGGACGGAATTGAAAACGGTAAAGGAAAAGCACGTGATGATAGGACGAGCGCAGATCGCTCGGGCGATCGTCATCAGCGGATACGTCATGATGGTTATGGCATTCGTCGTGGTCGTCGTTCTTCCGTATTTCGGCTTGTTGCTGACAAGACACACGACGAATCTCACGGATCCGGGCAAGCCGTTGCCGTTGCAGACTTATTATTTTTACGACACAGATCCAAGCCCGCAATTCGAGCTGACGTACGTCATTCAAGCCATCACCATCTTCCTGGCCGCTGTTACTTACACGTCGGTGGACGGGTTTCTTGGACTCGCGATCCTTCACTTCTGCGGCCAGCTGGAGAACTTGAGAGGTCGCATCGCCACATTAACTTCGTGCCAGAATTTCATCCGTGCTCTGAGCAACAATGTGGTGAATCATGTACGACTCATCAGGTATCTACAATCAATATCAATATATGATTATAAGAAACAAAAACTAGGAAAATTTTTCTGAAAAGAAATTGTTTTAAGTTGTTCGTAATTAGTCTAATAATAATAATAAAAATAATCCAATAATACACGAATGTTGTTGGAATTTATTTTAAAAGATTGCAAAAAACAATTATACATTAATGTGAAACAAAAATTTTTTAATCCAACAATTTATATTAAATATATTGAAAAAATTTTTTAAATATATAATCTATTTATTAAATATATTATAGATTTGCCAATATAATTGAAGATACTTTTACATTAATGATGTTGGGTCTAGTGATTTATTTCGGTATTGTATTTTGTCTACATGGATTTCTCTTGCTTATTGTAAGTTTTATAACAAGACATTTAAACGAGTTCCACGCACTTTTACTCTTATCGAACAAAATATTTTCCACTTTTTCCCCTTTTTTGTTCAAAGCGCATATATTGCATGAATATTCACATTAATCTGTTTTTATTAATTAGCAAGGTATATTGTCCAGGTGATGACCGAAGAAAGTTTTTCCTTCTCGCGATTATGTTTTCCGTTAATTGGCATGAGTATTTTGTTTTCGCATACATTTCTTTATTGTGGCGCCGGAGAGATTGTGACAATGCAAGTAAGTCATTACAAACTTTAAAGAATTTATAAGTACAAATATAAAGTTACGTAACAATACCAACATATATGTCATATCTTAATATGTTAGTCTGCTTCTTACTGAATATGTCTTATTGATTGTTAAGTGCGAGAGTGTATATCGCACTATATGCGATCTTGAATGGTACAAACTGGAGCCGAGAGAGGCAAAGACTCTTATCTTATTAATGAAACGAGCCAATCAGTCCTTCCGTATCACGGCAGGAAAAATATTTCCTCTCACGATGACCACGTTTTGCAGCGTAAGATTATTTATTAACCTATGTGTGATAAACCTATCTAAAATATATATAAATATATCAATAATTACTATTCTTTCATATCATTACTGAAAAGATATACAATATGTATCTGTATTTGCAATTTTCTGGATGGATATAAAGAATTAAAGTTTTTTTTTATACATTAGCAACCTAATTGTTTAATTTGTATTTTTTTTAAGTATTATTTAATTATTAGAATATATTAAAGATAACAAATATTTCATAAAAACATATACATTCAAAATTACTTTTATTACAGAAAGAAATTGATCTTGTCTTCGAGTTATCAACATCGTACATTATTTGCTAAAAATTTCATCTTATTACATGTTTATGTTTCAGCTATTAAAAACATCGGCTGGCTACATATCATTTTTGCTAGCAAAACGAGACTAAAAGTATAAAAATCGATGTTAATATAGTATTTATTAATTCCAGTACGGTAGGTGTAATCTTCAATTAGATAATTACATGAATAAAATGACATAAGAGCTATATCAATTCAAAATAGAAATAAAGTATTTGTAGATTATTTAATTCAATGCTTGCGTTAGCGCAAAAGATCATTCTTACATCATCACATATCAAAATATTCTCCAATGAAATATAGTATAAACAGAGGATTTGAAGTCTCTCGTAAATGTAAGAGTTTAAAATTTAATATTTGAGATTAAGAATATATAATATTTTTTAAAACAATTTTTATCTCCTATTGGAATCCTTGCTTAATATGCTCTACGCAACAAGAGCGAATTTTGTTTCAAGACTTCAGGGATAACAAGGTTTTTTTTAATTTATCTACCTTCCCTCCGAAAACGCAGACGACACGTGTACGATAGAATCTATATGATCGATTATTGACTATAGCAAAGCTGTAGACTGCAATAGCCAATTATATAGAAGCGTGAGAATATAATGAATGATGACACGCAAGCTCCCTTTTTCTCTCGTCTGTTATTACTGAATTTTTTTTTGCTCGCACGCGAATATTTTGCGCGACGCATTTTTTGTGCTGAAACTTTGAAACTTGAAGGGTCGATTATATGAAGAATATTTTATCGAAAGTTTTTAAGAGTTTCCTCTATATCCTGATCATGCGCGAGAAACGTAAGAAGGTAACGTTATTTCGCGACGAAGGAGCGGACGTCAGTCTTTGGACAACATTTGACATGGATAGTTCTAAATACGCCGGATACCGAGGTGCTTATGACAGTCGTTATTATAAAAAAGGACTGTCTTGTAAAAAATATTTTTATATTACGTGTGCAATATTTTATTTTTTGAACGTTCTATTTTTTCACATCGCGTTTCAACAAAATTTTCTTATCCATCGCCTATTTATTAGTGATGTGTCAATTATAAAGAGATGTAAACATCTGATTAAGACAATTTGAAATTGCTATGGTTTTCATTGTGCTGTTATTTATTTATTAATATAAATTTTATTATTATTTTTTAATATTTACACTAAAATTGTGTGCGTACTTGATAGAAAGTATACATTGCTCTTGCATAATAATTTACCTCATTTTGTGACACTTTGCATTTAATTCGTAATTTATTTGTGACATGTTTGACATTATGCGGTGATTTCTCTGAGTTTCGACTTATTGAGATTTCTACAGGTAGATTTCGAATGGGCGGTACAACTGAATCGTTTGGCTCTAGACTTTATCGGACTTTGGCCTAAAATTACTCAAAGCCCGCGACAGAAATTACTGTGCAATCTTCGAGTGCTCATAGTTTTTCTGGGGGTAACTCTCGGCGTTCTAATCCCTTCTATACACTCCCTGATAAGAATTCGAGGGGATATCATGTTGATGATGGATAATTTACAATTCACTTTACCGGCCATAAGCTGTTCGATAAGAATCGTGATCTTTTGGTGGAAGAAAGAAGGTAGAAAAATATATCCGTCGTTACTCTATACTATACTACATAAAATACATGAAAATTGAATTAAGATGCTTCTTTTTATATAAATAATATAAAGAATCCGATTATTACAAAATTACAAGTTTATCGCGCAGCGAGAATTTCAAAAATTGCAAAAATCATATATGTATTATTATGCAATTGGTAATTAAAATACATATGATGATATATATAAATTATATATTAATTAATATATAAATTAGTATGTATTATAATATATATATTAAAATATGTTATTCTCTTTTTTTGTCAAATATGTGAGATTTGAAAGATTATTTTTCACAGTTTTCTTGTTCTTTTTCTTTAAACTTTCTTTAATTTGTCTTTCTTTTTTTTTTTGAGATTAATCTTGACGTAGCCTCTCTGCCAATTTAGCGATACTCTTAAGCGCGCATTCAAATCGCTCAACTTACTATTGACACTTTTGAAGCTATCGTACCGATCATGAGTATGATCGTGGAGGATTGGATAAGGGCGCACGAGAATGCGCAAGAGAGAAGAATCATGATCAGGAGGGCGCAAACCGCGCGCATAATTATCACGTGCGCTTATTGCCTGATGGGAGTAGCATGCGTCTTCATCATCGTTCTGCCGGGTTTCGGTGTGTCGATGAGACTGACACCAAACATCACCGATCCGGGCAGACCGATGCCGTTGCAAACCCATTACGTCTACGACATCACGAGGCGGCCGCATTATCAGCTGACATTTGCCAGCCAGGCCGTCTACATCATCGTCGCAATGATGTCTTACACCGGGATCGACAATTTTCTCGGTCTGCTGACATTTCACATATGCGGCCAACTGGACATTCTCAAGAATCGTTTGGCGTATTTGCACAAGTATGTCAATTCGCGCGACATGCTGAGAAGCTGCGTAATGAAACACATCCGTGTGCTCAGGTTTGCTAATTTACAATATATGAACGCGAACACATGTGATGACAAGAGATTTGTATATGAGAAAGAAAAAAATATGCACACGATTCGGTTTTTCATCTGAATGTATAACTACTTGTAACACATGCGAAATTGATATTTCTTTTTATTAATAGAGCCATTGATGTTATCGAAGATACATACAACATAACGCTTCTCGCGTTATTCGTGTACTTTGCGATCCTTTTTGCTTTCTACGGTTTTCGGATAATTAACGTGAGTGTCTCATAACTTACTGTCTTACAGCTTACATTGATCTTTTAATATATAAAATAGATAAACGAGATAAATAATGTTTATATATCACAAAAAAAGTGTAAAAAAGTTTTTATAAAATTTTTACATAATATCTTATATCATAAATTAGTATTTAGGTTTTCGCTTTTAGAAATTTTAATTAATAAATTTTAACTTTTAATTGAGAATTGATTAGCTGTTCGATGAAGAAAATGATATATCGCTCTTTCACTTGGTTTATTTCATATCCAACGTTTTCAATATATTTGCGCATATGTGCCTATATTGTGCTCTCGGCGAGATTTTGATGGCCCAGGTAAATTATATTGTATTCTTTCATTTATAAAAATCATGCAAATTACTCTATAATAATTATATAATTAATTATATAAATATATATATATATAATTACTATATAATTAATTATATAAATATATATATATAATTACTATATAATTAATATATAACTATTGATTGAATTTAAGGAAGGATTAACGTGCTATTAAAAATTAAACATTTATTACACATATACATAGTACAATTTAATAACGATTTCTATATATAACACATTTTTTTCAACAATTTAATTTAATTTTCATTAAATTAATTTATTAAATTATATTAAATTTTATTTATCAAATAAACATTTTTATAAAATTTTATATCTCATAGAAATATATTTAACATAAGTTTTTTTAAGATATAAAATAATATAAAATAATATAAATTGTTTTGCAACAGAATGTTCAGAATCAGAAAGTGCTAGCATATATCTTATGTGTATCTTTTCAAGAAAATATAAATTAGCAGCTAGTTTGTAATTTATATATAAACGTTAATTTCTCTAATGTATACGAATGGACAAATGATTCTCATTTTGTGATGGAACAATGTTGTAAAAGAATTCGTCAAAATTCTGAAAATACTCTTGATATTTTTTTAAGTGCAATGATATATATTATGCGGCATACAATAACGAATGGTACTCGGCGGATCCGAAAGATGCGAGGAATTTATTGCTATTATTGATCAGAGGTGCTAAACCGATCTATCTTACCGCTGGAAAAGTGTTTCCCATGACAATGGCTACATTCTGTGGTGTAAGATATTTTAATGTTTGATTATACAATTGTTGCATTAAATAGCAAACCATTTAAATAGCACTTAAATCTCATTAAAATTTCTACAATAATCTCTGATATCACAATATTTTTAAAGTTTATAAATTTAATTTTTTTACGCCACTCTCTATGCACAGACTTCAACTTTGCGATTAATTACACACACTAAGACCCTAGAATTATTATTAAAATATATTATTAATCGCATTATTATGAAAAAATATATTTTTTAGCTAATGAAAACATCAGCCGGTTATATATCTGTTTTGCATACGACGAGAAGTTAATGAAAAATGAGAATGAGTAGTAAATAATATAAATAAATAGGAAGTGTAAAAAATATAATTTTCTTATGCAATTTCTGACGATAATTTTGAAAAACTGTTTAATGATCAAATATGTTGTTATTTGTAAATAAATTATAAATCTTATTGCAAAATAAATTGAAATATATTGCAAATTCTACAAGATTAAAGCAAACAATTCTAAAATTGCAAATATTTGAATGTCCGAAATATTCAAATTGCTGCGAGAATTACATTATGGCGTTCGTCGTGGTCATCATTCTTCCTTATTTCGACTTGTTGCTGACAAGACACACGACGAATCTCACGGATCTGGGCAAGTCGTTGCCGTTGCAGACTTATTATTTTTACGACACAGATCCGAGCCCGCAATTCGAGCTAACGTACGTCATTTAAGCCATCACCATCTTTCTGGCCGCAGTTACTTATACGTCGGTGGACGGGTTTCTTGGACTCGCGATCCTTCACTTCTGCGGCCAGCTGGAGAACTTCAGAGGCCGCATAGCCATATTAACTTCGTGCCAGAATTTCATTCGTACTCTGAGCAACAATGTGGTGAATCATGGACGTCTCATCAGGTATTTGCAATCAATAACATATGATTATAACAAACAAAAACTAGAAAAATTTTTCTGAAAAAAAAATTGTTTTAAATTGTTCGTAATTAGTCTAATAATAATAATAATAATAATAATAATAATCCAATAATACACGAATGTTGTTGGCATTTATTTTAAAAAGATTGCAGAAAACAATTATACATTATTGTGAAACCAAAATTTTTTTATCTAATAATTTATATTAAATATATTAAAAATATTTAAAAAATATATAATCTATTTATCAAATATATTGGAATTTCCGCCAATATAATTGCCAATGTACTTTTACATTAATGATGTTGGGTCTAGTAATTTATTTCGGTATTGTATTTTGTTTACATGGATTTCTCTTGCTTATTGTAAGTTTTATAACAAGAGACATTTAAATGAGTTCCACGCACTTTTACTTTTATCGAAAGAAATATTTTCCACTTTTTTTCCTTTTTTGTTCAAAGCGCATATATTGCATGAACCAATTCCAATTAACCTGTTTTTATTAATTAGCAAGGTATATTGTCCAGGTGATGACCGAAGAAACTTTTTCCTTCTCGCGATTATGTTTTCTGTTAATTATAATATTTTCCGTTAAATATAAATATTTTATTATCAATATTCAAAATAGAAATAAAGTATTTGTAGATTATTTAATTCAATGTTTCTTAACGCAAAAGATTATTCTTGCATCATCACGTATCAATATTCTCCAATAAAATATAATATAAACAGAGGATTTGAAATCTCTTGTGAATGTAAAATTTGAGATTATTAAGATATAATATTTTTTTCATCAATTTTTATCTGCAATTGGAATCCTTGCTTAATATGCTCTACGCAACAAGAGCGAATTCTGTTTCAAGACTTCAGGTATAACAAGGTTTTTCTTTATTTATCTACCTTCCCTCCAAAAACGCAGACGACACGTGTACGATAGAATCTATATGATCGATTATTGACTATAGCAAAGCTGTAGACTGCTATAGCCGATTATATAGAAGCGTGAGAATATAATGAATGATGACACGCGAGCACCCTTTTTCTCTCGTCTGTTATTACTGAATTTTCTTTTGCTCGCACGCGAATATTTTGCGCGACGCATTTTTCGTGTTGAAACTTTGAAACTTGAAGGGTCGATTATATGATAAATATTTTATCGAAAGTTTTTAAGAGTTTCCTATATCCTGAGCATGAGCGAGAGACGTAAGAAGGTAACGTTATTTCGCGACAAAGGAGCGGACGTCAGTCTTTGGACAACATTTGACATGGATAGTTCTAAATACGCCGGATACCGAGGTACTTATGACAGTCGTTATTATAAAAAAGGACTGTCTTGTAAAAAATATTTTTATACTACGTGTGTGCAATATTTTATTTTTTGAACGTTCTATTTTTTCACATCGCGTTTCAACAAAATTTTCTTATCCATCGCCTATTTATTAGTGATGTGTCAATTATAAAGAGATGTAAACATCTGATTAAGACAATTTGAAATTGCTATGGTTTTCATTGTGCTGTTATTTATTTATTAATATAAATTTTATTATTATTTTTTAATATTTACACTAAAATTGTGTGCGTACTTGATAGAAAGTATACATTGCTCTTGCATAATAATTTACCTCATTTTGTGACACTTTGCATTTAATTCGTAATTTATTTGTGACATGTTTGACATTATGCGGTGATTTCTCTGAGTTTCGACTTATTGAGATTTCTACAGGTAGATTTCGAATGGGCGGTACAACTGAATCGTTTGCCTCTAGACTTTATCGGACTTTGGCCTAAAATTGCTCAAAGCCCGCGACAGAAATTACTGTGCAATCTTCGAGTGCTCATAGTTTTTCTGGGGGTAACTCTCGGCGTTCTAATCCCTTCTATACACTCCCTGATAAGAATTCGAGGGCATATCATGTTGATGATGGATAATTTACAATTCACTTTGCCGGCCATAAGCTGCTCGATTAGAATCGTGATCTTTTGGTGGAAGAAAGAAGGTAGAAAAATATATCCACTGTTACTCTATACTATACTACATAAAATACATGAAAATTGAATTAAGATGTTTCTTTTTATATAAATAATATAAAGAATCCGATTATTACAAAATTACAAGTTTATCGCGCAGCGAGAATTTCAAAAATTGCAAAAATCATATATGTATTATTATGCAATTGGTATATTAAACTATATACACATATTTATATTGATATATATAAATTATATATTAATTAATATATAAATTAGTATATATTATAATATATATATATATTAATTAATATATAAATTAGTATATATTATAATATATATATATTATATATTATATTATATTTTATTTTCCACAGTTCTCTTGTTCTTTTTCTTTAAACTTTCTTTAATTTGTCTTTTTTTTTTTTTTTGAGATTATAATCTTGACGTAGCCTCTCTGCCAATTTAGCGATACTTTTAAGCGCGCAATCAATCGCTCAACTTGCTATTGACACTTTTGAAGCTATCGTACCGATCATGAGTATGATCGTGGAGGATTGGATAAGGGCGCACGAGAACGCGCAAGAGAGAAGAATTATGATCAAAAGGGCGCAAACCGCGCGCATAATTATCACATGCGCTTATTGCCTGATGGGAGTAGCGTGCGTCTTCATCATCGTTCTACCGGGTTTCGGCGTGTCGATGAGACTGACACCAAACATCACCGACCCGGGCAGACCGATGCCGTTGCAAACCTATTACGTCTACGACATCACGAGGCAGCCGCATTATCAGCTGACATTTGCCAGCCAGGCCGTCTACATCATGCTCGCTATCATGTCCTATACCGGGATCGACAATTTTCTCGGTCTGATGATATTTCACATATGCGGCCAACTGGACATTCTCAAGAATCGTTTGACGCATTTCCACAAGTATGTCAATTCGCGCGACATGCTGAGAAGCTGCGTGATGAAACACATCCATTTGCTCAGGTTTGCTAATTTACAATATATAAACGCGAACACATGTGATGACAAGAGGTTCGTATATGAGAAAGAAAAAAATATGCACATTCGATTCTTTATCTAAATATGTATAACCACTTGTAATACATGCAAAATTAATATATTTTTTTTTTATTAATAGAGCTATTAATGTTATCGAAGATACATACAATATAACGCTTCTCGCATTATTCGTGTACTTTGCGATCCTCTTTGCTTTCTACGGTTTTCGGATAATTAGCGTAAGTGTTTCAAAACTTAGTGTCTTAAAGCTTAAATTGATCTTTTAAAATAAAAAATAGGTAAACGAGATAAATAAATGTTTACATATCACAAAAAAGTGAAATATATCACAAAAAAAGGTGAAACAATTTTTATATAATTTTTACATAATATTTTATAATATAAATTCGCAAATTAGTATTTAGGTTTCCATTTTTAGCAATTTTAATTAATAAATTTTAACTTTTAATTGAGAATTGATTAGCTGTTCGATGAAGAAAATGATATATCGCTCTTTCACTTGGTGTATTTCATATCCGGCGTTTTAAATTTATTTGCGCATATGTGCCTATATTGTGCTCTCGGCGAGATTTTGATGGCCCAGGTAAATTATATTGTTTTCTTTTATTTATAAAAATCATGCAAATTACTTTATAATAATTATATAATTAATTATATAAATATATATAATTACTATACATAGAATTATTATATAACTATTAATTGAATCTAAGGAAGGCTTGATTAACGTGCTATTAAAAATTAAACATTTATTACATATATACATAGTTATTACGATAGTAAAATTTAATACCAATTTCTATATATATAAGACATTTTTTCGACAATTTAATTTAATTTTCGTTAAATTAATTAATTAAATTTTATTAAATTAAATTTATAAACATATTTATAAAATTAAATATCTCATAGAAATATATTTAACATAAGCTTTTTTAAGAATATAAAATAATATAAATTGTTTTGCAACAGAATGTTCAGAATCAGAAAGTGCTAGCATATATCTTATGTGTATCTTTTCAAGAAAATATAAATTAGCAGCTAGTTTGTAATTTATATATAAACGTTAATTTCTCTAATTTATACGAGTGGACAAATGATTCTCATTTTGTGGTGGAACAATGTTGTGAAAGAATTCGTCAAAATTCTAAAAATACTCCTGATATTTTTTTTAAGTACAATGATATATATTATGCGGCATACAATACCGAATGGTACTCAGCGGATTCGAAAGATGCGAGGACTTTATTGCTATTATTGATCAGAGGCGCTAAACCGATCTATCTTACCGCTGGAAAAGTGTTTCCCATGACAATGGCTACATTCTGTGGTGTAAGATATTTTAATGTTTGATTATACAATTGTTGCATTAAATGGTAAACCATTTATATAAAGAGCACTAAAATCTCATTGAAATCTCTACAATAATCTCTAGTATCACAATATTTTTAAAGTTTATAAATTTAATTTTTTTACGCCACTCTATGCACAGACTTCAACTTCGCGATTAATTACACACACTAAGAGCCTAGGATTATTATTAAAATATATTATTAACCGCATTACTATGAAAAAAATGTGTTTTAGCTAATAAAAACATCAGCCGGTTATATATCTGTTTTGCATACGACGAGAAGTTAATGAAAAGTGAGAATGAGTAGTAAGTAATATAAATAAATAGGAAGAGTAAGAAATATATAATTTTCTTATGCAATTTCTGATGATGACTTTGGAAAACTGTTTAATGATCAAATATGTTGTTATTTGTAAATAAATTATAAATCTTATTGCAAAATAAATGAAATATATTGCAAATTCTACAAGATTGAAGCAAAAAATTCTAAAATTGCAAATATCTGAATGTTCGAAATATTCAAATTGCTGCGAGAATTATGTTCTATAAATATTTCGTCACAAAACTCTGTGAAATCGTTGCACATAAAATACAGCAAGATAACGTAACGTTAGATGAAAATATTCATATACGTCAACAATCGATAAACTGTAAAATTACAAGCGATATTAAAATACTTTTTTTGTAAAATAATCGGCTATAGTCAATCATGTAACTGACGATATACACGGAATTGTAAATCGATTATCAACGCGTGGGAACGTAACAAATGTTTGCACGCATAGTATCGCAACTACGTAGTCATTTATCTCTTAGTTCGCATATTTTTTGGCATCGAACTTTGAACAAGTGAAGGAAAAGAGTCTTCTAAATAATTTAATGCATTTCTACCTTCACGGTTTGAAGAAATTTTATGAGCACGCGCGACAAATGCTCTCTCGGTTGAATAGAAGGTGACTTCGTCGCCTGAAGCGAGAACGGACGGTAGTCTTTAGATGACACTCGACATGGATAATTCAAAATATTCTGGATACCAAGGTGCCCCTCGCATCGCGATTGTTACGGTGCAAGAGTGAAAATATATTTTGTGAAGCATGTTTATTGATCATATTTATTTAAGTCTCTTTGAGCGGAGTTATATTTGCACATTTATATATTGCATAATTTTCTATCGTAAACGAATTATATTATTAATTGGAATTTCAGCCTTCTCTCATAGAGATGTCGTTTACACATTAATTTTTAGCAATATATTTACAGATTTTTTTAATACCGATTTACAATTTCTTATATCTATTTTTTTGTTATTATTTAAAACTTTGTACTTGTATATGCATGCGAGAAAATTGTTATTCTAAAATTATTATTAAATTATTATTAAGTAATATAAAAATAATTTATTATTATCATTTAATCTCCGCATTTTGAATTGCTTCTATACATTTTACAAATTCACTTTGATTACATGAATTTAACAATAAGATTAACTGTCTGCATGAAGAGTATCGACTTAGTAAAATCTCTATAGGTAGAATTCGAACGTGCAGTGAAGCTAAACCGTATCGGTTTAGAAATGATGGGATTGTGGCCTAAGGCCCGACGAAACTACCGAGAGAAATTAATGTGTAACTTACGCGTGCTCATCATATTTCTCGTAATAATAACCAGCATTCTCATCCCTTCTGTACATTCATTGATAATAACTCACTCGGATCTCATGCAAGTGGTTGATAATTTACAAGCAACCGTGCCGGCTGTTAACTGCGCAATTAAAATCATGATCTTTTGGTGGAAGAAGGAAGGTAAACTACTCTCCTAACTTTAAATGGACGTTTCTCAGTGACGTTTAGTGAGTTTAATTTAATAAAGCGATTCGTAAAGACTCGCCATGCCTATACATGAAATATTTTGCCTTCGAAGCTTCCGCAATGATAATAAGCATGATGACGGAGGATTGGATAAGGTCTAAGAGTCCGAAAGAGAGAAAAGCGATGGTGGAAAACGCCGAAACCGCGCGAATAATCACCGCGATCGCGTATTCCCTTATGGGATTGGCGTACGTCTTTATTATCGTTCTGCCAGTTTTTGGAGTCACCACGAGATACCTGACGAATATTACCGATCCGGGCAGACCGATGCCGGTACAGACCCATTACGTCTACGACATAACCAAGACCCCGCAATACGAGTTGACGTATATCGTGCTTTCTATTTCCTCCTTTTTCACCTTCATGTGTTACGCGGGAATCGACAATTTTCTTGGACTCGTTGTCTTTCATATCTGTGGCCAGTTAGACATTCTCCGACATCGTCTCCTTTCTTCGGATAGATCTGCCAACTTTCACGCAGTTTTAAAGAGCTGCGTGATGGATCACATCCGATTGCTAAGGTATCTTTTATTTTTGCTTGTGTCATTTATCATTTTTGCATTTTCATCCCTGAAAGAAACGTTGTCGTATAATATTGATATAAATGTTTTTTTTTTCTTTTCTTTTAAAAGAATGCTTACTTACAAAACTATTTAATCTATTTAACTATTTAATCTTATTATTTTAAAAATTTTCGTCTTGCTTTAATTAAAATTAAGCCGTGGATTTTTCAGCCATTTCAGTCATTATAAACATGTGTGTTTATAATATTCAATAAGTATAACTAACATATTATTTTATAGAGCCATTGCAGTTGTAGAAGATACATACAATGTAATATTCCTTGCATTATTCCTATCTAATGGTATTTTATTCGCGTTCTACGGTTTTCTTATAATTAACGTAAGTACCTAAAAATAATATTATAAGAATTTTCTATATAACTCTCAGACACATATAACAAACTACGCAGAAAAATGGATAAAATAAAAAATATGTATTAAATATTATGTATATGTAAATATTTTCCGATTAACATTGATATTTATATAATAATGCAATTTAAATTTATGTATTAATATATAAAAATTACGTTTTTTCATGCATATTGCGGTTTAATCAGTTGCTTACAAAAGAGAATGACGTACCGATCATCCGCTTGGTATATCTCATAAGTAATACAATTAATATATTCGCTCATACGTGCCTTCATTGCGCTATCGGCGAGATTCTAATGACCCAAGTAAGCTTAGCTCTCTCACTTATATAACATAATGATTATAGTAATGAAAAGAAATGTTTTAAATATTTTTAAGTGCGATAGAATTTATTACGCTGTGTTCAATCAAGAGTGGTATATTTTGGAAGCAAGCAAAGCACGAGATTTGATTCCTGTAATAATTAAAAGCAGAAAACCAGTTTATCTCACTGCAGGGAAAATATTTCCCATGACAATGGCTACATTTTGCAGTGTAAGATATACTAAGTTTCGATTTAAAAAATTTACACAGTGCTGATATAATATTATGTATTATTTTGTATATATACATTATGTGAATATATAAATTAAATTATAATATATTTACTTAATATCTTATATAATACATACAGTTTTACAGTTTTGGACTCGTCGACTTTTGCTATAAAGATCTTTATTAGAAAGAGAATTTAATTAAAAATTAATTTAATTCAATTTAAATTTTTATTAATTATTGATAAAAAGATATATAGAAATAGCAAAATTATTTTTATAAATTTACAATATAAGAATATTATTTTAATATATTTTTGTATCAAAATATTTTGGCGAGAGGTGTGTATTGTCACGAAATATTATTATGATACTTTGTTTTTCAGCTAATAAAGACATCGGCTGGCTATATATCTGTCTTACTTAATTTGTCAGTTTAAAGATTAAGATATACACGAAATAATTCTAATATTACGAAGAAAATTGCAAGTTGTAAGTATAATTGTAGAATATATATTAGAACATATAACTAAAACATATGTTTATGTAAAAATGTACAAATTTTATTTTAAATAACAAATAAACTTAATAATATAATATTTTAGTCACTGTAAGATAATCATATTTATATCTTTTATAAATTTTGATAAATTATGATGTTATTTTCAGTACGATATTCACATATATTGCCGAAAAAAAATATAATAAAAATATAAAATAATAAGACTTGTATACAATATGTATAGAGATATAAAAGATTCAAATTTAAAAAAAACGTAAAAGTAATATAAATGTTAGAAAATTATTCGTATCATAAAATTGAATTAAAATTGCATTAATATTTTAATGTTGAGTGTTGTTATCTTACATCTATTAAAATTATCACACACAAATACACCAAATTTTTCATTTCTAATATCAAATATAAAGATAATTAGTTATTATATCAGATTTTTAATAAATAAATTATTAAGTAAATGATAATATTTTCTTAGAATTATATAATTTTCTTCTTCATGTCAAACTTATCAGGTGTTGAAGATAATTTTTGACACATATTTTGCATAGACTGTCGATTATGATAAAATCGATATTATGTACATTGAATGTCAGAAATGTTAGTGCGTGAGAATGCAGCAGATGCGGATTCGTATGATATTTTCCTCAAGTATTCGTCCATAAATACGCAATTTATTTTTTCTTGATCATCGACTACTTTAGACAATCGCGTGAGAAAGAGAGAGAAAAAGAAAAAGAGAGAAAGAGAGGGAGAGAGCGCAAGAAATTCTATTTAATATTTAATAAGCCATATCGTTTCCCTCTTGTGCTCTTAAAAACTTTGTGCTATATGCGATGAATGTTTTTGAATGCAAGGTAACATCGGTACGTGCAGAACGCACAGCCGTCAGTCTTTACCTAGCATTCGATATGGATGATTCAAATTATTCAGGATACGAAGGTGTCTAACGTTATTATCGTCGAAAATACAATTCGAAAAACTTGTGTTGAAGCAATGCGTTTTATTAATGTTAATAAGCTATATGTGTCATAAAGAGGGAGAGTTATTCAATATTTCTAAGTTTATTTGCTTTATTTTTCTTTGCAAATATGTAACAAAATGTCGCGATTCTAATTATTATTATTATTATTATTTAAACAATTCTTAATTTTTTGCATATTTTAGTTAATTAATTCAAGATTATTTATTTATCCTTTCCTTTCAATTTATTTAATTATTATAATACTTTTGGTTTAAATGTTTTTTAATACCTTACTCCCGAACAAAAGATTTAAGTTTAAACTTAAACTATGTTTTTGCAAAAGAACTTGACTTATCAAAATCTTTGTAGGAAGACTTCGAATGGGCAGTGAAATTGAATCGTATAAATTTGGAAATGATTGGCCTCTGGCCCAAATTAGAACAAAACTCTCAAAAGAAATTAACATGTACTTTACGCGTATTTGTTAGTCTTGTAGCGTTTTCGTTAATAATTCCCGCTATACATTCGTTGATTCGAATTCATTCAGATGTCATGCTAGCAATAGATAATTTACATTATACCTTACCACTGATAAGCAGCCTTATGAGACTTATGGTATTCTGGAGGAAGAAGGAAGGTAAACGTATAACATATAACGTAACGTGTTATAACACATATATATATATATATATATATATATAATACACTCTTAATCAGTATAAACTGTAAGCAATAACGATAGATAAGTTTAAAAAAAATTTATATTAATTGTATTGTGCAAAATTAAATTTATCGTGCAATTAAGAGTTTCAAATTTTGCATCAGAAACAATCAATTTTGCTTATTTATTTGCTCTAATTTTCATGCCTTATTTATCATGCAAAAAGTTTATGATATTATAAAAGAATTAATATTGTTCTTAAAATTTAAAAAAAATTTACGATTTTTTGAAAGTTTATAACTAATAGAAAAAGAGTCTCTCCCTTTTGGTATAACAAAAATATTCGTAAAAAATGTGTTCTTTCTATTAAAGTTTCGAATATTTTCAAGCTCTCGTAACAATTGTAAATATGATCGCGGAAGATTGGTTAAAGTCGAAAAGCCTTTACGAAAGGACCGTGATGATTAAATGGGCGCAACGTTCACGTATATGTGTCATATGTGCATTTTCCATAATGGGGATAGCATATGGAAGTCTTGTCAGTACAACCATTTTTGGAAAATCGATAAGATTGACGTCGAATATCACCGATTCAGGCAGACCGTTGCTTTTACAAACCTATTACGTTTACGATGTAACGAAGAGGCCGCAGTATGAATTTACATTAATTTTGCAAATAGTATCTGTCTTCATCGTTATTCTACCTTATACAGGAGTAGACACTTTTCTTGGACTGCTGGTATTTCATATTTGTGGTCAGTTAGATATTCTAAAAAGTCGTCTGATACACTTACATCGATACGAAAACTTTTCTGACATATTTAAAGACAGCGTGAAACGTCATATTCGGTTACTCAGGTATCGTATTTTTCTTATATGCTGTATGTTTATTATATGTAATTTCGAAGAAAATTATTAAAAACTTTTTTTCAGAATATATTACATACATGTAAATCGCTAGAAAATGTTAAACTTATACATAACAATCATAATAAATATAGAAAAAAAAAATATAGAAAATAGAAAAAATATATAAGCATAACATAATAGAAAAAAATATATAAGCAAAGATAATTTATTAAATCTTACTTTTATATTTGTGTAATTTAAAATAATACCGTCAAAAATTATGCCTAATATATGTAAAATTATATTACAGAGCCGTTGCTATTGTAGAAGATGCATATAATATTATACTTTTAATACTCTTATTATACTTTGGTACACTTTTTGCATTTCAAGGATTCCTACTAGTTAGTGTAAGTAATACAAAAAATTCGTAAGTATTCGATTTTTGTATTTCTGTATTTAATCTTTAATATATGTAATTCCTTATTTGTATTATCTCTCTATATAAGAATTAGTGTATCGTTATATATCTATATGTATAAGAATACTTTATATACACTTTAATAATAATTTTTGAATCAGAGTGTATAAATGTTATATCTTTCCATATATATACATATATATATATACACTAGCGGATCCTGACGTCGATAATGGGGGGGGGGTTTGCAAAATTATTTTATTTAATATTTTTGGTTTCATGATTAGCTTTTATTCCAGGATCAACGACGTCGATAGCTCTTTAATGTTTGTTTTCCTTTATTTATATTTTTTAAACAAATTCAGCAAAACTGTTTTTTTTAATTTGCAAGAGGGGGGGATTAACCCTCCCCCCCCCCGGATTTGCCAGTGTATATATATATATATATATATATTATATAGATATAAAGAATTTCTCGCTTAATTATTTTCATGCAACGAAATTATCTCATCATTTCGTTCTATGTCTGACTTAATCTAAACTTAACTCCTTGAATGCGTAATGAGTATAATTTACAATGTATCTTATACATACATATTGTATATATTATATAGATATAAAGAATTTCGCCTAATTATTTTCGTGCAACGAAATTATCTCATCATTTCGTCCTATGTCTGACTTAATCTAAACTTAACTCCTTGAATGCGTAATGAGTATAATTTCCAGTGTATCTTATACTTTTATATATATATATATATAATATATATATAAAAAATATATATAAAATATATATATATATATAAAAGTATAAAATACACTGGAAATTATACTCATTACACATTCAAGGAGTTAAGTTTAGATTAAGTCAGACATAGGATGAAATGATGAGATAATTTCATGCGCGAAAATAATTAGGCGAAATTCTTTATATATATATATATATATATAATATATACAATATGTATGTATAAGATACACTGTAAATTATACTCATTACGCATTCAAGGAGTTAAGTTTAGATTAAGTCAGACATACGACGAAATGATGATAATTTCGTTGCACGAAAATAATTAGGCGAAATTCTTTATATCTATATAATATATACAATATGTATGTATAAGATACACTGTAAATTATACTCATTACGCATTCAAGGAATTAAGTATAGATTAAGTCAGACATAGGACGAAATGATGAGATAATTTTGTTGTGTGTACGAAAATAATTAGGCGAAATTCTTTGTATCTATATAATATATATTATATCTATATAATATATATAATATATATTATATAGATATAAAGGATTTCACCTAATTATTTTCGTGCAATGAAATTATCTCATCATTTCGTCCTATGTCTGACTTAATCTACACTTAACTCCTTGAATGCGTAATGAGTATAATTTACAGTGTATCTTATATTTATATATATACACTAGCGGACGTCGATAGCTCTTTAATGTTTGTTTTTCTTTATTTATATTTTTTAAACAAATTCAGTAAAACTATTTCTTTTAATTTGCAGGGGGGGGTTAACCTCCCCCCCCCAGGATCCGCCAGTGCATATATACATATATATTAATTATGATTAATTAGCTATTTAACGAGGAAAAAATATCGATCATCCGTCTGTCAATTCTTCTCGTCGGCATTGCAAATATATTTATTCATATGTGTCTATATTGCGCCATTGGCGAAGTACTAATGACTCGAGTAAGTTTATTTATTATATTGTTTATACTGATCGGATATAAAACAATTATATGCTAAGAATGAAGAGTGATTACAATGCATGTATAACTGTTTCTTTAATATTTTAAAGTACGATGCAATTCATTATGCAGTGTACAATAATGATTGGTATTATCTGGATTCGAAGAAAGCGAAAGACTTACTCTTTTTTATGATTAAAACCGGTGTACCAGTATATTTCACTGCTGGAAAAATATTTCCTATGACAATCGCCATGTTTTGTAGTGTAAGATATTAATACAAACTGTAATTTAGTTAATTTTGGGACGAGTTTTATCATGTAATTTTACATATTAAATTATTACGATGTTTTAAGCTACAATCTTTATTGATAATTTATAATAATAAATTTGTTATATTGGTTTGATTTTTATTACATATTTCTAATCTAAGTATATTTCAATTATAATCACCGAATAATAAGAAGAAACAAGAATTAAATTTTTTCTATTTATTTATGTCAAAAAGACTAAATATTTCGCCTCTATGTAAATAAATAATAAAGTTTTATTTATAAAGATATTGGATTTAAAAAGATATTTCAACGAAATCGGTGAAATATGTCCTCTTTTCTGAAAATTTACCAAGATATTCGTTCAAAAATTAACAATTAATACGTTGTTTTACACTTTTAACTTTTTATATATTTTTTTTTCTTTTATGCTGATTTTATGCAAATATTATAAAATATTTTTCAGTTATTAAAAACGTCAGCCGGTTATATATCTTTTCTGCTTACGACGAGAAATTAATCAAAAATGGAAAAGAATAGTGATTTTTTCTGATATAATTGTTAAAATACAATGATTTTAAAAATGTATGTATATTAAATTTATTTTTTATTATAACTATAATATCATAATATTATATGTTTTTATATAATATACAATAATGTAAATATTTTGTTAGATAAAAGATGAGGACGGATGCACCAACTATTTGGAGTTTTAGAGACAACGTCAAAGATATCTTGCATTTATATGGTTGTAACAAAATAGAAGTATAAAATAATCTCAGGTCAGGAAAATAATCTATGAAATATTTTTCCTGATGTACAAATAATTTAGAAATATAATAAAGCTATTTTGCTGATATATACATTAACATTTAAACATAAAATTTCTTTACATTTGTGAAAAAGATAATATTAATTAATCTAAAGAAAAATTCATTATTTAATAATCTTAAAAATCTGATATTTAATTAAATTATTAAATTAAATATTTGAAATTTAATGTCAAATGCTTGGAAAGTGTTTCTCATAAGCATTTATTATAATAGTTTGATATTTTAATTAATAAAAAAATGTCTTAAAAATTAATTAGAAAGTTAATAGATCATACAATTCTTTCAGTATTTATATATAAGTATATTATAGAGTATATTCATTACATATAGTGAACTATATAACGTATGTTATATTACACATCAACAAATGTTATAGAACATAAAAAATATATTCGGTAGTTATATATTAATTTAATTTCTGTTAATATTTTAAAGTTAATTTTGCTTCTTATTTTATTAGATTTATGACAACCACAAGTATGTACACTATCATACGTATGATATGTGGCACAAATTATTATGATAGATGTATATCTGTTATATTTCCTTTCCTTACTCTCTTTGTCTCTTTCTCTCTTTCTCTCTCTCTCTTTTTCTCTAATAGCGTAACATTAAAGCATACGCTATAAGTAGCATGAATCGATTACAAAAAAAGTGAGAAGCATCTATGTATCGTTACATGAATTCTTTTTGTGGCTGATAGTTCGTCGGACGAGTGGGAAAAAGAGAGAGGCGTTTCTCATATTTAATGCAGCAAGTCGCGATCGTCTCGCGAAAAATTGTGAAACAATTTTTTCTCGCATGCGTGACAAATGTTCAGTGTTCGCTGAATAGGAGGTGACTTCGCTTCGTGAAAATAGAGCAGTCGTCAGTCTCTAGATAACACTCGACATGGATACTTCAAACAGTTCGGGATACCGAGGTGCTTATTATTACCGATTTGTCAACGATTACAATCGGCTCTTTTTTTTTTTTTTTTCCTGAAAAGAATATTTTTATTCGTGACATGCGTGTGTAATATTGCAATCGTAGTTGATGTTAGATGCATTTTATATCTTTCTACGAGATTTAATACACATCACTAGTGCTTTCCTGCTCGTAACAATGCGTTAATTATTTATTGTCAGCGTTTTCTCCTCCTTATCAATGTCTCTTGAAACAGGTAGACTTCGAATGGGCGGTGAAGCTAAATCGTTTCAGTTTAAGACTGATCGGGCTCTGGCCTAACAATAAGACAGAATACAACGTTCGAGAAATGTCAATGTACAATTTCCGCCCTCTAATCATTATTGTAATACTAACAATCAGCGTTCTGATCCCCTCCATACACTCGCTGATAAGAATTCGTACGAATATCATGCTGCTAATTGATAATTTGCAATTTACTCTGCCGGCTATCACCTGCGCCATTCGAATCATAATTTTCTGGTGGAAGAAGGAAGGTAAATACATATTATATTAATCGATACGGTAAATCAATACAAATTGTATATTAAATTGCATATTAAAATTGTATTTTACTTTGATAATCTTTCAAAAAAGCAAGGTTTAAAAATAAAATTTGATATTTTTTAAGAATGGTATATCTCGATAAAGATTGTATAGAAATTCAAAAAAATATTTTTATTATATAAAAATATAATTAAAAAAATGTAGTTTAAATTTAAAAAAAGATTTCTGATTTTTTAAATTACTAAAAATGAAGAAAAATATTATTTCTATTAAAATTATTTATTAATTATCCTACTCTCTAAAAAGTTTTGACAATTATTTCTTCCTAAAAAAAAAAAAACATTTTATATAATATGTTGTGTGCATAGCCATTTTATATAATATTGCCATTTCAAGTCTTTCAATTTTCTCCAATTTTTAAGAGAATTTTTAATTATTTTTTCAATCATTTTATTAATGTATTTTCTTTAAATTTAAAAATTTTTTTATTTCTTTCAAAGTCCTTCTGTAACATTATTCTTTTGTCTTCTTCAAAACTATTATATAGAATATAGATATTAAACAAGTATTACTATTACAGATCTCTCAATTTTCCCCAGTTCTTAAGAATCTTTAATCACTTTTTCTATCATTATTAATGCATTTTCTATAAGTTTGAATTTTTTTTATTTTTCTCTCTCGAAGCCCTTCTTTAACATTATTCTTTCGTCCCCTTCAAAGTTATCATATGTATATTAAACAAGTTTACTGTTACAGATCTCTCAATTTTCTCCAATTTTTGAAAATCTTTAATCATTTTTTCTATCATTATTAATGTATTTTTTTAAAGTTTGAAATTTTTCTTATTTTTCTCGCCCTTCTTTAACATTATTCTGTCGCCCCTTTCAAAGCTATTATATGGATGTTAAACATGATCGCGGAGGATTGGCTGAAACTGAAAAGCGCCCAGGAGCGAGACACGATGATCAGAAGAGCGCGGACCGCGCGTATAATCATCACGTGCGGATACAGCGCGATGATATTAGCGTTCATCTTGGTCGGCGTTCTGCCCATCTGCGGGATCTCGATGAGATATCTGACGAACATCACCGATCCGGACAGATTGCTGCCGTTGCAGACGTATTACATTTACGACGTGATGAGCAGCCCGCGATACGAATTGACGTTCGTCCTTCAGGTCGTTTCCATGTTCTTCGCCATCATGTGCTACACCGGTATCGATAATTTTCTCGGGCTGCTGGTATTCCATATCTGCGGCCAATTGGAGATTCTGAGAAATCGTATCGAGCATTTGGACAAGTTCATCGATTTTCACGATGTGCTGAGGAGAAGCGTGGAAGATCACACACGGTTACTTAGGTACTCGATGTCTTGTGCATGTCTTGTGCTTTTTTTTATATTAATCAAAAAAATCACAGAAAAAATTTGTACGCTGCAATATGTCGTATATAATATTAGTGAAATTATTTTTTCTTCATCAGCATTGTTTCAGTCAGCGATATCTTTTTTTTTTTTAGAGCCATTGCTGTTATAGAAGATACATTTAATATGATGCTCCTTGTACTATTTCTATATTTTGGTATACTTTTTGCTTGTTATGGATTCTTAATAATCAGTGTAAGTGTGTTCAAAACTCGTATTAATTTATGTGATTGAACAGAAAATTTTATTATTATTTTTATTTCTCTGACGACATCGAGATATATATTCATAATGTTACTTTGATATATTTCTGGTGCACATTAAGACGTTTATAAATCATTTTTTAAACATTTTTAAAGCGCGAGTTATCACGATTAATACAAAAATTACACTTCGCTTATATATATATGTCGTCTTAAGTTAATAGAGAAAGGGAACGATATATCAATCAGTCACTTGGCGTACGAAGTATGCATTGTTATCAACACGTTCGGTCACATGTGCCTTTATTGCGCCGTAGGAGAGATTCTAGTAATACAGGTAAAAGTCAAAAATAAATACGAGATTGATTTTTATTTCAATGGTATCATCCACGATATGTTTGCGAATTCAAAAAGATTTATCGAAAAAAAACTTTTATATATCTCAGATCATCTCCTTATTGCGTATAAATTATACGTTGACAATATGTTCATCGTTAAATGTTAATTCCTAAGTGGACACAATTGCAAGGGATTTTATAATTTAAATTAATATTTTGCGTATAATAATGTGAACGAATTTTTCCGACGATTCTCAGTGCGATCGAATCCATTACGCTGTATACAATTATAACTGGTACACTCTGGATCCAAGAAACGCAAGAGGCTTAATCTTGTTGATGGTCAGAAGCAGCAAACCGATCTATCTCACGGCCGGTAAAGTGTTTCCTATGACAATGGCTACATTTTCTAACGTAAGTTATCAAAAAATTATATAAGTTATAATTTATTTTAAGTATAATTTGTTGTTGTTATACACAATAATGATATATCTTGTGTTGTTAATATAAAATTCATCTTTCTTGACATAAAAAGAAACTTAAAGGTTGTGAAAATATGTTGTTTTTGTGAAAATACTCGAATGTCTTGCATCGTTACTTTCTCTCTCTCTCTCTCTTAACTAGATAAATTATTAATAATATTTTAATAATGACTGTACTCGTATTTTATTCTTTAAATACTTTTAATTTTAATTTTTATTTTAAAGAATAATTATTTTAATTATTCTTTGTATATTTATTTATATGTTACACTTGCTATTGTCGACATGTAAACTTTCAGCTGATCAAAACGTCAGCCAGTTACATATCTGTACTCCTTACAACAAAAAGTTAATCGATGATTTGAGATAGATTCAAATTACTCCCGATGTTATATTATTATTGATAAATGGACTGTGCAACTAGTAATAAACGGGTGAATTAATTTATACAAAATAATTATATTTAGACACATGGTTAATAATGTGCGTTCAAATAAAATAAAATACCTATTATATACAAAAATATCTTTCAGATTTAAGAAGAATTATAGCCACTACCTACATAGCTGTTTTCAATTCATATTAAGATATTTCGGAATATGGAAGTATTATATTTTATTACATCAATATGACGAAAACAATTATAAACTACTAACATAAACTGTTGATATGAAGAGTAGCAATGTTAACTCGTGCAAAGTATATAATAAAATCACTAAAATACAAAAGCTTACAATTATTTTGTGCATCAAGTTAAATAATGATATTTTTTTTCTTTCAAAATTTGTTTTTTTTTTTAAATATAATTTAGATAATGTTTAAACATAGAAAATATATTTGTGATATACAATGATATAATGCTGAAGATATTTTACATTTTTTTACCTTAATTAACGTAACAAAAGTAAAAAATATTGTACGAAGCAAACATGTACATTTTATTCACTTTGTGTAAATAAATGTACTTACAGAAAGTCGAAGAAGCGTACAAAGAGAACTTCTTCATCTGCAACAAAAAAGATCACAGATATTTCAAAAAAAGAAATTTTATATTTTATCGTAAATTTAATTAAAGTAATTGCGACAAATATGATAATTATATTATATATAAATATTATATTTAAATATAATAATAAATATCTGTGCTAATC
Organism: Prenolepis imparis; assembly: GCF_030444845.1. Lineage (NCBI taxonomy): Eukaryota > Metazoa > Arthropoda > Insecta > Hymenoptera > Formicidae > Prenolepis > Prenolepis imparis. The sequence goes on along the minus strand of NW_028141169.1, from coordinate 985,649 downwards.
ATTAATATGACATTAATTATGAATTAATTAAAGAGTGATAAATATTAATTATATTATATGCTGCAAGGAGTAGAAAGTTTTATTCTCATCTCAATGTCACAATTATACCGATTTGTTCTACTTAACGCGTTGAAAGAGATACTACAGACAGTTCATCATCGCTCGTTACTAAAAGTCGAGCCTATAGTTGAGACACATCACTGAAAATCGATTATGATGAAAAACGTGAGAATGCAACAAGTGTACATTGCGTGAACAGGTACTTATTCCCCCTATTATTACGATAATTATCAGCTTGAACACTGCAGGGAAACAATAAAGAGGCGTTTTAAACCGTTCGTTGTACGCATCTCGAGAATTTTTTTATTATTCACATACACATGCACATCTCTCTCAAAGTAAAAGTTCATCGTTTCATGGTAAAAAGACGAGCGTCAGTCTATAGATTGCACTCAACATGAAAGTTTCAAAAAATTCCACATACCAAGGTAGGTATCATTGCAAATGTCAAAGTTGATTATTTTATCACAAAAAGTCAAGACAATATATAGATTGCCAGAAAAGAAATATAATTATTAAAAAATATTATGAGAAATATAAAAATGAGATATAAAAATGACTTATATATTGAAACTGTTGCAACAAATAGATTTCCAATGGGCAGTGAAATTAAATCGATTTAGTCTAGAATTCATCGGCCTTTGGCCTAAATCTAAGCAAACTAGTTGGGAAAAACGCATATGCAATTTACGTGCGTCTCTTACGTTGTCGACAATAGTACTTTTCTTAATTCCTTCCGTGCATTCACTAATAAGGATTTATTCGGACTTGTTATTAATGATAGATAATCTGCAATATACTTTAGTGATGATCGTCTGTGTGCTAAAACTTATATTTTTTTGGTGGAAAAAAACAGGTATGTAAATATAATTACAATTGTAAAAGAGAAATTTTATATAAAATAAAATTTAAGCTTTTTGCGTTAATATTTTGTTTTATTATAAATTTGTTAATATAAGTTATAATGAATATTAACCTGTTTTTCATTCATATTACATTATTTTATTTTATTATATTTTTAAAGTGGTAACACCGGTAATAGATATGGTTGCGAGCGATTGGACAAAAGCAATAACATCTCAAGAAAAAATAATAATGATCGAGAAAGCGCAAACTGCACGTATAATTGTTACAATCTCATATGTTATAATGACAGGAGCTGCAGTCGGTCATACTAGTTTGTGCCTTTTTGGTTATTCGACAAGATACTTGACAAATATCACTGATCCGGGCAGAATATTACCATTTCAGACGTATTATATTTATGACGTGACCAAGAGTCCTCAATATGAGTTAACATTCACTTTTCAAGTTATTGCCGTATTTTTGTGTATCATGCCTTACACGGGCATAGACAATTTTCTTAGCCTCTTAATATTCCATATTTCTGGTCAACTGGACATTCTAAATAATCGTCTAATGCATATGAATGATATCGCGAATTATAATGACATTCTAAGAAGTTGCATAAAGGATCATACGCGGTTACTTAGGTAGATTTTCCTTTTTTATATATTATAGTCATATTCTTATAGAGAAAGATATAGACGTTCACCCACACAAATATATACATACATACATATACAATGTAAAAACATATAAACAAATCTTGTTTAAAAAATTAATTACACTTTGCAAAATACAAATTAATATGTATTAATATATATATTAATATACAATATCATAAATCGAGACGCGTAATTTATACTTGACTTGTTTTATATATATATATATACTTGTTTTTACTGTAATACTAAATTTTCTGACTAATGTGGAATCGATTTTTATGATTGAAAAATAAAGAAAAAAATTATCTTTTTTTTTGCCAGTTTTTAATTTTATCATATATCATATATATGTATCTTTGTGTATACCATATATCATATATTTTTGTAAATTTATTGTTATTTATTGTTGTTTTAAACATATTAATATATTATATTATATAATATAATATATTACTTTATAGAACTATTGCCATTATAGAAGATACATACTGTGCATTGTTCCTTATATTATTTACATTATTCGGTGGTCTTTGCATTTGCTACGGATTCTTTTTGACAAATGTAAGTAACACACTAAGAAGAATTTTTGTCACAAAATACTGCACTACGCAATCTCATTTTCGTCAATATTTGCTCCGATATGTCATATTTATTATGAATATTTATTTTTCGGAGAATATAATTTATATAATCGATTTCTTTTTATCTTAGATTTTAAAGCATCAAGTGTTTTTAAACTAGTACAAAAAGTTTTCTTCTTTTTCTTCTTCTTCAATAAGAAATTTTATAAAATATAATTAAAAAACAATAGTTATTGAGAACTAATTTTTATAAGAAACAAATATTTAAAAATCAAAAATTCTAAAAAATAGTAATAATGAGATATTATTTGTATTTAATAATAATTACATAATACTATAATATATATGTGTCAACTACTTAATAGAAATTATAACTTATACATCACGAAATGAAAATCATGACTAGATGTTTGAAGATGGATATCGCATATCATTTTCTCAATTGGCTTATCTTATAACTATTGTTATGAATGTATTTGGTCATATGTGTATGTATTGTGCTCTCGGCGAATTTTTAACAGCACAGGTAAATTTAAAATATTTTAATTATTAACATACACACACACACAATATATATATATATATATATATATATAAAATGTTGTAGCTATGTCACAAGCATAAAATATAAGTTCTCAAAGCAGCAAAACTATGTTGAGAAAATGTAACAATTTTTTTAAAAATTTACTTAAATATTATATAAATTGTATAATTCAATGCATAAAATATTTTTAAAAAACTATATAGATTTAATATTTATATATCTATATAATAATTATATAATATTTATACATATATATATATATATATATATATATAATTATATATATAATTATATATCTCTAATATATTCAATTATTAATATTATAACAGATTAATTCTCTCCTTCTCTTTAAGATTTTAGAGTAAACATATTTTAAATCTGCACATATATTTAACAAATATACAATAATGCAATTTAAATAATTATTAACTAACAATTTAATTTATTTGATCATTTTTAGTGCGACCAAATTAATAACGCTGCGTATTACAACGAATGGTATAATATGGAACCAAGAAATGCACGGAGCTTAATTCTTCTTATGGTCAGAACCAATAAGTCCCTTCATCTTAGTGCTGGTAAAGTGTTTCCCTTGACAATGGCCACATTTTGCGATGTAAGTTATCTTAAAGTTAAATTATAGCTTTGATACAAAAATAATACTCCATATTTTTTACATATAGAATTTTTAACATTTAATACATAATATATTATTTTCTATGGGATTTCTTTATGTATTGTATATATTTTCTTATTCCTCATAATTTTGAATTTGCATTTTCTAGCTCTTAAAGACATTAGCTGGTTATATATCTGTTTTGCTTACAATTAACAATTAATCAACAATTTGAGGCAAAAATTTAACGTGACTTATGTAGAAAAAATAAATAAAAAAAGTATGTAATTTTAAAGTAAATAATTACTTACTGTACAAATATAATAAATACATATATAGTATTTTGATATAATTATTTTTCAATACTAATTCTAAGTAAAAATACGAAACAAAGATATTAGTACTACATGAGGTTTTATCCCAATTATTACGACAAAAGCAATATTATAGCACACAGATGAAAAGCGACCCTTCCACAAAGTGTCTATAGCTATAGGATCACACGCAATGCTCATCGATTACAAGTGCGTGAGAACGTAAGTAACGTGCATCAACGCGTATCTAAAGATAGCGTACTTATTCCAACCAGTTATTATGTCACTTTTTATTCATAAATACTTGAAAGGTTGTTCAATGGGAAAACTTGTTAAACACAAGGGGTGCTTAATATCTCCGCCCCTACACGTTGATCCTATACCTATACTTTTAAAAGTTTTTTTTTCATATATACACGATCATTTCTCCGAATAAAGTTTATTTCGTTTCATGATGAGGAGATAAACGTCAGTCTATAGACTGCATTCAACATGAAAACGTCAAAATATTCCGCGTACCAAGGTAGTTGTCATTGAATATGTCAAAACTGACTATTATCGTCAAAAGTTTAGATGAGATAGATTGTCAAAAATGAAGTATGTTTATCACTCAATATTACGAGAAAAATGTATGAGAAAAATATATTCACATATAATATTCTCACTAATCTATTTATGCATTTATAAATATTGCGATCTTTAAAATAAACATATGACTTTCAAAATATTTTGTTTATATTTGTGTTCTGAGATACACATCCATCATAGCTTCTTGATTATATGAAGTACTATTTTCTTCAAAAATAAAAATTTTATATTAAACTTTAAATTCAAATATTATTGCAATTTACTTAATTCTGTTTTTATAAACGTATACTTACATGAATAACAATGACACGTGATATATACATATTTCATTTCTTTGAATTTTATAACTTAAAACTAATGCCGTAAAACTTCATATGAATTTATGTCGCTTTTATATGAAACAAACAAAATAAATGAAATGTTTTGTTCTTAAATTTTTAAAGATTTTGTTTTATTTCCTTTTTAATTTATTATTATTATATTTTATGTGTTTTTTAATACGAATCTTAGTAATATGTATTCCAATATTAATTATACTTATATTATATATTTATATTTTTATATTTATATTTTTTAAGATATATGTATAATTTATTGAAACTGTTGCAACAAATAGATTTTCAATGGGCAGTGAAACTCCATCGATTTAGTCTAGAATTGATCGGGCTTTGGCCCAAATCCAAGCAAACTAGTTGGGAAAAACGCATGTGCAATTTACGTTTGCTTTTTACATTGTCGACAATAGCATTTCTTATACTTCCTTGCGTGCATTCTCTAATAAGGATTTATTCAGACATTTTACTACTAATGGATAATCTACAATATACTTTAGGGATGATCATCAGCGTGCTAAAAATTATAATTTTCTGGTGGAAAAAAACAGGTACATATAATTACAATTGTATAAACATCATTATATATAATTATAAACATTATGAATAATATAGAATTTTTTATATTATATAATACACACTTTATACGTATCAACGTAATCAATTTTTGTAGTTATACATGTTTTTATATATATTAACAAGTTAATAAATATACTAAATATGTTATGTGTCTTTTTATATTTGATTTAATTTTATTTTAGAGAAACAAATTTATATAAAATAAAATAAAAGAAATGCTATTTGCGTTAATATTTTTATTAAAAAATTTAAATAAATTTGAATAATAAATTAATATATATTAATGGATGTTAACATTTACTTTCTCTCATTTTTATTATATTATTTTTTTACTATATTTTTTAAGTTGTCTCACCGATAATAGATATGATTGTAAATGATTGGACAAAAACAAATACATCTCAAGAAAGAATAATAATGATCGAGAGAGCGCGAACTGCACGCATAATCGTTACAGTCTCATATCTTGTAATGGGAGTAGGTGTATTAACTACAAATGGTTTGCCGATTTTTGGTCACACGACAAGATACGTGACAAATATCACTGATCCAGGCAGATTATTGCCATTTCAAACTTATTATATTTATGACGTGAACAAGAGTCCGCAATACGAGATAACATTCAGTTATCAAGTCATCGCCATGATTCTATGCACCATACCTTACACAGGCATAGACAATTTCTTTAGCCTCTTAATATTCCATATTTCCGGTCAGCTGGACATTCTGAACAATCGTCTCAAACGTCTGAGTGACATCGCAAATTATAATGACATTCTAAGAAGTTGCGTGAAGGATCATATGCGACTGCTTAGGTATATTTCTTTCTTTTATATCTTTTATTCTTTTATAATCATATTCTTATAAAGAAATATATGGATCTTTTATAAATATTATATAAATTATAGATATTATATAAAATATCGTGTCTTGTTCAAATTGTTCAAAGAATCTGCTATTAGAATTTTAATTAGATTTTCGACAGTTTTAGAACATTTTGTGTACTCTTAGATACATGCTTTTAAGCATAACGCGAATATTAAAATAAACAAAAATAAATTCTGTTTTTTTAAATTAATTACATAATATTGTAACTGATACAACTTATATAGAGAAAATATAGCATAACCTTCTTTATGAGTTCTCTAATTTCTAAGTAAAATTTATAAAAATTTACACCCATTAAGAGATTTATTAAACACTATTCACTATTGCATAGCGTCAATTTTACTGTTTAAAATTTTTTTGAACATATTAATAAAAAATATAATACTTTATAGAGCTATTGCCATTATAGAAGACACATACAATATATTGTTCCTTATATTATTTATATTGTTCGGTGTTCTTTTCATGTGCTATGGATTCTTATTAACAAATGTAAGTAAAACGTTAAACAATTTTTATCACACATAAAAGTTACACTTTACAATCCTAATTTTGCCAACATTGTTCCGAGTATCTCATGTTTATTATTATTCATTTTTTAAGCGCATAATTTACAGTCGATTAGTTTCTTTCATATAATTTTCAAAACATTTAATCTAAATGTTCAAGCTCGTACAACAAGAATTTTTTTATATAAAAGCAGCTTTGTAATTTAAAATATTATTATTTTATATTTGTTTTATGGTATTTTTTTCTCTCTCTCTCTCTCTCTATCTCTATTTCTCATTAAATAATAAAACTGCATATTAATAAACAAACTTACGAATAGTGATTGCTTTTAAGAAATAACTTTTATGAAAAATTTTCATAAGTTTTAAATTAAAGGAGAAACTTGCACAAACAATAATAATGATATTTTTGTATCTAATAACAGTTACATAATAACTATTTAATAGAAATTATAACTTAAACATTATAAAATGAATCATGGTTAGATGTTTGAAGATGGATATCACATATCGTTGTCTAAATTGGCATATCTTATAACTATCGTTATAAATATATTTGGTCACATGTGCATGTATTGTGCTCTCGGCGAATTTTTAACAGCCCAGGTAAATTAAAAATTTTTCAATTACTAGTGTATACACACACGTACATACATACATATATATATACATAAAATGTTGTAATTACAAAATGTATTATAAAGTCTTCAGAGATTGCAAACAGCAATCTGTGAGAACTTATTGTTGAAATAAATGTAACATTTGTTAATAAAATTTACACATATATGAATTATACATAACTCAATGCGTAAATTATTTTAACAAAACTATATATAAAATCATATACATATATAGATTTAATCTTATCATTAAATTAAATTCTCCCTCTTTCTCTCTGTAAGATTTTAGAATTTTAGAGTAAGCCTATCTTAAATCTGCACATAAATATTTCAAATATAAAATAACGCAATCTTAAATAACTGTTAATAATAATTTGGATTAATAATTTATTATTTATTTATTAACTGTTAATAATTTATTATTTTAAGTGCGACCAAATTCATTACGCTGTGTATTTCAACGAATGGTATATTATGGATCCAAGAAATGCGCGAAGCTTAATTCTTCTTATGGTCAGAACCAATAAGCCTCTTCATCTTAGCGCTGGTAAAGTGTTTCCCTTGACAATGGCCACATTTTGTGACGTAAGTTATCTTAAATTTTATAGCTTTGATTGAAATAATATATCACATTTTTTATAGACACAATTTTCAACATTTAATACAGTTAATACTTAACATTATTTTCTATATGCCTTTTTTATATCTGTACATCTTCTTATTTCTCATAGTTATCAATTTGTTTATCAATTTTTTTAGCTCTTAAAAACGTTAGCTGGATATATATCTGTTTTGCTTACAATAAAAAATTAATCAATAATTTGAAATGAGAATTTAAGATTACTCATATATAACAGATAAATAAAAAAAGATTTGTAATTACAAGCTAATAATTACATACTGTACAATTAATAAAAAAATATATATATATTATTTTAATATAATTAATTTTCTATACTTCGTAAAGATATATATACGAAACAAAGATATTAGTACCGTACGAGATTTTATGTCACTTATTACGACGATAGCAATATCGCACACAGATTAATCGACTCCTACAGTGTCTATAGCTATAGGACAACACGCAACGCTCATCGATTACGAGTGCGTGAGAACGAAACTAATGTGCATCTACGCGGGTCTACGCGAGTAAAGTGTTTCTACCAATCAGTTATTATGTCACTTTTTATTCATGATTGAACGTTGTTCAACGGGAAAAACTTGACGAACGCAACAAGGGGTGCTTGGTATGTCTAAAATTCACCTCTATGCATATTTAAATGTTTTTTTTATCATATATACACGATCATCTCTCGCTGAATAAAATTTTATATCGTTTCATGATGAGGAGATAAACGTCAGTCTATAGGCTGCATTCAACATGAAAGCATCAAAATATTCCGCGTACCAAGGTAGTTCACATTGCATATATGTATGTCAAAACTGATTATTATCATCAAAAGTTAAAATGAGATATAAATTGTCGAAAATGAAATATATTTTTTATACAATATTATGAAAAAAATTTATAAAAAAGATACATTCACATGCAATATATTCTTAGTGATTTATTCATTCATTTAGTCATTGCAAACTTTAAACCAAATAAACATATCACTTTTAATGTACTTTAAAATTTATATCTGTGTTCTCGTCATTTTCATAGATTTTCTACAAGATACAATTTTCTACAAAAGTAAAAATTTTATATTAAACTTTCAAATATTAATGCATTTTACTTAATTTTATTTTTATATACATATACTTTCATGAATAACAACGGCATACATGATACATATTTTATTTCTTTCAGTGTAACAACTTAAATCTTATCCTCCAAAACTTTACGTGAAATTATGTTGCTTTTATATGAAATAAACTTACATGAAATAAATGAAATATTTTGTTTTCAAATTTTTATTTAATATTCCGTTTTATTTATTTATTTTTTTTCTATTTTATTATTTTATATATATATATATGTATATATGTATACATATATTATTATAATTATATTTTATGTATATGTGTTTTTTAATACAAATTTAATAATATTGTAAATATTTCAATATTAACTTATTACATATGTATAATCTTTAAAATATATAATTTATTGAAACTATGTTGCAATAAATAGATTTCCAATGGGTAGTGAAACTCTATCGATTTAGTTTAGAGTTGATCGGGCTTTGGCCAAAATCCAAGCAAACTAGTTGGGAAAAAAACATGTGCAATTTACGTACGTTTCTTACATTGTTCACAATAGCATTCATATTAATTCCTTCCGTGCATTCTCTAATAAGGATTTATTCGGACATTCTACTAATGATGGATAATCTGCAATATACTTTAGTGATGATCATCTGTATACTAAAAATTACATTTATTTCGTGGAAAAAAACAGGTATATATAATTACAATTCTAAACATTACAAATAATATAGATTCTTTGTCTTATTATAAAGTTATTGTAAAATGGATGTTAACACTAATTTTTTTAATTTTCTTATTATTTTTTTTATTATATTTTCAAAGTTGTCACTCCGGTAATAGATATGATTGCGGACGATTGGATAAAAACAAAGACATCTCAAGAAAGGATAATGATGATCGAGAGAGCGCGAACTGCACGCATAATCGTTACAGTCTCATATCTTGTAATGGGAATAGGTGTATTAACTACAAATGGTTTGCCGATTTTTGATTACACTACAAGATACGTGACAAATATCACTGATCCAGGCAGATTATTGCCATTTCAAACTTATTATAATGGCGTTTTAAGAAGTTGCGTGAAGGATCATACGCGACTACTTAGGGACATTTCTCTTTTTTATACATTAAAATTGTATTCTTATAGAAAAAAGAGATATACGCTATATATTATATAGATATATTATCTAAATATTATCATATAATTATATAGATATAGTATAAAACATAAATCAAATTTTTGTTTGAAAAATTAATTAAAAATTAACATAATGCACATCAATATATAGTAACAATATATTGATATTATTAATCATAAATGCATAATTAATATTTGACTTATTATATATTTATTTTTACTTTAATACCAAGTTTTCAGTCTAATTTGAAATCAATTTTTATTAGCGAGAAGATCAAGAACAAAATATCATTTCTTGTATTAATTTTTTATTTTTTCCACCGCATATTTTTATAAATTTATCTGAAGTTAAAATTAAAGTAAACTCTACCTAAAATTAATAAAAAATTGTAGTTTTATTAATCTTGTAACTCCAGAAAATTTAATTTATGGAAAGTTTTCTTCTTTAATCGCCTAAAGGAAATTATTTATATGTTTGAAAATAGTTTGAAAATTTCTAATTATAAACAGCATAAAAACTTACATTCATAAAAATTTACTAAAAATTAATTCCTATTATATAGTATGAATTTTAATAATTTTGTTTTAAATCTTCTTGAACAAATTAATGTATAATATATAATACTTTTTATAGAGCTATTGCCATTATAGAAGATACATACAGTGCATTGTTCCTTATATTATTTACATTATTTGGTACACTTTGCATTTGCTACGGATTTTTGTTGACTAATGTAAGTAAGACGCTAATAAGAATTTTTGTCACATATAAAACATGCACTATGTAATCTCAACTTCCCCACAATTACATTGAGAGTATCTTATGTTTATTATTTATTTCTCGAAGTGAGTTTTTCCGATTTACGATTGCTTCTTTTCATTATAGATTTTCAAGCCAAGTTTTTTAAACTAGTACAATAAGAATCTCTAATATAAAAACAATTTTGTAACTTAATACATTTCAATTTTATATATATTTAATATATAAATTTATATATTTATAAATTTATATATATTATATATATATATTTTATATATAAATAATATTTCTCTCTCTTTCATTAAATAATAAAAACAACCTATTTATAAAATAATTTATAAAAAGAAAATGTTTTCAAATATTAAATTTTATAAAAAATAAAATTCTAAATTAATGGAGTAGCTTGAAAAAAATTATAATATAGTGAGATATTCTTTGCATGTGTGATAACAGTTATTAATACTATAATGTATGTATATGTGTCAGCTACTTAATAGAAGTTATACCTTATACATCATAAGATGAATTATGGCTAGATGTTTGAAGATGGATATCACGTATCATTTTCTCAAATAGCATATGTTATAATCATCGTAATGAAAATATTTGGTCACACGTGCATGTATTGTGCACTTGGCGAATTTTTAACAGCGCAGGTAAAAATTTAAAACTTTTCAACTATTATATACTCAAATATTTTAAAGTAAGCATCTTAAATCTGCATATAAATTTTGGAAATATAAAATAACGCAACCTAAACAATTATTATTAACTCACAATTTGGATATTTATTTGATAATTTTAAGTGAGATCAAATTCATTACGCTGTGTATTCCAACGAATGGTGGATTATGGATCCAAGAATTGCACGAAGTTTAGTTCTTATTATGGTCAGAACCAATAAGCCCCTTTATCTTACCGCTGGTAAAGTGTTTCCCTTAACAATGGCTACATTTTGCGATGTAAGTTATCTTATTAAATTTTAATTATATACCTTTTATACGAAAATAATATACTACATTTTTGTATATATAGAATTTTTAACATTTAATACATAACATTTAATATTTATTTCTGTGTAATTTTTTAATGTTGTATACATCCTTATTTCAAATAATTATTATCAATTTGTATTTTCTAGCTCATAAAGACGTTAGCTGGTTATATATCTGTTTTGCTTACAATAAAAAATTAGTCAACAAGTGAGTTTAAAGTGAGAATTTAACCTGATGTATAGCTCGTATGTAGCAGCGAGATAAGTAAAAAAAATGTGTGTTGTTTCAAACTAATAATTACATATGATACAATTAATAAAATAACATATGTATAATTAAATGTATATATATTATTTTTGGATATAATTATTTTTCAATTCTTTGTAAAGATGCAAGGAACTAGTACCGTACACAGTTTTATGTCACTTATTACGCGACGACAGCAATATTGCACAAAGATTAATTGACCCCTGCAAATAAGTGTCTATAGCTAGGATAACACGCAATGCTCATCGATTACGAGTGCGTGAGAACGAAAAAAAACTATATAACGTGCATTTACGCTGGTCTACTCGAGTAAGGCACTTCTACCAACCAGTTATTATGTCACTTTTTATTCATGAAGACTTGAAACGTTGTTCAACGTTTACGAATATTACAAGGCGTGTTTAACGTCTGTAATATCTACCCCTATACACAGTGATCCTACACTTTCAAAAGTATTTTTCTTTTTTTTTTTATATGTACCCGAGTATCTTTCGCTAAATAGAAGTTAACGTCGTTTTATGATGTGGCGATAAACATCAGTCTATAGACCGCATTCAACATGAAAACATCAAAGTATTCCTCGTACCAAGGTAGTTCTCATTGCCTATGTCAAAATTGATTATTATCGTGAGAAGTTCAAATGAGATATAGATGGATTGTCAAAAATGAAATGTGTCTATTACACAATATTATATGAGAAAGATATATGAAACAAAAATATTCACATACAATATTCTCAGTAATCCTTTTTTTAAGCATTGCAAATTTTAAGTTAAATATATCACTTTCAAAATACTTTGAAATTTATATGTGTTCTTGTATGTTCGTCAATTATTATAGATTCTCGTTTACGAATTTCATTAATATATTTTCTTTTTACAATTTTCTTCAAAATTAAAAATTTTATATATATTAAACTTTAAATTTAAATATTACTGCATTTTACTTAATATTGATTTTGTAAATCGTATTTTCATGAATGACAATATAAATAAAGACATGTGATATTTTATTTTTCTTTCAATGTTACAACTTAAAACTTATATTCTGAAATGTTACGTGAAATTACATCGTTCTTATATGAAATAAATGAAATGTTTTGTTCCCAAATTTTTATTTAATATTTTGTTTCTTTCTCTTTTTATTTTATTATTATTATTATAATTTATATGTATTTTATGCATATGTGTTTTTAATATAAATATATTAATTATATGTATTTTTCAGTACACTAACTTATTATATATTTATAATTTTTAATATATTAACTTATTCAAACTGTTGCAACCAATAGATTTCCAATGGGCAGTGAAACTAAATCGATTTAGTTTAGAATTGATCGGGCTTTGGCCAAAATCCAAGCAAACTAGTTGGGAAAAAAACATGTGCAATTTACGTACGTTTCTTACATTGTCGACAGTAGCATTCATATTAATTCCTTCCGTGCATTCTCTAATAAGGATTTATTCGGACATTCTACTAATGATGGATAATCTGCAATATACTTTAGTGATGATCATTTGTACACTAAAAATTACATTTTTTTGGCGGAAAAAAACAGGTATATATATAATTACAATTGTAAAGTTCATAAATAATATAGATTTTTTTGTCTTATCATAAAGTTATTGTAAAATGGATGTTAACACTTTTTCATTTTCTTATTATTTTTTTTATTATATTTTCAAAGTTGTCACTCCGGTAATAGATATGATTGCGGACGATTGGATAAAAACAAAGACATCTCAAGAAAGGATAATGATGATCACGAGAGCGCAAACTGCACGTATAATCGTTACAGTCTCATATGTTATAATGGCAGGGGCTGCATCTCTTTCAATTAGTTTGTCCATTTTTGGTTACTCGATAAGATACTTGACAAATATTACTGATCCGGGCAGATTACTGCCATATCAGACGTATTATATTTATGACGTAACCAAGAGTCCGCAATACGAGATAACATTCACTTTTCAAGTCGTCGCAATGTTTCTGTGCACCATGCTTTACACAGGTGTAGACAATTTCCTTAGCCTCTTAATATTCCATATTTCTAGTCAATTGGATATTTTAAATAATCGTCTCATGCATCTGAGGGTCATCGCTAATTATAATAGCGTTTTAAGAAGTTGCATCAAGGATCATATACGACTACTTAGGTACATTTCTCTTTTTTATATATTAAAATTGTATAGAAAAAAGAGATATACGCTATATATTATATAGATATATTATATATCTAAAAATCATATAATTATATAGATATAATATAAAATATAAATCAGATTTTGTTTAGAAAATTAATTAAAATTAACATAATGCACATCAATATATAGTACAATATATTGAGTCGCATAATTAATATTTGACCTATTATATATTTATTTTTACTTTAATACCAAGTTTTCAGTCTAATTTGAAATCAATTTTTGTTAGCGAAATGATCAAGAACAAAATATCATTTCTTGTATTAATTTTTTTTTTTTTCCACCACATATTTTTATAAATTTATCTGAAATTAAAATTAAAATAAACTCTACCTAAAATTAATTAAAAATTGTAGTTTTATTAATCTTGTAACTCCAGAAAATTTAATTTATGGGAAGCTTTCTTCTTTAATCGCTTAAATTTGGAAATTATTTATATGTTTGAAAATAGTTTGAAAATTTCTAATTGCATAAAAACTTACATTTATAATAATTTATAAAAACTATTTCCTATTATATAATATCAATTTTAATAATTTTGTTTTAAATCTTCTTGAACAAATTAATGTATAATATATCATTCTTTTTATAGAGCTATTGCCATTATAGAAGATACATACAGTGCATTGTTCCTTATATTATTTACATTATTTGGTACACTTTGCATTTGCTACGGATTTTTGTTGACTAATGTAAGTAAGACGCTAATAAGAATTTTTGTCACATATAAAATATGCACTATGTAATCGCAGCTTCACCACAATTACATTGAGAGTATCTTATGTTTATTATTTATTTCTCGAAGGGAGTTTTTTTCCGATTTATGTTTGATTTTTTTCATTATAGATTTTCAAGCCAAGTTTTTTAAACTAGTACAATAAGAATCCCTAATATAAAAACATATTTGTAACTTAATACATTTCAATTTTATATATATTTTATATATAAATTTATACTGTATATATTAATTATATTATATTTTATTAATTATATATATATTTTATATATAAATAATATTTCTCTCTCTTTCATTAAATAATAAAAACAACCTAATTATAAAATAATTTATAAAAAGAAAATGTTTTCAAATATTAGTTTTTATAAAAAATAAAACTCTAAATTAATGGAGTAGCTTGAAAAAAATAATAATAGTGTAGGATGTTGAGTTTGGCGGTCGACTGTCGCGCGTGCGGCATCGATTAACCAATCGAATACAATTCAATTGCGAGTAAACAGCCGTTCGGAACGAGACGCGCGCGCGAAAGACGGGAGAGCGAGAGTCGCGTGCGAGAGACGAAGCCGAAAAGACGAGCGAGAAACGATTGTGAAAACGAGCGTGAGAGTTACGCGAATTTCGGGAGATTGACTTTATATCATTTCTTTTGTATATTTTATTTTATCATTTCATTAAAGTCCGAATCAAATAATTCTTGTCGTTGCTAAACCTTTTCTTAAACAAACATCCTACAATAGTGAGATATTCGTTGCATGTGTGATAACAGTTACTAATACTATAATTTATGTATATGTGTCAATTACTTAATAGAAGTTATACCTTATACATCATAAAATGAATTGTGGCTAGATGTTTGAAGATGGATATCACGTATCATTTTCTCAAATAGCATATGTTATAACCATCGTAATGAATATATTTGGTCACACGTGCATGTATTGTGCACTTGGCGAATTTTTAACAGCGCAGGTAAAAATTTAAAACTTTTCAACTAGTATATACTCAAATATTTTAAAGTAAGCATCTTAAATCTGCATATAAATTTTGGAAATATAAAATAACGCAACCTAAACAATTATTATTATTAACTCACAATTTGGATATTTATTTGATAATTTTAAGTGCGATCAAATTCATTACGCTGTGTATTCCAACGAATGGTGGATTATGGATCCAAGAATTGCACGAAGTTTAGTTCTTATTATGGTCAGAACCAATAAGCCCCTTTATCTTACCGCTGGTAAAGTATTTCCCTTAACAATGGCTACATTTTGCGATGTAAGTTATCTTATTAAATTTTAATTATATACCTTTTATACGAAAATAATATACTACATTTTTGTATATATAGAATTTTTAACATTTAATACATAACATTTAATATTTATTTCTGTGTAATTTTTTAATGTTGTACACATCCTTATTTCAAATAATTATTATCAATTTGTATTTTCTAGGTCATAAAGACGTTAGCTGGTTATATATCTGTTTTGCTTACAATAAAAAATTAGTCAACAAATGAGTTTAAAGTGAGAATTTAACCTGATGTATAGCTCGTATGTGTAGCAGCGAGATAAGTAAAAAAAATGTGTGTTGTTTCAAACTAATAATTACATATGATACAATTAATAAAATAACATATGTATAATTATATGTATATATATTATTTTTGGATATAATTATTTTTCAATACTTTGTAAAGATGCAAGGAACTAGTACCGTACAAAGTTTTATGTCACTTATTACGACGACAGCAATATTGCACACGGATTAATTGACCCCTGCAAAGTGTCTATAGCTAGGATAACACGCAATGCTCATCGATTACGAGTGCGTGAGAACGAAAAAAAACTATATAACGTGCATTTACGCTGGTCTACTCGAGTAAGGCACTTCTACCAAACAGTTATTATGTCACTTTTTATTCATGAAGACTTGAAACGTTTACGAATATTACAAGGCGTGTTTAACGTCTGTAATATCTACCCCTATACACATTGATCCTACACTTTCAAAAGTATTTTTTTTTTTTTTTTTTATGTACCCGAGTATCTTTCGCTAAATAGAAGTTAACGTCGTTTTATGATGTGGCGATAAACATCAGTCTATAGACCGCATTCAACATGAAAACATCAAAGTATTCCTCGTACCAAGGTAGTTCTCATTGCCTATGTCAAAATTGATTATTATCGTGAGAAGTTCAAATGAGATATAGATGGATTGTCAAAAATGAAATGTGTCTATTACACAATATTATATGAGAAAGATATATAAAAAAAATATATTCACATACAATATTCTCAGTAATCCTTTTTTTAAGCATTGCAAATTTTGAAGTAAATATATCACTTTCAAAATACTTTGAAATTTATATCTGTGTTCTTGCATGTTCGTCAATTATTATAAATTCTCGTTTACGAATTTCATTAATAAATTTTCTTTTTACAATTTTCTTCAAAATTAAAAATTTTATATATATTAAACTTTAAATTTAAATATTACTGCATTTTACTTAATATTGTTTTTGTAATCGTATTTTCATGAATGACAATATAAATAAAGACATGTGATATTTTATTTCTCTTTCAATGTTACAACTTAAAACTTATATTCTGAAATGTTACGTGAAATTACATCGATCTTATATGAAATAAATAAATGAAATGTTGTTGTCAAATTTTTATTTAATATTTTGTTTCTTTCTCCTTTTATTTTATTATTATTATTATTATAATTTATATGTATTTTATGCATATGTGTTTTTAATATAAATCAATTAATTATATGTATTTTTCAGTACACTAACTTATTATATATTTATAATTTTTAATATATTAACTTATTCAAACTGTTGCAACAAATAGATTTCCAATGGGCAGTGAAACTAAATCGATTTAGTTTAGAATTGATCGGGCTTTGGCCAAAATCCAAGCAAACTAGGTGGGAAAAACGCATGTGCAATTTACGTACGCTTCTTTTATTCTCGATATTACTACTTCTTTTAATTCCTTCCGTCCATTTTCTAATAAGGATTTATTCGGACATTCTACTAATGATGGATAATCTACAATATACTTTAGTGATAATCATATGCATGCTAAAAATTATATTTTTTTGGTGGAAAAAAACAGGTATATATAATTACAATTGTAAACATTACAAATAATATAGAATTTTTTTATATAATATATACTTCATATGGCAGTGTTAATTAATTTTTACTACACATATTTTTATGAACAAGCTAATTCTAAATGTTATGTTTTTTTGATATTCGATTTCAATTTTATTTTAGAAAAATAAGTGTATGAAATAAAATAAAATAAAAAATTAATGCTTTTCGCATTAATTTTTTATTTTATCGTAAATTTGTTTATTTAAATTAATAAATATTAATATTAATATTAATATTTTTCATTCTCTTTGTCTTTTATATATTACATTATTTTTTTACTATATTTTTAAAGTTGTCACTCCGATAATAGATATGATTGCGGACGATTGGACAAAGATAAAAACATCTGAAGAAAAGATAATCATGATCGCGAGAGCACAAACTGCACGTATAATCGTAACGATCACATATATTACAGTAGCCGGAGCTTTATTCGTTACAATTGCGTTGCCCATTTTTGGTTATTCGACAAGATACCTGTCAAATGTCACTGATCCGAACAGATTATTGCCATGTCCGTCATATTATATTTATGACGTAACCAAGAGTCCGCAATACGAGATTACATTTACTTCTCAAGCTATTACCATGATGTTGGGTACCATGGCTTATGCGGGTGTAGCTAATTTTCTTAGTCTCGTAGTATTCCATATCTGTGGTCAGCTGGATATTTTGAGAAATCGTCTTATACATATGAATTCTGTGACAAATTATATTGGCGTTTTGAAAAGTATTGTGATAGATCATACACGACTTTTTAGGTATGTAACTTTGTTCTCATACATTATATATAAGACG
Organism: Prenolepis imparis; assembly: GCF_030444845.1. Classification (NCBI taxonomy): domain Eukaryota; kingdom Metazoa; phylum Arthropoda; class Insecta; order Hymenoptera; family Formicidae; genus Prenolepis; species Prenolepis imparis. The sequence goes on along the minus strand of NW_028141169.1, from coordinate 966,718 downwards.
CTTCAAAATCACCGCGTGACTTCTTAATAGCAGATTTCCTTCATTAAGTTGGAGTCGATTTTCCCTAACAAAAATATTTTTAAAAATCATCATTTTTTACTAGTTTTCAATCTTTTCCATCATATTTTTGTACTTCCAATTAAAATTTTATTAAAGTGAACTCTACTTAAAATTAATTAAAATTTTAGTTTTGTTAATCTTTTAACTCCATCAAATTTAGTTTGTAAAATGCTTTCTTTCTATCACTAAAAGTGTTCAGAAATTATCAATGCCATATTATTTTAAGAAAAAAATCATCTTTTTTTAAATTACTCCAAAAAAATCTGCTATTAGAAGAATATTTGATAGTTATAGAAAATTTTGTATATGCATGTATGTACCTATAAAAATATTTAAGTATAGTGCAAACATAATGTTGACAATAAATATAAATTGTTTAGTAATTTAATTACAATTAGTAAGATATATATGTATATTCATATAAAGAAAAAAAAGCATATATAATTTTTTTTTAATAGCATAATCTTTCTAATTTTTAACTAAAAGTTAAGCAACATAAAAATTCCACTAAGATTTATTAAAAACTATTTCTTATTATACAGTATTTTAATAATTTTATTTCAAATATTTTTGAACAAATTAATATATATTATATTATTTTATAGAGCTATTGCCATTGTAGAAGATACATACAATACATTATGCCTTATATTATTTACATTGTTCGGTACTCTTTGCATTTGCTATGGATTCTTATTGACAAATGTAAGTAAAACGCTAATAAGAATTTGTATCACATGAAAATTACATTATGCAATGTCATTTTTGCCAACACTGCTCCGAGTATCTCGTGTATCATTATTTGTTTTTCGAAACGTGTAATTTGCAAATCGGCTTTCTTTCATTATAGATTTTGAGCATCAAGCCAAGTGTTTTTAAACTAGTACTAAGAATATCTTAAAAATGCAATTTTGTAACTTAAAATATTTTAATTTTATATATGTTTGATGCATTTCTTTTTCTTTCTCATTAAATAATCAAACTGTGCATTTATAAAATAATTTAGCATAGCTTTCACAAGCAAAATTTTGTAAGAGACAAAGTTCTAAATTAAATAGGAAACTTGAAAAAAATAGTAATGATGAGATCTATTCTTTCTTTAATAACAGTTATGTAATATTGTAATATATATGTGTAAACTACTTAATAAAAATTATAACTTATATCATGAAATAAACATGGCTAGATGTTTGAAAATGGATATCATGTATCATTTTCTCAACTGGCATATCTTATAACTATCGTTATGAATATATATGGTAACATGTGCATGTATTGTGCCCTTGGCGAATTTTTAACAGCGCAGGTAAATTTAAAATTTTTCACTACTTTATTACTAGCACACACTATACACACACATAAAAAAGTATATACATAAAATGTTATATCTTTTTACAAGCACAAAATATATTATAAGTCCTCCAAGATTGCAATATAACTTTGTTGAAATAGATATAATATTTCTTAATAAAATTTACGTATATGAATTGTACATAATTCAATGCATAAATTATTTAAAACTGTATAAATTTAATATTTAATTATATGTATCTTATAATTTAACAAATTAACTCTTTTTCTTTCTTTAATATTTTAGTAAACATATCTATCTTAAAAATCAGCACATTACAAATATAAAATAATACAACTTATGCAATTGTTAATTAATAATTTGAATGTTTATTTGATAATTTATAGTGCGATCAAATTCATTACGCTGTGTATTGCAACAAATGGTATATTATGAATCCAAGAGATACGCGGAGCTTGGTTCTTCTTATGATCAGAAGCAATAAGCCTCTTTATCTTAGCGCTGGTAAAGTGTTTCCACTGACAATGACCACATTTTGCAGTGTAAGTTATCCTAAATTTTAATCACAGCTTAGATACGACAAATAATAATTTACCACATTTTTTTCTTTATGTCTGTACACATCTTATTTCTCATAATTATATCTTTTAGCTCATAAAAACGTTAGCTGGTTATATCTCTGTTTTGCTTACGCTAAAAAATTAATCAACAATTTGATAATAATTTAAATCATGTAAAGCAGATAAATAAAAAAAAGTATGTATTTACAAGCTAATAATTATTTCATAATTATACTGTATAATTAGTGAAATAATATATATTATTTTGATAATTATTCTATTTAAATACCACGTAAAGATATACAAAATAAAAATAATATTACCATACGGTAGGGGATTTTATTTCAATTATTACGACAAAAGGATTATTGTGTGTGCACACAGATAAATCAAAATATAGTATATACAGTATAATACTCTTGCAAAGTATCTATAGCTATAGGACCACACGCAACGATCATCGATTACGAGTGCGTGAGAACGTAACTAACATCTGCATCTATGCGGATCTCTACGAGTACTCGTGCCAACCAGTTATTATGTCATTTTTTATTCATGAGTACTTCAAACGTTGTTATATGGAAAAACTTGACGAAAGGGGTAGCACAAAACGGCTTAGTATCTTTAATATCCGCCCCTATGCACATTGATCGTTGCACACTTTCAAAAGTTTCTTTTTTCATACACTTTTTTCATATATTTTTTTAATACACACGGTTATCTCTCACTGAATAGGAGTTAACGTCGTTTCATGATGGGGTGATAAACGTCAGTCTATAAATTGCATTCGATATGGAAGCTTCGAATTGTCTTGCGTATCAAGATGCTTTTCGTTGCAAATATCATAATTAATTATTGACAACTTAAAGTCAGACAAGCTATACTTTATTGAATAAAATAAAAAATAAGATATTTTTATCATATATATGACGAAAGTATTTTTTTTTAATCATATATTTATAGATATAGTATGTGTTGTGAAATCACTTTCTCGATTTTCTCCGTTTTCTCTCAAATGAATGATTGTGAAATATCAATTTTTATTTATAATGCATGATTTTATTTACAAATGAGCGTTTTGTAAAAAACTTTTACTTTATATTTTTAATATTCAAATACTGTTGCATTTTAGTTATTTTTTAAGAGTAATATTAAGTGAATAATTATTATATACATATATGAATACACGTTTCTCTTAATATATGACAGTTTAAAATGAGCGTTTTATTGTATCATTTTTAAAAAGATGCAATAAAAATGCTCTGTTTTTTACGTGAAAAAAACTTACGTGAAAAATGATTTATTTTTAAATATTTCTTTATTTTTATTTAATTTTTATTTAGTGTGCATTTTATATATATGATAAATTTATTTAATCGATAAATTAATTATAATACGACGCTTATTTTTACTTGTATATTTTCAACGCGATATATTTACTGAAATTTCCGTAACAGATAGATTTCGAATGGGCAGTGAGACTGAATCGATTTAGTCTAGAATTAATTGGGCTTTGGCCTAACTGCGAGCGAACTACATGGGAGAGACGCATGTGTAATTTACGCACATTTCTCGTTTTCCTAACGGTATTATCGGTCCTTGTGATTCCCGCTTTACATTCTCTGATAAGGATTCATTCGGACATCATGCTGGTGATAGACAATCTGCAGTTCACTCTACCGATGACTACCTGCCTATTCAGAATCGCAATTTTTTGGTGGAAGAAAGAGGGTAGATGCGACTATAAGTTTGCCTATTAAATAACATAAAATATTTTACTGTGTGTGCTTTATATGTTACAATAACCAATTCTTATTTTTAACACACTTCAAAAGTTCAAATGAAAAAATAAACGCTTACTTATTTATAGCAAATTTTTAAAAATGTAAGATGATATTGATTTTTTATAATGTAACAATATTAATGGCAATATTTTATACTCTTATGTTTGTTTACAATAAAATTCGTTAATAAACTAATTATAAATATATAAAATATATAGTAATATATGGAAGTAATGCATTTGACATATTATATGAATTTGGCAATATATGTACATGTTTATGTAAACATTTTTATTATTTTATATTAAGTACTAAATTCATTCTTGAAGTGGGTCCTATATATATTATAAAATTTGTATATCACGTTTTCTGGATATCTAATTTTTTTCAATTTTATAGAAATTGATTTTATATAGATCATATTAAAATCTAATTCAGTTTATTTTATTACTATTATTTATATATATGTATATAATTATAAGTTTTCCGCATTTTCATCAGTTTTCCCGTTTTAAAGCTATCGCACCGATAATAGATATGATCGCGGACGACTGGACAAAGGTGAGAAAATCTCAGGAGAAGATGACGATGATCGCAAGAGCGCAAACCGCGCGCATAATTATCATATTCGGATACTGCTTCATGATATCGGGTTGGATCGTCACAGTTGTTTTACCAATGCTTGGCCAATCGGTGAGATACTTGACGAACATCACCGATCCGGGCAGACCGTTGCCAGTACAGACGTATTACATTTACGACGTGACCAAAAGTCCGCAATACGAAATAACATTCACTCTTCAAGCCGTCGGCATGTTTATATGCATCATGCCTTACACAGGCATAGACAATTTTCTTAGCCTCTTGATATTCCATATTTCCGGTCAACTAGACATTTTAAACAATCGTCTCGTGCATCTGTCAATGAGTGACGTCGCGAATTACGATGACAATCTAAGAAGTTGCGTGAAGGATCATACGCGGCTACTTAGGTACATTTCTCTTTCTTAGACATTCCAGTCATATTCTTATAGAAAAAAGATATGGACGTTTGTATATAGATATAATATGAAACATTTTAAAAAATCTTATTTAGAAAATTAATTATAATTAACACGATATACAAATTATAATATAAAATATTATAAATTGAGCTGCGAAATTAATACTTGTCTTTTAGAAATTTGTTTTTATTCTAATAAATTGTGATAGAAGCTTATTTTTTTCCGCAAATGTAATTATAATTTTTTTTTCTTTTTTTTAAGTGCTTTGGAGTCTGCTACAAACGTTTATTCTCCACTGTAAATTAACACACATCATGACACATACTTTACTTTATAGAACCATCGCCGTAGTAGAAGATACATTTAATATAATACTGCTCATATTATTTCTGTACTTTGGTTCTCTTTTTGCTTGCTACGGATTTGTATTGATGAGTGTAAGTTAAAAATTTGTTAAAAAATTGTTATACAGTTTATTGTATTACACAATTTTAATATCAAAAAATTTATTTTCACAAAATTTGCACTGATTATATCTCATAATTATTGATATATTTTGCTAAGGAAAAATTAACTCCAAATTAGTCAAAAAATCTGCTATTAAAAGGACGTCCGCTGGTTTTAAGACATTCTATATAATATGAGAATTAATTAGAATGTGTAAATCTCTCTTAACAGTATATTTTTTATGGAATAATTAGATGCTCACAGACGGACATAATTTTTCAATCTCTTACTTGCCATATTTTTTATCTGTCGTTACCAATACGTTCGGTCACATGTGCTTGTACTGCGTTGTCGGTGACATCTTAGCAACACAGGTAAATTTAACATGCAGTTACAAATTCTAAATTTCTCTAAGATCCTAATTTAATTTTAATTTTTAAATAAAATTTATATATTATAGAAACAAATTTATGCATAATTTTTATATGTAAATTATTTAGAGAGAAAATACTCTCTATATTTAGATTAAATCCATGTTTCGTAATTCAACTAAGGATTGTACATGTAATATTTATAATTTAATAAATTTTATAAATTGTGTCAGAGTATATAATTTAAACAATTCTTGACTTCTACGTATTTTTTACGTATTTTGTACAATTTTTTAAGTGCGATCGAATTCATTACGCTGCATATTGCAATAAATGGTATACTCTAAATTCGAGACATGCACGGGACTTGATTCTTCCAATGACAATGACCAACAAACCTTTTTATCTTAACGTCGGTAAAATATTTCCTTTGACAATGGCTACATTTTGCAATGTAAGTTACTTTAAATCTCAATTATAATTTTGATATGTGATATGCCTTACAAGAGTCGGGTATACTATTTTTCAGTTTATTAACAAAACATGTATATTTCATTTTTTGATCACCTTTTTATGCTTGCACATATCTTATTTCACATTATTATATCGTAATATATGTATATATCTCTTTCAGCTATTAAAAACATCAGCCGGTTATATATCCGTTCTACTTACAACAAGAAATCAATCGAAATCTTAAGATAAATCCAAATTATATACATACATATGTATATATATTCCTGCTTTAAAATTAAAAAATGTATATGTTGTGTATCTCTTAATACGAGGTAATAATTAATTTAAAACATATATTAACCATCATTATACGACGACTCTGAAGTAATATATTGTGCATTAAATTAATTTTATAAATTCTTTAAAATTTGAACGTTTCTATATTTTTAATATAATGAACATAAATATATTACATATTTCATATTTTAGCACTAATTCTCACAAACCACGTTATAATTTGTTAAATATGAAGAAAATAATAAAAAAATATATTTTAAGTTATTTAAATATACTTACAGATGCAAAACATCGCAGAAGTGAAAAGATGAAACTAAGCAGGAGAAGGAACTTAGCATTTTGCATTTAGAAGAATTAGATACTTGATGTACTTATATTTATATTAAATTGATTTTGTATTTTATATAGTAGTAGACTCAATCACATGGTAATAATACGTGATAAGAGAATATTTGTCTCGATGATAAATTCAATAATAATTATCAAAATATTGAGAAAACAATAATTGTTTATTTTACATATATTTTGAAATTTTTAAAACATTTCACATATATATATATATTAAAAATACATTAATACGTTTATTTATGCAAATGAAACGTATAACAGTGTTACATTTAATCCGCTGCTATAATTACATTGAGCAATTATCCTACTTTTTTTATCTTGATAAAAATTATAGAATACAAAAAATGAGTTGCTAAGAGATAGGAAAAATGGAAATAAGGAATCAAGAAAGCAGGAGAAAAATATTTAATGTTATACTTAACATTATCAATTGAGAATAATATAGAGTATACATATAGATAAGTAAAAAAATAATAAGTAATCAAAAATGAATGAAATTTTATATATGTATATGTACATATATATATTATTTTATTAATTTTGGATTTTATAATATATATCGATGTATTTCTCTCTTAGTATTGCATCAACACATACTATAACTATAAAGAGAGTAACCATTACACCTTTTATTCCACTCACTAACTGATTATATAAAAGCAATACTATGCACAATCGAACGCTACAAGATGTCTATAGCTAGAACACACACGCAACACTTTCAAAATCGATTACACAAATGCGTGAGAACGTAGCTGATGCATCTACGCTGATGTCTACCATGAACAGGTGCTTGCCATAACCAGTTATTACGTGAGTTTTTATTCATGAATATTGCCAACAAGAAATTGCACGAGAAATTCACTTGGCAATATGAGGGGCGTTATCGAGTTTTTTACATTTTCTGTTACGCACGTGTTAAGGAGAAAAATTGTCTCGCGCTTTTGAAAGTTTTTATCATCCCCCGGCTAAATATAAGTCCATGTTGTTTCACGATAAAGCGACCAACGTCAGTCTATAAAATACATCCGGCATGAAAGTTTCAAAGTAACTTCCCGCGCATTAGAGTGTTTCTCATTCCTAAATATCATAACTGGCTCTTAGCAGAAGAGACCGGACGTCCGGTACTTTGTTAAAAATGATATACGTCCATCGTACGTTGGGACATGAAAAAAGTATGATCACGTATTATCAAGAAATTGAATATTCATTAGAGATATTATATAAAGATAAACACAATAAACGAAGTGAACATTATCAGTTTTAAGATGATCATCTGAAAGCTTTGATTGGAAAGCAATTAGTTACTTTTATCTTTTTTTTTTTATGGACAATTATTTATTCTTCTTTACAAAATACGAATTTTTAGTTATAATGTATATGTAATTTTTTTTTATTTCTAATTACACTTGCATCTCTTATTCATCTCTTATTCAGCTGATAAAGTGCAAAAAAAAATTTGATTGTCGAGAATTTTAAGTTTGAATAATATAACAATTTGTAATAAATATCTTTCAATAGAAACATCAAACTTAAACTGTTATTTACACACCTTATAAATATATAATTTAAAAATATTTTGTTTTGTAGTTAAAAATTATTACTGTTATTCTTATTGTGTGTTATTATATAATTATTATTATTATTTATCATGTTACTCGATAGGTTATTTAATGTGTACTTATAATAAATTACATTTTGTTTATATAAGAATTTTAATTTACTTTAATACCAGTTAACACAGTTTTCGAAATAGGTAGATTTTGAATGGGCAGTAAAATTGAATCGATATACTCTGACATTAATCGGGCTTTGGCCTCAAACCAAGCAAACTACATGGGAAAAATGTATGTGCGATTTACGTGCTCTTATCGTCTTCATGTCATTGTGGATCGGTATTTTAATTCCTGCCTTACATTCTCTGATAAGAATTCGTGGAGATGCTATGCTAATGATAGACAATTTACAATTTACTTTACCAGTCTTCACCGCCATGCTAAGAGTTGTAATTTTTTGGTGGAAGAAAGAAGGTTAGCCATTTTTTTCAAAATTTCATTCAAATAAAAATAAAAATTTAGTCATCTATATAAAATTAAAACAAAAATATATCAGAAAATAAAATATACTGATATACTATTTTATAAAATATTTGGTTTCACAAAATACTGAAATTTCTTAATAATGTTTTTTTCATCATTACAATTATAATTTAATTCGCCAAGGCACATTATAAATGTCACATTTATGTAAATCTTGTGTAAAAGCTATGTTTTATGATTCAGATTTTTCATAAATCATATTTTATAAATTAGAATAAATTGAATCGCTTTGATTGGTCTAGCTATGTCACCTATAATGGATATGATTGCTAATGATTGGAAAAAGTCGAAAGCTTCTTGGGAAAAAATTATAATGGTTACAAAAGCGCAAACTGCACGTACAATCACCATGTTTATGTACAGTATGATGACAATATGCCTTTGCTTTGCGATATTTATGCCTGCTTGCGGTTTTTCGATGAGACATTTAACAAATATTACTGATCCAGGCAAACCATTACCATTACAGACATATTATATGTATGATATAACTAAAAGTCCGCAATACGAATTAACGTTCATGTCTCAAGCTATCTCCATGATCTTAGGCACCTTACCTTATACGGGCATAGATAATTTTCTTAGTTTCTTAGTATTTCATATCTGTGGCCAATTGGATATCCTGAAAAAGCGTATCATGCATCTGGATAAATTCACGAATTATGCTAACGCTTTAAAAAGCTGCGTGATGGATCACACAAGGATAATCAGGTAATCACGCTTACATTCATCATGTAACTTTGTAAATTGTGTAATTGTGTAAGTATAAAATATTTATATGTTATACTAGACAATGATATAACATTGTATAACACATAAATATCATTACTTTATAGAGCTATCACTGTTATAGAAGACACATTTAATCTAATGCTGCTTGCATTATTTCTGTATTTTGGTACTCTTTTCGCTTTTTACGGATTTTTAATTCTTAGTGTAAGTAAATTGTTTATGAAAACTTTTGACGTACAAAATATTGCATTACGCTTTTTATATAAAAATAATCCCATTTGCAGATATTATTCCAAGTATTATATACATTTTATTCAATGTTTTTTCTTTACCAAAATGTTGAAGCCTTTGAATGTAAAAATGACAAAGTTTGTACTAAAATATCAATTTTTTATTATTTCTTTATTAATTCTTTATTAACTAAAAAGAAATTGAAAGATTTTGTTAAGTTATATTTGCAGTATGATACTAAATAGTATTTTTTTTTTGCTACTAAAATGATATAAAAGGAAATGTATATGATGTTAGATCGAAATTCTAAAAAACAAAGCTTTATATCCAAAAAATATGAGTAATAATGATGAATTTCATACACACACATTATCTAATAATATATATATATATATATATATATATATATATATATATAATATTAGAATACAAAAATACTTTTTAATATAATATAAATATTTTATATGCCTATTATAATAATATTTCTATATACAAACATATGTGTAAATATATAGCTTTTAAAAGATGAGAATTACTTATCGATTTCTCGCCTGACATATCTCGTAACAATGGTTATCAATACGTTCGGTCATATGTGCGCTTATTGTGCTGTGGGTGAGATTTTAGTATCACAGGTAAGAGTCTATAAAATCTTTTATTTCCTTATGATTTGTATACTTTACTCACATAATCATTATTGTAATATTTTTATGCAAACATTTTAACTATGAATGATATGGAATATTCAAAACAAAAAATTTTAATTTTTATACTACTTTATACATATGTATGTATGTGTATTTTAATTATTATATAATATAATATATGTATACATACTTTATATATATATATATATACATATTATATTAAATATATATATAAATGTTATAAACATTAAAGTAAATATATTGAAATATGTAATTCTAATATTTCAATTTTTGATGAATTCAAGTATAATCAAATCCACTATGCCGCATATTCTAATGAATGGTATACTCTGGATCCAAAAGATGCGCGCAATATAATCATTCTAATGATTAGAACCAATGAGCCTTTTTATCTTACCGCTGGTAAAGTGTTTCCGATGACAATGGATACATTTTGCAAAGTAAGTTATTCTACAACTCAATTATAACATTAACATGATTTATTTTTGAAATCATATATAGTTATTATAACTCTCATGATTATTATACTTACTCTTTTATAAATTATATACAATTTAATATATAATGCACTTTTTCAAACGATCATGTTTTAAATTGTATTCTCTATATTAGTCTCAATAAATACTTTTCAGTTAATTAAAACGTCAGCCGGTTACATATCTGTCTTGCTCACGACAAAGTATTAATTGCAAGTATAATAAATGCATTTCTGATAATATAAAAGAAATGATCCTCTTATTATAAAAAAAAATTCAAATAGTCTCTATATAGAAAAATTTTTTAAATAGAAAGTATTATATAAATAGAAAAATATAAAAAGTATATAAATAAACAAAGAGATAGATATTATGTAGAAATTTATTAAATATTATTTTAGATATTATAATAATTATATTATTAATATGTACAAAAAAATCTTATGAAATACAAGTTTAAAAATATATCACCTTGTTGAAAAATAAAAATGAATTTCTTTCACACTTTGCGAAATAAATGTATTAGATAATAGAATAATTAAACACACATATACACAAATATATAATGATATAATGTAAGCGAGATCTCCAAAAAATTGTGTTCCACTGACATGATTTCCGTCGCTATATAGTAAAGAATAAAGCTATATGGTAGCAGGTCTTTTGTACAGTGTTGAAACACACAAAAGTTCCTGCAAAATCGAAGACGGATGTCCGAGACCGATTACGAGAATGTGTGAAAATATCACATGGGTGCACGTATCGTGTGTAAGTGTATTGCCTACGTGTGTTATATTTCCACTTGCGATCAGGAGGACTTATATCAGCGTTTTTTATTCACCCGCTCGTTTCTCGCGAAGAGACATAAACGAGGGGTGCTCGGAATATTTAAAGAAGCTTATGGTACTTAACTTAAGTACCGTGTGTACGTGTATTGTTTACGTGTGTTGTACTCGCTCCTATGTGCGATCAGGATGATCAGTCACCTGTTATTATATCCACGTTTTTCTTCACGCACATTTGATACATTGTTTCTCGCCGAAGAGACAAATGAGACAAAAGAGGGATACTCGGAATATTTAAAGAAGTTATGGTAAGTATCGTTCATCGGACGATAAAAAAATATGTATATACCAGGACATATAAAAGAGACGCGCGCATGCACATTGTCGAATAGGAGGTGACGTTATTCCACGATAAAGAGACGGAGGCCAGTCTCTGGACAGCGCGGAACATGAAAACTTCAAATAACGCGAGATATGAAGGTGTCATCATTATCGTTGAAGTCATACTTGAATCTAGTCTTGATGAAAATACATTCTTGTTTAGATAGAACATATGCGCGACGCGCAGTTTTAGAATAAATTGAACAAACAGCTGACGTTACAACGCTAAATGTCAAAATTTTCTTTTTTTAAAATATGTGTTTGAAAATAGTGTCCAGTTCGGCAAAGAATGCTAATAAAATTTGTGTCAATAAAAAATAACAAGTGAACCAAGAAGTGTTACTTATAAATTTTAATATTTTTATAAGTGCTTTTTTTTCAATCGTACTGTATTTTGTGTATAATTTAAAGAAAAATACTGTGAAATATCCATACTTTTACTTGAATCCGATTCTATATAGTATAAATTTAAAAGTTTAAATTTCTTTTTTCTCTGTAAAATTAAAAATAATTTAGCACATGGGATTTTTTTGGAATAGGTAGATTTCGATTGGGCAGTAAAGTTGAATCGATATATTCTGACACCGGTCGGACTTTGGCCTAAAAGCAAGCAAACTACATGGGAAAAGTATACGTGCGACTTACGTACGTTTATCGTTTTTATGTCATTGCTGTTCGTTATTTTGATTCCTGCCATACATTTCCTGATAAGAATTCGTGGAGATATTATGCTGATGACAGACAATTTACAATTTACAATACCGACTATCGCTATCATGATGAGAATTGCAATTTTTTGGTGGAAGAAAAAAGGTTGGTTATTCAAAATTTTGAAGGAAAACAGAAATTGTGTCATCAGTGATCAATTTTAAAAAAATAGTATATATTAAAATAATAACTTTTATAAAATATTTAAAATATTTCAAATGCTTTTTTATATTAAATTTTATAGAAGTGCATATCTACTTAAATCTTGAGTAAAAGCTGCTCTTATAATTAAGATTAAATTTTTCATAAATCGTATATTTTATGAATAAGATTCAATCTCTTTAATAGAAATTTTTATAAATTTGTTAATATAACTTCTGCCATTATGTACTAGTATTCTCTCTCTTTCTCAGCTTTCCTCTTTCTTATATATATTAATATTTAATTATTTTTATTTGTATAATATTTTCTCAAACTGTTAAAGCTCTGTCATCTTTGATGGATATGATCGCGGAAGATTGGATAAAACCTAAAGCGTCTTGGGAAAGAATTATAATGATTACGAGAGCGCAAACTGCGCGTACAATCATAACGATTATGTACAGCATGATGGGAATATCTTTCATCATTGCAATATTTTTGCCCCTTTGCGGCTTTTCACTGAGATATGTAACAAACAGTACTGGCAAACAATTGCCACTACAGACACTGTATTATATATATGATACAACTAAAAGTCCGCAATACGAATTAACGTTCATAGTTCAAACTATCTCCATGATCTTAGGCGTTTTACCTTATACGGGCATAGATAATTTTCTCAGTCTGTTAGTGTTTCATATCTGTGGTCAATTGGATATTCTGAAAAATCATATCATGCATCTGGATAAATTCGCTAATTACGCTAACGCTTTAAAAAGCTGCGTGATGGACCACACAAGGATAATCAGGTAATCGTAATCATGCTTAAATTCATCAACTGTCACAGATACATATTTATTTCTTATACAAATATGCAGATATAAAACTATATAAATATAAAAATGATTATATATCACGTACTAGTTAGTGATAAAAAATTATGTAATCCATAAATTATTACTTTATAGAGCTATCGGCATTGTAGAAGACACCTTTAATCTAATGCTACTTGCATTATTGTTGTATTTTGGTGTTCTTTTTGCTTTTCATGGATTTTTTATTCTTAATGTAAGTGAAGCGTTTATGAAAATTTTCGACATACAAAATATTGCATTACGCTATTTGTTTAAAAATAATCCCATGTGCATAGATATTATATATAGAGATTCCAAGTATTTCATATATATTTCATGGATTTAAAAAATTGTGTTTTTTACTAAAAATGATGTATTAATAGAACATGAAAATGACGCCTTTGTACTAAAATTATATATTATAAATTAATATTCTGTAATATTAATATTCTAGAAGCAAAATAAACTTGAAAGATTTGGTGAAGTTATATCTAAAGTATAGGAATCATCTAACAATTGAAATTAAATTATTAAATAATTATTAAATATTAAAAATATATTGCCACAAATAATATAAAATAAAATTCATTAACATTTGATTCAGTAAAATAAAGCTTTACTTGAATGCTCAAAAAATATGAGCCAAAAGTAATAATATAACTTTATTTAATAATGTCAGTACAAATAATGCTATAATATTAAAACTTTTTAATATAGAATTTAATATTTTATACTTATTATAATAATATTTCTATACAAATACATGTATGTATAGATTCTCGACGATAATAATTATTTATCGGTTTCTCGCTTCCTGTACATCATAACTTTTATGATCACTTTGTCTGGTCATATGTGCGCTTATTGTGCTGTGGGAGAAATTTTGATATCGCAGGTAAGGGTTAAAAATTTTTTAATTCTTTATAAATCACTTTCCTCGTACTTATTGTAATTTTTAAAGACACAATTTAATTACAAATATTTAGTGGAGTATTTAAGAAACATATTCTTATGTAAAAATTTACGTTTATAAAAAAATAGTAAATAAAATTTTTTATAATTTGCTATGTAAATGTAAAAATATATTTGAGATATACAAAATTTTAATAATTTTAGTAATTTTAGTAAATATTATGTAGAGTCTATATATATATATATTTATTTTTCATTTAAAATTATAAAGCTATACGTAAATTTTAAATACTAACGTTTTCTATATAGTAAAATAATTTTTAAAGAATATATGTTGATTCTTAATTAATATATTTTTAATGATTTCAAGTGTAATCGAATCCATTATGCAGCATATTCTAATAAATGGTATACTCTGAATCCAAAAGATGCGCGGAATATAATTTTTCTGTTAATCAGAACCAATGAACCTATTTGTCTTACCGCTGGAAAAATCTTTCCTATGACGATGGCTACATTTTCTAGTGTAAGATATTCTAAAACTTTTAATAGCTATAACACTAATGATTTTTAAAATTTTTTATAAGTCATATGTTTTTATAATCATTATAAGTCATTTTCATTATAATCATTTATTCATAAGTCGTATTTATATATTTGAACATGTAAAATACACTTTCTTTTTTTACCTCTTTTGCACGTTTCTTACGTATATATTTATCTTTTTTATTTTTTATATTATTTACAATATATACTTTTTAGTTGATAAAAACGTCAGCCGGTTACATATCTGTCTTGCTCACAACAAGGAATTAATTCGAGAGAATAATAAATACAAATAATGGCTGACTTTACAAGAAATAGTCTTTTAATGCAAAAAATTCTAATAAGCTTTATATAAAAATATTTTTAAGAAAGTATATATTATATAAATAAAAAATAGATATTATATATATTGTATATAATATATTTAATGTAGTTTGAAATATATATTTATTAATATAATTATATTATTAATGTATATGAAAAAAAGTTTACAAATATATCACAAATATATAATTGTTGAAGTATAAAAATGTATTTTTTCCGCGCTATACAGAATAAATTTGCAAATAATAGAATAATTAAACACATATATACAAAAATGTATAATGATATAATGTAAGCAAGATCTCCAGAAAAATTATGCCAGTGACCTAATTTCTATCACTATAGTAAGGTATACAGGTATAAGGTAAAGCTATGGGGTAGTAATTTCTACAGTTTTAAAACAACCCCCCCGCAAAGAGTCGAAGATGTATATATTCCAGCTCAGTTACAAAATGCGTGAGAATATAATGGGTGCACATACTGTGTGTACCTGTGTATATATGTACATGTGTTATAATCGCTCTTGCCATCAGGACGACTAATATCGACATTTTTATTCACACGCACTTATCGTTTTCCGGCGAAGAGACATAAACGAGGGGTGTTCGAAAGATGTAAAGAAGCTTATGGTAAGTACCGTGTATACGTGTGTTATTTACATGTATTTTATTCGCTCGTAAGTGCGATCACCCACCTGTCATTATCTGTATATCCATTTTTTTCTTTACGCATATTTGATATCTGTATAGCCGTTTTTTCTTCACGCATATTTGATACATCGCTTCTCGCCGGAGAGATATAAAAGAAGGATGCTCGGAATATTTAAAGAAGTTTAGGGTAGTTAAATGTCGTTTACTAGACGCGATAAAAAAATGTGTATAAACCCGGACACATAAAAAAGACACACGCATGCGTATTGCCTGATAGAAGGTGACGTTATTCCACAATAAAGAGACAGAGGCCAGTCTATGGATAACGCGCAACATGAAAACTTCAAAGAATACGGAATATCAAGGTGTCATCATTATTGTTGAAGTCACACTTGAAACTAGTCTTGACGAAAATATATTCTTATTTGGAACATATACGCGATGCTCAGTTTAGGAACAAATCAAACTAAAAACAGATGTGTAGAGCTAAAAATCACAATTTTTTCTGTAATTTTAAAAATATGTGCCTAAAAATAATTCAGTTCTGCAGAAAAACTACACTTGCGTCAATAAAACAATAAAGCCTAATTAAAGAAAAAGTGTTATTTTACATTTTAATTGTTTCCATAAGAGTCATCTTTTTATAATCGCACTCTTCGTGTAAAATTTTAAAAAAATATTGTCGATCTTTGTTTAAATCTTTGTTTTATATATAATATATTTTTAAAATTTTTAAATTCTTTCTTTGAATTTAGAAATAATTTAGCTCACAAAAATTTTTTCGAATAGGTAGACTTCGAATGGGCAGTAAAATTGAATCGATATACTTTGAAATCGGTCGGACTTTGGCCTGAGACCGAGCAAACTACATGGAAAAAGTACATGTGCAATTTACGTGTGCTTATCGTTTTCATGACATTGCTGATCGTTTTTTTTATTCCTGCCGTACATTATCTGATAAGAACTCATGGAAAAATTACACTAATAATAGAAAGTTTACAATACAGTTTACCAATCTTCACCAGCACACTAAGAATTGCAATTTTTTGGTGGAAAAAAAAAGGTTGGCATTAAAAAACTTCAAAAAAGAATAATAATTTTATAATCATAATGATAAATTTAAAAAAGATACAGATTATATTGAAATTATTACATCTGTTGAAATTATTACTAAAAATTATTACTTTTGTAAGATATATGTAATTTTATAAAATATTTAAAATGTTTCTGTATATTATATTTCATTTTTAAACATACACTACTTTTTATATAAGTATGTATTAGAATGTACAAAAATTTAAATTTTGAGTAAAAGCTGCGTTTTCACAATTAAGATTAAATTTTTCATAAATCGTACCTTATGAATTGAATACCATCCCTTTAATACAATTTTTAATATATTTATTAATATAACTTTTGTAAATATATACTAATATTCTCTCTCTTTCCCTACTTTTCTTATGTTAATTTCGTTATTTGTATTATATTTTCTCATACTGTTAAAGCTCTGTCATCTTTGATGGATATGATTGCTGACGATTGGATGAAACAAAAAACATCTTGGGAAAGAATAAGAATGACTACAAGAGCGCAAACTGCTCGTACAATAGCCAAGTTTATGTACAGCATGATGGGAATATCTTTCATTGTTGCTATATTTATGCCGATTTGCGGTATTTCATTGACACAGATAACGAACAATACTAATTTGGAGAAGCAATTGCCATTGCAGCCATTATATTATATATATGATACAACTATAAGTCCGCAATACGAATTAACATTTATTTCTCAAACTATCTCCATGATTATCGCCGGTTTATCTAACACGGGCATAGACAATTTTTTTAATCTTTTGGTATTTCATATCTGCGGGCAACTAGATATCCTGAAAAATCGTATCACGCATCTAGATGCATTCACGAATTACGGTAATACTTTAAAGAGCTGCGTGATGGATCACACAAGGATAATCAGGTAATCACGCTTGTATTTATTATGAGCCATAGACGCATTTTCATTTATTAAACAAATATACAGATATGAAACGATGTAAGTGCAAGTATGACTATGTGTCATATACTAGACAGATAAATTAATAGTATACCACATAAATCATTACTTTATAGAGCTATTGCCGTTATAGAAGACACTTATAATATAATGCTGCTTGCATTATTGCTGTATTTCGGTATCATTTTCGCTTCTTATGGATTTTTAATTCTTAGTGTAAGTAAAGCGTTTATGAAAACTTTTAACATACAAAATATATTCCATTACGCTTTTTGGATAAAACATCTCACATGCATAGATATTCCTAATGTTTCATGTATAAAATTTTATCGATTAAAAACTTTTTTTTTATACTATAAATGTTGGATTATTGTAATCTGAAAATAACATTTTTTTCTGAAATATAAATATTCTATAAGCAAGAAAAATTAGAGAGAAAGATTTGATTAAATTATATATATATATATACATCTAAAGTATGATACAACATAATAACAATTTTTCCATTAATAATATGAAATAAAATGACGTTTAATTAGTAAAACGAAACTTTATATAATAATACTGAAAAAACACGCGTTCAAAAGTAAAAATATAACATTTATAATAATGATTATAATATTAGAATATTGAAAACTTTACGTTTTACTAAACGTAGAATTAATATTTTATGCTTATTATAATATTTCTATACAAACATATGTGCATATTAATAGATTCTTGAAGATGAGAATAATATATCGATATTTCAACTGATGTTTCGCATACTTTTTATTCTCACTATTTCTGGTCATATGTGCGCTTATTGTGCTGTGGGCGAGATTTTAGTATCGCAGGTAAGAGCTGAAAATATTTTAATTCTATGCAATTTATATACTTTTGTCGCATACTTATTATTGTAATTTTTAAAAAGTATTAAAGAATATAAATTTAATAGAAAACAATATAGTAAAGTATTTTTTTAAATATTCTTATTTTAAAATTTACTTCTATAAAAAATAGTATAGAAACTTTTTTACGTTTTATATGCAAATATAGAAATATATTTTGAACATATAATTTTCAATAAGTTTAAGTGATTATAATGTTATATAAAGTCTATACATATTTGTTTATATTGTATATACTCTATACTATAGAGTATATATTATAAAGCCGTACGTAAATGTTATAATTATTAATGTTTCTATCTATACTGAAGCGATTTTTAAACAAACCATGTTAATTTATGTCAATTAATACTAACAATGTATTTTCAATTAATTCAAGTGTAATAGGATTCATTATGCCGCATATTCTAATAAATGGTACACTCTAAAGCCAAAAGATACGCGGAATATGATTTTTCTATTGATCAGAACCAATGAGCCTATTTATCTTACCGCTGGTAAAATGTTTCCCATGACAATGGCTACATTCTCCAATGTAAGTCAGACTAAAACTCAGTTATAACTTTAACAATATTTATTTCTTTTTCTTAATGCATATTTTTATAGTATTATAAGTAAATTTTTATTATAATTATTTTTTATAAGTCATACTTATACATATTAACATGTAATGCACTTTCTTTTTTAACGTTTGTTTTATGTTTACAATTACATTTTATTTTTTCTACATTATTTACAATATAAATATTTTTCAGTTGATAAAAACATCAGCCGGTTACATATCTGTCTTATTCACAACAAGGTATTAACTTGAGGATATAATAAATACCAATAATGTCTAACTTTACAAGAGATAGTCTTTATTTTGAAAACAATTTTTAATTTCTCTAAAAACTCTAAACTCTATATAAAAATTTTCAGGAAAGTATATATTATAATTTTAAAAAAAATATAAATATATGTTATATAAGTATATATTTTTTATTTATATTTATATATATATATATATATAGTTTAATTTACATGTAGTTTGAACTATATATATATATATGTACTTTTTTATATATATATATTTATTTATTTATTTATATTATTAATGTGTACGAAAAAAATCTTCTAAAAATTTACAAGTACATATATCACTTGGTTAAAATAGAAAAATGTATTTCTTCCGCGTTATACGGAATAAGTTTACATCAGATAATAGAATAATTAAACATATATGTATATATGCAAAGGTATAAAGATATAATGTAAGCAAGATCTTCAGAAGAATTGTGCCAATGACCTGATTTTCATCACTATAGTAAGGTATAAAGCTATGGGGTAGTAAATTGTACACAGTTATAAAACAATCACCTTCAAAGTCGAAGATGTATACATTCCAGCTCAATTACTAAATGCGTGAGAATATAATGGGTGCACATACCTTGTGTATATATGCACATGTGTTATATTCGCTCTTACGATCAGGACAACTAATATCGACTTTTATTCACACGTAGTCATCGTTCTCCGCCGAAGAGACATAAACGAGGGGTGTTCGAAAGATGTAAAGAAGCTTATGGTAAATGCCGTGTATACGTGTGTTATTTACATGTATTTTACTCGTCCCTGAATGCGATCACCAACCTGTTATTATCTGTATACCCATTTTTTCTTCACGCATAATTGATACATCGTTTCTCGTCGGAGAAATATAAAAGAAGGATGCTCGTAATATTTAAAAAAGTTTAAGGTAAGTGTCGTTCATCAGACGCGATAAAAAAATGTGTATAAACCCGGTTATATAAAAGAGACACACGCATGCGTATTGCCTAATAAAAGGTGACCTTATTCCACGATAAAGAGACAGAGGCCAGTCTATTGATAACACGCAACATGAAAACTTCGAAGAACATAGAATATCAAGGTGTCATCATTATCGTTGAAGTCACACTTGAAACTAGTCTTGACCAAAATATATTCTTGCTTGGAATAAACACATATACGCGATGCTCAATTTAAGAACAAATCAAACTAAACAATTGACGTGTATCACTAAATATCAATGTTTTCTGTAATTTTTAAAAACTGTGTGCTTACAAATAACTTAATTTTACAAAGAACGCTAATTATATTTGCGTCATTAAAACGAATGAAAGAAAAAGTGCTATTTTTACATTTTAATTGTTTCCATAAGAGTCATCTTTTTATAATCGCACTCTTCGTGTAGAATTGAAAAAAAATATTGTCGAATATCTATCTTTGTTTAAATATTTGTTTTATAATATATTTTTCAAATTTTAAAATTCTTTCTTTAAATTTAGAAATAATTTAGCTCACAAAAATTTTTTCGAATAGGTAGACTTTGAATGGGCAGTAAAAATGAATCAATATACTTTGAAACCGGTCGGACTTTGGCCTGAGACTGAGCAAACTACATGGAAAAAGTATATGTGCAATTTACGAGTGCTTATCGCTTTCATGACATTGCTGATCGCTATTCTGATTCCTGCCGTACATTTTCTGATAAGAACTCATGGAGAAGTTACGCTAATTATAGAAAATTTACAATATAGTTTACCAATCTTCACCAGCACACTAAGAATTGCAATTTTTTGGTGGAAAAAAGAAGGTTGGCCATTAAAAAACTTCAAAGAAGAATAATAATTTTATCATCATAATGATAAATTTAAAAAAGATACAGATTATATTGAAATTATTACTAAAAATTATTACTTTTGTAAGATATATGTTATTTCATAAAATATTTAAAATGTTTCTGTATATTATATTTCATTTTTAAACATACACTACTTTTTATATAAGTATGTATTAGAGTGTACATAAATTTAAATTTTGAGTAAAAACTGCGTTTTCACACGTAAGATTAAATTTTTCATAAATCGTACTTTATGAATTGAATAACATCTCTTTAATACACTTTTTAATACATTTATTAATATAACATTTGTAAATGTATACTAATATTCTCTCTCTTTCCCTACTTTTTTCTTTCTCATGTTAACATTTCTTATATTAAT
Source organism: Prenolepis imparis (assembly GCF_030444845.1). Lineage (NCBI taxonomy): Eukaryota > Metazoa > Arthropoda > Insecta > Hymenoptera > Formicidae > Prenolepis > Prenolepis imparis. The sequence goes on along the minus strand of NW_028141169.1, from coordinate 944,643 downwards.
TTTTTTATTTGTATTATATTTTCTCATACTGTTAAAGCTCTGTCATCTTTGATGGATATGATTGCTGACGATTGGATGAAACAAAAAACATCTTGGGAAAGAATTAGAATGACTACAAAAGCGCAAACTGCTCGTACAATCGCCAAGTTTATGTACAGCATGATAGGAATATCATCCTTCGTTGCTACATTTATGCCCATTTGCGGTATTTCATTGACACAGATAACGAACAATACTAATTCGGAGAAGCAATTGCCATTTCAGACAATATATTATATATATGATACAACTATAAGTCCGCAATACGAATTAACATTTATTTCTCAAACTATCTCCATGATTATCGCCGGTTTATCTAACACGGGCATAGACAATTTTTTTAATCTTTTGGTATTTCATATCTGCGGGCAACTAGATATCCCGAAAAATCGTATCACGCATCTAGATGCATTCACGAATTACGGTAATACTTTAAAGAGCTGCGTGATGGATCACACAAGGATAATCAGGTAATCACGCTTGTATTTATTATGAGCCATAGACGCATTTTTATTTATTAAACAAATATACAGATATGAAACGATGTAAGTGCAAGTATGACTATATGTCATATACTAGACAGATAAATTAATAGTACACCACATAAATCATTACTTTATAGAGCTATTGCCGTTATAGAAGACACTTATAATATAATGCTGCTTGCATTATTGCTATATTTCGGTATCATTTTCGCTTCTTATGGATTTTTAATTCTTAGTGTAAGTAAAGCGTTTTTGAAAACTTTTAACATACAAAATATATTGCATTACCCTTTTTGTATAAAGCATCTCACATGCATAGATATTCCTAATGTTTCATGTGTAGAATTTTATCGATTAAAATCTTTTTTTTATACTATAAATGTTGCATTATTGTAATCTGAAAATAACATTTTTATTGAAATATAAATATTTTATAAGCAAGAAGAATTAGAGAGAAAGATTTGATTAAATTATATATACATCTAAAGTATGATACAACATAATAAAAATTTTTTCATTAATAATACGAAATAAAATGACGTTTAATTAGTAAAACGAAGCTTTATATAATAATACTCAAAAAACACGCGTACAAAAGTAAAAATATAACATTTATAATAATGATTATATAAATAATATTAGAATATTGAAAACTTTACGTTTTACTAAACGTAGAATTATTATTTTACGCCTATTATAATATTTCTATACAAACATATGTGCATATTAATAGATTCTCGAAGATGAGAATAATATATCGATTTTTCAACTGATGTTTCGCTTAATTATTGTTATCACTATTACTGGTCATATGTGCGCTTATTGTGCTGTGGGCGAGATTTTAGTATCGCAGGTAAGAGCTGAAAATATTTTAATTCTATGCAATTTATATACTTTTGTCGCAAAATTATTATTGTAATTTTTAAAGAATATTAAAGAATATCAATTTAATAGAAAACAATATAGTAAAGAATTTTTTTTTAATATTCTTATTTTAAAATTTACTTCTATAAAAAATAGTATAGAAAATTTTTTACATTTTATATGCAAATATAGAAATATATTTTGAACATATAATTTTCTATAAGTTTAAATGATTAATGTTATATAAAGTTTATACATATTTGTTTATATTGTATATACTATACATTAAAATATATATTATAAAGCCGTAAGTAAACTTTATAATTATTAATGTTTCTATCTATACTTAAGCAATTTTTAAACAAACCATGTTAATTTATGTCAATTAATACTGACAATGTATTTTCAATTAATTCAAGTGTAATAGGATTCATTATGCCGCATATTCTAATAAATGGTACACTCTAAAGCCAAAAGATGCGCGGAATATGATTTTTCTATTGATCAGAACCAATGAGCCTATTTATCTTACCGCTGGTAAAATGTTTCCTATGACAATGGCTACATTCTCCAATGTAAGTCAGACTAAAACTCAGTTATAACTTTAACAATATTTATTTATTTTTCTTAAATCATATTTTTATAATATTATAAGTCAATTTTTATTATAGTTATTTTTTATGAGTAATATTTATACATATTAACATGTAATGCACTTTCTTTTTTAACGTTTATTTTATATTTACAATTACATTTTATTTTCTCTACATTATTTACAATAAATATTTTTCAGTTGATAAAAACATCAGCCGGTTACATATCTGTCTTATTCACAACAAGGCATTAACTTGAGAATATAATAAATACCAATAATGTCTAACTTTACAAGAGATAGTCTTTATATAGAAACAAGTTTTTTATTTCTCTAAAAACTCTAAACTCTATATAAAAATGTTCAGGAAAGTATATATTATAAATTTTAAAAAAATATAAATATATATATAAGTATATATTTTTTATTTATATTTATATATATATATATATATATAGTTTAATTCAAATGTAGTTTGAAATATATGTAGATATATGTACATATATATATTTATTTATTTATTTATTAATATTATTAATGTGTAAAAAAAAATCTTCTAAAAATTTACGAGTACATATATCACTTTGTTAAAATATAAAAATGTATTTCTTCCGCGTTATATGGAATAAGTTTACAGATAATAGAATAATTAAACAAATATGTATATGCAAATGTATAAAGATATAATGTAAGCAAGATCTTCAGAAGAATTGTGCCAATGACCTGATTTTCATCACTATAGTAAGGTATAAAGCTATGGGGTAGTAAAATGTACACAGTTATAAAACAACCACCTTCAAAGTCGAAGATGTATACATTCCAGCTCACTTACTAAATGCGTGAGAATATAATGGGTGCACATACCTTGTGTATATATGCACATGTGTTATATTCGCTCTTACGATCAGGACAACTAATATCGACTTTTATTCGCACGCACTCATCGTTCTCCGCCGAAGAGACATAAACGAGGGGTGTTCGAAAGATGTAAAGAAGCTTATGGTAAATGCCGTGTATACGTGTGTTATTTACATGTATTTTACTCGTCCCTGAATGCGATTACCAACCTGTTATTATCTGTATACCCATTTTTTCTTCACGCATAATTGATACATCGTTTCTCGTCGGAGAAATATAAAAGAAGGATGCTCGGAATATTTAAAAAAGTTTAAGGTAAGTGTCGTTCATCAGACGCGATAAAAAAATGTGTATAAACCCGGTTATATAAAAGAGACACACGCATGCGTATTGCCTAATAAAAGGTGACATTATTCCACGATAAAGAGACAGAGGCCAGTCTATTGATAACACGCAACATGAAAACTTCGAAGAACATAGAATATCAAGGTGTCCTCATTATCGTTGAAGTCACACTTGAAACTAGTCTTGACCAAAATATATTCTTGCTTGGAATAAACACATATACGCGATGCTCAATTTAAGAACACATCGGACTAAACAATTGACGTGTATCACTAAATATCAATGTTTTCTGTAATTTTTTAAAAACTGTGTGCTTACAAATAACTTAATTTTACAAAGAACGCTAATTATATTTGCGTCATTAAAATGAATGAAAGAAAAAGTGCTATTTTTACATTTTAATTGTTTCCATAAGAGTCATCTTTTTATAATCGCACTCTTCGTGTAGAATTGAAAAAAAATATTGTCGAATATCTATCTTTGTTTAAATATTTGTTTTATAATATATTTTTCAAATTTTAAAATTCTTTCTTTGAATTTAGAAATAATTTAGCTCACAAAAATTTTTTCGAATAGGTAGACTTTGAATGGGCAGTAAAAGTGAATCAATATACTTTGAAACCGGTCGGACTTTGGCCTGAGACTGAGCAAACTACATGGAAAAAGTATATGTGCAATTTACGTGTGCTTATCGCTTTCATGACATTGCTGATCGCTATTTTGATTCCTGCCGTACATTTTCTGATAAGAACTCATGGAGAAGTTACGCTAATTATAGAAAATTTACAATATAGTTTACCAATCTTCACCAGCACACTAAGAATTGCAATTTTTTGGTGGAAAAAAGAAGGTTAGCAATTAAAAAACTTCAAAGAAGAATAATAATTTTATAATCGTAATGATAAATTTAAAAAAGATACAGATTATATTGAAATTATTACTAAAAATTATTACTTTTGTTATATGTAATTTTATAAAATATTTAAAATGTTTCTGTATATTATATTTCATTTTTAAACATACACTACTTTTTATATAAGTATGTATTAGAGTGTACATAAATTTAAATTTTGAGTAAAAGCTGCGTTTTCAAACGTAAGATTAAATTTTTCATAAATCGTACCTTATGAATTGAATACCATCTCTTTAATACACTTTTTAATATATTTATTAATATAACATTTATAAATGTATACTAATATTCTCTCTCTTTCCCTACTTTTCTTATGTTAATTTCGTTATTTGTATTATATTTTCTCATACTGTTAAAGCTCTGTCATCTTTGATGGATATGATTGCTGCCGATTGGATAAAACAAAAAACATCTTGGGAAAGAATTAGAATGACTACAAGAGCGCAAACTGCTCATACAATCGCCAAGTTTATGTACAGCATCATGGGACTATCTTTCATTGTTGCTATATTTATGCCCATTTGCGGTATTTCATTGACACAGATAACGAACAATACTAATTTGGAGAAGCAATTGCCATTGCAGCCATTATATTATATATATGATACAACTATAAGTCCGCAATACGAATTAACATTCATTTCTCAAACTATCTCCATAATTATCTCCATTTTACCTAGCACGGGCATAGACAATTTTTTTAATCTTTTGATATTTCATATCTGCGGGCAACTAGATATCCTGAAAAATCGTATTACGCATCTAGATAAATTCACGAATTACGCTAATGCTTTAAAGAGCTGCGTGATGGATCACACAAGGATAATTAGGTATTTATTATGAGCCATAGACGCATTTTTATTTATTAAACAAATATGCAAATATGAAACGATGTAAGTGCAAGTGTGTCATATACTAGACAGATAAATTAATAGTATACCACATAAATCATTATTTTATAGAGCTGTTGCCGTTATAGAAGATACTTATAATATAATGCTGCTTGCATTATTGCTGTATTTCGGTATCATTTTCGCTTCTTATGGATTTTTAATTCTTAGTGTAAGTAAAGCGTTTATGAAAACTTTTAACATACAAAATATATTGCATTACCCTTTTTGTATAAAACATCTCACATGCATAGATATTCCTAATGTTTCATGTATAGAATTTTATCGATTAAAAACTTCTTTTTTACTATAAATGTTGCATTATTGTAATCTGAAAATAACATTTTTACTGAAATATAAATATTCTATAAGCAAGAAGAAAATTAGAAAGATTTGATTAAATTACATCTAAAGTATGATACAACACAATAAAAATTTTTCCATTAATAATACAAAATAAAATGACGTTTAATTAGTAAAACGAAACTTTATATAATAATACTCAAAAAACACGCGTTCAAAAGTAAAAATATAACATTTATAATAATGATTATAATATTAGAATATTGAAAACTACGTTTTACTAAACGTAGAATTAATATTTTACGCCTATTATAATATTTCTATACAAACATATGTGCATATTAATAGATTCTTGAAGATGAGAATAATATATCGATTTTTCAACTGATGTTTCGCATACTTCTTATTCTCACTATTTCTGGTCATATGTGCGCTTATTGTGCTGTGGGCGAGATTTTAGTATCGCAGGTAAGAGCTGAAAATATTTTAATTCTATTTTGTCGTATAATTATTATTGTAATTTTTAAAGAGTATTAAAGAATATCAAATTAATAGAAAACAATATAGTAAAGTATTTTTTAAAAATATTCTTATTTTAAAATTTACTTCTATAAAAAATCGTATAGAAAATTTTTTACATTTTATATGCAAATATAGAAATATATTTTGAACATATAATTTTCTATAAGTTTAAGTAATTAATGTTATATAAAGTCTATACATATTTGTTTGTATTGTATATACTATACTATAAAATATATATTATAAAGCCGTACGTAAATTTTATAATTATTAATGTTTCTATCTATACTTAAGCAATTTTTAAACAAACCATGTTAATTTATGTCAATTAATGCTGACAATGTATTTTCAATTAATTCAAGTGTAATAGGATTCATTATGCCGCATATTCTAATAAATGGTACACTCAAAAGCCAAAAGATGCGCGGAATATGATTTTTCTATTGATCAGAACCAATGAGCCTATTTATCTTACCGCTGGTAAAATGTTTCCTATGACAATGGCTACATTCTCCAATGTAAGTCAGATTAAAACTCAGTTATAACTTTAACAATATTTATTTATTTTTCTTAAATCATATATTTTTCTTGTATTATAAGTAAATTTATATTATAATTATTTTTTATTAGTCATGCTTATACATATTAACATGTAATGCACTTTCTTTTCTAACGTTTGTTTTATGTTTACAATTACATTTTATTTTCTCTACATTATTTACAATAAATATTTTTCAGTTGATAAAAACATCAGCCGGTTATATATCTGTCTTACTTACAACAAGGCATTAACTTGAGAATATAATAAATACCAATAATGTCTAACTTTACAAGAGATAGTCTGTATTTAGAAAAAAATTTTTAATTTCTCTAAAAACTCTAAACTCTATATAAAAATTTTCAGGAAAGTATATATTATAAATTTTAAAAAAATATAAACATATGTTATATAAGTATATATTTTTTATTTATATTTATATATATATAGTTTAATTTAAATGTAGTTTGAAATATATATATATATATATATGTACTTTTTTATATATATATTTATTTATTTATTTATATTATTAATGTGTACGAAAAAAATCTTCTAAAAATTTACAAGCACATATATCACTTTGTTAAAATAGAAAAATGTATTTCTTCCGCGTTATACGGAATAAGTTTACATCAGATAATAGAATAATTAAACATATATGTATATGCAAGTGTATAAAGACATAATATAAGCAAGATCTTCAGAAGAATTGTGCCAATGACCTGATTTTCATCACTACAGTAAGGTATAAAGCTATGGGGTAGTAAATTGTACACAGTTATAAAACAACCACCTTCAAAGTCGAAGATGTATACATTCCAGCTCACTTACTAAATGCGTGAGAATATAATGGGTGCACATACCTTGTGTATATATGTACATGTGTTATATTCGCTCTTACGATCAGGACAACTAATATCGACTTTTATTCACACGCACTCATCGTTCTCCGCCGAAGAGACATAAACGAGGGGTGTTCGAAAGATGTAAAGAAGCTTATGGTAAATGCCGTGTATACGTGTGTTATTTACATGTATTTTACTCGTCCCTGAATGCGATCACCAACCTGTTATTATCTGTATACCCATTTTTTCTTCACGCATAATTGATACATCGTTTCTCGTCGGAGAAATATAAAAGAAGGATGCTCGGAATATTTAAAAAAGTTTAAGGTAAGTGTCGTTCATCAGACGCGATAAAAAAATGTGTATAAACCCGGTTATATAAAAGAGACACACGCATGCGTATTGCCTAACAAAAGGTGACGTTATTCCACGATAAAGAGACAGAGGCCAGTCTATTGATAACACGCAACATGAAAACTTCGAAGAATATAGAATATCAAGGTGTCGTCATTATCGTTAAATCATACTTGAAACTAGTCTTGACGAAAATATATTGTTGTTTGGAATATACACATATACGCGATGCTCAATTTAGAAACAAATCGGACTAACAACTGACGTTTATCGCTAAATATCAATGTTTTCTGTCATTTAAAAAAAAATGTATGCTTGGAAATAACTTAATTTTACAAAGAACGCTAATTATATTTGCGTCATTAAAACGAATAAAAGGAAAAGTGCTTTTTTTACATTTTATGTTTTTATAACAGTCAATTTTTTATTACGCGCCCCTTGTATATAATTTAGAAAAAAAATATTGTCGGATATCTATTTTTATTTGAATTTTTGTTTTATAATATAATTTTTAAATTTTTAAATTCTTTCTTTAAAATTAGAAATAATTTAACTCATGGAAGTTTTTTGGAATAGGTAGATTTTGAATGGGCAGTAGAATTGAATCGATATACTCTAATACCTGTCGGACTTTGGCCAAAGACCGAGCAAACTACATGGGAAAAGTATATGTGCAATATACGTACGCTTATCGTTTACATATCACTGATTGTTATTTTGATTCCTGCCGTACATTTTCTGATAAGAATTCATGGAGATATTACGCTAATGATAGAAAATTTACAATATACTTTACCAATCTTTACCGCGACATTAAGAATAGCAGTTTTTTGGTGGAAAAAAGAAGGTTGGCCATTAAAAAAATTTCAAAGAAAAATAGTCATTTTGTCATCAATTATAAATTTAAAGAAGATACAACATAATATTAAAATTATTATTATGACAGTTATTACTTTTATAAAATATTTGATTTTTTTTTAATATTCAAAGTATTTCTGTATATTATAAATCACATTTTTTAACAAACACTAATTTTATATAAGTATTATATATTAAAGCGTAATAAATTTAAAATTTGTGTAAAAACTGCGTTTTTTTACGTAAGATTAAATTTTTTATGAATCAAACTTTATGAATTAGACTCAATCTCTTTAATACAATTTTTAATAAATTTGTTAATATAACTTTTGTCAATATATATATACTAATATTATACTAATATATATATACTAATATATATAATAATATTTTCTTTTGTTTCCTACACAGAAAGAATTTATCCTGAAAATCATGGTAATCGTGGGACAATATGGTATGGAAAGAATTTTTGAGAATTTCTGTGATTAATATTTATCATGATAAAAAATAATAATATCTATCACATATAAAATATGTTTGATTAATTTTACTATACTTTTACTAAATTTTACTATAGTTTTAGTAAAATTAATCAAACATATTTTCTATTTTATTGTAATAGATATTATTTTTTTTATTGTAATAAATATTAATCAGAGAAATTCTTATAAAATTCTTTCCATACCATATTGTCCCACGATTACCATGATTTTCAGGGTAAATTCTAAGAGAAAATTCTCTCTGTGTACTTTTTTCTTTCCAAAATTTTAAATTTATATATATACGCTCTAATATATACTTATATAAAATTAGTGTTCGTTAAAAAATGAAATATATTATACAGAAATACTTTGAACATTTTATAAAAGTAATAACTTTCATAATATTAATATTTCTTATGTTAATTCTTTTATTTATATTGTATTTTCTCATATATTGTATTTTGTTAAAGCTCTATCATCTGTGATGGATATGATTGCTGACGATTGGATAAAACAAAAGACTCCTTGGGAAAGAATTAAAATGATTACAAGAGCGCAAACTGCTCGTACAATTGCCAAGTTTATGTACAGCATGATGGGAATATCTTTCCTCATTGCAATATTTATGCCCATTTGCGGCCTTTCAATGACACATGTAATGAACAATACTAATTCAGGGAAACAATTGCCATTTCAGACATTGTATTATATATATGATACAACTAAAAGTCCGCAATACGAATTAACGTTCATATCTCAAACTATCTCCATGTTCTTCACCGTTTTACCTAATACCGGCATAGATAATTTTCTTAATCTTTTGGTATTTCATATCTGCGGTCAACTAGATATCCTGAAAAATCGTATTATGCATCTAGATAAATTCACCAATTACGCTAATGCTTTAAAGAGCTGCGTGATGGATCACACAAGGATAATCAGGTAATCACGCTTGCACTCATCATGTGCCGCAGACGCATTTTTATTTATTAAATAAATATGCGTCTATGGCACATGACATGAAACGAACTGCAAATATGACTAAATGTCATATAGTATACAGTGATAAATAATTGTATAATACATAAATCATTACTTTATAGAGCTATAGCCGTTATAGAGGACACTTATAATATAATGCTGCTTGCATTATTGCTGTATTTCGGTATTATTTTCGCTTTTTATGGATTTTTAATTGCTAGTGTAAGTAAAGCGTTTACGAAAATTTTTAACGTACAAAATATATTGCATTACGCTTTTTATATAAAACTTCTCACATGCACAGATATTCCTAGTGTTTCATACATAGAATTTTATCAATTAAAAATTTTTTTCTTTATTATAAATGTTGCATTAATGTAATCGAAAACGACACCTCTTTGTACTAAAATATTAATATTCTAAAAGCAAGAAGAACTTGAAAGATTTGATCAAATATATGCAAAGTATATTATATATTAAAAATTTTTCCATTAATAATATGAAATAAATGACGTTTAATTAAGGTTCAGTAAAACAAAGCTTTACTTGATAATATTCAAAAAACACGAGTACAAATGTAAAAATATAACACCGTTTATATACAACAATATTGATAACTTTATAATGTAGAATTTAATATTTTATGCCTATTATAATAATATTCCTATACAGATTTTCGAAGATGAGAATAATTTACCGATTTCTGGTATGATGTATCGCTTAATTTTTGTTATCACTATTTCCGGTCATATGTGCGCTTATTGTGCTGTGGGCGAGATTTTAGTATCGCAGGTAAAGGATAAAAATATTTTAATTCTATGCGGTTTAAACATTTATTACATATTATTGTAATTTTTAAAGAGTATTAATTATAAGAATATCAATTTAATAACAAATATTTAGTGAAATATTTAAAAAAATATATTCTTATTTTAAAATGTACGCTTATTAAACATAGTATACAAAAAAGTTTTTTTATATTTTATATGCAAATATGGAAATATATTTGGAATATATAAATTTTTAAGAGTTTAAATGATTAATGTTATATAGAGAGTTTATATATTTGTTTATTGTATATATTACAAAGCTATACATAAATTTTATAATTATTAATGTTTTTATGTATTGAAGCGATTTTTAAACAAATGTTGATTCATAATTAATATTGACGATGTATTTTTAATAACTTCAAGTGTAATGGGATTCATTATGCAGCATATTCTAATAAATGGTACACTCTGGAGTCAAAAGATGCACGGAATATGATTTTTCTGTTGATTAGAACCAATGAGCCCATTTATCTTACCGCTGGTAAAATGTTTCCTATGACGATGTCTACATTTTCCAATGTAAGTTATTCTAAAACTTAATTATAACTTTAACATTATTTATTTTGTTTTTCTTATGTCACATATTCTTATAGTACTATAAGTCATTTTCATTATAGTTATTTTTTATGAGTTATATTTATACATTTTAACATATAACGCACTTTCTTTTTTAACGTTTGTCTTACGTTTACATTTACATTTTATTTTCTACATTATTTACAATATATATTTTTCAGTTGATAAAAACATCAGCCGGTTACATATCTGTCTTGCTTACAACAAGGCATTAATTCGAGAGAATAATAAATACAAATAATGTTTGACTTTAGAACAGTCTTTTTTTTATGAAAAAAAAATTCTAATAAAAATCTATAAAAATTTTTAAAATGTATATATTTATACATAAAAAAAACTAAACATTAGATATTATAAAAAAACTAGATATTATATATAGTATATTAAATGTGATTTGGAAAAAAAATATATATATGTATATGTAAAAATAATATTAATATGTATGAAAAAAAAGATGAATATTAAATTTGTAGATATATCACTTTTTTGCAGTATTAACATGTTTTTTTATGCGGAATAAATGTACTTAGATAATTAAATAATTATACACAAATATACATATAATGATATAATGTAAGCGAGATCTTTCCAAAAATTATGTGCTAATAACATAATTTCCGTTGTTCTAAAAAAATAAATGGTAATAATTTATACAATTTTTTCAAAAGAGCCTTTGCATCAAAGATGTTCGAAATCGATTAGAAAAAAATGCGCGAAATTATCATGTAGATAGTGTGTATATATGTGTATAATATGTTGTGTACATTCGTTATATTCGCTCTTGCGATCTTTATCGACATTTTTAATTATACGCACTCATTGTTTCTCACGAAATAACATAAACGAGTGCTCGAAATATTTGAAAAATCTTATAGGTATCGTTCACATGATACGTAAAAAATTTTATCCAAAGAAAAAACCGAAACGTTTAAAATAAGTATAGAGGAATTTAAATATAATTTTGTTACACCTAATATCTGTGTCTGGATCTTATTAGATTCCTTTCCATACCTAAATTTGAAAATATTTTATCGCGTGCACACACATGCGTATTGCCAAAAAAAAAATAGGAGATAATATTGTTCTATAAATAAAAGGGACAGAAACTTGTTTCTGGATAACACACAGCATGAATACTTTAAAAAATGCGGAATATAAAAGTAGTTCTAGATCTTTTAAATTTATTAGTCTCCAGATTATAGATTAACTGCCAATGTGCAAGAGAAATTGAATATATTGATGATCGTTTTTTTTCTACACAAGTATTGATAATTCCCTCACACTGTTCATCTTTTATATTCGCGACAGCTGGAGAACCGCTTGTATCGGATTGTAACCGTGCTCTCGTAGCTCGAAGATTTTATCGCGGCTCTGTGCATCAATGTCAGATCGTATACGGCTTATCGGATTTCGTATCGATCATCATATTGTCCTATGTGCAATTAACGTATTTGCGTATTAACACATCAGTCACATCAGTCACTCACGCATCGAATGGTATTATTCCTAATAAGTTGTCGAGACCAAAATTTATGCAAATACCGCGTTATGTCGCCAATTTCTTCGTAATTCGCATTTTCTTCAAAATGCTACATTTTTTGCAATTTTTTAAATAAAAGGAATTACGTAAATCTTTATAATATATTAGCGACTAGAACAAATACAAATTATAAATTAAAATATACGAGTAAAAATTATTATATGATTAGTCCTAAAGTTTAAAATAGATGTATCTGTCATATATAGATTATTATTATTTTTCATATATATGACTAACGTTTTTATATTAATAATTGGACAAATAGACTTTGGCTCCTGTCCGTGACTTTATATATGTCGATCGAATTCTCAAAAATGTTCATAAATTATTTTCATCTTTTTTATTAATATAATATATAAAATAATATAATAAATTGCTTTTCTCACTTTTGGAACCGTATCTCGTACTCAAAATAATATATGTGATGTCAAAAACATATTGAAAATTTATGACCTTATATCACACATACGCAAAAGAACATTTCTCTCTCTCTCTCTCATGAATCATCTCAGAAATCGAAAAAAAAACTGTCGCGTTATCATTTGTACTCTTAACAACGTACATATTGCGCTTTTCTTGCCAAATTGTGTAAATGATCAATTATTAATCATCACAACTGCGTAAACACACTTGATCGTATATATATATATATGAACAGTGGTGAAACTGTAGCGTTGGATCTTCGATATTCTGCTCAGACTACGTTTCCATACGGGATACTCGCAATGTTACGATTCACGTGGATTCTGATTTTCGTCGCCGCTAACGGTAAGTTATATTTTATTGATATAAAGCTAGTGGTATACTATATTTCTATCTTCTTAAATATATATTATGCTCTTGAAATAATACTATATTTTAATTAAGCAATTATAATTTAACAAAATTACTCATTTTTGCAATTTTAATCACAAATTTCCCCAAAATATTGTGTAATTTGAAAATCAAAATCGTCAAAATTCAGCAAAAAGACTTAGCAATAAGGCTCTTTCTTATATTTTTTTTAACTGAATTATTATAATAAATTCTAAGATAAAAATTATATTCAAAATCCATAATTACGCGAAAAAATTATAAAAAAGAACAAAAATTAGATAATTCATATCGCGTATAAAATAAAATAAAATTGTTATCTCTCTTTTGATCTTTCTCTCTTTGTTTAAGAGATAATCTTTAAAAGAATAATCTTTATCTTGACGAGGGGAAAAAAATAGTTAATTAATATTCGCGCCAGGTATCAGTGCTGAGGAAGCTCGAAACGATGACGGCGATGTTGATATCAGCAAGTATCCGTATCTCGTATCGATTAAAAGGAATGGCAGACCCATCTGTTCCGGCGCGATACTCGATGAGTATCACGTCGTCACGTCAGATCGATGTGTACCATCGTACGAACATGTATGGAACGTTATGAACGACATAGTCGTGGTCAGCGGTACGAGCAGCCTCAAACCCAGCGGCACACGTATCTTCGTAAAGGAAATGTTCTCGCAAAATCATCACACTAATCCGCTTGACAATCCCGTCACGAGCGGCCTCGGTGTGCTTAAGGTACGTTTTAATTGATTTATATATTTGAGTTGTATAATTCGAATATATAATATAAATGAAATATATATTTATATATCTTAATTGATTTTCACACTAATATTATCATTTGTTTCGATACATATAATTAAATGCCACAAATACTTAACACACTTATTACAGTTTTAAATATTTTTAAAAGTTATTAAGAAAATTCTTTTTTTTTTTTTTTTTTTAATAAAATGTAGAAATTATAAGTTGGCCCACCAACACTTCATGGCATTTAGTCGCTTAGACGTATGAAATATTGAAGTTTAAGATTTTCGAAATTCTAAGTCCGCTTGTAGATTTAAAAATTTTATTTCTCTTTCGTTTCGGAAAATATCTTACATGTGTATATTTATGATATATACATATATAACGGATCATAATAATTGAATGAATGATCTTTCACAGCTCCTGAAGCCGCTTCATTTCGAAGAAAACGTACAACCGATTCAACTGTCTGAAACGGAAGTACCGCTCGGGGCAAAATTGGAGTTGGTTGGATGGATGATAACCGATCGTCAAAAGAAGAAAACCGCGCATCTCAAGAAAGTCACTTTGGATACAATAAGTTCTAAAGATTGCCAGTCTTTCCACAAGAAGCAGCTCAGTAACTCTGAATTCTGCACTCGAGCGGAACCCGAAGGCGAATTTTGCAAGGTAAGCGATTGCAGCGCAAAACATGTCATGAGAGACAAATTCGAAAATCTTTATATATCTTACATTTTTATTTTACGAAATTCGGTGTTGTTGTTAATATCGATAAAGATCGGACAATCACGCGTATAAACCTAAACAAAAAAAATTCTCACACAAACTTCTCTTTCTCTTTCGTTAATAAACTAAATTTATATTAATTGATGTCTAAAATAATAATAACAAATAATAATAATAATAAAATATTAATTAATAATTATTATAAGAAAGACTTAACTTAAGATGTAGAATAAGAGTCATAGTGGCCATGTATTCGCAAATTTAAAGTGTATAAAACTTTAACAAAAGTAAGAATATCATAATTAAATATACTATCAATATTTAACATTTATAAATATTATCTAGGGTGACAGTGGCAGTCCTTTAATTTATGAAGGCAAACTCGTCGGCGTGGCTACTTATGGTATTTCATGCATCGAAGTTCCGGTCCCGGATGTTCATACCAGCATAAACAAAAATCTCGAATATTTGCGCGAGATTATTAAAGGGTAAAGGTTTCCCATCCTTTTTATATCGTTATTAATTTTTGTTTTAAATACGATGTTTTGAAAATGACTGATATTCCCGAATAATATTGAGAAATGATAAATTATAAGAAACAAATCTATAAACTACATTTGTATCATATATGTATCATAATAATTTCTAATACTATGTTAAAAATTATGTTAAAAATTATGTTATTGATAAAAATTAATTAATTTACATAATATATATATATATATATATATAAATTAATAAATATATTATTAATATTATTAATGTATTATTAATATATTATTAATATATTATTTATATTATTAATGTTGTTAATATTATTAATATTATTAATATATTATTTTTAAAAAAATATATATACATATATTCTCTTTTTTTCAAAGATATAGGTATTCCATAAAAATAGAGAATTGCAAATTATATGTCAAATATTGTCTATT
The DNA here is from genome assembly GCF_030444845.1 of Prenolepis imparis. Lineage (NCBI taxonomy): Eukaryota > Metazoa > Arthropoda > Insecta > Hymenoptera > Formicidae > Prenolepis > Prenolepis imparis. The sequence goes on along the minus strand of NW_028141169.1, from coordinate 928,595 downwards.
TATAATAAATATATGTATAAGATAAAATAAACAAAAGTGAAGCATTATTATGTTAGGTAATTATATAACTATCTTGTACTCATATGAGTACAAGATAGTTATATAATTACCTAACATAATAATGCTTCACTTTTGTTTATTTTATCTTATATTAATTTCGAATAAACAATCTCGCAAACTATGTTATGTAAATAATTGCAACATTCAATGAAGATCATCTCTATATTATCAAAATTTCTATTTTAATATATAATAATTTATAAAAGCTGTGAAATTGTGTGATGAATACTTATCAAATCTTATAAAAATTTATTTTCTTTCAATAAATTATATATTTCCCAATTTCGCTCAGAAATATAAAATTGCAGACTTAATAGAGACTGAATAACCAGAACACGTCTAGCGAGTAGAATATTCGAAGTGATGTTGCTGATAACAATTTAGGAACCAAAATACTATAGTCTATTTCTGATGATAGATACAAGTTGAATGATGAGTGAATTTGTGTTGCATGCTTAGAGCTGTGTATGTGACTTGCTGGTATATAATTTGCTTGACAAACTTTATGAGACCCTTTATAAAAGGGAAATATTTCTGAGAAAGCGAAAATATAAAAGTTGAAGCTTGGATACTTCAAACTTTAAACTGTAATAACTTCTACGCCTTCTAGTTAATCAATAATTACAGGCTGTATACAGGGTCAGTTTTAAAAATGACTAGCCTGATCAAGTAATAAAGAGAGATACATGAAAAGTATCTTTTTCAAAGAGAATTGACTCTACACAATTTATGAGATATTATAAATTAAAATTCCATTCATTTTTTGTATTGTGTCTATTTTATATTTTTATAAAAGTGTTAATTATATTTTTTTTAAACTTAACACACACACACACATACACATCAATATGTAGCATGAACATGTGATTCGAGTGAATCCTACGTAATTTTCCGATTTGTGAAATATATATATTTGATAAGTAAATGCGGCCCTTCGCATCGATGCTGTCGATAATTCGCAGCCGTTTCGTTCGCAGAGGGAGGATTAATTTTCCGCGGCAGTTCAACCCTCCTTGGGGTAAACAATCGAGCTATAAGCATCTTTTACTTATAGACATTTGCATTATTAATTTCTACCTGTATTCACCTGTGGAACGTGAATTTAGTTTCGGAAGTTTTCGCACACGCGACAATTCGTTATACAGGAAAACATGATTGTATCGAGAAAAAAAAAAGAAGGAAGTTAGTCACCTCATATCCGCCGATATGGATGTCTCGGCACATTCAGAATACGCAGGTGCTTCTTTCCGGGATAGTTATATTTTCATACAGTAGCAAAAATTTATCTTCTACAATGAACAGTGAATTTTCAAATAATATTCTTAAATAAAAGTTGAAACAATATAACGATCGTGGAAGAATACGTTCTTATAGAAACAAATAAATGTGTGCACAATAGGCTCTCTAGATAGAAAATCATAAATTAATCTCAGTTAAATAGACTAATAAAAATTTTAATAATTAAAAAATTAAATTTAATTAATTTCAATTTTATAACAATATTTAGCTAATAAAATAAAGTCTTACAATTAGTTATAAAGTATTACAAATAAATTTTGTTTAAATTTTATCGAAATCTTTTTTTTTTTTCTTTTAATATATAGTGTTTATTTCTGGAAACAGAGTACGAATGGTTCATTACGTTAAGTCGGGCTTGCTTGGGATTATTGGGGATCTGGCCGGAAATGAACGAAGGGGACGAACGAAAGAGATGGATGACAGACGCGCGGGTGATTATTATATTAATTATAATTATCTCGAGCAGCGCTATTCCGACTTTCCATTCCCTCATCAGAATATGGGGCAATATCACGTGTATGATCGATAATTTGCAGTATAGTTTGCCACTTTTGATATCAGTAATGAAACTCGTTATAATGTGGCGAAAGAAGAAAGGTATTTCTTTAATGAAAAAAAATCTTAATTACAATATTTTAAATTGAAAAGAAAGAAATATATATAGAAAAATATTCTTTTATTTCTTCTCCTTTTGGTTCTGTCAATCAAAATTTTAGAAAAGGAAGGAGAATTTTATGCCTTATAAAATTCTTTACACACCTATATTTTCTTAAATGTGTATTATATTTTTTCATTCTTATTTTTCTGTGTAATTCTCATCACTTTCAACGTTCATTATATTCATTATACATATTCATTTTATCGCAAGATTGACATCATAATTCCAATTTATTTCTGATAGCTCTGATACCGATTTTAAAAATGGTCAAAGAAGACTGGACGAGATTAAAGACGGAGAAAGAACGAGAGATTATGGTGAGACGTGCGCAAACTGCACGCCTGATAATGATATGGGGATACTTCGTCATGTTCATCTCGTTCATCCTGGTTGTGATCTTTCCTAGCTTCGGAATATCCTTGAGATATCTAACGAATATTACCGATCCAGGCAGATTAATGCCTCTGCAGACTTATTACATGTACAACATAAATGACAGTCCGTTTTACGAGGTCACCTTCGTTTTGCAAGGCTTTAGCTTGATGGCGGCCGCGACTATGTACACCGGTACGGACACCTTCATGGGATTTCTTGTCTTTCACGTATGCGGCCAGCTCCAGAATCTCAGAGCGCGTATCCTAAATATGGAATTTAATCGCTTCGAGGACTCCCTATCGTCCAACGTGCGGGAGCATATACGTCTTATGAGGTCTCAAATACATACTCGTATATTGCCAACAGAGAGAGAAATTTTTTCAATTTACTATAAAATTGTTGAATATTGTTATATCATTTTTTTTTAATCTAAGAACTCGTCTCACATCGAAATAAATTCGTGAATTAGTGACAAAAAATATCAAAAATTATTTAACAAGTTTGATTGACATATTTGTAGCTTCTAAAATAATTTTTCGCAGCAATAATTTAAGTTATCAATTATTGTATAAATTTTTTATAAAATTGCTCGAGTTTTGAATCATACAAATTTTTCTGTCATTTTTCTTATATATAATTACAAAATTATGTAACTTTATCTGATACTTATATTTCAAAGAACAAAAAAGTAAGTATAAAGCAAAATGTAATACTCATTGACACTTATTGTTTGTTATCATTCTCTTACAGATCTGTCAAAATCATTGACGATACGTTTACTTTAATGCTACTTGGGCTGCTAATTTATTTCGGCATACTCTTTGCTCTGTACGGATTTTTATTTGTTACTGCAAGTATTTTTTCTGTAACTTATATATTTGCGCGTATTTTTCTGCAATAAAAAATTGATAAATTTACGATTAGAATTGTAAATATTTATTTCTTTAATTATACCATTTAAGAAAACTGATTCACTTTCTACGCGTCAAGTTTCTATTATTATAAATTTGTCTTAAATAAATAAAAAGTAGATATAATTTTGAAGAGAATCACGAATAAACAATATAGAAAAAAAATTTTCACGAAATGCTGTGTTGTTATACTTTCACGAAATGCTGTGTTGCTATACTTTTTATTTCAATAAACTAAATTTCTCTTTGAAAAGAAGTTTTTACTTTGTTAGAGCTGCATTTCAATTTAATTCGATCCGATTAAATATATTTTTTAATCAATTAAGACACATTTATCTGAACAAACTCTAATTATATTTATTTATCCTTGCTAAATTGCTTAGATAATTACACAAGGTCGCAATTTGTCCATCGCCCGATTAGCCTACATCCTGACGTCGTTTATCAATACGTTCACGCATATGTGCCTTTATTGCGCAGTAGGCGAATTTTTAGTTATACAAGTGAGTATTTTTATTATTATCTTTTTTATGATTTATTATCTATAATTATCTAATTTTGTGTGACATTTATTTAAATATTTGATCAAGTCATTACTTGAATCTGTGCTTTGATCTATTTTTCCCTGCTTATCAAGTGTAACGGAGTTTACGAGGCTGTTTGCCAATACAAGTGGTATAACCTGGAGTCGAGTCAGGCGAAGAGTCTACTGATTATAATGAGGCAGGCCAAGAGACCGCTGTATCTTACTGCAGGAAAGCTTTTTCCTATGACAATGGCTACGCTCTGCAGCGTAAGATCAACTCTAAACTAACGTAAAATTATTCTGAAGAAAATAAAAAAATAATACAAAATTAATAATAACAAAATTTTGCGTAAAAAAATGGAATATTGAAGATGTCTTGCTGAGATTTAAAATTATAGATCACAACTGAACAAATAATAAAATTTTTTCTATTACAAAATGTTTTCTATCACAAAAAAATCTTTATAATTAAAATTTTAACATTTTGTGTTTGCAATGCGAAAACATTAATAATATAACATAATATATATCATAATATAATATAAAAATAATATATATAATATATATGAAAATAATATAAATAATATAGTAATATATATATATATATATATATATATATATATATATATAAAATAAATTGTGTTACAAGTTGCACATATCAAAATAGTATTTCATGATATGTATGTTGTTACACATATCGATATTTATATATACTTTGCAAATCAATCATCTTAAATAAATAATAAATAAGTATCTTAAATAATCAATAATGTGCGAATGAGAGGGGAGAAAATATCTTTTAATAATTTGGAAGATTAAATATATACGTAAAATCATACTTCCATTTAAATATTATGCTATAAACATATTTATATAAACCTTTTATATTGCAGTTATTAAAAACATCGGGCGGTTATATATCAGTTTTACTGGCACATCATAATTGAATTAGAAATATTCATCTAAAAAGCCAATGTGACATCATAGTGTTATTATCGATAAAAATAAAATTACATAATCAGTGTAAAGCTTAGTATATTTGTTATTACAACAATATGTAATTTATTGTAAATTAATTTTATGTATTTTAATCTTTCAATGTGTGAGAATTTTTTTACAACAAAAATGTATACAACATAAAAATAATATGGCTTACATTATTCTTCGCTATAATCACAAAATATGTATATTTATATTGTGTAAAGATCTAAAATAATCCAAGTATTATAAAATTGATAATTTTATAGAGATTATGTGCTCTGTAAGTAAATCTTGTATGACAGATGAATTGACAAATTAATTCAAGATATTACATCTTTTATATCACAATATAGCATATTTCGTAAACTATTGATTTTTTGATAATTTTAATACTTTTATATGTCGAATGAGTAAATTTATGTAAGATATTTATGAATTTATGAATATGATTATATTTATGTATTATAAAATATATATAATCCCATTATATAAAAAATGGAGACAAGGTGAAAGTATAAAAATCAAATGTTATATAAGAAATCTTACATGCACATGTAATATATACTTTCCCAAACTATAAACTATATTTTTGTTATGCATACATGTTTTTTCAAAACATGTATGCATAACAAAAATAATTTAGGTCATAAAATTAAGTGTTCCAGCCTATATGTAGCACAAAAGGTAATTGCGATACTGATGTACACGATACCATATCAAATGTACACACAAAACACAATTACATTCATTTACTCTGTGTAAGGATATAGTGTAGAGTCATCATTAATAATGCACTGGTAGTATTTGTGTTAAACGTTAACAGCACGTTCACGATTGTCTATATATGATCTTGTAACTATGTAACATTAGAATGCAAGGAGCGAAAAGCTCACGACAAGAGAATAATTTCAAAGTTATGAGTACCAAGTTAAAAAAAATTGTATATTTCTTCGCATGTCTCGTAATTTCAATGAAGTAGTGAATCTATAAGCAGTATACAACAGGATCGGGTTTAGAAATTTTCAGCTCAAAACGTTCCAAAAGAAAATCATTTTGCGAAAGCAACAAGCAATAAAAAATAATGGAAAAGTAGCTAAACTTTCTCTCTAAATTATTGGGGTATAATAAAAATTAAATATTAAATTTGATTTCATTCCTCTTTTATTCGTTACTATATTTTCTCGTTTGCATACTGAGTTTACAAAGTTTGTAAATGCGGCCCTGCGTCGATAATGTTCGTTCTTTTTATTCGCATTCGAGATGCTATATATATAATTTTTCTACTAGGAAAGGGTGGATTATAAAGGGCTACAAAGATCATGTTTTCGTTACCTGTTATTTTCTGCATTATTTATTCATAAACAGCGTGTGCACCCGTGGAATAAAATTCCGAAGTTTCGCTAACTTTTATTTCTACTGTCTGACCGCGGATATTTTAGAGGTATCTACGGTTGTCTTCATAAAAGGGTTCGTCAGTCTCTTCGCAACCATCGAAATGGATGTTTCGATACATTCGGGATATATAGGTGTGCATATACTTCTTCCGAGATTATTTTATTGAAGCACATATACTATATTATATTTATAACGCATTCTAGCAAAAATATGTATATAAATAATATTTTAAATTATATTTTATCACGAAAATGATGCGCTCGATTATCTGTTCCCAAAATAATGTTTCCCAATAAAAAGCAAAGATAATTTTAATAGATCATATCCAAAGAAAAATCATTCACTACTTACGATTAATTTAATTTTGATTTTATATAAACACAAAAGTTCATGAGTTCGTTTCACCTCACATCAGCTAAAGTTGCAACATTTGACAGATTACGAATGGGCCGTTGCATTAAATCGAGCTTGCCTGAAATTACTCGGCGCCTGGCCAGACAATAACGAAACCGAGAAGAGAAGATTAAACGTACGAATAATCTCGATATTAATCGTGATAACGTGTAGCTGTGTCATCCCGTCTATACATTCGCTCATAAGGATCTGGGGCGATTTCGTGTTAATGGTCGATAATCTGCAATACACTTTACCGCTTCTCACGGTAGTACTGAAAACTTTTATCCTATGGCGCAAGATTAAAGGTAAATGTAATTTTGTATAATTATGCAAAAAAGATAATTCATCGCTATTATTAAATTACGATAAATCTTTGCTCATATATTAATTTCGTCTACAATTATAATTTTTTTTCTGTGACAATTTAATCTAGTATTCTTGTGATAATGATACTAACGAAGGTAATCTCTTGCAGAGCTCGCGCCTATCTTGAGAATGGTCAAGGAGGATTGGTTAAAGTTGAAGATGAAGAGAGAGAGAGACGTTATGATAAGACGAGCGCGAACCGCGCGCATAATCACGATATACGGATATTTCATAGTGTTGTGCACGTTTATATTCGGCGTGATACTACCGTTGTTTGGTGTCACAACACCTAGATACGTGACGAATACGAGCGATCCGAGTAAACCGCTGCCGCTGCCAACGTACTACATATATGATACGAATACGAGTCCGTCCTACGAGATAACGTTAGCTCTGCAGGGTGTCAGTCTGATATCAGCCGCCGCTGTGTACACTAGTACGGATAATCTGCTAGGACTGCTGATTTTTCACGTCTGCGGTCAACTGGAGAATCTCCGAACGCGTATTCTCCATCTCGACGAGAATGACTTCTACAATGCTCTGTCGTACAGCGTGCAGGATCACAGACGTCTTATTAGGTTTTATGTCGCTTTTCGTCTTATCATTGCGTCCGTGAAACGCTAGCTAAATTTATAAATGTATTTTATCTTCATAAAACATAAGTAATTCCAGCACTATTTATATTTTCTTTTCTTTTCTTTTTTTTATATGTTTATATTGAATTTTGAAAATAAAGAAAAAATTGTTTACTCGAAAAATTTCATAATACTAATAATTATTACAGATTACGTGTAGATTAAAGTAAAAAAAACGAAAATGATATAAGAAAATGTTTTATATTACTTTTATAGACGAGAGAGAAACGCGTTCTACATTTTAATATAATATATTAATTAGGGAATTATGTAACTTTTATTTTCTATTTATATAAAAGAATGAGTAATTAAATAATGTAAATCTAATATATAGCTTGATAACGTTTTTTTGCAGATCTATCAAAATTATTGAAGATACATTTACTTTGATGTTGCTTGGAATTCTGCTTTGTTTTGCGCTACTTTTTTCTGTGCATGGATTTTTAATCGTCACTGCAAGTATTTTCCATTTCTAACTTTAATTTGCTGACTATTTCTTACAGAGATAAAATACTACAAAATATAAAAATTTAACAACTTGTCCTATAAAAAACTGAAGAAAATATTTTTCTAAACTTCAATTGCTTTAATTGCTTACTTTTAATTGCAAGGTTTAAACTTGAGCCGCGAAGTATGAACATATTTTAAATAGAAAACCTTAATATTTCAAAATCCTAAACCTTAATCAAATAGTATTTACATTACAAGCATTTCTTCATAATATTAACAAGAATTTATTTACTCATTTATTTATTTACACTAAATTTTTTTAGGTAATAACGCAAGGATATGGCCTCTCTCTCTCCCGATTTCTCTTCATTGCGTCTGCTTCTATCGGTACATTCACACACATGTGTCTATACTGTATCGTAGGTGAAATTCTAGTCATTCAAGTGAGTATATCAGGAGGAACAATTATTTTATTTATTACACCAGAGTGTTCTTATTTTTTGTCTTATGGCTAATATAAATCATAATCAATGTCCACGTGTAATTAAATGTATTTCTAAGAGAGAGACACTAAATTTATAATAATTATATTTAAGAATCTACTTTCTTTCAACAATATATAATAGTTTTTTTCAGTTCGAGTTGCGATATGTCATACTGTATAATAAGAGATATTTTAATATTACATTTTATTATTAATTGCTTTATGATTATTTTATTATTTTATTATTATTTTTTTAATTTTTTAATTTTTATTTTTTATTTTCATCTTTATTCTTCTTTTATTATTATAAAAATGTATATGTAATAAAACATATAATAATATTTTCAAGCTGTTTTCTTAAAATTTTTTTCATTAAAATAACAATTAAAATTTGAATATGTCAATTGCTTAATTTTGATAATTAAATGATTTAACTCTGATCCCATTGTTTCTTAAGTGCAACGGAATTTTTGAGGCCGCACGCGAATACAAGTGGTACAAATTAGAGCCACGAAAAGCGAAAATTTTATTGATTCTAATGATTCGGGCCAACAAACCGCTATATATTACTGCGGGAAGATTCTTCCCTATGACGATGTCTACGCTTTGTAGTGTAAGATTGACCACAATTTAACGTAACAATTAATCATTATACACACTCTTCCCAGTAGTATTCTATGTATTTTCATGTTTAGTGTTATAGCTTATAATTATTACTGTGATAAAACGTTTAAAATTTTTTCATCTGTTATATCGATAATAAAAGCATAATGAAGTTTCTAATCATTTATTCATGCGATAACAGATGTTGTTGCGCACGTTATAAAAAATTGTGTAATAACAATTAAAGAAAAAGCTTAAGAAACGTCATTAGAGATTATAAATCAAGAAATATCTTTTTTTTTATTAAAGTAACATACAAAATCATGTATATCAATTGTATGAAAAAGTATTCATTATATTAGTAAATAATAAGAAATAAATATCTATTATATTTATGCTATTAAATGATTAATAAGCAGACGACGTACATTTTCTTCTATAAAATATATTATTTCAGCTGATAAAGACATCGGGCGGTTATATATCATTTTTGTTGGCGTATCGTGAATAAGAGAAAGATCTTCAGGAGTTCTAACACAACATTAATGTCTTGATATCTATGTATTATAATATAAAAACAATTAATCTATAAGTGCAAGATACTAATGTTCTAGTATAATAATAATTTATATAATAAATCTCTCTATTGCACGTATTCTATTTAAATAGAATATAATGGCACCGGAAAAGGAAGGAAGAAAGAAAACTGGCACATATTTCTTTTTCATAATAAAAATTACATATAAAAAAGAGATATATGCCAGTTTAAATTAATCATTTTTATATATTAGAATATATTATTATCTGGTTAAAAAAATTAAAAATCTTGAAATCTCAAGAACAATAAATCGAAAGTTTTTCTCTTTTTACTTATCCTATATTATTTTCCCTATTACCATTCGAATCAACGTTGTTAATTCTTAACAATAATTCCTATATGTCTTCAAAAACGATAGAAATATTTAAATGTATTTTTTTAGACATGTCATTGTGTATAATTGTCGCGTTATTTATTTCTAATTTATAGTATGTACACAATATCGCAAGATACTTGTACAAGAAACGATCGAGGTGTGATATTTATACTTATTGTTATAGATATAATCTATCACAGTCATTTCCAGTGACAGGCATGAATTGATAATCGTGCATATCCACAGTGTAAATGCTAATTTGCTCGTTTGTAGTCAAGTATGCAATATCATCAGAATGTAATAAAAGAACAACTATTTATAGAAGTTGGAACAGGATCAGGTAAAAAACTTTCACGTCCCTTGTTGCACCTGACAGTGAATCAATAACGAAAGGGAAACACGGCAAAATCGATTTCATAAATTTCTAGCTAAAGACGTCCCGAAAGCATGTGCGACACATATATATATTAGGGTGGTCCTTATATGGGTTTTTTCAGAATTTTAATGTTGGATAGTCGTAAATCGGCTTTAAATGTGAAAAAAAAAAATCTCTAATTTTTTCAGATTTTTATTTTGAGCCCTGAGTCTCCCTGTTGGCACGTAATTTTCTTTTTCATTTAAAAAAATATTTATTTAAGTTAGTTCTAGTCTAAAATAGCGACATTTTATGAAATACGTTTCATTGCCGTGAAAATAGTAAAACATCGTATAAGCGGTATTTCACTCGAGTTGTGTGTGTTATACTACACACAAATCGAGTGAAAAAATTTAAATTATTATTTTACGGAGTAATCAATATATCGATTAATTTATTATTTTCCATTGATTTTTTTTTGTTGAAGATATAATTTTTTTTTTGTATTCTTTTTTAATACAGCTTATTTTTTTGTATTGGTAGTCCTGATGATACATTGGGCTTTTGTTTTAGGTATTTCACGTGCAAACAGGGAGACTCAGGGCTGAAAATAAAAATCTGAAAAAATTAGAGAATTATTTTTTCTACATTTGGAGCTGATTTATGACCATCCAACATGATCTTCCATTTAACGACCACCCTAATATATATATATATATATATATATATATATATATACATTTATAGAACATGGCATTAAGTATAACGAATTTCTTAAACTCATAATTGTGAAACGAGTGTTCTTTACACATTCGGAATAAAATAAAGCTTAATTAACATATATTGATATTCATTCAACCGTTCAACTCAGCGTCACGATGTCTTTGTATTACGTTTAACTTTCAGTACAAAAGTGTCTGTTAATATATTTGCATACCTCTATTGCGTAAAAGAAATTTGGTTGCGATACAGCTATTGGTTTATTACGAACATAGCAGAATACGAATTGTAATGCTAATTAAGATTTTCTTATCCGATAAAGAATCTTGATTGATTTAACATGCAATTTTATGACGTATGATCGCTCTGTTTTCAAGTTTACGAGGCCACACTTGACAAACCTGCACGTGGATGCCGAAGAAAGAGAGAAATCTACTGATCATAATGATTTGTGCCAACAAATCGCTGGAAAGCTGTTCCTTTTAATAATGACTACGTTTTATAACTTAAACAAGCTAAAGCTAAAAACCTCTATACCTGCCGAACTTGATATATAAAGATATTGTAAATAATTAATCATTACAAATTCAATAAAAAATCTCTTCCAGAAAAATATGGATGAATCTATTGCAAGTTTTACAATTTTTACAACTTTACTTTTACATTCTTAAAATTGTGTATTTATAAAAAATAATATTTAAAGAATAATACAATTTAAATAAATTGTATATATTAATATTATATAAATTAGTGTATCATTTATGATTTAAATAAAAATGTTTTTCTTTTTTTATAGAACATACAAAAAATGAGCGCATTTTTATTTATTCCTCACAAATTAGCAATCCTTGATTTATAGCAAACAGATATATACGATAAAAATATAATTAGAGATATCTCTTTGCTATTATTTAATGGAATTGATCTGATCCATATATTGTGTTACAAAACATCTCTTATAAACCCTTTCAAAGTAAACAAATTTCAAAATTTCTCCTATTTATAGCATATAAAAAAATGATGTCTATGGATCTTTCACACATAAAAAACCTATATCCCTAAGATTTTAATTATACCTTAATTTATACTATTAAATACTATCTTATACTATTATTTCTTTACTACTACTTTCTCTACTACTATTATTTATTAAATTCTAGCACAAAAGATATGACAAACGGATTTATTTATTATTACCTTTATTGTATCTTTGTGTATAACTTAAATTATTTCCACGAAAATTTATTACATTTTTTGCACAATGTTGCAATATTACTAAAAAATATAATTAAATAAATAGAGAAGCAATAAAAATATGGCAGTTATATCTTTTTTAATTCAATATTACGTAACTTCGCAATAATCGTCATCATTAACGTAATCTCATTATTAACGCGATAAAGAAGAAATGGTGCGATTAATGCTGTTCACCTGTGTGCATATTTTAACATGTATATAAATTGTACCGCATGTAACATTGGTCGTTACTGTGCTTTCCAATCTTTGTCAGGCGCGGTATCAAGAGTGAAGGATACGCAAAATGAGGCAGCTGACGTGCATCCTGATCGCCTTAGCGGTCGCTGGTAAGTCTAATATCGAATACTTCGAATACTAATAACGCATATGCAATCTCTAAAATAACTAATTACTCTGCTCCTCATATATTTTTATTTTTAATAACTATAAATATATATAGAAATTGTCTATAAAATTATTTTTTTCTTATATGTGTCGTGAAAAATATGGGATTATATAAATTTTGAAATATAAAATTTTTTCCCTAGGCTTTTTAAGTGGAATAATGAAATATTAAAATTGCTAATTGCTTAAACGATAGTAACATTCTTGTGTTACAATTTTTCTTTGCAGATTGTCATCGCATTTTAAGATTTTTTTTTAGATGATTTTGTGATGATGTTTAAAAATTACTTTATGCACATAAATTACTACTTTACGAAATATTTACGACGTTTTGTTTCGTAGGAGTCTATGCGGATGAACCCGAGAAGTTGGTGAATGGAATACCCACCACCATCGAAGAAAATCGGCATTGCATTTCCATCAGGGTCAACAACAACCATTTCTGCGGCGGTAGCATTATTAGTCCGCGTCATATCCTGACAGCCGCGCATTGCGTACAACCTTTATTGAAAGATGCAAATCTAAGACGAGGCTTAACCGTTGTCAGTGGAACAACTCTGCTCAGTTCGGGTGGAGAGACTCACAGAGTATCGAGAATGTGGTACCACGAAAGCTACAATCCAAATTCTCCGGGAAGAGATGCTGGTTTTGATATCGGTATACTTGAGGTACGATCTTAAGATAAGTCTTGCTATACATGCGTTTTTATTACCATTTGTTATATTTCCGGTGCATATGTTTCGTGATTTTGCTATAATACTACATACAAAATACGATCGATATTCCGGCTTATTTGTATGAAAAATATTTCTAGCTATCCGCGCCCATCACCTTCAACTCCAGACAACAGCCGATCAGGCTCCCGACGTCGGGTACGGTGAGGAATGAACTCGTTACGATCGTAGCTTGGGGTTCTACGGGTTACAGGCAACGCATACACGATAACTTGCAAAAATTGAACGCGAGAGTCATGCTTCAAGATGAATGCCAGAAGTATCATCAAAACTTCATGAAAGTCCACCCGAACGAATTCTGTACCCTCATCACCCACGGAACTGGAACTTGCAATGTACGTAATTATATAATATAGAAACGTTTGATACTTCTATATATTATTTTATTGTTTTTCAACTAGTTTTATTTTTTAGAAACTCAATATTTTCTGCTTCTGTACTGTATATTTTATAATTATGCTTGCTTGAATACGCACTTAATTATACCAGAACGCTATTTTTAAGATAATTTCATCTTTTTTAATTTTTATCTTATCCAGAATAATATTTTCCATTTTGCTTCTCACAAAACAAAATTTATACATATATATATATATATATATATATATATATATATGTATAATACAAATATTTATATATGTATAAATAAGTATACCACAGTATTTGATGTATTTGTTGAGTTTTGTTAAATTAAAGTTCTGTCAATTATGGTTAATAAAATATTCATGATTAAATATGGGAAAAAGTTGCGAATTAAATAATTATATATATATAATTTATTTATTAAATTCTCAGTTATTTAATTCGCAACTTTTTCCCATATTTAATCATGAATATTTTATTAACCATAATTGACAGAACTTTAATTTAACAACTCAACAAATACATCAAATACTATGATCAAATATGATAAAACAGTCCTTCTTGAAATTTTAATCGCAAATTTCTCAAAATTATGACATGATGGAGCAATTTAAAAGCCGGAATTAACAAATTAAAAATGATTAATCCTTTTCTTGTATTAAAAAAAAAAGTTATGTTTTTATTGAACTGTACTATTATCAATTACTGTATTATCAATTCTGATTATATATAACAAGGAACAAAGAGAATAATTTTTGCTTATTTTTTGTTACAGGGTGACAGCGGTAGCGGAGTTGTCCGTGGTAGCGACGGATCGATTATCGGTCTGGTCTCCGGTGGAAGACCATGCGCTCAAGGTTACCCGGATGTATACACCAATGTTTCCAAATTTACTTCTTGGATCAATGAAAAAATGAGACTCTAATAATCATAACAATTCTCTCCACTGTATTGCCACATCCTTAATACTTAATAAAGATCATTCAGCAAATACTCTAATCGAAGACTCCTTCTCGAACATTTACGTAATAGTTGAGCGAAAGTTCAAAAGAGAATATTTAAAATTTTTTAATCTAAATTACAAATATATGTCATTTTCGAATACAAAAAGACATTGAAATCGATTTTGCAGGATTTATTAGACTGATAGAACGAATTCCAGTGATCTTGTTCTATTTTACTTGTTATTTAAAGAAGTGTCATACTGTGCAAAGAGACACGTGAGCACAGTGATGGACTCATCTAATATAATAATAAGATTCCTCTTTCTTTGCATTTTATAAAAATAATATAATAAAATAATTAAAATCCTCATTAAGAGAAAGAGGAAAAGATATCATTTTCCTCAACAATTTTCACTTGCAGATCGATAAGTATCAGTGACAATATATTTACTTATTATCCTTGATCATCTGATAATACTTAAGATGCTGTTTTATTTTGATATACTATTCGCTTTTTAAATAGTTTTTTTAATTCGGTACTGTAAGTATATTCCTCTCTTGATTTATGTATAACTTTCTACTTTCAAAGTAAAAGAGAGAGAGAGAGTGAAAGAGAGTAGGAGATTCCCCTTATATGCCTTATTTAATTGCATTTTCTAGATATTAAATAAATCATGTTTTGAACAAATACGTTTTCAATTTATATTTAAGAAAATTATTTTTATATTTCTTTATTATTTGTTATATCTCTTAAATTATAAATTTTAATTTAAAAAATAAGAATATAAATGTAAATTTTTAATTTTTAATTTTTAATATTTAATTTTATTTCAATATATAATATTATTTCAATATTATATTAATAATATATAATTTATATACATATATACACATATAATGAATATATATTATTAAAATATATATAGATATATATAAATTTATATATATTTTAATTGTAAATATTAATTAAACATTGTCAAGATTAATATATTTTATAAATAAACAATAAGAATATATATCTATCATATATGCATCTCATATTTTAATATCATACAAAAATGACATAATAATAATATTAAATATGTATATATATATATATATATATATATATATATATAATCATAATTAATATAATTAATAGTATCAATAGTATAAAGTCATATTAACTTCGACAAGATACTTTTTCCAAGAATTTAAACTCTTAATTATAAAGCGATAATCAATATTCTTCGGGATATTAATTACTTATATATTGATCTTCTTTCATCCATTCTCAAATAACTCAGAGTTGTGATGCAACTCTCTTTATGGCACATTTAACTTTTATCATGACAACGTCCGTTAATACGTTTGCACATACATAATACATGCCTTTCTTGCACCATAAAAGAAATTTTGTTTTCGCGCAAATAAATATGATACATCTCGTTGGCTGATTATGAACACAGTAAAATACTTTATGTATCAGGATAAATTATGATGCTAATTAAAATTACCTCACCCGTTAAGATTCGATTTAACATGAATTTAACATCAATTTTATCTCATATGACCGCTCTGTTTGCCAAAGGAGTTTACGAGGTCGCATGTGAGTATAAGTAATACATGCTAAGGTCAAAAAAAGCGAGAAACCTACTGATCAATAATGATTCGTAACGTATCGCTATACCTTATCGGGGGAAAGCTGTTTCCTATGACAATAACTATATTTTGTAACCTAAGCGAACTAACACAATTACGAGTTCGAATTCGATATAAAAAGTTATTGCAATAAAAATAAAATTATTATAAATAAAATATTCTTTTCTATAAAATATAGAAACTGCAATAATCGTATTCTTTTATAATTTAAAAATTCTTCATTTATGTAAGACAAACATTTAAAAAATTCTTTTATTGAAGTAAATTGTAATATTGAAAAATACTGATATAATACTAATTAGTGTAAAAGAAGGAGAGATATTAAATTATGGTTATTTAATTATCAAATTAAATATCTTCAAAATTAATTGTATCTATTTTAGTTGTTAAAAATATCAGGCGGTTATATCAATCTTGCACATCGAAATAAAAATAAAAATCTAAAAGATTTTAGCAACGTCTGATTTTTTGAGACATTGGAAGACATGACGAGAATAATATATTTATATAATCAATACACATTTGTGTGATAAATATTATTATTTTTATGATATAACATTGTGTGCACATTTTATAAACTCATTAGTATGCATTTTAATATTGTATTATTTATGATTTAAATAATTTTTTTTTTTTATAAAAGAACACGCATAGGGTTGTATACTAATACTATTTTTTTTTCTCACAAATTAATGAATCGGTCGAATTATAGCAAATAGATATATAATATAAAAATATAATTAGAGATCCTTTTAATAATTAGAGATCGTTTTAAATTAAATTTATCTAGTATATGTATATATTGTATTGTGTATATATCTAGTATATACAATATTGCAAAAAATAAACAGCTCTGTTACATAAAACTTCTAAATAAAAAATTTTTTTAAATTTCTTTTATTATAATTTCTAGTAATTAAAATTGATTTTGGTTCTTTCACACATGAAAAAAATCTATATATATCTCTGGGATTAAATTATAGATATTCTATATTATATAATAGACGATAAATGAGTTACTTGTTATTATCTTATTCATATTCTGTATAACTTGAATTATTTCGATAAGAATTTATCATTTTGCTCAACATTGCAATATTGCTAAAAAAATATATTGAATAAATATAAGAGTAATAAGAATATCATCTTGATATGTTCTTTAATTCAACCTTAAACTGCGATGTTTCGCGATAATCTCATTATTAACGCGATCACGATCTTTGCAAAATAATATCATTATTAACACAAAGATTAAGATGAAATATTATAATTAGTTCTGTTTAAACAGCTGTGTACATATTTTGACGTATATACAAATTGTACCGCATGTCACATTGATCGTTGCTGTGTCCTAAAGTTCGTCAGGCGCGGTATCAAGTAAAGAGTATCTACGCAAAATGAGGCAGCTGACATGTATCCTGATCGCCTTGGCGTTTGTTGGTAAGTCTAATATCGAATACTTAATAACGCATATGCGTTCGTTAAATTAACAATCTCTAAAATATAATTAATCGCTCCATTTTCCGTATATTTTTATTTTTAATTTTAATTAAATATATACAAATTGTTTATAAAATTACTTCTTTCTTATACGTGTCGTGAAAGAGATATAGGATTAAATAAATTTTGAAATGTAAAATTTTTTTCTCTAGGATTTCTGAGCGAAATAATAAAATATTGAAATTGCTAATTATAAACGATAGTAACTAGTAACATTCTTGTGTATTACAATTTTTTCGCAGATTGTCATAACGTTTTAAGATTTTTTTTTTATTTTATCGATGTTTAAAAATTTTACTTCACATATCACACATATGTATTTACGAGATAATACGACATTTTGTTCCGTAGGAGTCTATGCGGATGAACCCGAGAAGCTGGTAAATGGAATACCCACATCCATCAAGGAATGTCCACATTGCATCTCCCTCAGATCCAACAACCAGCATATGTGCGGCGGTAGCATAGTTGGCGAACGTCATATCCTCACAGCCGCGCATTGTTTAGCGTCTTAGATCAACAATGCCAGAAAAATACAAAGCTTAACCGTTGTCACTGGAACAACT
Source organism: Prenolepis imparis (assembly GCF_030444845.1). Classification (NCBI taxonomy): domain Eukaryota; kingdom Metazoa; phylum Arthropoda; class Insecta; order Hymenoptera; family Formicidae; genus Prenolepis; species Prenolepis imparis. The sequence goes on along the minus strand of NW_028141169.1, from coordinate 910,078 downwards.
CTGCTGAGCTCGGGCGGAGAAATTCACAAGGTCGCGAAACTATTGGTTCACGAAAAGTACGATCCAAATTCTGGCAGTTATGACATCGGTTTGATAGAGGTACGATCTTGAATGAATTTTGCTGCATCCGCTTTAATTATGTTGTTACATTTTCGATGTATATGTATACGTTTCGTGATTATGTTGTAAATGTAATGCTACATAGTGACGAAAGAACGATTGATATTCCAACTTATTCGTATGAAAAATTTCTTTTCAGCTTGCCGCGCCCATCAAGTTCGACGAAAACACACAGCCAATCAAGCTTCCAACGTGAAATCTAGTGAAGGGTGAAAGCCTTACGATCGTAGCCTGGGGTTCCACGGGTTTCATGCGACACGTACACGACAATTTACAAAAATTGAACGCGAAATGCATGCTATCGGACGAATGTCAGAAGCATCATAGATTGATAACGGTTCACAAAAACGAATTCTGTACTCTCATCACCAGCGGAACTGGAGCTTGCAACGTAGTTATATTCTTATAATATAGAAGCATTCATTTTGTATATAATTCGTTGATCTTTATTTTTAGAGATTCAATATTTTTTCTTGTAGGAAATATATAAATCATAATTATGTTTATTTAAATACGTGCTCAATTGCAGGAGATTATTCATCTTAAAATATTATTCTCGGCTTGTCCAAAATAATATTTTGCATTTTGTTTCTCAAAACAGAATTTATTTGTTCTGTCAATTATGGTTAATAAAGTATTCATAGTCAAATCTGGAAAAAAGTTCCAAATTAAATCATTGAGAATTTAATAAATAAATTATATATATTATATATATGTATATAATTATTATATATATAATTTATTAAATTCTCAATGATTTAAATCGGGACTTTTTTTCATATTTGATACGAATATTTTATTAACCATAATTGATAAGACAAATTTCTTTTATAAAGACTGAAAGTTCTAATACTTAACTTTAATTACAACAAAATTTATCCACAATATAAATATCGTGGTCATAATATGATAAAATGATCCTTTTTGCAATTTTAATCGTAAATTTTTTGAAATTGTGACATACTAGAGCAATTTAAAAGCTGGAATTAACGTCAAAAAAACTAAATGATTATTCTTTTTCTTGTATTCAAAAAAATGTTTTTTTAGTGAACTGTATTATCACTTCTGATTAAGTATAACAAGAAACGGAGAGAGTAATCTTTGCTTATTTTGTTACAGGGTGACAGCGGTAGCGGAGTTGTCCGTGACAACGACGGAACGATTGTCGGTTTAGTTTCCCGTGGAATACCATGCGCTCGAGGTTTCCCAGATGTATTCACCAAAGTTGACGACTTCGTTTCTTGGATCAATGAGAACATGTAATTTTAATAATAACAACCCTATCCCCTACCCCTACATTACACACACACACACACACACACACACACCAGCACACCACATGTATCGCTACATCCTTAACACTTAATAAAGATCACTCAGCAAATGCTCTATAATTATAGAGATTCCTTCTCGAACATTTACGCAATAATTCAACAAAAGTTCAAACGAGAACATTTCACATAAACTTTTAAATAATCTTTAAATTACGAATATATGTCACTTTCGCATTAATCGGCATATTCAAACCGATCTGTGGATTCGATCAGCAATTAGCTGATAGAACCAATTCCATCCATCTCATTCTTTCTTGTTCATTGTTCGACGAAGTGTCATGTTGGGTGGAGAGACACGTGTAAAACACACTAGTGGACTTACCTCATACAACGTGAGAGATGTAAACACAACAAGACCGGATGTTACATTCACTGTTATACAAACTTCGATAATATGATGCTCTCATCACTGACGCGCGCGAAACACTGCCGCGCGCCGCGCATGGCTCGAGGTCGAGGTCGAAGGACTCGAAGGTCGAAGATCGAAGCTACCCCCACGCATCCCCGCAAAATGCGCTTGCGCGACGTCACATCGTTGAGTAGGAGGGATACAATATGTAGGGATGACTGTGTATGGTATGTGTGTATATATGTGAAGAATTTTCTAACTCACCCCTCGGGGGTGACCCAACTTTGTAAACTTCGAATGTATAAAGGTCAGGGACGCCGTATTCCGATCCGAAAGAAAAAAAGTCGTAATTTCCTTTTTCAAAATCGAACTACGAATTGTTATAAGTCTTGATCAGTCTTAATTAAAATCGCATTTTTGAAAGATCTTAGAGAAAAAAGTGATTGTTGTTAAAAATCGTCAAGTATCGTCAGAATAATTCTTTCTTCTTATTATCAATTCTTTTTACAGCAGTAAATTTAATCGCGTTGACGGCTTTATACTACTGTTGACCGAGATCTTTTGATAAAATCATTTTATTCGAAACTCTCGTAAAACAAAATAAATGTCGATTACGTTTACAACTGCGGCCCTATGGACGTTCATCCTTTCTATCACCTTTCTGAGATCGTTACACCTGACGACACTTGTAAAGTTTATACGAAATCTTAATCAAAGTGAGAGAAAAGCAATAGTTAACACTCCTTGAGAGTCTATACTCCTTGCGCGGAAGAGATAAAACAATCTCGACATAATTTCACATTTCTGAGCATGCATTCCAAGCTGACAAAAGACGCAGGTGTGATTATTACGTTTGGTATATAAAACTGAATTATAATGGTTGCAATTTAAATTAATAGAATATCAATCAAGCGCTGATAAAATTATATTTGTTTGCTTAAGACCCGATTGCACCAACGTTATTTTGGCTTTAAGCGGGACTTAAATATGTGTCTATCTTTATCTTTATTTCTAAATAAATAAAGACAAACACATATTTAAGTCTCGCTTAAAACCAAAATAACGTTGGTGCAATCAGGCCTAAATCAATTTGTATTATAAAATAAGACATATTTCCATACAAATGCTTGAAGGAGATACATTTCATATCTAATTCCGCGTTATACGATACTCATACTTTGTTATACAAAGTTCAAAAATTTGTATAATATTTAACACATTTATTTGAAGACAGAAAGAGATGTAACAAAATTTCTTCTTTATATTTCTTCATTATATTTCCTTTCTTATTGTCAATTTCTTCATTATAATAAATAAATTTAAACTACATAATTTCTTTGCAATCTGTTCTTTCTCATATAATCCAGCGAAGTGTAAAATTTATCTGAGTAAAATTTAGATACAAACATTTTTTCAGCGTGAATTTATATGTACGAATATTATAGAAATATCGCGCTATACGGAAATTTACTATATTCAGTATGGATACTGTCAAAGCCAAAAGATATGCAGGTTCTTGCAATAATAACATCAGTATAAATCGCGAGCTATAATACATATTTGCGTGTATTGAAATTATTGAGATATATGTGCACATTTATTATTTTTTTATTTTTTATTATTTTTTTTTAATTTTTAACTATTATATCAAAATACACTTCCAGATTAATTTTTTTGTGTTATTTCACAATTATCATTTACAAACTTGCCAATTAAATTTGTTTATCTATATAGATTACAAATGGGCAACTCATTTAATCCGCCTCATGCCGAATCCCATGGGTTTATGGCCGGAAACTTACAAAAGTGTCTATGATAAGTATTTGGCAAATTTACGTGTGCGATATTCACTTTTATCCTTCTTACTTTTGTTGGCGCCATTCCATCGATACATTCGCTAGTGAAAGTTTGGAGTGACATGCTGTCAATGATAGATAATTTACAATTTACTTTACCAATACTAAAACTAGTGGTCATATGGTGGAACAAAACAGGTAATTATAATGACCCTATATTAAATAGAAATAAGAAAAATATCACTGCCTATAATATAACAATCAGAGAAAATAGAACGAACCAATGTAAGAAAAAAAGTCTATTTAAAATATATTTTTTCTATGCCGCTACATTTAAAATTTACATTATATATGACTCTTAAATGATTATTATAATTTAAGCAAATTATCTATAATAATAAGCAATTAGAGAAAACAATATTCACTTCCTCTATAAAAACTATTAATATTTAATCAAAAGTCTCTCATCGTATTACTAGTTTTTTCATTAAACATATTTGTATGGTTTAAGTGCAAACAGATTAAAAAAAAGAAAAGAGAAAATATATATATATGCAGATAAAAATGCAATAATTCTTACGTCGATTCGAAAGAAACTAACATTTAACATGATATATTTTTAATTCGATGATTTGCTTTCAGGCAAAAATCATAAAAACTTAATAAAATTATTGTATAACAAAATAACATGTACTTAAACTTTTCCATTTTTTTATTTTATTTAATCAACTAAATATCTGTTTAAATCAAATTCGTTGATAAAGCGAACTCGTAGTGTTCGATTCCTCACGATGTGCGGATATGGCTGCGTGACTTTGGCGATCGGATTATTGATAACTCTACCTTGCTTTGGAAAGTCTGTGAGATATATAACAAATATCACTGACTCAGTTAGAATCTTGCCTTTACAAACCCGTTACTTCTACGATAAAGATCGAAGTCCATATTTCGAGTGCACATTCGTAGCGCAGATTTTTATGATGTCTATGTGCGCAATATGTTACAGTGGTGTGGATAACTTATTCGGATTATTCGTATTTCATTTGTGCGGACAAATGGAGAATCTTAAAGAAAAGCTAATTAATATAGGAGAATTTAATAGTTTTAACGACGATCTCGTGTTTATCGTAAAGGATCGCGTACAGATAATCAAGTTAATTTCAACATTTTGACGTTAAATATTATTTAATCTGATGTTTCTACGTTCAAAATTAATATTTCTTGAAAAATATATTATTATTTTCCATTTTCTCAAAAATATAATATTGCAAGTTTCGTATAAAAAAATCTGATAGACTTAAACAAGTGTGTAAGATTTTTTTTAATTATTTATTTTTTTATTTTAAAGAACTAGATTCATATACACGATTTTGCTTACACACATACACACTCTTTTCTTATATAGATATTTCGATATCATTGAAAAAACTTTTACTCTACTGCTGCTCGGACTACTACTTTATTTTAGCATTTTGTTCTGTTTGTACGGGTTTCTGATCATTACAGTAAGTTAAGAAAATAAAATTTTTTAAACTTTTCATTTTATAGAAATAAAATTATTAATTAAATTTTTTTAAATTAATTTTAAAATAAATAATATCTTCAAATGACTATAAGCAGCTTCTAAACAAAATTAAATGTTATTTAATCAAAACTTAATTTTGCTGGTTATTGTATTATATGATAATTATAATATAATACGTAATTATTATTATAATAATATAATACGTAACATTCTTAAATAACATAGATTTTTACTTGTTCAGGAATTTACCGAAGGAAGCGAGATGTCAATGTTTCGTGTTTTATTTCTCCTTTCGACTTTGATAAGCGTTGCTGCACACATGTGCCTATTTTGTGCAGTGGGTGAAATTTTAGTAACACAAGTATGTATGTCGATGTTCTAATAGCGCATTGTAAAAAAGAAAAAAGGTGCACTTTATGTTTTAACATTATTTATAAAGTGCAAAGATGTACATCGAGCGGCATATGAACATAAATGATATAAGTTGATGCCAAAAGAGGCAAGACTCTGTATTCTGATAATGATACGAACTAAGAAGCCTCTTTACATTACGGCTGGGAAAATGTTTCCTATGACCATGTCAACGTTTTGTAATGTAAGTAATTTACTTATTATCTCCCCTAATTGCTTATTCATTATTAATTTCATTATCATAATCGAATAATTTTATTCTAAAGAAATTTTTTCACAATAAAACAAATTCTTAGAAATATATTACGGCAATAAAAAATTAGAAGCTATTTGAATGAAATATGTGCTAATAAAGAGATTTATATCTTCATAATATTAATGATTTATTATTATATTATTTTCCGTTATATATAATAGTAACAATATTATTTTAAATATTTATTATTTATATATATTTCAGATAATAAAAACATCAGTTGGTTACATGTCGGTTCTACTAGCTATGAAAAATTAAATACAGTAATTTCTAAATTTATTTAATTAAAGAGAGAAAAGTAGAAAAAGAAAGAAAAGATAATATACAGAATTATGTAGTCAGTTTATTATGTCAGTAGTTTTAAATATGTACATATATTATGTATGTTAAATATATTATATTAATGTTGAAAATTTTTTCTACATATATATGTATATATAAATTTTCTTTTTTATAGAGCTCTTTTCTGGTTCCTAAGATATGCGAATATAATATACTTTGAAATATCAATTTTCACGTGTAACATCTCTTCATTATATGCTATTTATGTATTTATATTTTTTTTTGTTTATATTCTTTCTCTTTAATTGTTATATCACTGTCAGTACATTTCAAGATTACAGTTCAGTTTCGCTAAATCAAGAAGTATTATAATATCGGATTGTCAATTAAATGCTTAGAAAGGGGAAGAATCAATAAGAGTGTTTTTTAGCTCCCACAGGATTTTCAAAAAAAAATTTCTTGTATTATATAATCATTAGGAATGTGTCAAAAATTAATTAGATAAGGAAGAAAGAAAAAACTCGATCCATAATTCCAAATTTAATTATTAGTCTAGATATAACACTGATACCTAAGTCCTTTTCATGACTAATAAAATATTTTCGCTCATTCTGCTCTATATCATATTAACGTCATTTTAGATTACAATATGTATCGGCCTCAAGATAAAGCTGAATACAGCTCATGAAAAAAAATTATTTTTTACTATTTGATGTGCCTTACATTATGCCCTTTATTTTACTAGATCCTAATAGGGTGAATTTTGCGGACATAAATCAATTTTTTCTGTTACCTTTAATTAGAACTTTTTAAAAGCTATTCATTTTAAAGATTCTTGCCAATATCAAAATTCACAATTTTAGTCTTTCGTTTGGCTTATCCAGACAGATACAATGTTTTTGCTTACCACCATTGCATCAATAAAATATAGAAATGTAATATCATTTTCCTTAGCACTTTTCATCATTCATTCACCAGCGTAACACCATTTGCGTTAATCACCTTCTACTTAATGCGAGAGTCATTTACGAAATTTTAACTGTATATATATCTCACGCAACGAAATATAAAACATCGGTATATGCTGCTATGACATATTACTGCAAATGTATCGTCTATACTGCACGAATGGAAAGTCGAAGGATCTCCAAGAGGGTGCTTTGGAAAGTACGGCATATGTAAAACGCGCATGCTCCGTCATTGCTCGAATAGAAGGGGTATGGTATAAGAGAGAAAGAGAATATATTATTAAAAATCCAAAACTGCTACCCTAACAAAAAACTCTTGTATTGCAGCTATATTACATATCTGACGTGCAATTGGAAACTTTGTAAACGCAAAGAACAGGGACGTACATTCATTTCTATAGACAAAAAAGAGAGAATCAAGGAAACTCAAAAAAATTATGTTTAACATAATCTCGTTAATATTTTTTAAAATCTAAAAATCGCAATTATTTTGAAAAAAGTATTATAATTAAAAATCCTCAAAATAATTTTCTATAACTAATAATATTTCCCATTAATTATTATAATTAAGTTTAGATTTACTGCAGAGTAATATATTTGTTGTAACAATAAATCAATTGTAATAATTGCTGATGAGTAAAACGATAGTTAAAAATATTATTTAAGCAATATAATTATAAACAACATTCACTTGCGGCCCTGTCGCGTATCACATACAACATACATTCTTGTTCATGTATTTTCCCTCTTTTTACTTTGTTATGAGAATGCAGCACCTGACAATTACGACCCAACATTTACGAATGCAACATTTACGAATTTCTACAGAATTTCTTCATCCTACAGAACGCACACACACATACACGCATACACATCCAATAAAGTTTACATACTTTGATAGAACAGTTACCACTCCCGGAAGTCTATGGAATATTTTTTATACGGAAAAATAAAAATCATTAGTTTCACGTGTGTCTCATTGTCAGTATGGATACTATCGAGGCCAAAAGATATGCAGGTTCTTGTTATAATAACATCAGTGACAAGTTATAATACAAGCTTTGTATTATATGTATTTGTGAAATTATTGAAATATATATACATATTTATAATTTATTTTATTTTTAACTATATTAAAACAGAAATATCCATTTTTTCTATTTGATTAAAATAGATATGTTGCAATAACATTCAAATCCTTTAAGACATTATTAAAAAAAAATTATTGAAAAAAAATTAAATTAAAATTCTCAGAACATATATGTATATATAAAATCAGTTAAGAATTATTTCCTTAGAAACGCAGTTATTTCGTTAATATAATATAGAATCAATAATAATTATAAATCTGTAAAAGAGAATTATTATGTTATTCAATAAACTTTATAAAACAATTTAAAAGTCACACATATAAATTGTGCTTTCCTGATAATATATATATTTGTCTTACTTAAAAAATTTACCGTAATTTAAGTGCATTATAAAAAATTTAATTTACTTATCTACAAAAAATAGATTACGAATGGACAACTCATTTGATTCGCCTCATGCTAAATCCTTTCGGTATATGGCCGAAAACTTACAATAGTATCTACGATAAAACTTTGGCAGACCTACGTGCGATATCCACTTTTATCTTCCTTATTTTTATTGGCGCCATTCCATCGATACATTCGCTGATAAGAATTTGGAGTGATATGATGTTAATGATAGACAATTTACAATTTACTTTACCATTATTAACAGCAATAATAAAGTTGGTGGTTATATGGTGGAAGAAAACAGGTAATTATAACGACTATTTATGTCAATTAGTATAAGAAAAATCTCTATATATAATATAACAATTAAAAGAAATAAAATGAATTAATTGCAAGAGTATACTCTAAATTATAAATATGTATATATATTTCAATAATTTCATAAATATATAATTTTTATAAAACTTTTATTTTAAATAAATTTTTTCTATACAATTTTCCCCTACATTTAAAATTTTACGTCATATATGTATAACATCTGACTCTTAAGTAAATTATAATTTGATGCAAATAACATACCTCGTAACATACCTATTTATTTATCTTTTTTAATACTATCAATAATTATTCAAAAATTTATCATCTAATTTTTCCAATAAATATACTTGTATGGCTTAAAAAATTATCATGTATTTCTCTTCTAAAAATATCAAGATTATTGTATAAAAATATTATTATTAAAAAACTGTGAAAGTAACCACAAAAAAGACCACATAAAAGTATTACATTATATATTTCATATATAGTAAATGGTTTTATTATCCTTCTTATCTTTTGCTTACGTATCTTATATTTTTAATTTTACTATATATAATACTTTACCATTATTGATAAATTCTATAATAACTCAATGCTTTTCATTATTCTTTTGAAAGATCTTGCAATGGTTATAAACATGATTTTTGAGGATTGGATGAAAGCCAAGAATGATAAAGAACTGCACAACATGATAAAGCGAGCTCGTAGTATTCGAATCCTCACAATTATCGGATATGTCTGTGTGTTTGTGGGGGTCGGATTAATCATAACTTTACCTTGCTTTGGAAAGTCTGTGAGATATATAACAAACGTCACTGACTCAGATAAAATCTTGCCTTTGCAAACCCGTTATTTCTACGACATTAATCGAACTCCATATTTCGAGTTCACATTCGTAGCACAGATTTTTATGATATTAATGTGCGGACTATCTTACAGTGGTGTGGATAACTTGCTTGGATTATTTGTATTTCATTTGTGCGGGCAAATGGAGAATCTTAAAGAAAAGCTAATTAATATAGGACAATTTAATAGCTTTAATGACGATCTCGTGTTCATCGTGAAGGATCACGTACGAATAATCAAGTTAATTTCAACATCTTGACATTTTTTTAATTATTATCTTATCTGTTGAGTTTTTCTGTATTTAATTTAATATTTCCTAGAAAAATATTATTTTCCCATTTTTTTAATTATAATATTGCAAATTTCGTACAAAAAATCTGATAGACTTATATAATTCTGTAAAATTTCAATAAAATTATTTTTTTTAATCTTAAACATATATGGTTTTTTACAATTTGTTGAAATTCTTTTCTTATAGATGTTTTGATATCATTGAAAAAACTTTTACTCTGCTTCTGCTCGGACTACTACTCTATTTTAGCATTTTACTTTGTTTGTATGGATTTCTAATCATAACAGTAAGTTATCAGAAAATAAAATTCTTAACATTTCTTATTTTACAGAAAAATAATTTTAAACAAATTTTTCAACCAAAATATTTATTTAATTAATTTAAACAATATCTTCAAATAATCAACGAAAGCTTTTAAACAAAATAAAATGTAATTTAATAAAGATTTAAATTTGCTGTCTTGTCTAATATTCTAATATACATATAATACGCAACTTCTTTAGTAATATATTGATCTTTATTTGGCTCAGGTATTCACGGAAGGAAACGAAATATCAATGTTTCGTATTATATATCTCCTATCGACTGTAATAAGCGTTGGTGGACACATGTGCCTATTTTGTGCAGTGGGTGAAATTTTAGTAACACAAGTATGTATCGATGTATTAATAGCGCATTGCAGAAAGAAAAAAAATGTATTCCATGTCCTAATATTATTTATTAAGTGCAAAAATATACACCAAGCGGCATATGAACATAAATGGTACAAGCTGATGCCAAACGAAGTGCGGGTCTTTATTCTGATAATGATACGAGCTAACAAGCCTCTTTATATTACGGCTGGGAAAATGTTCCCTATGACAATGTCAATGTTTTGTAATGTAAGCAACTTAATTATCTTTTAATTATTTTTTATTAATCTTATTCTTTATTAATCTCTTATACTATTATAAAGGAATAATTTAATTACTATAAAGCAGATTATCCCTAATAAAACAAATACTCTTTAACTAAAAATATATTACAGCAATAAAAATTAAAAGTTATTTGAGTGAAATATGTGCTAATAGAGCTTTATATCTTCATAGTAATAATTTATTATATTCCCGTTATATTGATATTAATGATATAAAAAAATATAAATATTATTCTAAATCTTTATTGTTTATATGTATATTTCAGTTAATAAAAACATCAGCCGGTTACATGTCGGTTCTACTGGCTGTGCAAAGTTAAAAAAATATATAATTTCTATATTTATCTACCTAAATGAGAAGGAGAAAGAGAAAGAGCAAGAAAAGGAAAAGATGTAAAAAAAATTACATATATAATTTAAATCGTACATTATATCGTACCAATATTGAGAAAAACTAATATATATAGAATGGGACAATAACTATTAGCACCTTAAATATCTTCGAAGCTATAAGGTGTAAAGAAAGATTTGTGTAACGAAAATTTCAATATGAATAAAGAATAAATTGTTTAACGAAATTAGAAAGAATTTTTATTTAGAATAGAATTTTTTATTACTTTTTAATATGTTTTTCATTTTCTCAACATTATAATATCATTATTAAATAGTAAAATAGTATTTGTGCTCTCAATTTTAAATGTTGCAGAATATCGTGTGAAATTCCAACAAGGAATAAAAATATATTGTATATATTTTCTTATTTCGTTTAATCTAACCGAATATATTAATTATAATGTTCCATATAAAATATCCAATTTTGCAACGTAGACTTTTTAAAGCTTTCTTTGTCAATAAAAATCTTTATATTTATACATGTTTTATATATCATCTTAAAGCTCTAATTTTGTCTTTTTATATCGGATTTAATTTTTCGATTTAATTAATTTTGAATGTATTTTTTTCAACATTCTTTTTGGTATGAATAAACGTGATTTTCAAGTGCTTTTTTGTATAACAATAATCTCTATCATCGTCATTTGTGAGACTTTTATCTCTAAAATTAAATTTTTTATACTATTGCGTTCGTTGACAGAGTTCTCACCGAATGCAACATTAATGTTTCGAGCGGCTACTGCAACATTATGGCCACTTTTCTACTCGTACAAAAAAACACGCAAAAATCACGTTTATTCATATACTGAAAAGAATGTTGTAAAAAATACATTCGAAATCAATTAAATTGAAGAATAAAATCAAATATAAAAAGACAAATTTTGAGCTTTAAAATGATATATAAAACATGTACAAATATAAAGATTTTTATTGACAAAGAAAGCTTTAAAAAATTAACATTGCAAAATCGGATATTTTATATGGAACAACCTAATATAACGATCTACCCACCCTTGAATATACCGAAAACTTGAAAATTTATCAATATTTTTTATATCAATAAATAACTTATTCGGCAACCAGTTGTTCTATACAAAGACAGTTTAAATGCTAAATGTTTTATATTTATAATTATTATGGAGATAAGGCTCAGTTATATTCGAATAAAGGATTAAAGGAATAGGCTAATAAGAGCCGGTGCGTCGGAAATAAGAACGTAAAAATTCGTATACTTATTCTTTATTTCTTTAGAACGTTTCGGTCCTTTTTTTGGACCATCTTCAGCTTAATGTGTGATACAATATGATGTATGATATAATACTCACACGTTAAGCTAAAGATGGTCTTAAAAAAGGACCGAAACGTTCTAAAGAATTAAAGAATAAGTATACGAATTTTTGCGTTCTTATTTCCGACGCACCGACTCTTATTAGCCTATTTTTTTAATCCTTTATTTATCATTATTGTACATGTTTTAAGTATAGATATGTGGATTAGATCTCTATTAAAGATACCCCCCGATATATTCATCGATTCTCTTTCATCATTAATAATCGACATAGGATGTGTGGAGCAAAATTAATCACTCGCATATTAAAAACAAGAGAGATATATGATATTACCCCCCGATATATTCATCGATTCTCTTTCATCATTAATAATCGACATAGGATGTGTGGAGCAAAATTAATCACTCGCATATTAAAAACAAGAGAGATATATGATATTACGATACATAACAATACATAAATATATAATAACATAATAACGATATATGAATATATAAAAAATTATTTACACAAAGCCAAATAATCAATATGAATGAATAACTATTTTGTACAAAAAATTTGAATAAAATTGATACATTAAAAAAAATAAATTATTATAATTATGGAATTATTTATATAATTTATAATTACAACACACAATTATTAATTGTTGTGGTATTTTTTATAAAAAAATTAATTTAATTTAATTTAATTTCTTTTATATATTATATAAACTATTTCTTGTCTTTTTTTTATAAATTAAAATATTCATCCTAATTAATAGTTATTCATTCATTTTGAGGTAACGGAACTATCTACAATCTACAGTCTACAATCTACATTCTAAATCTACATCTCTATCAAATATATATGAAACCGTTACCTCGTAATAAAATAATATTTATTACTCACCAGTCGATGCACAACAGCAGAGTTGACTACGAAGCTACGTTGATCTGTAACATACAAATAAAATATAAATTATAGCAGCGCTTTGAATAATTAATATCTTCAAAAATTAGTATTGTACACATTAAATTTTATATTCGACGCGTACAATAATTGGTAGATATATAATTGAATAACTTTATAAATTTTATAAAAACTATTTTTTTTTAATATAAACTTTTATAATATTTATAAAAAGTGTTTCTCTCTAATTTTCCTTTATTTAAATTATTCAAATATATAAATAGAATTAATATATATGTGTAAAAAATACGTGATTTATAACAAGTCAAATATTATACATATATATAATATTATATATATATATATATATATATATATATATTATATAAATATTATATTATATAAATATTATATAAATATTATATAAATATACATATTATATAAAAATATACACACAAATATATGAAAAATAAATACTCACCACAGAGTTGCTCCATCAGCGCCTGATGCCTCCTAGGCCTGCTCCTCCTCTCCAAGTCAGGTTGGTCAGGATTGTCCGATAATTCAAAGTCAAAGTCTGTTTGTTTAAACGCGCGATACTTTGGACGACACTCCCGCACTTGAACGCGCGACACTTTACACGACACTCCCGCAGTTGAACACGCGATATTTATTTACATGACACTCCCGGAGTGTCCCGGACTTGAACGCGCGACACTTTACACGCCATTCGATTGTGTTTTATTATTAGATATTCGCGTTGACGATTAATTCGCTCCGTTTTAGGGCGACATCAAGCACACCATATGTGCTTCATTAGTAATTATCGCCGTTTGTTAGTAATTACTATTTTATAATATCGATAATATATTTCCCCTTCTTTAATGAATATTAATATTATTAATAAATTAATATTATATGCAAAAAATTTTGTACGTTCATCTTTATTCGGCAAAAACTCGATTATCAATTTGAATTTATTCGCGGCTTGCAATTAACGCGACTTATATATTTATTTCTGAATTACGCGACAGTGCAATTGATAAATCGCAAAAATAAACAAGAATAAAATAATACAACATATATAATTGGTACTAAAAATTTTAAAATATTATTGTAAACTTTTCTGCAAATTTTATATCAATATTACTTTTTCTTTTAGTCGAGATGAAATATCCGCGAAATATCTGATCAGAGCTCACGTTATTTTAATATAATTTTTTTAACCAACATATAATCAAATTATCAACATGAATGAATGGATTACAAAATATTATATAATATCAAATAAATATAATATATAATTCTGTCCATTATAATAATAAGTAACTATAATTATTTAATCATCTACGATAATTTATAATCACACATACAATTAATAATTGTTAGTATATTCTTTATAAAATAGATTAGGTTAAATATACTATATGTGTGTACTACATAAAATGTTTCTTCTCCTTTTCTTAAACTATAATAGTCATAATCTTTATCATATTTTTAATCTTTAGTAATCCATTCATTTTAAGGTAACGGAACTATCTATACAAAATCTACAGTCTACACAATCTACAATCTAGATCTACATATCTTCACACAATCTAATATCTACAAAACCGTTACCTTGTAATAAAAATAAAAGATTTTTACTCATCGGTCGATGCTCAACAACGGAATTGCACTGAAGCTACGTTGATCTGTAACATAACAAATAAAATTCAAATTATAACAGCGCCCAAAATAATGAATATTTTAGAAAATTATTATTGTGTATACATTAAATTTTTTATATTTGATGTACACAATAATAAACAGAAATATTTATAAGATAATTAAATAATTTTATAAATTTTTATTTTTAATAATAATTGAATTAATATATATAAACCAATAATAAAAAATACTTACTCCATGAAAAATACTTGCTCCGGTGGTGCCCGATATCTCTCCTAGATCTCCTCCTCTCAGATTATCAGTTACGTTGATCTGTAACATACAAATAAATTCAAATTATAGTATAGCGCCCAAAATAATTAATATTTTAGAAAATTATTGTTGTATGCATTGAATTTTATATTCGATGCGTACAATATAATAAACAGAAATATAATTAAATAATTTTATAAATTTTTATTTAATAATGATAATTGAATTAATAAGCCAATAATAAATACTTACTCCATGATTGCTCCGCCGATGCCCGATGTCTCTCCTAGACCTCCTCCTCCTCTCAGATTGTCAAGATCGTCAGTTACCTACGTTGAGCTGTAACACACACACATACAAATAAATTATAGCAGCGTGCAAAATAATTCATATTTTACAAAATTATTACTGTACGCATTAGAATTATTCCCATCAATATCAAGTACGTAGAAATATTTAAATAATAATTTTATAAATTTTTATTTATACAACTAATAAAATACAACTAATAAACAATTTTAATTTACTATAACCATCGACATAGAGCATGGACTGCGCCATCCGTCCTAAAAGAAAGTGAGAGAGATAGAGCGTGAAGACGGCCATCTCTATCTCTTTCTATTGTTTGCGACGGTATTCAACAGAGAAGGATAGAGAATGGCCGTCTTCGCGTTCTATATATCTCTCACTTTGACCATCATTTCTTTTAGGACGGATGGCGCAGTCCATACTTTATGTCGATGACTATAACTAATAAGCAAATAATAAATATACTCACTCGAAAGTTGTCCCACCGAATGCCTAATGCCGCCTCGGGCCTTCTCTTTCTCTCTTATTTCACCATTGTCGCTCCTTCTCGCTGCCAGTGGCACTCACTAGAGAAAACAATTAATATTACAATAAGCGCGCACTCGCAGAAACAGATAATTACGTATGATTACACGTGCACTTATCATACTCGAATACAATTAATGAGCGCACAAACATTTTCGACTTTAATGGCAGGCGACGCGCACTCGATTATAACGGGAAGATAGTGCGGGAGAAGCGCGCGAGGCTCACGATCTCGATATCTCGATATCTCGATATCTCGATATCTCGATATCTCGATGTCTCGATGGACTACCTTCGCAAGTGTAGAAATATCGGAGGTTATGAACAACAGTCGAAAATTATTAAAATATGATTTATAATGATTTACTTACCAATTAAATGCGTCGCGAATTAAAATTGATCCCGCATTTACGATGTTTCGTTATTTATGAATGATTTGTTAGCAGCTTTACATGATTGTTGATACGATGCGTCAATACTATCACGCGAGAATAAAGCGAGCGAAATATTTTGCTTCACAAAATAAAATCGTTTCAATAATACACTTACGAGTTACTTAATCGTAGAAATTAAATAATGCGGGAAATGATATTCCAATCACTCAGAGAATGATCCCGTAATACTTCTCGCAATCGCGGCTCGAAAAATAATGCGTAACGTACAGAGCGTTACGTCTGGCTATCTGTTCGAGAGTCGCCACGCGAATGACAATAATGTGATGGCGCGTCGCCGAATGTCGAGTATTTACATACTAAGCAATCTAAAATGATTAAAATATGATTCCACTTGTGACTTACTCATCAATTGAAGAGTCGAGATTCAGAATCCATCTGTCCCGCGTTTGCGACATTTCGCTACAGACTCCGGCTCACCGGAACGACGTCAGCAGTGTCACGACAGGAAAAGAATGCGGGAAAAGCGCGCCAAGTTTAATTACGGTGAGTTCTAGAAACTGATTTCATATGCGCGCGAACAACAGAGATTTTAACAAATCATCGATCGCACAAAAATGTCGTATTTACGCTTATGCAGTCAAAAATTATTAAAATATACTTTTAATATTTGAGTTATTCTAAATATATGATATACGACGTCGTATCAAATAAATAAACAATTCATAATGTAGTAATAAAATATAATATCGCGTACACAATACATTTCGAACGCGTAAATTCCATGCATATTATTAATAAAAATGTTCAATATGTTACCTTTTTAATATATAATTCTATTTTGATATATAATTCTATTTTCTGTCACATCGATATATTTACTTTATGCGAATAAAGAGAGCGAAATATTTACTTTAAAATAAAAGCGTCGCCATATTTATGAGTTACTTAATCGTACAAATATATATATATATATATATTCAGATAGCTAAAATAATTATTTTGACATGAATTTGATGTAATTTTACATAATTCAATTTGTACGATTAAGTAACTCATAAATATATCGAGGCGACGCTTTTATTTTGAAGTAAATATTTCGCGCTCTTTATATATTACTCGCATAAAGTAAATATATTGATGTGACAGAAAATAGAATTATATATCAAAATAGAATTATATATTAAAAAGGCAACGTATTGAACATTTATTACAATATATATATTACAAGCCGTTTTAATAAATAATTCCGGTACAATTTTCGAGTTACCAAACGTCAATCAATCGTGCTTAACTAATTGTAATTATTATAAACAACGATGGTGTTTTGTGTTTTGAAAAATAATACGATGCAGAAAGAAAAATAGAAGCTTATTCGAGGTGGAATGTAAACAACACGCTAACGAGAGATAGTACGTTATTGTTTGCATTCCACAGCTCATTATTTGTCAGGAACAATAGTTGAATTTCAGTATTTTAGATCGTGTGCTAAGAATATCGATTGGAATGATTACGACATTGCTTTAAAAATAGCTTATTTTTGGATCGTTTAAACAATAAAATATTAATTTTTCTAAAAGATTACTGAAAAAATTTTCTATTTACTTAACAGTCTAAGTGTTGCTACATCAATGTTGTCACAGAAGATATCATTTCAACGCTCAACATTACGCTCAATTATTCGTCGAAGTGGAGAATTTTGTATCGGTCGGTTCCATCAGTTCGTACTTCTCAGTGACTCCACCAAGGCTCTTCAATTCTCTAACCAAAGTTCGTACGTCGATTTTACGCGAGACTATCAATTTCCGTTGATCCGTGGTACCGTGGCTGCGCGATTTAAGGCCCATTGTTCGTGCAATTCTGCAGTAAATTAATTACATTTTTATCAAACTTGCGTGAAACTTGCCGCGAAATTTTCATACGACTTGAGCGATGATACATACTGATGAATCACCGATCTTTCCTCGTTCGTAAAATCTAAAAATACAATATCGTTTTGCATACTGGTCTGTAGAAAATCTTTAAACAGGCTCTGACATTTCGCTTTCATTTCGTTCGCCGCACAAGAATTGGATTTCAGACCAAGACCTTTTCGACTTATCTGTGGCTTGACCCTGAAAATAAAAGATATTGCAAATATAATATAAATAAAAGAAAAATAAAAGAAAAAACTGATAAAATGTAAAGTGTCTTTATAGAAATTAAAGGTTCTTAAATCGCGCTGTATTATATACTAGCGGTCCCGAGTATTGTTTGCTATCTGAAATATCGTTACACATATATACTAACGTCGTAAACATGGGTTCCACGACACCTTGCTCCGATTTTCCGAGGCCACCGCCAGTCCAACCCATCCTTCTCATCAACTCCTCTCCTCTACAACTGGATGGTTTCCAATCATTTTTGGGTACATTTACTTGTGGCTTCATTTCCTTTGTCGTTACAGTTACATTCGATTTCGAGTCCAAGTTTTGTTTAACCTGAATTTTAAGATATATAAAAAAGATTTTTAAATATTATATATTATTTTATTATCTGTAGTCATTTATTTATTAATAACAGAATAAATGTAAACAACACAAATATATAAAACATACATTCTTAATCTCTATTCCATAAACTCTTTTTCTTTTTTACCTTTATAGTATAGCAATGCTTTCGTAATTCGTCTAATGCAGCAGCGGCTGCTTCAATTTTGGCAATTTTTTTATTGGAATTGGTGCAACATGCAACTTTTTTTTTTACTGGTTGATTGATATAAATGGAGCATTCCCTGAAATAGAGATATATTGAGAAATATCTTTTGACAATATGTTTGCGACTATATAAGTTTACAAATTTTACTTCTTAGCAATCACGGCCACCTCTATATATATTATATAAAGGCAATGGCCTTTATTCTATGTATTATAAAAACAAATGGTAAAAAAGGTCAAGATGATTGGGGCTGGGTCCCCTTTTGTCTTATAATATTTACCAAACAAATAACTTACCAGATTCCTTCGCTTTGGGAATACTGCCATTCAAGGTTAACACCAGATGTAGTAGCTGAATTTCCCAATGTATTTTGAGGTATGTCATCTGGTCTTTCCCACAGAACAATATCTCCATACGGATTATCTCTAAACGTGATCTTTTCCTCCGTTTTCAATCTTTTAGAAGGCGACTCTTCAGTATTAGACTTTTCACAAGATTCATAGTTACAATTGGTTTTTTTTAATTTTGCTGGGCTTTTTGTATCAGAAAATGATCTCTTTTTGCTGTCGCATTTTTTATTAAATTGATCTACATTGGTTGTGTTTGATACGCAATGAGGTGTGTTTGATACAGCTTCTTCTGTGACAATAGATGTTCGAGCAACGCATCCTACATAGAAATAATATTTTAAGATTATTATACAAATTATAAATATAACATGCATTATACATGCTTGACAAGTAAATAAAAAGTTTCCTCATGAGATATATGAAATATACTGTGCATAATATTATTTAATATTATATATACAATATAATTATATATTAATAATTATATTATAATATTATACAATACAAATATATAATATATATACAAATATTAGAGAACAAAAAAGAAATGCTATAACTCACAATTCTTCTTTATACCTTTAACCTTAGAACTAGCTGCTTCTGAAGCTTCTACAAATGTTCTTTGTAACTTTTTCTTTTGCTTTTCTCTATATTTCGCTGCAACCTCCTGTGACAATTCCTTTGTTAAATCCATCGTTTCTTGTGGATATCTGTAAAAAGTTTATACAGACTTATATATATATCTATAAAATTTAGACTTCTCAATATTGTATAATATATTCTCTCCTAAAGAGACATATCTGCACGCGATAGCATAATTTATTAGACATTACGATAAAACACAAACATCATCACAATTTGTACCTGCATCCTAAGAGTTCAACGTTAACGAAGACCTGAGCTAAACAAACAAGCGCATCTTCCGAAAATTTCTCCTTGTGAGCCAGCATAAAGTTACGCCTCAACTCCCAGTGTTCGTCGGATTCGTATTCCACCTTATGTTGCTCGACATCCCAATCCTCGTTTACGCTCATTTTGCCTTGTCTCGAATTTTTCCTGTCCTCTTTGAAAAAACAAAACTTTGGGAAATTTGATCGGAATCTTCGGTCGCGGCAGATTTATTAATAATATTCTGCAAGGACTCTCTCCTGAATTCCTGAATAAATCCCCTTTGTTTTTGCGTCCTCTATTTCAGGTTAAGAAGCAAAACGTATTTGTCTATCCACATGCGGAGACTCCGTGAAAAAACATGTGGCTATTGGACAAAAGTGGCACAGAGTTCTACGCTCTGATTGGTCCATCCTTTGCGAGTTGTATACAAGATTTTACGCAACGCTATGTGGATCAGATCTTAAGCCAGATGTCAAGCTGTCACGTCGTCAATAAGGATTGTAGGCTGATTATAGGTTGACAACAGAAAACAGAACTTTAAATATCGAGGAACGATCAAACGAAAAAAATTTATTATTTAGTTGCAAATGCGATATAAATATATATAATTATGTCTAACAATAATGTCACGTTGCCGAAAGCACCGAAGGATTTATGTTTCTCCGAGCTTGATTTCATACAGGTTCGAGACAAATTTTTCTTTAGATAAACTTTTATACAGTTTCGAAAAAATAGATACAATAATATAATTATATAATATATATAATAATATGTTATTTTTTTATTATTTTATGTACTCTGTTTATAGGAAAATTTCGATGTCGATAATTTTCTACAAGATCATAGGAAGAATGGCAAACTGGAGACAATGCGTGATGATCTTGGCCTGTATCTGAAATTGCTGAGATCTGCCATGATTGATTTAATTAATAGGGATTACACGGATTTTGTGAACCTATCTAGTAATTTGATCGGACTCGATAAAGCCATCAATGACTTGCAAGCACCACTTGGACAGTTAAGGGAAGAAGTTATGGTAAAATACTTTTAAGAGATATACAAGAATATTTAAAGATTTAACAAGATGTATTCTACAGTCAGATGAATTAGAATAGAAATAAAATTGCATCATGAATTATAGTATATAATCTACTTTTTTTTTATTGGCAGCAAGTACGACAAGCTTTGGATGATGAAATCGCAGCCATTTCAACTAATTTAAATGACAATCTGAAGATTAGAGAACGCAAACAAAGTTTGCATAGTTTACAACATGTATACAAGTCACTCAAGAAGCTTTCTTCTATATTGTCTATGGAAACATTCATGGAAAATCCTTCAAAAATCGACATTTTGGAACAAGCTGCGATCGAATTGAATCAATTAAAATTTCACATGTCTAGATGTAAATCAGATATTTCAGTTGATCAAGAGAAAGTATGTATTTTTTGTAGAAAAAAAATTGCACTTAAGAACCAATTAAATCAATCACTCTAAAATGATTATTTTACAACAGAAAAGTACAGAATTGGAAAACTTGTATCTAAATTGTCTGAATGAGTTATTCTTAATGTGTATACATGAGAAGAATTCAAATTTGACGATCCGTTGCCTCAGAATTTATCTTACCCTTGATAAAATAACAAATGCTGAAGAACTAGTAAGGCATGAAGTTCTCAGACCATTGATTTACAATGTGGTTAACGAGGAGAACCTTCAAACTGATCCACTTGGTCTGCAAAGTATTTACCACAGACTACTGAATATTCTAAATGTGGAACTAAAACAACTATTAGACATCACGTTATATCCTGAAAGGTATTTATATTATGTTTATATGGTTGAGAATATATCATTAATTTATATATTTTTTTTATAAGTACACAATTAAGATATTGTTATTACACTGTTACAGAATATCTGTGAAAGGATTTAATTTTCTAGTCAATAGTTTTTGGACTGAAGTTGAAGAAAAAATCGAGCAATATATAAAGTCTATCTTTGCTCCAGGAGATCCAGTGTTATTTCATAAAGTAAGTAAAACATTTGGAAGTGTATGAATAAAATACATTTAAAATATAAAAAGATATATTAAAAATAATTCCAAAGATAATTAAAAAAAGATATATTTCAAGTTTTTTCAAAAATTTTAGAGGTACACAGCTACATTGGAATTTTTAACAAAATTCGAAGCAGAGTGCGTTACGCCTGAAATTTTAATGGCACTGAGAGATCATCCACAATATAAAGGTTTTCTTAAGAAATGGAATTTGCCAGTATACTTTCAAATTCGATTTCAAGAGATAGCTGGTCATGTGGAGACAGTATTAGCTGAGCCAGTGTCACCAGACTCGATCAAAGGTAGTTTGATCTCATTGACACAAAAAGATTTCTCGCTTCATGCAACTGATGTGATTTGGGATAATCTGCTAAGGATTTGGGCAGAAAATATTTATTTGTATCAATTATTTCACAAGTGAGTATCCATTTTTGTTACTTTGTAATAATTATTTGTTATTTACAATTCTAAAATGTTTTCTTATAAGACTAATGCATTTATGTTATTATTGCCAGATTTTGGAAACTCAGTCTTCAAATATGCTCGAGGTATCAAACTTGGTGTCAAAGTGCAATGAAACAAGTATGTGTGTTTCTTATATTTTATTAATTTTTTATATATACTTTTTTTATTTCATGGTTTTTATAATGCAAACTAAGAGCTAGATAAATTATAATTAAATAAATTATATAGCTCTAGATAATTATATATTATTTAAAGGTATGGCCAATAATAAATGAAACCAATAATTCAAACGACTCGGAACATTCAACGAGATTGAACTTTCTAGTGTATCTGTACATTGATGTAGATAAATTGATAAATGCATTACCATCTTTTCTACAAATGGTGCAATCGAAAATTAAAACTGAGAATGTTACTATACCAAAATTATTAGAAGGTAATTACATAACACATATGAAAAAATGATATTATATATATATCGTCATAAAATATTATAATTATATAATTGATTGCATTAATTCATATGTATTGCAGATTCTCTTAGTGAAACATCCAAAACTCTAGCAAATTTATTACCTTTAATTACAAAAGAAATTGTGAACGAGCTTGCAGAGCAATGTGTAACATATTTGAAACAAGTTAGCGACATTCCTAGATTGTTTAGAAGAACAAAGCGAGACGTGCCGACTAAATCTTGTCCTTATGTAAAGAGTTCAATAGTTCCTCTTGGTAATTTCCATGCGGATTATAATAAAATCATTCCTAAAAGTGTTATTCTCTGGTTAGAATTAACTTTGTCTTCACTAACAGAAAGGTAAATAATAATAAATCAATTCCTTTAATACAAAATTGTGGAGAGAAAATTTGAAAATATATGAAAGCTATTTAAATTTAAATATGTATATACAATAAGAATATTGAATATTGAATTTCATTTTAGCTATTTATCATTTGTTACTGATGTGTTGACATCCGTACAAAAAACTGAGGAGAGTTTAAGGAGATTGAAAAAGATTCGCGACAAATCTACTGGAATTCTGCCTTCAGAATCACAAGGTACTAGCGACGACGAAAAGATACGTATTCAACTTAAGGTGGATGTGGACAGTTACGCAAATATGGTAAGGAAATCATAAATATATATGCACTATCCTACTTAAATTGAAATAAATTTCTATATATGTGTATCCGATCATTTACATCTTTTAGATCAAGGATCTTAAAATCTCATCTACCAACATACAACATTTGCAAGAATTGATAGATGCTGTAGCAGCAGCTGTTAAGAAATGAAATTTTCATAGCAATAAATTTTTAATTGTATCAAAATGTGCTGTTTAGCAATGATTTAAACATGTCATCATGTCGTCAATTATAAATCCTTTATAAGTCGTGAATCACTATAACAGTTCGAAAGTTTTAAAAGTAAAATACAAAATATCTCAACTGTTACATTCATATTAATATATATCTAAAATTGAATATTATTTATATATATTCTTAAGGATTTTATTTTGTTGTGCGGATATTTTTTCTATACTACGTATTTTCTATACAATGTATATGAAATACTGCTTCACATAATTTCTGCATTGTTTCTATTTATATTTTTTTTATATCGTTGTTATGATAATAAAATCATTTATATGAATAAGCATTAGGAAAGAGAAGGTATCAATGTTTTTAAACAATTTTGTATTCATCACGTTGAGATATATTTGTCTTATAAAATTTAAAGGTTTCTCTATTTTTTCATACACAAAATATAAGAACGATCTGTACAATAAACTCTAGTCCCAAGAGTCATTTGTCAATAATTCGATTGTATAACTCGCGTCCTGATGAGGATAGGCGGGATCCCACCAATCTAAGATACGGTACTCGGTAACATCACGAAGTATTACTTGATTGGTTAAAGTACTAGGAACATCCGACGTTCCGAATCCAAATTGAAGTCGGTGTTCTCTAAAGCCGGGCATTAAATTCATAGATACTGTTTGCAAAACTAATCCAATTACCGGCGGTAACATACTATATTTTAAGCAAGTTACCTATAAATCATCAAATATATTAAAATTATTATATTATGAATAAAAAATATTTAATTCTTTTATTCGAAAATTTATAAATTATAAATTTTATGATGCCACGCACCCTAAGCACTTTGCAGCCCTCTTCAGGATTAACAGCCACATCTTCCAACATTTCGAGAAATTCGGTTTTCTTAGTATCACATTGTTGTTTATTTTGCTTTAATGAATTGTTACGTGTTTTAGAGATATCTTTCAGTTTAAAGTAGAAATACCATCGTACTTTCCCTTCCTAAAATATATCACATGTTTAAATTTTATCATTAGCAGTATAAAATGAAGGAACTAAATCTAATAGTTACAAAATTACGATATATATTTTAAAAATTAAAAAAATAGTTAAAAATACACAAAAAAAACAGTACTACATGTTTACTTAGAATTAAAGTATGAACATAGAATTATTCATAGCTTACTTTATGCCACATAAGAGTGCATTTTCTTTTCACAAGAGAATGTGGTTCCTCTTGTCGTAAGTAAGACATATCGTCTACATCCCGTTGCAACAATGATGTGAAATAACTGTAATGTAATGCCCTGATAACGCAAGCTCTTAATCCATGTAATCTCATACATTGTGGCTGTAGATGCTCAGGTAAATTTGGTACAAATTTATAATATCTAAAATAACAAACCAATTGTACATTATTGCACAATATGCAGCTATATTATATTTCGTATATTAACAAATATAATTAAATATCAAGTATTAAATATGCATTAATGTACAAAATGAGACAACAAAAAAACTTACGATTTATATAAATGATACCAAAATTTTGCAGTGGTAGTTACATAGCGAGAACTTTTGCAAATCCTTGCAAACTTTCCTACTGCTTCGGGTCGTATATATTCCGAGATGATAAACCATATGTCCAATGGATAATCAATACCTACTCAACAAATAACATTTTTGTTACACATGTAAAATATATTCATTACATTGAAAAAATATTGCATATCACATCCTATTTTATATAATAATTTATATATTATATATAAGTAATATTCTATATATTCATATCCTAAAAATTTTTTTCTGTAGCATTAGAGCATATTTCATTTACCTTCCTCTTTATCATTATCTTCCTGATATTTCAACTTTCTCCTATTCCTTCTTGTATTAGTACCAGACATGACTGGAAAAAGAATTAATGTAAATTATTTACCATAATCATTTAATGTAACATACTTAACACACTTACCTCTATGATCGCTTTCCATTAAATTATCTTGCAATAAATTCTCTTCATCTATTTTATCCCATACAGATTTTTCTTCTTGTATCATTACTTCTTGCTTTACTAAAATAAAATTTAGATAATAAAATAAACATTGCATATTTATATTGTTGGAAAAGCAAGAAAAATACAAAACATGGAGATTAATTTCAAACGACTGAAACCTTTATACTTTCTCAACAATAGTTTACAGATATAAAATAAAGCAAGTTAATGGATTTTTCTAACCTTCATTGGAGACATTTGTAATTGATTTCTTGAGCCTTGCGCGGATTCGTAAAGTATTAGCAAAGTCGTCAATGGTTACATCTACAATGTCAAATATTAAAATAATTACTATTTATACAATAAACTATGTAAAGCTTAATTTTTTAATCCATGAATTAAATAGCCCTTATTCTGAATAAATTACACTAGTGTAATTTTAAAATTAAATATAAACAATTTCTTGCACATATTTGGATCTTCTGACAGAAGATAATAGAATTTTGAAAAATTAATTTCATAAACTTTTTTAAATAGTTTAAATATTTATCAAATTTTTATGCTCATCCAATATCATTTTATCCATATTATCCAATTTCATAATTACGTGTAAATATATATATAACATATTTCTTGTATATATAATTTTCCAAATTTTCTTTAGAAAATGAATATATATAAATACACCTATATTTATATACAACCATATAAAATATAGTGTGTTCGTTCACATATGTTAAATTAATTTATGCAACGATATATAAATTTACTATTAAATGCGTATGCATCTATACATATATGTGACAAGAGAGCGCACTTAACCTCCTACAAGGGCGACGGATTTCTTTGCCGTTGACTTTTTGCTCGCTTTCTTCCGCAGAGTGGACATCATAAGATTTGGGCGTGGATTTTACAAACATACAGCAATCAAGCAAGTGCCAAGTAATTAAATCAGGTACGCATTGCGGGGAAATGAAAAATCTACGATATATACAGGTATGTACACCGATAACGCTGCCGTGCGTGTTAGGCTCCCACGCTCACGACGAGAACACTGATCTCGCACACGCATCGCGAACAAATTCCTCGCGCGTTCCTTTCCGCGATTCTCACAACCGCCGTCAATGAACGCCATCAGAAAGTGCAAGTATCGCAACGAGAAATCATCGTATCACGCATCGCGACTGCCAGGCCAAATAAATCATGCCAATCATGGCGATGACATTGGCCGCGTTCAGCAGAAAAAGCAGCTTTGCAACTGTTGTAAAATTCGTGAATCTGATTGATGTATTCTCTTAGGTTCAGCTAAGATGAAGAGAATACACCAATCAGATTCACGAATTTTACAACAGTTGCAAAGCTGCTTTTTCTGCTGAACGCGGCCATTGGCCGCTGCCGCTAATCGCTTGATATCGAGTTTGGTGCGAGAGTGTAATATATATACGTACACACACACACACACCACACACACACACAAAAGTAAATATGGCATCGTACATGAAATACAATTTTGACAGATTCACCGCACGAGGCGCGGAAAAGTCGACCAATCGTATGTACGAACGGCGTTATTAGTTGTCAGCTGATTGGATCTTTCCAGTGCGCATGCGCACACGTGCGTGTCAGCTGCTGATTGGCGGACGCTCGTCTCTGCTTCGAGACATTGGAGAGAGAGAGAGAGAGAGAGAAAGAAGATACGGAGGAATAGAGAACAAACCTATCGATATATCGATTATCGGAATGACACGCAACATCGATGTTTTTCACATTTCAAACAATTCTATGGTTCAAAAGCGGCAGAAGAAAGAAATTGCGCCAAAGCACGGGACAACATGCTCGAATTGAAAACATTTACGAAAATCGCGTTGTTCATCGGCCTCGTCGCCGTGATTCGCACCGCGACGACTTCCACGACGCACAAACTGAACGTGCCCCGAGTTTTGTTACCTGTGTTCAACAACTTTGCGGTGAATTTCACGCTAGAAGTGACGGACGGTGGTTGCTATAAATGGTAATTATTTTCTTTTCTCTTTTTTATCACATCAAATAGGCGACGTTTTTCGCGATATTATCGCTAAATTGTAATCGCACGAAGTTCGTATCTTAATTACGGAGTGTAAATACTTTGTAAATACAGTACTTGACCGGTGACCGGTGCCATAACCTCAATGGTCAATTTCAAGTAGTATTTGCATTTTCGAGTATTTTCAAGTAAATTATAGTAAATAATATATGAAATATATTTACGAACGCGCGAAATAAATTACATGCTGTAAAAAAAATGATTTTGAAATTATTTGATCAATATTCATTTTTTATTTTCTTTAGGTCAACCTCGCGTTTGGATGTTATTCAACTGATTCCAATAAACGAAAATTTTGACAGAACATGTTCGTCAGCTGTGCTAATTCAAACCATAACGAGAGAATTGACGAGAAATACCGCGATTGTCTTGGCGGAGGACATCAATACCGGTCACTTTCTACGATGCGATGTTATAGTGGATGCAATTTTTTCCTTGAATCTCATGACCACCACGAGAGAATTGTACATTGAAGATATACCCGAAGCATTCGAGGTACGGGCCTACGATGAACAGGGAAACGAATTCACGACCCTAGCTGGCATAGAATTTCTATGGGCCGTTGGTGATGCTGACAAACGTATATCATCTGATAGTAAATTTACGAGTAATGTGTTACGCTTTATGACTTACGAAGAGTCACAGTACGAAAGACCTGCTAGTGTGGCTGCGTTAGATAGTGTCGGCAAGAGAGGTAATATTGTTCTGATAGAAGGTGTCAGAACTGGAACTGCCAAAGTATCCGTTAGATTACCGCATTTTGAATACAAGCATGTTCCATTTATAGAACTTGAATTGATTGTCATTGCTAATTTGATCATTATACCGCCGGAAATAACGGTAATGGCCCACGACAGCTTCAAGTACAAAATAATGCACACTCGTCAAGGACGCTTGGAGGAGATCAGTTTGCCCTCGAACCAGTATTACCTAGAGGCCGAGAGTTCCAATATATTGGAGATTGATAACGACCGTGATATCGCTTATGGTCGCAAAACGGGACGTACGAAGGTATTCTTACACGATAAAAATGTCCGCGACGAGTATCCAGTCATTCTACCTTCCGCCATAGTTAACGTACACGAGGTGGCTTACATCTCTCTTTCCGTTCTACCAAGTCGAAACTGGGGATTAGTATTGGGACACACTCACGAAATCATTGTTGATCTGTACGATAACAGAGATCATAAATTTCACATCGGGGAGGGTGTAGAAGTTTCCATGAAGATTGACGAGCAGTATTTCGAGCCAAAATTGATCACGCAAAATGGCACTTATGCCGTTGTAGTACCAATCACCTGCGGAACATCAGTTGTGGAGGCAACGTTGCGGGGTATAATCGACAAACATGGTAGCAGGATTGCATTCGAGCCCCAATTATTTACTAAAGCTGAAGTCACGATACATACACCTGTTGTAGTTCAACCTAGCGTCTTAACTATGCCGTGGGAAGCCGTCAATAAAGCCAAGTGAGTCAACTTTGATGTTGTTGAAACATACAAATATCAAAGATGTCTATATATTTCTTGTCTATAAAAATATATTTCTAAAATTGTTAATTAAAAAGATTATATTATTGAGAAAAAGTCTTTCATCTTTGACACTATGTTTCCTTCTATTCTAGATACGACATAACGCTAAAGGCGAACGGGGGAGATGGCTTGTACTTCTGGTCCAGCAGACAACCCTCGATACTGAGTGTCTCGCAAAACGGTGGTGTCAGAATTCTGTCAGCTGGTATAGCGGAGGTAACCGTCTCGATGGTGAGGAATCAGTACAACAAAGACACGGCAAAGATATACGTATTGTCACCTTCAAGGTTGAAAATTATCGAGTACAACATGGAAGCGGCTAAAGGAGAACCGATTCATCTGCACGTCGCGCTATTCGGAGAACTGATCAACGGATCCGATGTCAGGGAGATACCCTTCAGCGACTGCAAGGATATCAATTTCGAGGTGCTTATACCGAATGAGAAATTTGTACGAAAATACGATAAAAACGTGCAACCGATCGGCGCCGCGTGTGCCGTGATAACCATCGTCAATCATCGCTCCATCGGAACGTCCGACGTGACTGTGGCCTACATCGTGAACGATAATAATGGACTCGAGCGTTATCTCACGGACAATGTCACTATATCGGCATACGAGCCACTCGTGGCGATACACCCGGAGAGTAAGAAAACTTTACTCGCCGTAGGATCCTCGAGGAACGTGGTGTTTAAGGGCGGACCGTCGCCGTGGATGAACAAATCTCAGGATTACTCGCGGGACATACGTCTGTCGAACGAGCAGATCGTCGAGATAGCGGAGTACGAGGACTTGTCGAACGAGCCGTACGACAGAGCTGTTTTCAAGGTGATTTGCAAGGCGCTGGGCGAGACGACACTGACGTATACAGTGTCGAATGTGCCTTTGCTGGCGAACTGTCGACGCACTCACGCGTCGGAAACCGTCGCGATCGTCTGCGGCAAGCCCAGGTACATCTATCTACGACCGGAATTCATGGACAGTGAGAGCTGTCCGATCGGTCAGAATGCAGACAGGATAATCGCTCACAGTGGTAAACCCCTAAGGATCTCCGTGATCGTCAAGGACGAGGACGGCAAGCAATTTGACAATATCACGAGCTTGAACGTCGAGTGGAATCTGAAGCCGTCCGGCAGCGGCATCGTGGAACACCCTTCCGGCACGATGGAGGAGACTCAAGCAGACGCTAATGTGGTGTTGCCGAAGGCTCATTATCAGAATATAATCTACAAGAAGCGCCACGGTACTCTCACAATATTCGCAACCGTCACCGGCTATCAGAAACTCGTTCTTAACAGACTCAAGATCACGCCGGAATGGCCGGCGTTTTCCGTCGAAAACGAGAGAGGCGGAGTGGAGACTCCGTTGATAGAGGCCTCCATAGAGTCGGTTCTGGTGAACGATACCATTGTTAGTCCCGACAGACTGATGATTCTGAACGATTCGAGCATGAAATCGTACTTGCAAGTCAGCCAGGGCTCCGGTTACTACGAATTCGTCCTCAGTTCAAACGACATAGCAGACATCCGGTACATGGACGCGACGAGAATGATCACCGTGACACCGAGGAGGCCAGGGGTGCTTCGTATGACGCTGGTGGACCTCTGTCTACCCTCGAAATCGGCGGAGGTGCACGTGGAGGTGCAACAGCTCGCGACGATCGAGGTCGAAATTGTCAACAAGATCGAGAAGGGAAAGTGCGTGACTGCCGCGCTGAGGTTGTACGACACCAACGGCCACGTCGTGAAGCTGCCGTCTCTCGGCGCCCTGGATTTTCGCGCGGAGATCAACAACGAGTACATCGAGATCGAGCAGTTGCCCGCCAACGAACAGGCCACCGCGCCCTATGAGCAAATACTGTACAAAGTTCACGGCGTATCGGAGGGCGAGAGTCAGCTGATCTTCGTCAAGAAGGGCGACCGCGAGATACGGAGCGAAACTATCATCGTGCAGGTGTTCCTGCCGCTGCGGATGCAACCGAGGAATCTGACGATACTGATCGGCACTATTTATCAGATACAAACTATCGGTGGTCCACCGAGCGCCGAGATTGAATACTCGACGGAGAGCGGCGATGTTTTGCGCGTCGACTCTCGCAACGGGATCCTGGAAGGGAGATCAGCGGGTCGGACTCAGATTCGCGTCCGCGCCATCGGACTCGACCCCAAAGGCAACAACGTCATAGTCTACTCGGAGGATCGCGCCGACATACACGTACTTCATCTCGAGGGAGTGAAGATCTCGACTCCTGTGACCCGGGTGAAAGTGGGAGCGACGTTTCCCCTCTGGGCATTTGGCATTCCCGATTATCTGACGCCGCTCATCATCGGCTCCATGCAGCTGCCGTTAAGCTTTGCCTGGTCGTCGAGCGATCCTAGTCTGCTTACCTTGCACAACATGTACGAGGGTACCGGCATCAACATCCGATACCAGAATCAAGTGTCTCTGAGGGCACGAGCCGTGAGTCCGGGATTAGCGACGATCTACCTGAATGTCACCGTACCGTCCAACGTGTTGTCCAGCAAGAGCGACATTACTTACACCACATTCGCGAAGATCGAGATTTTCGAGGAATTGCGCCTAATTGATCCAGCAGCGGCGAGCTCGCTGATATTGATGTCGCCGAATTCCGTTCTGCGGCTGCAAACGAATCGCGACAAACACGGCACGACGACTTACGAGATTCTGTCTAGCCCTCAAGGTGACGGATTCACGGAGGATGTTGCCCCGCGTGCCTTAACACCCGCGACCACCAGGTCCACCGTGACGGTGGACAAGAACGGAGTCGTGAGATCTGGCGAGATCCTCGGTCGAGATACCATCATCACCGTCACAAATACGGAAGCGTACAGCTTGAGGCAATCGCTGACGGTTCTCGTGGAGGTCAAGCCTATTCACTACATGATCCTGTCCTTCAAGTCCAAGCTGCGCATACGTCACGGCGAGGAGCTGAATATGTTGCCGAAGGGAATGAAGCTGGAATACGTCGTCGAGTACTACGATAATGTGGGAAATAGATTTCATGCCGCTGAAGCTAATGTCAAAGCTACGCTGAATCGCGCCGATTTAGCGTCGTTCGCCACGTCGTCGGACAATAACATCGTCACCGCGAAATTCCTGGAGAACGGCGAGCTGGTCCTCAAGGTCTTCAACGAAAAGTATCCCAACGCGATGTTCGATTACGTTCACATGATGATCGGCGACGTCGTGTTCCCGACAAGGACGACTCTGACAGTCGGCGACGTCATATGCTTCTCTATGCCGCTTCTCTCGTCAGATGGGGATCCAGGATACTGGCAGTCGTCCGCGCCCGAAGTGCTATTGGTGGATCCTATTACCGGGATTGGTCGCGCGCGAAACGTCGGCCAGGCTATTATAAAGCACAGCCTCGCAACCCACGTGCAGAGTGAGATAGAAGTCAACATTCTACCAATTTCACGGGTAATTACAGAGAAATATAATAATTAAAAAAAAAGCAATATGTTTTATATATAAGAGAGTATATAATTTGCAATATATACATGACATTGTAAAGCTGACTTTTCTACAGGTATCTATCGTTCCTCTTAGAGGAAGGAACATCACTGGTACGGAAGTTTTTAGCGTACCTCTCGTGCTGAAGAGCAAAGACGAGGAGATCAAAGAGAATAACGTGTTGGCGAGGGGTCTAGGTGGTTGTCGTACATTGTCATCATTCACGCTGAATGCGTTTCCTTATACATGCAACGTGCAGTTCGTCTCGTCAACTTTGTCGATCGATGTAAAGGATCTATTCCTCGTGAAGCCACGCTTCGATATCGTGACAGGTCGGTACCACATCATTTCCATAATAAGAAATAGATGAACATCAGTTATAATAACTCTATCTCTCTGGTTATCATAGGCTTTTATTACTGCGACATCGTATCGATGACTTCTCCGACTATAGCCGCCAGTATATTGGAAAGTCGTATCCAAATCAGTGCCCGGAGCCAAGACATCGAATCGGCGGCGTTGGAACTCACCTATTTACCGCCTGTATACGTCGACGCCAAGGAAATCGTATTCATCACTCAAGGTCACAGTGGCACGCTATCGATGACATTCGAAGTATATGGATTGTCTTCGGTGTTACAACATCTCACTGTAAGTAAATTTTACGTGAGAATCTTTATTATCTTTATCTTTATTTGCGTGAGAATCTTTAAGAATTTTACATGTGAATATATATTCGCTTTGCTAAAATTTATACATAATAAAAAATAACACTTTATACATAATTAAAGTTAATATAATACATATAATTAAATATAATATATAATATTATATAATATAATTATATAATATAATTAAAGTTAATATAATATAAATGATAAATCTTGTAATAGTATCGTACTTCATTTTTTAATTGAGATTTTTAATTGAGCTCACTGAAAACTTAATGTTTGTCTTTTTACTTTGTTCGTGTATTTTACGAATTAAAATATTTATTATTTTTTTTACTAGATTGATTTACCAGATGGTGTAGTCATCACCTCGCAACAATATGTCTCTAAATCTACAATACAATATAAACTACGTTTGACGCATAATCAAGATGAGATTCAGGGGCAAAGAATGTTCATTGCGAATGATTTGACCAAACAAAATGTATCTGTAAGTAAGCTGCATGTGCATCTATAAAGACATTTTTGTGTATTGCAGATATAATTAGATATTATGATAATTTGTTTCTTTCCACAGTTGCACATACGTGTGTCAAGATATAATCACTTCATCCCTATGTCCGGAGTGCAATGGGTGAATTATATATATTTTCACAGATATACGCTCGGAACGATTGCTGTTATTGTGATAACAATCTTCTACGGTAAGGCTAAATTCAAATTCCTGGAACTTACATATTATTTTTATTAATAAAAAAGATCAGAGCATTATATTAATGCGATTTCTATATTTTTCAGTATGGAAACATAGGGTGGCGAGTGTCGATTTAGCGGTCAGGAACAGAAGCATTTTTGGTATGCGTGTTTTTTAAATCCGCACTTGAAGTTATCATCGTAATTTATTTGTCTTGGCATCTTCGCAACGCGCGACATTTGTGTGTGACATAATGTGGCAATATTTTTTTTTTTTACAGCCGATAAATCTCCAATGTTGAAGAAGACGATTTGTACCCCATGTACGACTCCCACTTCGACTGGCAGACCGTCAACTTCACCGTTAAGACCATTCTCAGCGTTTGAATCGCCTGTTTACGGTGATCCACGTAGTTTCGGCACGCCATATGTTAGAAGGAGAGATTTATGAGAGTCGAATAGTACTATATTAGGTATTCGATATAAAATCGAATGTATACGAATGTATAAATCATATCTCCGAATTATTGACAAAGACTCGTTAAAAGAACAACATCTGCTTCGACAGTAACATTAAGAAACATTTAATGTTTCAATTAGGATACCTAATTTTGTAAGAATAATTACATTCATTAACATAATACGGTTGATCTGCGTAATACAATTGATGCTTCAATTAAGTGTTATCTCTTTATTCGTGATCAATGCGCAATCGTCGCAAAATCGTGCCTTAAAGTCAAAACTACTGTCATTTTGTTGTACACAAAATCATTGAAATTTTTTGATTTCTCAAAAAAAAAATTTCTCGATTTTTCATAAAATATGTTTGTATTTTTACTTAATATGGTAGATTATATATCTGTACATATGTATATGTAATATTGTATAATTAATAATACAATATTACATATACATATGTACAGATATATATACATACATACACACATATATATGTATATAATGATGTATATATATATATATATAATTGTATGATTCTGTGACAATTGTGCGTGCGTGTGTTTAAAGTACGAATATAATTGTTCATACTTGTATTTATCATGTTTGTTAACATTGTCACAACTTAAGTGTGCTACTTTTATTTTACTAATGATATGTACAGTTCCTAGTCGTATAAAAAGCTATATTTTTGTTTACGTAAATAAAATAATAGTAAACTCTGTTATTGACGTACACTATATATCATACGTCATCTTGAAAAAATCTTATTTTTTTATACATATGTATTCTGTGAGAAACTGTGATATATATATATATATTCATAAGGATGTATTTCATATTGAAGAGGAAAAACACAGTGTGATTTTTCATAAACAATAGCGTTTATTACAAAAGTAGATGTACGTAGTGTAGAACAGTCGTATTTCTTACAATGACGTAGGAAAATTTATATATAAAGTGATCTAGAAATATTCCTGAAAAAAAATCTAATATTCAAAATATGATCAGTGTTTCTTCGTATTCTTCAACAATTTCTCGTATTTACATTTACTCGAATACCATAGGGCGAACGGAATAAGTAAGGAAGGTAGAGTCATTACAGCGAACGCGGTCCAATCGACCTATAAAACACAACAGAACATGATTTGAGACATTCAGACAATGATACTTTAATTTTAGGATGTATGGATTAAATGGATGGATTTATTTACTTTAGATTAAATAAAACTTCGATATTAGATATGCAGTAGAATTATTATAAGTTTAATGTTAATGTTTTATATTATAAGTATATGATATAAGTTTGTCACGAAGAAGAAAACAATGCAACTATATGTGTGAGACGAGTACTATGTAATATGGAAATAATATATAATAATTTTACATGAAAAGGAAATAAAATTAAGAAGTTTATAAAATGATGAAAAATCAAATGTAAAAATGTACAAGAGAGCCATGCAGAGTATATAATCGATGTGCATATACGACAGTATATAAACTGTCCATTTTGTTTTCTATTAAATTTTTCTTTTTAGTTTTCTGAATAATTGTAAGGCTATTCTTCCACAAAATTCTTTATTACGAATAAAATTTTCTATGATACTCGCAATTGTACTTACCACATGAGATGAAAATTGCTTATCATAATCTCTGTATGCCACAATAAGTCCTTCACCAGGCTCGCTGCTTACTGCAACTTGTAATCTAGGAGCCTCTTGAAAGCGACGATACAAAACTTCAGCCGAGGTAAAGTTGAAATATCCAAACTTGCGCGGCCTCACAACCACGGTGTGGCTCACATTTGTATAAGGAGGCACATTATCGATCCTAGCATTTAATTCACCGCTCACATGAGCAAAGTGGTCTGGATGGAATGAATTGTCTGTGATCTCGACTTCAGATGCAGCCACATTGCCAGTATTATAAATAGTATACTGTAAATTTTAATTAGTATAATAAGGTATGATACTTTAATAGAAATGTATAAAATATCCATCGAGTGCAATATATTTTAATGATAAGATCTCTATGGATATTTGAAATGTTGAATATAAAAGGTACTTTTCTCACTCTACCTTAATAACTATATCCATATTTTCTACTAGATATTTGTTGAGTATCTGTTTAGAGACTAATAATCTAGCAGCCTTTTCCTCCTCTTCTGCATATGCAATTGTGCATAACGTAGCGAATGCTACGAGTAAGATGTGCCACTTCATTTTCTGCAAGATTAAAAAAAGATTTCGTTAATTGTCACTCAATTTTCATTCTAAGACATTGTTAACACATATGAATCCATTGATGTCAATCAATTAATTTATAATTGTGACTTTATGTCAACCTTATGTCAATTTATCCATCAATCTTGACGAATAAATTATTCCAAGTGATTTGGCCAATTTTGCGGGAAAGCGGTTGCATTTATGTACCGTGAATGTGAGAATATACTTACGATGAATGTATGAAAAATGAGTAAAACTCAGGTTTTTTGTTTGAAAAATATCCGATACAATCACGATTATTATCCTCGTCTTCGGCGCAGAAAACGTCTCGTGTCTCTCGAATCCATACGAGAACTCGAGAAGGTATAGGGTAGAGGGAGGAAAGGGGGAAGGGGGATACACAAACGCCAACAGCGCCCCGTTCGCTGCCACGTTTCCGCCACAAGTGCACACGAATGATAAATCCGCGTACACATATCGTTACTTCCGGTACGCGCTGTCAAGATGGCGGACAGTGATCGAAGGTTGCGTTCCACTTGACGATGCAACGCTCATGGAATTATTTCTTATTAATTATTTATTATTTAATTATTCACCAAAAATTAATCAAGGACAGATGATGTGCTTAAGACTGCATTCCTACCGGAAATTCATATCGTTCACATGATATATATTATAGATTTCCAATACCGGCAATGAATTTCGAAACGCAACGCAGCAAGTAGAACGTAGTCGAAAGCCGAAGCTGTCAACGATCAGCTGATCGTAGCGACAGCTGTTTGATTCATGCGAAAGGAAAGTGCGACTTTATCACTTTTATATCTTATCCTCGAAGTTTGCAGAAACAATTGAGAGAAAAGAGAGAAGGAACGATGCATTGTCTTTCAAAAGAAAGAGATATAAAATATTTTAGTAGAATGTGAGACGGGGAGGTGACCGGCATTGGTGTGTTTCGTTGATTCACATAAAGAGAGACAAATAACCGAATTATTACATTGTAAAATGTCGAATTAATGCTCTGTAACGCTTAAAATTGCGAAATTCCGACATTGTTCGATGTAACAGTTGAAATAATGGCAAAAGTATATCAACCTGATCAGGAGTTGGAAACAAAAGTTAAAAAGGGTTAGTATTATATTGTGTTAATATATAACGATAAAATATTATGTATTTTATGTAACATCCATCTTCTCAAAAAGTTTTTAGATTTACATCGTGTACTTTTTCATATATTTACTTTATGTTGTGTTGCAGCGACTGAACGCATATCGGAGAACATGCACATCGTCGCCAACGAGCCGTCACTCGCCTTTTATAGGCTACAGGAACACGTGAGGAAAGCGTTGCCGCCAATGGTGGAGAAACGTGTGGAAGTGCTGGCGTTGCAACAACAATTGCTGGGCAGATGTTACGACGTGGAATATGCTGTCAGCGCCATCAAGACTATGCAAGGTGCCGGGAAGAGCTTTGAGAATACCCTGGAGTTTATCAAGAACGCAATATTCTTCAAGCAGCAGCTCAAGTACGAGGAGCAGAGACGGCAGAAGAAGGATGGCAACAGGGACTCTGTCTATAAACGATTATCGGCGCATATCCCCACATTGGATCATCTACCGGACGAAATATCCGACGTCGTCCGCGAGACAGCGAATCGCGTGGAGTCCATGATGAATCACGCCAGGCATTCGGGTGAAGTGCAAAGATCGGCTACCATTCATAATTAAAAATGTTGTATTGTAAATGTTTGGTTTTCTGTGATAATCCACTTGCCAACATGCAAGTTTATACATAAATTACGCATAATTGCAATTAATATAATTATATATAATTTCATATACATACTTATATCCATATATCTACTACACATAATTATATTACATTAAATTGCATGTATATACTTATATATATATATATATCTTTATAATGTTACAGTAATGTATAATAAATGTAATAGAAATATTCTAATATATATATTCATATTATTGATATATAATATTTTAATATAATATTTTAATAAATATTCTCAATCTCTTATTATCTCTTATTATCATTATAATTACAGTGATCGTTAGTCTTACAACTGTATGAATATATATGTTCATTTTT
Organism: Prenolepis imparis; assembly: GCF_030444845.1. Lineage (NCBI taxonomy): Eukaryota > Metazoa > Arthropoda > Insecta > Hymenoptera > Formicidae > Prenolepis > Prenolepis imparis. The sequence goes on along the minus strand of NW_028141169.1, from coordinate 870,444 downwards.
CATCAAATTATATTTGTGCATATTACATTATACATTTGAATACTTTAACGTTTCAATTATAACATTTCAAATATAATTTAAATTAATACTAAAGGTTAAAAGATAGTTATTGTAATTAACAATACTAATCAGTAATTAACAATACTGCAGCAAATTTTTTATTACAAGCATTATATTCGAATATTTCATTTTCTAAGTATATTTTATTTCGCTTTCAGATTATATGAAAAGAAGGAGCAAGTAATACAATTTTTCAGAAAATGACCGTCAGCTTAAATAAATTCTACAAATTATAAATAATAAAAACGTAATTCATGACTTTTTAATGAAGCTATTTTGATAGGAGCAATTTTTTCATGTGTTGTATTAGATATATATGTATAATAATTATATGTACACACGACTGAAGATAGAATTGCATTATTATTAATCAATTTCTGAGCAATTTAATCGAAAAGTCAATATTCTGCCGAAAATGTGTCAATTATATTTTTATATGACAAGAGTATATATAATAATTAGTAATTAGTATAATTATAATACAAAAGATTTCAAGATCATCAATAAATTACTCGACGCATTCCCAAAATGCCCGGCAGATGTCGCAAGAAGGCAGCGTTCGAGCCGCAGTCCGCATTGGTCCTGTTTCCTGTTCCGTCTCCGTCTACGCGTTGCATTAATACAGTTTGTGCGAGTGTGTGTATATTTGCCACGATGAACTGGATGACAAAAGAGTAAATTTTCAATGGGACCCAGTATATCTAAGAGGTGATGACGACGCACCAAGGACGATGCCTTCTTGACAGCGTTTCTTGGATTATTATACAGTAAGTCAGTCATCATTTCTCGCTTTCGCATGTATAGGTTAGGGTTAGATAATAGCAGGATATGCGAGAACTTCTTGTCGATCGTTTAGGGGTCGGAAAATATATACATATATAATTCGTGTTGTGAATTACGCATATGTTTATATAAATATATATATATATATTATGTATACCGTATATATACATATGTATATATATATATATATATATATATATCGTAAAAGTAACAACAAATATCGAAACTGAGCCTTGTCTATTATTCCTGCCCTGGCTGAATTGTGCATCTGATGTAATAAGTTAGAGTGAAACAAAATATACTTGTCTCATTCTAACTTATTGTACCAGTTCATCAATGCAGGCATAGAAAACAAGCCTATTATTTACATATCTATTTAAATTTTGACAATAAGGTTTTATTTTCATGAGCCACATCTACATAAATAAATGTATCAAAAAGTAGACTACGAAATTATGCAAGCCGATTGCAGAACTTAAAACTTTTGTAAAAATGCATTTGATTTTTTTTTTTCTTTTTTTTTCGAAAGACTACATATATTTGTATACTATTACGAAGTATTTATTTGAAATTGGAAATATTTTCTAAGGCATTTTTGTTCACATTTTTGGAGAAAATTAGAGCAATTTTAAATGCAAGTTCTATAATAAATATATTCGTTCTTTTTTTTATCGCGTGAGATTCTTAATATTTTCCTACTCATACGATATTGAAGAAAAAATTAAAAGTTTGTGTGCTTTGTAAAAGAAGTTTCAAATAGAGAATCGATCGATTCCTGACGGTACGTAAAATTAAAGGTAAAATTAAAAAAAATATATTTAAACGAAAATAAAAATAAAATAAATAAAATGAGATTTTGCAAATTTTTTTTTAAGTAGATAAAATATATTCCGTGTATGTGCGAGAATCTTTCGCTTGTTAACATTCTTCTCATATTATAATTCATTATGTATTCATATTATAATTTTATTTTTAATTTTATTATTACAAATAAACAGAGAAGCGAGAGAAAGAGACAGCAAATATTGCTGAATTTCGAATATGAAGTGTCATAAAATTATACTCTTTACCGAGTATTAAAATATCACAAAATATCAAAGAATTATTTTGTCGTTTACAAAATTGTTTATTTTTAAAATATTCTGCATATGAGCAATGTATTTGTATTCATGAATTATAATCGTTAATTATATTCAGTATATTGACTGTTAAATGTTAGCGCTCTTTTTTATTTAGTTTACATGCTTAACGAAGATAAAAGGTATCGAATAAATCAGGCAGATAGACTTTTCCCCGTCTATTACACTTATAATTTGTAATTGAAGTTGTTCAATCCTGTGCGATCAATTCTTCCCGCGAAAGAGAAACTGTTGTCGTTGCTGACAAAATTATTTGAGTGCAAATTAAAATTATAGTAAAATAAACTGTCTTAGAAAAATCAAACATGTTGTTTTTAAGTAAATATGTTTCAATATGCTATTTTTCTTTCATTAATTGTTAATTAGCTTTTTACTAATCAAATTTATATCCACAAAGCTATATATTAAAGAATTCGCTTCTATCAGATTACCATTTTGATATTATTATTCTAAAGTACTTTTTTAAGTCGTTTTCTTTAAAAGCAAACGAAAATTAAAATTCGAATAATTGGTTCTCAAAATCGACATACCCACTAAAAACTAGCAACGTGAAAAAAATATGATAAAGTATCGCAATAAATGATTGATCGATTCGCTTATTGCTTAACTTTTATTATTTATGGTTTTTTATGTGCCATTTAATTTAATTCTGATAAAGAGTAAAAAGCAAATAATAATTGAGAAATATAAAGATATGTTCGTTTAGGATATTTATATTAATTTGATACATTTTTCTTATATATATACTCTCTCACACACAAGGTCTGGGTGAAAAGAAACGAGAATGATCACATAACTCCTGTCCCACACAAAAAAAATGTTTTATAAAACACATGATTGTGTAGAGTGATTTGTCACGAATTTTTTCATACTAATTTTGTGATATTTTATTTCGTTTTCTATTTAATAAGCGTTAGAATAAATGATTGTTTTCCCGCTTTATCATAGAAAATGTATGATGAAAATAATTCCAAGAATTCTAACAGAATAATGTTGTAAAAGAAAAAAACCAGATTGAAATTCTTTGACCGATTTGAGAAAAAAATTAGGTTACACTTCACACTTTTTAACATGTCTACATAATTTCTTTATCGCTTCTTTACCCGATTTGGTTAAAAATTTAATAAATAAGCGTTGCCTCAAATTTCGATCATATTTCTGTAATAAACCGGAAAAACGATCATTATAAGATCTAAAATGGAAAACGAAGTAAAATATTATAAAACTCGTGTAGAATCACTTTATATATGTCATATCATGTTTTTCATATTTTTTGTGTGAACGGAGAGTTGCGTAGTCTCATTTTTTTAGCTTCGAGATTATATCTAAGAGATTATATATATGTATGAAAAAGATACATTTGCATATATTTTCTAAAGCTTGAAGAATAATCGAACTTTAATAGAAGCTAAAAAAATGAGAATACGCAACTCTCCGTTACCGGTGTGAACTTAGCGCCCTACTTAATAAAAAATAAAAAATAAAAATAAATAATACAGTTCGTTTGTACTTCGTTTGTACCCGTTTGTACCTCCTTTCAAATCGTTTGTACCTCAAAGGAACCGGAAGTACAGGCTTTTCAAAATTCGATCAAGAGGTAGTTTCGTCATTTTTTGAGATATCGAAAAATGGTCGACGCCGGAAGTACAGGGTTTTCAAAATTCGACCAAGAGGTAATTTGCCTGCACTTCCGGTTCCTTTGAGGTACAAATGATTTGAAAGGAGGTACAAACGGGTACAAACGATTCTCTTTCGAGTAGCGTCGGCCGTTTTTCGAAATCTCAAAAAATAGCGGAAGTACCTCTTGTTCGAATTTTGAAAAGACTGTACTTTCGGTTCCTTTGAGGTACAAACGATTTAAAAGGAGGTACAAACGAACTGTATTATTTATTTTTATTTTTTGTTATTTTATTTTATTTTATTTTTATTGGGCGCTAAGTTCATACCGGTAACGGAGAGTTGCGTATTTTCATTTTTAAAGCTTCTATTCGATTATTTTTCAAGCTTTAGAAAATGTATGCAAATGTATCTTTTTCATACATAATCTCTTCCGCGATACACTGCGAATGATTTCTTATGAATCTTAAAACATAATATATATATAGAACGATATATAAAATATATAAAATATATTATACTTAAAGCAACTAAATTGTTGAATCAAATGTAAACATGTGGCTTGTTAGAGATACAAATGAGACAACTATCCGAGCCATAAAACCGAATAAGAAGAAAAAATGTAAGCATGAGAATGATATATATGCTATTCAATGCATATAAGGTTATCGATATTTATAAAAAAAAATTCAAGTTTTGCAATTAAACATTTTTTAGAGAACGAATAATCATCGCACATGTTATTGTGATAAAGACAAAAAATAGATGTGACTTATATAAGAAATATGTTCAAAAAGTTTGCGCGTGGTTCGGATTTTCATCATTTTCAATTTTATTATATTTTGTCAGTTCTTCCCACGAAAAAAAAGAATAAACATAACATTAATACACACTAAACATATCGTTTACATAGAGATAACAATATCAGAGCAAAGAAATGTAATTCGTAACATCTGTATTACGGAGACAATCAATGTACATATATTATCGAAAGTTGCGTGCTTGAGAATATTACATAACATATTTTACGATTTCTGATTTATTATTACAGTATAAAAAGCATAAGCGAGCACGTATTACATCAGTGATAAAATACATAAGCACATGCATTAAAAATTAAGTGCTTTTTTTCGTGCAAGATGTATCTATACACAAACATATTATTACAGTAAAGAATGCGCTTTTTTCTCTTTTTTTCACTACCTCGGATGAGCTAATGATGACTTAAATAAAAGTTTATGATTAGTAGATTAAATCTGAAAAATATTGTTGAGATGAGCAAACGTTTCAGAGAAATCAGCGATATAAAAAAGCTGTCAGCAACAGATATAGTGACATTTAAAATTGAATAAAAAAAAAAAGAAATAGAACTTCTACATTATAAAAACATAGAATTTGTTTGAACAAGCACATTTTAATGAAAAAAGTCGAATGTTATTTTTGTCCGATTTGTAATATTTTTAAATGTCTGTTGCTGACGAATTTTTTTAATCGCTTATTTTTCTTTGGAACGTTTAATATTTCTCAATATAATATTTCTAAGGATTAATCTATAGTCATAAACTTTCATTTAAGCTCAATTGAAGATGGTGAAGAAAGATGAGAGTTTTCTATGAAGACTTGGCCGCAATTTTCATCCTGCACAATGTCTGCGACGACAAAATTGAAATATTTTCGTCGTAATTTAAAGCCAGTTCCACGTACGAGCGTGTATGACGTTAACGTTCTTGCAACGGGGCGCGATCTCTTCTGTAAGACGCGTATGGCATATTTATTTATCATACGGGCAAACAAGTGTACGGAAATCCCAGACCCAAAATGAGAGAAGTAATTCCGAGAGAAAAGATTTGGGCGTTCGCGACTGATGCAACATATTGACAATAATGAAGTGATTCGCTTGTACATTCTGACTCCGTTACAGATTAGGCAATATTACGTATTGTGACGTAAACGTCAACAGGAAAAAAATTAACTAACTATTGGCTAAAATAATGCTCAGCTTATTGATGATAATTTGCTAAACCAATCGATGAAGCTGGTTTTTTTATGTGTTGCTTTTTTCGTATCAAAAATATAGCTCGCATAAGAAAACTGGTATATTATTTCTTCTTTAATATGTTATATTAATATACCATTAAAATATCGTTCTTTTTGAGTTACCCCTATATTATATATTATATAATTTTTATATTTATATATATTTTATTTTATTTTAATGTTGTTTAATCAATGTTACTGCTCTCTCCTACTCTCACTCTCACTCTCATTCACTCACTGTTCGTCTTATGTATTTATTTAGTACATTCGTGGTTAAATAAACATCTAAATATGCATGAATGCAATTTAGTTATTTTACTTGAAATATTCAACGTCTAAAGTGTTCATCTAATAAGATAAATAAAAAAATCTGAGTAAAAAGAACAGGGATTATTATGATCAATATTTCTATCAAAGTTTTTTTTATCAGTTAAATTACATTAATGCATAAGCATGTATATATGACGTTATGAATTTAATTTACATTTTTAATTGTATAATGTTTTGATCATACGATTTTTCAGCGACGTATTACTCGTATGTATAGAAGAAAATAGAGAGAGAGAGAGAGAGATGGAGAGAATGAAAAAACAAAAAAATATGAAATATTCGGTTTACCTAGACCTAGTACACTAAAAAAAAGTTGTTAACTTGACTAAATCGTTCAACTAAATACTATTTTGTTAATTGAACATATACAGGGTGTTGAAAAAAGGGTGAAATATTTTAAGGAAATTTAGTACACTCAAAAACAAGTCGAAAAGTCTTAATAAATATAGGTCCGCAAATAAACCGTTTTTAAGATATTTTTATTTTTTTTATATATTTTTTTACTTTTATAATTCTTATTTTTCTTTTAAATTTTTATTTTTATTTATGCAAAAAAGTAGCAGCTAGTATTTTACCTTATCTTAAAGAAGATGTTCAAAATGATCTCCTTCCATGTCTATGCAATGTCTATATGATATCTTAAAAACGACTCATTTACGGACCCATGTTTAAGACTTTTCGACTTGTTTTTGGGCATATTAAATATCCCTTTAAAATATTTTACCCTTTTTTTCAACACCCTATATAAGTATTTAAATCATATACACATTATGTTAGATTTAATATATTGTATTTAATTTAAAATACTTCTATATGTTCAATTAACAAAATAGTATTTAGTTGAACGATATAGTCAAGTTAACAATTTTTTTTCAGTGTATATTCTCGCATATTCTGTGTATTCGATATTTGTTATATTTCTTATATTTCAGTATATTTCACTCTCTTTCGTGTAAATATAGTTAAACGCAGAGTTTTTCATAATTTTATATATCGTCGGTTCCTTTTTTATCCTTTATTTTAATTTACGTATACGTGACGAAAGTCTGTTTGCCTAATCTATTGCTTCCCGTCACACTTTCTAGAGAACACAAACTGTGTGACGTACGTGCCATCAGAATTATGCATGAAGAATATATGTGTATGCGTACATAATCGAATCGGTGAACCGCGTAATAATAGATGCTATACGTTCAACGAAATTTCTATTGTTAATTCACGCGTGACGCGGCTCACGTCTAGAATCGGTCATATGTTCAAATGTCACGAAATCGTAAAATTAATTCGAATTAATAATATGCTGAATTTTTTTTGTAGTGAAAACATGACATGACGAAAAATATATTAATTTCTTTACTTCGTATAAAATTTCGGGGAAGAAACGAATTATATTCAATTTGAAATTTTTTTAAAAATAATACAAAGAGAAACTGTTGTCGTTGCTGACAAAATTATTTGAGTGCAAATTAAAATTATGGTAAAATAAACTGTCTTAGAAAAATCAAACGCTTACATGTTGTTTTTAAGTAAATATATTTCAATATGCTATTTTTCTTTCATTAATTGTTAATTAGCTTTTTACTAATCAAATTTATACCCACAAAGCTATATATTAAAGAATTCGCTTCTATCAGATTATCATTTTGATATTATTATTCTAAAGTACTTTTTTAAGTCGTTTTCTTTAAAAGCAAACGAAAATTAAAGTTCGAATAAATGGTTCTCAAAATCTACCCGCACTAAAAACTAGCAACGTGAAAAAAATATGATAAAGTATCGCAATAAATGATTGATCGATTCGCTTATATTGCTTAACTTTTATGGTTTATGGTTTTTTATGTGCCATTTAATTTAATTCTGATAAAGAGTAAAAAACAAGTAATAATTGAGAAATATAAAGATATGTCCGTTTAGGATATTTATATTAATTTGATACATTTTTCTTATATATATACTCTCTCACACACAAGGTCTGGGTGAAAAGAAACGAGAATGATCACATAACTCCTGTCCCACACAAAAAAATGTTTTATAAAACACATGTTTGTGTAGAGTGATTTGTCACGAATTTTTTCATACTAATTTTGTGATATTTTATTTCGTTTTCTATTTAATAAGCGTTAGAATAAATGATTGTTTTCCCGTTTTATCATAGAAAATGTATGATGAAAATAATTCCAAGAATTCTAATAGAATTTAAAAAGAAAAAACCAGATTCAAATTCTTTGGCCGATTTGAGAAAAAAATTAGGTTACACTCCAGACTTTTTAACATATGTCTATATAATTTCTTTATCACTTCTTTACCCAATTTTGTTAAAAATTTAATAAATAAGCGTTGCCTCAAATGTCGATCATATTTCTGTAATAAACCGGAAAAACAATCATTATAAGATCTGAGATGGAAAACGAAGTAAAATATTATAAAACTCGTGTAGAATCACTTTATATAATCATGTTTTTCATATTTTTTGTGTGAACGGAAAGTTGCGTAGTCTTATTTTTTTAGCTTCGATTAATGTTCGATTTTTTTTTTCAAGCTTTAGAAAAGGTATGCAAATGTATCTAAATTGTTGAATCAAATGTGAACATGTGGCTTGTTAGAGGTACAAATATCCGAGCCATAAAACCGAAGAAGAAGAAAAAATGTAAGCATGAGAATGATACATGCTATTCAATGCATATAAGGTTATTATCGTTATTTATAATTTGCAATCTAACATTTTTTAGAGAACGAATAATCGTCGCACGTGTTATTGTGATAAAAACAAAAAATAGATGTGACTTATATAAGAAATATGTTCAAAAAGTTTTCGCGTGGTTCGGAGAATGATTTTCATCATTTTCAATTTTATTATATTTTGTCAGAGTACTTAGGGTTTCAAAATTCGCGCTTTCAGATACCCTATATTCTTCAAATGATGATCGTTTCTTTAATTTAAAAATTAAAGTTGTACAAAAAACTAGTTTAGTTTTACTTATTTATATATTCTACACACACACACACACACACACACACACACACACATATATATATATATATATATATTGTTGCGCCCGTCGTGTTACGTCCCTAAAATTCATCCCTATTGAAATTGCATCTGTTGGGAAGATCGTCCCCGAATGCGTTGCTTGGAGGGATGTTTATCAACAAAGACAGCCTTTGTGAGATTTTCGAATCGCTATGAACCTTCTTTATTCACTAGCGCTCAAAATAATAACGCTCTCGTAGATAACAAAATAGCTTTAATAATAACAGAAGGCAGATGCAATTTCAATAGGGATGAATTCAATAGGGAGGTGCATATTATGTATAGAATATATAAATAAGTAAAATTAGTTTTTTTACGATTTTAAGTTAAAAAAACGATCGATATTTGAAGAATATATCTGAAAGCGTGAATTTTGAAAAAAAAACCTCTGGAAAATACTCTGACAGAATATAATAAAATTGAGAAAATGAGAATATCTCATATTCTCTAAGCAAAACTTATTTTGAACATATTTCTTATATAAATCACATCTATTTTTTATGTTTTTGTCATCATAATAATACTTGATGATCACTCGGAATAAGAGAAATGTCAGACTGCAAAATTTAAAATTTTTTTTTATTAATGTCGATAAAGGTTAAAAACTCAACATCTCATATCTTTCTCCTGAAAATTATTGGCGAGCATCATTGAATCATCACCGTCAATCAAAATTGCATCACGTATAACGTGTCGTTGAAATATAATTTAATAGAGAAGAGAGCAGAGCGGATGATCGGAATGAATGATGACGCGATGAGTAGCAAGAACAATTGCGATTTCATCGAACGTATATATACTTAATATATTTTCATTCGCTTTGACGACTTCCTACGTTATAATTTCGTTTGGCGAAGCCGAGGAATTTCCGGCGAAATTTATACACGTATATATTCGACTGCTGATTGTGAGAATAACCGGGAATCGGCGGCACGTGCGAAACATAAACAGTTTGGAAATGCGTTCGAAATTTATGAGGTTCCTCGCGATCGAGAGAAGAGAAATGCGTTTTTTTTTTCGCACAGAGAACAAGTCATTTTTTTCTCTCTCATTATTCGCCGTCGATTTAATTTTCGCATCGCTGAAGGAGAAGCACCGTTGATACATCTCAATAATACTCTCCTAAGAAAATAATCCAATTTCTTAACTCTCTTCGGACTTTTGTACGGCGTGTTAGATTTATTATAGCAACATTATACATATATTTTTACAGCGACGTATCGCGAATGCTATATGCAAGGAATCCATTTGCAGCGTCCGATGATAGCATCGCAATAATCGACGCGATAATAGAAAGCGAAGTAGCGATTTCTATTTGGAATGCGCGCGAGTAACGAGACATATCGATAGATAATAATTTTCGTATAGGCGGACCAGCCTTTCCCGACGTCAGCGATTACATTGTTTTTCCCGTGATAAAAACCGCGCGCGAATTGATCGAAAAAACAACGTATCGGCCCGGATGTAGTTGCTTCATCGATGCGTAATCATCGTGTAAACTATAAACTCGCAGAACGGACGCCGATTTTATTCGTTATTTGCACGACGACGGGTTTCTCTCGCTTTCCAACTACCATGCTGCATTTTTACGGCCGCGCACTTTGATGAAACAGACGCTGTGTTACAATGCTGCGGTTTTTTTCAATCTTGAAGAGTATAGGATCGCACGCCTTTATTATCGTTACATATATATTTTTTTTATTAAAAAAAGAAGGGAAGAGCACTATCATAATTTAGAAGGGAATAATAATAATGATTAACACCCTTTTTTTCGATAAAAATTTTTCGCTAAAAATAAATTCCACGAACACTACGAGTTGCATATACTAAGTATCCTCACTCACAAAATTTTCCTTTCCATAGCAATTTTTTTATCGAAATAAAAAAATTATTCTCTGAATACATACACACATATACATACACAGAGAGAATTTTTTCTTAGAATTTACCCTGAAAATCATGGTAATCGTGGGACAGTATGGTACGGAAAGAATTTTAGGAGAATTTCTCTGATTAATATTTATCACAATAAAAAATAATATCTATCACAATAAAATATAAAATGTTTGATTAATTTTACTAAACTGTATAGCAAAATTAATCAAACATATTTTATATTTTATTGTGTATAGATATTATTATTTTTATTGTAAAATATTAATCAGAGAAATTCTCATAAAATTCTTTCCATAACAAATTGTCCCACGATTACCATGATCTTCAGGGTAAATTCTAAGAGAAAATTCTCTCAGTGTATGTATCCGTTTTCTAAACAATGTTACAATACAAAATTTTATTAATAATATTTAATAATTAAAATATTGATGTGCATATGGAATATTTTCAATTATGCGAATCGAGATAAATCATTGAAAAATAGCATCTTTTTAATTCTGCAAATGCGCGTCACCGGACGATAAATTGACCGAATATCAATGTTTAAAGAAAGTTGAAATATCGTGTATTTACTAAACATTTATATATCAAAAGGAATGTTTAAGACTTGAGATATCTATTCTAATGCGCATACATCATACGTCATGCGTCATACGTTTGCAGAAGTGTACCCCAATTGTCTGGATGCATAATAATAAGCAATCTTCTGCTAAAAGACATTCGAGATGACGCATATGCGGATGACGTATCAATGGGGAAAGTGTCATTACTTATTTAAAACAAATTACGGGTGCAAAAGGGCAAATCGAGCGGCCGGAACCTTCGTAGCAGCGCGAAAGCATAGGGGAAAGAGATTTCAAGGAATTCAAAGTGTTTTTCTCTCGAATAGTATATTCGCGAGAAGTCTCAAAATCCGTTCGTCGAGCAAACACAAAAAAAAGGAAGCTGACAATGAAATTTCGTCAGCACGCACACAAATACAGGGTGAAAAAGTGCGGCCAAATTTTTCTCTTTTTTCACTTTAATGAACTTGGCTTGAATGAAAATTTATGCCTATAGTAGATTAACGCTAAAAAATATTATGTTGAGGCGAGCAAACGCACTTAAAATTGCAACAAATCGAACAAAAAAAAATAGAAATAGAATTTCTATAATACATTAGAAGCATAGAATTTGCTTGAACAAGCACATATTACTGAAAAGTTCGAATATTATTTTTGTAATAATTTTTTAGTGTCATCATCTGTTGCTAACGAATTTTTATTTTGGATCGTTTATTTTTTTGGAACGTTTGCTCGCCTCAACATAGTATTCCTAAGATTTAATCTACTAGTCATAAACTTTTATTTAAGCAGTTATTTAGCTAAATTGGGGATGATGAAAAAAGGAAAGATTTTTCTATGGAACTGGTCGCACTTTTTATTTCGTATTCCATTTAGGAAACTGAGATTAAATTCAAGAACGTGTATGATTTATTTCTGAATGAATTCTTCGATTTTCAAGAATTTTTTTATGTAAATTTATTAAATAACTTATTGAAGAAATGTTTATACGGAGATAGGCAAAGCGGGCTAATTCGAGGCCAGGCGCGTAAAATATATTCTTTCCGAGGGGTGTCTCACCGTCGCAATATATGTACATTTTTTCTGAAATTATGCATTACTTCGCATTACTTCGCATTGATTTACAAGCATAAAACAATAACCCAGACAAGATTAAAACGTCTTAAAAAGTAAAAATAATTTTGTTATGACATTTTTTAAATATATATTTTACTAAATATTATAATTTATGAAATCATTAATATTTGATATTTAATTTGTTCAGATTTCTAATTTTATTTATATTTTGTGTGTTTAAGTTTATATAAAAGAAATTTTTATTAAAAATTTCTGAATTTTTAATTAGTTTAAAACAAGAGATTTTTTAAAACTTATAATTGAGAACACATAACTTTTTGTTATATCTTTATTATAATATAATAGTTTAATTTAGGTGTTCTCCAACTAAATATTTGCAACATTAATTTTTTTTAAATATTAATTTTAAATTTTTTGCATATTACATTGGTACTATATGATTTACAATAATATCTCACAAATTTATTTTTCTTAACCTTTTTCTTTTTATAATTATTCTAATTACATTTTTCTTACTAAATTAAACAGTACTAATATTTAAATATTGTATTTTATTTTAAAAAAAGAAAAAAATTAACATTATTACACGCATTCTGTCACATTATACTTAGACCGACTTAGACTTATACGGAATTACATAAATTCTCAGTAATTCGCAATACATGTACAAATTTTTGATGAGTGACACCCCTCGATTCTTTCCTTTCATATATTATTTATTGAACAATGGTCCCAAATTTTTGGACTATCTGTCAAAAAATATATAGATCGATAGAACGTGAATAGAAGTAAATTCGTGCGAACATCCATCGTAAAACATATGAGATACACGTTAGATGCCCGTAAAGAGGGGCCTCTTTCCCCATTCTAATGAAAATATATATAATGAATATTAAATGTACACAATATGATACTCTTATCCTTTTTTCCTATTTCATTTTTTTTAAACTCGATCTGATGTTCGATTTTAACGGTTCTTTTTTCTTTTGCTTGACGGAGCTGAACAATTTTGCATTGCTCATTGTCAATTCTATCGCTATCGCTTGACTGCATTTCTTGTGTCCTAATGCGCTTACAAATTTGATCGCGAAAGCTTATCGCTAATCGCTGTGACAGTCGGACAACTTTGTGGTAGATTGCATACATTGTTACGTTCGCGTAATGTTAATCGGATTGGAAAAAATAAGAGGCGGGAGATTTAATATTCTGTATTTATTTAGGATTTGCTATTCTACTTATTGTTGTGTGCCCTCGGGTAAGGCACTGGGATCGTGCGGGATCGGATTAGGAGTTAGGGTGTTGCGAGATATATACAAAAAGTATTTTTATACACTGAAAAAAATATTTGTGTAAAATTACATGATTATGCTGACAAGGGACATCAACTGTCCGGAACCGATTTGATTCTTCTTCAAAAATTTTTTTATTTTGAAAAAAAAAATTAAGTGATGGGGGTATTAAAAAAAAAATAAAAATAAAAAAATTTTGTTCATATAACTTTAAAGTACTCTTCAAGCCATTAAAATTTGTTGTACGTCTTTTTTCTACCTCTTACAGTTTACCAGATATTCGATTCTAAAGAAAAATACCGTTTTTCTTTAAAGGGGTGTTTCACCCCTTAAAACTCAATATCCGCACATATAAAAAAATACGTGTCTTTTAGATTTGTGTATTTAACAACATATTTGAAGAAGAATCAAATCGGTTCCAGACAGTTGTGACATGTCCCTTGTGAGTTTTTTTTTCGATCCAGCATAATCATGCAATATTATTTTTATATATGGAAGATTACAGATTATATGTAATTTCATATAAAATATATATTTTTACAATTGAAAATATTCCACTGAACATATTATAGTAATATTTTACATTAACATGTATATTTTTACTATAAAAAATATGGAGAAAAAATTGCAGCGATGATTAGGTGATTTTTCCTGTTTTGAAAAAGTAATTTCCATGTAAGTAATTTTTTTCAGTGCATATATCAGGATTTCTATACATTAATTAGTTTTTTTTATTAAGTCTGCTCTTTATTAAACATTTAAAATAAACTTTATACTTGTCTCACTTATTTGATTCAACTCATTAACTCTTTAATCGCGACGGTTTTGCATTTCTACGCGACTATTTATATGTATGCTTCGAGTTTCTTTAATCGCGACGGTTTTGCATTTCTACGCGACTATTTATATGTATGCTTCGAGTCACTATTATCTCGTTAGAGACAAGCGTCAATTCCTCAATTAGTTTACTACTGAATGCATTTCGATTTTCGTTGAGTGATTTCGTTTTAAAATAGCGACGGCGATATGATAACGATTACGTTCGACTTAACGACCGCGTTTTATGGCTATGGTTTTAGTCAGTGACTGCGATTATTTTTTAGCGACTTCGTTTTTGTTTATGATCGATTACCGCAAACGCGTTCGTTGTTCGGTTTTTATAACCGAAATTTGGGGCCTTTGATCAGAAGGGATGCCAGATGACAGACCCTATCGATCAAAGTCCAGATGTAAGCGAAGATGATTCAAAATCCACTTTCTTCGCTTGCACTTTTGTAATTTTTCGGCTTGCCACGTGTTGTTCGCTGCATTTGCGTTTTCGTTGTCACGGTTGTTGCCATGTGCAAATTATAATAAAATTATAAGTTATAACTATTTGGGGCTATAACATTACACGGAGAGAATTTTCTATTAGAATTTACCCTGAAAATCATAGTAATCGTGGGACAATATGGAATGGAAAGAATTTTATGAAAATTTCTCTGATTAATATTTATCACAATAAAAATAATAATATCTATCACAATAAAATATAAAACATGTTTGATTAATTTTACTAAACTGCATAGTAAAATTGCAGAAGTGTACTCCAATTGTCTGGATGCATCATAAGCAATCTTCTGCTAAAAGACATTCGAGATGACGCATATACGGATGACGTATCAATGGGGAAAGTGTCATCATTTATTTAAAACAAATTACGGGTGCAAAAGGGCAAATCGAGCGGCCGGAACCTTCGTAGAAGCGCGAAAGCATAGGAGAAAGAGATTTCAAGGAATTCGAAGTGTTTTTCTCTCGAATAGTATATTCGCGAGAAGTCTCAAAATCCGTTCGTCGAGCAAACACACAGAAAAGGAAGCTGACAATGAAATTCCGTCGGCACGCACACAAATACAGGGTGAAAGAGTGCAGTCAAATTTTTCCCTTTTTTCACTTTAATGAACTAAATAATGGCCTTAATGAAAATTTATGCCTAGTAGATTAACACTAAAAAATATTATGTTGAGGCGAGCAAACGCACTTACAATTGCAACAAATCGAACAAAAAAAAATAGAAATAGAATTTCTACATTAGAAGCATAGAATTTGTTTGAGCAAGCACATATTACTGAAAAGTTCGAATATTATTTTTGTAATAATTAAACTGCAAATAACTAAACTGCATAGTAAAATTAATCAAACATGTTTTATATTATATTGTGATATATATTATTATTATCCAATGTTGCTAGCAATTGTTGTTCTCCCGAACGATAAATGACATTCAATCAAATGTCAGAGAAGATTTGTGAACTCGAGACCTTTACATTTGGAGAAGAATAAAATTTTTCGAAAAGATTCGGGGACGAAAGAGATTTCGTTAAAATGGAAATAACGATATTCGAATAATAATCCGACAAGTAGAGGAAATCTCTTGACGAGTATAATAATGACCGAGAAATTTGCAGTTTTAAGATGGTATAAGAATAAAGATTACCAGACGCACAATAGCCGCGTTATTTCTTTCGTCTTCGAAATTGTCAAAAGTTCTAATGCAAAAATATCAAAATTACAATAGTAGGGATCTGGACCGAAACAAAATTAGGGTTCGGTTTCGCTTACGGTTTAATAAAATATTTAATAACTGTTCCGATTCCAGTTTCGGTTTTTTCAGTTACGGTTCCGGTTTTTTAAATTTTTACTTTTCGTTTTTCTGATTATATTAATTTCTAAATTATATTACTTTAAAAAATTATTATTAATTTTTATGACATAAATAAACAACACTTTATATTGTACATGCAATGAAAATTATTTATATATATCTATATTATATACATATATATATACATATATAACGAAAAACATACTATCCTCACAGCTATCTGCTATCGTTATTGCGATAATACATGTATTTCAGGATATTTTTAAAATAATTTATTTTTAATTGTATTGCACGTCAAGGAGGCAGTTATCACGATATTTCCGTCATTTAAAAATTGAAAAAAATACCGAAAATAATTTAACGGTCCGGTTATGGTTCCGCTGTTATAAATTTAATAGAATTTCAATACTGTTTACGGTTTCGATTCTACTAAAAAAACGATTATGGAACGGTTATCGATTTTGGTTCCGGTTCGGTCCGGGTCCCTGCACAATAGTTTGGGATCAAGGTAAACAAAATAGCGGGGTATATAAAAGAAACTACTGAATTTATTCTAAAGCTGAAGATCTTTTGCACAAATCTTTGACTTTTGTCACACACTACCTTCTCGCATTGTTATCCTTACCGTCATTTTTTCCTCCCCGCCCCCTCTCTCTCTCTCTCTCTCTCTCTCTCTCTCTCTCTCTCTCTCTCTCAGCATCCATGACACTAGTTTTGATAATTTTAAAGTTATACAACATTAAACTTAAAAAATTATATATGAAGAATTCGCGAGCTGAAATAATACCTATACTTATAATTATGTATGCACATACATCGATCTCACTCTTTTGTTTATTAATTTTTACAGTGGACATACATTTGCAATTATAATCATAAATTAATAAGATGAGATTTTAATTTTTTAAGAATTTAGTAAGGGTCTCAATGTGAAACACAAACTTAAATTTAAACCGGCTAAAAAAAAGCCAGACGCGAATGTAGTGCGTCATAATTAATTTTTCATCGAAACCGATTATATGCACAAGGCACAATTTCCTTTGGTCCGATACCGAGTAATTAAAATAAATCTCTATCGAGAATTTCTGATTCAGCGACTTTGCCTCGATATTTTTCTCGCGAGATTTATTGAAATAAAAATCTGCATCTAGCTCTTTCTAGCCCGTTAAAATTTAAATTTGTATTTTAAATTTTTTATTCGTATAACTTATATATCTTTATTGTTATTTATAAAAAAATTAAAATTGAGTACCTATTATTATAATTTATATTGAATTGTAATATAACAACAAAAGATGTAAAATTTTTTCGCATTAAACTTCAAAATAAATTAATTATTGTAATTTCGCGTTTGCCATCACTCATATTCAATAGTATAAATAAAATATAATATATCAACAAACGAGCAAAAATGTGTAAAAACAAACTCTGTCTAAAAAAAGAACAAGTTTTAAACTTAAAATTTGCATTTCAGAGAATACATTATTGATTTAACTCGAAGAACACTTTTAGAAGTTTTACTGATAATATTTTAGTTATCTGAAAATTGTTAATATTAGTTACATTGCGATTTTCTTGGTCTTTTAAACTCGAAATAAGAGACTCGAATACGGTTTAGATTACGTTTTACGTTTACTGAATAAATTACTCTACCTATTGTATTGCAATATAAAACATTGTATATGTAATGACTGCTATTTACAACCAACAATAAATTATAGAAAATTATTGTGGGGTTGGAATTAAATTTCAAATATTTAAACAAGTTTAAACATAGTCATAAATTATTTATCTGATATAAACTGTCAGGAATATTGCAAATATCTCTTTTTAACCTTGATTTTCGGGTTTTTATACGTCATGTTCGAGAAACACAAACGTCAAATAATATATCTCTGAATATCTTCCTGTATCGGAATAAAAGTACACATAGAGATATATATAGGAATATGAGATTTTTTTTTATAACATATGTATATAGTCTCCTGAATCAAAATAATCTCTCAAAAACTTGATTTTTTAAATTTTCATTTGAACTTTTATACAAGCAATATAATACTTCTATGATTTAAATTGGCACCGATTAATTAACACTAAGATAAGGTCTAAATCTTGCCATAAACAGAATGTTTTATGTATTTTCGATCGAATATTTAACCGCTGTACAAAAATTAGATCCAAACGAAGATAATCCGCTTGAATATGTTCGTTATCGCCCCCATTCATGGGAACGGACATTCTAACAATACAATACAAAAAGCGCGTATGTAAAATATTCGCGCGCCAAGCGAGGGTATGAACACCGAGCGCGGTCAAACACGAACACAGTCGAGTGCGGCCGAGCGCTTACGGAAACAGCGGTAATATTAAGCGCGCTCGGGGCAAACGTCAGTCAGTCGATCGGTGCGCGTCGTGTCGAATAGAAGGGGAGTTTACGTCTCGCACGCAAGAACGAGTCGCATAGCCTCAGCTATTAGTTTTACCATGTGGTAGCCGGTGACCATATTTACAGATATTTTATTTTTTGTTAATATTGAATATATATTTTATATTTATATATATAGATTATTATTCGTTAATAATTCGTTAATTTGCGCGCGCCGCGATAAAGAGTGTTCCTAGAAACTGAAAATAATATTTTGGCATCGCCAGACAGCTGACAGCACGTGCGTGACATTCCAAGCCAAATATTCCAATTCTATTTTCAAATCAAGGTACGTTTTATTTAATTTTGATTGGTTATTGTCCTATTATGATATTTTTTTCCATTTGACATTCGATATTTATATCCAAACATCTTGCTCAATACTTTATTGTCAATGCTCCAATGTATTGTATATATATTATTTGGTTTATTTTCGTGCCAAAAAATATGCGAAAATATAAAATTTTTTTTTTTTTTTTTGTATATTTTTCTAAAGTTGTGTTTAATACATATATAATTAATCATTCAAATGATGATTAAACATTTACTAAAATTAAAAAGGAATCTTTAGTTCAAAGGAATCTTTAGTTTACAAAGCAGAACTATTATTTATTATATCTGGTACTTTCAGACGTGAAATCGACATTCTCTTACATCTGACAATAAAAACCCACTTTTATATCAGCAAGTTAGTGCAGTTTGATTTCAATAAATAAATAAAAAATTTTATTTAATACATAAAAAAAGAAATAGAAATTAAATTAAATAATTATAAATCAAGCGATATACATATATTTAACAAGATAAATTATGCTGAATCAAAATTAAACAAAAATATTCGAATGCGAAAATAATTTGTTTTTAGTGAAAGTTTGATGTCACACATCTAAACTTCTTAATTTTAATAATCTCTCTCTCTCTCTTTCTTTCTCCAATTAAAACTTAAATCTATGTTAAAGTTTCATTTGGATAGTACAAAATTTTAAACATTTGCATTTGCATGTTTTACGTTCTTTATACAATGATTTTAAATATTTTAATAATGTTGAAATTAGATAAAAACTTTTTATGTGAAAATAGAATATAGCAATAGAATGTAGCAATGGGTAATTTAATTTTTCTCTCTCAAAAGACATTTTTAAGAAATATAGGGAGTGAACATTTGATCAAGATAGTAATCGAAAAAAAGAATGTAATGATGAATAAAATGATTCAGTAACATCTTATTCAATTAATAGTCAGTAATAATGCTAATAATAAAAAAATGATAGAAACAATTGCAAAAAGTCAATCATGTCATAACATAGGAAATTTTTTTAAATTTTATTCTTTTCTTGGCTCTCGACCGACTGTCGTCCACTTATGGCTAAAAGCATCGCTTTCTCGTTGAGATCCAACGATCGTCTATTCTCTGAAATAGAAATTACATAACTGATCTGATATACAGAAATAAAAAAAAAAGATATTAGTTATTACAATTGTGAAATTGATCTCGAAATTTTATTTATTTTAATAGTCAATAAATTCGTCAATTTGCGAAATTTTGTCAATAAAGATTTTACAATTTGTAATGTTTAAAACAGTTTGTTTTAAATTATACGGATTTGCATACATACAAACAAATATCGCATGAGAAAATGTATCGGAGTTTAAGTTTTGTACTCATTGTCAGATTTCCAATCTACGAGTATCTCGTATAAGAAGAGTCCATTGTTATAAGATCCCAAGGTAGCCAGGATTTCTAGGACTTTCATTACGATCCAAGGACACGCGTTTGAATTATCTATATTTCATCATTTCACGTTGCATGCGAATCAATTCTTAATATGCTATTTATTAACCGCTGCAGCGTCACAATTTGAAAAAATACGAAAAAAAGAGAAAAAAAAGCTAGCAGACGCTTCGAAACACGTTATGTATTGGCGAAGAAAGTAAATTTCGTTTACTTGAAGGTTACCCGGTCGCGAGAGAGAAACGTATCGTATGGAAAAAGTGAACACAACGCGAGGAAGCGACGCGACTGAAGCGTTGCATTAATACGAGAAGAGAAGTGAACGTTCCTGAAACGCGAAAGAATAAAGAAAGTAGCGACACGTCCTCGACGTGTTTAGAAAAGTGTAGTCATTTCACCTCTAAATGCACAACACAGTTGACGAAAATTGACAGAAATGTAAAATATAAAAAAAAATAGAACTCGCGCACTTTCTCTCTCGATTACGATATTGGAGAGATTGAATTAAAAAGAATGTCGTTTTATTTTTGTTAGAATTTATCGACGATCAACATCAGAAGATAAAATTATTCTATCTACGTCCCAATCTCGGTTTACTTTTTATTTGCATGATGCAATTGTAGACTTTATTTTTGCGCAATATAATAAATATAACTAATATGTAATATAAGCTGATATGTATATAAATATTCATTGTCGATGATAATGTCATCTATAATTATTATATGCGTTGCACAATATTATCAATAATAATAATTTTTATGTAAGAATGATTCTAGGATAATAAATGTTCCAAAAATATGGTTCATTTTAGGGTTAAATATTATTTCATTATTGACGTCAGAATAATTTTATCTTCTGATTACAAAAAGTAGCATCAGAAGAGTTCGAAGTCTTGATTTTCTCTACTTTTTTTTTTTTTTTTTTTTTTTTTTTTTTTTGAGGAATACTTACAAGTTGTTGCCAATAATATTCATGTGCAGGAGCCGAATTTTAATACATTATAATATGATAGATATTATTCAATAAGAAATGTCGAAATTTACATATTCACCAAGACAAGAAAATTTTTGAACGTGAGCGATATGCTCGTCTCTGCATAATTTGCGATGCATACGGCGTTGCATTTTTCATGCAGCGATCGGATCATAATGTGCGTCTGTTTAACCCGGCATGTATTATATATAACAATCCTTCTTACGGTCGAACAAATTTATCGCAAATTCATCAGTTTTTTATCGGTATCATTATTCTTTTCACAAGCTGCACCGTGTGTATTAGAAAAAATGAAAGGAGTATAGCTACTTTGTAGTGATACTTTCGATTTTAGTCTTTCTAAGATTTTTATAGATCTACAACTGTGTGCTTTCTGTTATCGTGCGTGTAATAATTTCACCAACCAAAATCTAGAATAAACGGATGTATTAACACACACACACACACACACACACACACACACACACACACACACACACACACATTACGACATCGAACTGTCATTAATGAAATTTGTCATTCTGAAAGCAAAACTTTCTCGCATAATTAATATGTATCTCCTCTCCCTTAGAGAAAGAGTAATATTGTAATGCAAATATATAATTAATACATATATGTACAATACACATATATAATTAATTTATTCATCATGTCAAAAGCAATAAAATGTGGAGAAAAATAGATAAATTCTCTATCATTGATAATAAAATAAATACGTTCCCAGATATATACACAGAGATAATTTTTTCTTCGAATTTACCCTGAAAATCATGGTAATCGTGGGACAATATGATATGGAAAGAATTTTATGAGAATTTCTCTGATTAATATTTATCACAATAAAAATAATAATATCTATTACAATAAAATAGAAAACATGTTTGAGTAATTTTACCATGCAGTTTAGTAAAATTAATCAAACATGTTTTATATTTTATTATGATAGATATTATTATTTTTATTCTGATAAATATTAATCAGAGAAATTCACATAAAATTCTTTTTATACCATATTGTCCCACGATTACCATGATTTTTAGGGTAAATTCTAAGAGCAAATTCTCTCCGTGTAGGAGTATAAGGTATATACAAATATATATAATACTATAATACTATCACATTCTTTTTCAAAAAATAAGCACCTATTTTTTTGACAAAATCTCCGAAAATGCATAATTTTCGAGATCTCAGTTTTTTATACACTGATATACTCAATTACTGAAATACTGATACAGTATTTGCTGTATATTTTCATTCTTTGTATAAATAATTCTTAAAATTTTGCTAAATTTTTGATTATAAAAGATATAAAATTGTTCTCACTTCTATTGTAATTAATATATCCTTTTTTTAAATAACACGAAAAATTTACATTGGTGAATTGATAAAATAAACTCTCCATTATGGTTTAAAATGTCCTTTTTTTTTTATTCTGATGTAAATAAAGTATATGTTATTTGTTTTTTATATTTTGTGTGCAAGAACGAGTTGAACCGAATCCGTTTTTGTCATCTTTGCAATAATAAGAAATTAATTAAAAGGATCGATCATTTTGTTCGAATATACAAGGAGGCAAAAAGAGACAACTTGATATACGATTGCTAGGCGCGCGATACATAATTAAATTTAATTATTAATTCCAATGCTTCGCACGTTTAATAATCGTGTAACATTGGGTTGTCTCTTCTCGCCGCGCGCGGTTTGGCCGATCTTTTTTAATTTCTCATTAATTATTGCGAAGATCGCGAAACGATTAAGGACTTTCCTATTTGATTTAATCCGCTTCACTTGCACATGATAGGGCAATTATTATTGAATTTTTTTAAGTTTTTTATAATTTTTTTTTAATTTACCTACCAGTATATCACTCCGTAGAAAAAAATAATAATATCAAATGTAAAAATGTTGATATCCATGAAGTGACGCAAATGCATTTTTATTTTAGTCTTTACATAGTCTTTTCATAAAAAATAATTTTAATAATTATCGCACACAAATAAAATTATATATGTATATATATACATATAATATAAATATATAATATATTTCTCTGTATAAATATATCGCAATTAATTTAACAACTTGCTGAGAAACATTGTAACAATGCCAAATTAATAATTAAAAAAAAAGGACTTAATTTTAAATTGTTAAATAAAAATTATTTCTTTTTTACAAGTAAAATAATAATAATATAAAACAATAATGATAATGATAAGTTTTTTAAATAAAATATTATCATATTAAGTATTAAAATATTATATTTAAAAAAAACAATTTTCAAATTAATATCTAAATATCTTAAATCTTTGCTCAGGGATTCCTTATGGTGTCTTCCAACTATCTCATTTTGCACAGCTGTGAAAGTGTTAATTGCAAGCAAAAGAATGGGCGTCTCTTTAAGATAACATCTGTTAAAAGTAAGAGGACACAGTCTCGGGTGCGTAGAAATACTCATAAGTACTTCTCGACTCTTGGAAAGTCACCGACCTTGACAGACATTTCGAGTTTCATGCCAATGAATTAGTTCTTTTTCTCGGATGCCGATGGTATTTATTATATGCATGAAAAAACTATCCTGTCTTACAGGCACATATATGTATATCGATATACAGAGTGCCCTAGAACTTGATATAATATACGTTGTTAAAGGGATTCTGTGTATATATGAAATATTTACAATCTTACTTTTATTTTAATCGACTTTTCGAATTGGAGAATACGTATTTACGTAGAACAAAGTTTACTCAATTTTTTTCGAGCATCTAATAATCAATGATTAACTACGGAAAAAAAATATTTAATACCATAGCTAAAATTTACGTATGGTAACTAAATTTCAGGTGTATTAGACACCTAAAATTTTATGATCTATTTTAATTAGAACTGAAAGTTCATGATTGTACACTAAAATTATAGATTCAGTGTGATATTATACAGGATGATGTAAAATAATATTACAAACCAGTTGCCATGATATAAAAAAATAAAGGCTAAAGATCTAATAAATCTTCATGTTTTTAACACTTCGACTGCCATTATCATTGGCGCTATCAAATTTTTTTAAATACTTGCAACAAAAATATGCCATCATATAAAAAAAGTTTTAATAAAATAAATAACTAGATAATAATATAAAGTGAAAAATGCGCTATTTATAATTAATAAATTTTATTTTTATTAATATAGAAATTAAATATTGCGGTAGACATTTTTAATATTTAATATATTTAATAATTATTAAAATTTAATATATTTACAAAAATTAAGTTAAGAAATGGACTAATAAAAACTTTTGCATCTTTAGCAGAACAATTGACAAAAATTACAACCAAAATTCATGCATCTTGATCCGCGCTTTACGTTTCCGGTTTTCAAAGCGATCGAAAACGAGATGAATGAGCGAAATAAGGAGCAAAAAACGTATACGTCATGTGACCTCAGCGCGATATACAAAACAGCTATTTATCGCTTCATCTCGTTTTCGATCACTTTGGAGATTTACTGGAGACGTAAAGCGGGGATGAGAATCGTGACTCATGAATTTTTTTTGTCAATTGATCTATTGAAAATGGCACACCGAAACGTTCAAATCACATAAAAAGATTTTAAACTACCAATAAGTTTGTTGCATGCTTTTTCTGCGCTTGTCTTTTATTAGCTTTTTTTTACCTGAATTTCTTACATGAATGTATATCAGAGCCTTATCGTTCTGTTCGTTTAATATATTTAATAATTTATTTTAATAATTAATTTAATATTAATTTATTATTATCTATAATTATTAACATTAACATTGATTAAATATCAATATTAAATAGTGAGATTAATAATAGAATCAATGTAAGAAAATAGAAAACTGTCCTGAAAATATATAACTATATAAATTCAATTTGTATAAATTATAGAAAATGAATAGAATAAACAATATCCTATTTTTATCACTAGATTCTGGAGTTGTAACTATGAGATTCAGGTGTTGATCTAAGAGAGCTGTTATCTGGAATACTCGGCAATTAAATTGTGTTACTTTTGTAAGCTCGCTCACTTTCGAACACGCGGTATGAAGGATAAAGTAGTTCTTAGATTTCGTCAACTTACACTGAATTTATATTTCATATAACAAGAAACATAGAAAGTTTATTAACTTGGATATTGAAAATATAATGAACACAAGGAAACTTGTTCGCACTTAAATTGCGCTTAATATAATTATTAAAGTATAGAGGCAGTCCTTCGCTCGTATATACTTCTAAATGGTTAGGCGGTCCTGCCACTTCGATAAAACTCGGAACGCTCCGATAATTCGGGAATCCTTACTCGGTAATTTCGCTTATCATAGATGGAACATCGATACATTTTCGATGTCCGTGAAGTTGGCATATCATTTTCCAGCAGATCAAAAATAAAAGGGAGTTCTTATCACATGCAATCGAGTTCTATAGTTCCTGATAGTTTTTAGTAATAGTTCTGTCGATTTTATAAAAAAAAACACCGATCGAAAAAATGATCTGCTAACTTCCCGTAGCAAATCATTTTCTAACAGATCAAAAATAGAGGGGAGTTCTTCTCGCATGCAGTAGAGTTCTATAGTTCCTGATAGATTTTAGTAATAGTTCTATTGATTTTATCCAAAAAAACACCGATCGAAAAAATAATCTGAAACTCCTAATTTTGAATATAGAGGTGATATGCTGCACGTATTTCGACAGTTCTGTTTATTATGAAACAGTTCTCGTGTAGTTTTGGGTATGTACATTGTCTTTCCAAAGAGTTCTGACGATGAAAATAATTAGAAAATTTTTTAAACAATTATTTTATCCAATTAAAAAATTTCCTAATTATTCTCACCGTCAGAACTCTATGGAAAAACAATGTATATACCCAAAACTACACGAGAACTGTTTCATAATAAACAGAACTGTCGAAATACGTGCAGCATATCACCTCTATATTAAAAATTAGGAGTTTCAGATTATTTTTTCGATCGGTGTTTTTTTGGATAAAATCAACAGAACTATTACTAAAAACTATCAGGAACTATAGAACTCGACTGCATGCGATGAGAACTCCCTTTTATTTTTGATCTGCTGGAAAATGATATGCCAACTTCACGGACACACATTTTCGATAGTATTGAAGTCGCGCCTACAGTTTTCGGCCATTCTGGCACTTCGTTCGTCCTCGAACGTTTTAACGAATAGAAAATAATATATCAACAAAAGAACAAAATAAAATGGGAGAAACGCGATACTATCATTTCCTATATATAATAAATTCTCTATTAACAATAATATAACATATATATATATATATTTTTCTTTTTTTCTTCTATTATTTTCAACTAGACCGCTATTTTAATACTTAGCTCGGAATCTTTATATACTTAAGGCTCCTGGGTGCTCACCGCGGCCATATTGGATTGTGACGTCAGAGGCGAGAAAGCACACGCTGAAAATTCTTAGATAGCATTTTTTAATGAAAAGATATTTCGATTAAACAGCACTTCAGATGGCTTTAGCACACTCTTAAAAACCCTCGAAAACTATCCTTTTCCCTTTATAATCAATCAACATCTGTAAAATGATCGAGATATCAGACTTTGACATGCGGAATGACTGCGCATGTGCAAAGACCAGACGGACTGGGCTTCATAATATTACATTTTACAGCTGTTGATTGATTATAAAGGGGAAAGGGTAGTTTTCGGGGTTTTTTAAGAGTGTGCTAAAGCCATCTGAAGTGCTGTTTCATCGAAATATTTTTTTATTTTGAAATGGCATCTAAGAAATTTTAGCGTGTGTTTTCTCGCCTCTGATGTCACGATTTCGACATGGTCGGAAAGGAGCCAGGAGCCTTAAAACTACTTACTTGATTATAAACTTATTGGACATTTTCATTCGTTATCGCTTTCTTTTTCCTCCAACTAAAGAGTAACTCAGACATTTGATACAATTCTCGATATATTGCTACATAGTTTTAGACACGGAAACCAATAATGTCCTACGATACCATAGATAGTTTTATCTATTCCGACATGCCCCATATCGTCGTGATAGATTCTAATAACGCTAATATTCTCGGGAACGACAAATAGATTTTTATCGCGATACTTCCTAAAAACAAGGCCTTCAATTAAAGTGAAATATTTATGATTATTGGCTTCCAGATCTTCCGCTAACTCTTTAATTTTCGGATCGGCAAGCTGTTTATACATAATTTCGTCCTCTATTGTGATAAGATTAAGATTAAGATTTTTTAGATCTTTATCTGTAATATAAAATATTAAATTGATCTACAATTTCTTGATTTGTGCATGTAAAAAACAAATACAATAAATTATTGTTGAATATTGATACATGCGTCGATATAAACTGCCGAATTGTAACTAATATGGAAAATATTATTCTTTATTTAATGATTAATAGAAAATAATTATTAATTTTTTTACGCATCTGATTTTTAATAATTTATTGCGATATATTCGGAAACGGACGAAATATTGTAATAATACTATCTCACGCGATGAATTTCTTAACAGTAAGGCAAAATGTATTTTCGACAAATGAAAATTTCCGCATTATACACGAATTATTCATTGGCTATAGATATTCATATCTGTCAGCATTATAACTTTAAAAATTTGCGTCAAGAGTGCAATTTAGATATGCAAATATTACGAAAACGATAATGATAAAAAAAATTACGCTTGCTATATATAAGTTGTGGAATTTAATACTTGCATGTAGTAGACACTGATTAGTGTGCTACATACATGATAGCTAGTGTGCGAATAAAAGTGTGAGTATATACAACATAGATCTAGAAATATAGAACTTTTAATCTTCTTTAATAAGAGAAAAGATGCCGTCTTACTGAAAAGCGTTATCGGCGGTAGTCTAAAATATATTCTAATCTAAATTTTTTATATTCTAGTCTAAATATATTCTAATAATAAGTATTACTTTCCTGTTTTGTATACATTGGAGTCATGACATACACGATTTTTGTTCGACGTTTTTTATCTCATTTTCGATCGCTTTGTAGACTTGTATTGAAAACTTATTTACGTAAGACGGAAATAGAAGTCAGACACATGAATGTTTTGTCAATCGATATTTACTGAAGATGGTCCAAAGAGGGAGGAGAAAAGAATGAGAGAGAATTCATCTTATATATAAGGAAGATTTTAATAAGACATGTTTGTTGCATCTACTTTCTGCGCTTTTATTAGTTTATTTCCTACCTGAATTTTTGTATCTGTTATTATCAAAGCCTTTTCATATTATTTCTAATAAGTATCAATTTGAGAATACCAACAAAAAATATGCAGTATATTATTTTATATATATTTTATATTTTTTATTGCAATGGTTTCTCAATGTGTTATATATTTATTTTAATATTTTTCGCATCCGTTTAATACAATATTTCTCGTTTCTATTGTACATAAACTATTGTACATAAACTATTGTACATAACTTCTATTGTATAGAAACTTCAGAAAAAAGAAGTTATTTTCTTGCTATTCAGATATCTCCTGAAATAATTTTTTGTACAGTTTTTATATTACACTTTTACAATTATAATACTTTTCACATTAGTGTTGCACATGTGTACGTGTGTATACACACAAACACATATTCTTTTTCATATGTAAGACTAATTATTTTTTATATGTAGAATTAATTAAATTACAATGATTAATGTTAAATTAATAATTAATAATATTAAAATATTAAAAATTGTGTTTAAATAAATAAAATATATAATTTTTTATTTACGATTTTTATTTAAAAGAAACATTCTCAAGAAAATTGAAACGATTCCTTCACTATTCAAAATGTGCATGTTCCTCTAATTTAAGTTCTGCTTTATTCATGCTATGTTATCATAGCATACATTATCGTGATGTTATGCGAATCGATATGCTAAAAACAATCGTGAAAAATTCTTATTTGAATAATTTTGAAATTTTTGAAATTAAATAAATAATATTTATGTAGATATAAAATATATGAGTGTGTGTATGTGTGTGCGTGTGTGTGTGTGTGTGTATCTGCCACCTATATATTTTATACATTATAAATTACACACACACATATATAAATAGATAGATAGATAAACAGTTGTTAATTCGGCAATTTTGCATATGATGACGCCATTTGTGAGAAGTGATATGACGCTCACTTTCCCCAAACTTGGATGTTATCTTCGTGTTACATGCAAATCGCGCATAATTATGTATTCTTCCATTTAGAAAGAAACTATATTCTCACATTCAGTTTGTTTAAACCAGGGATCCGGACCGAAACAAAATTAGGGTTCGGTTTTGGTTACGGTTTAATAAAATATTTAATAACTGTTCCGGTTCTCTCTCCAGTTTCGGTTTTTTGATAAATAAAGGAAACCGAAACCGTTTAAATTACGATTTTTTCAGTTACGGTTCCGGTTTTTTAAATTTTTACTTTTCGTTTTTCTAATTATATTAATTTCTAAATTATATTACTTTAAAACATTATTATTAAGTTTTATGACATATAAATAAACAACACTTTATATTGTACATGAAAATATATATATAAAGGAAAACATATTATCCTCACAGCTATCGTTATTGCGAAAATACATGTATTTCAGGACATTTTAAAAATAATTTATTTTTTATTGTATTGCATTTCAAGGAAGCAGTTATCACATTTCCGTCATTTGCGAAAAATAGAAAAAAAATATCGAAAAGAACCGTAAACCGAAAATAATTTAACGGTCCGGTTATGATTCCGGTGTTATAAATTTAATAGAATTTCAATACCGTTTACGGTTTCGGTTCTACTAAAAAAATGGTTATGGAACGGTTATCGGTTTTAAACGAATTATTTTTAACAAAGATTACAGAGATAAAAAATATTACTTAATAATATGTTGCAGATTTTACACGGTAAGGCAAAAGGAGGCACGATGTTGGATCGTATATTCGAAATGCATGGCCGGTTTTGCGCCAGCCATCCTTTAGAGGTGATCGTGGCGACCTTCACTTTGACAGCGTGCATGCTTAATATGGAGACTAGAAGTAGACAGATGCACGAAGAAGGCCTACCCGATGCTACATTTTGTAGTCAGAACAAATGCGATACTACAGTAAGATTTCATAATATTTTAAACTTTGATCGTTCTCGTACAAGTATCACTTCTTTTACATGAGATTTTTTTTAGATATCTTTTTGGAAATTTGTAAAAATAGTAAAATTTATATTAATAATATGTTTATTGATTATATAGTTTATATTATATAATAATATATTTTTTTAACAAAGATTACAGAGTTATTAATAAAATTAAATTAAAATATCAATATATTAAAATATATTAATGTTATATATAAAAAATTGAAATTATTATCTAAAGATATACATTTGATAAAATGATTAACGTAATAATTTTATGTCAACTATTATTTTTACGGAAACAATTTATAATGTATATATGTGTTGTACAGCAGAACCTAAAAGCAGCTGACATCGTACTGATGACGATAATACGCTGTTTGGCAGTACTATTTACTTATTATCATTTCCGCAATTTACAAAGAATGGGATCTAAATACATTTTAGGTAAAGATAAACATATACTAATATGCTTATACATATAAAATTCTTATTATTTTCGCGTGCTTATTACGGTAAAAATTATTTTAAAATAAACTAATCTGCGTAGATATGTAGAATGTATACAAAATCCATTTAATTATATATATTTATATTCATTTTAAATTATAAAAGATTTAATTTAAATTTATTAACTTTGACTTTAATTTTTTATGTAATTATTTTGTTTCGCAAGCAGTTTATTTTACGCCGATTATTTTATATATTACATATGTTAGAGACAAAAATATACAGAGAGAAAAAATACATAACAATTATGCATATTAGGATTATTCATAAACCGGATCTTCCCAAGTGGTTCGTGAAAGCCTTCGGCGGCGCGAGCAGTGAAAGTCTCGTGAAAAGTGATAGCGTATAATTCTCATTGAGTTCTATAACATACCGGAGCGAGCCTTTAAGTATGGGAGATAATCGAATTTTTAGATTCAATTATTCGAAATCTATTATTAAACTCGCACTAATTAATGCTTAATTGTACGTAATTAACGTGATTGCGCGCTTGCTAATCTTCATTTTAATTCACACCGTATAACGTATTCCGCTGACACATTAAGGATCATTAGAAATTCACACTGAATTAAAATTTCACTAATTTTTCAAAGTCGGATACTTTCAGACACAATTTTACACACAATTAATTCTTACATTTATTTGCAAAAATAAATGAAATAATCGATCAGTTCTTAAAGTTCTTTAATCTCTCGCATAAACTCATCGAACTCATCGAAATTATCATCAGTTTCGATCATTACCATTGATTAACATGTTTATTAATTTATTATTATTTTATTATATTATTATTATTTTTATTAATTTATATTTTTACAATTTATTATACTATAATTTAATTTAATTTAATTTAATTTAATATATTTATATATCTATGTGTATGTGTGTGTATACTCAACAGATTTTTTTTTTCTTACGTATTATAGGCATCGCCGGCTTGTTCAGTGTATTTTCTAGCGTGGTGTTCACCACCAGCGTGGTGAATTTCGGGCAGAGCGACGTCGCGGATTTGAAGTGAGTATTATATTATCTCTTTCAGGGTACAAACATATGGCTATTTCGTGTCCGATCAATTTCTATCCATGGATGTTTCTCCATGGAGAAATGAAATTTCAAGAGGTTTCCCATTGATCTTAGGAATAATTATACTTTTTGAAGAATTTAGAGTTCTTGCATTTTGTTTTCAAAGTTTTATATCTAAACTAGAAAATCCTAGAGTTATTTTTTTATATGCAATTGTTATAAAAAATTGCGATTTTTTGCATCAAACTAGAACAACACAAGCGCGTGTCATTCTTTAATTTTATATTAAAAAGAATATTTAATAAAAATAATATAAAGTTTGTTTAAACTCGATTAATATTTTTTGACAGAAATCAGCTGATTAAAGTATTAATTTGCTAATTAAATTTTTAAATAATAATATGTTATAAAAATTAAAATAGTAATATGTTGTAAATAATATGTTATCATACTTTATCCTCGATTAATATATTTTGACAGAAATCAGCTGATAACTGTCAAAAACATTAATCGAATTTAAAGTATATATTATAACATATTATTTTAATTTTTATAACATATTATTTTAAAATTTAATTAGCAAATTAATGCTTTAATCAGCTGATTTCAGTCAAAATATATTAATAAAGCGTTAATTTGCTAATTAAATTTTAAAATAATGAAAAAAATTTAATTAGCAAATTAACGCTTTAATCTGTCAAAAATATTAATAAAGCGTTAATTAAATTTAAAAATAATACTATGTATATAAAAAATATTAAAATATATATAGTAATATGTTATAAATAATATGTTATAATACTTTATCCACGATTAATATTTTTTGAACCACTTTAAATAGATGAAAAGGTCAGACACGATATATCCATGTTTGTACGGATAAAGTGTCGTTTTTCACATTGTATCGTAAGAGTTTGTACTTACTACTCTTTATGTAAAATGAAGAAAACGTCCCTTTGCGACTGTACGCAACGCGATGTTATTTTTTTCCAGAGACGCCTTATTCTTCTTTCTGCTTCTTATTGACCTTTCCAAAGCCGCGACGTTGGCACAGTGCGCACTGAACTCACGAAGTCAAGAGGAAGTCAAGGCGAACATCGCACGCGGCATGTCTCTGTTGGGACCGACTATCACCCTGGACACCCTTGTGGAGACCCTACTGATCAGTATTGGATCCTTATCGGGTGTCAGGAGGTTGGAGATTCTCTGCACTATCGCATGCCTCGGAGTGATAGTCAATTATGTCGTCTTTATAACATTCTATCCGGCATGCTTGTCACTTATATTGGAGGTAAATATCATCTTCATTCGATTTGTCATAGATTTTAAGAAAGAATTCTCTATCAGAATATTACGCTTTCTTTTTTGTAATTTTTCTTTTTCTCAAAATCATTCTTCCTATTCTACTTTAAACGCAGAAAGCGTAACACTGCAAAATTAAAGAGCACAAATTTGTAGGCTACGCTTGTTATTCGTCGAAAAAATTTGATACAATGAAAAATAATCGAAAATCTATATTATTATACAAATGCTAAAAATATAATATACAATTTTTTCGATATTTGGAATTTAAAAAAAGACATGAAATCCAGTTTATTCAAATATAAGAATTTGCAAAACGACTTAGTTTAAAAGTTTAAAGACTTAGTTTATTGTTAATGTAAGACTTAAAAAAAACATTTCTAACTCGTATCAAAGGCAAATTCTTCGAAATTATACTAACAATAAAAATTATTTTGTCATATGTTATTTTGTCATCTGATCTAAAAAGGGATATCTCATTGTCAGCTGCCTTTTTCTCATCCCCTATTATTATTATTACAGCTATCTCGCGGAAGTAACAATATGAGCCGACTGAGCGCGGATAAGATATTCATCATGCAGCCATTAAACGAGGAAGATCAGAAACCGAATCCCGTGGTGGAACGAGTCAAGATGATTATGATCGCCGGCCTATTTATAGTGCACGCCAATAGGTATATATTTATAATACATTATATCGTCTCGCTTTAATAATGCAATGAATGATTTTTTTCGTTCCTTGTTGCGTTAGCTTTAAAAACTTTAGGAAGGCAACTGTGAACGACAATGTAATATCGTATATATTCACGCGACGCAGCAGGAAATCGTCACAGAAAGCTATCGTAAATCTGACTCCTATTACTTTTTTTATGTTTGCGCCGCTTTTGTCGAACACAGCATTTGTGACGCCTAATTTCAAGTTTGGGTCAGATTTATTTGCATTAATGCATTAGCATACGGGTATGCACCTCTATTCAACGAATTCATATTCAATGAAGTTTCTACGGAATTCTTTCTTCGAAATGGGGATTCTTATCACTGAGAAGTTTGGACGTTTTCAAAGAGCTGTCGATGTCGCGATATGAACAAAATGTGAACGTCAATGCGAAAATGTCACAAATACTTCCATCTGTTTTCTCGTTAAATTTTAAATGGATGTTTGTGTGATGAAAACACAAATGAAATCGATAGCACCATTGAAAACTATCTCTCGTTCTTAGGCAAAAGGGTCTTATGACAATTTAATTTTTTGTCCGAAGGCGACGAAACCATAAATATAAAAACTGCAAAAATTATTTTGAAAGAAAAACATGAAGGAATTATATTCCTGTGTGTATTAATTTGGATATAATTTTGATTTTTCGCAATTGTGCTTTTTAAACAAAAAAAAATAAGTCTCTCGCAAAGTTTTATTTTTATATAATAATTACGATACTCTTCGTTGCGTTATAACAATGTAAAAAAATTACACAATTGTACGATCTATATTTGAAATATTGTATCAAGTAACTACGCTTTTATACAAATGGTTCGTATGAATGATGATGTGTTTAAGCATTTAAATATTACATGAGAATGTTAATAATAAAAAGCGTGTACGAAAGATCAACAGTCGTCTATACAAAGTAAAATGAGAATCCAAAAATAAATAGCACTATGAAGAAGAGGTGATAAATGCAAATATTTTACGTTTCTTCACCTATTTATCACTCTTCAGATTGATATTTTGATATTTTGATTTAGTATGAGAAAAGACGTTGCAGTTGTTTCGTGTTATTTCGATAAAAAACAAATAACTTTCTCTCTGATTTGTTAATATAATTAATTAACTATAACTAACGTAATGTAATGTAATGTAATTATAAATCACGGTATACATAAAGCGCAGTTTTTATCTCGGAATTTTATTGATTTTGATTATAAATATTCATAATATCATGGTTATCTGCATAATTTAAATTGTCACCTTGTTAAAATTGCATTTTATAATTTCATATTGCATGAATAAAAATAAAGAATATAATGGCTTATATATTTTCATAACTATTTATTAAGTAACAATCGCTTGATATTATATATATTATTTTATTTTATGATAAAAAAATTCACCTTTTGATGTATATATGCAATTGTTTAGATTAAATTATGTTTTATATTATATCTTATTGCTGTCGTTTTCATTACAGCCGCTGGTCTCTTAAGGATGAGAAAAGTGAGTACGCGGCAGAAACGACATCCACAAACTCAAACGCGATATTGAATGTTTCTGATCACAATGAAAGCTCAGAAGTAGAGAAACAACTGATGAGTTGGTCACCCAGTGCAGATTACATTGTGATATTGATTCTGCTACTGGCGTTGGCCATAAAATTCATCTTCTTTGAAGATAGAAATGACATGGTTGCTAGACGGCTAAAACTCCAGCAGGAAGAGAGAGAAGAGAATGCGGAAGGCAATCACCTCGATGGCAATCCGAATAATACAATCATGGACATGTCGTTGCGACAACGATTCGGTATTTCATTGCCAACGATCCAACAATCAGTCTTTACTCTGTCTGGCGCGGGCGACGAATGGATCGAAGTCGACAACGACGATGTGGAATACGCTGACAAAGAGGTGCAAACTCACGATGTGAATGACTCGATTGACGAGAATGATTTGTCATTAAAAAGATCTGAAGCTCCTAGAAGTGAAGAAGATTGTCTCGAGATATATAAGTCTGAGGTAAGAATTATATTCTCTTATATTATTATTATTATGACATTATTATTATTATTATTATTATTATTATTATTATTACATTACATAATTCTGTAACATTTATGTAGCATAAATGTTACAAAATTTAACTGCATGCACTATTTTGCTCAGAAAAAGAGATAAGTAACTCAAAATGTTAATGTTTAAAGCAGGCAATTCGCAATGCATCTTTTTTGTTAAAGATTAAATTATTCATTTCAATGTTTTTGTTTACAGCTCGGAGCCAAAGCGTTAACGGACGAGGAGGTGATACAACTAGTGAATCACAAGCACATAGCCGCGTATCAATTGGAAAAAGCAGTGAGTGACATGGAACGTGGCATTAGTATTAGACGTCTCATCGTAAGCGCCGCCTGCAAACTCACCAAAGAAATAACCGATGTACCGTATAAAAATTTTGATTACAACAAAGTACTGGGCTCCTGCTGCGAAAATATAATCGGCTATCTACCGATGCCACTTGGTATCGCCGGGCCATTGTTGATAGACGGTCAGTTATATCACATACCGATGGCGACGACCGAAGGTTGTCTAGTGGCATCCACGAATCGTGGTAGTCGCGCGCTCATCAAATGCGGCGTGACTAGTCGCATAGTGGCTGATGGCATGACCCGCGGACCGGTGGTACGATTCCCAAATATTGTACGCGCAACTGAAGCAATGTCGTGGGTGCAACAACCAGAGCACTTTCAAGAGATAAAAAACAGCTTTGATCAGACTAGTCGTTTCGCCCGTCTAATTAAGATTCATGTACGTATTGCCGGCCGACATCTGTTCATACGGTTTGTCGCCAAAACTGGGGACGCTATGGGCATGAACATGTTGTCGAAGGGCACAGAAAAATCTCTACAGATGGTACAGACCCACTTTCCGGATATGGAGATACTCTCCCTTAGTGGTAACTTTTGCACCGACAAGAAACCTGCGGCTGTGAATTGGATCGAAGGCAGGGGTAAAAGCGTTGTATGCGAAGCAATCGTACCCGCAGACATTGTGACCAACGTGCTGAAAACATCGGTGCATGCGCTGGTTGATGTCAACATCAGTAAGAACATGATCGGCTCCGCCGTCGCGGGCAGCGTGGGTGGTTTCAACGCTCATGCCGCTAATACTGTCACCGCTATCTTCATCGCTACCGGACAGGATCCAGCACAGAATGTCGGTAGCAGTAACTGCATGACGTTAATGGAACCGTGGGGCGCCGAAGGTAAAGACCTGTACGTCTCCTGCACCATGCCGAGTATAGAGATCGGCACGGTGGGCGGCGGTACGGGTCTGCCGGCCCAAAGCGCGTGTTTGGCGATGCTAGGTGTAAAGGGACCGCATGTCACAGAACCCGGTAAAAACGCCAGGAAACTCGCCCGAATCGTTTGCGCTACTGTGCTCGCTGGAGAGCTATCCTTAATGGCCGCACTAACAGCCGGACAATTAGTCAAAAGTCATTTGACACATAACAGGTACGTGGCTTATGAATGTTGTCATACTTTACATGTAGAATAATTAAATCGAAATGTTTGAATGCAATAATGATATTATTATATATAATAATTGTATATAATAACTTATATCATTATTGCCTAGTAACCGTATAATTTACTTCAAATTTTACTTTACAAAAATGTTTTGCTCTGTTTGCAGATCATCTACCGTAGTTAATGATTTAGTGAAAACTACTCACAACAGTGATATGGACAGTAATAAACTAAGTGTGCCAAGCATGTCGTCTTCGCAATATCTTTGCGCTGATTTCACGCATAAATCTTAGCGTGAAGCGACTGAAGGTATGTTCACGTATTAAATTGTAATAATAAAATAATAAATAAATAGAATTAGAGGGAAGCGTGTGCTAGTGATTGCACAACTGAACATCGATCGCTAACGTAGAAATATCTATCATGTGACAAATCTGTTTAATGGATGTTATCACGTTGGAGGTTTTATGTAACTTCGGTATCAGAGACTCCCAATTGCGCATACATCTTCGTGGCTCGTTTATGATCTTAGATTTACACGCCTACACGGTCGAGTCTTTATATCGTTCCTCGAAGTATTCGTGATTTCCGTCACTAGAATTAGAGTTTGTGTCCGATGCACTCTGGATAGCTGAAAGCTATTCTGTATCCTTCAACAATATGTTCATATCCATAGCGTCGCCAGTTTTGGCGACAAAGCGTGCAAAGATGTGCAGATGTCAGCCGACAATACATACATAAATGATAAATTGCGTAAATTCTGTACAAAGATTTTACAAGGATCCTCAATGGAGCTTTATGTTTTTAAAATAACAACATTTAAATTTATAATTCATTATATAATTCAATAACATTTATTTATTACATTTGGTCAAATCTATTAGTGTGCACTGATGCATATTAAAAGTTATACATTTATATAAATATAAATAATGAAAACAATAAAATTTAATTACATCTCTTGAAAAAACATATATAACAATAGGTGCGTTCCTCTTAACGATATTTTTGTTCGAAGAACAAAATTCTTCGCTTTGATTTGTCACTTCGAAGCAAAAAAATGTCAAACAGAATGCACCTGTTTAATACACACACACACACACACACACACACACACACACACATATATATATACATATAATATTATTACGTCCGCGCGTCGACTTCGCGATATCTCGAGAGAGAGAGAAGCACGCAATTCTTTTAATTAGTTACATAATCTATTAGAAAATGGTTTTTAATTACGATTTCGTAATTATGTTGTTCCACTTTTTCATTAATTTTGTGATCTTTTCCTAAATGTTTCATCATGTTCACAGAAATCTTGGAAATTATACATATTATTTTATAAGAACGCGGTCTAAAGGCTGGATTATAGAAGCCGTAAACTTTTTCCGTAACCGTAAATTTAAGGATTCAACCAATCACGTTGCCAAATCAAGCAACGCGATTGGTTGAATCCTTAAATTTACAGTTACGGAAAAAGTTTACGGCCTCTATAAACCAGCCTTTACTGGAACCTGCGAGTTGTTTCAAATTTTGTACCTAACATTGTTTATCTGCGATTCACTTTGTATATAGCGTCGCTATGTGATCTGTAATTATTCTGTTATCCTGTTAATACAAAATTTGAAAACCTTCCCGAGAATGTGGGTTTCCAGTACCAATCAAATTCGATTACACCGTTGTTAACTATAATCGTAGTATTTAAAAAATTTAAGCGATTATTTGATCCCTCCTCCAACGTGAATTGTAACCTGGCGTGGAATGAATAAAAAGTTTTTAGGACCAAGTCGAACATTTTAGATGTGTATGTTTGTTGTGTACATTTGAGTGTCCACATGACGATTGATTGTACGGATGTATAGATATACGTGTACGTGTACGTGTATATCTATAGTGTGATTATGTATATATTCTATGTTTCCTGAGTATTAATAAATTATCAATATGATTAATTAATATGCACGAATTTAAATTGTTTTCGGTCTTTTTATTTGTACATCCTGCTACATTTCTATTCGCGATATTAAAAATGCAATTATACAGCACAAGATGTTGCGGTGAATTCTCATATGTCATAACATTATTTGACATGCATTGCAACTCAATAACGAACACAACTATTGTCACGAATTGACGATTTATTTTAATATAAATACAACATAAGTCTTATTTTACTACATATTTTTATATGTAAGTGTTTTTTAGAAAAAGATACATATATTATTACGCAAGAAAAAAGAAAAATTAAAAAATGTAATGTTAAAAAATAAAAAATGTTATGATTGATTTATTAAAGGCCATTGACTTTGAAAAAATAAAAATTTTAGCGCCCTGCGGTTCTTCCTTAAAACCCGTATCAGACTAACAAAAACCTTATGATTTTTCATCAATCTGCTCATTGAAGTAAAAAGGAAAAATTAAATTGTTTTACAAATACATAACAAATGTTTGAATGTTTTTCTTTATTATAAATGTGTATAAATGTAAAATAACAGACTAAATTAATATGATAACTGTCTAAATAAAAACATAATTGTGCTTTGTTTTTCATGTAAAAATTAAAAATTTATTACGAATTACCGGACACCCTGTATATAATATTTAAATATCAGTATATACACACGCGCATATACACTGATATTTTATATATTCTATAACAGTGTGAAGGAAGCCCTAAATGTACAGAATCGCAAATTGCCAGTCAAAAGATCAGAAAAATTGTATACAACATACTTGGAGAATAGATACAAACTGTTTGTGAGCACTCCAAAATGGGCCGAATTTGAGAAAAAAAATAAAGCTGATGACTTGGATAATGATATCTTGAAGGTATTAACATTTTAGAATTTTCTTTTTTAGTCCTATAGATCGAATTTTATTTTCTTTTTATTTTTAGCATAGTTGCCATTTGGAGATGCCAAACATAGCTCTAACAAGTTTGCGAGAGAAGAATCAATCTTTTATTATATATATAAATATTCGTATTCTTATCTAAAAGTATTTCGTATTCGAGAAAAAATTATATCTCCATAAAATAATATTAAATATACATTAATTTATATGCTCTACTGCATTCGAATATTCACATTTTTTCATACGTTTCTTCGTAACCGCACGTTATACAAGTATGCTTATACGTATCATCTTCATTGTATGTATCTTCCCCGAATTTGTGAGTGTGCGATGCCTTTGTTCTTTTATCGTACAACGAACTTCTTACTTGTATTCGTAGCTGCTTAATCTTGATTCCCATAAAATATAAAACTTCTTTTAGCAGAGACGAGATATATATTAAAATTTTAATTTATAAAATTAATATATATGTTAAAAAAATATATGTATAAAATATATGTTAAATGAAATATATGTATTAAATATATGTATAAGAATTAAATACCTTTTTGTTGAATTTTTTAATCTTGGCTCCCTCCCGCTTCATATCGCGGATTTCTTTCTCTTTCAGCAAATTTTCCTCCGAACCCCAGACTTCTAAAGCTCTTTGTTCTATCTGCAAATGTAGATACAACTTCATCTCGCCCCAATTTACATTGTGAGGATTCTTCCGCACGATATACTTCAGTACGGGCTCCCGCCGATCGAGATCACAATCTTTCAGTAAGTACTCTAATTTAGCTTCTGTCTTGGTAATTAAAGAATGCTTTCCCTCTCTATCCCTAGAATAATATGTAACAATATAATTTTAATTTTTCGAGATTATTAATAAATATATGCGGAAAATAAATTTAATGGAAATGTTTATCTTAAATGCTATTATCGTACCTGCACTTATCACAGACAGCCAGATCAAATGTTTGCAGAAGATACGAATCTCCAAATTTCTGTTGACATTCCTCACACTCGTTAAATTTACCAATAACAGGTTCTGGCTCTGTTCTAATCTTTAGCTAGTTAAATAAACAACCAACATTGTAAATATCATAACAATGATGATCATATACAAACATAAAATGTTTTTATACCTGTTGTTCTGATTTGTCATTTTCTTCTATCAGAAAGCCTCCACCACTGTCGATAACACGCTGCCCTTGGACTTTCAGCGATCTTCCTACTGTGGACTCACTATTTTCTCTACAGCAACCATATTATTAATTACAATAAGAATATTATTTAAATACTTTTAGAAACAAAAAGGTGACTTTAAAGTTTTCAAAAAATTGATCATTGAAAAAAAAGAATAATTTCATTATACTTTGAGATAATTATTTTCTTAAATGTAATATATGTATATATATTTGACATACCTTGTATATGGATGAGTTACAACTTTAAGCTTTTTTAACAAAAGTGCTTTCTGTCGATTCCTTTCAGCCCTCTCTTTAAGTTGCTTCTCTACATCAATATTACCTCCATTTTTAGTAGACTCATTTGCCGCTGTTGTGCTAGCCATCTCTTGTAAAACACTAAAGTTTGCATAAATATATGTGGATTATATATATTTTTGAAAGATATTTTTTATTTAAAAATAAGCAAATGACTGTGTTTTTCAACTTATACGCAGGAAAGATTCAAGGACATCACATAAACATATATTCATATTAGCAGATTGTAAATTGTAAACACTTTTTTTTCCGATGAACAAACAGGTCAAAGAAACTTTCAAATTAAAGCTTTAATATTTGAGTAATATGTATAAATTTAATGTAGTGTAGATCATATGCAGAAAAACGTCACATAATTTCATTGTGTGAAAATAAAAAAACATTATATGTTTTTTTGTCTAATTCATTGAAGAATGATACTTTTAGCTTGGAAAAGTTATTAAGCACACATATCTCTACATATTTATGTTAATAGTAAGTTATTATACTTATTACTCACCAATTTCTTAGATTTAGGTTAGACTCAGTTCATGTACGATTATATAAATATAAATTAAGACAATAATCGATATAAATTTTCTGTTTCAGTTCTCGACATACTCGTTTTGGACGTTTGCTTGTGTATTGCTTGCAATTTCCAGAAACTTGAAATGAGAAACGCGACAGATCCATACTCTGCTTGCACCTTCTAACCTAACCTAACTTAACCTAACCTAACCTAACACTTTATACACTCGAAATACACGTGACTCGCCGGCGAATGAAATAGATATAAATCATGTAAAATTAAATTTTCTCCGATATTTTATTTTATTTATAGAAATATTTTCATAAAAAAACATTTACAGCATGTTACTTCTTCGAAAAAATATTTTAACAGACTTTAAAAATTGATATATAAGTAACATCTTTAGAGAAAAAGAAATTTATAGTGAAATTGATTTGTCTATCAACACATGTATAAATTATTCTTCATCAATATTTTCATTATTAATAATCAAAGGTTTATAATAGAGGTGTGCGAAATACAGTTTAAAATAAGATATAAAAAGTACATTTATTAAAATTGATAACTTATTCTTTCTCGATCACTAAGATCATATAGTATATTACAATATCCATCAAGAATTTAACTTGGAATAATAGCTTCTTACATCTACATTGCAGAGTCGCGTGTATACAGATTCACAATCAGGAATTTAATAAATTCCTTCAGACTCTATACACACAATGTTAAGTGACCATTGTCAAGCTTTCATCGCACTGATATTTCGAATACAAATAACTATATTTGTGAATATTCGAAATTGGTACTTTGAATATTCACGTATACAATGCAATTATTTACAAAACGCATGCTGTATGATAGACTAGATAAATTGCTGTATAAAAGAGAGCGACACACATATAAAAATTATATTATTTGTGAAATTATTCTATAAAAGTATCGTATTAGCAGTGTTCACAGACTATTCAATTATTAGAAAAAGCGTGAAATAAAAAAATTAATACAAACGATATAAGCTAATGTATTATGTCATATATATCTTTCAGATAATCCAGAAGATATAAAATTATAATATCATAAAATATTGACTTCTCTTATTATCTATTATCTTTATTTATCATAAATAATAATTTATAGTTGTTCTTGCAAAAAATCGAAGAGAAAACATTTGAATTATATTATTTTGATGGAAAAGTATAACTTTTGATAAACTTCCCTTACTCACATATTATGTTTTACGTATTAAAATATATTAACGATCACGAAACTAATCTCGGAATATAAAAGAATCTTTTCAATTTTTGTCATGATAAAATACTACCCCCTCCCTTCTTCCTCTGAACACGTTGTCCTGGCAATTAATTGCACGTATAATAGGTGTATTCTTCTGAATTCTGCCGACATTATAGGAGACGCGCCGACGATTGAAGTAATAATTCCTTCAACTCTTTTTGCTATAAAATTTCCGATTTAGTAGATACAAGAGCAGATTCACGTTGACTTTCGCTCTGCCAAACATATCCATGCAGGAGCGACCTTCATACTGCAGCTCGAGCAATTCTTGTATACTAATGTCGAGTTTTTCCAGCTCGACGCCCATAAACTTGCAGCGTACGGAGAAAACGCCGTTTCGCTCCGTCGGACTTATCTCGAATATCACGTTCTTCATCTCCGTCGGGCTCAGGGTCTGATCGACCTCCAACAACACGCCCTTTTCTTGCAGCTTCCAGGCGGAATACTTCACCGTCATTTTGGATCGAAGTTTAGACAAGGTGGGAGCGTCCTTTTGCAACGCTTGACACGCGCGAAGCGAGCTCTTCCCTCTGTGCAGATTCTTCAGACAACCTCTTATGTACTCGTTGTAGAATTCGACTTGCTCCTGATAATATCTCGTCTTCTCGTCCAATCGCATCTTGGTCGCGCGCAGCGTCTGCAGCTCCTTGTCCCTCGCGACGCGATACTTGTTCTTGTTGCAAATATCTCTCGCTATCGCGGTCACGATGGTTTGATAACCATCCGTGCGGGTCACCCATCCTTCTAACTCGAGTTTGTTGAGATACGCGCGCAATTGCATCTT
Source organism: Prenolepis imparis (assembly GCF_030444845.1). Classification (NCBI taxonomy): domain Eukaryota; kingdom Metazoa; phylum Arthropoda; class Insecta; order Hymenoptera; family Formicidae; genus Prenolepis; species Prenolepis imparis. The sequence continues at coordinate 825,663 of NW_028141169.1, read as the reverse complement.
GCAGTCATTTATGGACGAACTCTCGCGAATTGTCGCCGACATGGACGAATGATCGAACAATCTCGCACACATTGGAGAAGAAGTGATCTCCAGGGATTCTATCAAGGTCGGTTTCTTCAAGAACGAAATAACCGAGACGAGCAACTCTTTCGCCTTCACAAAGAGATTGTTCAGATTCGTGTCGTCGTTTCGTGGCACCTGAAATTTGTTCGTCAACACCAGGCATACCTCTTGCTTGCTGTATCGCGCCAAATTTGCTTCGTACACCGCGTTAGATATTCCCAGTAACGATGCCACAGTCGGCACCGGGCCCAGATCATCCAACAAATCGTGCAAAGGATCGGATGGATCCGGCGCTATCACGTCTTCGTATCTCAACATCAAAGCGTGCATCTCGCATATTTCTTGCAAAGAGACGCATATCTCTGGACTTTGTATAAGCGTGGCCTCCGTATATTCATGAATATCAAAATGCTCTTCGAGATCCTCCACCTGACAGCAGTATCGAAAGAAGTCTTTGAACTTCTCGTGACAGGCGATTATAAAGGGATTCAAGCATTCTAAATGCGGTGCCTCTTCACCGAAGCCCTTCTTCGAAGTGGAGAATTGCAACACTTTGGCTATACTAGCCAGATTCTTCCTTTGGCAGGAGGACAAGGATCTGTCGACTGGCAACGTAACGATGTCGAAGGTATCCGGTGCTACGATCGCGGCGTTGATGAAGTGGTAATAAATCAGATTACCAACAGCCTTCAGGATATCCTTCTCGGGAGCAAGCGGAAACTTCTCCGTCAGCGAGTTATAGAGGACCTTCGACACATATAACATCCCGTAAGGGATCAGATCGCGGGACCTCGTTATTCTGTTGAGAAACTCCACAGAGATCTTCTTCAACTGATTTATCGCTCTCGTGAGCGACTCCTGGACTGGGATATGTTTCAGCGCCTGTTCCTGAGACACCGTGTGAGGCATATCCAGAGACTTGCCAGACTCCATCTCCAGCTGATTTCGCCAGAGCTTGTATATATCTACCGGATTCGTCTCCATGCACAGATCCTTTTCGTCCAAGACCTTCTCGATCAACGGACCGACAATTTGCTTCAGTGATGCCTGACCATTAAACCGTTTCGCGTAATTGACCACCATCTCGCGAACCAACGGCTTGCCAGTCAATACATCGGAGGGTTGATGACAATTGCACTTGATCTCCTCCTTCAATGCATAACCAAAGAGTTTCAGCAATAAATAGTCTTCCCTTGTGTTCGATCCGAAATTAAACAGCGTCCAGATGATGTTCTTCAGGAACAATTTGTTGGACTTGTTACTAGGCGGTAAGTATAACAGTTTGGACAGATATTGCGGATTCGTCTGCAACGCATAGAACAAGTGTTGATAGCCTTCCAGCATCTTACGACCTTCCTTCGTCAACGATTTAAGACCTTTGTGCGGTGTCGTCAAAGTGGAATCCCACGAGATGCTCTGATTTTTTATCGTATTTTGTTCCTTCGCAAGATTATCCAGGCTCTTGCCGTGCGCCACTACGTCCTATACACAGATATACGAGATACGTTTTAAGAAAGTTACAATTCTAATTGTATAAAATGACTAACAATAAACTTCGGAAACGAAATGTACCTGTAACGCTATTCTGTTCTGTATAAGTAATCCTATTTTAATGTACATGTTATTCAAGTGCTCCGACAAATTCTGATTGCGCCTTATACATTGAACGACCTCGTGCTTTAATTTCTAAAACAAACAGCCATCATGAGAGCAAATTTGATATTTATTATTAGTAATATGTAAGTGTAATATGAAAATCAAGGTACTTGTAATTCTAAATCCTTGTCGTAATCCTCTGCGCTGAAACCTAATATGGTCGAAAAGTGCCTGACCACAGGGAATGATGGTTTCTCCGAACGTAATAACGAGTGAAAGGCTTTCCTCGATGCTCGACCATGCCATAAAGCTTGTATCTTTATTATTTTCTCTTCCTATAATTTAAAAACATTTTATGAAAATAAGTTGTAATTTACTAATAAGAAATACAACTTGTGTTAAAATACTTGATCTTTTAAAAGTTCAATGTTCACCTGTTTCTTATATCGATCTAACTCTTTATCATTTTTATTATTTTCTTTTGCATTTAACAATTTATTGTGACGTAATAATGCATTTAATTGTCGTCCCCTTTCCTTCAACAATTTATGATATCGTTTACGTTGTCTAATGCCTCTCCACCACGCTTGTATCATGACAATATTCTTTAGATTATCATTGATATAAGCGCATCTATCAGACATCTTTTTACGTAATAGATATCCTCTAATCCAAGCTTGAAATCTAATAAATAACTTTTCATCGTATATTACATAATTTTTCTGATGTTTCTCTGTTATAATAGATTCAATTGTTTCCTATAAACATAAAACAGAGGATTATATTAGCGATGTATATCTTTAATTAGGCATAAAATTCAGAAAGAACAAGTACGTACATTTATATCGCTCATAGTGAGATGATAAGTTTTCTTAATATCTGCCGGACATTCCCATGCATACCTTTTGCCTTCCAAATCGATATAGATTTCATTTCCCTCGTTGGTTCTATACGAAATATATGGGCATCTATATATTTCGCGCTACAATCAAAGTGTATTGAATAATGATTATATATGTAATTTTATACACAATGTATATTCTATTTTTTATAAAAAAAAAAAAAATATCTCATACCTTCCGTCTTTGTAATTGTCGCAATGCTAGAAAATATTTCTTTCGACATTCTTTGGTAAGCTCTTTAAAATTTTTAATCATATCAAAGCTTTTGCAACACTCGAGAGCTTTTGTCATATTATCATCTTGCACATAGATGTTGATGTTATATAAAAATTCAATCACTATAAATAATAACGAAATAGATTAAGATAATTTGCATTTATAATATGATAAATTTTAGTTTAACAATCAATAAATTTAACAAATGCAATCAATTCCGACGTACTGTTTTCGATTTTTCCCAATTCTGATGTAACTGTTTTTGCTACGATTTTAATATCATCCAACCATAGCTCAGATCCGTCAGATTCTTTCTCAATTAAACGTTTCTTAAACATCTTTAAGTAAAGCAAAGCATCATGCGAAAACTTGGATATATCATACTTGTCGGTTATTATTTCTAAGGCTCTCATCATAGTCTCATGATCGTTTGCCTCTATAGCTCGATTTATCTGCTGTAAAATCTTTATAACTGTTTGAAGAAAATTATACCATATTAATTCTCAATAACATTTGATATATAAAAATGTAGTCGCATCATTAGTGCTATCGATATTCTTACTCTACCTTCGAAATCCTCATCGCACTCTGCATTCACCGAATAGACGCATTGTTGAATGTCGCTATAAGTTAATAAAGAACATTCTTGAACTGTTTTTAGCTTTACCTTCCGAAGCGTCACTAGTGTTTGAGTATACTTCACTTTATTAAATTCATCCAATCCCTATGAGATAATAATACTATGTCAAAACATAGCTTGTTTCTATATATCAGTGAAAATAATTATAGATTCTTATACTTACAGGAACATATACATCGGGATTCGATAGCTTTTCATACACAAAATCTGGATTTTCCGTGTCCACTGCTTTAGTAATAGCAGCTATAATGGATAATAGACGTACACTAGTCACTATATCATTGTAAGTAAGATCAGTCTGTCAAAAACAAAAATCATCATTATTATTAAAGTGGAAGAGTATGACTGTAATAACAGTAAACCAAAAAAAATAATATTTGTAATAAATTGTATCAAATTAAAAAAAGGTTTCAATTTTCGAATTTATAAAATTTACAGAAAATCAAACTTGAAGCATTATTAGATACAAAAATAAATTTGCCTATTACATATGACTTCTTAATATTTTCTTACTCATTTAATTGTGGAAAAAAATTAACAACTGCTTATGTTTCAACCAGGGACCCGGACCGAACCGGAACCAGAACCGATAACCGTTCCATGACCGTTTTTTTAGTAGAACCGAAACTGTAAACCGTATTGAAATTCTATTAAATTTATAACACCGGAACCATAACCGGACCGTTAAATTATTTTCGGTTTACGGTTCTTTTCGGTATTTTTTTGTTTTTGCGCAAATGACGGAAATGTCATGATAACTGTCTCCTCGAAGTGCAATACAATTATAATTATTTTTTTAATGTTCTGAAACGTATATATGTATTATCGCAATAATGATAGCTGTAAGGATATTATGTTTTCCGTTTTATATATATATATATATATATATATATATATATATAAAGTATATATAAATTATATTACTTTAAAAAATTATTATTAATTTTTGACATATGGAAATATATTTATATATGTATCTATATATACCTATATCTAAATATATAAATATATTTTCATGAATAATATGAAGTGTTTATTTATATGTCATAAAAATTAATAATAAATTTTTAAAGTAATATAATTTAGAAATTAATTTAAATAGAAAAACGAAAAGTAAAAATTTAAAATAACCGGAATTATAACCGAAAAAATCGTAATTTAAACGGTTTCGGTTTTTTTTTATTTATCAAAAAACCGAAATTGAAACCGGAACAGTTATTAAATATTTTATTAAACCGTAACCGAAATCGAACCCTAATTTTGTTTCAGTCCGGATCCCTGGTTTCAACTAAACAGATTTAAAAAATTGAAGTAAAAAAGTACTGAAAAAAAAAACCGAAAGCTTTTACATAAAATAAATATTTAATATTGTATAAGATTTTCATTTCCAAGAAACAGAAAAATTACATATGTATAAACTTACCTCAGATTCTGTACGATCATCTTTCATCTCCTGGTAATACAATGGAACTGCATACTCATCAATGCAATGAGAAACTTCCAAATATGGACTTTGTAAAATCTCATAAAATTTCTCTTTATCCTCAGATTCTAAGGTCACATTTAACAGTTTCACAGTCTTTTCTCCTGTAAAATAAATCGGGATTATAGTCTATATCCATTTGAAAAAAGGTCATTTACAAAAATGTTTATTAAATAATATTAACGTTTGCGGCGTCGCTGCGCATTTTCGTTTCCTTTGTCAATCGCGCTCTGAAATGTATCTGTCCAATACTGAATGTTTTCAGAGACATATGTGTCACTCCACGGGTTGTTGTCCAACACCAGCATGAGTTGTTGTTTGTAATCTTCAATATTCTCAGAAACTATATTCTGCAAAATAATATTTATATATTAATATATAGTTTATTAAAAAAAAAATATCTTTCTATACCTTGAAGGATAATACTGATTCCTTTAAAGCAGTTATTAATTCAACATCATCATGCAATACAGATGAAACGATAACTTTCAGGGCACAGGAAGCTGAAATATATTTTCACATTATAACAAAATCAGATACAATTTTGCTATATTATAAATATCAAAATTTATAATACTTATTCACCATTCACATAATTAATGTGTCCTTGTATTTCTGCTTGTGTTAATAGCTCATCATATACATCTGCTACATAACTGTCATTGAAAGACTAAAGAACATTATATAAAAATAAAGATTAATAAAAGTATTAAAGTAAACATAAAAATACAAAATTAAGTATATAGTCACATACTCTATTAAGTGACGCCTCTGTTTTTGCAATTTTAGCATCCAATAATGCTTCGGCATATTTCTTGATATAAGCAGGTTTGATGTTATTTAATTGTGCCTCTTTACTTTGAAGTGTATGTAAAATTTTATCATTATCCTGAAAATACACAGATTAATTAGTACCAAAATTACTTTCTGTGAAAGAATTACTCTCTCTCTTGTAAGCAAAATAAAAGCATACATTATCTATCAGAGCTTGATTAATCGCAATCACAGCAGCGTGAAGAGCAGCTGTGTCTGTAGCGATACTGTTTGTTAATAAACCACCTATTTTTTGGAAAGGGGGCAGTTGAATGCCATATTTTTGCAATTCTTTACTAACTGCATCTATCTCTTCATCTGGAAGTATACAATAATTGATATAAGAATTGCATAAGAATATAGCTATAGATATCTATCTTTTATACATTCAAATGAGACATTTTCATATTTGTTTTGTTTTTCTTTATTCTCCCTGTATTTTCTAGATCTAGATAATATTGTAGAGGACAAAATACATACCAGAGAAATTTACTTTTCCGTACAAATCTTGCATTGGCGGTGCTTTCCCCAATTTAAATAAATGTGTACTAAGAGCATGAAGACAATATATCACTCGTGGCATATTCTTTTTGTCATATATGTCTGTTGTTTCTGGCAGAAATGTCTGTAAAAGGCAAATATATTGATAAATATATTGTTGTAAACAGAATCGATATTTGCATTATATTAATAATATATTCTCTTCTTATACAAGTAATTATTACATGAGCACTTACCAATGGTAGTTGCGTAGATGCCAAGCATTTCAGGAAATGATTTATATTATCTGTGTGACGAAATTGCAATCCTATAGCTTTGTATCTGCGCTGTTCAGTGTCATAGATTTTATTCAATGATAAGACATTGGGTGCCATAAAATGACCGAGTTTAGCCAAATATACTCCATTACGAAGATTCTCTTCCAGCTCGGTTGTTGGAGGTAACGATTCTCTCAAACAAGCTTCCAACCATCTACAAATGGAAATTTTCATGAATTTTAATTCCTTTATACTAAAAAGAATGCCTAAAATATATCTCTTTTATACTAATATATTACTTCTTTGCGCCTTCCAGATAGCATAGATACTCATATGCCAATGTTTTTCTGCGTTGTTCATCAATTTTTTCTGCAGATTTCCCCACGTCTTCTTCTAAAAATGCATTCGTGCAATTATAAATATTTATATTCGATCATATGTCGTACATTTAAACTGTCTCTTTGCAATGTCAATGTCAAAGAAATGTTTTTTCGAAAGTACTTGTCCGCTCTGCTATTTCCAAATGGCCAACACATAATTATACATATATACACGTGCGTAATTATAATCAATTATACGTGTATAAATGTAAATTTCTCAATTAATCGTCATTCGTACATATATTTATCGTGATCCTCGATAGTCCAACGAATGTTTATATAGAGAAGTTCGCGATTTGTTCGCGTACGAGAATACACGTATTAATTATCAACTAATAAAATTAAAAGAGCGAGAGATAATAAATTATCCGTGTCACCTCTCTCACCTTTTCCATCTTCCGCCGAAACGTCAGCCGCGTCGATCATTCTGAGAACAGAAAACAACTGCACACACGAAAAGCCGGAGAGAGCAACAGGTGAAAAACATCAAACGATACGTTATTTCTCTCGAATTCAAATTGTCAATTTCGCGACAGTGCTGACAACCGAAGGAACCGAATTAACAGAGTCACGATGTATGCCGAGTATTTAGATAGGAAACTCGCGATCGAAAAAACGACCCGAGGGGGCGCTTCTGAACCGGAAGTGAAAGATACGCCGGAAGAACTCTACTCGCGAGACTCGTGACGCTGCCAATAGGCATATTCACACACACACACACGTACGTCTTCATACATACATCTGTCTTCGGCCCAAGGGTGGGTCTGTCCTTCGTGCGGGAGGGGTCGCGCGGCCGCGAATCAGCGCCGTGAACGTCGCTGCTTTTCGGCTCCGCTCTCGCGCGTGAGTTCTCGAAGCTTAGGGCGGTGGTGATCCGTCGAGCGGCCACGCGAGTTGCGAGTTCCCGGGTGCATCCTGGTGCGGTCTATTTTATTTTCCTTCCGCCGACGAGAACGAATCGAGAGGACGGATGAAACGTGGCGCGCTCCTTTCCTGATTCCCCGCTTCTCTGTCATCGGCAATAAAGAAAGGGAGAAAGAGAGAAAGAAAGAAAGAAAGAGAGAGAGAAAGAAAGAGAGAGAGAGAGAGAGAGAGAGAAGGACACGCACACACGGCGCCCCCCCCGGTACGTAGGTACCGCTCCAGTCGTTCATGGCTGCGACTCGGGGTGGGGGAAAACAAGCCCTGTAACGACGTAAGATCCCAAAAGCTTTATGCAGGAATATGTCAAGTTTAAAAATCGGTAAGTCCGCGACCGGCGCTTATTCATTACATACACGTAAATATACATCTGCCCGCTTCTTCGCACGATCTAGTAGCGCGTAGGTTGTGTCACATCGCTCGCTTGTTTCTCTTTTTCTCTCTCGAAAGAGAGAGAGAGAGAGAGAGAGAAGCAGACGAGCCTTTTAGAGCAGCGATCGCTCGCTCGCTCGTTTAGAGTCACTTGTGTCATGTCTATGACTAATTTCGCTGTCCCCTTTTTTTTCCCCTTCGAGAGAATTTCCTCGCCCGGCGCTTTTACAGCCCGGATGTAAACGGAGAATGACGAACTTTTTTTTTGATTGCGCATATGCGACACTGCGAGCCTCGCGTACGATTGCACCGATGATTTCATATTTTTAATTCAATTCTGTTCTATTCCCCGCTTCCCCTTAGATTATGCGTCCATTTACGATACAGGAGGGAGGAAAAACTCGAGTCTGATCGCCGGATTTTAGCGCCATCCCCCTTCGATGCAACCGGCTTTATGCAGGTTTCGGAGCAGTTTTCACCTTTCTTTCGACTTGGCGAGATTTTTCGATGCGGAATCACTTTCTCCTCTCTCAATCAAGTGTTTAGATCCTGCATCTCCCCTTAAAGGTTTTTTCCTCTCATGTTCAATATACTAGAAAAGGGGAGAGAGACTGGGAAATGTTCACACATTATTGTGTACAACCGCATTTTAATTTAGTCAAGAATGTACTTGCATTCCAAATCTTATTGAACTGCTCGTAACAGGATTGGATTATTAGATTGATAAAGCTCCTGTAAAAGTCCCATTGAATATAATGACAACTGTATTATACTCTTCAAGCTAGTCTCAATTATATTTATTAGTCTGAGTTGTACGTGCATATCGTAGCTGTATCTTTGTTATATTGCATGCGTATATATAATATAATATTAGAGTATAGATCACGTATTCTTTATATATATAAAAATATATTATCTTTATCTTTAATTTACAAGTAAGATAATAATCACTAAGCTATAGATATTGATCTATACATTGCTTATAATAGTTTCCAAGTTGATTTTCAATTATTAATTTAAGTTGCGTATACAAGAGTTTAATTGAGTTTGGTATTAGAATTGTTATTTATCATGAACAAATGTTACTTTATTTGATTTCAACCATGAAATATATTGCATACTTAGAGAGATAAAGATATTTGAAAAGTAAACATGCACATATATAGAGTGAGTCACTCGACGTAACACAAAATCTGCAATTATTCTTATCGTAATGGAAATCTGCTTAATGTTTATCATTTGACTTTAGATATTTTTGAATATTGTTATTAATATAAATGCAATCATAAAATTATCATTATTGATTTTTATAAAAGTTATATAAATGTTAGATTGAGAGAGACTCGCTCTATTAATGTATATATTAAGTATATTAAATATAATATATATTACAACATAAAAAGAGAAAGTTTTATCGAACTTGTCTATCTGATAAACTTATGCTAATGATCGTTATTTTATTTTTTCAAAGTGTTGGTAATGCACTTGCTTGCGCTACCCTTGAGAACGATGGATTCTGACCAAAGAAATCAGCAGGTGCATCAGCACTGAACAAAAAAAGCAAAAATAAAATAATGCCTGCTGCACTTACGCCGTCGACTCTGTACAAGCAGACTTAAGATTTATTGAAGTAGTACGTGAGTAGCAGCTACTCACGCCACACTCTCAGCTGTACATACAAATTTAAATACATATATATATAATATATATCGTCGTGTATATATATATATGTATTTATTTTTTCGCACATGGCAGCCATGAAGCATGGTACGTTTTATTTTTTTTTGTACGCTTTGCTTTGTATGTAAATTTCTTTTAATTCGACATATCGATGAAGTTCATCAGGTCTATATAGGTCTGTTACCTTCATGATGATTTGAGTTTTATGTATATTTTGCAAATTCATAATTTCAGTTTTTCATGTATAGTTCCATTTCGCAAATTTTTCGAGAACCATATTGAGAAACAACTTTTATTTCCATCTTTGATACTTCTTAATCTACAAAATTGATTGCTGTGTGAATAATTGATTTTGTAGTATCGATTTTGTATGTGATATTTGTTGCGTAAATTTATAAAGTACATGTTATTGTTTCTACAATCAGATACAGTATTTGTGTGTGTGGGTGTGTGTAGAATCATGATTAAGAATAGTAAATTTGATTTTACAATCCTATTATCAAAAGAATATATTAACCTGATGATCTTTTGTTATAATTTCACAAAGCTGTTCAGTAGGTAAATTATTTTTATTGTTTTGTTTACAAATTGTACAAAACAAATTAAGAAGAAGAGGAGGTGATAATTGACAATTTGATAAAATTGAGAAAGAGAAGAAATTAGTTTAACATAATGATTTTTCTCTCATGCATAATTCTACTACAACGTACTAATAGTATGATACATTTCAGGCAAGACGAGTCAAGACGACGTATGTTACGTTGTCGCCAAGTACGATTACGGGGCACAGGGCGCCCAGGAATTAGATTTACGTAAGAATGATCGCTACCTATTGCTGGACGATTCGAAACATTGGTGGCGAGTGCAAAGTGCGAGAGGACAAGCGGGGTACGTGCCGAGCAACTATGTTAAAAAGGAGAAACCCTCGTTGTTCGACAGTATTAAAAAGAAAGTTAAGAAGGGCTCCGGCTCCAAGACCCTGCCATCCAGTAACTCGCCGTCCCGCGCGGTTGAGTCGCCCATCATGGCGCGACGTCTGCCGGCTGATCCGAGCGAAGCGATCGGCACCGCGGTCGTCAAGTATAATTACCAGGCGCAGCAGGCGGACGAGCTGTCTCTCGTGAAGGGCACCAGAATTCTGATCCTGGAGAAGAGCAACGATGGTTGGTGGCGAGGCCAAAGCGGCACCCAGGCCGGCTGGTTCCCGTCGAACTACACCCAGGAGGAGGGCGATGCCGACGACACGCTGCACACGTACGCGATGGCCGAGAATGTGCTCGATATCGTGGTGGCCCTTTACTCGTTCTCGTCCAACAACGATCAGGAGCTGTCGTTCGAGAAAGGCGACCGCCTCGAGATCCTCGATCGTCCACCGGCGGATCCGGAATGGTATAAGGCGAGAAACAGCCAGGGACAGGTCGGACTGGTACCGCGCAATTATCTGCAGGAGCTCAGCGAATACTTGACGCAACCGTATCGCGAGCGCGGTATGACGAGCAGTGAGATCAGTCAGGGGGATTCCCTCGAACGGAGGCCGGACCCGGGCGAGCGGCCGCATCTCGTCGGTAAACCTTGGTACTACGGTAGTATTACGCGTTCGCAATGCGACACGCTGCTCAATCAACACGGCCACGATGGAGATTTTCTAATCAGGGATAGCGAAACCAACGTGAGTTACATATAGATACAGTTAATGCGAATGAAATGGATTATATCCCAGACGAAAGTTTACATGAAAAGATTTAATCTATGCATGCCTGCGTTGTCTTCTGTATTTCTATTTATCCCATTTTCATTTTTTCATATACAAACAATTAGCAGTATCAAAGTTTTGTATTTGCTTAAAGAAAATTCATTGTTTAAAGATTTGTTAAAAATTAGACATTTAATTGCTCCAATTTATTATACCCACAAAAGATGCATATATAATACAAAAATATAATACAAACATATGAGATGGTTTGCCATCTACGAACGTTGTTTATCGTTGTTAATTATTGTCAATTTTTAGATGGGCGACTATTCGGTATCCTTGAAAGCACCGGGACGTAATAAGCACTTTAGGGTACATGTAGAAGGAGCGCTATATTGCATCGGTCAAAGGAAATTCCATACGCTAGATCAGCTTGTAGATCATTACCAGAGAGCGCCAATCTACACCAATAAACAGGGCGAGAAGCTGTACTTGGTGCGCCCATTACCAAAAGGCAATGCCAGTAGCAATGGTTGCTAGATGAATTCGTGCCATGACGATGATGATGAAGAAGAAGACAGTCCATGCGCTTTCAGATGTATCGCTAAGATACGCGACGCCTGCCTAGTAATATCAATATCATCATACACATCTCGTACGTTTATACATAACAATTAATATAATTGGTCTACACTCGTATATTAGTGTTTCTCGATTGTTTTTTCCATTTATACAGTGACATATAATACATATAAATATAATTTATTACTCTAAGTGAATCTTTTACACACACATTCTCCTCGGAGCTTCCAAACTCGACAAACGAACAAGGAAACATAAATATGGCAACTATGTGAAACTAATTGACAACACAACAAGGCTTATATCTTTATATTCATATGTAATTGTAATACGCGAACCGACCATGTTATTACGATTAATAATATATTACAACTGCATATAATATAGACTGCGCAAGTGTAATGATCAAGTAATAATTAATTATCATGCAATTATGAACGATTAAGTGGATCTCTACTCTAGAACTATCGGTATTGAATTATAACAAAGACTAAGTGTTCATTTGTGATTTTGTATTTATTAGAAGTTTTTAAGTAAATAAACTGTATTTAAGTGTGCATAAGAAGACAGAATGTGTATTCTCGATTTTACTATTTCATTTTTTATATAACAGATCTATATAATACAGATATAATATATACAATTCAAGACTACAATATATTAGGCTATGATAATCATTTTTTTCTTTTTTTTACAGAATATTTTTTTCTAGATATATATATATACATATTTATATTCCTATTTTTATGAATAATGCCCCAAAAGAAAAATAATTTGTCTAATTTATTTAAAAATTTCTCATCAGGAAATTGGAGTGAAAGAAATACCGCTATGAGTAATATTTACGCATTTAGTAACAAATATTAATCTCTTTATTAACGTGTATATTATATTCATAAATAAAAGTATTATTTTATTTATATAGAGATGAGATTGGTGCTCCTGGATAGAAGTTAATGGCACTAATTGCCAATAAGATCACATACACACACACATATATATACATATACATATAAACATACATATATATATACATATATATGCGTGTATATATATATATATATAAATAAAACAATTTGCCTAATCTAAAATGTATTTTAGTTTTGCATTTAGTTTGTTCGTAACTCCATTAAAAGCTTATGCGTACATAATCATAAGAATGGATTGTTCGAATTCCTCGTCATGTTGCTTACTCCCGTACCCACCTGAAATTGATGATTAATCCGAATATATATCGATTAAAAATATCTCGACTTTTTACTAAAAAGAAGACTCAATTTTTACCATAAATGGGTTTGCGTGATACGCTGGAACTGTCGGTTGCCATACTTTGTTTGCTAACGGCGTCATAAGTTGACTCAATTGGAGTACATCCCCGTTACTAGATGTACCAATGCCTATCCACTGTGAATCTGAAAATTTATTTTTCAAGTTTATTCGATTAAAAGCACTAATACTTTGGCAAACTAAAATTATTTTGCAATAACAGGGATATAACTTTGTAATACACGGCACTTCTCGTCGCTCTCTAACTTCCTTTGATTCCCGAGTTTTTTTTTATTTTCTTTTCTTTTAGGCTGAAAGTCATCAAAGTGTGTATTTCACAAGTTAAACGTAAAAAAAAGTATGAAAAATTTTACAAAATATATATTTGATAATGTACACGTTAATAAACTCGCTACGTAAAAAAATCATGCAGCAATTATATTTCTTATGAAATTTTGACATGGAAAAACGCGTCATTTCGTTACACATGTTATACGTTATACAAAATGCTTACCATTATTTACAGGAAACTGAGTTGGTTTAAACGGATTCGCAGGATTGCACAGAGAATTATCGACGGATTGAGTATTATTGTTGATTACATTCGCAGACGGCCGCCATAAATCTCCACCCGCAAACGGGTTTGAGATGACATGCTGATGATTACCTACTCCTATACTCCACGTAGCGTTCGATGCTGCAATGAAAGAGTGTTTTGTATCCTTCGAAGCCGATTGCATAATGTTAAAGCATACAACGATAATTGATCGGCGCTTTGTCTCGCCTCGCAAGGTAATATACATATATTCACCATTCGTATTATTTGCATTCCATGTTGACTGCATTCCTGCCGTCTCCTCCTTCAATTGCGTTTGCTTCATCAGCGAGTCTAAGTCTTTGAGTGCCGCATAACGATCCTCGGAGGGTGGCGCGTGCGCTCCGTTGATCGTGGAACCGATCTGATTAAATACTGCGGACGTTTCCACACCTGAATGAGATAAAAATTGTTCATTATGAGACGAGCGTCGACCAAGTTGTTAACCAATCCATTTACGATCTACGACATATATATATATTACAGGGTGTCCCAAAGTCCTGCAACAGTTAAATATCTCGAAAACAAAGACTTTTTGAGAAAAACGTTTCAAATAAAAGTTGTAGGGCTTTAAGTGGCGCATTAAGTAGTAATATTAGTGTGACTATAAACAACATTGTTAAGGCCACGTAAAATTCACTTTGAAATTTTTTTAATGGAAACATCCTTTGGAACACCCTGCGTATAAGGAAAAAATAAGCCTTTCTTTAATACTCACTATTTGAATTATTGAATATCGGATTATTGTCGAAGTTGGCGAAGAACGTCGGCTGCGACGCGATCGGTTGCTGGCCGAAGTGATTGGTGGTCGGGGAACAGAAAGGATCGGAGGGAACCTTGCTGAAATCGGCGACGAAATCCGTGGCGAAATTATTCGAATTGTTGGAATTGTTGGATTTGTTCAAGTTGTTTCTCGGCTCCGCGTTATCGATTGATTTCTGACCGACTGACGAATTCGTGACCCTGGGAATGCCGCTGTTGCTGTTATTACTCGTAGACTTTTGCTGGACCGTATTCTGATTCGCGATCGACGGATCGAGGTAATATCTCTTTAGCTCGTACTTGGCGCTCATCAGGTCCTTCATCTTTTGCTCGTCTTTCGTGTCCAAGTTCAGCGGCGGATTCATGTTCATCAGGCCTAGCCATATTCTTCGGCAATACTCGTTGCCATGCTCCTTTATAAAATCTATCTCCTCCTGACTGAACGTCGCCATGGAAATGGATTTTACTCTGTGCGGTGGAGTCAAGCCTCGTCTGAAAAATACAAATAAATTGCAGAAATTGAAGGATCCTCGGCGTAATACGAATTTTAGATGAACAAGCACACTCACACATGCATACAAATGATAACTTTATAATCATTGCTGCACAGCAGGAATTTATTTAATTGCAAGTGTCTATACTTTTTCAATTAAACTCTCTTGGCAATATTTTTATATTATAATAATCTTACAATAATCAATAATTATAGAAGTATCTTTAAAGATCTCACTCAAAGTATTTCATATATATAAAATAGAATTTTTTATTGTCAAAATCATCAGAATTTATGTGAAACGAGAAAAAGAGGGAGAGAAATCTACGGAAAATCGATGAGCGCATGCTCGCGCAGAGTTACAAATTACAATTGCGTCATACAATTATTCTGACGTTGTTCAGCCCCCTTTCACCCCAGCTTCCCTCCTGTCACCGATTCTATTCCCTACAATTTGCCCTGCTTTCCAAATCATGAAAATATTCCGTGACGAGTAATAGCGGCTCGCGTGCCACTAATACGACGTAGACGCCGTACTTTATATATATATATATATATATATGTATATAGCTGATGCTGATGCAGTAACGAGATTTAAAAATTCGCACGTGCGCGCGCGTGTGCGACCACTTGATACTTGATACTTGATAGTGTGTGACGCGCTGATTAAGAGCGCGAGTCGATAACGCATTCGTATCACGCGTGAACGATCTTACGATATCTCGTAAAAGTCTTTTCATATAAATAAAAAAAAGGAGGAGAGAGCGAGAGGGAAAGAGAGAAATGCATCTTGTCATTTCCTGCGCTATTTACGCGCGAATGTAATTATTACCCGAGTATGTGTATAACATTTTGACCATTGATAAACTTAGAATTACGCACAAAGAGAAAACGTCAACGGCTGCTGATAGCGACAACTTCCTGGCTGGTGGATCGCGCAGAGGTTTAGCGCGATGACTCATTAAAGTCGAGAGCACACTCTACCCCTCTCTCTCTCTCTCTCTCTCTCCCAATATATATATATATATATTATATATATATAAAAAAGAATATAGCTATAGACAAATAATATGTGTATATATATCTAGAAAAAATATAAATATAATAAATAATAATTCTTTTCCGTGTTGCAACCCGTACATGTGTATATATCGCCCGAAGCAATTTCATATTCATTTCATACATGAGGACAAAAAAAAGCTACGTATATAGTTCTTCCTATACAGAGACTCTCCGAGGATCAACAACGCGATGGAATTTCGTCGATCGCGTTTTGACGCGATCAGCAAATTTTCTCTCTCTCTTTCTATTTATAGCCCCTACATCACGGCGGGCCAGGATTATGATTTAGAACGCGGAACGAACGTTATAGACGAGAACTGGCCCCGATGACATATACCGTTGATTAACACTCGCGTTTGCTGTCCCACCTCGCAAGGTCCCGCAAGGTTTCTTTTCTTCTTTAGCCATTGTGTGGCTCTCTGTTCTCGTTCCGTTCTTTCTTTCATTCTTTTTTCACGGGATTACAGGAAAATCGAATCAGAGAAAGTTTAAAGCCCTGATGATGCGACAAAAATGCGACGCTATTTCCCTTTCCTTCGAGACGTTGACATTTGTCAGCTCAATGTCACACGCGAAGGATGATGATGATGATAATGATGATGATGATGATGATGATGATGATGATGATGATGATGACGGCGTGAAAATGGATTTTACGTTTAGTTGCGGTGTCCCGGATTTCCCCAGAGTCCAATGGACGAGGAGAAGAGACAGAGTACGCCTAGTTCCGGAGGACTCGGAACCGGAGGTAGGAACATCCTCCGAAGGGGGATGTGACCTCGAAGCGAGCTGGCAGAGAGTTACTTACAGCATACCAGAGCAAGAAGTGCAGACGAACGAGCCGATCGTCATGTTGACGTAAGTCGGCCCGCGCTGGTTGCAGTCGAAGCATTCCTTGTTGCCCGGCTGGGAGACGAATTCGCGGAGCGTCTTCAGGTTCCTCTCGTCCTGCTTTCTCTTCGCGGACGCCATCGCGGGACGCGATCGCGCGATCGGCGGGAAGGCCGATTACTCCTAAGGGGGCTTGACTTAACTTGGGTTGTTGCGCTTCGGTCCCGCTCGGACACCAACACGGACACCCAGGGCCAGGGTGAAAAGGGGGATAGCGTGCTAATCAAACTGGGAGATCGCGCCGCGCCTGCAGAACTGACGGAACTGGACGGAACCAATCGGGCGATGCGCCGTTTTCTACCTCTTTCTTCTCTCTCTCTCTTTCTCCTATCTTTAACCATTGATAAAATAATATCGAAGACCGACCACGGTCTTTTATATTCGTCCACGAGTGACAGCTGATATCCAATAGAAATTGCGGATTGGAACTAGTGACATTTTTGTCCCTAGACAACAAACTCTCCTATTGGATATCGGACAACAGGGAGAGTACGAATTCTCCATTCGATTATATAGTTTATGACTATATATTTCGTCACGATTCTAATTTTTCTACTCATATGTTGAATAATAAATTAATAAATAAACCATTCTATATATTAACAAAATACTGCATATATATATATATATATATGCAGTATTGATCACATATATATATATATATATATATATATATATGTGACATTACAAAAATACTTGCAAGTACTTAAATTTATTATATATCCTAAATTCATTATATACATATTATATTTAATAGCATGTCTGAAAACACAAATCAAAAAATTAATGATTCTTTCAGTTTTATTTACAAACTTATTACTAATATACATTAATGAGTACTTTGTAAGTGCATTTCGATTTTATATAGGAATGGGTAGCTCTTTTGCTACCAATATTAGGATTTGATCTGTACTCAGACACCAGTTTACTATATTTTTGGAAACCTTACACCAATTTTCACCATGATGAGGTTCCGCAGCAATACATCTCTTCTTTACGTCTTCTTGCTGTTCTTCGGTACCATTTAGTAATTCAAATTTGTAGAAATACGCCCATGCGTCTCCTAAATCTGGGTCTATCTTCACCGTTCTATTAAACCAATCTCTGCATTTTGAAATCTTATGTTCACACCAAAATAATCTGTAATGGAGAAATCAGTATAATTTTCACAACTCTTTTTTCATATATTCTATGCGTAATACACACTCTTGATATAAACTTCTATATATTCCAAATAAACTTCAACTCACTTTGACACTGCCAGAAGAACGTGCGGATCGTGTTCGCATTTTTTAAGAGCATCCACGCTCTTAGTTTTTCGTTGAGGTCGCGGTTCCATGAAAATTGCCTCCGCCCAAAGGAGACCCGACGTAGAGCATTCTTGTAACGCCTTAGCCATTAATGTATTTGCCATATCGCGCGCGCCGCCGCTTTTTAATTCGTTTCGTATAGCCTCTAACCATAAGTCTGCATTTTTAGGATTCTTGAGTCGGGCTTTTTCCAACACCGAACGTGCCTTGGTCACTTGGTTCCTTCTGTGCTCCAATTGCGCCAGCAGACGCCATAGAGGTATCGAATTTGAACATTTCTTGATCTGTGCATTAATGTATAAAAAGAGATATGACACTTTTACACGTTATTTTAATTAAACAAGTATAAAAAATAGAAAAGGATTCACTCACCCCTTGATTATACGTCTCTATCGCCTTATCTAAATAACCCTGCTGTTCCTCGATTTGACCCTTCATTAGCCACAATTTAGGGAAGTCGTCGAAAGCTTCGAGAGCCTCCTTCAGTAGACGCAACGCCGCATCCAAATTATTAAGAGCCCATTCCAGCTTGGCGCTCTTCATCATCACTCTCGGGGTTGGAGCGGATGCTCTAGCCTTCGCCAATAAACGTCGCGCTCTCTCGTACTCTGAGTTTTCGGACTCGAGCTTCACAGCCGCCAGCCAAATCTCTTCGGAATTTGGATTGGCTTGAAACGCGAGGGATAAGATACCTCTGGCTGCTGGCACGTCACCCTGAAATAAAGAGGAGAAAGAGATTGAGGAAAAAAATGAATAAAGAGCAATCTCGAATTAAAATTTTATACATAAATCTACTCACAGCCAGCCACTTGGATTTAGCACCCATCAGCCAGAGCACTTCGCTCTTGGGACAATGAGCGACTGCTCTTTGTAACAAAGTTTCCAAAGATTCTCGCGTACCATATGTCTTTTCAAAATAAGCCGCACGCAGCCAAATTGATTTCTTACTAGGAAACGCCGTTAATGCGTACGCGTAGACAGCTCTCGCACATTCCAATGCTCCTTGTTGAGCGCACTGCAACAAAATTTTGTATATATATAGACATTAATCTTCAAGTATCATTTCCATTATGTAGACAAACAATAGAAGCCTTACAGTTTCCGCATCTTCCATCCAAGTATGCTTTCTATCCTCCTCTTCCACTCCAAAACTGATAATAGCCTTGACGATAACCTGACAACAATGCACTGCTCCCGCCTTCTCAGCCTCCATAGCTTCCTTAAACCAGTGTTCCCGATTGATCTCTACTCCGTTCGCGCTCAACGAGGATATAGCGCGATCGATGATCTTCTCCACCATATGCTTATTGCCGTTTGCTTCTTCCAATTTCGCGGCGGTAGTCCAAATCTGTCTATCTGTCGGGATGTTTTCTCTGGCCTTGTTCAAGACTTTCCTCGCATTGTCATAGGTCTCCAATCTGGCGAGAGCGAGCCACAAGTCCACGCTAGTCGGGCAGCATTCGACCGCACGACTGAGCAAGATGCGCGCGTCCTCGGGCTCCTCCAACTCGACGGCAGCTTTCCACAATCGCACCGAATTCGGGATATGTTCCAGGGCCTTTCGATACACTCTTCTTTTCGCTTTTACCTCCATCTCCAAATCCGCGGCCTTTATCCAGATTCTGACGGACGTCGGAATGTGTCGCACCGATTGCGCTATCACCGCCTTCGCCGTGTCCGGTGGCTGCAGTCTCGCAGCTTCCAACCACAGATCCTCGGAGGTGGGATTCACCTCGCAGCCTTTCATTATCAAATTTCTCGCCGCTTGAACCTTGCCTGTCACTTCTTCTAAACGCGCGGACGCGATCCACGCGGGAGGATGATTGGGATTGGTCTCTCTGACGGATTTCAACAATAGTCTGGCCTTTTTTATGTCACTATCAAAATAAGAAAGAATTGCGATAAGAATATGCATTTATATAAATGTTAAAATTAAATTTGTAATACGACACACACTACTTACTTTATGTCACCGCCATAAGTAGGTATCATGCTCTGCAAGTCTGTAAGGTATCCTTTTGGATCGACCACAGTTTGGCCTTCCACAGAATCGGAAACTTGATTCAGCTTGACATTCATCAATGTGTTTCTGGCCTGACCAATCTTTCTGAGATCAAGATCCCCTGTAGGTGTTAGCATACCTGGTGTTGCCACACCTGGCATCATAGAGGCCAGACCGCTGGTTGGATCGATACTGGTGGACGTTTCGCCACCCAAATTCCTTGCCAGGACAGAATCTGGCAATGGGGTGAATTTTTCCGCTCTTGGATTACGTTGTTTGCGATTTCTAGCATCCCCCACTTCAGGAACGTTTCTCCATTCGTCTTCGGACACATTAACCAATTCTCTCTTCAAGTCTGAGAATTGCTGCTGAATCTTGGGACGTTCTTGACGATAACGTTCCAGCTCTTCCCTGAGGCGTTTTTCTCTGTATTCCTTACGTTTTTCATCCATGCGTTTATCGATAGCTTCATAAATTGCATCTGCTTCTTCGTCATCTTTATCGTAAGGATCCTGATATTATTGGAATATTATTATCTCCAACATCTCATTTAAAACAAAAATCTTACTTACCTTACTAAATAGGGAACCTCCATATCCTGAAAATTCATCGTAATTTGAATCATTCAAGTCTTCTTCGTCTTCTTCCTCTTCCTCCTTCTTCTTTGTACGTTTGGTCGGTGGAGCGTGTCTATCATCTCTGCATTCGGAATAAATGATAATGTACAATAATTTGTAAGAGAATGTCACATTTGTCGAGTTGACTTCTAAGCAGGAATGTATTTTTCTACTTACGAAACGTCATTAGCATCTCGAGCTGGACCGATATCAGACCGTGTTGTAAATCCTGTAGCTCTGTGAAGAGAAAAGAGAGGTTAACTTAACATTTGCATCTTGATCGCTATAGTTACACATGGTTGTACGAATATTTATAATTATATATCATACGTTGAGAGAGAGAGAAAGACTTACCCTCTGCCAACACCGGCAACATATCCCAAAGGTGCCGGTACACCCAAAAAATGCTTTTTATTTCGCGTATTTAATGAAACCGAGGGGACCGCCATGTTGACGTACCGCTTGTTTACTCGACCAATCTCACGCATGCGTAGTAGCGCAAGAGCTAGCAGACGCTATTACGTCTGTCGCATACACATATTTTTTTTTGTTGCAATATTTATCATAAGAGATTGCGCAAAAAATATATATTACATTATATATGTATATATAAAATTAACATAATTTTTTTTCAAAATTTCAATTTTATTTACAATATATATAATAACTTGATATTTCAGAATAAAGGAAATCATTATTGTGCAATGTAGAAATATCGAACATAATAGTGACACTTATTTATTAAAATTCTATAAAACTAATTTCAGATAAAATCATGCAAGAGATATAATAAATACATATTATATATTTCGATACTTCATTACTGATATAATAAATATTTTAAAAGAACAATTCATTAATCTTGTTTTGGCACTTCTAATTTTGTCAATGTAATTTCAAAAATTGTCTATATAATCTTGTGTGTGTATATATATATATATATATATATATATACACATACGTATTTTATTGCACTAGTGTAAACGTCATTAAGCTAATAAATTTAATGCTTGATTGTAAGAAATAAACAGTTGCTGTTATTATTTAATTTTTCGATTAAATTATTTATAGAATTTCAATGTGTAAAATTACGATTTATAGAACATTATATGTTACTTTCTTGACAAATGAAGATATTATATAACAACGAGATTAATTTACAATCTCTTTGCATAATTATAGCACATGTGATTAAGAAGGCAATAAACCTAAACTCTGTAGACATATCTGCGCTGCTTCTGCCTTTGCCTGTTTTTTGTTAGGGCTTGCAACACTCGGCTTGTACTCGATGCCATTTACTTTTACCTATAAAATATATTAAATTAATTAAATAATATAATTAAATTAATATGTACATACATTCTTGTAAAATATGAAATGCCATGTAATAATACTACTTACCTTAAAAAGGAAATTCTTTCTGTGATCTGGTCCACATTCAAAGCATAACTCGTAAACTGGCGCGCCGAGTTTCTTCTTTGAACAATATTCACCCAAAAGTGACACTGGATGTTTGCCTATAGAATAAAGTTGGAAATGATTATATTTAATTTAAAATACATTTTTGTTAAAAGTTTTATATTTTCATAAAAAAAATTAAAATAGACACATTCTCTCTCTGAAATGCGAATAATTTATTACAAAATGTTATTGAACATGCTCTAAGATATACCTTCCAATGTCTTGACAGCTGGCACTATAGGTTTTACTGCTTTGCCAATTTTCTGCCCAATATCTTGCTCGGAGACTAGTCCTCGCTTGTCCAATTTAACTTCTAGTTGCAACGGTTCCAAAGCTCCTTCTTTGTTCTTGCCCAAACCCTCACCTGGTCGCCAACCCATCTTCTGCAGCAACGCCATGCCCATCCCACCTGACACAGGCTGTGCTGATACTAATTGATCCTAAATAATTTATTGAATTAAAAGATAACACAGCTGTCACATCATTGCATGTATATATTACATCAACATATGGTTTTGTAAAAGTTATAGTCCACGTTCTTTGGAATATATTCAATATAACTGCTACAAGGAACGTGCACATTAGATATGACATTTCAAATAAATAAACTCGTTGAGGAGAGATGGATTATCTCTTTTCAGCGATTTAAAGTTGTCATCTGTATATATGTATAATATTGGAAATAGAATAATCTGTATTATACAATTTACATAAGAATACTTACCCAATGAATAATAATCTCTGCATCAGGCTGCCGAAGTTGTTTCTTTTCTGATGTAGCTATGTGCCTGTAACAAACCCTCAGGTGGATGCAGACTAATGCTAAATATCCCAGCTTTATTAAATATATCGGCTTCTGGTGAAATCCTATAGTAGGAGCTGATGATAATTAGCAATAATCTCACAAGAGCTCATTATCTCAATACTTCCCTATTGAAAATTTATTGATTGAAATAATATTACTATATCAGTTATACATTTTTTAAATTAATATATAAAATATAGATTTTTTTATATTATTTATACAGGGTGAGTCTTTTTAATCTTAACAGGCAAATATTTCGAAAATATATAATTTTACAAAAAAACTTTTCGAATAAAAGTTTATAGAGGGGGATGTACAATGGTGATCTTGGTTTGATCTTTATTTGAAACTTACATTTGAAAATTTTTTTGTAAAATTGCATATTTTCGAAATATTTGCCTATTAAGATTAAAAAGACTCACCCTATATATATTACTCATTATAATCTTTTTAAAGTAAGATAAATTTTCTTATTATAACAAGATTGTAAAATTATAATCTTGCAGACTTTGCGATTTGCATTGAAATTATAATGCTCCTGTGTCCATGCAGGCACAGAATCCACTTCTACATAAGAAATAGTCTGTGCCTACAACACAGTCTCCATTAAAATCAACATTAACTTTTTATTGATCCTAGCAGAGACTGTGCCTGAAAACTTGTTACAGACAATATCAGTGTGTTAATGATGTCTTACTAAACAATGTCAGGTCTTTTAATTTTTAAACACACACAGCAGCCAACTCTTAATTTACTCTTGGTTTACATTATTATGATTATAATATATATTAGACCTGTTTCACATTGTTTAGAGAGAAAGAGGAATCTTAATAAGGATTTGAAGGGAAAGATGCATTTACATATCATATATAAAATATTTTTTTCTTTATAATAATTTCAATTATAACACAACAGACTTAAAAATTACATTTTAAATTAAATAGCATTGTTATAAATATATGAAAGTAATTTTGCAAAATATGTAACAATGATATATATTTGATTTGAAAATGCATCAGGAGACTCTGGTAATTAGATTCCTAGGCACAGGTTTTTCGTGGAATAAGATAAAACGCATAATAATAATTTTACCTTACGTGCCCAAGCTTGATAACCTGAGGACAGTTCAGCAGGTGTGAGTACTCTAACTCCTGTACTACCAGTAAACTGACCTGGTATCTGCTTACTTTCAGCCCAAGTTCTCATCTATAATATTATAAATAAAGTTTGATATATACACACAATAATATATATATATATATATATATATATATATATATATATATATTATTTTATGACAATTTCTATATTATTTCTATATTATTTCTATATTGCTTTTTTTACCTCGTTTTGTGCTCGATGCATTGCATTCAAAGCACCTACATCATTTGGATTTTCCGTTAACTTTCTCATAGCTGCTAGTCTTTCAGACACTATAGAACCGATATCCACAGGCTGTAATCATTAAAATTGCTCGTAAAGCTACAATCTTATTTCATATTAATTGTATACTTTATGCTTTATGCAATTGTATGTATATTAGATGTGTTCTTTTATTTTACCTTTGTCATTGTGGGAAAAACAGTTTGCACAGGAGGAGGCTGCAGAGGAGGAACTTGTTCTGGCACAGGAGGTGGTGGCATTATCGCTGGTGGCGCATTTAACGTAGAAAAATCTGCAGAAGCTGGTACAAATATTTTTTTTGGTTCTGGTTTCTTTGGTGTAACAGGCACCCATTGGTTTTCTGAAAACAATATTACACAACAATATCACATGGGTGCATCTTATTAAAATTACAAGTTGTATCTTAAAAATGTCTTTACCGCTTCTTCTATGATGCTGTCCACTGGAGACAGGAAATTGCAGTCGTAACTGATTTGAAGTCTCAGCTGTTTTTTCTTGAAATGTTTTTGTTGGCAACTGTTTTGCATCCTGAATAGAGAAATAAATCTTTGTGTAAATGGTACATATTTGAAATGAGATTACCAATGATATGTATGGATTTATACTAACTCTAATATTCATTATAATAGAACTAGGCCTTTCTTTTAGAAGAAAAGGATGATGAAACCCTTTTTCAGATTCACTTTCTTCACCTTCGGAAGAAATACTAGATAGTTCACCTAATGCTTCAGATTTTGATAATGATTTACAAAAATCTGTAAAATTTATGATTAATTACACATACAATTGACATATAATAATTAAATTAATTACTATAATAAAATCTTAATTTAAATGAAACAAAAATTACCCGTAAGTTCATCCACTGATTTTCCACCAGATTGTATGGCAGCGATAGCTTTATCTTGCTGGGCTAGCGGAAGGGTTCCTTGTTTAATCATATTTATAGCATTCCTCCTAGCAATTTCCAACAATTTCTTCTTATCAATCTCTATTCGTTCCCTAATAAAAATTTAATGTCATATAAAGTCGAGAAACGCAAATAATATACGCTTTATTTTTATTAAGTAATTTAATGCAACTCTAACTTTCTTTCTCTGCTTCTACTTCGGCCTCGCGTATATTTGTCTCTATTTCTGTTTTCACTGCGACTTCTATGTCTACGTCTCTCTCTGCTCCTGCCCGAATCTCGCCTTTCATAATTTTTATCACTGTCACGCCTTTCTTTGCTCCTGCCTCTCTGTTTTTCT
The DNA here is from genome assembly GCF_030444845.1 of Prenolepis imparis. Taxonomy (NCBI): domain Eukaryota; kingdom Metazoa; phylum Arthropoda; class Insecta; order Hymenoptera; family Formicidae; genus Prenolepis; species Prenolepis imparis. The sequence continues at coordinate 799,646 of NW_028141169.1, read as the reverse complement.
CTTCCACCGCTCCTACTGCGATGCGAATCGTTTCGCGTTCGTGATCTCGATCTTTTTCTGTCTTGAGAATGGCAACTCCTACTTCTTTTATTATCCCTTTCTCTTACGCTTCTGTAATTGAAATTGTGATTATTGTTCATTTAATTTTTTAATTATAAATTTATAATATTTATAATATTTAATTATAAATTGTAATTTAAATATAAGTCTTATTTTTCTCACCTCTTCTTCTCCTTCTCTCTCAAAACCAATCTAAGATCAGTCTTTGAAGCGACTGACTTTCTTGATGGGCTAAACATTTTGTTTCTCATCTTTTCTCTACTTGGACTGAACGATGGAGACCTGCCTTGAACTGGAGCAGGACTTAGAGAAGGTGTCCTATTGTCATCGCTACTGCTGTCAGACAGTTCGCCATCTTCCATTCTTGCAGCTTTTGCTTTTTGCTTATTTTCTATCTCTTTAACTGTTTCATTATAAACAGTACTGTTTTTGAGATCCTTTATTAATATTTTTCCTTGAGAAGGCTGCTTTGGTTTTTCTATTTATGAAAAGATATATTATTTATATTATATGCTCTTGCTTTCCTTTATATATTTTTACTTTATCAGTTATATATTACTTTAAAAATCAATTTTTATAGATAATACTATCAATAATGAAGACTTAACAAACAAACTCTAACAAATACAAACCAAGAAGTTTAGGCATTACTGGCTCATCCAATTCGTCATCCGTCTTCTTTAATATAGGTGGTAATCGAGGACTACCAGCACCGTCCACAATTTTATCAACGATATCCGAATCTTGGTTTGTACACAGCTGATTCTCAAATTTTGTCACCTCATTCATGCTATCCTTTTTCGACACAATGTCAAACGTCTTTGATTCTTCGTCATGTATACTTCCAAGATTCATGTCATCGTCCAATTTTGCTACTTTGACTTTGATCTGATCGGAATCCGACGACTTGCTCGAAACAGATTCACGTCTCCGTTTCGATTTTTTCTTGTGTTTCTTCTTTTTCTTTACGCCTGATTAAAAGATAATATTAAATTACAGTGCTGTTATAATGAATAATACACTCTAATAGCATTATTATTACCTTCTGCATCGCTGTTACTGTCCGAGGAATTGTGCCTCGATTTCTTCTTGTGCTTCTTCTCCTTGTGCTTATGTTTCTTCTTTCTCTTCTTGGTGGATTTGGCGCTGCCATTCGGGACTTGCTGATCGCTGTTCTCGGGCGACGCGACCCCATCGTCCGGGCATCCTGCATCGAAGGTGCTGAAGAGCTCCGTCAGAATCTCGTTGGACGATTTCTCGGGTAGTCCGGGCTCCGACTTGATCTTGACGCCGTCGACGCCGACAGTCGTGATAAGATTGGTGAGGTTGAATAAATTTGCCATCGCGAGCGAGTCTTCTCCGTGGATCGACCACCAGAGTACATACAACAAATTTTACGTCAAGCTACAGGAATAACATCAACAAAATCAATGTTAACCTAGCCTCATGTATGCTCGGATCATGGAGGTAAGAAATAACAGGAGGGATGATATACCCCCCTTGCCTGGCAAGCAGACGTAAGGGGGGAACACTAAGCGCCATATTGGTGTGGCTTATCGAAGCGCGACATTTGAAATAGTGATGAAAGCACACACAAAAAAAGGAAAAATTCATAAATAATATTTATAAATATGATATATATATAATATATATATATATATATTGTATGTATAATAGTAATATATATATTGTGCTATGCCATATAAGGCTTGTTTTCTATTCCTGCACTGGCTGAACTGTGCACACTGGTGCAATAAGTTAGAGTGAGACAAAATATACTTTATTGTCTCATTCTAACTTATTGCATCAGTTCAGGAATAGAAAACAAGCCTATTGTAAGCGAATCTGTATGTATTTAGTAGCATGGGCATTTTATTTTATAATATTTTATAACTTATATCTTTTTAAAACAAAATTAATGTGAGGTCCGATTTATTCGCCAAACGTGTTTCTCACTTACTTGGTTCAGTTAGGGTGCCGTCACATGGGACGTAACTTGCGTAAGCGTAACCAGCGGATCGCCAATCACCGAGTTATTCCGATAGAGCCCTTCATCGAGCTCTATCGGAATAACTCGGTGATTGGCGATCCGCTGGTTACGCTTACGCAAGTTACGCCCCATGTGACGGCACCCTTAGGTTAGATAAGATGAAAAAAAAATACAAAACGCCATATTACTGTGGCCAACCAATCACATTTGGTGTTGTTACCCCCCCTACTTAAGGGTGCCGTCACATGGGGCGTAACTTGCGTAAGCGTAACCAGCGGATCGCCAATCACCGAGTTATTCCGATAGAGCCCTTCGTCGAGCTCTATCGGAATAACTCGGTGATTGGCGATCCGCTGGTTACGCTTACGCAAGTTACGCCCCATGTGACGACACCCTAAAAGGCTTAAAGCCCCTTGCACAATGCTAAGCGATAGCGATAGGAATAGCGATAACGATAGAAAAATATCTATTCTCTGTTCTTATTGGTGGAATAAAAAATATTTACCAATAGGAACAGAGGTTAGATATTATTCTATCGCTATCGCTATTCCTATTGCTATCGCTTAGCATTGTGCAAGGGGCTTTACACTCCCTCCTGTTATTTCTTACCTCCATGAGTTTGACAAGCTGGTTGGAAATCCGCCTTTAGGAATTTGAAGGGTCTAGGGAATTTTCTAGGGAATTTTCTAGGTACTTTTCTAGGGACTCTCGCGCGGAAGCGCGCAGCGACATCTGCGGAAAGGAAAAGCGACAGGAAACGGGCGACGTTTAAAAGCCAACGGTCTTTTTAAATCTCCTCCTCTGTCCATTTAAATCACAATTGAGGGTTCGCTGGTTCACATCGTACTTTCCTCGGAAACACGTCGAATATCTGGTACGACGCATATTTGACGTTGGCTGGCGAGAAAGCACGTGTCTACGAAAGGGTATTCCAGCTAATTCTTCCTCGATATATTTTTCACCGCGACATCTCCTTCGGTGACCTTCGTTCTTTATTTTGGACGCGGACTTTTTCCAGCAAAACGTGCACGCGAGGCTGCTCGCATTTCGATCCTAATGTCGCACCTAAGGTTTATGAAGGAACTTAACAATCTGACTCGTATGGACGAAGCTATCAAGGGTCCGACACCGCGATGGCAGAAGAAATGCATGGAGACGTCGAATTTAAGGTAAAACAATCTCGGCAGAATGTGGTTGCGTTGATGGTCTGTGATTTTGATTGAATATCGCGCTTTATTTCGGATTCGGAGATATAAAATTATTGATTTGAATATTTATTCAATAATGAATATAGTTTTAATATACATACATATATTGTACATGTTTCAGTATCAATCTTAGTTTAAACTCGTCAAAGAATGTTAAGAGTAGTTCCTTTACAAGTAGTGCATCAGGAAAAACTCCGACGAAAAGGAGCGATGGCAAGACCAAGAAAACTCCCTCTAAAGGCACAAAGAAATCTCCAAGTAAGATAATATATAATAATGCACACAATTAATAGAGAACAGTATTTTTTTAAAAATTGTTTTTAATAAAACAGGTCGTGTCACCCCAGCTAAAACTCCCAATGGCGGTGATAGATTTATTCCTTCAAGATCTACAACCAATTTCGAATTGAGCCATTACAAGGTATAAGAAAGTTATATTTAATGATTAAATTTATAACTACTGGAATACACATTGTAATTTTGTAGCACTTGGTTTATGTATTTTTTTTACATTTTAGATTCTTCAACACAATGCAGAACAAGATGGCGATAAAACAAACAAGCTGAGTCCTTCGAAACGAGAGATGCAGCGTCTCATAGAAAATCTTCATGGTGGTGATATAAATAATGCAAGAATTTTATCTTATCAGATCAAAGCACCAGCACCGCCGGAAGGATATCAAAACCCTCTCAAGGTTTTGTACAGTCAAACTAAAACACCAGCTAGTGTTAGAGCTTCTACAAGATATATACCGCAAGCTGCTGACAGGATATTGGATGCGCCAGAAATCATTGACGATTATTGTGAGTAGTATTATATACTCTCTCTTTAGCATTTCTTATCTAATACAAAAAATAATTAAAGAACAAACATTTCATGTTTTATAGATTTAAACTTGGTCGACTGGTCAACCAGTAATGTATTGGCTGTGGCATTGGGTTCCAATGTATACTTGTGGAACGCTGCGACTGGAACGATAGAACAATTATTCGAATTGGACGCGAACGACTATGTATGTTCCGTCGCGTGGATTCAAGAAGGTCCATATCTGGCAATTGGTACCACAGAAGGAAATACAGAACTATGGGACTGTAGTCAAATGAGGAGAATGCGCATTATGAACGGACACGCGTCCAGAGTCGGTTCTCTTGCCTGGAACTCTCACATATTGTCAAGTGGATGCAGGTAGTGTATACAGAATATGAGATAACTATAATTTTAGAACATGACTGCCATTGTTCTTTGAAGCTTTGTTACAAAAATAATTGATCCATTTTTTTTTTAATCAAAAATGATTCTTTAGAAACATTAATAATTGATAAATCGACGAAAATTTAAGATTTAAGTATACATTTATATAATTAAACCTATTTCATTAGATTAGGTAAAATAGTGCATCACGATGTCAGACAACGGGATCATTTGATCTCGACTATAAACGCACACGCTCAGGAAGTATGCGGCTTAAAATGGTCACCCGATGGACAGTATTTGGCCAGTGGTGGCAACGACAACATGCTGCAAATCTGGCCATTGGTCACCGGACGAAATCATTCTCAATCCCTTTATTCGTTCAATCAGCATCAAGCTGCTGTGAAAGCGCTTGCTTGGTGCCCCTGGCAAAACAACATACTCGCAAGCGGTGGCGGCACCGCTGACCGGAGTATTAGATTTTGGAACGTCTACACAGGTAAGCTACAGACACAATCACATGCTATAATTTGTGGATTATAGTAAAATTAAAATAATAATAAAATTAACAGAAATATATTGTAATAGTATAAAAGAAAAATATAATTGTATATATAATACATATAATAATATATATAAAATAATATATAATATAATTGTATTATAATTAATATAATATATATAATAATATATATATATATATACATATATGTATATATACATATATAATAATATAATTAATATATATAATATAATTAGTAATATATATAAAACGAAATAATAGATGGATTAGAGTGAAATAACAGGATAAAAATATAAATTAATTTGATTTTTTACTTGTTGCAGGTGGTTGTTTAAATACAATAGATACAAGATCTCAGGTTTGTGCTCTATTGTGGTCTACAAATTACAAAGAGATCATCTCAGGCCACGGATATGCGCAAAATCAATTGACAATTTGGAAATATCCGATGATGACGAAGGTTGCGGACCTTATAGGGCACACCAGTCGCATTTTACACTTAGCCATGTCTCCGGACGGAACCACGGTACTTAGCGCAGGTGCCGATGAAACCTTGAGGCTATGGAAGTGCTTCCAAATGGATCCGCAGAAAAAGAAGGAACCTAACGACATAAAATCGGTCGCAGCCAGACTTAAGCAATCGATTCGATAAAATCAACGTATCACGGAGCGTGCGATTATTTTTCAGTATTTATTTTCAATAACTAAATGTATATGTGCGATCGCGAAGTATGTAATATAAAGAGAGTTATATTAGCGTTGCCGAACATTGTCAGATACAAAAATTGACACATCAATCGACTAATCTGTTTTGTACAGAGACACATAGATTAATGTTAGCGCTTCATATCAGGAACCAACTTACATTCGGCTATTTCTACTATTAGTGGAGAAATTAGGTATAAATGGATATTATTGAAATAAAATACAGAGAAGCTTGTCAGCGAATTGAATCTCTAAATTGTATGATGCAAACATTTAGATTTTACGCGAGATATAATCTTTAGCTTGATAATTATAAATGTAGGAATAAATAAATTTTTTTACGTATACTAAGTAAAAGTCTATTTTCCTATGTTATTTTGTAGTATATTTTTTATTGAATTATCTTTTTATTACTAATCTTGAAAAAATTTTATTAGATATTTTAGATTAAAGATATTTTTACAAATCTATTTAAATATCTATTTATATCTATTTAACTGTTCTACTTGAATTCATGTATAAAAACTCTCCTTCATATACATGTGAAGTGAAAGGTGTGTGGAATCCCCACTCTTCTTCTCTCTTCACTTATACACAAGCTGTCTTCAGGTATATTATGTTACTACCACAGGTGCATGTAAAGATGTATGCAACAGGTAGTAGTAGGCTTTGAGCTTGCCTTGCTACAGTCATAATGAATAAGCGCAAGTGAAGTTAATAATAATTATTATGTTATATGTGCTTAAAAGATATCATTAAAATATGATATTTCAGATATTAGAAAAATATAATAATTTTATTATGTAATATATTTAATATTCGAAGCTCGAGAAAGCTTTATATAAGATTTGCATTTGTCACAAATTTATTTTTCAACAAAACATGAGCGAAATAGAAAACAAGAATGTTCCAAAATCTAAATGCAAACATTCCAATCAGTCGTATTCTACGGATACTTGCAACGAAGATGATCACGACTGGTGGGCGAGCGACAGCGGTTCCAGCACAGGATCGTATTACTCCGACACCGACAGGTGAAGCAAGATTAGCTCAATAAGTTTAAATGTAACGAGTTAAGATGTATCTGTTCTAATAGAAAAGATATATTCTTTCTTGTAACTGGAGATTTCATATTTGTAGTTCTGTGGTCGAATGGGAATCGGAGATTGGACCCAACGGAGAAGTATTTTACATAGAATCCATAGAGGAGAGTCTGCTCGAGTCCGACCGTACAACTTCGGACGATAAGAATGACAGTCCGCAGCCTGAATTGACACGTCGTCGTAGCACGAGAGCTGGCAAATTGTTCCGTCTGATCAGACGCAAGGAGAGCAAGCGATGGAGTACGAGAAATAAGAGGATCAACAATAGCGTTGCTGCGAGTAACACAGTTGCACAGGAGAAAGGAGATGGAAACAAGGAAGTCACATTTCGAGATTTCCAGGTAAATAACGATTGATTACATCGGATGAGAAAAATATTTTGAAAAAATAAATGATTAAAAATAAATAATTTTTTTGAAATATTTGAGGCAGGAGAAATTCGCAAAGTTACATTGTGGATTGATCCAGAAAGAAGACACAAGTTGGGAAGAAGAGCAACCTTATGCGAAGCATACTTTGGCATCACACCAAAAGCTTTCTCAGATAATGTCAGAGTTATGGTAGCAGGATTCATACCCGATGGGGAAGCTATGAAGAATAAAAATATCAAAATTGGAGATTGGTTACGAAGAGTCAATTCGAATAATGTTACTTTTCAAAATTTAGATCAGATATTATCTGAAATTACCACGCCGTCAAATGTAAGATTGATAAGTTTGACAGAAGAGTTTGATAAATTTGTTAAGAGTCCAATCTATCATATAATTAAACACAATATTAAATTATAAATTTATATTTTCTTTATCTCTAAGATTTTCTTAAAAATTCTAAAATTTCTTATTTGCAGGTAATATTAGAACTGCAAAGGGTAGCTGGAATTGATGTTACTGCAAAACTGTCAAGAATGAATGAGCCAAAAGTATAATCAAATTTTATATAAATGCAGCAATTAGATAAAGAGATATTTATCATGAAAATTTTATGGATTATATTTTTTAGCAATCAGTATTAGCCCAGTACCTAGTAAATAGAGAAAATAGTAATTCCTTGATGGAATCATTGTTGGATTATCCATTGGGCGTAATATATTTAAAAACTACAGATCTTTCGGAAGTAGGACAAGAATTACAAGGTGTATTGTACACATTTCCGCGATCCGAAATTAAAAATTCTTCCTTGTGTACGGCAAGAGGAGCTTTTATAACTCTTAATCATTTATTACCCAGTATAGTGAGCCTACAACCTGTCAGGTATATATACATATCTGTATATTACAATATATATATTTAGTTACAAAAGTTAAAAATGATAAATGTGTCATGTATTTTTTAGTACAACTATCACCATAGATGAAAAGGAAACACATGTTGTATACACATCTCGCGATGATGAATTGCTTTTAATAGCTTTACCCGATGAATGGTAAGTTTTGCTTGAGAACACAATAAATTTGTGTGAAAAAATATATGAGTAACATCATATATAAGCATCTGTAATGTAAATCTTATCGCTTTTCAGCTGTACCTCTCAAGAAGCTATCAAGATTACGGAGGACATTGTCAGGACATTAGAATTTACATATCAATCATTGATAAAGTGCTTTACTTCAGAAAATCAATCCTCCTTGGATCATTTTTTCACTTTATTTATACACAGATTAATGAATATCAAAGATTCCTACAAAGATACCGATGCAAGAAAAAATCTGTCAAAATTGGAAAATAGTACAGAAAATACGGAAAATTTTAAATTTAGAAGCGCGTTCTCTGTTGCAAGTTTTATACAGCTACCGCGAGACGCGCAGATTCAAATAGACGCAGCGTTGAGTGAAATGGAAGCTATGGATTACAGAGACTGGGTATGTTATAACATTTCTTTAAACCGAATAATTTAAATAATAGAATACATTGTGTTAAAAATTATTCGTATTGTATTGGAGATTTAATTGAACGCATATATTTTGACAGAACGAGGATCCTATGGACTGTCAGAGATTATATACTATATTAGGGAGTTGCATTTATCATAAATGCCATCTTTTGGGATCTCATTTGCCTCACGAAGACTTGATCGACGTGCATTCATTTCTGAGGCACAACGGCCTGTTGAATCTGGTGAATCAGGAACAAGTGAAGTGCCTTGTTCTATGGAAGCAGATCTATCCTTCGTCTTGCAATCGCGGAAACATTGATGGTAGCAATAGCGATCAATTTTTAATACCTAATGGAAAATGGTTTTTATTGGTTGTTGGATATGGACATGATTTATTAGCGGTGCTGTTGGAATCCGGAGAATGTACTGCAAAGTGAATATATTATTTTAGATATATGTATTACATATACATATATGGTGTTGTTATTTTTCTAATTTAAGTTTTTATTATTCCCATTTAGATATAACGACGCGATAGGTCCGGATGTATTTTACGTAGAGGAGGCTCAAGAGACACTGAAGCACATACAAAAAATAGGAATTACAATTTTAGCCTCAAAGTGGATTACATCTAATACCAGACCGGAAGTAATACCATACGAGGAACATACAGCGGCAAAAGCATCGTCCAGTATAACGGAGAATCTGCTTGGTTTAATAAAATCGTCCGACGCACAAATTGTATCGTCTAAGCAAAATCTTACTATTACCAAAAAACCGCAAGAACTGCCTTCTATCTTGAAGAAACGTAGTCCTGAAGAAAGTCCTATGATCTCAGGTTCCGGTAAGTTACAATAATACATGTAGAAGCACAATGTGAAATTAATTCCAAAATTTTTTACGTCATATTTCACTTCCTCTCTTCTTTCGTCAATTTTTACTTTAATATGTACAAAAGTGTACACGTTATAACACGGGGAATTATTTAATTATTTAAAATATTTAATTATTTAAATAAATTAAATTACATAATTATTTTAATTATTTTACACGTACGTTTGTCTTTATATATTTAGTGTACTCTTTACACACTTCTGAAGATTCGCTCAGTCAAGGGACAGGTGGAATTAGCGAAATGAGCGACGAGGCAATGCCTATACTTGGAAGACGAGCAACTAGAGAGAAGATCAATTTGGCATCGAGGTATTCCGATGACAGTGATTCAGATATCGACATATACAAGGTGATTTTCTAGTTAAAACAGTAATAACCACTAATAATTTTCAAGTAATTTATACAAAAAGTATGTATTAAGAACAAATTCTAATATAATATACATATAAATCTATTGACTTTCTTACAGAACGATAGTCATGTACTCACAATGGATATATCCAACATACGGGAGAATTTGTTAAATCAAGCAGAATACTTGATACCGAAAAAGTTAACTGCCGGCGATAAAAATTATTTATATCACTATGTTCACTTAGACACAGTGGAAGGGATTCTATTGTCATCAATACCAATTCAAAGTACATCAAAGGACAACAGGATTCTTGTCAATTTCAACAAATGTGTACAAGTTATTCACAGATTGCTACATAATGCAGTGAGATTTAAGAAAATGTTAAGTCAGGATATAGAGAAAACCGCTATCAATAGAAGCTTAATCGCTGTTAAAGAGCACGGTGTGTTATTCGAGTGGGAAAACGTAACATTTTGGGTAATTGGACGCCTCTACATGAGTCCTCATCCAAAGGAGTTGTATGTGTGCCATCAAGACTCTGCGCCGCAAAATTTGATCGAAATAGCTTTTCAGTTACATTCGTAGTATTTATATTGTATATCTAAACGGAATACACACGTCTCTTTGACCAACAAGTTTTTATTTTATTGAAAATTAGTTTTTCTTATGTATACATTGGTATCGAATAATTTACGATTTGACAGTAGATAAATTCTGCAGAAAAATTAGTTTATATTTTTTTAAATTAATATATTAGTTTGCAAAATTGTATATATATATATATCAACATTTTTTATACTATGTGCTCGGAACTGTACAACTTTATTGTTTTATATAACGATATCTCTATTCATCTTGAATTGGTGGTGTGTCTGATTCATCGTCGTAAGTATATGTAATAAGAGGAACCTTCACACTGATACACGCCCCGGCCATTTTGCTACCATAATGTCCTGCCCAAAATGATTTGTCCATTCCACCATGTAAAAAGCTAATCTCTCTCAGACCACGTCCATAGTTTTCAAATACATGCGATACCTATTTGAGGAGCATATAAAAACAACACAAGTTGAAGATAACATATTTTTAAAACTCATTGAATGAAACTATAAATTATTCTACGGATACTCACGTGTAGCCATTGGAACTGTCTGTCGCCCTCTATGGTATCACGAAATTGAAACTTGTCTAAGATTTTTATCGTTTTGTCATCCTTTTCTTTAAGTCCTAACAGTTCAACCTGGCATTCATAGAACGCTGGACAGTCCCATCGACAGCTATACCATTCGCTCACCTATAATACATTGTAACTTTTAACTTTATTCTTAGAATTCATAGAGCATTTTGAATTAAATAACTAATCGCAATACCACAATGGGGGGTTGCAAAACATCCAGGACGTACGGATGGAATCCCTCTGCCTGTAGATTTACAGTCTGTTTCTTGGTACAACTATGATAAGACGTTGCAAAACAGATCTGCTTTCTCCCAAATATTGGTTCGGTTAACGGTAATTCCGGTACACCTATGGGTGGATCCTCGACCTTCCACGAGTCACCGCCGTTGCTGAGAATATCCCAGTGCTTCATTTTTCGCTCACCGGAATGATTCTTCAACAGGTTCTTCTCGAACGGTCTCCACTTGCATATGAGGTAGAACACTTGCCAGGGTATCTCCTCGTGCTGGCGTGGAAACGGCTTGCCCAGCACCAGCTCCGCCTTCTTGCGCCAGACGTAGTTCTGTATCAGCATCTTCCAGCGTTTGCACACCAGTTGACAGTTCAACAGGGTTTGGAGACGGGCGCGACAGAAGATCTCGGCCAGCAATTCGGCCGGCACGTATCTGTCACCTACCACCAGTCCATTGTCACCTTCCTCGTCGAAGGCCACGCGTGGAGCAGCATTTATCGTTTCCTGCGACTGTCCCATGTCTATCTGTTAACCGAATGACTCAACTCAATCGTTATGACAAATCTTTATATACGACGGAAACGTCAATCGATATCGCCGACGTTGTTTTGACTTTGACATTAGATCAGCTGTAGGAAGGAAGCGTGTCATCACTGTCACCCCCTCGCATCTTGCCCTTGATATGATTATTGTTTGTAAAACTGTTACAATGTAATTTCTCGTGCGTCACGCAACGTTCCCGAAATGACACTAAATTCCCGAATCGTGAATTCGAGCATGTTATCACGTGGAATTTTCGCACACATTTGTCAATTTCTCCTATATATAATATGATGATACAACCTCTAATCTCTATATGTTTACTTTACACATACATATGTTCGATATAAATCAAGAATATGTATGTGTAAAATCATCTATTATTATATCGAATACTCTATTATATCTACTACTTTGAATAAAGAAATTTGAATCGAAATGTTAAAAATATGAAAGTAAAAGCGACAAACTTACGATTTATATCCCGGATCCAGGATCGTCCTTTATTAGGAACTGAGTAATGTGTATGTATTAACGATATATATGCCCAGTTTTTTTATGAGTCATAATTTATGAAGAATAAATATTTATCTTTGTGAATTCAGGTACGAAAATTCAATTTCGAATTTCATATCTGTGTTCGGTAGATTTTTCATGTATTAATACATGAAATTCGAAATTAAATTTTTAAACATGGATTTTATTAATATCTTAATGTTTGGTTTGTATCAACAAAAATGTTTTTAATGAAAGAGAATATAAATGTATGTAAATCTATCCATATATATATGCAGTAAATTTAATATTATTTATATGAATATTCCTAATTGTTAAAGAAAACTTATTTTAAAATTCTCTTAATTTCTAAATTATTCTCGAATGTATGTACAAGTGAAAGACAGGAAACTAAAATTATAAACAATTATATTACTTTTTTTATTCCCCATAGAATAATATATTTAGTGTCATAATACAAAACACTGTTCATAGTATTCACAGGAAATAGGTGCGCGGTTTACGCACACTGAATAGCGGCATACGATTTCTGTTATGGATTCGCTTGGGCAATGGAAATTTGATCTTAGAATCATGAAATTGTTTCACTTGAGGTCTACGGCAATTCATAGCCTTCACCACTTCCACCTTGATTATCTGTATGGAGTGAGCTCGCGCGCGATGACGAGCACCCATATCTCTGTAACACTGTGTTACAGCCCCACTGACAGAAAGATCCCTATATTCCCTGTACATATTGTGTGTACCAGATCGGGAATCGTATCTCAGCCAAATTCCAAAGTTCTTTATCTTTATAGGTGTCTTCTCTGGAATCTGAAATAACCAAGCTCTTTAAGATTTAGCCTTATAGATTATAGGGATAAATATACATTAATTCAGTCATGCATTGTCACATTCTTTCTTAGTAATAAGATGAGCACAATATGCTTATGACGATACTGTAAACATACCTGCTTGAGAGACACTATTTCTCCAGTGGATTTCTTGAATTTTTTCAACTGACGCAGAAAATACCAAAATCTGGACTTGGCTACTATAGCATCAGGCGCGAATATTCTCATTTTATAAAGAGGAGTGGTTTTCTCCTTTTCAGTAGGGAGCTTACGCCCTATCACTTCATATTCTTTCAACTAAAAGAGAAATTAAAAACAAAATTATTTCCTAAAATTTATATATTAATCATATTTATTTATTTATTTATCAACGAGATATATTTATGAGATTAGCATGTGCATTAAACACAAGCATAGAAATATGTATTTATAGGTTATGTCACATCGAATATCTAGATTTAAACCTGCAATTTGCAGGTTTACGTAAATTTTAAGAGAATATTCAACGTTTTAGACAAGAGAAGGTAGTTTGTGTTGATGATTTCATTTATTTCTCACGTAAAAATTGCCAAAATTACTTACTTCACCCTTGGCTTTCATCTCGTATGTCCTGTATTATTATAGGTTACGAACCAAAAGAGAGAGAGGAGAAAGAGATACACCGGAAAGAGAGGCTGCTCAATTTTCATGCAATTTCCCAAAGAGTAAAGCTGGGTCCACAATAGGTGATTTAAGCCCTAAGCCTTAAGAAATTGATCAATCGCAGTCAAGTATGAGGAGAAAACTCGACTGTGATTGGTCAATTTCTTAAGGCTTAGGGCTTAAATCACCTATTGTGGACCCAGCGTAAAGAAATACAGGAGGGAATGTATCGATGGTGGGAGCTAGGCAAATCGCTGACGGAAGTACGTCATGGCCGCCATCTTGAGTGTCCACTTTTTTGACGTTTATAGCGTCGTCTGCAGCTATAGTTGTCGGAGCCTTGCAGACACGTGTGCGTCAAATATTATTTTATGTACAATCATTGTAAAAAAAATAGTGAAATAGAGCATCATGGTGCATTGTCAGGCCTGCGTGGCATAACAACAACAGCGCGAAATTATGGGATAACATTTCACCGGTTAGTAATTGTTATCAGTAATATAATAACAAGAATTTTATACCTACTGTTCTAATTTTCTAAATAAATAGTAATAAACAATTTTTCTATCTATAAACGCTTTTCAATCTATTAAACGCTATTAAAACCTATTTATATTCTGACTATGGTTGTCTTTTATTTTCTTGATTCTCATGCACGAGATAACTCGCTGATAAAAATTACGAATAAAGTATAATTTCCAAAGCAAATTATTTCGGAAGTCATACTTTACATAACAAATTGTTTTCTAATTACCGTAATTTTGAGGTTCTTCCAGTATCTCCGAAAAGCCATTCAATATTGGCGCCCATAAGCAGCCATTTTGAGTGTCCACTTTTATGCTGGGATATATACTCACTTCCGTCCGCTTAGCTCGAGCCATATGCTCTCTCCTGTTTCTCTTTGCAATTTCCAGACGAGCCGCGCATGCGCGAAATTGACCAATCAGAACGAAAGGAGCAAAGAAGATGGCGGTTGAGTCATCTTTTTCCGGTCTATCCTTTTTCTGACACGCGACATAAGATACCACGTGTTACGATGAAGGCCAAGGGGGATGTGAGTGATTTTGACAAATTTTACATAAAGAATGATGACATAAACTATTTTCTCTTGTCCAAAGCATCGAATATTTATCCAGATTTTATATAAAAATAAAAAATGCAGATTAAATCAAGATATTCGGCGCGACATAACCTACAAATATATGTACCAGATATAAATGTAGATTGAATTAGAAAATAATTTTGTTTTCCATTTCTCTTTTAGTTGAAGGAATATGAAGTGATAGGGCGTAAGCTCCCTACCGAAAAGGAGAAGACAACTCCTCTTTATAAAATGAGAATATTTGCTCCTGATGTTATAGTGGCCAAATCTAGATTTTGGTACTTTTTGCGTCAATTGAAGAAGTTTAAAAAATCTACTGGAGAAATAGTATCTCTTAAGCAGGTATCTATCTTATGATATACAATGCGATATCAAAAACATATTGCATTTAGAATCTTGTTATTAAAAGTATAGCGCAGAAATGCATGACTGACTTCAAACTAATTATTTTAGATTCCAGAGAAAACACCAATAAAGGTAAAAAATTTTGGTATTTGGCTGAGATACGATTCCCGATCGGGTACACATAATATGTACAGGGAATATAGGGATCTTTCTGTCAGTGGAGCTGTAACACAGTGTTACAGAGATATGGGTGCTCGTCATCGCGCGCGAGCTCACGCCATACAGATAATCAAGGTGGAAGTGGTGAAGGCTATGAATTGTCGCAGACCCCAAGTAAAACAATTCCATGATTCTAAGATCAAATTTCCATTGCCCAAGAGAATCCATAACAGAAATCGTATGCCACTATTCAGTGTGCGAAAACCACGCACTTACTTCCTGTGAACATGTTACAATAGCGTTTCGTATTGTAACCCTAAGTGTGTATTATTCTGCAAAAAAATAAATATTTGATATAATTTACTGTCATATATGTTCAATTATATATGCATTATATATTTTTAGTTTTAGTATTATCAGTTACGCAATTGGAGAATGAGAAGCGGATAAATTTAATTACATTACATTTTTATTTAATTCTCTGGACAGAAACTGCAAATAATACATTACATTACTTAATATTATCAATACATTGTCTGAAAAATATCTCTTTAGTTTGTCAAAATTAACTGAAATTGGAAAAAATCGAAACTACAATTATTTCTTGTCTTGTTTCTGAGATAAAATTGCACAATGTGATCGACTGTGATCGACTTTTCACAAGAGGTGAAACTATATATTCTTTCTATGTCTAGAAATAAACGTAATGGTGATAATAGTTGGAAAGACATATACAAGAATTAAATTGGGTCATATTTTCCCTGCATAATCACGATTTAGGAAGTAACAAATTGTGTTACAAGGTTTATTTCCGTGTACAAACTATATAAGAAATGTATAGATATTATAAAGACATCTTACGACCTTCTATAGATATATCTACTGCTCTTCTGGCGGACTTTATACGCTTGCTATCCATGTAGTTTTTCATGTGCCTCTCAAATCGACTCATCTGCTTCTTAGTACTCTGCACAAAGTAATAAGACATAATATATAATTGTGAAGAATCAAAAATAATTGAGGATTTGGATGCAGTAACGCTTCAGTAATAAAATAATATTTCACGAAAATGAGCTTAAAAGTGAACACTTATCATGAATATATGAAGTTACAAATAAAATTGAGATATAAACAAACAATTTAATTAATATTTATGATTTATAGCAATTATAGAGTTATTAAATATTAAAATTATAAGCTTTATTGTACATGCACATTATATCGAATATTGCATACAACTTTGGAATCTGTGTGTGTGTGTGTGTGTGTGAAATAGATAAATAGAACACATACCCTACTAATATCAACGTCTGATTTCCAATCGGGTCGTATAACGTAATCTTTATTAGATGGTCTAGGAACTCTGGCTCTTCCTACCCATCCAGGATCTCCGGGTCTTAATGGTCTGCGAATGTAAGATAGCAAGAGTTCACATTAACAATGATTAATTATCAATTATTATCAATTATCATTATAACAATTATTGACATGATTCTTATATATCAATGATGACATACTTGGCATCTCCTTTTAAGGCCTTATTAATATCTTGAGATTTCTGGAAGGATCCTCCGTCCTCGGTTTTTCTTCTTTTCTGAGGTGTTTGCTCCAGGTCTCTCTGCATTCTCTCCTCCTTCGACAACGCTTTGAAGTCGGCGGATAAATTAAAGATAGGCCGCGCCCACTCGTTGATCAATTTTCCAGCACGCTCCTTGTTCTCTTTTGTTTCTTTCGGATGCTTATAAAGATACATCACAGCCTTTCCAATACCGGATTGCTTCAGCGAAGATTGATCGATTTTTGGAAACTATAAACACATAATATAATTATTAAATAAGTAGAACATATGTATTTATAAAATGTTTTTTATCTAGTACGAGAAAATTTATATTATATAATCTTACCTCCCATAATAGTTTCAAGAGATTGTCTCGGATTTTGAGAGATGGTAACGAACGGTCAGGCATTGGTGCTAACCAATCGGTGAGAACTGACAGCACGTTGTGCTCCAAGAAGGCCAATTGTAAATCGTGCTTCTTCAATTGTGACAATGCTTTTGATAACATGGCAATCTTATTGGTGGCAGGTTTATTTTGTTGATTTAACTTTCTATCCTCCTCAGCTGCACCCTTCATGTCTGATAATAATTGCGCTATAATATCATCGTTATCGTTAATGATAGTAATGTCTTTTCGTTTACGTCTACGAGATTGCTCTTCCTTTTTCCGTGCTAACATGCGATCAAAATCGGACAGTGCATCGTCTCTGAAAACATTATATCTAAATAATCATTGTTTTTTAAAAACTTTGAAAATAAATTGTCTCTTGTTAAAGAAAATTAAAATTTAATATAATTAAATTATGTTATATAAAAACTAGAAAAATTTAAATATATTTATATAATATATGCTTACATTCCACCGCCAATAATTCCATCGTCAGAATCTTCATTATCCGGTTGCTCATTAACAATTTCATCGTTTAATTGTTTATTTTCCTGATCTTCACCCACTTTCTCGTGTGCGTCATTGTCCTTTTTCTTCTCGTTCTCATCTTCAGGTTCGGAATCTGATAACTCATGTCTTATACGTTTCTTTGCTTTAGTTTCATCAGTCTCTTCTTCAGAATCCGATAATACTCTCTTTCGTTTTTTAACTATTCCCTCCGAATCTCTGCTGGGACTTCTGGATCTTCTAGATCCGGAGCCCGACCTAGATCTAGATCGAGATTTAGAATGCGACGAGTGTCTGGATCTAGCGGCCGATCCAGATCTTGATCTTGAACGCGATCTAGAATGTGATCTCGATCTCGACCTTGACCTCGATTGTGACCGTGAACGCGACCGTGACTTCGATCTAGATCCCGATCTAGATCTTGAACGCGAACCTGAACGCGATCTCGAGACAGATTTCGATCTTGAACGAGATCGAGATCTTGATCTTGATGCAGATTTTCTGGAACCCGAGCGAGATCGCGAACGCGAAGCTCTTGAAACTGAACGGGATCTTGATTTAGATTTACTGGAACGCGAGCTGGATCTGGACCTAGAGCGTGAATTCTTTCTCGAATGTGCTGGAGATACGGAACCTTTACGCGATCCCGACACGGATCTCGATTTACATCTCGAGCCAGATTTTTGCGATCTTGATCGTGATCTCGAACGCGAGCCTTTCCTCGAACCCGTTAAGGATCTGGATTTCGAACGCGATAAAGCTCCTCCCTCTTGCAATGGCGATCTCGATTGTTTCCTAGACCCAGAAGCAGACCTCGATCTAGATCTAGATTTAGATTTTCTGTTTACGGAATTGGAACGAGATCTTGAACGGGAACTTTTCCTCAAGTCAGGAGAACCTTCTCTAGAACCGTTCACGGAGCGTGACTTTGATCTTGATCGTGATTGTCTAGCAGTCATTGGAGATCGATTTGGCGATGCCGAAGGTGAACGAGAACCCTTTCTCGATCCAGATGGAGATCTCGATCTCGAGCCAGCTTTAACTTCTTTTGGACTAGCTGATCTCGATCTTGAGCGGGATCTTGTCTGGGAAGACTTGGGAGTACCTGATCGAGAACGTGAATGGTTCGACGTTTTCGGAGAGCCAGAACGCGATCGAGAAAATGATCTTGAACGAGATCGCGATTTGGAAACTGCCTGAGGCGAAGGAGATCTGGAGGACGATCGAAAGTTTGTCTTGGGCGAGTCGCGTTTAGATAAAACGTCATTGGGTTTTATCGAATTTGATCTAGATCTGGAACGTGAATTACTTCTCGATGCTACCCGAGAACTTCTGGATGTAGAATGAGAAGAACTTCGAGATCTTGAGCCTGATTTTGCAGAATGATGCGAATGCGCTGGTGATTGCGAGCCATTTCTCGCACTTGCCTCTCCAGGTTCAGGAGAATGAGATTTTGAACGTGATCTTGATCGTGATGTGCTTTTTCTGTTTTTTGCTGGTGAAACAGATCTGTTTGGCGAGGGTGATCTGGATGGTGATCTCGAATAAGATTTTCTGGAGCTTGCATTGGAACGAACAGAAGCTGGTGATCCATTCCGTACCGGAGATGATTGATTAGATCTAAAATATTTGGTTGTAATTAAAAAAAAAAATAAATGCAGATAAAATTAAACAAGCAAGTACGACAGAAATTAATTACCTAGGTGCTGAAGACTTGGGACTAGCAGAATTTGATTTTGATCTACTTCTTGCTACATTACTGCCTGATTTTTGTGAATCTGGAGTAGCACTTCTAGATTTATCACGTTCCTCTTCCGAGTCACTTCTTTCGTCTTAAAAAGAACAAACATCTTACATGCAACATCAGATTTATACAATCTCTGCAAGATAATACACTGTACAAAGTACCATCTTTTTTTATATTATTCTTATGCAATATTTTTATATTAAAATAGTATATAATTGTATGTATAGAGAATATAAATTATGTGTAAAGTTATATATCTAAATTATATAAAGACATGCAGATTTGTATCAAATGCTTTTGTTTATACATTCTTTCATGTATTTAGATAGTATATACAAAATTTCTTTAACAATATTAATATCACAATTAAGCGACGATATAAATAATTCTCTCACCTTCAAAACCCATTGCATCTATGTTTAAATATAGCCAAAAATATAGTTGTTATCACAGTGACTAATAAAAATGTTGCATCAATTGGTCGTTAAATCAATGTTTTCTCTATTTAATATAACAATAACTTAAAATCGTTTAACTTGCACAAGTTTTATATTAAACTTTGCGTTACGGATTTGATACATAATACTATTCTTTTCTACTCAAAAACTCCTCTTTTGTAGATATACGAATTAACTACAAGGTCTTTCGCGAATATGAATAATCCAAGCTTTTTTCAGTTATAGAAGCGTCTATCACATGTATCGTGGAATGTTCGGCACGCAATGTTCTGTCACTAGAAAGTCACTATATATAACGTACAGTTTTCATGAAAACATTGGACAAACCGGATTAGCCAATCGGAATTTAGACATTCATCCGCAACATTTAGTGACTTTCTAGTGACTCGACGTCATCTGACCGCAGAGTCATTGATTGGTTGATACCATTCTAGTATCATAGTTAAAAACATTGACTTGAAAGAAAAATAAATAATTAAATAAACAATCATTTTTTAAAATAAATAAATAATAAAACAGATCAATAATTATTATAAGAAAAGAAGAGAAAAAAAAATAAATAAACTGTCGTATAAATACGACTCGCGAGGACGCACATCTAGAGACTTTTCTAGTTTCGCGGCCGAAGATTGCCGATCCTGGGCGAGCCGGCCCGAAGTGCGTGCCGAGAGCGCACTATGGCGGCCGTGACGAAATTTTCGCCGCTGCGTGAACAGAGATAGAGTGATCTCGTTCGTCGTGGGATACGGATACGCGGGGATCGCGAAGTCGCGATCGCGGATATTCGGCGCGGCCGCCAATCTCTCCAGCGAGAGATCGGCATCTCCGGGAACGTCACCGCGGGAGAAAGAAAGAGAGAGAGAGAGAGAGAGAGAGAGAGGAACCGTCTCGCGCGCGATATAACAATATATAATAATAATAATAATAATAATATAATCTAATATTCTCTCTCTCTCTCCGTATATACGCGCGTTCCGCGACAGAAGCGGCCCCGATGCGGGTCGCGCGCGCTCGTCTCAGGGCAAATGATGACTTCGATGTTGCCCAGCTTTAACCCGCCTATCGTCAAGCGGCTGCTGGGCTGGAAGAAGGCCGAAAGCGAGGACAAATGGAGCGAGAAGGCCGTTAAGAGTCTGGTGAAGAAGCTGAAGAAGTCGGCGGGCCTCGAGGAGCTCGAGAAAGCCATCACTACGCAAAGTTGCAACACCAAGTGCATCACTATACCAAGGTATGTGTACTCGTATAAATATACACACACACACACACACATCTGCGTGTAATAATACCCGGTATATATGTCTATCGGGGCGCGATAGCTTTGTACGATATAAAGAGAAAAGTCCGCGAAGGGTAAAATGTGAGAGAGAAAGAGAGAGGATGAGCGAGAGAAGAAAAGAAAGCGCGCGCGCGCGCGCGTACTCTTGGTGCCCATATGTGTGCATGTATAAGTATATGTATACATATGACGTTCCTCTTTCACCGTCGCAAGTGCAGAGACGGCACTTTTCCGTTCTTATTAGAGATCGTCGCGTCATTTCGCCTGTGCGTGCCGGGGTGATATATATTCATACGCGCGCGCGGGTCCCTATCGAGACGATAAGCGACAGGACAGGCTTCGCCTGTCTGTCACTCGTCACTCGTCACTCGCTCGCGAGAGACGTTACGTGACACTCGCGCGAGAGAGGGTACGGTGCGTTGCGCGTACTATTCCTTCCCTATGTATGTATCTATGTACGTGTCCCGGCATACAATGCGATAGATGCGCGAGAGACAACGTCACGTTTAGGCCGGTCGAGGTGCGATAACGTATAGGCAGAACACTAACGTAAACACCGCTGTCGCTGTTGCAAGCACGTGCAGAGAGTGCGAGACGCAAGAGTTAGAGTTCTCTTCATCGCGTGAGTGAATGGTACCGCAAGATACAGAGGAGGATGTGAATGATTCGGGAATGTTATTTTTTTTAGCCTACTCCGAGATTTCGAGATGAAAGCGATTTTTTTTTCTTAAATTTTACCATTCAGAAATGGAGCATATTTAATATTTATTTTAATATTTATATGCCTATTTAATATTTATTTACTTATCTAATATCTAATTTCTCTAATGTTGTATTTATCTATAAAATACATTCACACACACAATTAGCCCTCGTATATCCTCTATTTACATAGAAATTTGATAGTGATAATAATAATAATAATTATTATTATTATTATTATAATTTTTATTGTGCATACAGATAATAAAATAAATATATATATAGACAATATTTGACAATAGTGCATTTGCAACAATAGACGGAAGCTATGGTACCTGATAAAATAGGTACATAATATCTCAATAATAGCGATAATAATTTAATGACGTAATAGCAATAATAATTTAATGACAATTTAATACAATGATAATGCATATATTTTAATATATTAAAATATATTAAAGTATTTAATATATGTATCTATATATATTTTAATATTGTATTATATTTGAGATAACTTATAACATAGATCGAATTAAGAAATTGAAATTTTATCATTATATATGCATACATGCTTGCCATTGAGAATCTCTCGATAAGGATTGGTTCTATTGAATTCGATCAGGAATCGTTTCCGAGGACGACGATGACGCAAACGCGATCTCCTTAACTCGCATTCAAAGGAGCTCCAAACGCGTCCGCAGCTGCGTAGGCGGAAGAGCATTTATCAATCGCTCGCGAAATGTATAATCGCTCGTAGGAGAAGTGCGAAGTATAACGCCAAGTATGTTTTCTTTTCTCCTCGTTCTCCGAATGTTTTCGCGCGAAATTGGAATAATAATTCGCAGTAATCTTAATCTCTCTCTCCCTATACGTGTCGGTGCTGAATAATACTAAATAATACTTGGAATTCGGCGAATGTGCGCTCTTTCTATTTTTTTTCCGATTAATATTGTCCTTCGCCATGTATATTTCCGGTCGGAAAGCAATTAATTATATTATTAATCTTTTTAAAGTTTTTTTTAGATATTTTTTGCATCGAATGTACGAAATAATTGTTAATCTAATAATGTCTCTCTTCACTTATGTTAAATGTACTCCGATAATTCGTTCGTATTCGTATTTGCTCGATCTGGACCATCTGGCTTTTATATATGACACGGAATACACGCAAATGAGGGAAACTGTCTGCTATGAAAGTAAGCGAGCGGTATATTATATTGTTCGGAACGACGAAGCGTATAAACGCGATCGAGCTCTTCAACGCGCTTTTCCCAGTTCGTTTCACGTCACGGGATAAATAGTAATTAATTCGCGCAACAGCCGTTTTAATTCCGTCTTCCCGTCAGTGTCTGTTGCAGACGAACGTGTGTCTTTCGCGTAGCTCTTTCCGGAAGAAAAAAAAATTATTCGCGAAATACTGTCACTTTGTCGAATCAACGCAATTACTTCATTCGTGGAGAATCTTTTGTTTTATAATAAATATTATTATATATATAAATATTATAAATAATAAATTTATATCAAGTATAAAAATAATCTTTTTTAATATCAAAGAGAAAATATAAAAAGCTATTTGTATATATATAATCAATGAAAAGTTTCATAATTCTCAAGTTAATATTAATTTGAAACGCTTGGGAAAATAAAAATAAGTAAACTTTTTTTTACATCGTAGAGAGATGGTTTTTGATTAATTAAAGAGAGTTATGAAACTCTACTTATATATAAAACGGTGGACAGTCGCGGAATGAGAAAGATGGTTATCCAGGTGTAAAATGACCTGCAGCTTCTAACTGATCGTGGAGCGTGAAAAAAAAATGGAATCGTCACGAACTCAATTATCGAGATAAGAATCTTGATTAGTAGTCAACTTCGTTATTTTTCCACATTCGCGTGAAACAACGCGGAAAAAGACACGGAGTGATTATCACACTGTTAACGATCGAGATACTTGACCGTGATCTCTTATCTCTCGCGAGATGCATTTTTTTGCAAATTGCGTATCCTCTAATAACGCGATTAACATTTTTATTTCCTCTACATTTTTTTCTAATCGAGAATTATTATAATATAAATTATAATAAAAATATTATATAAAATATTATAAATTATATATTCCTTTTCTCTTATATCCACGTAAAGAAACCAAATTTTTAATCGAATAAACATAGGAGGAATTGTACACAGAGAGAATTTTCTCTTAGAATTTACCCTGAAAATTGTGGTAATCGTGGGAAAATATGTTATTTAAAGAATTTTATGAGAATTTCTCTGATAAATATTTTACAATAAAAATAATAATACCTATCACAATAAAATATAAAATATGTTTGATTAATTTTGCTATATAGTTTAGTAAAATTAATCAAACATTTTATATTTTATTGTGATAGATATTATTATTTTTATTGTGATAAATATTAATCAGAGAAATTCTCATAAAATTCGTTCCATATCATATTGTCCCACGATTACCATGATTTTCAGGGTAAATTCTAAGAAAAAATTCTCTCTGTTTGTACGCATTTCAAAACTCAATGTGGCTTATCGTTTATCTCTGCTGGATATATATTACGTATATTACAAAATGTGTGTCATAATATATATCATGCGGATACGAAGAGCGCAATAATGCGAAATTAATATTGTATCTCGCACAGTAGTAATTAATTGTTGCAATTATAATTTATATTATTACTGATTATACATGAAATATTCACCGTATATATCTTGAGATTTAACGTTATAAATGCGCGTAATTACGAAATATGAATAATTACGAGCTTATGTCATTATGATATATTGTCGCCATTTTATTGACGATCGTAAAATATAATTTAATTTCTATCAACGCGCGAACATCATCGATATATGAATCTCCGTTATTAAAGATATTAAACATTGATTACGCTTGAATAGTCCGATGTATATATTTTGCAACACGTATATCGCTTCGTCGCGATCTAATCAGGATTATTCGAGCCTGAAAGAGTATCTATGAATCGTAACGTAATCGTTATTACAAGAGCGCAAATATAACTATGGAATTCATTTCATTTATAACCGTCTCAAACATGTGATATCACGACGCGAGAGCAAACGTACGAGATAACTTAAATACCCCGAATAAAGAAAGAATGCAAAAAAATCAGGATGCTCTTCTCCTTAGATATTTCTAATCCTCGAATCAATACGAGAATTTTTTTTATTTTGAGCAAAAAGTTAGGATTATTATTTATTTTTCTTATAATTATATATTTATTATATTGTTATTATTATTATCATCATATATCTTATTATATATTTTTTTTATTTTTCTGATATCTATACCATCAGAACATCTTTTCCTAAATGAGTTTCGATCTATCTTGCGAATTTTAATTCATCGATACGTTCCTTATTCTTTGCTATATATTTCATCAATTGTCAAAGTTATAAGGAGGTTGCACATGCAATCCAAAGATTATGTAGGATGCTTTCCAGCAACGTACACAGATAAAATGCTGTGTTCGACTGTGCCTTCATTTTATCACTTTCTACTAACATTTTTACATTTAGTATCATTTTTTTCTACTGAGTGGAAATTCTAATAAACTTTAAAAAAAAATCTTAAGACTTGTAAAAAGTGATGTAAAGTGACTTCCTTGTACCCTTTGATAAAGTAAAAATGTTACATAGTCTATGATTGTGTTCCGTTGCTAGAAAGCACCGATAATATGGGCGATATGATTATCCATACAGGCTCGTTTCTCTTGAAGGATGTACATAGTATATATACATATACACACATACACTGAAGGAATTTTCTCTTAGAATTTACCCTGAAAATCATGGTAATCGTGGGACAATATGGTATGGAAAGAATTTTATGAGAATTTCTCTGATTAATATTTATCACAATAAAAATAATAATATCTGTCACAATAAAATATAAAACATGGTTGATTAATATTTTACTAAACGGCATAATAAAATTAATTAAACATATTTTATATTTTATCGTGACAGATATTATTTTTATTGTGATAAATATTAATGAGAGAAATTCTCATAAAATTCTTCCCTTACCATGTTGTCCCACGATTACCATGATTTTCAGGGTAAATTCTAACTAAGAAAAAATTCTCTCTCTCTGTGTGTGTGTGTGTGTATATATATTGGAATGATGTATCACATGGCGCCTCGCTCGCGCGCCGATGTTACGGTATATCTATACGGTCGAAGCCATTATACGGGAATCGATTGCGGCGTGCGTACCGCATGACAACTTTATTAATAGTAGCGGTAGTCCTGGCCTGCCTGGTGGCACGATGACGAGCCTCTCGTCGTCGTCGACCAAGGATATCCGGTAGCGGGAGAGGGAAAGCCTGGTGGTTGTCGTCGTCGTCGTCGTCGCGAGAAAGGTAGGATCTCTCCATCCTTCGGAGCCGGGCCGAGCGAGTCGAGCGGGGACGCGCGAGCTGAACGCGCGCGTTTCCGTCTTTTCGAGAATTTCGCGAGCTCAAGGATATAAGACGTAATCAAGAAAAATATATACGTGAGAAAGAAATCGCATACGAGGAGGATCTTGCGATAGAGAGCGACGACGATGACGTAGAGAGAAGATGTTACGCTCGATCGTAGATCGAAATGTGGAAGGGAAGGATTGACCGATTGTGAACTGTCAAATGAGGCGGAGTGATTTCGCGTTCGCAGCTGATTGACGCTCCACACGTGTGAGTTGAAGTTTATTCATCGTTATATGTATCCTCGAGAGTGCCGGAATTTTTTTCAAGTCGAACTCCTCTCTGTTAAACCTCTCGCAGTTCTGTTATCGCGAAGAGTTTGTATACAGAGAGAATTTTCTCTTAGAATTTATCCTGAAAATCATGATAATCGTTATGGTATGGAAAGAATTTTATCAGAATTTCTCTAATTAATATTCATCAAAATAAAAAATAATAATAGCTATCACAATAAAATATAAAATATGTTTGATTAATTTTACTATGCAGTTTAGTAAATTAATCAAACATATTTTATATTTTATTGTGATAGATATTATTTTTTATTGTGATGAATATTAATGAGAGAAATTCTCTTAAAATTCTTTCCATACCAGCATACCATATTGTCCCACGATTACCATGATTTTCAGGATAAATTCTAAAAGAGAAAATTCTCTCAGTGTAGATAAAGTTATCCGCGCGATTGGTATAGTTATTTTGTTATAATTATGTGTGTTTGTGCGTTTCTATCGATCGTGTTTTCTCTTATTATCGCTCTTTTTCTTTTGCACGGTGTAAAAAAATATATGTACATATATATACATGCAGCAGTGTATTTATTTCTTCTGAAAATTTTACGATTTTTTTTGACAATTCTAACTTTAATAAAATAAATAGTAAGTAATAATAATAGATGATGCATATGCAAAAGAAATGTCTATTATATAAATATATGTTTTGCCGAAACTGATTGTGAGATAGCTTCGGGGGACAGGATTTATAATCTAGGAGTCTAGGAAAAAACGACTAACCACAGTTATAGCTTATTTGAACTCTCGATGCAACTCTCGGAGACAACTCAGAACCGCTAAGCAATTTTCATTCTTTCGATCATTAACTCTAACAGCATATCGAGATATTCTTTTTTTATACATTCTCAATCTGTTAGTTACACATTGATAAATTTTTACTGACAAAATGAAATTACTCAAAAAAATTTTAAATACTTTTTCATCGGCGTCTTTTTACTTTGAGCGCCAATTAATTATCTTATTTCCAACTTGTTATATATACACATCTTTGTATTATTTATAATATTATTATTAAAATTTCGGCGTAGGAGAAACGATTGACGCCTATATGATCGCATTTGTATATTCAAGATAAAGAGGAATGGGAGATAAAAGGTCGTCGAAACACACCTAATCTATCCATGCGATTGATACGCAATTAAAGCGTATTTAATCCTTCTGTCAAATCATAATTTTCCACCTTTCTATCAATGTATGGGTTTTGTATCAGGAAACCTCCTGAAATTAACGAGAAAGAATGCTCGATGTCCATTAGCTGATCTAAAAAAATTGTCACAGTGTAAATCGAAAATATGCAATTGGGGTACCCGGATACCAACTTTGTATTTTCGACACATTGCGACAATTTTTTTATAAGCAGCTGTTGAGCATCGAGTATTCTTTCTCCTTATATTTTAGAAGATTTCTGAATACAAAAGCATTTTATTTCGAACGGAGAAAAGTTTCGATGCATCTTTTCTTTTAAAGTTGTTTTGAGTACCCGGGTACCCCAATTGCATATTTTCGATTTACACTGTGACAATTTCTTTAGATCAGCTAATGGGCATCGAGCATTCTTTCTCGTTAATTTCAGGAGGTTTCCTGATACAAAAACCCTTTGCATTTATTAGAAAAGTTCCGCTTTATTTTGATAAAATTTGAAGTTGCCTCGGGTACCCGAGTACCCGTTCATTGACAGAAGGGTTAAAGCGAGACGGCGAACATATTCGACAATAGGGTTCCACGGGGAAATGTGAAATTTCGCGCGCGATTGCATCGTATGTAGGTGTGTGTAGAAGCACGTTCTACTTTTCTAATCGGTCTCTCGTCTCGTGGCATGTCCGGCACATCGGGGCACGCGCGACACGTGCGAGCGGGGCGCGCGTGCAGATAATGCGCGAAGTGCGTCAGCACGTCCCACGGATTTCGTTATATTTGACTACCTGCACCTTGCAGCACAGCCTACACCAGCAGCACCAGGTATTCTTCTCCTAGAAACGCGTGCGCTGTATATCTCAGGCATCCTTGTTACACCTCGTTTCGTCTGCTCTCGCGGTTTTTACGCGCTCATCTCGTGTCGAGATAAGACGGAAAAAGGGGAAGGAGCTATTGAGTATATTTGCATATCTCGTTTCTAATCTGTCTTAATTTTTTTAAGAAAGATAAAAAATTTAGTAATAACACGCATAATTTGAAGATTTTCTATATAAAATTATACACTTGAGATTTTTCTCTTAGAATTTACCCTGAAAATCATGATAATCATAGGACAATATGCGGTGTGGAAAGAATTTTAAAAATATGTTTGATTAATTTTACCATACTTTTAGTAAAATTAATCAAACATATTTTATATTTTATTGTGATAGATGTTATTTTTTATTGTGATAAATATTAAGAGAAGTTCTCATAAATTTCAAGGTAAATTCTAAGAGAAAATTCTCTGTATATTTTTATTAAGCAACAAAAATTATGTGTTATATAAAAAGGATCCAAGATGGTTGTTTTTTAAACGAAATTTTCTTTATTCGATTAAAATAAAAATTAAGATGTACTAAAGATTTGTACGTAAAAGTATTAGATATGTAATATTTAAAAAATGTGCATTTCCGTATCGCTTTAACATCGTATATATATTTTATAAAAACTCCTTTCTGCATATGTCTTGCTCTCCGTTTTTTTTTCTCCTCTTGTCCGTATTGAGGAAAAAATTACGGAATTTTTGTATAATATATTTGATCAATTTCCCGAGTGTATGTGTGTCTATATGTCGGATGAGACATACATTACGTATCTGTTCGCTTTGCTTGCAAAATCAACAAATACGGCGGTGCGCCGCGAATGTTTCGAGGAAATTAAACTTTGTTCTACTTCCCGAATATGTTACATTATATGCTCGTAATATATTGTTCTAGTTAATAACGTGCGTTACATGTATATGCGAAACGATGCATACAAAGTTACCGTATTGTGTTCTCGTAGAGACACGACGACGTTAATTCAATACCCGTTAGAAGATAAATTAAGGTCTCTTCCCTCCTTCGTCTCATTTCCACACCACGTTATCCCTGAGATTACGTTTCCCGAATCGCAAGAATGAACGTTCGTGAGGTTGGCACCCCATTTTCAGATTGTAATCGATCGAGTTTTTAGCTTTCTCTCCGAGCAATTTCAAAGTTTCCCGATACGTTTCCGAAAAAAATATATATCTACACCGTTTATCGCATATCTCTATACCGGAGATGGACAGCCTCTATTCTGGAAAGTCGAAATGCAATTTTGCGGCGCAAAATTGCGCGAAAAAGCATTGACCGTAAAACAAGTTTGTATTTTCTTCTTCCCTCTTTTTTTTTTATAGCTCTCGTCTATTCTCGAGCACCGTCAGAGGTAAAATTCCGTCTTTCGAAGTATATTTTCATACCTCGGCATACTAGATACGGCGGTTTAATTCTCTCTCGCGTTGACATTGAACACGATTTTCACATTATCCGTATAAAACTTGGAATATCCGGTCGCTTCCATCCGGTGCTCGAACGAATCGAGAATATCGATCTACATCGTGTGTCAAAGATGAATGAGAGATTATATACGATGTGTGTATATGCATTCTTCAATCAATTGCAAACGTCATTTCGTCCAACAATAAAATTTAATTATAAAAGGGGCATTGAATTTTATTGAATTTTTTTTATTCGTTTCTTTTTATTTTTTATTTCGTTTACGATTCGACAGAAATTACTTCAATGTGCAACATTAACATATTAAAGTTCATTCACAATATTAAAATTTCAGCCAGTCATCTAACAACTCGCTCGACACAAAAAATTGAAAAAAAATATACATATATCATCGACGTTGTATTTCACGTATTCCATGTATACCAGGTGTCCCATTTTAAAGGACTCGCTCAAACATCTCATTGTCAGAAACACTGCGTTAAATCGAAAAATGTTTCCTACAAAAGTTGTAGGGTTTCGAGGGGGACATAACATAGTAATATTCATTTGACCTTGGGCGGCATCTCCAAGGTCAAGTAAAGGTGAGAATTTGAAGGTGAGAAGGTGAATTTTGAAGAAAATAAAAAAATGCTTCAGATAAAAGTTGTTCAAATTAATTAGTAGAAAAAGATGTTATAATAAAAAATATGGGTTTCCATTTAAAAAATTTATTCTCACCTTCACTTGACCTTTGAGACGCCGCCCAAGGTCATATTAATATTACTATGTTATGTCCCCCTCGAAATCCTACAACTTTTGTAGGAAACATTTTTTGATTTAACGCAGTGTTTCTGAGATATTTGAGTGGGTCCTTTAAAATGGGACACCCGGTATGTCGCCAAAAAAATCTCATATTGCGAAATTTAATTGGCCAATCGAGGCAGAAAAAAGTGCATCTTGATTTATCTCTCGGATATATATATACATATGTGTCAATGCTAAGCCTTTTTTTTTTTTCTCATTTGACGCAAAAAAGAGAGAAGTCAGCGAGAGACAAGGTAGAGGCTTTTCTTTGACCGTTCTCGCTTCTGTCGCAAAGTGAAATCTCGTAGAAATAAATTGAAACATCTCCCGCCTTCCCCCGCCCCCTCCTTCTCACTCCTTCCCCCTCATCCCAGACACACTTTGCAATTCGTAGTGAGCCGAGTTTCAATCGACGGCGGATTTATCCGGTTTGTCACCCAAGCGACTCTTCTTACTTATTGTTAGATTCGCGACTCTTACTCGCTCTTATGGCATATAATTCCGGCTTTTACGTCACGACGACGCAGAAGCGATTTACGCGGGCAATAAAGAACGGGATGCGCTATCGTGTATCCTTATGTCGCGTTTGTCACTTACGTTTTCTAGAAACAATTCGAAAATTAAAAAATTAAGAAAATTATTAATATATATTTCTTAACTACACAGAGAGAATTTTTTCTTAGAATTTACCCTGAAAATCATGGTAATTGTGGGACAATATGGTATGGAAAGAATTTTATGAGAGTTTCTCTCATTAATATTTATCACGATAAAAAATAATATCTATCACGATAAAATATAAAATATGTTTGATTAATTTTACTATATAATTTAGTTTATTTTACTATATAGTTAGCATAATTGTCGTACGATTACCATGATTTTCATGGTAAATTTTAAGAGAAAATTCTCTCTGTATATTTATTCTATTTCTTATTTCTTATTTATATTATTATTTATATTATTTGTTATATTAATAAACTATCTATTAATATAATATTTCTAATATTAATATTATTTTTCTTATTTATTATATTTAATTCTATCTTTAAATATATATGTATTTATAAGTGTATTTCTTTCCAATATTAAATATACATTTAGACATGAAAAAAATTAAATATATATCAATTTCTTTTAAAATATCTATTTGCAGAAAATAATTAAAGGAATTTTTTGTCATTTTTATTTATTACTTTTCAATGAGATTTAGGGAATCTAACAACACCTAGCTTAGCTGCTGGCACGCGAAACTCTGGTCGATTGACGCAAGACAATTGATGACGCGAATAATAATTCGCGGGGAGAATTAATGGCACCGATTTCGCCTAGAGTGTTTTGCTTGGTAAGAGGAGGAGAAGGGTGCGATTTGCGGAGGAGAGACAGAAATTACGTAAAGATCGTATTATGTGCACATAGTGCGAGTTTGTCGCGGTCGCGTACCCCGTAATAACGGTATATAAAACGCGCATACACGTACATACACGTATAATAGCATTAACGATTGTTTTAATGCATTATATACACGCGGTAAAAGTTTATTTCGCACTTCGTTTCGCGCACTATAGACTGATTATCGCAATTGTGGCCTCACGCTCATTCGATTTCAGTGAAAGGAATCGCGCGCACGGATGAATCCAACTGTCCGAGTATAATAAATAAAAGAATTCTAAAGTGGGAAATATTTCGCGAGAAAACGCGCGAAGAAATGTAATTTTAATTCTCACATAAATTATATATTATTTTTGACAGAACAATTTTGTACACGCTACGTTGGAACTTGTTCGCGAAATTGAGCAGATGATATTTTAAAGGTTTCATATAACATTTCGTAATATGATAAAAAAAAGTAAGAGGGGAAGAGGAAAATATATAAAAGGCGCGTGTAAAAATAAACTTTTATAGTTTGCGTATGTTATTAGACGAATATATATTATATATTTTTAAAAATAATACATGTTTAAAGAAATTTTATAATTTTTACAATTTTTAAAATTCTTCATTACATTGTGTTTAATTTAAATCGCTATATTTCTCTCTCTCTCTCTCTTTCTCTTTCTCTTTATGTATTTCGATTTCCTGAATAGGAAATAATCAATTCTATTACATATGTATGGCTTGAAGGTAAAAAGACAAACGCCCTATATCTCAACACACGACATTTCCTTCCTTCTACTCGCGTGCCATAGAACGTTATATTGCTTATTTCATGTATCCAAGGTTGCATCGTTATATAGTCGTTTATTAAACGTAACGTTGGCATGCGAAGAGCTAAAAAAAAAGCATGAACAAAATTAAAAGCGTTTTGCGTTACATCCCGATGCGCGAACCCTTTGTGAATATCAAAATAGAGCGAATGCGCCGAATTTCATCACGCATTGTCGACAAAGAACTTTTGGTTTAATTACATATCGTAACTATAAACGAATAACAATTAACAACGAATAACTCGCTGAGATCGAGAGGAAAGGGGGAGGATCTGATCTGTTTTGCGCGTTTTGCAATTTTTCGGTATATCTTTCGCATTCTCGATATATGTATATATTTTTTTTTTTACACATAAAATACGCGCACATGGCGAAAGATTACCGGGGAATTGAAAAGCAATACAAAAACGGTTTTTATTAACGACGAAAAATGTTTTTTTCCTCAAACGTTTTTCCGCTTGTAACTGTCCTCTCGTCCGACTGCTAAATGAAAGAAATACAGAGATACACGCACATAAAACTTTTTCATTAGTTTTCCCTCTCGCGATATATATATATATTTATTATTGACGCGCGTGTGCCGATACTTCATCATGTGCGAGAGAAGCTATCTTTTTTTCTGAACGAATGGAAACGGTGCGATTATATCGCATCCAGGATATCTCTTTAATAAAGACACATACGCGCGTGTCTTGGAATCCTGAAAGCGCGTGATGAAATTTTCGACTCATCAACCGATATGGAATGATTATTAGACTATTATCGGGTTGTTGGATTAATAATCTTTCTCTCTCTTTCTCTACTTCGATTGTTTTCTATATTTCATTCGATTTTATTCTTGCTACAGACACGATAAGACACGCTTTAATATATAGATGCTTAAATAATAAATCCTGATTGACGATACTTTATATAATATACATATATAATATATATATATATATATATATAGGTATTATATAATATAAAAATATTTTTTGTTTTTTGCTCTTATTTAAAATAAAGCAATATACGTATATGTAAATTTTTTATGCTTACTAATAATAGACGAGTCATGTTCAATACGGCATTTTATTTATATTTTTTTTAATTTGTTGACTCTAAACAAAGTGACTTATTTTTCGCGTGAATTGGCAAAAAGTAAAAATACCAATTAAATCACATGAATAATTAAATAGATTTAAATGTTTTGTTTCGTTACTTGATCGCATAGAATAGGTAAGATACGGTATTACTAAACGAATTGTGTAGAATTTAAATTTTGTCGGACATCTTTTCGGTGGGAAAATGCTCTCTTCACATGCATATAAGGTGAAGTAAAGAGTTCAAATAAAGACTATCGCACAGCCGGTAGCAGCAACGGACCGATAAGAGAGAACCGGAGGAAGAATAAGCTAGGTCTTGGAAGAAAAAAAGGCCGGATCGATAAGACAAGCCAACATAACGTAATCGGCCTCGATAAGTTATATCTCCTTGAGGTCGTAAAGCGGAAAAATAATGCATTTCGTTTTCAGTCAGTCGCAAAAACGAGAATACAATAAAGGCGCGAAAAGTATCTTTGCGTAAGCGACGTTAATTTTCGTACCTTTTTTTATTCTCGTGAAGCTCAATTCCGTTTTTCCGGCAAACTTTCCGAATCGAGTGGATAAAAATAAAAAAAATTATACACAGAGAATTTTCTCTTAGAATTTACAATGAAAAATCATGAGAATCGTGAGACAATATGGTATGGAAAGAATTTTATGAGAATTTCTCTGATTAATATTTATCACAATAAAAATAATATTTATCACAATAAAATATAAAATTTTTGATTAATTTTACTATGCAGTTTAGTAAAATTAATCAAACATGTTTTATATTTTATTGTGATAGATATTATTATTTTTTATTGCGATAAATATTAATCAGAGAAATTCTCATAAAATTCTTACCATGATTTTTAGGGTAAATTCTAAGAGAAAATTCTCTCTGTGTATAATACTCAAAATAAGAGGACCGTGTACTATAAAATTCCTCTTAACAAATATTCTAACAATAAGTGTTTCTAGAACATCCTCTAAAAAACTAAGAATATATTCTTTGTTAATAACAAACGGTTGTATATTTTTTTATGTGGACCACATTTTTTATTTGACGTTATATGATTGGTTATATCGTTGTAGCAACATGGTTATTATAGTGTTGTAATTTACAATGTTTGTCACTGAATGGTTTTAGTTTATTAGAAGAATAAATGAAGTGTTAATAAATGACTCGAAAAAAAGATTTGAACGACTTAAGAGAAGTGCTGTGCTTATTTTTTTGCTTGTGTGCTGTAAAATAATATATCGTTTTATTAATGTAAAAATAATTTAATCTCCATTTTTGTAAATTAAAAATATCTGACAATTTTTAGGATTCCTCTCTTTAAGAGGATTCTTTTGCCGCCTATTTTCGAACAGGGTATTCTAAAAATTTAATGGAAAATTCTTAAATGAGAATACAATTTAAAAAGCTTAAATAAAGACATTCAAATAGCTCTAATTTGTATATTGAAATAGGTAGGATTATTTTGGACGTCCCGGTTATATATTTGCATACGAAACTTATTTGCGACCTTTCGATCTCGTTATTTATGCGATATATACTTAGGTGAACTTTTTCCGTTTAAGATTTCTTTATTCATTTGAGATTCCGAAAGCGGGACAACGATAATCTTTGATATTCATTTTTTTTTGCGAAGAGATCTAGAGATCTAGCTTTTCGGAGAGCGACCTGATAATTGATTCTTCAAATTTTCGCAAAAATTTGCGGGAAAAATCGCTCCCCTCGCTTCGAATGTTTGCTTTGCGTGGAAACGATCAAGCACGGATGAAAGTATCTTGATATTTTTCCAGTTCGCGGGAATCGCTAAATCGATTTATCGCGTGTTTTTGGGGATAAAACGAGCTTATTCTCACATTTCTTATTTGAAGGAAATTCATCATCATGATTCCTATGCGATCGCATAATAATGTCTCTTGCTCCCTCCCGAGGGATACCAAAAATTTGACAAAGAAAAAAAGCTTCTCTTATATATATCGCCATACGTTAAATATTTTGATACTCGTGGAAGAAAATAAAAACATTAATATATAGAAATATATAAAAATATTGATACGCGTGTACATGGAAAAATATAAGAAAATAAATATCTATATATAGAAAAATATATAAATACTTCGAAAGCATGCAGAAGAGGGGGTTGGTCGGTAATGATTACATGATCGTTGCAAACTTGATAGCGAAGAGATCGCGATGTCGAACACGCTATCGCAATTATCGAATGAACAATTTAATACCAAGAATTCTGTTTTTATTCGTTAAGAGAAACCTCTCAACCTTTAGTCACCTTTATCGACGCCACTTCATCCCTATTATATATTGTTTCCCTTTTTGCCTCGCTTGATATATATCTTAAAGAATGAAATATATAATAACAGGGTGGAAAGTTTCTCTCTCTCTCTCTCTCTCTCTCTCTCTCTCTCTCTCTCTCTCTCTCTCTCTCTCTCTCTCTCTCTCTCTCTCTCTCTCTCTCTCTCTCTCTCTCTCTCTCTCTCTTTCTCTTTCTCTTTTCCGCAATATTTTCTCTATTCATAATTATAGAGTTTATTTTTAAACCGTCTTAAATTTTTTATTTGAAAAATGGAGGTTATATTATATATTATAAGACTATAGAAACTGTGTATGATGAGTCTTGTAAATATATATAATATATTTGTCTTTACTTTCCTGCAGTGTTTTCCCTATTCATAACTGAGTTTACTAGAGTTTATTTTTAAGTCGTCTTATACCTATATTTAAAAAGAAATGATAGGCATATTACACAAGGCTATAGAAACTGTATGATGAGTCTTGTAAATATACATAAAATCTACATTTTTCAGATAAACGATTTAGAGACAGAAATAAACTCTTCTAATTGCATTTATATATCAGCGACTATTATTTATCTTATCTTACGGACTATAATAAAAGCCCTCACGGAAGATATCTCTCTCGCATTTATAGTTCCACGATCTGTTACGATTAGATAGACAAGATATTGATAAAGAGACCACCATATAAATCTCGAACAAACGTTTCTAAATTATTATGTAACAAAATGCGGTGTCATGCAAGAACGCGATAATAATGTATGAGTGTAACGCGGAAAGAATGAGCAAGAAAGGGGAAGGGAGGGAGAGAAAAAGAAAGAGAGAGAGAGAGAGAGAGAGAGAGAGAGAGAGAGAGAGAGAGAGAGAGAGAGACGACACACACTATGTATAATAGAGAATAAGATGAGCTCAAGGTTATCGTGCATTATGCATCGACGGAAACGTTACACATTTAATCTTCGTATTTTCTCACTTTTAACGACCTTAAAGAACCGGATATATAGAACATGTTTCTTAATTTTTCTAATTATTTGAAGTATAAGTTTAACTTTTTTTCACACGGTATGCGAGAAATATACACCGGTGAGAAATTATTTACTCCGAAAAAGACAAATATTAGCGAAAATTTAGATTCGATTAGAGGCGAAACACTTGTTCACACATTTTTATTCTTGAACTGAAAATATTTACACGGAGATGTAATCTCTTTATCCGTTGAAATATTATCGATGTCTCGATAATTTCTAACATAATTTCTATCTTTGTTCTTTCAATAATCCAGATATTGGTAGAAAGAAAAAGAAACACGTCATTAGAGAGTTCGCGATCTCGGATCCGGAAGTAACAATTTTTGCGGCGCGTTCTAAACTTTTATTCCGTCGAGGTTCCATAATGAATCGCGAGTCACAATTATATATATACGCGGGCGTATATTACGCGACACGCAGCAATAATTCTCTCTTTTTTTCCGGGGAAAAGTCGCGTCGTCCCCTTAGTTGGCGGAATTTTCGCGAGCGCGAAACAGCGAGTATTTTGCAATTAAATACCGTTTATTCCGCACGGTGGTGCGAAAGAATACCGGCGATTATCCGCTCCGCAAATCACGGTCTTTGCGTTCTTCTCGCGTAGCTTGTCATTAATTTTATATGGCTTAAAGGATCTCGCAATCTCCCTCTCCGATTCCTTTTGTATCGCATAATATATTTTATTTCTCACCTCTCCAATAAGTTATCTTTTTTTTTACGCTCGAATGTTGCATCTTAAACTAGATGAAAATATATCAATGTCCTATCACTGAGAGAATTTTCTCTTAGAATTTATCCTGAAAATCATGGTAATCGTGGGACAATATATGGTATGGAAAGAATTTTATGAGAATTTCTCTCAATATTTATCACAATAAAAATAATAATATCTATCACAATAGAATATAAAACATGTTTGATTAGTTTTACTAAACTGCATAGTTGTAATAGATATTATTTTTATTGTGATAAATATTAATTAGAGAAATTCTCATAAAATTCTTTCCATATACCATATTGTCCTCCGATTATCATGATTTTCAGGATAAATTCTAAGAGAAAATTCTCTCTGTGTATTATAAATTTTATTTTTATTATATATTTTTTATATTATTGTTTTTAAATAAGCAAGAATATTTCTTTCAACTTTTATAGATTAATTTGTCCAATTTTTTAAAAATCGTTTACAGATGCTCGAAGTAGGATGTATGTCCTTGTCTGAACGTACGACATTTCCTTTCTTGTCACACGAATTACAGAATGGCACATTGATTATTGTGTGGTTGTAAAGCATTGATGTATTCGACGTACACACATCACAGAATCGACTCGTATACCCGTCCGGATAATATTGACAAGCTGAATAGACTATTATAGTCGGCTGTATGACTGTGTAACGTCGTCGTCTGTTTTGTCCGCGCGTCTTTTACACCACAGCGAAATACGTAATCTCGCGAAATTTCTCGGCCCTAAAGGCTTTACGAAGCGAATTCCAGCTGGATTCTTTTTCTTTTCCCCGGAGACTTCCGGTGTAGGATGCGGTTGCTGCACATGATGCAGAGAAAGAGAGTTGGATTTAACACGAACACTCAGAGTTTGTTATCTCTCGTTATATATTCATCATCAGATTCCGACTCGTCAAATTAATTTGTGCACAAGCTTGAAAAGAAATTGTATTATTTAATAAATTAAAATATTAATTTTTGTTAAAAATCTTAAAAGTAATGCATGCCTTCATCTTTGCAGGCCTAGCCCAGGCGGTGTCGGAGACAACGGCGTTCAAGGTGTTCGCGGCAAGGGTCTCCCGCACGTGATTTACTGCCGACTCTGGCGTTGGCCGGACCTGCAGTCGCACCACGAGCTGAGGGCGATTGAGCACTGCGAGTACGCCTTCACCCAGAAACGCGACGAGGTCTGCGTGAACCCTTACCATTATCAACGAATACAAACGCCAGGTATGTAAAGACAGCTAGATACATATATACACATCTTATATGGGTGCTTTTCAGCAACATAACACAGTGTATGACCCATTGTTTTATGTCACTCCATGGATACCATCATTTGGTATCATTTTTTTACGGCGTGGTATTCCAGTAGAAGGTCCAGTAGAAGGTGAACTTTTAAAAAAATTTTTTTAATAATCTTAAAATTATGTAAAGTGACAACCCTATCCTCTTGGAAATAAAAAAGCAAAGCAGCGTTTCAATTACAAGTCGACACTATGCAATACTGTGTTGTACAGTGTATCACTGTGTTCTGTTGCTCGGAAAACACTTTATGTATCATGGAAAAATATCGTTCTATCTTACTCTTACACCATTTACTCTTTATTACGTTCAATAAATTCTTTTTCTCGCGCGCGAGCAACAATGTTGTTAATATTTATAGCGAATGTGAAATTTATATACCGACTTGTCTCTTTGTGAGAGAAAAGCGGTGATACATTACTCAGTTTGCCGTTCTCTCTCTTTCTCTCACCATTTCCGTTCCTCTTTCCCTATAAAGGGCCGTTAATCGGTCGTTACAATCGTAAGCATAGCGAGGCTTGGTGGAATCGCGTGACCTAATCGCGGCGCACGAAACTTTGCAGTTTTGCCGGCCATTCTCGTGCCGCGGCACAATCTAACCAGCGACGAGAACACCACCGTCCTCTACAACACCTCCCTCGAGGAGCTCAGCGTCAGCGTGCCGGAGAACACGAGCTTCCACGCGACCCTAAATCACCAGCATAATCAGCAGCAGAGCATACCGCAGTCCCCGCAACAGCAGCAGCAACCAAATAATCCGTACCAAGGAATGCAGGTCAGTAGCTGGACCGGACTTGTTTTTATCACAATAATAGAATTTTACGATCTAAAACACGGACGGTATGAATGACGGATAAGTTCAAGTAGATTAGAAGCGAGACGTCGCGCGTTCCGACTGATCTCGAACTATAAATTCTGATCAACGACACGTCGGCCGAT
This sequence comes from Prenolepis imparis, assembly GCF_030444845.1. Classification (NCBI taxonomy): domain Eukaryota; kingdom Metazoa; phylum Arthropoda; class Insecta; order Hymenoptera; family Formicidae; genus Prenolepis; species Prenolepis imparis. Next base: position 758,942 of record NW_028141169.1, on the reverse strand, counting down.
TATTTATGTTTCAGAGTATGCAGGCGACGAGTCCGGCGAGTGTCGGAAGCCTGGGAAGCGTGCAGGGTTCGCCCCATCCCGCCCCAGGATCCATGGATCCGCCGGCAGATACGCCACCGCCTGGCTACATCAGCGAAGACGGTGACAATATGGACCACAACGATAACATGTCTCTGTCACGCCTGTCGCCGAGTCCCGTGGACACGCAGCCGGTTATGTATTGCGAGCCCGCGTTCTGGTGAGGATGATTAATGAACAACAACATTGCGTATCGCGCACCTTCAGACACCATCATGAGACACGGAAGACACGGAGGACACGGCGAAAGACTAAACACTACTCTCGCATATTTTATACGCGGGATAAAATTAATGATATAAATGAACAGAGAGAGAGATATCAGATAATTGCGGATAAGATCGATTATTAATGTAAGAGAATATCAAGGAACGCATAAATTAAATCGCGATGAATTAATTTTTTCATTTTTATTATCTTCTTCATCACGCCACGTAATGCCGCTCGCTTAATACGTACTTCCGTTTTGCCATTCCGCCAGGTGTTCAATTAGCTACTACGAGCTGAACACGAGAGTGGGCGAAACGTTTCACGCGTCGCAGCCGAGTATAACGGTGGACGGCTTCACCGACCCGAGCAACTCGGAGCGTTTCTGCCTCGGCTTGCTGTCCAACGTGAACCGGAACACGGTGGTCGAGCAGACCAGGCGACATATCGGCAAAGGCGTCAGGCTCTACTACATCGGCGGCGAGGTCTTCGCCGAATGTTTATCCGACTCGAGTATCTTTGTACAGAGCCCTAATTGCAATCAACGTTACGGCTGGCACCCGGCCACCGTTTGCAAAATACCGCCAGGTAAGTGAACAAGTTTTACTTTCGATTTGTGTGTTGTTTCTTTTTATATATATTCTTTCTGAGATGGACACGTTTTCCTCTTTATTTTCTTTATTGTTGAAGGTAATCTTTGATAATTAGGGTAATGACACCAATAGTCGGAGAAATTACTTGAGACTTGGACGACATTTAATCAATTTCTATACTAATTATTCAGTTATTTGAGTTTTCGAAAGTTATTTCATTATATTCTTTGATCTTCAACAATTTTTTGAATAATTGTTAATAAAATGCTTATTTATCAAATTAAAACGCAATTAAATTTTTTATAATTGCACATCATTTACTAATATTCGGCCGGTTTGAGCAATTGTCGAGTGTATTAAAAAGAATTAAATAAAATTAAAACAAAGTTAAAATTAATTTACATTTTAACATTCAAAAAATTAGTATAACATATCTGTATGTCGATATGTGTACGCGAGTGTTCTTTTACGTTGGATTTGTTTGAGCGTTATCGTATTCTACTACATTAGGATGATTGAAGATTAATGAATCATATTTTAATTCCTACATTTCTTTTCATCATTCTCCGGGTGTGTATTATTTCGATCCCTCTTGGATCGAAATTTAAAATGTAATACGTATACCCTGCTGTTCCAAACGAAAAATAATAACTGTATAAAGCAATCACTACTCGAATTATATCTTTATTCGTTCGTTTATCAGATCTTGTTGTCAGAGCAGCGTTAAAATTGATTTTGTCTATTGGCTCCCAGGATGTAATTTGAAGATCTTCAACAATCAGGAATTCGCGGCATTGCTATCGCAGTCGGTGTCGCAGGGCTTTGAGGCAGTGTACCAGCTGACGCGTATGTGCACGATCCGGATGAGTTTCGTGAAGGGCTGGGGCGCGGAATATCGCCGGCAGACGGTCACCTCGACCCCTTGTTGGATCGAGCTGCATTTAAACGGGCCGCTCCAGTGGCTCGACAGGGTACTCACGCAGATGGGCTCGCCTCGTTTACCCTGTTCCTCGATGTCCTAAGTCTTTTGCATCCTCCTCGTACGTTTTGGATGGAAGAACACGTGAGAATATATCTTTTGTGCGCTGTCGTCGTCGTCGTCGTCGTCGTCGCCGTCGTCCTCGTCGATCGGCTTGTCTCTTATCGTCGTGTACAATACGTGTGAAAATTTAACTTGTTCAGATTTTCTCGAACGAGCACTGCACAAGTGAGACGCATACGAAGAGAAGAAAAAAAAAGGCATACGAAGAACTGCTAGCAGTTAGCAGCAGCAGTTGGGGGGGAAAAGAAACAATTCGGACACAACGGATATATCAAGTTTTCCGCGTCGTAGCAGTGGCTTTCTCTCAAATGTCGTGCAATTGAGCAACAACGGGGACGACCACGGCGTAAACGCGCGAGCAAAAGAGTGCGATGATTGAAAAGCGACGATTCGCTTGCGCGCGACAGTATAAATATCATAGTAAATATAATAAAGCTTGTGTTTTACCACACACATACACGTACACAGACGCGCGCACACACATACATACAGACATACACACATATACACACGATTCGTTGTGATCGAGAAGAGAGGAAATACGGAGACGCGCGGAGGACGCGAAGAGACGAGGACCTTTGCCTCGACTCATTTATATCGCGCGCATCGTGCACCGCAATTGGCGTACAAGATATATCCAGGGTGATCATAATCCGAGTTTAGTCGATTCGTGTATAAGTAATAAAAAAAAAAACGAGAGTGATATTTATATAAATATATGTATATATGTACCGCGCGCTAATACAGAGCTCAGTCTTTTACATATTTTTATTGCTTATTAAAGCAGACACAACTATTACAATCGTTGTATTACAGTATACGCCAGATCTTTACGAGATACATATAATATACATTAATATATTATGTATGTGCGTGTGTATGTATGTGTGTGTGTGTTAAAATTTCACTAGCTCGCGCTATGGAGTCTATTTGAATATTTTATAATATATCCACATACCCAAGTGTACACCCAAGGACATACACATACATAACACACACACACACACACACACATGTATATATATATATCATTTCACGATATTTGTTATGGAAGATCACGATAGCATATTTAAGGTAAGAATATTTAAAATTTGTTGCGTTATCGCATAAGATTTTCCAGTCGCAACGTAACATTATCTGTGTCTATAAAATTGACATATATATCATAATGATATATATATATATTTTTCTAGTGAATTATAAAAATTGCATTCTATATGACTCACTCTCGAATTGTACATTTAATGCGATTGCTTATGAAATTTTAGCACAGTGATTTTACCCGATTGTTATGTATGTTTCCTTTAATGACAAGCGTAAACGTTTTTTTAAAAAAATGCAAGATTTATGCGCATGAAGAAACTTTTAATATATATTATTTAATATATTATTTATGTTGTATTTTTTTATATATATATATATACTCTCTTTTACATCTCTTTGGATCCGAAAAATAAATTTTGCTTCGTTTAACGATGAAGGTAACTGCGTACCTAAATTGTTGCGAGTACAGTAGGACCTCTCTAAATTGGCCATCCGTAACTTTGCTATTCATAGTATTAATTTCTCCTGTACTCTTTCCACATGTACTTTCATCAACGCTAATGTTGTGCCATCTTCATGTTATATTACAACAAGCAGATCATGTAGCTGCATTTAATCGCATGTTTGAGATACAAACAATTGGGCAGTTTTACTCGTGGTAAGAGTACTTTATAATTTTTTTTTCCCATAAATTTTCTCTCATTCAGCCTCAGGCTACCCAAGTTATGGGGGTCCTACTCTGTACCTAAATGTCTTCTTATTCTTTTTATCGCTTCCGACAAAGTGAAATATTTGAAACGTCACGTAAGACACTGATCCTTACATCGGTCTTACTTGCGGACAAAAATCTGCCATTCATGTACTTGCTTTAAATATTGTTATATTGAAAGATTTATAATCCTTGTATTATAGTTACCAATAGAACCTGCCATAAATCACCATCCTCACACACATATACACATACACACACATACATCTCGCCTTTTAAGGTATAAATATTCTATAAAGTCATAAAAGTTCGAGTTTTTAAATCTTTTACGTCTGCTGTCTTTCCGTATTCCTATCGATGGATTATATCCCAATAACATCAATTCCCAGTGTTTCAAGAAATTAAGTCTCAGGAAGAAAAGAAGGAAAATTCATGAAAGGAATTGACGACACCCTACTAAGCCGGCTAAACTCAACTTACGAAATTCCGTGTCACTCTGTCAAGAAATTTTGGAGATGCTTTTAAAGATACGAAGCCTATCGAAGATACTGGAATGTGGAATAGCGAATTATTATTCCGAAACTGAGTGGAACAAAAAACAAAAGGCTAGGATAATAATAATAATACGTAATAATTTTTAAGTGATATCGACCACTAAAAAATTGACACTTTAATATTGACGTACATCTAGTGAAATTAATGCGTTATTGTGGCACAGAAATATCTTATGCGAAACACGCTTGAGTTTTCTTATCGGCTATTAATCGATCGTAATCTTCAATAAGAAATATATAAAGCGCATAGCGATAAATCCTTAAATTGTCACGAGTTGAAAAAAAAATATCGTTTAAACGAGCAATTCAAAGAAAGATTCCTGTTCATTGGCAGCGTCGTTTACGTTTACTGCCGCGTTTCTTTTACACATATCACATTTATTGCGATGATATTTACTATAGTATAATAATTCAAGTATCTCTACTCGCACTACTTTATTTTAACTTAAAGATCGAAAGCGTTAGTTAAATGGAGCAATAATTTTTTTTTAATAGAATAAAATTACAACTGATTATTTTAATTAATTATTACTCTTCATTTAACAGTTTAATCTGCAAAATAAAATTTACAAAGTGATATTACATTAATTTTGTCGCGTTATATAGCTTCCCATTTAAACTCTCAGTTTTAGCGCAGTAAATATTAGCCTGAGATCTTTTTTAATGCGAATGTCATTTTACATGTAAGAAACGATTTTTTTAGTCAAAAAAATGTGCGACGACGTGAATTCTGCAATCTGTCGCGAATTACTTTAACATTGTTTGCGAGTCATCGTTTTATGTGAATAATGATCAATACGAATATGTGTTGATGATTTTAGATATATTGCTAAAGTGACGACGACGATGCGTAAATTTTTCGACCCGTCGATCAAATCTTTCGGCGCGAGTGAAGAAACGAAATAAATGTTAAAGAATAAATTGTATTACGTTACCTATTTTGGCGCCAGGACTGGACGTAATATTTTAAACAAATGTATGATATTTCGAATGCAAATAACGCAAGTAGCTCTATCGTGTTAAATATCAGATTATGTGAGATACTTATATGTGCTGAGCAACAAGATCACGCGTACTTTTGAATGTATTGGAAACACAAGATATCAAATATAACAAAGCAATTTCTATCTAAAATTATTCATGCCGTTTGCAAATATTTAAGAGAGCTGTCCAGTCCTGTGTTCCAGTAAGAATTTATATATACGAGCGGAGGAGGCGATATTATGACTTGTAGTGAGATAGAAGAAAAGAATTGAAGGAAAAAAGCACATACAGAATAAGTGAGAGAGAGAAAATGAAAGAGAGATAAGAAAACAATTATCCAGATTGTACCGACACTTTGTAGTTTAATTCGTTAGATAAGCGTGCTGAGCTTTCACAGAACATCTTTCGATATTGCGAAAATCACATTTTATTACAAATGATTATTAAAAAATAGAGTAAAGTTTATTTTCTTACAATTTATTGTCGCGTATGATCGATTTTAAATATTCCGCTTATAAATATTTGCCCGTTCGTAGAGTTTACAATTCTCTTTTATAATTCCAGATAATTTTAGAATTTTAGAACCTTAAGATAAATCAATTTGTATTGGCTCACATATTTTATAATACAAAAAAAAACTTTTGTAAAAATCTTCACATTTTTGGAAAAAAACAAGAAAAAACAAAGTATTGATAGGCGAATATTTATGAGCTAGTCTATCTTTTTATACGAGAAAGTGGCACATCTGTGAAAGCACACTACATATATCTCAATCGTTGAGCAGCTCGAATCACACAATTGACGCCTGATATAGAAAATTGTTTGTTTTCTCATTCTCGCGAAAAATAATTAACACTTTAAATTGATACACGTCTCCTTGCTCGCGTTATCATTCAATCAACGAGCCTAGCCGGCTTCGACTTTGTGGCATACATATATAAAGAACACTATGGAATTGATGTCACGTTTGTAACTGTCAAAAGCTAATTTGACAGATATCTCCTCGCACACATAGACTGCCATTAGAATATTGTTAAGAGAAATAATTACAGATATAGAGAGGAAAGCCGAGAAAGAGACTCGCCACTCCTTTTCCCCCTCGACTCTGCTGTTCTATTCGATATTATTCGACGGGAACACGGTTCCCTAAAGCTAAAGCGAAGCCATATCATTCGATATTATCGCATTGTAATCCCATAATTTGTAATATCGCAATCAATGTACTCAGGGGGATGACTCGGAGCGTTTTATCCGGTCACTTTTCATCTACGAAAATTTTCTTTCTTCATACTTCTGATACCCGAAAAGTGGCTCGCGGTAAAGGTTGAATACACCCTGTGTATATTATGACATATCAATTATTCTCGCGCAATATTACAAATGTCAAGCGATCATTGTGCAATGATATTGTTCGGTTTTGTTGTATGGGGACCGTTTAAGAGAAAGAGAGAGAGAGACAACTGTGATAGAGAGCCGCGCCCAGCTTCGAGGAGCACGTTTATACGCAAACTTGCATTTTTTATTTTCATCTTGATCCGACGATTTGATATGATGATAAACAGATACAACATAAGCATATTATCTCAGAGAAATTTTTATTTGGAGATGTATCTTTCAATTAGTCTTCTCTCAAGATTGGGGTCATTTGTTGCCAAAGGTGTCTCGTTTAAATAAAAAAAAACTCCCCTTGTAAAACCACTTCTGTTTGCGGTAGATAACGAACGGAGTATTGGTATATAATCGAATTTTTCTCAAATTTTCGAATTCCTAGTCCTTTTCCCAAAAATGGTGCCGCATGGCAAATATAAAGAAATTTTAAAAAATTTCTTCGCGGATCCCTAATTCTTCTTTTTTTCATTCTTTTATGTATCTTTAACAGGATCAATTATTCGAAAATATATATTTATATTGTTCTATCTAACAATAAATGAAATTTCGAATCGAGCGGCCCGACGATCGCGGGTTTTTAATTCTATAAACATATACATATATATATATAAAAATTACTTATATATTTCTTGTGTGTATGAGCAGTCACGTCCGTGTCGTAAAAATGAAACAGGCGAAAAATGGACAACTTTATTTAATAAAGATGCAAAAAGAAATCACTAGAGCGCATCTAACAAAATTCGATTTTTGATTCACATATATTTTCATTTTTTTTGTTTGTTTTTACGGCATGGACGTGGCTTTTTATGAAAATACGAAAACGAAAGAGCACAAAAGGAGAGAATGAACAAGAGAGTTATAGAGAAGTGGAATATCGAGCCTGAGACTGTATAATAATTATAAATAAATGTACACGTTAAGAGACTTAAGAGAGGAAGAAAAAGAGAGATATGTCCCAATGATTTTTTTTATAATATTATTTACGTTATATTAATAATACTCTCGTTACACGGTGTTACACAACGATTTTGCTTTCTCGTTACTATAGTATTTCAACACTTCTTCTTTTTTCTGCAAAAGTGTAAGCATAAATCTTGCATTTAAAAGGCTCCTGGGTGCTCACCGCGGCCATATTGGATTGTGACATCAGAGGCGAGAAAGCACACGCTGAAAATTCTTAGATGCCACCATTTTTTAATGAAAAGAATTTCGATTAAACAGCACTTCAGATGGCTTTAGCACACTCTTAAAAACCCCCGAAAACTATCCTTTTCCCTTTATAATCAATCAACATCTGTAAAATGATCGAGATGTCAGACTTTGACATGCGGAATGACTGCGCATGTGCAAAGACCAGACGGACTGGGCTTCATAATATTACATTTTACAGCTGTTGATTGATTATAAAGGGGAAAGGATAGTTTTCGGGAAAGCCTGAAGTGCTGTTTCATCGAAATGGCATCTAAGAAATTTTAGCGTGTGTTTTCTCGCCTCTGACGTCACGATTTCGACATGGTCGGAAAGGAGCCAGGAGCCTTAATCAACATTTTATTAAAAACAATGTGATTAATCTTACAAATGCTCTGAAATGGCACATAATACGATTATACAAGTGTAAATTTATACAACGATATATATATATATGTAATTCTGTAGCAACTATAGCACGATAAGTTTGTCATCATAAAATCAAAAGTGATATCATCAATTGGGATTAGTAAAAAGTTTTATCAGAATTTTCTATTAATTCAGTGAACATGCAGAAGTGACAGGAGAAGAAACGGAAAGTTTAAATTACTTTTCAGATAACCGTGTGCGTGGAAATCTGCGAACACAATAACACGAGTAATTTATATAATATTTTGTTTCCAATTGAGCGATAATATATTTCAGCGCGATTTTACAGCGATGAAAAGAAGATAAGCATCATCAATAATGTTCAATCGATGAATTGTACGTTAAATTGCAACTCGATTCTACCTAATAACGTTAAACCTTCAATTAATACAAGCTAGCACGAACAGATATTTTCTGTTACGTGAAACTCTTTGGATCGAGTTTTTTACCTCATCGAGAAGAACTTTCGATTGACCAGGATCTGATTTAAAGTGCTCTAAAACTCTTTGAATATAATTAGATAGATAAAGTAGTAGTGTAGATAAACAATCTTATAAGCGGGAAATAAAATTTATATAATCTTACTTAGTAAAATGTAGTTTTAATCAATTGTATTAAGGACAATCAATATTGACGAATGTTACACTTTTCGACGTAATATTTCTTCTCGTCAGCTCGGTTCGACATCAAGGACGTATGAAGGATCGTATACGATATATCACAAAAAGGTTCTATTACATCAGCGAATGCATCATCGTGCATCGGAAGGAACCATGTTCGAAAATGACTGAAGTAAACTAAGATAAATCATGATGCAAAATAACGCGATCTTCTGATATATCAATATACCTACGAAAGTTCTTCTCTCGGATCTAAAAAAAAAAAAAAAAATCTATCCTTTGCAAAGCCACATCGTAGAAGCGACATCATTTGCTCGCAAGACTAGAATATCGTCTCTTCCGTGACGTGACGAAGTACCCTCGTCTCCCAAAAAACGTTATTGCACTTGGTGCAAGCGTCAGACAGGGTATTTACGAAGTTTCGAAGTCGATGCACTCTCCGACAAAATCCCCGTCGCGTTTATCAAGTACCTGTACCAAGTGCTGAATTCGATGTAACTAAAGCGCGCGGTCTTGTACGCGCGTCTGCGAATCGAGGACATAATACGATCTCTTTTTAGACTCGATCCTTGCGAGGGATTCGTGTATTCACGTTCTAAGAGAAGAGCGCGTGCCGCGAAATTTCTACGGAACTGCAGTTTGCCCGATATACATAAACCGACTGAAAATTCGAGATCTTACACGCGCAAATCGTCGTCCTAAAATGCGGAAGGCTCGACTGGACATACATCGTGTTGCTACTTTTTAGAAAATCGGCATCGTCTGTGATAAAGGGAGCTAGGCATGATCGTGATGAATTTTTTTTCCATGTTGACCGTCGATTTTGATCATCGATGAATTACGATTGCGCTCGCAATTCTTAACAGAGTCTTCGCAAACGGCGCTGGTGCGACGACTGCATCTGCTTCAAGGAGAACATGCTCATAGAGAGTCCAATGGTCGCCAAGAAGATTGCGGATGTCGCTGTACCGCGATCGAGCCTCTTGGTCTTGTACAATGCTGAGCCCGCTCCCTGGAAGCAAGAAGGAGTGTTTTATTTCACGCGTGATATAATTATTGTTTTGTTTATAATATAATAATTATCTATTTATTTTGTCTAATAATTTGCATCTCTGACACTATATATATAGTCAGAAGTGCAAATCATTAGACAAAATAAATAGATAATTATAAAATATAATTAATAATTATAAATTATAAAATAATATTACATTCATAATACTATATTTATAATATAGTATTATAAAATAATATAATTATATAATAAATAATAAATTATAAAATATAAATTATAATGTAAACTTTTAGTAAACATATTATACTAAAATTTTATACAAACTACATTTCGACATTAAAATTCTGACTTTTTGAGAAATTTGCTAGAAATTTTTAATTTTTTTTTACTTATAATAGAGATTTTATATATAGCTAGATTTATAATAAATGGTGCAAATAGATGTTAATTAAGGAATCGAATTAATAACAAGTTTTACCTGATTCAACGTCAAGCGGAAAGCGTATAACATAGGATAGGTTGGATGCATCTCGTTAATATAATTTTGTTTATCCTGAAAAAAGATATTTATTTATTCGTTTGATTTTTGTTCAGTAAATTAATAAAAAAGAACTTCACGATTTTATTAAAAATACTTCCAAATCAGACTTCAATATTTTTTTTTAAATAAAGAATAAGAAAAACGCACTGCTTCCTTGTCGATGCACCAAGTCGGAAAAGGCATTTAATTCAATTTGACCGCAACTTCGAATGATACATATGTATATATATTACAATGAATAGGAAGTACATGACGAAGCAGCAAGATTGCAAAGCAATAATATAAAGACAAAAATGTTTCGCGTAAAACGCATTTTTTTTATTTTTATCGTATCGAACAAATTTATGACATCGAAACCCTCGTCTGAATAAATAATGTCTATGTTGCAAATAAGATGCTTGTGGCATATATTTTCATATATAGCATTTCTTATATATGATTTTTAAATGTTCTTAAAAGGGATGTTGTATCTTTATATTAGCAATGCCGATTATTTTATATGAATAGCAGATATAAAAAAATAGGATCTTAAAATTATCTAATTAAAAGCATTCTCTTCTATATAAATTGTTTAATTTTGATTATTTCTTAAAAATATGATCATATGTATAATATATAAAAAATTTGATAGAATATGTTTACGTCAAGTATTAAACAAGCTATTATAGAAATATTTAAATTTGTGGTCTGTCATGTAACAAAAATCTACAAATATATATTTACGTGATATCAGTAACATATGAAGATTAAAGTGTTATGTACTAATTGTAAGACTTTTCCAGAATATTAACGAAAGAAGGGTATTCACCCACGCGCAAACGATATCACTTTATGTCTAAATAAATATTTTCTCGCGTCATAAGAGATATCAAAACTCAATTCAACTATTAATCGACTGATCTCGCCTTTTTTATTTCATGTCATGCGTCACTGACTTGTAAGTTCAGTTTAATATTTTTTGCAAAAAAAAAAAATCGTCTGCGGCTGCTATATTATTTTATAATGATTAAGTATACATTTTGGCGCCTTATCAACAATTGTAAGTTAATCCATGCATCGTTTCTCTCGTACATAGCATTATCTTCTTTTTGTGATTGATTCAAAATACGTCGCAAAACTGGTTTTATCATCAAACGAGAACACGCGAAAGCGATACGATTCAAAAGATAAATGACCCCCCTCTCTCTCTCTCTCTCTCTCTCTTGGGAAGAAAATTGTTATTAATATTAAGCCTTTCACCAATCACGCATGCATTACTACTGATAAAAAACTTGAAATCGTACATACAAGAGTTCAATCATTGCATTCCGCAACTTTAAGACTGATACGGTTATATTTAAACTGATAGAGAATCGCGAGAAGCACGAAAGCTCTCTAGACTAGAGACACTGAAAACGAAGGCTTAAATTAGATTCATCCAACTTTCGTCTTCAGCAGAGCAAAGATGGGATTTATGCAACAATCGCGCTCAAAATTGTGAAAAAAATTAAATTGACACATCGTGTCACGATCAGCTGTTCAGCCACGCGATTTTATTCTTCGTCTAATTATTCCTGAAACGAATACAGGAAGTGTAATCTGCGCGACAAGTTGATGGTTGAAATCGCGAAGGAGACGCGAAGGTTAAATAATAATGCGACGAATAATGCACGAGCTCTTCCAAGATATTCTCTATAATATTTCGGAAGTTTGGCATCGAGCTTTCATCAGTTTTTTTCCTTTCTTTTTGTATCAAGATTATGTTTAACACTGTAACAAAATTAGAAATTTAGAAGAAATAAACCTCGAAAATATAAGCGTAAAACTAAATCTTGTTACTACGACAAGTATATCAAATATAGTTCTCAACTATCATAAAATATTAAATATAAAATCAGTAAAATGAGAAAGAAGAACGATGTCGTATTTTCTGCGATGGAAAATCTTTTTTAAATTCATCCAAGGACATCGTACACCGAAAAACATGAGAATTAAACTTAAACTAAAATTAAATTTAAACTAAAAAAATTAACACTAATTACTCGAAAAAAGAGATATCATCTGTAAAAAAGAAAGACAGAAATATGAATGTATGCATTTAATAGAAATCCTACCACCAGCTGATGGCCAAAAGTCGAACAAACGACAGGGCCATAATCGATAGAAGAAGAAATCCTACCGCTCGTGTAACATAACCTATACGCTCGCTTAAAGATAACACGTGTGGATCTTTGCAAAGGTTAAAAACGAATCTTTCCTCGAGTCTGTAGTTTTTTTTCGCGTGAATTTAATTCATTCAACGTCGTTTTTTAATATCCTCCCACTTAAAAAATTTAAACAATCCTTTTTTGCACCTATACATTGATAAAAGGAAGAAATAAACTGTTCCTTTTCATGAATTTTTTTCGTTAAATACAAAGCACTCGTTACATAATAAGCGATTACGTGATGAAGGACAACTTGCTTCAATATATGTATTGTTTATATGTAATATATTTAGTACATGAGATTAAATAAAAATATAACCGTCAAGTATATATATATATGTATGTATATATACGATAAGTTCGATATACTTCTACATATATGTGATCTTATTTGAAAAAATAATCATTAAAGTTAAAAGAAATAAATATAAAAGAATGATTTTAATCGTCCTTTACACGTACTTTGTACGTTTGTGTGTATACGTGTGTATCATTGATTATTACCTATACCTATTAGATTGCCGGTATCTCGCTGCTGAAATAAAACTATCTCGTTGCCGCGATATTTTAACTTAACATGCGAGGAACACGTTTAACATTTAATAACACGTTTCGCCGACACGATTACTGAAACACAGAGCGGCACAGATTAACTCACCTACCCGTCTCGAGATCAGCTGACAAAGAGAGGATGGACGGGAAACGGAAGTGCTAGTATGAAGTCCGTATCAATTGAGCATTGAACATTGAAAATTAAAGATTGGACTTTGACTAATCAAAACGAAAGTAACTAACTGCTATCGGAAAAATCCTCAAGAAACTCTCTAGTCGACAGCCAATGGCGCGTCAGTACGTCATACTGAATGATCCAATAGAAAAGCTCGTTTCTTAGGCTGTGGTCAAAAAAACATTAGAGATACATCTCTTGTTAGAATGTTAACTACTTGACTGTGATTGGTCGAAGTTCATTAGATGTAGGAATGTCATAATTGGAACGAGTGATTAGAAATTTAGAAGAAATAAACCTCGGAAATATATCAATCGATTATCCTTATCACTTTCAAGAGAGAAATACTAATACGATGTAAGTAGAAAATAGAATTTGATAGATCGCGACTTGTTCTTCAATCATTCATTCATAAATCTCATACTTTTTTTCGTAATAAATAGAGACGGAGTAAATGTAGAAAAAAAAAATCGAAAGAGAAGTGACATTTCCAATGACAGTTCTGTACATCTTGGATCTTGACTTGGAAATTCGGATCTAAAATCATCGAGATCTCGTAAATCTTGGACTTCCTCAACTACTGTGTCTTTTTTTTAACAATGAGGAATAAAAGTCCATCAGACGACCATCAACAATCAACGACATCGAATGGTTGTTGCGGGCCAGTGACAGGCTGAATCGCGCGCGTGCGCAATGGCCTGGTGCGATTATCGTGAACTTCAAGCGGCGGCCCAGCCAAACACCCCCCCTTCCTCCTCCCACCCACTCGACTGCTCCGATAGGTGGTGACGTACGGCGGCGGCGGCGGCGGCGAATTTCGCCGCCGTGCGTCGTTCGTGCTCGTTCTTCGTTCCTCGTTCTCGTCCAGTACGTCGACACGGTCCGTGCGATTCGCGCATGGATGTACGTGAATCTCTAGCGTTCCTTCTTTCTCTTTCTCTCTCCCTCCTTTCCTCCCTCGACGGCTACATCAATTGTGACGGAGCATCCCGCATAGAATGACCGATTCCGAAATCGAGATGCATTACACGCCGCCGACGTCGGACACCATTCAGACGAAGCCGTTCCCGATTCGAGGTAATGTATATTTTGAGTCTTCCAATGATATAAGTGCGAATCTCTCGAATTCTCTCTCTCTCTCTCTCTCTCTCTCTCTCTCTCTCTCTCTCTCTCTCTCTCTCTCTCTCTCTCTCTCTCTCTCTCTCTCTCTCTCTCTCCCCCCCCCCCTCCGCCCTTCTACCCCCCCCCGCACTCGCGCGATCGAAACACGTGCGACGAACGTGAGCACTCGTTGGTTGCGTTTCGGAGGAAGTTCAAGGTCTTCGATCTCGCGGTCAATGTACCAGGTGTCTTCTCCCTGACACGATTAATTACGCGTACCTCGCGATGTCTCGTCTGCGAAAAGTTCCGAACCGGAAGCGCATGTCCGGTCCCTTTTCGCGCCACCAATTAATGAAACACGAATCTTTACGAGCGTCTTATCAACGCTATAAAGAGTTTAACCGTGCATATCTCTCTCGGAGACGATATAGTCCTGTTATTGTTTACCTGGCAGTTTCATTTCGTTATCGCGAATAGCGAAAATCAGAGTTCAAGAAAGATCGATCGATCTTCGAATTCTTCTCTTATTCTGTGCTCTTTTCTTATTCTCCTTCCTCGTTTTTTATTTTCAATTGAAATGTCTCGATATAATAGATAACGAAATATTATGTAAAAAAAAAAAAAATAAAAATAAACGAAAGAAATAATAAAATAATGTCCTTCCGGAGGAAAAAACTTTGTATCCCGAAACACAAAACAGACTTGACGCGCGATAATTATCTCCTCTTGTTCCACCAATAACCTTCAACAGTCGTTTAATAAAAAAAATCTTATTTTATTTCTGAGTATGCTGACAGAGAGCCAGCGTCAAGTTTCTTTTACATTTATATGCGCAAACGACGATAAAACATTTTAAATACCGATAGTATATATATGTTATCGCGTTCAAGGAAATTATATGTATATATATATATGTATATAGATAGAGTTAGCTAAATTATTCTGAGAAAGATAATGTCCCATTAGACAAAATTGTTTGGAAAAACATATGTATGTAAAATATCCGGTCAAAAAACAATATTGTTAGAGCGACACGTTCCGATAAGATTATTGGCTACATAAAACCAATTATTATCGCTCCAGTCCATCTAAACTCGATCCTGAAGAGAAATACGGAAACATAATGCATTTACATATGATTATGATTATTCATTCAGTGGATTTTGTCATTGACAACCATATGATATTATTTTTTAGTAATTCTTTAATATTTTTAAATAATTTTTTAAAAATAATTATTACAATCTTTTTAAAAGAGATAATGTGAACGAAGCACTCTTAAGGCGAATTCTAGAATATCTTATCATTATCGAAACATATCTTGAAGCGTCAGACTTTGTCTTCTTCACGAGAATACGCGATTAAAATAAATAAAAATAGCGATGAAAGACATTAAAAAACATATAATTATCGTGCAAAAGGTGTAAAATTGAACGAGAAACGATTTTTTCGAGCTCCCATTTGTTAGATGATTCGATCCGCAGTTTCGTAAGAGAATTTATAAGAACCGTCGCGCATTTAAGCCATTTATAGTGTGATGTAACGACTTTAATGAAATTTAAAACACAAATACACTGCCTTTGTCTTAATTTCATACGTACGTATAGATAAGAAGCAACATTGAACATTAAATTGTGCATAGTTCGCGAAACATCATGTTAACTACGTTGTAATTGCAAAATAATTTGTTGTAAGTATGACTAAGAATTATTGCGATATTTGCAAATTGACATTAAAGAAAATAATGCATTAGATCCACTTCGAAACTTCTGTATATAATATATAACATATCATATTGACTTATTCTGTGTTAATATTTTTTTCAATATTTTGTCTTCAATATTTTTTTTTTCATTATTTTACCTTTATTATTTTTAATATATTTTTTTAAATATTTTTTTCTTCTACACAGATAGAATTTTCTCTTAGGATTTATGAAAATCATGGTAATCGTGGGACAATATGGTATGGAAAGAATTTTATGAGAATTTCTTTGATTAATATTTATCACAATAAAAAATAATAATATCTATCACAATAAAATATAAAATGTTTGATTAATTTTACTATACAGTTTAGTATTATTTTTTTTATATCATTTAACCACGATCTTCAGAGTAAATTCTAAGAGAAAATTCTCTCTGTGTAGTCTTAAATATTTTATCTTCCTCTTTTCAGGTGAACGTGCAAATTTCGTGAACAAGCCTCACGTGATCGCGATGGTCGGTCTGCCTGCACGCGGCAAGACCTACATATCCAAGAAACTGTGCCGATACCTCAACTGGATCGGCATCAATACGAAAGTCTTCAACTTGGGCGAATACAGGCGACACGCCACCACGGCCTATCAGTGCCACGAGTTTTTCCGTCCCGATAATATAAAAGCCATGGCGATACGAACACAGTGCGCGAAGGACGCTTTGAACGATGTCTGCCAGTGGTTGGAGAGCGGAGACGGCGAGGTGGCCGTTTTCGACGCCACCAACTCCACGGTCGAAAGACGCCAGCTCATACGCGACATCGTGGTTCACAAGATGGGCTTCAAGCTCTTCTTCGTCGAGTCGGTATGCAACGACCCGGAGATCGTCGAGCAGAACATTATGGAAGTATGTGTTTTAGCGGCGCTAATCGTTGCTGTAAAAATTAATAAATCTAGTTTAGATGATACAAGATATACTTCACATGAATCTAACAATAAACATATTCACAATTTTTATTCCATTGCGTTTCAGGTGAAGGTCAGCAGTCCGGATTACGCGACTATGAAGAAGGAGGATGTGCTCGCGGACTTTATGCTGCGAATCGAGCATTACCAGGAGAAGTATCAGCCGTTGGACGAGGAGCGCGAGAGCGACCTGTCGTTCATGAAAATATACAACACCGGCGAGAAGGTGCTAGTCCATAAGCACGAAGGCCATATACAAAGTAGAATAGTTTACTATCTTATGAACATTCATATTGTGCCACGCACCATTTACTTGACCAGGCACGGTGAGAGCCTGATGAACCTCGAGGGCAGGATAGGCGGCGATTCGGACTTGACTGATCGGGGACACGAATACGGCAAGGCATTGGCAGAGTACATCACCAGTCAGAACATACATCAGGTAATCTTTCTGCAAATTTTTCAATATATATTAATTTATTAATGTTATATTGTTTATATACCGTGTAAATAAATCCTACAATCATATATTCTTATTATGTCGCGCGAAAACTTGTACTCTGATCTCATCTTTAAGCTGTACCAGGTTTTGTAATAATACAAAGATACATCACTTAGGAAAATTACAATTTGTTACATAAGCAATACATATTTCACGCTTAAATACATGCATTATCCAAGTGTTTGTGTACAGGGTTTAAGAGTGTGGACTAGCTGGCTGAAGAGGACCATTCAGACCGCGACTGACGTAAAGGCACCTCAAGAAAGGTGGAAGGCTCTCAACGAGATTGATGCTGTAAGTTGAAGCGCGTCGAAGAGATTAGCTCTAATCAATTTCTTATCATTGTTATTTTTTCATGAATCATCTCAGGGTATTTGCGAGGAAATGAGTTACGAAGACATCGCCGGGAAGTATCCAACCGACTTCGCCGCCAGAGATCAAAACAAGTTCTCGTATCGATATCCGAGAGGGGAGAGTTATGAAGATCTTGTCGCGCGGCTGGAGCCTGTGATAATGGAATTGGAACGTCAGGGCAATGTTTTGGTCGTAAGTCATCAAGCCGTTCTACGGTGTTTGCTCGCTTATTTCTTGGACAAAAGCGCAGGTCAGTATATCTTATGAAACTCAATCTTTGCGATCGCTTATTCAAAGAAAACGATTCAAGTATATAATCGCTGACCCTTGTGTGATTCATAAACATTCGCTTCCGAGAATGTAGATACTGTAATATCGAGGCGCTGCGCGCAACTTTTGACCTTCGTATTGAAACGTGTCGGGAAAATAAATGATAAACACTCGTGCATGCAAGAGCGGATTATAATGACGTAATTATTCGCTTTATCATGTCGTCAAGTAGTTTGTTCTCGCTCACGCGCGAAATCCTATTATCGGCATTATACGATTTGTCTTTCTAATACGAGACATTGATTTGCTCGAGAAACCTGTTTATATAAGGTATCTCGAATATATATATATATATATATATATATATATATATATATATATTTTTTGTTATCTTTTAAGGAAAATTGTTTTGTACAACTGATCGTCAAGTTATTTTGCTACTATTTCAGACGAGTTACCATATTTGGAAGTACCTTTGCACACCATCATGAAATTAACACCAGTCGCTTACGGTTGTAAGGTGGAAAACATTCGGCTACCGATAGAAGCTGTGGACACTCATCGGCCGAAACCAAAGGTAGAAATAATCATGATAAAATCAATATAATTGCGCCCCCCCCCTCCACCGCGCTTTACTTACTGAAAGAGATAACGGATGCAAATATACCTTCACCTGTTTGCTTGCTAATCTCTCTTTTTCTATCTCTCTCCTCTCTCTCTCTCTCTCTCTCTCTCTCTCTCTCTCTCTCTCTCTCTCTCTCTGACACTCGCTATATCAATAAAAGATTTTAATTCCTATGCATTGCATATGTTTTAATGTTCCCAGAGTGCCTGATTCTGTTAGCTGTAGTGGAAAAGTGGACCATTTTCTTATATCTAATCCAAACTTTACCTTAGATTCATCTACATTCGTCCAAAAATCAAATCGCTTTTATTAGAGATCCGTCGCATGCATTTTTTAAATATAGCATCTAATGTAATACAAACACATTAGTCTCTTTTAAATTGTAAATAATTGTTTGTAATCACTCTTTACTCTCAATATTTTTGATAGAAAGTTGTAAATGTGTATTTATAATTATGTGCCATTTTTTCAGGCTAGCATCATATAAGCAACAATATTGTGAAATCATGGTACTAACATTGTATGTATTAAGCTTGATCATTCGCAGCAATAGAGTAATAATGATTTAGTTTGTACTTATCATCGCGTAATGATTGCAGAATTATGCAGACTGTTAAACGCACAATTTTAATTGATAACAGAAATGAGCAAATTGCAATTATAGATGATAAAACTAAATATGTTTCTAAGGTATTTTATCCACTATGAAGCAGATAAAATAAAATTATATTTCTAAAAAAAAAGTGTGAAATATTTTTAAATATACTTGCGTAAGATATTACATAATTAATGACACCATGACACAAGGTTATCTATTAAAGATCAAAGTTTACAGCTGTAAGCACACTGTATAGCCAGTGTGATTCTAATTGTTTCAGCTTGCCAATAAAATCTTTATAAAGTTATATACGTATAATACAATGTATGTATCCACGGTAGAAGATAAATATCCTTTTCTGCGCTATGCATGTGTAGATCAGATTTCTTTTCTGCGGCGTATATTGATATAAACGCTAAACTGCCCGTTGTGGAACTTTCAATTTTCAGATCCCGGGATATCTAGAGGAACGATTCAGAGGGAAGGAGAAAATACTACGCACGTGATAATGACAAGCTTTTGTATAAGCATGGCGCAGCAATTTCCTACCTATGTTGATATACTGGGACGCTGAAGCAGAGCATAGATTCCGGCAGCTGGCTGCCACCTATCCTTCCGCGTACGTCAAATCAGCGCGCACATCCGAATCCTTTCTTCCTATGTGTCAGACGACCTAGAGACGAGACGCATCTAATCAACGCAACTGACAATTGTACCCTATTATGAGAAACAGATGTATAGACACAGATGGAAGATTCTGTGTGACGATGCAAGTTCTGCGGAAAAAGAAAGAGAGAGAGAGAGAAAGAGAGTACGTGTATTTTGTGATTTTTATATTTTTTGATTGACGCGTGTCTGTAGGTAAGTAGCAAGAAGTAATGTGATATCGAGGTGATCGTCGATGAAGAGAAGTTTGACGTAATTATATAAATACGCCTGTAGACGTGCATCTCTCTTAAGTGATATTAGTTCGGATATTGAATTTTTTCTGAACTGTTATTATTAGGCGTACGACGAGCATAAGTCACTCGTCATACGCGTACTTTGATCTTGCTTTGAACTATTTGCCTCTTGCTAGAAGCAAGTATCCAATTGACAATATAGACACACACGAATCATATAATTATCCGAGTATGCATAGTATCTTATTCTCGCGCCAGGTAAATACTTCAAAGCACTTGTTCGCGAATTTGAAGTTGAAAACAAATATGCTTTTATACATGTATATATATTGTTTGAAATATATTATATTTCTTCGGAATTGTTTTCGAATCAGTCGATTAATGCATAGAGCGATTCGAGCCAAATATCGTAAAACTCTGTGACGTTGATAATAATACTCGACTATGTAACAAAACAAAAAAACCATCAAGATATAGTACAATACGTTATAGATTGTGCGATAATACACTCTTCCAAATAAGCTGTACCGAGTACGTACACAATTCTCAGTCCGTTTTATCTAATATATATCTATATACGTCGCAATCTCTCGTATATTAAATAGCTATCAATTTCGATTAACGCCGATACATATGTATCTCTTGATCGATGAAAAACGCATAATAAATAATACAATTTTATCTATTCATCTAATGATTTAAATCGACCTACTCGACGGATCATATATTTGTTCCATTAATTGCATGTTCTATTTTTATATAAGTATATACGAATATTTTAAATCTTAAAACAAACATCGTAATAAATATCAATGTAATTTGATATTAATGTAATTAGTAAAGCTTCTTTCTCACATTCAAACACTTTATACAAAAATTATCTTATTGCAACTCACTCATATAGGCGAAGACGAGATGACTGGCGATACAATTAAGAAAGAAAAATGTCAATTATTTTATATACTTAATATTTTTTACATGCTGATTTTCCTCGTAAAAAAACTTTTCGAATATAATAGTTTTGAATATAGCGCTATTTGCTGCCATATTGATTTCTAGTTTCAGCGTCCGTCATCAGATGGCGCTCAAAAAAATGGAGAAAGTTTGAGAAGAGGTAAAATGTTGTGCCGTTTGAATCGGATATAAATGTTTTAGCATCAATTTTTTTCTCAGAAATAATGCGATATCAAGTCGAACATAATGGCGTCTACAAATGAATTCGGTCCAGATTCTGGCGGTAGAGTAAAGGTGATGAAATGTTTACATACTTGGGCGACATAACCTATAACATATATATATTGACACAGAGAGAATGTCAGAAAAATTAATTTAACGTTACTTTATATCAGCTGTTTGTCAACAGGGAGTTACTATTGTTAAGCCTATAATTTATGGTAATGTCGCACGTTACTTTGACAAGAAGAGAGAGGAAGATGGTCATACGCATCAGTGGACTGTGTATGTCAAGCCGTATCACAATGAGGATATGTCCGCTTATGTGAAAAAGGTGCATTTTAAACTGCATGAGAGTTACAATAATCCTAATCGAATCGTGACCAAGCCACCGTTTGAATTGACAGAAACTGGCTGGGGAGAATTCGAGATAGTCATTAAAATCTATTTTCACGATCCAAATGAACGCCCTGTAAGTGAAAAGCTTGCCGCAAGATTGTAGATAAATATATTTTGCAAACATTGACTACATTGAAAATGTTATAATTTTAGGTAACGATATATCATGTGCTGAAGTTATTCCAATCAATGCCTGAGATACAGTTGGGGAAGGAAAGTCTAGTCTCTGAATTTTACGAAGAAATAGTCTTTCAAGATCCAACGGCGTTGATGCAACATTTGTTAAATTCCAGTAGACCTATGACTCTTGGTGTTTGGCGACATAATACAGACTGTTTGTATAACAGTATATTATCTCCAATAATTTAATTATAATTCAATACATTTCGATTTAATTATAATTTAATAAATTTTAATTCATTTATTTCATTCTTTACAGTTGAAGTAAAGAAAGAATCTACAATGAAAGACATTCTGGAGGCGCGCAACAAGATAAGATTAGAAGTGATAGATCTTAAGGAAAAATTGACATTGGCGAAAGAAACTATCGCAAAGTTTAAAGAAGAGATTACAAAGATTTCCAAAGCTGGTGGAAGTTTATCTGTGGCTTAATAATGTTGTAATGTTTTAAAATTGAAATCAAGCAAGATATAAAAAATTCACATTGATTGCTCGCAAAGAATACAGAATCTTTTTTTCTACATTTGTATAAAGTGTATATAATTTTCTAATTATAACTGTAAATTTAATTATAATTCAACTAAATCAATTGCATTTGTAAAATCGCATGCGAATTGTGAGATCGTAGAAAGCAATCTACTGATTATATTGAATAGACTTTTAAATCAACACTCATATAATTTATGAATACATCCTGTTAAATCAAAGTATGTAATAAAGTTTTTATTACAGTGTATATTTACGTTATTAATAAAAAAAACTGTCCTAGACACTTTTATTACTTTATTTTATTCTTTAAGTAAAAAAAAAAAATAATTGTTTAGATAAGAATTTTTAATGCTATTGTTCTATGCAAGATGTATATATACACATATGACACACACATATATACATATAGTGTACATACACATATATATCACTTCTGTCTCAACCTTGAAAGAAAATGCATAATATATAGTTATAAAAGATTGAGACATATCGAACAGTTTCTGTCCGCGCGCATGTCAAGATGGATTATTAAAAATATTTTTGAACAATGTAAAGATAATTTCGAAACTAATAATGACGTAAAACTGATAAATATACGCGATAATAATTATCGGGCACATGTAAATGGAATATGATGTAAATTCCGACAGAGTTGGTATATAGTTGTGACTGCAGTGACTTGGTCTCACAATCAGTAAGAATTCGTCAGATATCGCAGCACGTGTTCAATATATGAACATACAACATATGTAAAGCACATGTATCGTGTTATTATCGCGTGGTGTATATAACGTTAAAAAAGTCCTGGAACATTCGTTTCCTTCCGAGAAATGAGCACGACGTCGAGCATCAGTAAAAAACCGTAAGTTCTGTGCGCGAGTTTTCCCGCGGATTTTTTGTCGCGATTCGTCGATTATTATTCGATCATTATCAATTGTTCTCGGAATCTCTCGATCAGTTTTTCAGTTAGCTTAGCTCGTGCAAACTGGTGAAACGCGTGATTGTTACGTAACGATCATCTGGCTAGTCATTTCGACGTGACTAAGCGACGCTTACTAGACTTATTTAGGTCGTTATATATTCTCTCTGTTCGATCGACTTACAATTAGAGCCAAGTTTATTTCCATAACAGTCCAAAGATCGATCTAAATAATCTTATTAAAATTTTATTTTTTAGTTTTAAAGACTAATTTTATTAAAGTTTTTTAATTTCAAGAATTTCTGATAATATGCGATGGACATTTTTATTTTATTTATAATTAAGATTACAACGCGTGCGAGATATTAAAGGCATATTTAAATTTAAAAAAATATTCGATTGCGAATTTTAATATAAAATTATGTAAAATTATTTCCCTTTTTTATTATAGAAATAAATCAAGAATTAATTTTATAATGAAAAAGTGTGTAAATATAAGAATTTTGTTTCACTTTGATGGATTATTTATATGATTTATAAAGACTAATTAAGGATATTTCAAAAATTTCTGATAATATGCGATTGACATTTTTATAATTGACAAGAATGTAATTATAATTTGAAATTGACAATTAAGATTATTAAAACTCGCGCGAAATATAAAAATAAATAAATTAAAAATAATCGATTGCGAATCCTATTCTGTATAAAATTATCTCTCTCTATTTTTTATTATAGAAATAAAATTAATTTTAAAAAATTAAATAAAAAATTAATTTAAAAAAAATACATATAATTAGATGAAAAAAACATGAATAAATATTTTTAAAAATATATTCATACATTAGGATATCTTATTGTTGTAAACCGATAAAAAAAAATAGAAGATTATTATAATTACATTCGATGCATTTAAAATTATCGCATTCGATTCTCTCTATTAGCTATTCTCTTATCTATTTTATCAGGCCGGGCGTGGAATTCGCGATGGGCGCCCTGGCAGCCGTAGGCGCCGGCTTCTTCACGAACCCCATGGACGTGGTGAAGGTGCGACTGCAGTTGCAGGGTGAACTGGAGGCCCGCGGCTCGTACAAGAGGATATATAAAAACACCCTGCACACGGCTTATCTCATAGCCAAGCACGAGGGCGCGTTCGCCCTGCAAGCCGGACTCGTGCCAGCTCTCGCCTTCCAGGTGGTACTCAACGGGATTCGTTTGGGTGCCTTCAAGTCCGCTCAGAGGTACGAGTTGATCGTCGACGCGCGGGGCAACACCGACGTCCTGCGGACCGCCCTAGTGTCCGGCATAGCCGGCTGCGTCGGCGCCGTCCTCGGCAGTCCATTGTACCTGGTAATCGTCCCTCTTCCAGATCAAACTCGATATGAAACTGATGAGATTGAGATTAGCAATATTTAATACCTGAAAATATGAATATCGAAAATTAAAAATTAAAGTATCGATAAATATACATATATAAACAATTTGCTTTGAGCAAAAATTGATTTAATAAAGATATATGATTATATAAGTATCTTTGTGCCTAAAAATGTAGTTAATAAAGACATGCGTCATATACGTAAATTATACCGTTCAATTCTATTCTAGGTCAAGACGCAGTTACAAGCGCAATCCGCGAAATCCATCGCCGTGGGCTATCAGCACAATCACTCGGGATCGTGGGACGCTTACAAGTCTCTATGGAAGGAAGGTGGCATCGCGGCCCTATATCGAGGATGGAACGCCAACTTGCCGCGCGTGTTCGTCGGCTCGGCGACGCAGTTGACCACCTTCGGATTAACATCCGATTGGTTGCGCTCGCTAAATGTAAGTAATTTGATCGCTTCCATTATTATATATCATATTCCTTAATAAAACTTTCCTTTGCAACTAAAGATAACGAAATAATGGAGCGATAAATATTTAAAAGTACTCGAATTTTGAAAACAGAGATTCCCTAGAGTAATTCTTCAGTGTGAGATTCAAGAGGCAATGGAGAGCGTTCTTAATTTCTCTCAGATATTTCCAGATCGTCCGATATTGTTGACCTTCTTGGCCGCCGTGATCGGAGGCAGTTGCGTAGCCGTCACCATGCAGCCGTTCGACGTTTTGGCGACGCGGTTGTACAATCAACGTGAGTATGCTCACGCGTTAAAACTGTGCTATTATATATTGAACATTACGCGATTAACAAAGGCCACGATTATGCTTTTAAGTACTACATGCCAATAAACGACGCGTGAAATTTCAAGTTGGTACAAACCAACTCGTCGAATTAACAGATTCGTTTGTAAGGAACGTATATATTCGCAGATCTTATAATAAAATACTTTTTCATATTGCATTGGCGATCAGAAGACGCATCCGCATATGCGCTAACATTATATTAACATTATATTATAACATTAACATTATATCAACTTATCTGCGAATATAAATACAATACAGTATATACATGACTATAAATACGATTTTAGTATGTCTGCCTATAAATATGCAAGTCGCAAAGCTTTTAGAACTTTAATGTAAAAGATTAAAGATTAAAGAGAGAGAGAGAGAGAAGCTTAAAAGTTGAAGAATCAGTATATCGATAAATTTTTGAATAGCACATTTGATGCATTTATTATTATATTTTAAAGATCGCAAGTTGTTTAAAACGTGCTTTGCAAATACAGAGACAGACGCAACCGGGAAGGGTACCTTGTATAAAGGGCTTGGAGACGCGCTCATAAAGATATTTCGCACGGAGGGTTTGACCGGCCTATATAAAGGAACGTTTCCAACATGGATAAGAATAGCGCCGCATACGGTTCTATGCTTGGTATTTTACGAAAAATTGGATCAATTGTACGGCAAGCTTAGAACACGAATCGATTAAGTGCTAGAGTGTATTGTGTGAAAAAATTTGTATATATATATATTTACTCTAGATACAGCGAAAATAAGAACTTTGTAAATAAAATTTTTCACTAAACGTTAAATATTGTACATCTGTTTGCAATAAATCGATGTCATATATCGGCAGTGATTCTTTTTAATATTGTGATTGCAATATTAAAATAAGTATGAATGCGTGTACGTTGAGATGTATAAATATGTCAAAATCGCGTATTCTAATCATCGATCACATGTGTAAGATATCATTCTACACTATTATTTTCAATATTCGCGAAATAGAGAATATATATATATAAATAGTCCTATAAAATTGATTCTCAGAGCACATATACTTGGCTCTTGCTCAAATAAGTTATGTGTAGTGGCGCATTATTTACAGATTGTTGTGTGATTGAATGAGAATAATGCGCGAATTATTATTCACGTCGTGATAACGATTTTATCGATTTCGTAAAAAGCCGTATAAAAGATACCTAATCTTTATGTAAAAATACTTAATCGAGTTACGTAGTAATCTAATATTAGAAATCTACGAGGTCAGTGTTGCATTCGGTCTCGATTTAAATCCTTGAGTCATGGCAGCTGCTATCTCTGTCGTGCTTCGTCCTCCTGTTTCGGGCAAGTAGACTCTGTAATAAACATTTTACAATAATTAATTACATCACGAGTGAAGAACATTAAATCTACGATGTAGAATAATTACACAAGTATTATACGTACCGATTAACTTGAACCAAGATCAATGTAATTCCGGCGAAGATTAGAAAAACCCACGGGCCAATCGCGGCTTGTAACGAGGGAAATAACATTCCGACGACGAAGTTTCCTCCCCAATTAAACATGCTACCTAACGACATAGCGGCAGGTCTAGGACCGACGTCGAATAATTCGGAGCCGATGAAAAACGGTATCGGGCCGAGACCGATACCGTAGAATACAACGTACGCGAGTACCGCGATGGTACAAAGTACTGGCATGAACGAAGCTGTTTCCTGTGAGAAAGAGAAACGAGTCAATTTTAAAATATCTTATATATCCCATATCATATTGAAATTATTACACATTATTTTAAATTGTTTTAAATTACGGTATCATTTGTGTATTATTAAAATTATTATATTAAAATTATATATTAAAAAAAATTAATATATTATAATATATATTATAATACTACTAATAATATACATATATTATATTATTATGTATTACTTAATAATATATATTATGAATATAATTTCTTCATATGTACTTACGATTAATAGAATAAAGATGCATAGAGCTATAAGGCATCCTACGCACAAGTAACAGCTCAGAAACAGTACTTTCCTTCTACTGAATAACGACATTATCGGCACAGAGATAATTGCCATGAGAATGTTCGCGACGCCTGTCCCCAGAGTCGCGTACTGAGCCCCAGTAATTCCCAGCCCAGCTCCGAGAAATATCGAATTCGAATAATAAAAAACTGCGTTAATGCCGGAGAGTTGTTGGCCGGATTGCATTAGGCACACTAGGAACAACGGCAGTCTCACGGACGGTTCTTTCAGTACGCGCTGAATACTCCATCTGTCACTCATCGATCTCATCGCCAATTCCTCTCGTAAACTGGTGATCTCGTTTTGCAAGAGCGTTATATCCATATTGCGCAGACGACTGAGTTCTTGAAAAGAAATTGGAATTCATAATAGAAAACTCAAAGTCAATAAGTCAGCTGGTGATTGAAAATTCAAGAGAACTCTTACGCAAAGATCAGAGTACTCACGTATAGCAAATGTACTCGAATGATCGTTCATAAAAGTTACACGTACCTTTGAGAGCCTTTCCTTGTTCTCCCTTGATTATGTACAAATACTTTGGACTTTCTGGCAAGGCGATGGTCACTAACAGCGCAACGACACATAACGGTGAGAAGGACGCTAACATGATGTGCCACGATTCAGGAGTACCCAGGACGGTCTTCAGCCCGACGATTTGACCTATCAGCACGCCGCAGGTGATGCCTAATTGGCATAAAACCCCGACAGCACCCCGTAATCTTAAAGGCGCTATTTCCGTCATGTACATCGGAAGCAAGGAAGTGGCTAGACCGCCGGAAAGTCCTACGGACATTTAGAAAGACTATTAAATGTTGAACATTCAAAAATGATTGAAGGAATAGAGATTCTTATATTTACCTTCACATTCTTTCAATTAGATCTTACAGAAATTGTATTCTCGCATTAATTAGTCCAATTAAAAAGAGATCAAGTTAAATCATGATTCCTCGGACTCACCAACGAGCACTCGAGCGATCAGGAAAAGCTCGACCGAGTTCACGTGTCGTACGAGCAAGAACACAATAGCTCCTACAATTCCGCAGATATTGCCCGCACCCAGCGCACCTTTCCGTCCGAATCGATCACTTAGCCAGCTAGCGATTAAAGATCCAGATACACCACCGATTAGAAAGATGGATACTATGGCGGACCAGAGTATCTGCAGCTCATGGTTGGACAATTGTACGTTATATTTTTCCCTGATGCTATCGTTGCAGAAGGATTTCATAAGCTACAAAAGAAATTAATGGATAATTCATAAATTAATAAATAATTTCCAATAATATTATGCGTTTGATTGAATAGCAAATTGAAATGTTACAAACATGACCAGGATTGTTCATAACACCTATGTTAAATCCTGCTGGTAATGCTGATCCCAGACAGCAAGTGATACCACCCAGGACCAGCAACGGGGTCCAACCTCCTGGATTGGCATCACGTGCATTGTTATATTCCTACGAAAGAAATTATATAAATTAGTATTCACTTTAAATTACGAAAAAATGTGTCTATTTCTATGTTGTCCCTTTTAAGCGAAAGGTGAATTGATTTATTACGCATAATAAATATTTATTCTGCGTAACAAAAGCAATATAATTCAGAAAACTTTTTACTAATTCTTATAATGATAAATTAATGTTATTAATATTTACTAGAGTTTCCTCTACTGGGCAATATAACACGTGATCAAATTAATCTAATTAATAGCAAGTATAAGAGTTATATTAATATAATTCTTTAATATATAAAAAAAAAGTTTATAATTTAAAGATATATTTTCTTTTCACATATATTATATTCTTACCGGATGCTTGCGCATTGCACAGCATTACATGGACAGTTCAATATAAATTAACGTTTTAATTAAAAGCAAAAATATTAAAGCATATGGACAGAAATAAAAGATTTATATTTTTATAAGAATTCAAAAATAACTAGTAAAACACTGCAAGAACAAAATAAAATGCAGACCATAAGAAACGAGGAGAGGGCTAGACTTACGGATTTTCGCGAGTCTCCAGTCAACGATTTCACTTGCGACACGTCAAGATACAGCGCAGAAACATCCGTTTCTGCAAGTATAAGGAAAATGTCAAGCTTATGCTAATGATAGCTTATTCTAATGACAATAATGATGATTAATGACAATTGCGGTTCTTTTGACTTTTTTCCGAGTAGATATTTCATCTTTAGAACGTGTAACAAATTTAGAACGCGAGACACAAGTGCAGCCAAGAGAAAGAGAGAGACAGAGAGATTCTTTACCTATTGTCATATCGCGTGTTACGTCTCGCGATAACCGGCAATAATAAACACAGTGGCCGGGGATGTTGCACTTGCACTTGCACTGCAAACACGTGAATGCAGTTGCAGTGTTGACATATTTGACGTATGACGTAACGGTTCTTCGTTCAGGCACGGGGAGCGTAACATCAAGAAAGGGAGCTTTCCGGAGGAAATCGCAGGCACACTGTCACGCGATTGGCTATCGAATAGGGAATTTTTGAAATCATGTGTGACAGCCAATCATGTGTGACGTTGTGTCTCTAGCGGGAAGCTGCCTATCTTGCTCGCTTACGAGTCCTCGGCTTATTATATTTATATCGCAAACTTCAAGGCAATTTGACGCGCGTAAATGACCGGAGGGACCGGAGAGTTTCGCAAGAAGAATATTTCGCGATAATATTCGCCATTTTAACAATATACGTATGTATCTTTTATTTTATTTTCATTTTTCTTTCGCATCCTTGCAATTACGATTGTTTACAACATCGAAAGAAATTATATATAAATGATATGAAACTGATGCATTTGCTTTTCTTCATTCGCCATTTCTCATACCTTCCGAAATATAAACAACAATTACAAAATTCTATCTTTCAATGTAGCTGAAATGAAATTTCAATCAGAATTGAGTAGCAGAATAATATTGAAAAAATATAAAAAAGTTGAAGTGGAAAATTTTAATTCTCATCGTAACGTACGTCGAATATGTAGTGTCTGTGTCAGATTTGTTTTTTTTTTTTTAGGTTTTATTTGCCCTCGTCATTGTGTTCTTTTTTCTCTCTTTGTTCGAATTTCAAGTACACTTTATATATTTATTATAGGTTAATACTTTAAGGACGCACGAATTTATAGTAACTCTCTAAACACTCATACACATGCATACATATATACATACATACACACACACATACATAAGTATACTTATTATATATGTGTGTGTGTGTGTGTGTGCGTGTGTGTATTTCATCTTTTTTACTGAAATTAAATAATTTCGCATATATATGAAATTTAATTTCAGTAAAAAAGATGAAATAGTATATACACACACACGTATATATATTTACGTATGTGTATATGTATGTATACAGATAAATAAAACTTAGTTTTCCTTGGACACTCTATATACAGGGTGTTAAAAAAAAAGGGTAAAATATTTTAAGAGGATTTAGTATGCCTAAAAACAAGTCGAAAAGTCTTAATAAACATGGGTCCGCAAATAAACCGTTTTTGAGATATTTTTAATTTAATTTTTTTTTATATTTTTTTATAATTTTTATTTTTTGTTTAAAATTTTTATTTTTATTATAATTTATGCAGAAAAATAAGTTGGTATTTTACCTTATCTTAAAGAAGATGCTCAAAATGACCTCCTTCCATGTCTATGCAGACCCTGCATCTTCGCAATATCTCAAAAATGACTTACTTGCGGACCCATATTTATTAAGACTTTTTAACTTATTTTGAGGCATACTAAATCCCCTTAAAATATTTTACCCTTTTTTTTAACACCCTGTATATATGTTAGGAGTCACATTCTCATGCATATATTCGAACGTTTATTTGTCAACAATGAGACGTGACTCGCGAGTTTTTGGGCATGTTCCGATATACACTGCCAGTACTGAAAAGCTATAGTTTACGTTACGTATATTATATATTTTCAGTACTGGCAGTAATATCGGAACATGGGGTTTATAGGATTATTAATTCTTGTCGTTATAATAATAATAATGCTAATTTATGAAAATAAATATGACATAAAAGAATGTCGAGATTTATAGTCTGCAATTACATTATCGCACACAATTGCATTTTCTCAGTTTATAATATTTTCTCTCTATATGTAGATACCCAGTAAACACAAAGTAAAAGTAACATAACATTAATGTTATAATTTCCCACTCAACAATGTAACTGCAATATAACATGCCTTGTACATAACAGTTACATTGTTGAGTGGGAAATTATAACATTGATGTTACTGTTACTTTGTGTTTACTGGGTAGAAACTTCTTTCGATGATAAATTTACACCATCTCTATTTCTCATCTCGCTTAAGCTATGAAATCTCTATCTCTCCGTCCTCTTCTTAGCTACAACCTAATTTTGCCTATCTCGTCTCTTTCTTCTCAACAGATACATTCACTTCATCCTTCCACTTCAGGAACGTGATACAATGGCAGATGGAGAGTGGAGGTAAAACGGTTGTTTGATGACTAATTACGGAGTTTGCTCTTTGGATCATATTGCATGTATACATACACAGCTCGCCTGTTCTCGGTATAAACATATGCAAAAATATCAGACTATTTGTAAATTCAAGTACGGTTTTCGCGATTGAAAATTTTTAAAGCGAAAATAGAAAGAGACGCGTTCAGGCACAATTCGCGTTGTATTATATAGGTAATATATTGATAAATGCAACTGATATCAGAGCGCGGACGTGACGTCGTTTCACGCATTAGATATTAGATATTCCTTCACGCGAAAAATATTACAACATATATGCATAGCATTAATCCTTAAACGTATGCGCGTAAAAATAGTAAACGAGTTTGTTGTTCGACGATAAAATATAAATAATACACACTTATATAATCGTGTTATAGTAGATGTTATTTTACTTGTAATTGTATTTTTCTTTTTTAATAAAAAATATTTATTCTTATATCAAAGTATGCATTGCTAATGAAATAATTTAATTTCGTTTTAATAGATGGTTGCTTTCCTCATCGCTTAATCATTAATATCGCTGCATCATCATTAGAAGTGACGTTTTCGTGACGCAGCTGCGATCTGAATAATGGACTTGGTACCAAAATTTGTATTCAAGAATTTAGCTTCAAACTCTGGTAAGTGAACCTTATAATAATTTTATAATTTCTTATAATAATCTTATAACAAAATATAATGATTATTAATATGTGTATAAATAGCACCTCGCAAAGGTGGTATACAAATTTTATAAGAAAATCTAGACTATCTTTTAATAGCATATTAGAATTCCGTTCTTGTGTGAAAATCGGAAAATTACTTTACAAAATACAGGTAAAAAAATTTACAAATTCTAAAAGACCTTTATTGAGAATTATAATAGATGTTCAATATTTTAAATAAATTAAAAATTTCTTTCTAATTTTATTTAAAACATTGAACATCTATTATAATTTTTAAAAAACGTCTTTTATCATTTATAATTATTTTACATGTATTTCGTAAAGGAATTCTTGAAAGCTCCGGGGTTTTCTCCTAGGACTCTCCATTCACTACTCAATTCCTGAGTATTTTTTAGTTTTTATTTCTGATAGGTATTTTTTAGTTTTTATTTCTGACGTTGACGTCACGTACCTTGATTTTCGTCCATCGGGTCTTTCATCGTCCGGCAAAGCACGTATAAACAAAAGTCATCTGCAATCGCGGTTCTTGAGAGGTACCAAAATACTAACCAGCGTCGACGCGGACTGCGATCCGACTAACGGCTATGCATTTCTTTTTCTGCGTCTCTTGGGCTCTTGGCACGAGCACGATGTCGCCGATGTTGTCACAGTTGTGTGTGTCATCGGTTGATGATAGCGGTAGACAGTCAGTATCGGCCTCGTCGTGCGACTTATTGTTAGACACGAAATTTAAAAACTCATGTTGCACGTGCACTGTTTCTCGAATTTAATTCAGAAATAGGCACACGCGGAAATTGAATCAAATATGTAATAAAAACTTGAATCAATTTAATCAGTTATAACTGTGCGGGGCACAGGTTGACTAATTTTACTAATTTAATTAATTTTAATTTAATTATAAATTCGTACGTAAATTGATATCAATTACATGTTCCATTAACCACACAATTTTTGGATAATTTCGCTAAAAGATGAAATGAAATATTTGATAAATTTAATGATACAAAATTAATTATTATTATTATATAAAAGCAAGTGCATTTTAAGGCTCCTGGGTGCTCACCGCGGCCATATTGGATTGTGACGTCAGAGGCGAGAAAGCACACGCTGAAAATTCTTAGATGCCATTTTTTAATGAAAAGATATTTCGATTAAACAGCACTTCAGATGGCTTTAGCACACTCTTAAAACCCCCCGAAAACTATCCTTTTCCCTTTATAATCAATCAACATCTGTAAAATGATCGAGATATCAGACTTTGACATGCGGAATGACTGTGCAAAGACCAGACGGACTGGGCTTCATAATATTACATTTTACAGCTGTTGATTGATTATAAAGGGGAAAGGATAGTTTTCGGGGTTTTTTAAGAGTGTGCTAAAGCCATCTGAAGTGCTGTTTCATCGAAATATTTTTTTATTTCGAAATGGCATCTAAGAAATTTTAGCGTGTGTTTTCTCGCCTCTGACGTCACGATTTCGACATGGTCGGAAAGGAGCCAGGAGCCTTAAACAGCAAATCCAAATTTCATGGGCAAAAATGATGATGATAGAAAATGCAAGATCAAAAGTAAAGGAACCTTGTTACGAATGTAACTTGTATAATTAATCTAAATGAAGATATGATTATATTAATTGAGTTTATTATTGATTTATTGATTGATTGTGTTTGAAAAAGTGTCCAGAGCCTTAAATCACTAAATAAAAAATATTGAAGTAGTGCATGATATCAATAAGTCATGGTACGTATTAAAATGACAGTGTTAGACCTTAGCATCGACTTCCATAGCAATATCTATACTGCTTTCTCAGCTTTATTTTGCTTCTTTTTTGCCGACTTTGGATTTGCTGAAGAATACAAAAGATTCTCCAATTCAAAATAGTTCACGACACGGTTAGATTTATAGATATATCGAAATCAATAAGTTCTTCTTATAATTTTATTAGATTCATTAGGCATCAAGAGTACTATAAATTTAATTTATGCAGCTAATTGATTAAACGGGTGGTTTTTGCTCGAATGTATATTGAGCTTTTTGTCGTCATAGTTGTCGGGTTGAACACAATTATTATTTTAAAAAATGTTTAAAAATTCGTAGATTCGAAAGAGAATATGTCTAAATCGACTTTTGTGTGTAACCTGTAGCAATAAAAGAGACATTCGCTTTTTATTTTATAAACACAATGTAGCAATATTATATATATGCCATATATTATACGCTGAAAATGAAGTATAGGACATCGACTTTGGAAAAAATGCAAATACCTGATTTTTCTGTCTTTATCGTGCAATTCCGGAAAGTCTGGTGTATCTTCAGCCTTGTTAACATAACTACCCACCCAGAAATGATTGTTTGAATCGACGTCGATTCAACGTCAATTTGACCTAATCGACGTTGATTCAACGACGATTCGACGCCGATTCAACGACGAATTGACGTCGATCAATCATTTCTGGCTGGGTAAGTACATGCGAGCAATTTTGTAAATATACAGAAACCTTGATTTAAACCTACATTTAAACACATATTTACAACATGTTTGCCGCTAGTGCAGTAATCTCGTGCTCTGGAGTTATATTTTAATAATGCGCGAATAAGATCGCCGCAATTTAAATAATGATCTCTCAAGTCATCGTGACCTCTTCATATGCTCTCTTTGATAGAATTGCTCTTGTAATTTTTTCAGATTAGTATCAAATTTTGAAAATGCGAGAGATGTTTTTTGAAGATAATATTGATGATGCAAAGTATTGTGGACACTTATACTTAATTTGGGAACATACATTTTGCTGAACGTCGTGAATTTGCAACGACATTATTAGCCTTATGTTAAGACAGTTGATTCATAGAATTACTCTATATATAAAAAGATTACTTCTCGATATCTTTCTTATATTTATCATATACATATACGTGTATAAATCGATATAATATTGCGGATATGAATCATACGCTTGATTATTAAGTAAAAAGATTTTTTGTAACATTTTATTTGTAATGAAATAATCTCTCTGTTACGATTGATTCTTTTTTTTGACATTACGATATTGAGACATTATCTTCATTATACTGTTCATGTATCCGCCAGATCAATTTCATGACATTCCCAAACCATATAATATGTCCGCAATATTTTGCGTCATCGATATTATCTTCAAAAAACATCTCTCGCATTATAAAAAAGATTCTAGTAAGAACAGACCCGGCCTACTCTTTGAATTTTTAGCTGTTCTGCCACTTCTTGTAAACCATCTTTTAAGTTCTTGCAAGGTTTCATTAAGTATTTTATATCATATATCGTCGCAAAGTATATACTTTCCTGTTTTTTGAAGATAATATCGATGATGCAAAATATTGTGGACAATTATATGGTTTGGGAATTTGTCATGAAATGGATCTGGCGGATACATGAACAGTAATGGAGATAATGTCTCGACATCGTAATGTTAAAAAAAAGAATCAATCGTAACAGAGAGATTATTTCATTATAAATAAAATGTTACAAAAAAATCTTACTTAATAATCAAGCGTATGATTCATATCCGATGATAATATAAGTGGCAGAGGATATCCTCAATAGCTCGAAAAATTCACTTTTCTCCTGTGACTATTTCTGATCCGTGAAAAGTTTATAACCACAATTATAGCTTTTCTACTGAAGGATAAAAAGCGATTGATTAAAATCACAAGGCTCGATCTTAGGACTAATTAATTAAAAAATTAATTAAAGACGGCTTTCATCATGCTCTCGAGATAATTAACGCGGCAATCGATCGTATCATAAATTTATCGAATTTATTCGTTGAAAACGTCTATACTCGTAGAAAGATTTAATTGTACAGAAATATATGTATAATAATATTATGCTTGGAAAATGATCACAGATATCTTTTAATGTCTTTTAAACGTATATCGTTTAATATTACGAGAATTTTTATAAATGTTTTCGCGAGCAATAATGTATAATTCAATTCATTTACAGGACTTTGATTCAACTTGAAATTCGCGATCGCGTCGATGCGCGAATTTGCTTGAATCTTGTCCTTTTAATAATTAAATTTTTTAAAATAATAAATAATTAATTTTTAATATAAAAAATTTAAAATTGATAATTTAATTAAATTATAATTAATAATTTGATTAAATTATTAACTTTTTGAAATAATTAAATTTGTTTTATCTTGGGGATAATTATCATATTATATACAGCTATTTCATTTTTTTAATTAGTTTTCTCAATTACAGCAAATGTTATTTATGAACATCACTCGTACACTTGTGTATATCGATTCGTTTGACACTTATCATGCAAATATACATATACATACAATCACGATGTACCTGTCAGTGATATATGTTTATAAATAGCCATCGCATGTAATTTATCATCCTTTTTTCACAGTCGTGTTTTAAAAATTCTTAATTCTCTAATAATTTTCGTGAGAATCGATTTATCAGTATAATTGACAAACACATTGATTGTGGAAAAAAATCTTGATTACAATCTTAATTACAAAATACTTACATTAGAACGAGGATATTAATCTTCTCAGGTGACGTGAAAATATACGTATGCCAGAAGAAGAGAAAATCTTCGATGCATATACGTTTTCTTTTTTTCTATTTCTTTCTTTACAAAGCTCTCATTCACGTCATCCGGAAGAGTGTTGCAATTATTAAGCAAACATACGTTTTATAACGCATTATAGTACAGTACGTAATATGTAATATCTTATCTATTGTAAGGATTTTTAATTTCGCGATCGCGAAACATCACCCGAGATTTATTTACGCGTCTCTCAAACCTAATTGCACTTTTTTTCCCATCAATTAACTGACATCGATCAGTTGATCGTAAAGAAACTTTATTTCATTGAAGTTGTATCTCCGCATTTTCATATTTTACGAATATTCGTGCGAATGATATTCAAAGCAAACAATCAAATAAAGTACAAATGCAATAAAATAAAGCACAAGTTTATCCGACAACAAAGTTATCCGAAAAATTATCAGGTATTGAAACAAATGTAATTTCGATGGATTTATAGAGTTCGATGTCACAGATCGTATCCAAAATAATTTATATTATATTTATATTATTTTTATATTGTTTGTTGATGATCATACATTTTTTTGTAATTTTTTATGTAATGTTATCACGATAACGAATTTATCGATAATGATCACGCGACCATCATTACAAACACGCATTGTTTCGCATCTGTCATATCGAAAGAAGCTCACCAAAATTATACTAAATTTTTTTCGAGTTTTTTTTTTGTCGACTTGTTACATCGTTACTATAATATATTGCGTGTTTGATTAATTGATTGACGTGCGTCTATCTCTGCGATTTAGATTGCGACGCAATTTTCGTATATCGGCGAAATAACTATCTTGATGCTCTCGTCGAGAAATCTACTCTATTTTACACGACGATGCAAGAATATTAATTCGCACGACTTTTTAATTACTCTCAACTGCGCTCGGAAGAACCGAAGATTCTTTATTAGAAAATTAAAAAAACATAATTTTTCTTTAAGCACCAGTATCTTACTATGGCACAACCGAATGCATTGAGAAAATCCTTAATAAATGCGGAACTGTCATTAAGCCCGATTGCGTGTATTCAGATATACTATAATATCAATAGATATCTGTTCTATCCAATCTGATTCAGTTTATATAATACTTAGTATAATAAAATAGACATCTTAATAAAATAAAAAAAACAGATAGGTATATATATACTTTCGAAAGACTTTTAGTCGACATAAAGAACTGCGATTAACAAGAACGATATTTAGGATAATCTGTAAATTTAAAATAATTAAAAAATTACATGTTTTTTTCATATTTTTTTATCTCTGATCTTGTTTAGAAACTCGTAAAAAAATAATTTTTTTTAATTTTGTCAAAAATGCAAAATTTTCTTCGGAGCAAAAATAGTCGAAATAAAAAGCAATAAGAGACATTTTTTTCTTTATAAGTATATATACATTATCTTTAAGCATATGTGTATATTCTCTCACATTTCTAAAGATCCGTGTTTATTATTGCACTAGTAACACAAATTAAGAACGCGATCACTGATTAATCGCTTATATATTTAAATTTGTTATTTACTTTTATGTTTAACAGAAATGTCTAAAAATTTCTATTTTAGTAGCTGAATTAATTTTGTCGTTTTTTTTTCTAAATGGAAAATAAAATGACACGTAAGAATGAATATCTAATATTAATATATCACCTTTACAATGCGCTCAGTTAGACAACTCGAAATGACTTTTTCCCATCGTCTACTATTTAAGAAGATGTTCGATCGCGATAGACGATGATTCGTATCGAGCAACTCTTATTGTTAGTGTTACTTAATGACGTATGTATTTAATTAACCCTTTATTCGACATAGTATTCCGAGTAATATTCGTGATATTATATCACAAGTATCACGCAACGTAAGAACAGCTAATTTATATACGTCACTTTTTAAATTGAAAGAAAAATTGCTGAAATCACAGCGTTTGTACACCTATGACAGTAAATATTTTGATTAGAATCCGTGATACGCAAAGTAGATTTAAAAAATCACGCGACATTACCAAATAAAGGGTCAAGTTTGTGGACGATCGCGATAAAATATTCGCGTTCTTTGATATACAGCGTTATCAGCGATATGCAGCTCAAGTGCAATCGGTTGCGTGACTGGGCTGCCTTCTTCCGAGTTGACGATTCAGGGTCGTCAACAACGGATACTTTCCGCAGCCACATAAGTCCTTGAAGTCGTCTAGATCGATAGACCAAATCATACCGCCGCCGAGATTCAGCTCCTTTATCAGCTCGGCCTAAGATGAAATAAAATGTGCTTATGAATTAACAATCAAATATATATATGTAATTATATATATAATAATTTGTATATATATATTTATATAAAATTATAATTATAAATTTTATACATTTATATAATTATATAATATATATTTTTTTATTATATATATATAATTAAATAAGTAATTATCTAACGCGAATAACGAATTAAATAATTTTACGTTACAAGTAAACAAATCGTAGTGAATGATATAAATATATCATAAACATTTTTACGATTAAATTTTTTTTTACTTTTAATCTGCGATCAAGTATTGCATTATACCTTTACATATCGGATTAGATCATGAAAGAACGATATGTGTGTATACATATAATTGCATATGTATATAAAATATATGTATGTATGTGTGTACATATGGGTCAATGTTAAATGTCATTTAAATACGCGTGCTCATCGCGCGTCAAAGAAATTGAGTTATCACATGTTTTTAATATAAAGTTGCAACAAATACGAATTGA
The DNA here is from genome assembly GCF_030444845.1 of Prenolepis imparis. NCBI lineage: Eukaryota > Metazoa > Arthropoda > Insecta > Hymenoptera > Formicidae > Prenolepis > Prenolepis imparis. Next base: position 718,708 of record NW_028141169.1, on the reverse strand, counting down.
ATTTTCTACGATTATCGTGAATTTGCGACTGCGCTTTTCTCATCGTTAGATGAGATGTGCGATTTGAATTCTGTAAAATGCGCAATGCATCGCACGTATCTGTGCAATTTGTGCATACATGACGCGATTATATATATATAATGTATAAAATCTTTGTCACACATACCTTCCTTGCTACATCGGATACATCATCGTAGCTGACCCATTGATCACGCTTTGATGCATAGGGTCCCACACGTCCTTCCGGATCTTTTGTCACGAACCAACCATCGTTTTTCACGTTATCACATATCTGCATATCAATATCAAAACACAAATTTAATCAAGAATCAAAACAAAGCATATCCTCGCAGAGCTTCATACATTTCGATATCTCTTACCTCGTAATAAGCCAGAAAACCAGCCGATTTCGTGAACTTGCCAGGTTGTCCGGATCCAGAGATTTCCGCGTGGAAACCCGGTGGTGATAGAGAAGTATAATTTCGCGATATCTCAGACAGGGTAAAGCTCGATCCGTAAGCCGGTATACCCATGACGATCTTGTTGGCTGGCACGCCTTTGTCGAGCCAGTATCTCACGGAAAAGTTTACGTTCAGGGATACCGAATGATCGCTAGGCTGATGATAGAGTGGTGCAACATGACCGGTTTCGCGTCCCCAGGCGTTATGATAATCGTACGTCATTAAGCCGATCCAGTCAACGTATTGTACCAAGGACGGGATCTCGATATAGGCGTTATCGATGACGATTTTGCTCGCCGAAGCCGCGATGGATAACAAAAGTCCTTTGGATCTGAAAGTCTCGTTGATTTTGCGAAGCAACCGGTGAAAATTGTAACTGTCGCGTTGAGGACCGCGATTACAGTCGGCCTGCGAGGAAAAATAATTTTACACATTAAAATACTTTCTTTGCTCAATATTTCCTAAATTAAAATTATACAATGTTTCTCCTAATTTTTAAAAATATTCTTTTTAAACATTTTTTAAAAATATTTTATATTTTTTAAATATTATTTTTTATATTAGAAGAATATATTGTTATATTGCAAAAGCGTGTATATTTTTCGTCTATTCTCATCTTTGTGTATTTTTAATTTAATTTAATTTTGAGTAATGAATTTTGAGAAGTTTGGGATATTATTGAGAAACTGTGTTATTGTGATTGATGAACCAATTCTGTTGATTTTTCTATTGGCTTGTAAGAGTAGAGTGATATAGTAGTTGGCTATCATTCGATGACTTCACTTAAATTATTTAATATAAGGACACGAATTAATAGATATTCGATTTGAACGTCTATTATAATTGTATTCTGACCATTATAAACATATTGTTTTTATATAATCAAAGGAGAGGATTTCTAAACATTCTCTCCTATAGAACACACAATTACTGAGAATGAAAAAACATATGTTTTACCTGCCAGCATACTGGAAATTCCCAGCTGAGCTCTAGACCGTCGAAACCGTGCTTCTGAACAAATTGCGCGGCATGTTGAGCAAATTGTCCAATCGTTGGCGAATCAGCCAACCTGCTGTACTTGTCATTCTTCGAGTCGTTCCATCCTCCTAAAGCGAGTAGTATTTTAACGCCGTGTCTCTTTCTAACTTCCGCTGCTTTATTGAGAAACTGTTTGTAAACGCCAGGATCGGAAGCCTCGATTTTCATTGTAAATATCGGCGTGTCCCCTTTATTTTCCGGCTCCCGGATCTTTAAGGTAGCGAACGCGTAGACGATATGCGTGCACAGTTCTCCGTCGATGTCCTCCGGCGAGAATTTGCCAACACTCGTCCGCCTCGAACCCCAAGAAGTATAGTAGCAAATTACCTTCTTATTGCTCGCATTTTCGACTGTCAGTCTCGGCGATACGCTGATCTACGAAATCGAAGAAGGTAAACTTTACATTAATTGTTAAAAAAATTTTATTAAAAAACCGAGCTAGTTCTCTCGTTCTATCTTCTCTACGTACTTGACGTTGAGCTGTCTGGGTGCATTTGGTATTCTCCGGCCAATCGCATCGGTTTTCATTCCAGTAGAGTCCAGTTGGACAGGTCTGTTCCGAGATCTTGCCGAAGTTGCATAGATAATACTTGGTGCAATCGCTCTTGTGAGGTAGGAACAAAAGTCCTCCGCAGTCAATCGGCGGTAGAGGACTCGCTTCGATTTCAACGGAGTCGTCTGTTTCTGATTCTATCGTCGTCGTTATCTCCGTCGTCGTCGTCGTCGTCGTTGTTGTTGTTGTCGTTGATGACGGTGTATACGTTGGTCTTGACGACGTTGTAGATTCGTATGTCGGACGTTCGGTGATAGTTGTGGACTCGATGCCAGGGTCAACATCGGTGATGATCGCACCTAAATCAAAGGAGATAGCATTCAAAAAGATTACATGAAAAAAATCATACAAATATGATTTATTAAAATTGATAAAAGAAAAATATTGATTAATATTTTATTATTTTATTTTATTTTATTAAAATTTTGATTCTATATAATTCTAATTCTAATTTTAATTTTGATTGTGATTTTAATTTTAATTTTAATTTAGTTTTAATTTAATTTAATTGATCTGAATTTATTGTAATGTCCAAAAGTGTTATAATATAAAATGTAAAAATGCAAAGATATAAACCGAAAGCCATCCTAAGCAAGGCAAGAAAATTAAATCAAATAATTAAATAAGATGATATTGATTAATATTTGTACATATCTTTTTCAAATTGTATAATAATCTAAATTCTCTTTTTGCATACAATTACAAGTTGATCAATTTATATATCTTTTTTAAAATAATGTTAACAAATTTACCTTCCGTGATAGGGCACAGCGGGCCCTCCGGATAGTTTCTCAGTACTCGATTCATCGTTCTTAATAGCGGACTAGGCTCGCAGCCGCACCTGTTCTTAAAATCGTCCAGATCTAAGGCCCAGATCATCCCGCCGCCGAGGCCAAGTTTCTTAATTAATTCTGCCTTTAGTTTAATTTGTTGAGCGTCGTCGAAGCTCACCCATTGGTCACCCTTGTAAGCGTAGGGACCGATTCTTCTCTCTTTGTCTTGAACAACCGTCCAGCCCTTTTTCAATGTTCTTTCGCATATCTGTCATAGATATAATCACAAAAAATATATATTTATTGCTGTGATAAATATCTTCTGAAAAATTAATATCTTCTCATATGTAATCATTCGAAATTTATATTTTTATTTAATTTCTAGCTTATATTTTCGTAGAAAATGTCCACCTCGTAATATGACAAGAAGCCCCTTGCTCTGGTCGCCTCTCCAGCCTCACCACCGCCGTAGGTTGGTGCATCTAATCCGTGTACGTTCCTTTCAGCTAATGAGAACGATTGTCCGTATAACGGAGCGCCCATGACCAATTTTTGCGGGTCCGCACCTTTCTCTATCCAATAATGGATCGAAAAATTCTAGCGACAAGAAAAACGAAGAATTTTGAATAATTATCGATAATTCTTATAATCTAAATTCTTCGGATAAAGCTTACGGCGTTGAATGTTGGTTCCCAGTCGTTCGGAAGATGATACAACGGTGCCACGTGACCGGTCTTCTTGTCCCATTGTCCGTGAAAATCGTAAGTCATCACGGATATCCAGTCCAGATATTTCGACAGAACGGGAACATCGTATCCCGCGTCGATTACCCTCTTGCTCGGTGAAACTGCTGCCGAAAGAAGCAACCCTCTCGGCTTGAACTCGTCGCTCAGTTCTTTCACCAGCTGGCTGAAGCCTTCCTTGTCGGACTCCGGACCTTTCTTGCAGTCCACTTGCCAGCACACCGGGTACTCCCAATCGAGATCGAGACCCTCGAAACCGTACTTCTCGATGAAGTGTAAAGCTTGCGCGACGAATCTCTGCCTGGCAGCGGGTGAGTGTACGAGTCTGCTGTATTTATCTCCAGCCGAGTCGTTCCAGCCACCCAGCGCCATCAGCACCTTCAGACCCTTTGACTTGAATGCCGCCACCTTTTCGTAAAACTTGTTGTCTATGTCGGCCCAAGGATCGTGAGACTTTATCGTCAAAGTGGAACCATCGAGAACGACGAATCCGTAAAGCACGTGGGTGCAGAGATCGGGATCTATGTCTTCCGGCACGAATCTGCCGCCCTCCTGCCGATACCAGGCCCAGTTGCAGAAGTAGCAAATGACTTTGTACTCGTTGCTAGGACTCCAACGATCCACCGACGTAATCGGTCGCATCGTTTGCGTAGGTTTCACCGTGAACGACGACGTCGTCGTCGTCGTCGTCGTAATCGTTGTCGGCTTCTGATTTTCGAGCCACACGTGAGGACTTCGCGGTTCCGCCAATACTTTCTGGATCATGTGCATCAGCGGATGAGGTCCGTTGCCGCATCGTCCGCGGAAATCGTCTAGATCTAGGGCCCATACCATGCCACCTCCCAGATCCATGTCGCGGACGAACTGCGCCTTCCGCCGAATCATTTCCGGGTCGTCGAAACCGACCCACTGGCTGCCCTTGTAAGCGTACGGGCCCATCCTGTGTTCCGGATCCTGCACCACTGTCCAGCCGCGGTTGCGCACGCGATCGCAGATCTCGTAATAGGACAGGAAACCGGCGGCTCTGGTGAACTCGCCGGCGTTTCCGGCGCTGGCCGGGGAATTCAGTCCAGTTCCCGTTCTCGGGTCGTTGATTGTGAAGGACTGTCCATACAACGGCATACCCAGGACGATACTCCTGGATGGTGCGCCCTTCGAAATCCAGTAATTGATAGTATAGTTGAGGTTGAAGTAATTGTAATCGTCGTCCGGATGATAATACATAGGCGCCACGTGACCGGTCTTTTTATCCCACTGTCCATGGTAATCGTATGCCATGACGGCAATCCAGTCTAGATACTTGGCCATAGCAGATACGTCGTAGCCCTTGTCGATTACTTTCTTGCTCGGCGAGACTGCTGCCGAAAGCAGCAGTCCCTTCGGTTTGAACCTTGCGCTCAATTCCTGTAAGAGAGCCGCGAATTTTTCTTTATCCGAATCCGGGCCCTTCTTGCAGTCCACCTGTACCAAAATTAGAAAGAATTAATAACAAAGAATCAAATACAAAACAATTCTAAATCTATAATTTACATATCATATATATATATAAAAAATGTATAAAATTTAAAATAAAAATATTCAATAAAAAAATTTAATTAATAAATAAATATATAACTTGCTCTCTTCTGCGATAGAAACGGATAAGATTTTAAAAATATCTAAGGCAACTAGATTGCATAATTATATTAAAAAATGTTATATTTAAATCTCCCTTTTTACATTATTCGAAATTGATGAAATATCTTCAAAGCGACATAATTTTTAAAAAAAGTATCAAGAAGCGAAAATAAAACTCGTGAGTCGTATAGTATATTATTAAAATAAATGAAAATAAATTCTCACCTGCCAGCAAACCGGGTACTCCCAATCCAAGTCTAATCCATCGAAACCGTATTTCTCGATGAATTGAAGAGCGTGATCGATGAACTTGCTTCTGGCAGACGAACTGTGCACCAATCGACTGTATTTGTCACCGGCGGAATCGTTCCAGCCACCTAGCGCGAGAAGTACTTTGAGACCCCGTTTCTTATACGCCACCACCCGCTCGTAGAAACGATTATCGTAATCCGCCCAGGAATCGTGCGCCTTGATCACCAGCTCGGAGTAATCCAGCACCGCGAAACCGTACACGATGTGCGTGCACAAGGTGTGATCGATGTGTTCCGGAAGGTAGCGGCCGATCCCGCGACGGTACCATGACCAATTGGTGAAATAACACACAATCTTGAAGTCGCCGGACAGCGGGGACATCTTGTCGGGATCTATGATCGCGGAAGGCAGAGTCGATGTAGGCTGACTACTCTCTGTGGTCGACGTAACGGGTGTCTGTTCCGTAATTGGTTGCGTGACCGATGGCCGATGCGAAATCGTTGGTCGAGCGGGTGAATTCGTCGTCGATATCGTCGCCTGCGTGGTGGCTTCCTTGTCCTCATTGTTCGTACACTTGGCCCGGGCCGGCCAGTCACAGATACGGGTCTCCTTGTTGAAGTGTAAGCCTGGTGCGCAGTTGAACACTTCTGGACGACCCCAAAGACACGCCTGATATCTGTTGCAGTCACTCGGTACGCTACTGTAGCTGCCGGAGATGCAGGTCTAAAGTAATCGCAATAATAATGTCGCGATATCAATATCAATTATCTCGAGCTGTCATAAGATAAATGGAGATCGCGACGAAATGATGAATGAACCGGATATACAAGAAAAAAGGACATGACGCGATAACACCAGATTAGAAAGTTTGTTTCAATATCCGAGCGATTACTGATGCGTTTAGTGTGCATTTATTCAAGTGCGCTTATTTGACTCATCAATTATTATTGCCAATTAATATAACAATTACTTACGTCACTGTCCTTTCCCACAAGCTGAGCGTATCTGGGGGGTGAATCGTCGCACGGGTTGTTGAAGGCCCAATCGCACATACTCTTCTTAGTGTTCCAGTTTAAGCCAGGCCCGCACTGTCGCGGGACGAGATCGCCATTTACGCAGACCAGAAAGCTCGTGCACGAATTCGGATTAGGATAGTATTCTCCGTGTTGACATGGTTTTTGTGGTTTTTGTGGTTTTTGCGTCGACGTCAATATAACGATAGGTTTCGATGTGGTGAACCTTGTGGTGAACCTTGTGCTTGAGATAGAAGGCGGTCTTCTGGTTGAACTCACGAAAGGACGTCTTGTCGTCGAGATGTACGTCGTACCTGAAGAGAAGACACAAAAATCTCATGAAAAAATTGCATTGTTATATATTGAAATCGTAATCAATGAAGGGTTAATCGATTGAAATCGGGCACCTTGATAAGAGATCTTATACACTCTCTGCGCGACGCAGTTTAAAGCGAAGAAAATCAATATTATACAGATACGCTGAAATAGGAAGCCCATGGTTTTCACGGACGATAGCGACGAACAAAGCGCTAACAAGCAAGTCGACGCTGCTTATACCCTTGTCGATGCATCGTGCATCTTCGCTTCTCTTCAGCATATAGTAAAGAGGGAGGATGCCTCTTTGGCCGGAGGCGACAGCTACAAGAAGATACGTATACGCGAAGATATTTGCGTGTGCAAACAGGTTTGCGCTTATATGTCTATTCATAGTGTTCGCTTATCGAATTTAACGAAAGAAGAAAGAATCTCTGAAGAGTATCTTATACCTTTAAAAAATTTAAAAAAATGTTTATGTATATGAATGCTATCGCGACAATAATTTTCTTGTTAATATTATCGATTTATATTATAAATGTTACTCGTTATTCGCATCGTTATCCCCCCAAGTTATTTCAATTACAAAGCATTTCTCTTATGACAGAGAGGGGAAAGAGAGAAAATTAAAAAGACACAGAAAGAGAGAGAAAGAGAGAAATGAATAAAGTATCCGGCTAATGAGAGTCCGGCTAATAAGTAGCCTTACCAGTTTCTGTTTGACATTTCGCTGCCGATGGCCAATCACAGAGATGTCGTTTCGCATCCCAGTGCAATCCAGGCGCGCATTGCTCGCGCTTCAACTCGCCGCGAACGCATCTGTAATAATTGCTACAACTCGCGGGGTCGCTGTAGTATTCGCCGCTGGTGCAGTTTGATCTTGGAGTAGTGACAATCGATTCCTCCGTCGTGGTGGTTGTAGGCTGCGTAGTCGGTGCTCTGTTAAAGTAATTTTCCCAATAGCAAATATGAGGGCTTAAGTGCAATTAAAATTATGGTATAATTACAAATATCGAAATTTTTTTAATGTACAAAAATGTTAAGCATTTTAATTTATTTCGAGCTTTTTTTTAATGACTCCGGAAAAAGAGAAAGAATAAGAGAGTAAAAAGATAATTGCATAACGCAGTGGTTTTTCTTCAACATCTCTTTACCTCGATGTAGTCCACCAGGTCGTAGTACTACTGGATGTACTCGTCCAACTGGGCTTCGTCGTTTCCTCCGGGATCTTGCTAGATAATTTCTCGGTGGTCCACGAAGGCCACGTAGTTCTGGTCGTCTGCTGGCTCCACGTAGGCGACGTAGTTCTGGTTGTCTGTTGGGTCGTCGTGGTGCTACTGGATGTACTCGTCCAACTGGGCTTCGTCGTTTCGTCCGGGATCTCGCTGGATGGTTTCTGGGTACTCCAGGTCCACGAAGGCCACGTAGTACTGGTCGTCTGCTGGGTCGTCGTGGTGCTCGGTCTCTCCGTCCACGTAGGCCACGTCGTAGCTTTAGTGCTGGTCGTTGTCATCGGTGTAGTAGGACGCGGAGCACCGTCCGCAGCATCGCTGTGAGTGGTCAGTGTTGGTGCTTGCGGTGTCACAGGTTGCGGTGGACGTTGACAGTTTTCCGAGATGGATGTCGACAAGCGATCTGTGTTATCAATTAAAGCAGTAGTAATGTCAAAATTAATTAAAAATAATAGTAAACATGATATAGTATATGTATAATGCAATATAAAAAATGGCAAATAGTAATTTAGAAAAAATATGCAATATAAAAGAAAATAATTTAATATATAAGGAGAATTTTTAATCTAGAAAATAATTTATAATGTAGAAAGTAATAAAATAATATTAATAACAAGATAATTATTTTAAAACAAACCTAGCGCACGATTAATAGCTTTCAACAGAGGATACGACTCCGAGCAGCAACGATTTTGAAAATCGTCTAGGTCGATGGTCCACATTGTAGCTCCACCGTAGCCATTAGCTGTTATATATTTACCCTTAGCGTAGACACTCTCTCGATCTTCGTAACCTACCCATTGATCCTCGAACCGAGCACTTGGTCCTGAAATTTTAACTAGTGTATAATATTATTGTATATGTATAATTAATATAGTATCGATTCTTTCTCTATATTTTTCTATGATATAATTTTTTTCATTATAATCTTCAAAATAAAAATGTACTCACCAGGTTCTGTCTTCCAACCATGCCGCTTGATTTTGTCACAAATCTCATAATAAGCCAGCATTCCAGGTTGCTTGGTGAACTCTCCCGGTTTACCGGGACCGGTCGTGGGGTCACCCAGACCAGCTTGACTCGCCGAAGAAAGTCGATAAGACTGACCGTACAATGGAATACCCATTAGAAGCTTAGATTTTTCAGCACCGAGACTGACGAGGTAGCTCATGGTAAAATTCTGTAATATTTTCGAATGTATTACATTCAGCGATTTATAACGTGCACTTTTTGGACGAATAAGATTCAGACTTACGACGTTATAGTAGGGGTTGCTGTCGCCAGGCGAACCGAATAAGGGCGCTATGTGTCCCGATTTGGATTCCCAAGCACCATGATAATCATAAGACATGACCGACATGAAGTCGACGGCTCGCGAGATCTCGCGCAGCTCGTACGCCTTGTCGATTACCTCCTTGTATCCCGATAAAGCGACAGCCAGGATAAGAGGCGGTTCTTGCTTGTTGAATTCTTCCCTCAGCTCTTGTATCAGCTTAGTAAAATTGGGCTTGTCGGAGTCCGGGCCCTTTTTGCAATCGCTCTGCCAGCACTTGGGGTAACTCCACTCGAGCGAGAGTCCATCGAAGTTGTGCTCCTTCAAGTAGGTCGCTGCAGCCGCGACGAACTTACGACGAGCTGCGCCGCTGCTGATTAATCGGGAATACTTATCGCCAGAACTGTCCGTCCATCCACCCAGAGCTAGCAGTATTCTCGATCCTCTGACAGAAGTCACTCGTTGATACAGATCTGGAACGAATCATTTGGATAATTATTCTTCTGAGTCTCTTTGATGAAATATCCAAGTAGGAGCGGGTGATTCCATAATTTGTAAAATTATTCACTCGAGATGAGAGGTTGAATCTAAAGCGAACCTCGCAAATTGATGATCTTAATTTATATCTTGGATCAAAGAAATAAACTTACTGTTTTCGATGTCGGCCCAAGGGTCGTATGATTGCATCAGCAAGGTCTCGGGATTCAATCCGGCGAAAGCGTAGACAATGTCGGTGCAGAGCTGCGAATCTAGATTTTCCGGCACGAATTTGCCATCCTCTTTACGATACAATGCCCAGGAAGTGACATAACACACCACTCGCGGTCCTTTCTGTCGCAACAACAACGTCTTCTTCTGCTCCGACGATACTCTGCCCTTCTGATCTTTCGACAAAGAGCCTTGATCGACGATTCGCTCGAAAACGTTGATCTTGCAGATTTTGTTTCCATAGACTTCCGGAGATCTCTCCGGAGTAATCGCCAGACAACGATTCTCGGTCAGATCGAAGTATCGATCGCGTCCACAATAACCATGATGTAGTCGCCCTGAAAAAAAATCAAGTGTGATAAATTTCTTCATTTTTGAGTGGCTTTACGATTTTTAATTGATACAGAAAGCATTATTGTATTACCTTCGATGCAAGAGTAAAATCTGGAACAATCTTCTGGATCCACTCCGAAAAGATAATACTCAAAAGGACACTCTTCCGCTAGCGTATCCTTATAGTATCCTAAGGATTCTACAGCCGTATTCAGCATCGGCCAAGAATTCCCGCAAATACCCTGCGGAATTAATTTATAACATTCATCCATACATATATATATATATATATATACATTAATTATAAATATATAAATATATATGTATATATATTTTAATAAAATTATACACATATTAAATATGCATCTCGATATACATATATGCATATACATTTCGAAATAATGAATGACTAAACAGCATGAAATTATAATTGGTTCATTACTATAAAAGCTATCAAGTTGTGCAATAAAGAATACATTTACTGGACACGTGTTATATAGTAAAACATATGTATTCATTATCATAACTTGATCTAACGCATAAATCAAAAAGTGCTGTTTATCTTTATATCACATTAGGAAAATACCTCGCGTCTCGCGTATAGGATAGATAAATCACTTATCTCAGATTAAGTAATAATCGCGTCATTAGCGAATATAATTCTTTCAACAGTAAATCTAACGCGACGACAAAAATTAAAAAAAAAACACGAAGCGTATGCTTACTTAATCTTCACACTTTTATAAATAACATTAAATAATTAATAGTAAAAAAATATACTAATAACTAATATACATAATTAGTAATAAAATAAATAAAATATAATTAATATTAAAATATATGAAAGAGCAAACCCTTACATTATAAAGTGGCATTATTAAAATTATTCCCTACGTCTTTTAATTTCAATTAATTCTTTGTGATATCATATGATATATCAAAATCTGATAAACTTCCAAAAAAATGCTATTTAAAGTTCTGATAAAAAAAAGAGAGGTAAATGTTAATTACCTGAAAATCATCCATATCCAGCGACCATAATGCAACCCCGCCAAGCCCTGTCGCCCGGACATACGCTATTTTGACCTTAACCGATACAGGATCGTCATAACCGATCCATTGATCGCCGCGTTTTACGTAAGGACCTTCCTCATCCCTGCCAGAGATCCACAGACCTCTCTCCAATTTATCGCACACCTATATAAGAACAGAATAATTTTCTTTCAATTCTCATGCGCGAACATAGCTCTTGATCTTGAGTTTTATTAGTAACTTAAGTGATACACTTTACCTCGTAATAAGCTAATTTTCCATCTTGAGTCTGTATAATCAGGTCTTTAGTGTAATCACCCTCTCTGCTAGGTCCCAAAACAGGGGCGCCGGCATCTGTGAGATTGTCGAATTTAAGGGTGTATCCCTGACCGAAGATAGGCAAAGCGAGAACGATCTTTGACCTCTGTTCGACGCTGACTTGTTTCAGCCATTCGCTCGTGTTTTGCGCGACGAAACTCAAAAGGCCCGGATGAGAGGCGATTTTCTGCATCCTATCGCGTTTCATTTCGCAATCAAAATCCTGTTCCTGACAAACCGGCATATCCCGCCAGCTTCTCAAAATTATCAGATCGGCGATCGACGCGAGCTCCGGATCCACGGGATCGTCCGGTCTCAACGCAACCGCCAAAGTATGTCCTCCCCTGGCCAATGAAACGCCGATTGTCTTCAGCATAATCTTGAAGCTGTGCCAATCATCGGCGGCAGTCGGCCAGTCGAGCTCGATGCCGTCGAAGGGATATTTCTCGAGAAATTCAAGAATGGACTTTTGCGGGAATAAAGGCACATTCGAGAAAAATTGGGTGCCATCGTATAAATCCCGATTTGTGAGTGATATGAGCACACGCAGTGTCGGATCCCGCGAACGAAGTCCCATAATAGCATTAAAACCGTCTATATAACAAGATAAATTAATGCGGTTTAATAATTAAAATTATTAAATAATACATATTTATAAAAATATTTGGTATCTCTAACTAAAATGAAATAATGATTTATTTCCAATAATGTGTTTATATATTTTAAATAGCTATTTTTTTTTAAATAAAAAAATTAAACTACGTAATAATCTTTATTACCTTGATCATACGGATCTCTAAGAATGATATTTTCTGTATCTGTAAATAATAAAAAAAAAATAATTAAGATGATAAAAATACAAATATAAAATATATCTATAGAAGAGAATATTGTTTACCCAAAATAGCCGCATCGTATATCAAATGAGTACACTTGTGATCCGGAATATTTTCTGGAAGCAAAGAGAACGGTTCCGTTCTATAAACAGCTCTAGAATCGAACCGGCAGACAATTTTAGGTTCGAAATTTTGCGTTCTTCGCAGGATCGGCGGTGCCACAGGTTCGATCCAAATCGATTCATGATCCACATCGACACTTAGGAAAGGCGCCTCGCGATGTTCCACTGCGTCTCTCAAAGGTAATCTTCCGCTCTCGCTAAATTGATTTGAATTTTACATACTCTCATACCATATATTTTATATCAAATTTAATAATAGATTAAAGTATCGTTAAAAAAATATAAATTCGTAGGCTTCTTTAAAAATTATTTAAAAGAAGGAAAAATTTGATCAAGGAAACTGAAAGAAATATCATTAAAAAAAAAAAGAAATTAAAGTTTCGATGCAACTAAGGATTAAAATAGATGTATATAAAAATGATGATTGCATAAAAGCAAACGTGTGGAAGAAAGACGTATCAAATGTTCTCCAATGTTTACCTCTCGACGTCATCTCGGAATTTGTGACTCGATTCAGCGTAGAGCACGTTGGCCGGCAACGATTCGACCGCATCGCGCAGAGGATATCTGTGCGAGCCAAACTCGTTATAATCTAAATAATTTGACGGGCGACCGAACGTAGGTGTCGGCGACCTCTCGACGGCATCTCTCTGGAACGAGGGAACGGGAAACCCGCGTTGTTGATGATTCCGTGATGGAGGTGATGGTGTAAAATGCAGAATATCTTGGACTGGTACTCGTGGTCTCGTAGGGACGGCTGAAGATAAGCTCACCAGCGTCAAGAGGATAATCCAAGCCACCATGGCTGGCTGGAATGACAAATAGCATTGATATTTTTCTCTCTTTCTCTTCGAGAAGGTGCTTACAGGGAGTCTCCTTTACGATCTTTGAAATCCCGATATTTTTACATGAATTTAAATGAGCACAGATTTAAGTAGCTAGGACAATAGGAGGCAAATAGGAGACTGTAGTGCGTTTCAATATGCATTTCATGCGCGACTGAAGCACGTCGGTTTGTTTACTGTGCCTTCAAGATATTTCGATCGTCTCTCGTTCGTTCTGAGAGAACAAGTACAAGGAATCGAAAAAGAGACAGCCTTGAAGATATGCGGGCACCTCTTGCATGTTCGCATTGCCTTGTCTCTTCTTACTCTTCCTATTCGCACGCATATTTTATTTCTTGCGATTTCCATCAATATCGTTTCTACATGCAACAGATTCAACAGTAAAACAGTATCGATTTTATTTATGAGATAAAGTTGAAAACAAATACAAAAAAAAATTTTTTTATTACACAAGATACATTTTTAATTATGTTTTAGGATAAAATATTTATTATTATTATTATTATTGTTCGAAAGAGAGAATAGTTTTTCCAGAAATTTTTTGACGCATTTACAGAATTTTTCTGTATCGAATTTTTTCTATCGCAAACTTGTAACTCGTGAATTTAAGAGAGGCTTCAAGGAGTAATGAATTTGTAATGAATTCAAATTTTATACCGCGTTCAGTCTGAATTATTCGAGGACAAAGACGGGCTTGATGTATTGATTATTTTTCGCGGATGTGCGTATACCTATTAGAATGCGAATGTCGTCGTAAGAGAAGATGAGACCGTACGATATGAACGGTTCGCGATGTATTGTGTGCGAGGTTTGCACTGCACTTGGCAAACAGCTTAAATCTTTTCTTAACACGTTTATTTTAAAAGATTGCCTTAAACTATCAAATAATTTCATAAATCAACCAGCACACGACTACACCCTTTTATACATTGGCAGAAACATTTTTTTTTTTTTTTTTTTTTTTTTTTTTTAATTTAAATAATACATGACAGGGGTTTATTAAATAATATATAAGGAAAGGAATGATGCACACAGTTTCTAATAGTCAAAGTGTTAGAAAAAACGGACCTTCCTGATTCCTCCTCCTTTCCGTATAACGTTGCACCGATGCAACGGTGTATCGGGGTGTCAAAAACTGTCACTGTCAGACGGGAGTGAACCGTCTGATGAAAACACCTGTCAACGGCGCGCGATCCAACCACACTGATCGAGCAAGGGCTCTATATCTCTTTCTCTAGGTCTCCTCGAGGTGTGTGCGTGCTCCTTCGAACACCGCGATGAATTTTAAAAGACCACCACCACCGCGAGCGGGGAGGGCCAACAATCTGGTATTCCGGACGCGCGAGGACGCAATATATATACCTACTCCTCCATTCCGGGGGCGAGAGGGGGCTCCCGTGATCCAACATCCTACCTATTAAGTCCCCCGCTCTGCGACGACCTTGACCACAAGAGGAGCACGACTTCGTTCACGTACACGCCCTGGACGTGGTCGCCCAAGTCGAAATCTCTCGTCGCCTTTGATTCATTTCGCTCCTACCCTCGCATGATGTGGCTCTTTTCACGATCGTTCGCATATAAATCGCATTCGGGACCAATTAAGACGACCCTTGATCGTGGTCCTAAGCAGAGTATCCCTTCAGGGTATCCCTCAGAGGTACTCTGCTTAGCTACTACGAGACCACTTTATCACGATCGATGGTCTTAATTGGTCTTAATGATCTTAATTAAAATAATTGATTATAATCCTCTTATTGTTAAACGTATGCATTGTCTCTATCCATGAATTACATCCGAAAAAATACTACTGTAACAAAATTTACAACATCCTAAACTTTGAATTTTGAAACGATAGACGAATTACTGTCATCATTGCATTCTTCACGCAACATGTTGACACTTGATTTAAATTGTACATCAGAACAGCCCCGATTCGAGGGTCCCTTTTATATATTTGCAGATACAAAATATAATTATATATTGCGTAAAAAAACAAGGATATATTTATTATAATAGAATACTGCGGGATGAGCGATGCATCGAAACTGGGCGCGAAAGTTGACGGATGACAGAAAACAGCTGACAATGAGACAAGTTGCAACGGGAAGAGAGGAAACAAACGCATACAGTCGACCGACGTCCTTGATGATCGACGTTGATATCGAAACGGATCATTAGGGTATCGGATATATCGAGAAACATACATTATTGTCTCGTCCGCAACGTGTAGTTAAACTCTTCTGCGAATATTGTTTGTTTGAACGATTTACGAAGCAAACGATCGATTAATCGCTTATATACGATCAGTAGTATTCCTGAATCTCCGTAATTAGCAATTTATCCACACGCAAATAGGGGACACGCGGGGTTTAAGAAGGGGGTTCTTTTCAAGGGAAATGAACCAACGACACACCGAGGCATCTCGATTCCGAATTTTTACAAATATTACAGCTAATGAATGGAAGAATGAGATATGTAGAAAGACGGGAGAAGATACGATTAGTTTTCTCTTGCCGGAGAATCTCGTATTCGCAATAATGATACGAGTCCGCACAAATTGGACGAGCCTTCTCTTCGGGAACTTCCAAAAATAAGGCGTCCTATCTTAGGGAGTGGCAAATGATTCGCCTTGAACTTAGAGAGGTCGATCTATCGGCCATTTGCTCTTTCTTCTCTCTAAAAAGAAAAAAAATTTGAAAATGCATTTCCCCCTTCGGTGAAAGAAACAGGCTGTCTTTTTAGGACAGTGTCTTAATAGCAACTTCGGCTGCGAGATCGTTATCGCTACATCTTTTGCTGTGCATTCCCGTCGCTGTATCATATATATATGTTCTAGTATGCGGGTGATAGTAAATTCATAGATTAATAGTTGATTAATAAATTTATTAATTTTTAGTCAATCAAGTTAAATAGCAATTCGAATAATAATAATTAGTTATCATTCTCAGGTTTGTTTTTTTTTTACTACATTATAATCGCCAAATTAAAAGCGAAAACAATCTTACATAATTATTAGTTTAATTACAATAAGCAATACAATAAGAAATATAACAAAAAAGTATTAATAAATAATAAACATTATTTTAAACAAGCAACTTACGCGATTAATTAAAAATCAATCGAATCGAAACTGTTTTTAGAAGGAAGGGGAGGTTCAAGGATCATTGACACTTTTCTTAAAATATATAACAGGGAAGAAGATAGAGAGAAGAGAAAATCTGATGAAGTATCTTCGACCGAATAGTACCGTTGCGAGCTGTAATAAAGTGTGAAGGCAAGCGGCCTCTGATCATCAATACATTCGACAGTAAGTTGAAGAACGTTCAAAAGTAACACTCAGCAGGAGAACAAAGATCTCCGAAAGAGTTAGACAAGTATTCAAATTTCGAGCGTAGCGGTTCCCGGTTAATTGCATTACCGAATACATGTTTTTAAAGCGGAGAGAGACGCTCGATTCTTGACGCCTTTAAAATTCCGTGCGTCTCAAGTGCGATTAATAGACCCAAGATTATACATTCCGCAAAATAATTAAGGGATAAAAAAAAATGGTCTAAAAAATAGGCAAATTTTGAATAGTTGTAACTTTAAAGTTTTCCATTTCGTTAAGTTCGTCGTTTTCTGTATATAAAAAATACCAGAATTAAAGAAATTGAAAAACAGCTGTGACCTTTCGAAAGTAGAGATTTCACAAGCTTTGAAACCCTTTTTTAAAATTTAAATTCTTATTTTTTGAAACAAACCCATACAGCATCAAAACCAAAACATGTCTAAAATCGGGACATAAGACGTCTTTAAGATGTCTTTTAGACATGTCATAAAATATCTTAAAGACGTATTAAAGACGTCTTAAAGATGTCTTATGTCCCGATTTTAGACATGTTTTGATGCTGTATGGGAAGTTACAGCTATTTAAAATTTGCTTATTTTTTAGACAATTTTTTTGATCCTTTAATTATTTTGCGGAGTGTATATATATGTGGCGCTTAAAATGTTGCGTCGAGTTCAATGCCACTTCGTAGCAAGGCGGAATAACGTTAAAATTGCGAATATCAATTTTGTGCGTCACGGGCCCACGCAAAAAAGAAAGAATAAAGAAGAAAAATAAATAAAAACCTGTAATCGCCATAGGTCGTTAATGGACCTTACCGCAGGCGAAACACGATCGATGTGCCGATTGTGGGGATACAAATGAGCTCCCTATTCTCTGTTTCTCTCTCTCTCTTTCTCTCTCGGTCTTTTTAATTCAAATATCCATAATAATAGCTGTAATAGCATACATCGAAGTTAAAGACTATAAATCGCTGATAAATCAGCAGTGGATTATTTGTCGATAAGCAAACTCGCTCGAGGTTCTTTTTGATTTTACGGACGTTCTACAAGATTATGATTATTTATTTCTTCAAAAATTTATTACTTATAACTAATTATCGATTAACGTCGAAGTATAAAATCGCTGTTTTTTTTCCATCTCATTAATATATCGCGCATTTATAAATACTGTCGCAGGATTTATATCCGCGCAGATTTATATTTTTTTTCTTTTCAATAAAACGGTAGAACGAATATTATGCAGCACTGTTGTTTATTGTCATAAATTTGAGAAAGAGAGATTGCGTTATATCATATAGCAACGTGTTTGTTAATCGGCCCATCACAGCCATTAGTGCATCCCTCATAAAATAGAGTTATCTCGTGATTTTTTGCAAATGTTGTAACAAATTGTTACACGGAAACGCTATTAATACATAAAGGACAGATTAACTCTCTAATGGATTTCTCACGATAATAGAGACTATATGAAATATATATACTCTTTCTCTCTCTCTTTTTCGAAACTGAATACACTAATTATAGAATTAAAATTTATTTATATACATATATATACATCTATATGTCTCTGAATAACATGATAATATTCTCTGAACGGCTTCTGGCGGCGAATCAAACAGGTTGCCGAAGATGTAAAGATGAGCAATCGTGGCGAATGTAAAACGTCGCGTTAATCATCCGAAAGAACTGAAAAAGCACTCAGGCATTACGAAACAGATAATGAGATCCGTCGATAATTAGAGAGATGATTCATGGTAATAAGATTATGAGTAAAAACATGTGACACGCCGTTATCAATTTCTTTCAAATTAATGGGGGGAAGAGGATTTATTTCACACAACGATCAGAAAGTCATCGTACGCAAACTTTTTTAATTAAAAAAATACTATTACGCACTTTTTTCCCTTTTCTTTTTTTTTTGACGCCTCATTCATAAATGACTGATTTCTCTCGCTGGAAGGAATTTCGCATAATATAAATCGTAATCGATCAATTCCAAAAGCGGTTCCTTTACATCATTCGTCTACGAGCTACTCCATCGCGGGGAGAAAATCGCCGCGAAGGCGTCGAAGATGGTTAATTCTTTCGCTGTCTTGATCGACAACTCCTGCCGTTAGTCTTCGAAGGGTCTTAAGACAGAGTCAAGGCCATGCTACCGGTCCCCAAGCCGCTTTTATGGCTGCCGGTTAGTGACCTCAACGCCCATCCCAGGGAACAGTCGGAGATTTAGGCACCGCTGTATCCGTCCCTCTTCCTCCTCATCTCGCTCCACCGTTCGCTTTGCTCTCTTTTCTATTTCTTCTTCTTTGATTTCTTATTCTATTTCTTTGATTTCTCGCCGAAACGAGAGAAAGAAAATAATAACGTGCATTAGTCTACCTCGCACACAATATACATTAATTCCTTTTCATCTCCCGCATTTAACATGCTGGGCCAAAAAATACTTTTACTAGACTTATTAAATGTATTAGAGACATATATTTTCGAAGAAATATATATATATAATTTTATCGATATTTTCTATATAATAAATTATAGAAAAGAAAGAAATCATCTAATCAATATTTATAACATTATTATACTTTGAGAAATTCATGTTTTCATTTTTAATTTGTTTGCATGTACAATGTTAAACTACATCTTCCGATAGGCTTTGTTTCCCTTCCCTCCCCCAACCCACGAGTAGCTAAGCGATTTATTTCTCTTTTAGTTTTCTCGAAGAATGACAATGTCGCGACAATCTCACCCATTCGTCGTCCATTGACACATGTCTCGCGCGGTTGTCTGAGAATGAGTAATACAGACAGCCGCTGATTTATATATATATATATATATATATAAATCAGCGGCTGTCTGTATTACTCATTCATATATATATATATATATATATATATATATATATATATATATGTATATATATATACATATCTTCCCGAGTATCTTGAAAAAAGGACACACCGGGGCCGAGAATCGAGAGCGAGAACCGCGCAACCTTCGCGAAGTCGGATCTCCTCGCGCGGAAAGCATCTCGCAAGATTAAATATGATACTGACCCTGACGAGACTCGCATTCACAACGAGTACGAGACAGGTGCTCGTGATGCTCGTAGCTTTTCCTTAATGATAGCTCTCCTTCTTGATAAACGGAGCAAACAGTGAGCTGCGGATTGGCCGATTTTTTTGAATTAATTTTTCATTAATTTATTAAGAAGATTGCAAAACGAGAGAGAACTTTTCTACACGGTTCAGTCCGTTCTACCAAAACACGATAAGTGTTTTGGTAGAACGGTGTTGCAGATATTACCAGATATCTTGTATAATGTAATCTTTAAACTAACGCACACATATACGCACAAATGACATATACAATAAAATAAAGTGAAATATCTTTCAATGCAATATATTTAATTTTATTCAATTTATATATAGTATTAAATGTTCCTTGATTTTAAATAATTATTATGATTCTTGTTTTGCCTTTAATTTAATTTAATTTTATATTATATTTATAAATAATTGTTTCTGTTCTAATGTTTAATTAATTATTATTGTATCTTTCAGTCGTATAAATAAAATATTTTAGTCTATTTTTATTTTTATTTTTTCTACTTTATCTTTTGCTATTATTATAAATACGCTAAATTCGTAACAAAGAAAGATAAGAAAAAAAAAGAATTAAAATGATAAAATATCAACAAGCATTAGATAAATATATTAATCAATGAAATGCATAAATGCATATACCGAATGTTGATTATTTCATTTACGCATAAGCATTTTACTGTGTTTTAAAAGTAAAATGTCGCACTAAGTGAATTAAGTGAATTAAGTGAATTTGAAACGTCTAGCTTGGCCTTTCGCGTCATTGTACCCATTATTTAAAGTCACATATAAGAACAAGATAAAATTGTTTCTAAAAAATTAAATTTTTTAAATTCTAATTTATTTATCAATTGTTCAATTTTTATAAATAACAAGCAACATTTTAGTGGGTCTGAAAAAATAAATTATTATTTTTACATTATTGTATATAAATTAAGAAAAGTCGACAGAAGTTAAAATTATTTTATTCCCTCCCCTTTTCCGCTTATCCCTTTTATTATAATACCACAGATATACAATACAAAAGGCAGGCGTATGCTTTTGTTTTCTCTTCAAAGAATTTTTTTTTAACAATAATACTTCTTTGAAACTCTTTCACACAGGAACTACCTGAGGGACTCTTCGTGATTCAAAGAAATTGTATTGTTTCCGAAACAAAAAAAAGGTTTTCTAAGACAAATCTACTTTTGAGAAAACATTTAAGTTACAAATATATACTTTGTTTAAAAAATTTAAATCTTTTTAGAATTTTTAATATATTCTGTGTAAGAATTTTAAGATTGAAAGTTCAAACTGGAAAGAGTTTCTAAACTCTGACAGAGTTTCAATAATCGCGAAGCATTCTTTTTCTTTAGTATAGTGTTATTCTGTAATCCTCTGTCTTTTTCTATTTTATTAAAGGCGCATATGTAGAATGGAAATGAAATAGTAGAATTTCTAAGTTTCGTTTTTCTTTTCTACGCAGGACACATCACGTGACAACGTAACACGTGTATTATTATGGAGGGAGAAATCCCAGGAAAATTTTCCAGTTTTCAGGCAAAGATTTCAGAATATAAGAGTGGACAGAGTGTGGACAACGTCTGTACATGTAGTGTTACGTCGAACACGTGTTGTGTTTTCTGCAATTTAATGTGTTTTCAAAAGCAGGAAATTATATTAATTATATGCGAATAGTTTGTTTCAACACTTTAATTTATATTATTTTCTAGTGTTTTATTGAATTTTTTCATAATGGCTATAACGATAATAAGCTTACCTAACGAGGTGATAGTCACCATTCTCGGCTACAATGATATCAGCATTGAGGATATCATTAATTTCAGATGTGTGTGCAAGCGTTTCATGTTTGCAGCCAACTATGATAAGTTTTTGGAAAAAAAGTTTTCTCAGAGGTATTTCTTTGTTCGTGAATTTTTCGTAAATGTTTTTTCATGAACCTATCGAGCATTGCATATTTTATATAAAAATAAAAATTATTAAAAATATAATATAATAAAATAAATAGATGAAAAGAAGCTTTGTTCATTGTATTTAGTTATTGTATAGTTTTAGTGTAAAATTTATTTATAATTTAAAATTAAAGATTATATATTTTTTATTTGCTGCATTAACACACAAAAATTGATATTTTGATTGATAATTTGAATATTATGCATTTTAAAAAATGTATTGCTCTGAAATATCATTACTGTGTGTTCAATAGCACTGTGTTTAGTAATTTTTAAAAGTTTATTCAAATATTTTTTGTTTCAATTTCAGATGGCCTTCTGCCAAGAAAACTTATGACAAGCAGTCTAAGGAAATTGCACAGAAGGATTCTCAAGAGAACGAAAAAAAGGATGAAAAAAGTTTAAATTTTATGGAAACAGGCATAAATTGTGTAAGAGAATTACGGAGCCTTATATCTCAAATGATTCATAAAAATGATTGTGATAAGTCAATCAATACTTATGACAATAAGACTATCGATAATTTTATACTATTCGAAGATATATTTCAT
Organism: Prenolepis imparis; assembly: GCF_030444845.1. Taxonomy (NCBI): domain Eukaryota; kingdom Metazoa; phylum Arthropoda; class Insecta; order Hymenoptera; family Formicidae; genus Prenolepis; species Prenolepis imparis. The sequence continues at coordinate 696,310 of NW_028141169.1, read as the reverse complement.
TTAGATACATATTTAAACATGAACTTGCATAATATAATTGAAAAACCTGAAAATATCATAAAATATTATATCTTCACTGATGAGATGAAAAACTTGTTTAAACAATCTCCACGGTAGGATTCTCAATATATATATATATATATATATATATATATATATATATATATATATTACAGTATTATTATTAACTTTATAGATTAATATACTTTTATTGCATAATTAGTATGTAAATTTTTCAGAAGAACTGGTTGCGATTTAACCAAAAGATATTACAATAAAAAACTCTTTCATTATATGAGGGAACGTTCGATGGAAAATAAGATGAATAGATTTGTAAAACGATCTGACAGAGAGCAACTTTTGGAACGGGCTGCTACTATTGTCGCACAATCTGTTCAATCCGAAAAGGATATATTTTACTCCGATATAAAAGGATCGTTAGATAATATCGCACTAGAGGTATTGAATTGCGTTAGAGAAAAATATCCCAACCATTCGATATTTTCGACGTTCGCTGAAAATGTTTCCTTTTGGCAAAATAACAATATCGACGATAATCATTGGAACGAAGAAGAAGGTCTAAAGATTATGAATATACTCGACAAATATATATTTGACAAATTAAACTTTCGGCCAAGCAACTCAAGAGACGCAAATTTGAAATACATGTGTATAGATTATGTACGTTATTGTAGAGTATATATAATATATTACATTATGCAATCACAATTATACTGTGAGTATGTGGTCATACGTTTGTTAAAAATACTCTCGCTCTAATTAATTTCTGTATCATAATTTCTGACACAGGTTTTGGAAAATAAATGTGGCCATCAAATAATTCTATTAATAATATATCACAGCGTGGCCAGGAGACTTGGTTTACGTTGCGATGTAATAGGTCTTCAATATCGCTCCTTCACTATACCTATTACCTACTGTATATTTTGGAAACCAAAACAGTAAGTATATAGTATTATTATATTTGGGATTATTTAACACACACATATATATATTATAAGTTTTATTGTCCACAGTGCTGTAGATAGTTTAGAAAAAGCAAGATGTTTTAACATAAACAATTCTAAAATATTCCCTAATTGTTTTGACAACCAACTCCAGTTCTGGCGACTGCATTATAATGATAGTAACATCATTGAAATAACAGCTGCACGGGTTAGCAATTATTCATATATATGATTTTTATTAATTTTAACACTAATTAATAAACTTGTAACTTTGGCAAAGATATGAGTCAATAAAACTTGCTTCATATATTGTCAGAATGAATTATATATATAATCTCTCATTTTTTTTTCATTCGTAATTAGAGCTCCGTTTATATTTAATATTTGCTCATGTCATGTTTAATTCTCTTTTTTAGATATGGAAGGAGATGAAAGAAATAATTGTGAATTTGATAAACCAAAATAATCTTTTCGACATTAAAATTTTGCCTGAATCTAGGCTCTTTGGTTTGGTAAGCCGTAAGGTATGTTAACATTATACATGCCACATGTTAATATACAATAATAACAAACAAAATCTCTATGAGATTTCTCTCCAATAATACGTACATATATAAATTATAATTATCTATAATTTATAACTAGCTGTAATGTAACTCGCTTGAAAAGTCTATAGAATTAATTGACAAGAAAGATTAATTAAAATCTGATATTACACTTTCCAGATCAGACTTTGCTTTAACAAAACAGAGCAATTAACAAGATCAGAGGACGTAAAATTTGCAATAGGAATGATTGTAACACATAATCAATCTATAGATAGTTGTGCCGGTGTGATAATCGGATGGCACCGACCTGTAGATATACATATTATGTTCATTATGTCGAGCCCTTATGTGCTACATTCGTCGTACATTTGTACGCAATGCGTAGTGCCGTTGAATCACTGCAATAATTTTGATTTTAGAAAGCAACAAACAAATTACGTAATTCTTACTGAAAATAATAAAATATGTTACGTGGGAGAAGGTATAAATATCATTATAGATATATCTTTATTTAAAATTATATTTCTTTATATTCTCATCTCTTTTTGTACACAATATAAAATACGTTTATTTTATTTTATTTTACCTTTTTTATTTATTTATTTATTTTACTTTAGTTATTTATACTTTAGTTATTTATTTTAGTTATTATTTTATTTATTTTGTTTCATTTATCATTTGGTTGTCATTTATTATCTTAAATTTTAGTTATCATAAATTTATTTATTATTTATTTATTTATTGTTTATTATTCTTGCTATTTTTTATTTTAGACGCTCTAACATTAACACCGAAATGGATCGACAATAGCGAAATAGGTCGCTATTTTTATAAGTTCGAAAACACGCATTATGTACCAAATAAAACATTAGCGAGACTTTACCCGCAGGACGCAGCTATAGCTGCTCAGACAACAATAAGAAACTGAAAATTAATATTTTTGTAAATTACAAAGTTTACATCAAAATACAAAATTTTTACCAAATATCTTCGGTGCCGTAACTAGAGTGTGCCCTCGCATCCGGCGCAAGATTCAGGGGAAACACGCATAGTCAAGACGATAAAATAAAAAAATTGAGTTTGACAGATGAAAAAATTCTTTAAAAAATGTGTGAAAAAATATATTTATTTGCAAGCAAATAAATATATTTTTTTTATTTAGAAGTTTAATTTTTTTATTATATAAATATTAGGAGGGGAAAAAGAGGACGCAAAATGTTGAACTTGCACCGGGTGCAGGCTATAGTTATGGCACTGGTTATAATATTAAATATTTTATTATAAATTGGCATAATTATAGTAAATATTTTCACACTATCTTTATGAAATCACGGTATAGCTGGAAACGCATATATATAAATAACACACTCATACGTACACATTAATATTTTTCATTTTTCACATGATAACATTAATTTTTATGAGATACAATTAATATGGTAATTGTGGGCTAAGATGATGAATATCATGTGTGGACAGAATGACGTATACTCTCTTTATACGTGCAGATTATGCCTAACGTTTCTTGATCGTTTATTGATTAAAGATTATCGTGAATACAAATTACGATAATCATTATGACAGAGTAAAACTTGATGAAAATGTCTTTTTCAATATTAATATCAAGTTTAGATTTTTATCTTCTTTATATAGATTTCATCGAAAAAACAAAAAAGTAAAAAAAAAATAAAGAATAGACAAAAGAAATAATGAGGATGTAGATAAAACAAAAATTAAAATAGAGAGAAAGAGAGGCAGATTTATTTTGTTTTAAGAGATAATATAAAAACCATCATTTTAAGCCAAAAAAAAAAAATTAAAGTGCAAAATATATTAATTGAATATATGTTCATAATATTAAGATATAGCGCATTTAATATAGTAGAAAATGAATAATATTAAAATGAACAAACACAAAAGAATTAATAAGCAAATCGTGACACACGTGCATTTAGTCCATATAAGCATTATTATATTGTATCTCGTCATTTTGCAACAAATTTTGACTGAAAATTTTCAGAGAATATTCTCAAAACATCTAAAATAAAAAATTTTTATATAATTAAATTTTTATATAATAAAAAAAAATTAAAAAATTTTTATATAATTTAATATTTTAAACTCTTAAATATGTAAGGGAACGGGGGGGGGGGGATTAGATGACGAATTGCTAATTATTTTTGCTGACTTTTCTAACAATAAATGAATGACGAGCTGATGCTTCAGTTCATTAAAAGCTTTTGATAATAATAAATATAATCTTTTATAGTATGAGTTCTTAAATCTCAAGAAAAGTAGATATAATATATAATTAAAAGTGTATTTTGGATATATATGCGTATTTTACTCATACGTTTTTGTTGTTTGTTTAGAAGAGGGAAATGACATAATTGTAATAAAAATACAATATTTCATATTACCTTTATAAAATTATAATAGTAACACAATAATCGTGTGTAACATATTGAGCTGTCTCTTATTTTTGTCGCGTGTCTGCATTTTATGAGGAATAAGCGGAATTAATAATTAACTGTCAGCACGAGGTTGCATTTCGGATTTCGTCACACAAACGTTATATAAAACATTACAACCGTTAGTTAATGTTAAAATATAGAATATATATGTATATAATTATATATATATATATTTTATATATAAAAGAATATAAAAAAAAGCATATAACTTCCACATGGAACTAATACTTTTTGGTAATCTTTTAGGTAATCAAACAAGGATTCGCGGGATGCTTCGTGTGGCTGAGAATTTTTACTTAATTTAATAAACAAAGAAACGAAGCAAGAATTTTTTCCGAAGAATTTCCCTTCTAGGAAGAATAACATCTGTCGTTCGCAGAATTATTATCAACCTACACCTACACTTTTATCTGTCAGAAGCAGATTTTGACGAAGGGTAGTGGTTGGTATATAAAAGAACAATGTCTCCGGATTATGGATGCACATCGTGTTTGCATCGCGATACATTTGCACAATCGACAGCTACTGCAGATTAGCGATAATTGTAAGTATAATTAGTGAATTAAATTATGTGACAAAAAATCGAGACGTATTTCGCGTTTTATGCGACGTGAAATTTTCTATTCTGTTTATGATCGCAGTCACATGGAATAGTTCTTTTTATTTGTTTGCATCATATTATTAAACATTATTATTATATGTTAACAGCTTCTATCGAATAAATGAATAATTATTAAATTTGTCTATAATATATTATAAAATTGTGTTGCAATTTAATGACAGTGCGTGTTAAGAATGTATTCTACATATCACTCTGCTCTTCTCGAGACAGCATCAATGGCTAACTACGTCATCGCTATCGCTATTATAGTCGGAATCATTTGTGGACAAGCATTGAGCGTAATCGAGGATGCTGATAGAAATTTTCTAGGATTGAACCTTCCTTATGGTAGAGGATTGGTAAGTATCTGTCTAAATCGAGCCGAGATGAAAAATTAAAAAATATCTATTATAATATTTATATATACTTATACATAATATTTCATATTTCAAAACTAATAAAGTATATTAAGCGCTTCGTACAAACAGAATTGATTTACATTGGACTAAAAAAAAAAATTATTTTAAATAGTGTGCAACATGATTTACGAAAGAAATCGAATAATAGTAGTGTAGTCATTCAGCATTCAAAATTCTCATACATTTGATAATGTGTTTGATATTTTTTTATTTCAGGATAGCGAATTGCAACTGGCCAGATTGATGTTGGCAACTCCGCGATTTTATCATTCTAAACGCAATACCGAACTTATAAATTCGCTGTTGGGTCTACCGAAAAATATGAATAACGCCGGAAAATGAAAGTAGTAAATGATAACGCGCAAAGCTTATCCGCTCGTAGTTTATAAAATTAGAAAATACAGCAGTTAATAATTCTCAATAATATATAATGTAAAGAAATACGTACCGATTGTGTACAAAAAATGTGAATCGATATTAATAAACATAAAAACAACTTATTTTATTTTCAAGTTTTTCTTGTACAATTATACTTACTAAAATTTTGTAAAGCGTGCATTACACACTTGTTATTTATTTTTTTACACTATATATTATTTACAGGTAAAACTTTTATTAGACTATATATAAATGTTTGTTTTCTCCAGTGTTTAATCTATATAGTTTTAACCATTCAAAATAAGTCATATTATATTTTTTATAATAAAAAATACATGTTATTCAAATTACAAATTAAATTATAAACATTTATCGTACTTATGAGAAGATATATCATCTTGATTCTTAAAACTCATATTGTTTCATGTATATGCACAAAACTTGAGAATAATGTGCATAAATTCAGAACAATATGCATAAAACTTCATTTTACGAAATAAGATATATAAAATTACTATTCATTATACATATAAAAAAACACATATGTTTATATATATATTTCACATAAATATGTGTATTCAATTTTACATAGCGTGTGAGAAAAAATCGTCTTATAATTAGAATTTTAAATGAAAACCACCACCAACGGGCGGCGCTCTGCCACCCTCCATTAAACCCATATGAAAACCAGAGCTGCTTAAATCGGCGTCGTCACCGTCGCCCAATTGTTTATATTCTCTGCCGCCACTTGGTGGTTTCGGGGACGCATTCGTGGTTCTGGTTCCCTGTTCCGACTTTGCGGGCCATGTGGGAAACATTTGCGGATCGATGGGCAGAGGTGCTTCAGTGAAATATCCATGATTCAGAGCGTCTTCGGCGGTTATACGTTGACGAGGGTCATACGTTAAAAACCTAAAAATAGATCAATTCATTGTAATATGACTTGTTTAGATATTCAACGCTTGTATATATTATTCTTGAACATAAAACTAGTAACTTACTTGTTCAGCAACTCAACACCTAAATCAGACAATGATAAACTGAATCTTTGCCTCAGATTATTCACAGGATAATGCGAGAACGGTATCTTTTGAACCATAGGTAATTTAACATATCCCGGCCAAATTCTTTCACTCGGTGTACCCAGCTCCTTAAATATCTTATTCAATTGATCTATATCCGATTTTCCGGGAAACAGTGGTTCCATTCTTAGAAGCTCGGCGAAAATACATCTAGGAGAAAAGATGGTATTATTGAATATTGTAATTTTATCGATTTTATAATTATATTTATATATATTTAACAATATTATAATTTTATCTAATTTAAAAAAGATTTAAAAAAAGAATATTTCAAATGAAATGTTTGTACTTACCCTACGGACCACATATCTACAGGCGTACTATATTCCTTATCACTCAGCAATAATTCAGGAGCTCTGTACCAGAGCGTTACAACAATTGGAGTGTATTGCCTTAAGGGAGAACCATATTCCCGAGCTAAACCGAAGTCCCCGACTTTCAAAATGCCTCTGTGACTCAATAATAAATTGGATGTCTTTAAATCGCGATGTAATATCCAATTATCGTGTAGATGGGTAACTGCTCGTAACAATTGCTGCATAAGACATTTAACTTCTCCTGCAATAGATTAAAACATTAATTTTTTTAAATATTACTTTATAAATTATAAATTGAAAAATCCAATTAAAAAACGTAAAACTTAAATATACAGTCAAGAAGGCACATCTTCACATTATTATATTCTTGACATTACATTAATTAAATTTTATTCTCAACGTATTTTTTTAAAAATTGTTTTTCATTTTTTGACTTGCACTGTCGCATTTCGCGTACAATTTTCTCAATTAGTCTCTTTTACATGACGAAATATACTTACCAGGTATAAAAACTTGCTTTTTTTGCTTCATAGTTTCCATGAGAGATTTTAAGTCATGCTCCACATAATCCATGACGATGAATATCTTATCCATATTGCTACCAACGACTATTTCCCGAACAGTGACAATATTAGGATGTTGCGCCTTCAATAAGGTATTAATCTCCCTTAGACTTGTAATTGGAAAGCCTTCTTTTTCTTTTTCCATTTTCAATCGTTTCAATGCGACTATTTCCTCTGTGCGCTTATCACGTGCTCTATATACGACTCCGTATGTACCTTCTTCGATTCGATTTAAACATTGAAATTCTTCGACGCTTCTACAACCTGAAAAGAAGAAAATTTCTAGTGTTTACTTGTATTTGCCTTTATTATTCCTAAAATTTTATAATTTATATAGTATTTATAATTTTTTATTTATATTAAATAATTTATAACATTATTTATGTCTCTATCTATCATCTATCATATACATATGTTATACCTTGAATGGCTGGTAAATAATGCGGTAACTCTGGTTCCTCTTCTTTCTTTTCCTCCTCTTCCACGTTTTTCACAGGATTGTTTGATTCGACGTGACCAGGGGAATCTCCGTCCGAATGATCGGATTTAGCTAATCGATCAACGGATAGAGGACTCGGATTGTTGTAATCCGAACCATCATTGGAATCACCACCGGAACCTTTATTCGATTCGTTAGATTCATCGTCATCATCGCTGCTCGATTCCGAGCTGTCAGACGAATGTCGATCCAAAGATCTCTCACGCAAGCTTCTCTCTCCTTCCTCAGATGAGTGTCTAGATTCGGCTGATTTCGAACGCATACCCTCAGAATGAGCAGGACTTGGACTTTCATCTGACACCTCTACGATAGAAGGATCCGGATTGTTGTCTGGACTCAAGGGACGTTTTTCACCTCTCTTCATTCTTCTCGCTTCCAATTCTAATCTAGAAACTTCTTTTCTTCTGGCCATTTCTCTATCAGCTTCCAATAATCTTTCCTTTCTAAGTTCTTGCTCTGTCATCTCTTTTGGATCTTTAATCTGTATTGGAATCTCATTTTGTATTTCCATTTCATTAACCTCATCGGCTACAAGTTCCATAGTTTCCCGCAGCTGCTTTTCTCTATGTTCTTTCTCCCGTTCCATTTTCTCTTGATCTCTTTCGCGAATTCTATCGTGCTTGTGAGATCTCTTCCGACGTTTTTCATTCCTCTCTGGTCGTTCCATCAGTTCATTTTCAGAAAACTGTTCGTCTACGATCACTCGTATGTGCCTCTGATCTTCTATCCGAATCTCGCGACGTTCTCTACCATCGTCTACGATACGCATGTCGCGACGTTCCCGAATGTCTTCCATCCGTACGTCTCGACGATCGCGCGATTCGCGTACTTCTCGCGTATCCTCTAATCGCATTTCGCGACGAGACGATTCTATTTTGTAATCGCGAGTATCTCGCGGATCCTCCCGTCTTTCTCTTCTCTTATCCAACAACCTAAAAAATTGATATTTTCATCTAATTAGAGTTTTAGAAAAAAAGAGTTTATATAAAAGAATCATCAATATTTTTACTTTTATGAAAAGCAATAGGAGATACGCATAGATACAAAATATTATTACCTTTCTCTTAAGTCTTCTAAGACACGATCTCCTGTACTTCTATCCTTACGATCATGTCTAGACGATTCTCTGTCCCTAGAGTGAGTTTCCATCCTGTCTACACGCTCTATTCTCTCGCGACTCCTCTTGGAAGTATCCAAGCGCTCAGATCTTTCCATAGGTTCTCCGACATGCCTACGATGCCTGTGTTTGTCTCTGTGTCTGTCTTCGCGTTCGTGCTGACGCGATTTACGTTCTTTCTCATCCCTACGACTTCTTCTATCACTGTGTTTTTCTCTTCGACGAGACGAACTTGATTTATGATGGCGAACAACTGCTTGCGGTGGCTTAATATCCAACGAGTCAGCAGTATCACCCCCTTCTTCTTCTGAAAAACTGGAAATATGAAATCAGACAAATCATTAAATAGAATCAATAGGATTAATTTAAAAATTATAATTAAACTTATACAAATATAAATATGTAAAGTAAGAATGACCTTATAAGGAATAAATTCTACAAACATTAAATTTGTTAAAAGTGTAATTTATAAATGCTGTGTGGTAGGTTATTTTACAGAATTCTAAATACCTAAAAATTCTGGGCAGCATCATTCGTCATTCTGATTTCGAGGCGCAACATATTTTTACAATTTGGTAAAAAAATTTACTGTTTCTCTAAACACTGTATAAATGAAAATTAATGAAGAACTTCCGACATGGACTCTACCATTTGCGTGAATGTATACACGAAATCTGTATTACCGATAAAATCACTAGAGATCCCCACGAATTACAAACTTCTGTACATTACTAGAATGCAAATTCCCTAAATTTTGTAAAATTTTGTACTTTCGAGTCGGCAATCTAGTAAAATATATAGTCTGAGGTCTGTACAATTTGGCCGAAAATGGCGGTCAGAAATGCACTCTGTAGTAGCGTTTACGAACTAATTACGAAGCTGACAATGAAATTTTAATATTTCTTATATTGATTCTGCCACATTTTTGGCAAACAAAATATCATCGAAAAATTTCGTATATACTATTACAAAATATACAAAATTTTTTTTTGATTTTTTGACTTTATTTTGATCAATCAAACCTCGAAATTTTTTTAGCGTCAAACGGAGTGCAAAAGATTCATTACGCAAAGTTGCGCAAACGCGTGAATGCGCATGCGCTTGAATATAATTTTGCAAACATTTGAAAAATTATTTCACATTGCTTGGATTCAATCAGAGCAACAACAAATACTGCGAAGATCAAAAACTGCACCGATTATGCACTATAAATGCAATCCTTTTCACACAGTTAGGGTTTATGGTTGAATAATCCCTCGGTCTAACCTCAAATCGCAAGTGACGCTAATATGTTTGTGACATGTATAAATACCTGTAATCACCCATATCCTTCGACGGACTCTTCTTAATTTCTCCGTCCTCGCTTTGATTATCGATATCCATATTCTCGAACATATATATATGTATATATATGTTTTCGCGAGAAGTTAAACGATTCTAACCTGCACTTTATAAAACACTGCACTCGCGACACCTGAGAGCGTTCTCATTTTTCACGAATCACGTTTCGGCAAATGACAGATAAATCGATGCGACTTTTATTAACACAAAATTATTAACCAATTTCTGTTTGCTTAAAAATACGCGAAATACAAAGCGTACTTGTCGCGAGTCGCGAGCGTCCACTCGTGTCTACCGACACGCAGTGTTGCTAATTTCTACGGGACGGCGGAGAGAGGGAGAGAGAGCGCGTGTCGATGTGCGCGGCGCGTTCGACTTTTGACCTTCAACTGCGTCTCACGCGGCACGCCGCCGCGTCGGCCGAATCGGAATTCGGTGCGCGGAGTGGGGCGGCGTGGTGGGGGAATGCGCGCGCACCCCCCACCCCCACCCCCCAGCCCCCACCCACTGTGTTGCGCGATCTGAAATTGGCATTCTTGCCAACACTGCCGAAACGACAGACACGGCGCATAAATTGTTGTCGAGTGTCACGCATGCGCTTGCATAATTCGCTTCGTAGGTAAATAGAATCGCGACATTAGCAATATCACCGTTCGATTTGTCTCTCTTTTGAACGGCGGTCCGGAGTCCGGAGTACTTTGAGATTGAAATTTGATCGGCACGTGCTTTTAATAATAGGCCAAGACAATGTATAATTCTGACAATAGCGATGAAGTTTTGCGATGTCCTTACAATAAACATCATACTACATCTAGATCGAGATTTCAACGGCACCTTGTAAAATGTGAAAAGGTAGCAATTTCGCATGAGTTGTACATTCATACTTTTTATCATATCTAGAAACATATTAATTACGCGAACATTTTTATAGAATTACCCGCCAGATTACAAGGTCATCTGCCCATATAATGCAATGCATCGTTTAAGCAAAAGCGAGATCGAAGAACATATCAATACATGCCCTATGAGAAGCATTGTGGAAGCAAGTTACATTCAACGTAAGTATGCTCGAAATTTTACTAAGATTTTACGATAGAATCTGTAACATTTATTTTATATAAAAATCATGTATGTAAATTTGTTTAATAAAAAAATGCTGACCACTAATATAATTTGAACATTGAACAGCACTAAATATGCGTGATATGAATAAGAAGTCATCGGAGGAATACAATTCTACAAGTGAGATTGATAGCAATATCTTCTCAGATCAAGAAGTGAGAAATTTACCGAAAATTCCTTCAAGTTCCAAATTAAGACATCAAACCAATGGATTTATCGAAGGAAAGATGGAGTCATTTGTTAGCACAACAAATATTGGACAACGTAGGTCACGTCACTACGAATTTCTTAGTGATGAATCTACTGGAGATGATGCGGAATCAATTGGACGAGGCAGAATGTCTAGCCATCATGCCGGGTATTATAGGAGATTTAAATAAGAAAAAATATAAATTATGTTTCTTATATATAAACTAACATAATAAAGAAGAGAAATATAATGTAGATGGAACAAAATGATAGATAAACTTGACAAAACTAAAATTATAAAAAAACACTACTTTTATATTTGAACATGAAATATAAATAAAGATACTTCAATTTGTTAATTGTGTATCGTATGAATAACTTTTCTGTCAAAATGTTTCTTTTTGTGTTATTAAAATGCTTTTGTTTTTTCGCATAAATTTTGTTTATTCTTATACTTTACATCAATCCTAGTATTTACATATGTATTATATTTCAAATAAATTTCCCATGAACAAATTATATATTACACATTAGTATACATATAGAAAACATAATATCAAATGTCAGAGTGGACAATTTACTTTTGAATCTATATATACAAATATGTATATATTTTATTTTATTAATACCTTATTAAACATTACTGCCCCATTTTTGTGTTTTTTAATTGAATTATATATATTTCACAAAATTTACCAAAAGGATTACTACCTAATATAATTCTGAGAATATACCACCTCTTTCTAAATTTCATATTTAGTCTTTCACATCTTCCTATGTAGAAAGATACATTGCACGAAAGTATAACAAATAATATATAATTCTTATTGAACAATGCGCAATCAAAATTCTCTTTAAACAATCATTCAGAAATTTAGGACACTAAATAATTTTGATGCTTAAAAAAATCGTAGACAATAATTACTAATTTTAAATATAGTGATATTTAATATGGGGATGGCATCGTTAATTATCGCAATGTACATATGAAATGTGAGATACATAAGATTTATATTTACAATCAATAACCAAACATGTTTTCATGTTAAGCAACAGTGTGTGGCACTATATTAAATCAAAAAGTTTTATAATCATCAAAATAAATGACTGGATAAATGCAACTATTATTTCTAAAAAGAAAACAAAGAAAAACTATACAAGTCATAAACTAAAATACATATCAAAACCTTTTCAATTAGTTCATAGTTTGATAGTTTTAGAATTTTATGCAGTGCATAATTTAAAAATTTTAAATATATTTTTTTAATATTGTAATTTCTTTGGAATGTTATACACATCCATATCTGTACAGGATACGCAAAATAATGATTAATGAGAGAATGATATGTACAAAGACAATTATGAAACGTATAAAGAGAATTTTAAAATTTTAACTATATAATAAAGAAAACATATACGTGTATACATTCATAAGTGTATACACACATATGAATAACTTGATAGATAGAAATTAGTCGATAGTAAGTGAAATAAAAAATACGTGCGTATGATATATGTGTATAATAAAGCAGCTAGGCCACAGAAATACATAATGAAAATGCTTGTGTCTTATTGTATATTCAAAATAAGATAATATATTCACCGTATATTAAAAGCAATGAGTTTAACTCAAAATGTGTTCATTCTAACTAGCTATATGTAACATTTACCTGTAAAAAGTTACATATCTTCTTTATGATGTAAAGTCAAAAGAAATTGAAAACATCTGTACTATTGTAAGATCCAAATGTAATTTCTTTTTTCATACATCTTTAGCAAAAGAATGCAAAAGAAGCTACAATTTTTTAAACTGTCAACTGTTTGTTAAATGATTGGACTTATATTTTTTGTTTCAAAGATCATTCAATGATATACTACGATTTGATGTGTGATATCTTCAAGTAGCAGTACTGTTGAAATAACTGAATTACAAAACTTATATATGCGTAGAGATTTTACGTCAATGTCGTTTTATTTTTAAATATCGAGTTTGTGGAAGTATATATAGAGTAGTTATTTATTATTTATTAGTTTATACTATTTTATAATATTAATAATTATTTTCGCGCGGAATATTCTCTCGAAACACCTTACCCGCCGTCACATACATCGAAAAACGTAAAAAGTAAAGGAGCTTATCTATGAGTAATGTAATTTTGGATACTGACATAGCCAGTAGTACTATTTACAAGTTTCTAAAGTATGTTTGGAGCAATATTGGCAGTTCGCTTAGCTGCAGTCTGTTAATGTTTTATTGTATAAAAACTTGTAAATTTATTGAGCGCAATTGTTGCACAAAATAGCGAGATCATTGCACTATATTCGTCAACTGCACTGGATCGATCGATACATTTGTCGGGCAATCGATACATTTATATACAGTAAAATGTATCGTGCAATGTATTGACAATTATATTAGATTGTAATGCTTATCTTTCTCATTCTTTCCTTTTATATATTCTTATTTTTACGTGCATAATCCTCATTGTCACATTAGCACCGTTTATATGTTTGTCGATTTTTTCTTTTGCTGTTTCCACACAGATATCCTTTCTTTCAAGTCGAGCACTGCAATTTGGAAAATAATCATCGATTTGAGACGCATTTCTACGTGAGGATATAAACTTTTAATAGTTTATACATTTTTTAATCGGCATAAAATATTTAATAAATTTCAATGTGTGAGACTTTAAAGAACAATTAAAAACTATTATTTTCTGTGACTCGTCAAATATTTTTCTAATATATTTCATGCATATAAAAATGCATTCTTACAAAATGTTATAGTATGTAGAAAAAAACTTGATTTTATTGAATTTTAAGAAATAAAATATATATATGTACTTACTTGGCGTGAGCATATCTTCGCTGAGAGGCTGTCGACTGAAAGGATCCGTGGCACTGTTGAGTAAATGTCTAATGATAACTGCCTTGTCCATAACAATACCAGATGGTAGTTTGACTGGATCCTCCATAAGAGTATCCATCAATGGATCCCGAAATTCTTCAGGAGCGTCACCGTAGTCGGCATCGCGCGCACGATTGTCTCTCGCGATTACCGCTGCACGCTCAGCGAGAGCTATGAACCTCTCGATTTCCGTCGTAGTCTTGATGGCGGATCTCTCTAGTCTGCTCGCAGCGTCGGTGAATAACTCCTTACAGAACGAACGCTGCAAAAATACATTTTTGATAGATACTTATATATGTAATATACATTTATATATATATTTAATATATAATATACATATATTACATATTATATGTAATATATACTTATATATATATTTATATATGTATATATCTGATATATTATAAAAGACACTCACTTCGTCACTAGCTAAAGCAGCCGCGAAATTATCACAGTCAAGATGCAAATATATATCAACCAATTGGCTGAGTAACGTCCTCGGTTGCCAGCCGTATTTTTGCGGCTTTCTCACTCTCAAATTTTTACACTTAGGTCCGCACAATTGTTGCAAGTTGAAATTCAGCATGGCACACAACCGTCCGACTAATTCCGGTCGTAGAAACGGCTCCTTAATGTCGACCGTCAAGTAATGAAACATGGCAACTGTTTCCTTGGCTAGTGTAAGATAGGATCTGGCTTGTCTCTCGTCCGCCGCCAGCTGTCTCGTTCTCGATTGCTGTTGCTCCTGCGTAAGAGCGCTCCACGCGCTAGTGTCGGACATGAGTTCCTGCACTTCGTGTATACGCTTCAGAGACTCCAGGCTCTCGTCGAGCAGGAAGGTGGTGTCGTTCATCAGCATGTTGACAAACTTGACGAATTGCTTGCCGTTATTGCTCTCATTGACGATAGACGCTCGATGTATCGGACTATCCCACATTGACTTTAAAATCAGACTTATGTGATAACGTATTGAAAATTTGTCGTAAAATTCGGAACTAGAGCCAGTGGTTTCAACGTCGGTATAAAACTTCATGAGATACGACGCCAGAAATGTCTTGGATATAGGATGTGCCATGACTTTATCGTGAAGAGTTTCCGTTCTTCCCTGTGCAGATTGAATCGAAGAATGTCAATGAGATATGAAATAAATAGGAGAGTTTATATTTCACACACGTATTATAAAAATTTACCTGAACACTAGGATTTATCACAAAGAGGACCTCGATAATTTTTGCGATTAGATACGGATTTCGTATACAATGTGGCGTACACACGACGACGAGTAACCAAGTGATAAGCGAGTTTTCCATATTATTTGCTACTACTCCAGGGCAGAATCTACAAATAAAGATGCAGAGAATTAAAAATTATTAATAAGTTGCAGATAAATATTGTCTATAATTGTAAAACTTGTAATAATTTAATTAAAAGACTTACTGGAGTGTGAATAACAAAAATTCCGCTATGTCCTCCACGTACCATTCCGGTAGTGCGGTGAATCTGCACGTAACTTCCTGAGGAAGTGGAAGTTCAGGAAGAGGATTACCCGGTTCAGTCTGCGTCAGTAGACTCAGCAACACCTCGGCGACCGATATATAAAAGTGTAAGCATCTTCTCAAAAAGACGGGATCTATCAGACCCGCGTCCGCACACGATTTGGATTTAACCAGTCGCTTCAATTGTTGCTTCCATTGTTTGATCAAGTCTTTGTTGTGCTCCGCAAAAGGACTATCTTTCCATTGGGGTTCTGTGGCTTGCAGCTCGTCGAGCATCTTTTGCAAATCCCGTAAGGCCCGCAATTTTCTCTGATACTTTTGCAGGGCCGGTAACAGCGCGATGTGATGACAATGCAGCGTAAGGAACCAACATTGCGTCGGAAATTTCGGTTCCGTCCACTTGTGTGTGTTCTCCAAGTGTTTCTGCCATTCCGCGACCTCTTGCGAAGTGAGTTTCAGTCTTGTGTCGTTCTTTACCTCGACGAAACTGGAGGGATGAAATGGATACAGCGGGTCTACAGTGTCCAGTTTGATCTTCACGGAGAGCATTTGCAAAACCGACAGTAGATTCAACATAAATCCGTCCCCGGCCAAGGAGAACTCCTCCGTCTGTATTTGCGCGCGTTTCTCGTTATGACGCAGCAACGCCGCCAGGTACGTCAGGGTAGCGTCGCGGCAATTGCTATTCGCGAGTATCGCGTGAAACATCTTGTGCAACGAGGTTCTGGTACTCTCCAACTCTTGCTGCAGGGTGAGATTCACCGATTTATCCGTGACAGGATTTCCGCTGAAGAACTTCTCCGCCACCTTTGGTTGCTCCTCGGCAAACACAGAGACCGAGAGGAACGGTCCCAGGAACGAGGTCCTCGTGAGCTCTCTACCGGCTGCTGATGTCATGACATTAGGCAAGAATTGAACTTGATTCGTGATCAGACGACAAATCGGACGTATATTGCCGCTTGATCCACAGCGAATCTCTATCAGTTCATCCAACGCCTCGATCGGTCTTCTATGCGTATTGCCGACCAAGCTAGCCTGCTGCATCGCGAGATACAGGCCTTGCAAGACTGGAGTGAATATTTTATTGAATGTGTTCGGATTCGTATGTGTCCTAGCCACGAGCTCGTGAAGGTAGCCCCGAGGTAAGCTCTGCGATAATATCGGATAGAGAAGATGAGTGGTGCACATAGGTATAACGGTAGCTTGACAAATGCCGACCAACCCTTGTAGAACGAGGCTGGAATACTGAACACATTGCGCTCTCAAAATCGTCAGTACGTCGGAAAGAGGAGGTACGCTGGATCGCTATAAAATATGAATATAAATCAGAATTATAATTGATTTAATAGAATCTTATCTAATTTTTAAGATATATATGTATGTACCTTTGGATGATTTCTTTCTTCGATGGCAATTCTTGAATAACAATCTAATAAATAAGTTAAACTTTTCGGTTGTGATGATTTGTCGCCTATGGGTAATGGGATGGCTGGTAATTGGTAAGATGGAAGAGTCACCACAGGACTTAACAGAGGACTCGCTTGGCTATTCGGACTGTCCTCACGATCGGATGACATGTCTACCGTAATGTCTTTCAAAGGATCTTCCCCTCTCGAGAACATGCACAAAACCTCCATCAAGGCCTGATTGATAATATCACTAAAGTCCAGCTGCCTCTGCGTTTGTGTGTACGCTGCTGTTTGCGGCAGAAATATACTTCCCTCTACAGGGTCTTTCCACGATATGCACAAGACACGTGATATAACAACATGTATGTGATCTGTTGTGACTTCTATGCTAGAACTTGTCGTCTAAAAAGATATAACAAAAATAGAAGTAGATGAGAAATACAAATAAATCATAGTTTTATTGTATCGGAAGAAATTTCTTAGTTTTTATTTTTCATATTTTTGTATTCTTTCTCTCTAATGTTAAGAATACTCACACGTGATCTCGGTATTGAATCTTTTCTATCGGATTCCTCAACCTCCATAGTTTCGATTCCAGAATCGACATCCAGTCCGGAAGTATTACACTGCTTATCACTACTCTCGTCCACCTCCATTGGAATCTCGGCGCGCTGTAATTGTTGTTGAATAGACGGAGATATCATTGGTTCTGCAAATACTTTCGATGGACCTGGAGTACTTGGAGAAATTGGAGCGGTAGCATTAGATGAACTGGCAGCTGCATTATTAGTGTTTAAGCTCGCTAAACGGGCCAACCGCCTTCTCCTCATCTAAAACAAAAGTAAAACAAAAGTAAAACAAAAGTGAAGAATTGAGGATTCTATTTAGATCTCTGCCAAAAGATGCTTGACTCATTGAAAAAGCACAGTCACTGATTGAAATGTCTTTGTTAGCGAGCTATTTTTATCCATCAGCATGCAACAGCTTATGACAAAGCAAAAAAACAAAATAAAATATAGACACATTATATTTTAAATATAACAATTTGAAACTCATTGTTTTCTCAATTGCATATCATTGTTCAGAGATATAAATCTCAAAGTAAAAAGTTGCACACTTGCTGATAAAAACTGTAATTTTTATTACTTTTACAAATATATGTGATTGTAATTTTTCAACAAAGGAACAAAAAATAAATGTATGAGAGAGAACAATGGCAAAAAAAAGCAGACTGCAAAGAATAATGAAACTATTAAAGTGTGAAATTTTGTCATTGTGAAACCGTACAGTCTTGAAATAAATGCATCATTCTCTGGGCTTGCTGTGTGCGTACAAGGTTTTCTTTATTAAAATATAAGAGGCTGATATATATCGTGTGTCCATTATATAATTAGTTTCTTTATGCGCGTAAGCTATTTCATTTACGATTAACGCGAAATAAACAATTTTTTTTACAAGAAAAAAAGCGATTTCGAGGAAAAAATGAGTCTGTGCTTTTCTCTGCGTTATGTAAAAGAATTTTAAAAAATAGAAAAAAAATATATATTCAGGATTTCGAAGAGAGACAAAAAGAACATGCGTGTGAGAGGGAGAGAGAGAAAGAAGACAAAGAAAAATTGCAGAGGCACGTACAGAGAGTGTGGTCATGAAAAGGCTGTATCTCTCTCTCGTGATGACAACAAATCGAAGGTCTGTAACACAGACAAGTGTTACACTCCTTGCACTCGGGAACGGGACAAATATATATTCGACTATTGGAGGGAAAAGGAGAGGAAGGACACAAACTCCGCAAGGCAACAAGAGATATAATCGAACACGCAGCTGTAAGCATATAGATTTTCGAAGGGAAGAAATATATCTTCGCGAGGAAGAGCGATCATTTTTTTTTTTTCTTTTTCTTTTTTTATCCTCGTTTTTTACCCACCTCTTCCTGGCTCAGCTCGCTCATGGCGATCGCTTTATCCCGTCCGTCGTTCTGTCAAAGCGACAACTCTGGCTCGGTCAAAATCTCAAGGGCTCGAGGAGAGGAAACTCGTCGAACTCTCGCGTGCACACCGTCGCGCGCAAAAAAAAATCAACCGTACTTCCGGTCGCGCGACACAATACTCGCGGCCGAGATGTGTCAGAAATTTGGACAGTCACTCCACATCTGTTTGCGTTTGGACGTGAATGCAGTGGTCTGGCGCCGAGTCACGGCCAGTCGTTCGCTGTCGCTGCGTCGTCGACTCTTCAAAACAGCTGAGCAACCAACAAGCGCGTCGCCACGCGCTCTCTATTTCCCTCCGTCTCTCTTCCTCCGTCTTTCCGCCGTCTCCCTCTCTCTCTCTCTCTCTCCCTCTCCCTCCCCACTCTTTCTCTCGTCCCTTCCCTCTCTCTTTCGCCATCGTATCGATGGAAGCGAGTTAAACCCATTTTCAACGATCTATAATTCGGGACAGAGTTTGCAGACAAATTTCTGTAATATAATTTGACACCCAATAATTAATAATGTGTGATATAAATTTATTTTAAATGATGATCTATATATCTCGCTATAGATTTTGCAGCCTCATTCTATTGTGTAATTTTATACACGATGTCGATATTTTATAAATCGATTTCAGACAATCTATATTGAAAATTCTATGCAAGAATTAATAATTATTTTTATATAAAAATTTTCACTTTTTCACGTATTATTTCATAGACTGATTGTTCACAAGTGGGTTCGAATATTTGTAAATGTTTATTAGCTTCATCTCGTTGATAATGGCAAATTGAATTTTCCCGCGCAATCGATCGCGCATCCATTCAATATCGATTAATTTTCGATTGTCGCGATCGATATGCGATATCTTTTAAAGTACATATTAATCAATTTTTCAAATAATTTTGCCATTTCTACAAACTTTAACAAACTTTAACAAATTTTACATTATATTTTTATAGATATCTTGTAATTAATTTTCACTATTTTATTCATCTATTCTAATGAACTACACAACTTATTTTACCTTCAAATATATGACATATATAAAAGCTGATGCAATAAATAGCAAGCATATATTTTTTAAAGAACATGTCGATATATTTTCTCTTTTGCGAATTTTGTCTCGTGTCTAGGGTTAGGGTTATGTTAGGTTAGATTAGATTAGATTAAACGGAGCAAGCTGGCAGCTGAAAGCTGAAGAAGTACACACGCCGGAGACCGGCGGCTTCGAGTACGTCATCGAGAGCACTCGATCTGTCTGATTAGCTACTGATCGGATTTTACGATTCCTGACGGGATGAACATCGGGGAAGTAGTCGATTTCACGACGCTTGGTAAACGCTCGCTTCTGCACCATCTGTCAAAGTGCGCTTTTGCTTCTCTCTTCGTCCTTTAATTTTGTCTCATCATTGTCAACGTATGCATTTCAATCCGCATTTGCCACGCAATATTCTCATCGTAACGAATGAAATGACGGAATAAAATTAACACCGATACTTAACATTTTTAAATACTCTGTATCGTTTTGTTTTTTATTTTACTGGCCAGAAAGAATTATATATATTTCAACACATTGAATGTCATTAATATCAATTGTTGAAAAACTTAATTTAATATTGCATGCTTATTAATATAGTAAATAACTGTTATCTTCGATACATATGTACTTGCGCATTATATTTCATTTAAGTGACTCTATTGCGTGATATATATGTCACTTGTTTATATCAGAATTGTATCGTGTATACAAATTGTGTGTCAATTATTGAGAAAGAGAAAGAAACGTCACCATGTAAAATTTAACATATTAAAAATGATAATAATAATCAAATCAATTTATATAGAAACTAATATTTATATAAAACGCGGAAGCTTTAGAGAACTTCAAATGTTGAAGAGTTTTATATCATTTAGAAATTTTTTTTGAAATTATACTTCTTTGCGTTCTGCATATTTTACACAAGTTATTATCTCTCCATGATGGCGATCATACAAAAATAAAATAAATGTTTTCTAAACTATGTAATAATATGTATATCACGTACAGTATACATATACATCAAGTTTATTATTTCACAAAGTATTGCACCTAATTGCATTAGCCAAGTGATAAGAACGATTTACTTCAATTGTGCACGCACATCACAATTTCATTTAATTTTCATTTAAACACGAGATTTTATCAGTTCTTATCAGTGAATTGTTATCTCACAAATAATTAGATCGTAAACATATATATTTGACAAACATTAAAGTGCAAAGATAGAGCCAATATTATCGGTTGTATAATATCTGTGAATATTATCGTATACATACATACATTTTATGTATATACATTATATATAACACTGTATTATTTTTTCATTTTTGTGTTTGTCAAATACATATGTTTGTGGTCCAGTGATTAGATGAGTTCATGTGATAACAATGCTATACGATGATCTATATTTTTGTTCCGCATTATTAAATCATATGGATAATAAAATCTCAAAACTTTCTTTTCGCAAGAAAGAGAAAAACAACTTTAATCTCTATCTCTAAAGTAATTTAAGAGATTATAGAAATTATTGAAAAAAATTACTTTTAAGCCTTCTCTTCTTAAAAATTTAAATATAATAAAAATAAAAAATATTTATATATAATATTAAAATTATACATATACTATATATATAGTGATTCATGAACTAATCACGAATCTCTAAATTCACGTAGATAATCCAGAGTCATTTCATTAACAAACATATGTTTTTTTCAGACGCGGACACTCAAGAGCTGATAAGGGAGAGTGCGGCGGCGCGCGAGAAATCCTACTCGCCGTACAGCAACTTCAAGGTCGGCGCCGCGGTGCGATGCGTCGACGGCAGCATCTCACAGGGCTGCAACGTGGAGAACGCGTCGTTTCCCGCGAGCGTGTGCGCCGAGACCGCGGCGATCGTGCGCGCCGTGTCGGAGGGAAAGAGAAAATTCACGGCGCTTACTGTGGTCGCCGATCAGGAGAACGTCAAATTCACCACTCCGTGCGGAATATGCAGACAAGTCATCTCCGAATTCGGCGGTAACATACCCATCTACATGACGAGAAGCGACATGAAACAAGTTCTACGGACTAGGCTGAGCGAACTGTTTCCGCTCTCGCCATTCCGTGACCTAGAGACTTCGTAATCTATCAAGCGATTCCAAGGATGATCACTATAAATGAGGCTCACAGAATTTCGTTAAAGTTTTTCTACTTCTCTTAAAAAAAATTCGGATATTTTCATCCACTTGTATTTGCAAATCTTTTTATATAATTATATGATTAAATGTTTTATTTCAATGAAATTTTAATCGATGCGGAAGGAGTATTTACAATAACGATCATATTTGTCTATTATTTAAATTTAAAATGTGATATACTACAATGTGTAACATTGAAACAAATTGTTATAAAGTTAAAAAAAAATGTTTTAATAAGATTATCATTAATTGTTAACCAAACAACGTTTGTGTAACGTACACGATACGCTAATATATATTAGCATGTATTTACTATATCTGATCGTTAATCTTTATTACATATAAATCATATAATAATATATTATATATATACACCCGATATAATTATCGTCAAATTAAACTTAACTTATAACTTTGTAAAGTTATAAATACAAAAGCGAGTAATTGCTTACGTATGAGACTTCATCTCGATGAAAGGTTTTCTCACTTTTACCAAAATGGACACCTGTAACAATATGTAGCATTAAAATTTTTGTCTACGATTTTTATATAATTTATATAGGTACATATTATATATCAAACAAGATGCATATGTTGTAAATAACAAAAATATCTATAATAAACATATATAAATGACTAAATACAGATATATATTTCTTATATAATCTATAGTTATAATTACGCACCATCCAATGTAACATTGACAAAGGTTTTCATTATTCGTAGCCTGTTGAATTAATAGATCGACTTGTCGTCGAACGCTGAGACTTTCCTCGTGTGAAAAATCGCGTCCTGTCAATTTGTCCCTGACTCTAGTTATAATCGTTAAAGCTTTCTTATTCAATGCTTCTGGTTGGTTGTTATCGGCTGCAAACATTGAAAGCAGAGCTCGCATATCATGTTTGGAAAAGATATGACATGTATAATATATATAATTCTATTACAATCAATTTAATTTACAACACTTGATTTTTTAAGTCAATTATAATCAAAAAGATTTTTATATGCATTATTTTTTGTCGATGTGTTGAATTTGAGAGGTAAATTTTTATCAATATCTTTATATATTATTGCAAAAGTATAACTAAGCACTTGCATAGCTTTAGAAGTGATCAGTTTAATAACTTTACAGTCTAATGCAATGCCAAGTTAATGAGAGTTAAAATATGCATTTATCTTTACCTCCGTTTTCAATGCTACACGGTACACCCTTCTTTGGTAACGTGGCAGTAAGAGAATCGAGAATATCGCCGTGTTCCTGGCTGCTGCTGACGCTCATACTCTGGGCGTCCGATCGTTTACCCTTGGGTGCCGCGTTGTCCATCAATCTCCAATTGAGAAGAGGATCGTACACGAACGCCTCCAAGACTGCCATTAGACTGTCCTTGTTCCGATGCAGTACAGACATGACGGATTCGCAGGTTCTTCTGTACGTTCCCTCGATACCGGTCACCTCCATCGCGTTGATCAGCATTCGCGTGAGACGGAACGGTATTTTCTCCGGGAACTTTTCACGCGTCATCGCCACCTCGAAGCAATCTCCGAAGTCGATGTGTAATATCTTACCGCTGAGACGATCCAACATTAGATTGGAAGGATGACGATCGCCAAGACCAAGTATGTATCCCACCATAGACATGACGGCTAAGGAGCGCGTATAATTTGTCCTGCGATCGAACCATATCTCACTCGATGGCGACTTTAGCCACAAGAGTCGCGCCAAGTCGTCCCCGTGTGTATGTTCGAGCGCGTGTTCGAATACCTCGACTTTCTGCATCAGCATGAGATGATCATAATCAGGTGCCATCTAGAAACACAGAAAAAATTATAATACACAAATATAAAATATATATTTATCAATGAATATATAATATAAATATATAATATAAATTTATAATATAAATATATAATGTAAATATATAATATAAATATATAATATGAAAATATAAATTTTATATACATATATATATTATACGATAGATTAAAATGTGTAATTAAGTTTAGAAAATTAATCACACTTACTCGTAACATTATTCTGTGTTCGATATTGAGTAATATCTTCTTCTTTTCTCGGTAATCTCTAATAAGAGTGTGAAGCGTATCACAATAAGGTACCCAACCGATTAATCCACTGTTTGTGGATAATGGAATCACAGCGTATCTCTAAACATACAATCCGATTAAAATTTTGTACAATTGACAATATATCTACACTTATACTAGTTGCAAATTTAAACTTACCTGAATAGTAAGATTTCTTCGGAATGTATCTGGATCGTGCAATAAAAGAGTATTGACTAGACCAAATAATTGCATCACTCTCTCATCTTGCCTTAGATCCTCGTGACCTTTTAACAGGAACATGTAATCCTTACCATTGCTACCTAGAAAATATATACATTAAAATAGATTAGATATTATCTATATTTTATCTATTGTAATTTTGAATTGTATACCGACCTTTAATGCACAGTTTCCTTGGTCTCTGTTTGCTGGTTATCACTTGCATAGAGCTATGAATACTGGCTATTCTCACTATAGGTTGTCCAGGACTGTAACTTCCCGGCACAGCCAATTCCAAGTCTCGACAGAGAAGCAATTTCGGGCTAACGTATTGCAATTCTAAACTGGTCAATTGTGGCAGTTGTCGGGATATCCTTCGAAATACGTGATAATACAAATCCCAGGCTTGATTCAAATCTCGAACGTTTCGCGACGCTTTGTATCTATGACACCATTCTTGCGCCTCCATCAAGTCCCTTCCGTAAGCTTGATTGAAGGAAGTCTCTTTTAAAGTTTGCGGTCCCCTTTCAAGCATGGCGTGCAAAGGCTCCAGCGTGTCGAACATGCCTCTAACATTTCTCTCACCAAAGTACAATCGACTGGCCTCCTCCAAGCCTTCGTGCCATAATTCGTGCCACAAAATCGCGACCCTGATGAGCTCGTCGCTCGCCATTATGGCTTGCTGGACCAACGTTGGGCTGTGCTCGCACATGCTTTTCAAAATTTTGTTGGCCGCAGTCTTCCTCGCATGACTGGCACTCTTCGAAGCTACCGTCAACGGATAAACCAGAGCTTGAGGATGCGTCTTTCCTATATCTATAAGAAGATGATGTATGCAACGGCCGACCAGAGCCCTGGGCGTGTCGATCCTGGCTATGAGTTGCGGGATCACTTGCAGCCAAGTATTTATTTCTATCAATCTTATACCCTCGACGACGGCGTCGTACACTTCCGGCCAGTGGCCGTAATCGAACCAGAGTGTCAGCAAACGGAGGGTGTCTTGCAGAGAATTGCCATCCGACAGGTTGATGGATCTGAAAAATCCTTCCACAGCTGGAACAGTAAACTGAGATATATATTGCGAACTGGAAAGATTATTGCGCGTTCCGTTGTTCCCGGGTACAGCTTCCGCGGGAGTGGAATCGTTGCCCTGCTGGTGCTTGTAGAATAATACGGTTTCGTAATTGGTATAAGCGAAGGCGTGCCACGCTTTGTACCACGTAGGATCATGTTCCGTCGCCGCGGCGTAGTAAGACAATACCGCGGGAATGGAGCGTTCGTTTATACCCTGCAATGCTTCCAGCCACTCGCCGAGCTTGAGATAGCACCTGGCGAGCAATCGCTTTTTGCTCTCGTGCTGCTTCTCGTCGTCTTGATTCGTCGTTACTGTCGCCGTCGTCGGATGCAAATAAGTCTGCACGAAGCGCTGCAACTGACCGTAAGCCTCCTCGCGTTTATTCGCGACCCACAGATGCTTGCAGTAGGCAAAGGTCACCTGGGGATGAGTAGTCGGTAACGGTTGATCCGGAATCAAGGAGGGATCCGTACCCATCAACATCACCAATGTTTTGTGACACAGCATCAAGCTGTCGCTCTTTCGGCAGAGACTGGCGTACTTGAGCCACGTGTACATGTCATCCTGTGGCGAGACCACCAACGTATGCACTTGTATGATCTTCTGCCAGTCTTCCACTATCCTCTGTCCACCTTGAAGTCTCTCCCACCACATCGCCTTGATGGCAGCTCGGCGTTCGGGTACCAGCTTGAACTGTATCACCTCCTCCAGCTCTGCCAACTTTTGTACCTCCACCATGGCATTGTACGCCCGTTGATAGCTCTCGCCAGCCATCGCGGTCAGCTCGGTATCCAACAGATCTCTCGCGCTATCGATGAGCTGATGCGCGACGTTGTATTGCTCGTCGTGGATCGCCAATACCGCCCTGTAAAATGATCCGTCTTGACTGTCCTTTGGTATCAGCGAGACATACTTTTGCATACTTTCCCATTGACCTAAACCCCACGCCGCGGCCGCCGCCATCCTCGACATTCTCTGCTTGATATCGTCGCACTGATTCGACGACCATTGTTTCGTAGCGACCTCGTGCAGTTGGCCCCACTCGCCGAGAGCCTCCAGACAACGCATCTCGCCCAGGGTAGACTCTACATCCGCAGAATCGCTCTCCAGACGTTCTTGGTACAGTTGCAGCGCCTTGTCCCAGTTGTGAAGCTTCTCGTACCAGCGTATCTGTACTTTGAGATCCTGTTGGTTGTGTTGGTTCATCACATACTCCAGCAAACCCTCGGCCGCCTCCTTCTGCTGAAGCTTGTTATTGATGGAGATCAGGGACTCGAATATGTTACTACTTCTGCTTTTGTGAAACTCGTCTTCCTTATAGTGCAACGCCTTGGCGTACGCGCGACAGTGCATCGCCGTGTCTCCAAGAATCTTGTTGTCCAACGGCAACGGGCCCTTGTCGCAGTGTTCCATGAACTCGGCCAGGTTCAAGATGGTCTGCGTCACTTCGGCAGGTAGATCGGGAACCATTAACGCTTGGTGCAGAGTCTGTATCAGTTCTGTCCGGTAATTCTCGTTCAGTTCGGTCCAGCACGAGACGAAGGCCGCGTTGAATAGATCCCGCGGTAACGCGGCGTACGTTTGCGCCAACGCCCAGCAAGATCTCAGAGCTGGAGACGGAGACTCTTTGAGTAGACCAATGGAAAAGCACCGTAGCCATTCGAGCCAATCGTCCTTGGAGACTCGTCGCGTCGCCGTCCATGCTTTTTGCAAGTTAGAGGCCGACACGTGCAGCTTCTTGATCGTGGTCGTCTCCGAAGGCGTCAAAGAGAGCTCGCGATTCTTATTGCGCGAGTGTCGCAGCCTCATCAGCAAGAAATCCTCACCATCCGCCGCGGTCGTGTCGGTGAGGATCTTGTCTACTAGAACGTCGTATCGGGAATTGACAATCTTGTGCTTCGTCATGACCTTCTGCACCAACACTATGAAAATCTGATACTTCTTGCCCAGTTGCATCACAACGGCGCAGAGTGTGTCCATGGCCGTGTTCCTCAACTCTGGACATTGATCTAACGTACGTACTAAAGTGTGAACGATTCGCGACGCGAAATCTGTGAAATCCAGGGTATCTGCCAGAAGATCGACCGTCTCGAGAGCGACCTTATTCACGGCTATCGGACAATCGTTTGCGTAGAACAGTTTGACGATCGGCGGTAGAACAAGATGTAGATAATTGTCCAGATTATTTCCAAATGTCTGTAGTGCCAGAAGCAACTTGACCGTCACTGCGCGATCTTTGCTGCTGTCGTGTGTCAGGACTCTCAGTATCGGCGGCATCAGCTGCGGCAGGTAGATCTTGAACTCCGCGCCCAGGGCTACTGCAATCTGTTCGACCAGGAGTATCAACGTAGTTTGCAACGGGCTGTTTACGGTCCAGAATTCTTTGATCAGGGTGAATATATCGTCCAAATAATTTCGTATATGTTGCTTCACGATCGCAATGAGTACAGCCAATTGTTGGAACAGGAATTCTCGAAAATTTATATCCGCCATATGCACGACGTTCAGGAAGCTCGGCATCACCTGCGAGATATATGGCACGCATTTTATCCCGAGACTCTTGAATATGAAGGTCACCGCTTGTACCACCATAGTGTGATGCTGGGACAAGGTCGGTTCGCGAATAATTCGCATGAGCGTCGTGATGGCGATCGCCGGATAAAATTCCTCCAACGTGGACGGCGACATGTTCACTAGCATCTCGCTGGTGGTCAAATCCTGAGTACTCTCCACGTCGCTCTTGGTGTCTGCCATTGAACTGAGCGTGTCCAGCTGGCAGTCGATCTGTCCGAGATTCATCTTGTGTTTGAACGGATCCAACGCACCCAACAGTCCGAGTACTCGGATAGTCTCTCTCCGGATAATTGGTTGTTGCTCGGTCTTGAGAAAATTGATAAGAACGTCCAGCAAGGTTGGATACTGCATGTACGGTTTTACTACGTGGCCCGTGCTACCGACCAGCTGACCAAAGACCCACAATGCCACGCCTCTCTTCTCCGGCGAGCTAGCATCTACCAACATTTCTAGCAATATCGACGAGAGTTCGGGCATCCATTGTTGCATTTCAGCACCGTTGACCTCCGCCAGATCACCGATCGCGCGCAAAACGGCCAATATTACTCCGGGATTCGGATCGGATTCCTTTAACTTTGGAACGAGAACTTTCAGGATCGGTTCCATGTACGGTCGAACGAGTCTCGGCGCGGTGACGACCAGGTGATCCAACATTCGAGCGGCTTGCTCTTTGTTACGACCCATTCCCGAGTGTTCCAATTCCGTGAGAAATTGCACCAGAGTCTTTCTCAACGACGGCATAACGTAAGCGGGATTCAGCGTGCTTAGTCGTCCGACGGTACGAACCGCCAGCTCTCGTATCTCGAACATCTCGTCGTTCATAGCGATGAATAGCGCGGATAAATTCTCCGCTTGCGCCAATTGAACGTCGAAGGAATCGTCCAACGATGCCAATACCCACAGTCGAACGTCGGGATCCGTATCAGTTATTCCCACCACTAGCAATTTACCAAGAACAGTGGAGACGGTGGTGATTACCGTAGGACCGGATTGATTCAGCGTTAATCTCAATAATCTGGAACACGTTTTCACAGCCTCCAATCGAACCTCCGCCTGTTCCGATGTTAAAAAGTGATCAGCGCATCTCTTGACGAATTGTAAAAGCGGATTATTATCAAAGTTGAATGTGCCTAAAGTCTTCAGCGCGAGTACCGTCGACGAGACATCATCCACCGTGGAGTTGGGACTGGTTACCGCCCACGGAGCTCCAGGATGTCTCAACGGCTTTTGCATCAAAACCTGAGATAACATACGTAAGAGACCTTGAGATATATCTATTTGCAGAGACGGAATGCTATGCGCCAGTTCTCTGAGCGCCGTGGTCAAAATCGGACTCAATCCAGTTTGGAACATGGGCTCCAACAGATCCCTAACGTCGGAAGCTATAACTTGTTTAACTGCGTGCCCGAGCAGAGTGATACAAACGAATACAGCAGGTTCTAGAGGAATACGTTTCTTGCTCGGCGTTTCTTTAGACGGTAACAGACTTTTGATCACTTCCATAATCTTCGGCAGATACGGATTTATCGCGTCCTCCACCGCTACGGCTATAAAACCAATTGACGCGAAAGCAGCGTAGCGATCCTTCTCGCGACTGCGCAAGATCAGTAGAAGATACGACAAGGACTCTTTCAGATGATCCCTTATAAATTTCTCCTTGTTAAATGCGGCGAGTCTCGGCAGCAACATCATGAGAGCGTGTTGAATGTGTGGATTTCTAAATATCTTCTGATTCATAATGTCATTATACATATCGTCCAATCTCTCTTGCATCAAACATCTGCAAACGGCTGATTCGTGTGCTGGATATAACATGTGTTGGGACGTAGAAGCGTTCTGAGTGGACCTGGCCCACTTGGACACTATCGTTGTCTTCAAGCGTGGCATCAAGCAAAGGATATCATTTTCATTTTGCGTAGAACCGTTTAGTCTCTCCATTAAAGCCTCGTAGTTCCTTTCCCACTGAACGTTGCTGCATCTCAGCAGCTCATTCAACACTAATAACGAGCCATGTATCCTATCGTCTCGATTAATGCCTCTCTCCTTCGTATGAACCTCCGCGAATCCGTCTACCACTTCGTCGTAACATTGTTTGTACCATTGAGACTTGTGCATTTGTTTCGCAGTTTCCCTCTGAGCGGTGACTACCAGAGCTGCTCTCAAAGCTTCCACAGCGCCCTCCCGTATAGCCGGTTTAGGATCGTGTATAGCGTTAAATATCAATTCGAAAAACGGTGTAACTTGTTGAAAAAAGTACGTTGGCACAGAGACAGCGAGTTCTCTCAGCACAAGCACGGCTGCGTGTCTTCTACCCTCGTGTCTGTCTGCGCCAAGCCATTCGAAGGCACGTTTCACTTCAAACTCGACATACTCGGCTGTATAATTGCCAGAAACTAGAGCTAACTTCCCGACAGTCTTCGCGGCTAATTGCATAACGCCCACATCGTTGGAAGGTATCAAGTTTCTAAGATAATTGGCAAATCGTACCGTTCGTGTATTAAAATTACCTACGTCTGCTCCTATAAGGCAAACTATGGCTAATATACCACCCTTCTTCTCGTTTATATCGGAGGCGGATACCATTTCGAATATATGATGATTAAATTCGTCCATGAAAGCCGTGATCTCCTCCTGCGACGCTTCTCGCAGCTCTCTCTTGACGTACAGGCACAAGTCGCGCGCCGCTTTGTTACGTGCCTCCTCATTTCTCGACTTCAGTCGTTGGACAAATTGTTGCATTACCATATTCGACATTGTCTTAGTATTGGATGTATAAATCAAGGTGTAAAACATAACACTTGCGTAATTTCATTAGATCTCTCTCATCGATCTAGTATCCTAAAAAAGTAATATTTGATTATTTGACCTAACCTTGTTTGTGGCGAAATAAGAGAAGTTAAGTAAATTATGAATTATGAATTATTTCTCGGCTACCTACTTGACATTATGTAAATTTCCTGTCGTGGCACAGTATTGTCACTTAGCGATGTGTAAAGTCTTCATTTTCTCCGGCTAAAAAAGCTTCGTAATGTACTTTTACCCACACACATAACACATTACACTAATTGAACTCTATATAAACATGTGTAATTGTATCGCTCTTTGATCTAATTATTCCACTGACAGCTCGTGTCTCTTACTTTTCATATCGTTTCTCTTAACTTTCATTCGTATAACAAACAAGACAGCGGTGTATCTTTTTATTAAATTCGACATTATCTCTGTTTTATTAAATTTTTCATCACGGAATGCAATTCATGTAATTTTCACCAGCTGTGGAATGTGAAAGCGCTTGGTGAAATAAACTAGTCAGTTGAGTCCCTAGAAGATCTTTTCGCGTTTCAGCGCCATCTATCGAAGATATAAAATGACGACGGCATTATTTTTCGATCGAGACGCGCCTCTATAGATTTCCTCCTCGCAGGATGTTTACACCTTGGAAACGCTCGCGAACGCGAGACACAAACCGACACGAATGACGTCTGTACTATGACAGCGGATTTACGTAAAATGCTAAATCGTACAGTGATTGTCGCGTCAAACTCGGTGCTGACGACGATCCGGTAAACGTAATAAAATCAAAACGCCGATCGACATTGCTAACATTCACGCGACTATTCCAGCTGTCATTTTTCATCGAATGTCGTACTTGGTTCTTTGATATATATATACACATATATATTATATATATATATATATATATATATATATATATATATATATATATTCAATCTCGTGAATAAATTATGAGCGTGGACAGCGAAAACAAGTCGAACGAGGCGATTGCGTCCTACACCTCGTCAACGGTTGAACCGAAGAATGCCGTGTCTGACGGAGGTGTCGAGGGTGGCCCGGTTACTCCAGAAATGGTGCTACGATTACCTACTATTACAGATAGTACGACAGATTTGTTTCCGCGTTTAATTAAATATCAAGTTACTTGCACCTCCGCAATCTCTTATACACGAATGAATTATTTTTCACATGGATAATAACTGTTTTCAGAGTATCTCTGCTCTCCGGAGGCCAACATCTACGATATAGACTTCACAAGGTTTCAGATTAGAGATTTAGAAACTGGCGCTGTACTGTTTGAGATAACAAAGCCTCCTGCTAGTGGTATGTAATAGTTTAGATATCAAACTTATAATTGATTTTTATATTTATAATATAAAACAGTATAATAAGTATGATTAAAGCTTTAAATTCATGTTAATATGTATTTAATATGTATTTTTTTCATAATACTTTTAAATATCACTCGATTAAAGATTACAATATTATGATACTCGTAACTATTAAATGAGAATATATAGACATTCAAAATTATTTATATATACATGTAATAAACTAAAACATATAATCCAGAAAATAAGATTTAAACAATTTCAATTGTAGATAAAAATTTTAAATACAAATCAAGATTGAAATGTTAATTGCACTTATAAAATAATTATTTTTAACTTTTTATACTTATCAGAATATGACACCCATCAAGAGCCAGAGCCAGATTGTGAAGAACTCGGATCTGAGGATACAAACACGGGACGCTTTGTGCGATATCAATTTACACCGCAATTTCTCAAATTAAAGACGGTCGGAGCGACAATTGAGTTTCTCGTAGGACCTAAGCCAATCAATAACTTCAGGATGATAGAACGGCACTTTTTCCGAGACAAGTTACTGAAGACCTTTGATTTTCAATTTGGATTTTGCATACCAAACAGCAAAAATACATGCGAACACATTTACGAGTTTCCAACATTGCCTACGGATCTAGGTGAGTGCTTAAAGAGATTTGTTTCTAATAAATCAACAATGATATACTCGAAATTGTACAAGCAAAGAATCATATGTTCGACATAAACAATGTATATATATCTTTCTAGTTTCGGAAATGATTGCGAATCCATTTGAAACGCGATCCGACTCGTTTTATTTCGTCGACAATCAGCTTGTGATGCACAATAAAGCCGATTATGCATATAATGGTGGACCTACGCACGATGTATTGTAGTGTGCGATTTGTTGATTAATATTATTGCAAGTGGTATATATAGGATTATATCACAGTTTTTTATATATATATATATATATATATATATACATATATATGTGTATATATATATATGTTACAGCGAGACAATGACGATCAAGACTGCACGTTTGGCTAGTGTTTGATATTTCGTCACTTTCGGCACGAAAACGAGCTTAGAATTTCGCGGATTGCAATTAAAGTCTGAACACGCGAAACGTTGTTGTAATAGAAATGCTTTAATCTAAAGCTATGTTTGATTTGTTGGGAAATATTATAGTTCCTATTTTTTTAGTAAAAATATTATTTATTTATAAATTATTATTAAGATAAAATATTTAGTTTTATAGAATGTTTTACTAGTATTTCTCTTTTTATGCGATACATTAGTAACGTGTATCATTATTCAAGTACATGTAACACATTGACATGGCCTTTGAATGGAACTATCTGATTCCATTAACTCTGCTCTCTAATTTTTTAAACAAAGCCTATACAATTTTCGCATGTAATACATGCGTTGAAAGAAAAACTATGAGAACGGCGCTTTTCGACGCTTAATGGCGCTTTTTATCACAATCGCATAACGTGCAGTTTCTTTCACTTTTACACTATATATTGTTTAAATATTTTTCACATTGTTCTGCAACGTTGTGAAATTCACCTGAAATACATATATATATATTTACAAAGGACAATTTACAATTTTTACATATTTACGAGCATCACAAGACTGGGTAATTTATAAAATTTGTTAGAAGCTGGACGAATTCGATAGGCTTGTCCGCGTGAACCCAATGATCTGCTCCATCTATATAATGAAATTGTGCCAAGGGAAATAGCTTCTTGATCGCGTCGTGATCTTCCACTCGAATATAGTCGCTGTTAGCACCGCCTATGAATAACGTTGGATTTGGGAAGATCTTTGAGTCTACCTTAGGAAACACAGCTATCTGAGTCGAGAATGCTTGCTTCAATACTGGTAAATTCACTCTCCATTTGTACTTTCCCGAATCCACTTCTACCAAATTTGATATTAAGAACTGTGGAGAAATATTATACAGATGTTTTTCTTGTTCCAAGTGTAAAACAAGAGACAGAGAAATATTACCTGACGCAATGCGCTAGATTTAATAGACTTTTCAAGCTGTTGGTCCACTATTTTACGTGCTTTTGATAAGGTAGGACTTCCATCCGCTGTTGCTAAATCCATAGCTTCAAAGATCTTCTTTATTTGCAAGAGGCTAGGGCTGGTTCTTACAGGGGACATGTCGACAACTGCTAGTTTCTCGACGTATTGTGGAAAATTTAAAGCAGTATACATCATGGCTGAGCCACCCATACTGTGGCCAACTAGAATGGCTCTCTCGAAGCCTAGATCATTCAAAAGCTGAATTACATCCTCCGCCATATCCTTGTACGACATGTTTGACGTATGTGGAGAATCACCATGATTTCTGGCGTCTACTACGACGACCTGTTGTGCATTAATTTTCTTAAGTGCGATACAAAGTTATACCTTTCACAGATATAACTAATGATGTGAAAAAATTATATTCTTTAGAGAAATGTCAAAAGACTTTGATGCTGATTTTAATTTAATAAGTGTTAATTCACAAGTTACCAGAGTGAACTACCTTGCGCTTGGTTTTTTGATGAATTGCTTTC
Source organism: Prenolepis imparis (assembly GCF_030444845.1). Taxonomy (NCBI): domain Eukaryota; kingdom Metazoa; phylum Arthropoda; class Insecta; order Hymenoptera; family Formicidae; genus Prenolepis; species Prenolepis imparis. The sequence goes on along the minus strand of NW_028141169.1, from coordinate 661,059 downwards.
GATAGTGTATTCCAGTTGCTTTTCGAACCAAAGAGACCGTGCATTATCATAATAGGTTGCTCCGCATTTCGATTCTTTTCATTATCCTTTATCGATTCGTACGAAACATAAGCGAGTTTTACCGGAGCCGTCCTGAAAATAGAAAATAGGTTATGAAAAAAAAAAACATGAAAAACAAACCAACGTACATTCCACGAATATACCTACGATAAAGGATTATTACGCAAACATTGGCGACAGGAAGAATGTAAGTTTTTAGCTGACAAGCCGGTGGTGAGTTTTCTCTGCATAAGAAATACCGATAAACTTCGGCCCATCATTATTATTAATTCGACGATTATTCCACTTGAATATATTTGTCCGATATGTTTATCTAACAATTATAGAGACCTCTATAATTGTTGGTCGCATAGTTGCTATTTATAGATTTTTGTTAGCCATAAAAACCATTCTTCGTTTATTCGTTGTGAGAGAATATAGGTTATAAAAAAAATATTGCTCTTGCAATTTTTATTCGTTTTGCAGTTTAGGAGCAGGCATTAAGGGGATGCTGACCCTTATCGGCAGAGCAATATTTTTCTGCACCGTTTTCTTTTTATTGGTTGAATAGAATAATAAATGCTTTTCCACGATTAAAGTACATATAGAAACAAAGTCGGAACCTTTCAAATTTATGTAAAAAACAAAAAAAAGTTGTTTAACTAAAAATATTTTTTTTGTTTTAAGGTGCCTTTTCATGCTGACGCTCGACGCTCATTTTTAGCGTCAAAAGATATCACGTGACCAAATATAAAGGGTGCGTTCAGCGGACTCAACAGTTGAGCAATTTTCCGATGTCATTCCATGCTGATTGGCTGGATCTTAAAGTAGGAACCAATCACGTTCGATTGCTACTTAGCAGTTGAGTCCGCTGAACGCGGCCAAAGATACCAATTCGTCAATTTTGGTCACGTGACGTCTTTTGACGCTAAAAATGAGCGTCGAGCGTCAGCATGAAAAGGCACCTTTATACATAAAATCGAGAGGTTCCAACTTTGTTTCTATGGCCGGCATTCATAGTCCGTTCTTATATTTAAGATCGTCTTAAGACCTCGTTTAACCAATCAAATGCTCGCATAGCATCTCTTGATTGGTTGAACGAGATCTTAAGACGATCTTAAATATAAGAACGGACTATGAATACCGACCTATATGTACTTTAATCGTGGAAAAATATTTATTATTCTATTCAACCAATAAAGAGAAAAGGGTGCAGAAAAATATCGTTCTGTCGGTAAGACAGGACAAGGTCAGCATCCCCTTAAGGCTGATTCACACTCCAACTTTATGCTCATCCAAATATCTTTCGTTTTGAAATTTCGCGGGTTGAAGGAAAAATCTATTCGTCAGAGTAGGATTAATTGGCCAATCGGGATAAGAGAAACATAAAAAAATTTTTAAATCCCCTTATGGCGAAAACACCATATCGCGCTGCGGTTACCTCTCTATGTTCATCGTACAATCAGTGGTGAATAGTGGTATTGCATACGTGGCGCTGTGGTAGCAACATGCCGCTGCGAAGTGGCAAGTGACCGAGGAACCACCGAGGAAGAGAAGCATATGTCACTTTTATGATATAATAATATATATGTAATAATATCTGATATAAAAACATGAGGTGGCTCATCCTATACGTGTTCCTGGTCATCTTTATCACCAACGCGCGCTCTTACTTTATCACCGTGGACGCGCACGCCGAGGAATGCTTCTTCGATAAGGTCGAATTCGGCACCAAGATGGGTTAGTTCACTATACTACGTTTCTCTCTGCCCCTTTTTTTTTTTTTTTTTAAATAAACTTAAACGAGCATTTTGATGACGAGCATTCAAATCAAGCTTATCGTTTGTCTTATCGAGCATTGATTATCTTTGCTGATATATTATTTCCTGTATGCATGTATCAATTTTTATCTATACTATGTATACATTTATTTTTATATATCGATTATAGATTGATTCTTTGATAACTTTGATTGATTAGACGATAAAATTCATCTACAGGTCATATATATATTTGATTTTATTTTGTTCTACCTTATCCTCTTTTAATTTTTTTATATGCCAAAACACAATTAAAAGTTTAGAATGTAATTGATATTTTGTAAATTTAAGAGTTCATGAATTTAAGATTTTTAATTATTTTTTCACAATTACAAATTATTTATAATTAATGATATATGGATGAATGTATTTATTTTATATGTAATGTTTGTAGGCCTCACGTTTGAGATAGCAGAGGGTGGATTCTTAGATATAGATGTAAAGATAGTCGGTCCCGATGGTAGAATGATTTATCAAGGTGAACGAGAGAGCAGTGGAAAGTACACATTTGCTGCGCACACTACAGGTGTTTATACCTACTGCTTTAGCAATCAGAAGAGTACAATGACACCAAAAGTAGTGATGTTCAATATGGATATCGATGAAAATCGGAAGCAGAATGATGAAAATGCTGTCGGGGAAGGTCAGGAAGGAGATGGTAATCATGGAAAATTGGATGACATGATTAAAGATTTGAGTACCAGTTTATGGGGTGTAAAGAACGAACAAGAATACATGCAGGTACTTGAACAGAGAAGAAAACATTGCATGATTTTCATCAATGACTTTATCGTCATTGATTTACTAATTTATATATATGTATGTAAGAATATTCACAAGTATGTATTATTATTTAAGGTTCGCGACCGCAATCACAGAGCGATCAACGAAAGTACAAACTTCCGAGTTGTAGTGTGGGCGTTTTTCGAAGCCATGGTTTTGGTATGCGTAACAGTAGGGCAAATCTTTTATTTGAAGCGATTTTTCGAGGTACGAAGAATCGTGTAATTTAGGATACTTAATGATCACTTCGTGAATCAATTGTACATTTTTCTATGTAATTAAATTATATCTCATAAGTCATCCTTGCAGTGAACAAGTTCTCCGCTCTGTCAAAGTTAAATCCCTAAACTTGTACATCATTAGTATATTAAGTAATGATCCTATAAGATTTATATTAAAGCATTTATAACGGAACAAGATATTTACTCGAGGAGACGATGCGCGATTATAAACATCTCTGTATTGACGAATAATGAAAAAGAAATATCTACAATAAAAAAAGGATACGCATTTACATCTTTTTACTAGTTATAGTGTTACATTTAATCGACAATTGCGAGTCTCCTGTTTATTTTTATAACGATAAAAGGCCGCTGCTTTAGTTTTCGTGTTCAAAATGAGCGTTTTGTTCTATTTTACCTATTTGATTAATAAAAAGTGTTCGACACACGATTAATAGAGAGAGACTCTCGAGAAAGACGTCTTGTTCTGGGAAGAAAAATGTACAAGGAACGCGATAACGATCGGACCGAGTCTAACATTTTTCTCGGTGGCGACGTTTCGACGCGTAAAAAAGCCTTCGATTAATGTTACCCCGTTAAGCGGTGGTCGAGAAAAGGGAACAGAATCTACCGCAATTAAGGTGATCGATCGCACGCGTGTCCCTTCGATTGGGGACGGATGAAAGAAGAGGGACAGATTAATCGGTGGTGATTATCGTAGAGAGATAAACGCGCTTAATGAGTATGTTGACAAAATATAACACAATAGAGCATTTGCGGCATTTTCTGTTGAAAAAACAGCTGTTAATCGCTTCTACAAAAGCGGCGCATACAATATATTATTATCCTGTGCAATTATAATATATTCTATTTCTTTAGTTTTTTTTAATTTTTAATATTTTATGTTATTTTTAGTTATAAATTAAAATAACGATTAATAATAAATTTATACTTATATATATATATATATATATATATAAAATATTAATATTAATATTATTATATTATATATATTTAATATATATAAGATTAAAAAAATTATTATTAATAATTTAATTATACATAATACATTTTATGTACTTTTTTTTATTTTTTTCAACAAATTATCCCTAAATATCCGTATAAAAATCATCCTGCAAAAAATGTTCAATCATCGATTATTAATTATTATCGATTGAAGTCGAAAATCGAAGATCGAGATCAATGGGAGAAAATTTCGTCGGAAGATAGCGCGCATGCGCAACCTGCGAGAGGATCAACGATCAACTTCAACTGACTTCAAGTTGGTCCGTGGTTCCGGTACAAGTTGGTGGAAGCCGCACAGCCGCTGTTAATTAACAAGGACGATTGGCACGTAACGGTATAATTAAAGGGAAGGAAGGAAATCAAAGCGCGCCGATGTGAATAGAACCGTATCTCCTCATCGTGGCGGACTCTAACGAGCGAGGGATTTGCAAATGCTGGATGTTTATCGCGTCGCGCGCGCAAAATGCGCGCCATTACAAAGGCCCCCGGGACGAAGCAATTTAGCGATGGACCGTTTCCCGGTCCCTCGATTTCTATCGTGCCTAAACATCGAACGCGATCCTCGGACGATAGAACGCAAGGCCGGCTGCATTTAGCGATGAGAGAAAACAGAAAAGATGGGGATAAACATGTCAAGGGTTTGTATTCTTGCCGCACGTTTTGGATTAGTTAGGTTAATATCGCAGGTTAGATTAATATTGAGTATGATTTATTTTTATATCTATTAGATTTTAGATTATCTCAAATATGTGTATGTGTGTGTAGCAGGGTGAGAGAGAGGGAGAGAGAGAGAGAGAGAGATTGAGAGAGCAAGAAGGAGAGAGAGAGGGAGGAGAGGAAGAGGTTGAATAAGACTTGAAATGATCTAATCCTGTCTTTTGTTAAATGCAAAATAGAATTTATATATAATTAATGAGAATAAATGAGATGTTCAGTGTTTTTTTTTTTAATTTATGAACAACAATTTTATATTAGTCTTGTTTTGTGTGTTGAAAAAGAAAAATAAAATTCTTCACGAATTTTTTAAGAGCAGAGAAAATTGATTTATAATTAATTTCCAACATTATATACCATATGTGATTAATCTCGCTTGGTTTAAATTTAGAAGATAAAAATAAAATTTATTTTATGAACACATTACCCTCTTTCTTGTAAACGTATAATTTTTGATTTTTGATTTATACACACATACATTATATAATAATTTTTTAATTATAATTATATGTATATTAAATAAAATTTCTCTTTTGTAACACATTCTCTTTCTTGTACGCATGTATTTTTTTATTTTTGATAAATGAATACATATATGTATATATATATATATATATATATATATATATATATATGAGAAACAAAAATAAAAAGATTATATATACACAAGAAAGAAGATATAATATGTATTTATAAAAGAAATTTTATTTAATATATAATCGAGTATATAATATAATATATATATATAAATACAATATAATAATTTTTATTATAATATATATATATAATTGGTCTTAAAATTGATATTATTTGTATTAGAGAATTATATAATAAATACTTTGAATATTATCCCTCGCATATTTGCCCTATATTAATTTTCATTGATATTTGCAGGAAACTACGATTTTTCGAGGTATCATTTCTCGAGTGGTGGATTAGTAGTCTTGTTACACGAGCTGCGAACTCGAAGGATACGAAGGATTAATTGGCGGGTCCGATCGCACACGCTGTTACCCCTTTGGTCTGCCTCCCCCTTTTTCTTCTCGCAGCGATCCCTTCGAAGGGGTTGCACGCCACGCCGGATACTGGCGCGGGCACGGCGAGTGGCAGGAGAAGAAAAAAAAAGAAACGCAGAGGAGAGGAATGAAAGAAAGGAGTTGCTAATTGACACGGACGATTGCACGTAACGGTATAATTAGAGAAAAGAATACGAAGAGCCCGGACCGATGCACCGATGGAACCAATGAACCAGCCACCGCGCGGCTAGAAGAAAAGGAACGAGAAAAAGAGAGAAAGAGAGAGAAGAAAAAAGCGCGAGCGGAAGAGGGAGAGAGAGAAAGAGACGAACGGAAAGGCAGAAAAGCAGCAGGGGAGAGAAGCAGCAGCCGGCGGCTTTCGTGCTCGACCATCAGAAGGGTTCCCTCTCCAAAGAAAGAGCCGCAGGTAAGAGAGAGAGAGAGAGAGAGCGAGAGAAAGAAGGAGAGAGGGAGGTATCGCTTGGAGAGACAGAGAAGGAGAGTAGGGGTACGTAAACAGCAGAGGGAGCGGGAGAAAGAGAGAGAGAGAGAGAGAAGAGAGGGAGAGAGCGAAAAGAGAGAGGGACCATGGGCTCGTGGACCCTGTCGCGTTCATTCTGTACCAACACGCCGCGCCGATCGGTTTCGCAGCGTTCCCGGTAACCCCCGTGATACCACGAGGAGAACGAGTCGTTCTCCATCGAGATAGCTTCCGGAATCTGGAGAGAGCCCACCTGCCAACTCGTAGTAAGTGTCATCAGGCTCCAATCCTTTCGACAACAACTCCATCTCTCTTCTTCTTCTTCTTCTCCCGCTGTGAGATCACGAGGACAGGATACCGCAGGACGAGGCTCGGAAAGTGCCCCGGTGAAAGGTGCAGCGAGAGTTTTGTCGGTTTCTTTTTTCCTTCCGAGAGCTCCGATCTCGTCGGGACCAGGCTTCTTCCACCTGAATGCCTAGCGAAGAACCGCAACTACTACTATCCCCAATCGGCGAAATTCGACTAACAAGCGTCGTCGGTTCTCTTCAAACAGATCGCGAAGATCACTCGAAAAGGTGACAAGCTAGTCTTGGATTTCCCGGTGATTCGCGGGTAGATTTAATTCGAGGAAAATCTCATCTTTCTGCCAAAGACGATCGGTTTTGTCATTTGAGGTTTAAAAAAAACTTGGTGTTATGGTGAAAACCGATCGTTCAGATGCTGAGGACTTTTACTTGGCGAGTGCTCCAGGAGAAGACTAACGAACGATGTATGTCGATGGCTCGCTTTTATCTCGGACGTTTGATCGGGAGACAGGTTCTCGAACGGAACAAGAACAGTCTTAGAAGAAAAAACCATCGCGTTCGCGACTCTAATCAATGAAGTTATAAATCCAACATCGACGAAGCGACAATTGACGCATTGAAGATTCGGAAGAAGACGCGTGATTGACTGGATAATTGGACGGCTCGAACGAGTCTCGAGTCTTCGAGATTGAGGTGAATTATAACGGCGGGATTTCGCCAATCGGGCCAATCGCGATTTCATTCAACGAGCCTCCTCGGCAGCGGCGGAAATTATTCCGTCAAGATCGCAATCGCGAGCGCAAGCAGCTCCTGCGATCAGGTTTCTTGCGCTCCGCGAAAGAAATCTCGCTCTCTTCCTTCTCTTATTGCGAAGAAAGATCTCTCTCTTTCTCTCTCGGCCGAGAGTACTCCGGATCCGAGAGATAGGGCGGACTAATTATGCGAGCCGGTGAGTATTATGGGCCGCAAAATGAGACGTGAAATGCGTCGTGTCACGCGAAGAAGAGAGGAAGAGGAACGTTTTCGTCCATGGGAACTCCACTCGCGGAAAGGACAAGGACTCGTCGCGGGGATTTTCGATAAAAAATAAAAGAAAAAAGGGAAGAAGACACAAGATAAGAATCGATTCATCGGGAAGAGGATAAGCGAGCGCATCATCTGGAGGATTATCTCGCCGAGCCGAACCGAACCGAGACGCAATTATCTTCTGATACTTAACGACCACGGCTCGTTCCGTTCCGGTGAGTAATTATTCAATTAAACAGCAACTCGTGCCGAGGGTCACTACGACATTTAGAATAATTGACCATTCGTCGTGACGAGCGAACCGCTTTCTCGCTCTCTGATTTATCCTTTTCATTCCGAAAATTATGCTCCTATCAACTTTGCACGATTACTTCAAATTGCATCTAAATCCTTTGAACAGTATCAGGAAACAATTTTTTTACACTTTAATTATTATTTAATTATTCAATTAATTATTTTATCATTTATTTAATCAGTTATTTTATTATTTAATTGTTTAATTATTTTATTTAATTCATTAATTATTTTATTATTATCTCATAATCGTGTATGCAACAACGTGAATATGATATTCTCAATAATAATAGGAACAGTTTATTTTATCATTTATTTAATCAGTTATTTTATTATTTAATTAATTAATTATTTAATTTAATTAATTTATTATTTTATTATTATTATTTCATAATCGTGCAACAACTTGAGTACAATATTCTCAATAATAATAGGAATATCAACACGATAAATCTATTTAGAGAAACAAAATTGCGCAGAATCATTGATAAAATTCTAATTAATGGCAATCTTAAATAATTAAAATGATTCCTATACATTTGAATACCTACTTCTTACAATTAATTTCTATTTTATTGCAAGTTTAGCGCGCGATAAGACAATCTCTCCGCAAATGCTTAGATTGTAACGAGGTCTCCTTCGTCGAAGAAAACGACGTTCGCGCGATGAATTGAAACCCGCGTACAACACACAGGCGTCTGTCAAGCGTTTGTAACAGGATCTTTTAGCGGGCATCGATATATACATATATGCGCGATGATGGTGTACAGTGGCGGTCTGGCGTTCGATATAAAAGCGCGACCGATCGAGATAAGGCTTTCGTCGGCTTTCGCGGCGATTCGCGATCGCGAGTCACAATCGACGACCCCTTGTGACCCCGGGCGCGACTTTAAGGACGATCGATCCTTTCACTTTCCGCTTTCATCTCGCGGGAATTTAAAGGTCTCCAAATTTCAACTTGCATATATGTATATAAAATAACTCTTTTAGATATGTATCATTTCTCTCCTTTTGTGCGCGTCCTCGAGTGCTACAAAATCACATCCCCATCTGACGCTCACGCTCGAAAAGATGAAGACGAGTGCGTCATTCGCTGATGACACACGCACGTGACAGTAAAAGAGTTGGCCCTCGAGTGTCTACTTTTGTGACACATTATAAAGTATCATTTATAACTGTTGAAAAGGATATTTCCCATCGTACGGCTGCCCGAAATTTTTTCGCTCTTACAATCTATTCAATTATATCAAGCTAATGTCCTTCCGTTTAGTTATCCAATATACGGGGTGTTAAAAAAAAGGGTTACATATTTTGAGAGCAGGTAGTATTGATCAAAATAAGAAAAAAATGTCTAATGAACGCGGGTCCTACAATTAATATCTTCGAAGATACAGGATATTTTTCTGTTTGAGCTTGTCCTTTTCTTATTGTGATCATATCACCTTTATATTACAGTAAACAAAAGAATATTTACTAGGTTTGCGGTCAGCATTATAGAAGGTGCTTTATGTGATTCCCATTCATTGTCATGAATTTTTTAGTCTTACGTTTCAGAGAATCACGCATATTCTTTCAAACACACTTGGTTGTTCTTCAATTTACTGACATGCATCAAAAATTTCATACTGATACCTACAAATCTAATGTTATTATAAAATGTTACTATAGCAAAACTAATAAGTATACTCTTTTGTTTACTACAACATAAAGGTGATACGATCAATAAGAAAAGGACAATAAGCTCAAATAGAAAGGTAGCCTGTATCTTCGAAGAAATTAATTGTAGGACCCAGATCTTTTTTTCTTATTTTGATCAATACTACCTGCTCTCAAAATATGTAACCCTTTTCTTAACACTCTGTATATAGCATAATTATTCCTAGAAAAGAGGAGCACAAATTCTCTTATGCACTGGGTATAACTATAAAGGAAAGGACGACGATATAACCGAACAGAATTTATATATATATTTATATCGTCATCGCATATCGTAAGAGTTGAAGATGCCGAACCGTGGCGAGCCGAGAATTTCCGCCTGATAGTCGCTGAACCGGCAATGATTTACCGATGTCTCGGCAGATTAATAGGCAGCAGCCCCCTTTTAACGGACTCGCGCCGCGACTCTCCTCGTATAGCTCATCTCGCAAATGACCATTCCGTTATGCCTCGACTTTGCTCCACTTCGTCGACCGTCATGAACAATAGGCCCTCTCTGGGAAGCGTCATTGATGTAGAAACTTGGAAATTACTTCTCACGGGAATACATTTAATTTTTCACGCAAGGGAAGGTCTCGGGAAGAGTCGAATAATTTACGAATCGCCGGAGGAATACATTCTCTCGGCGCAGTTTTAGAATAATCTAACAATAAGTATAAACGCTTAGATTTCTAGTATCTTGAGAAAGTCACATCGACCCTGGGTAGTTCTTTCAAATAAAAATTGGGACACGTGACTGTGAAACTGTCGTAAAACTGTCACAAAAGTATACACAGTTTCTCGTCAATTTATCATGGCTACCTTAGTAACATCAGCACGAATAGTTTTTATTCAATATTGAATTATTTTTTATAAAATAATTAAGTCTCCACTTTTGAATTGTTTCGAAAGGAAGGTCCTTTCTCTTCCATCTCACAAAATGACTGTCTTTTTATTTGATAATTTCTTAAAATAATTCTAAGAAATATACAATATATATCACAACAAGAATATCGTTATAATATTAAAAATAGCAGTCAAAAATTGATGCACACAAATAATTAATCAACATCATCATCGATAATTTTGCTCCCCAGAAAAGTATATTATTAAATCACACTTATAATATTATACATTTTTATCAGTACTAGCATCAGCACACACGTAACTTATACAGGGCTATAATATATGTCACTGTTTTCAGAAATAAAACACATTAAGTGTCGCCAATGAAAAAAAAGAAACATTTTTAATTACGTTAACATGTCATAATATCGAGGCAATTTATGAAAATGGGAAAAGAGAAACCTGGTCGTGATAAATTGACAGGAGACTAATTTGACATTTGTCCAGTCTGTCGGAAATCCTAAGACGATTCAGCGACGACTCGAGCTCGGAAAACTCGAGAGAGAAGCCTCAATCTCGTCGTCCCCGAGATTGTTGTGTGTTTAATGACGCGGTCCGGTCGTTATCGGATGAATAATATCGCAACGTTTCTCCTCTCGCCTTTTAAACGAGGTGAAAAGAGTGCGGTTTTAAAACCGTCGCCGTTTTACGATCCGCGAGCGATTTTATTCAGGCCGTGAGGCGCGGAAATATTCGTCGGATGAGATATTTTACGCGATGCATCATCGACGATTTACTTTTGCATGGGAAATCCCCTTCCCCCCACCTTCTATACACGATGAAGCACATTGAACTGGGTTCTCTTCGAAGAGAGAGAGAGAGAGAGAGAGAGAGAGAGAGAGAGAGAGAGAGAGAGAGAGAGAGAGAGAGAGAGAGAGAGAGAGAGAGAGAGATAGAGAGGTGTATGTAATCACTGACAATAATGAGGATCATTTCTTCGCGTTTAGGGATGCGCGCGTGGGATAATGATGGTATACACACAATTCCAATGGACTTGGTCACAATATGAGATCGGGTGTTCCATTATCTTAAATCGGACCAGTTGTGCCATTATCCTCTAAACGATCGCCATTCGATCGCGCGAAAAAAAGACCTCGACTGAGAGACGGTTCTGATTTTTTGTTTCCACCGAGTGTTTCTGAAATTTATCCAGTTGTCAACAATTTTTTTTAATTTTATTTGGATCTGATTGTTATCGATCATTAGTGTCTATCAAATACTATACATATACATATACGAATTTGATTTGCATCGAAAAATATATAAATTTCTGTGTTGCTTGTAAAACAAGTAAAATTTCCTATAACTAAGTAAATTTTTTTTAAAATAAAAAAATTATTTTTGCACTCTAAAAACTATATGCTACAAAAAACATGTAAAAATAATTTTAAATCATGCAGCAATTTCATTTGCTAATTTAAAATGGAATGATCCTTCCATAATCCTTGAATGATCATTCCATTGCTGTATTTTAAATTTTGACAATTTTTTACATGCTTGTTGCATAAACTTTCCAGAGTGCAAATATTTTTTTTATTAAAAACAAATTTTTCCACATATGTATCATTTAAAAAGCAAGTTACGAAAAATTTAATTTTTTTTTGTCTCAACATACAACTTTTGGAACTTTGACAAATAAAAGAATCAATATAATTGCATTATATGATTTAATTAAAATTATATTGTAATATCCATTGAAAATCTTTTATTACACTTATGGTCTCTTTAATGTTTCAACTTTGATATGCTCTGAAATGATGAAATTGACGATAAAATAACGTCGTGTAACTTTTAAGCTCGTAAGACGCGTCAGCGACTGCTGTTATATTTGTAATAACAATCCCCTCGAGAAGGTAAGACGTCGTCTCACTGATACTTCCCAATTAAAAGTCAAGTTCTCCCGTGGATAAATTAGCGCGGTTGTATGTTAATGAGGTATCTTTACGAAAGCGTCATAAAAATTATGAGTTACGATTGGATGGAGAGTATACCGGAGATGGTATACCTACGCACGTATGTATAGTGAGTATAATCAACGATTACAATGTCCGACGAAACGGCTTTTGTGTTCCTTTTACGTTCTTGGTGAAACAAGGGGCTCTCTCTCTCTCTCCCGCTCTCTCGCTCTCTTGACGTACATAATTACTCTTCGGCATCGTTGCAATCTTTTTAAGACAACTCTCCGTTCATCTCGGTCGCTTTCGCTCATTCGAATCGACCGAGATTTTATCAAACATATTTCGCGTATCACTACTTTTCGGAAAAAAAATTATAGTTCTTTCAAATAAAAATTTGGGGTACGTGACTGAAACTGTCGTAAAACTGTGACAAAAGTACACAGTTTCTCGTCAATATATCACGGCTACCTGAGTATCATCAGCACGAATAATTTTTATTAAATGTTGAATTATTTTTTATAAAATAATTAAGTCTCCACTTTTGAATTGTTTCGAAAGGAAGGTCTTTCTCTTCCATCTCATAAAATGACTGTCTTTTTATTTGATAATTTGTTAAAATAATTCTAAGAAATATACAATATACAGGGTGTCCCAGAATTAGCGGATCACTTGTTAATGACCGATTCCTGGGATCATTTGGAGGCGATTTGTCCTCAACAAAAATGTCGTGGTATCAATAATTTTCGAGTTATAAGCGATTAAAAATAAAGGGTTTTTTCGCAAATTAAGCCTTGTAGAAATAAAATATTAACAAAACCACATTCTTCAATTAACTTCAAATAGAGTTTACTTTAATAGAACTTTAATTTAAGGCTTAGTTACAAAGATACATGGCGGCAAAAATTGGGAACATGCAAAAAATGATGGCTTTCCTCGACATTTTTGCTGAGGAAAAATCATCTCCAAATGATCCTAGGAATCTGCCATTAACGGGTGATCCGCAAATTCTGAGACATCCTGTATATCACAACAAGAATATCGTTAATATTAAAAATAGCAGTCAAAAATTTATGCACACAAACAATTAATCAACGTCATCGATAATTTTGCTCCCCAGAAAAGTATATTAAATCACACTTTTATAATATTATATGTTTTTATAAGTACTAGCATCAGTACACACGTAACTTATACAGGGCTATAATATATGTCACTGTTTTCAAAAATAAATTCACATTAAGTGTCGTCAATAAAAAAAAAAAAAAAAAGAAAGAAACATTTTTAATTACGTTAACATGCCATAATATCGGTAATCTCTGAAAAAATACCCTGGTCTAAAAATGTTTAAAGAGCCTTACATATGATATAAAGTCTTCGCTATAATACTGCCGTACTACTTAAAGGACAGAACGGTTTCTCGAATAGTTTGCATTTCTCCAAGTTAACTGGTTTTTCTCTTCTCGGTTCTCTCTTAGGCTAGATTGTTCTAGTATAAGTCGTATCCTCGGTGCAGGTTGTATTGACAATCGTCGACCGGTCCCACTGTACATACGTTACTCACACTGTGTACGTACCCCGTGCTCCTCCGCGTCCAGGAGGTTCTCTCGGAGAGAGATCTTCCATCTTCTCCTCTTTCCTCTGCCTTCCTTCCTTCTTCCTCTCTTTATTCTGCCGGAGCTCCTTCTGCATCCCTTTCTTCCCCCTTTCTGTCTTTTTCTCTCTTTCTCTCTCTCTCTCTCTTATGTCCTCTCTGTTCTTTCCTCTTGCCGCTCTCTCGTGGCCTCGTAGGCTCTCGTTTTCTTCTGCGTACCTCATGTATCTCGAGTGTGTATACCGTCCTTAGCTTCCAGCTTCGTTAAGAGGGCTCCAGCCGTCGTCTTCTGGCGCTCTTCGTGAAAATCTAGAGCCGATTGCCCCTTCGGGGATCGTTTGACTTCGCGACTTTCTCGCCTCGATCGTCTTATCTAGTAAATACAATTAACCTAGGGTCTCTATCCGCGCATCCGACGATTCTAATCGGCCACATCCGTGGTCCATAAGATTCTCGAACGTGACGCACAAATTTTTTTCTCCCTCCCTCTACATATTTCCCGCAATCTCCATTCTAAGATTCTGTCATTTGCATCTCGCGGATCTTTCTCATCTTTATCCTTTCGGATAAATTCGCCATTGAGATAACAATGATTATATAAGGGACAGCTCGCGAATCGCGATAAAAAGTGAATCTATTTTTATTATATTATATTTTATTTTATATTTATTTTATTTTTATATATTTTTATTGTATTATTTATTATTACATATATATTTTATTTATTATTTTATAATATATTATTATATTAGAAATATTATGTTTTATTATATATAAAAATTGTATAATATTATCTTAAATGCAGACTCCATAGTTAGGCGTTACGATCGCATTTTACGATTCGGCAGCCAATGTGTTCCCGGCTCCCGGTGTCTCAGGGATTATGCAAGCGAGTACTCGAGTATCGAAGTACATCGTTAAGGCATGTGCTGCACCTAATATCAAATATTTCTGTCTCTCTCTCTCTCTTTCTCTTCCTCGTTTATCGCGCTCATTATAACTACGCGCGTGTAGTCATACGAAATCGGCGATTAGCTCATTTCGTAACAGAGATGCACGCGGCGCTTATTATTGCAACCCTATATATCGCTCGGTCATGTCTTGTTCAGCCTGAGCCTTTAGAGCGCCGAGATACTTTATCGCTGATAATTCGCGCCCGGTCCACGCCAAGTGCGCCGTTTGCATTCCCACCGTGATCACACAAATGCACATTTTATGCGCCGGCTAATATCGCCGACCCCGCAGATCGCGTGGGCTAGATAGACGACGATATATACTCTATATAAGCGTACGCGCTCACGCGCGTGATACACGTGTACGTACATATACGTGTGTATACCAGTTCCGCGGGGCAGGGACGTGTATAGCTACCGTGTTAAGGTATACGAATTAGTTTATGAATACGGGATACCCTAGATCACTTTTCTTCTCTTCTTTTCCTCACTTCATATGGGAAAGATCAAAGCTTCAGGAGCAGAGGAGAATTTTTCAATTATCATCCCAAAGTGTTTTTAAAATACATGTCAAATATATATATTAATTGTTCAGTTAAATTACCCCTTCTGCCAATGCATAATTTTTTCACCTTTTCTCATCAATGTACCCAGGTACCAACTTTGTGTTTTTGACACGTTGCAATTTTCTTATAATAGCTGCTGGGCATCGATCATTCTTTCCGATTATATTTTAAGAGGTTTTCCAAATACAAAGGCTTATTTTGTATCTTTTTCAGGTCAAAGAAAAGTTCCGACACATTTCTAACATTTAAAATTGCTTTTGGTACCCGGGTACCACCCATTCATTGATAGGAGGGTTAAATCCGATGTTATTTAATCTCGCTGTTGCTACATACCGTTACTTTAAAGAGAGAAAGAACTCGAGTTTATATTCGATTATTTACAATACAGTTGTAATTTGACGTGACACTTGATGTTGACGAAAATACAGACGAAAGTAAACTTAGCCACACGCTTATAGTCTTATTAGTCCTGCTCATCGGGCTCGCACGTTTCAGCTACGTCACTGTTCCTATACTGTGTGTGGGTAGCAGAGCCAGCTTCGCCAGGGGCCTTCGCCTCTGGAACGGAAAAGACACCCGAGAGTCCAGGATACGATTATGGTACATCGGTTCGACATTACACCTTGCGACTCGGCGTCCTCCTCTCCGCGTTCTCACGTTGCACAAACTGTTGATACAAGTCGCGGAGTCGAGTTACGATTCGACAAAGTCTATATCACTTATAGCCCGTCACACTGTTTGCGTCTGTTTTTTTTTTTTCTTTAGCCTTTGGAACACGCGTCCTATCTGGAAGGTGAACGAGACACAGAATTCAGCTCTCCTTTTTCGTCCAGATATCTTCGCGTACATTATTGAGTCTGATAATATCAAGCACACGCTATAAATTAATCCCCTCCGTCCTAAATCATCAAATCTGTATATACTGTCAACGAGCTGAGTAATTGATCCAATTGAAGACGCAGATTCCTTTCATCATGCTTCAAATCTCGAAACTAATGTGCGACAGATACATATTGTAGTCTCATGCTTTCTTTAATTAATTTCATTTTCAAAAACTATGCACTTTTTTTCTACTCTGACAATTTTTGTCAATGACTCTAGAATAATTATATTTCATTATAATTCGGTAACATATGTATAAATTTAATGAAGCTATTGTAATATTTTTAATTTATATTTTGTCGACTTCTGGATTATTTGTTAATATCTCTATTATAATATCCAATAGATTTTCAAGCCAAATATTAAACCCAATTGTTTATACAAAGCAAAATTTGAACAGCAATTTGGAGAAAATATGGAAATTTGCTTGTGTTAAAAGATCCAGATTGCTGACGAAGAGTTAAATTAAACTGTGCGCACGATCTATAGATATTTTAAATTTTCAAGTTTCTTGTTGCGAAAAAGAGTCACAAATTGCGACCGCGACTCGCGAGACGTTTAATTAAAACATAATTTTTTCCCCGCGGCGACGTGAATTGCAGCGGCCGTGATGCATCGATTTAACCTTGATTTCACCTTTCTTTTTTGCCGCCGCTAAACCCGATTTACAGCCCAAAGTACCGCTGTTTTCCCTAATGAAGCGATTAATATGCTCCGCGCGAATAAGCCTGTAAATGATAACATGGTAAAACATTTTTTTCTCTCGATGCTTGCAGGAGGAAACAATGACGATACGCAGCAATGGTCCATTCGTGATGCTGCGATCGCTGGTGATCGCCGCCGTCGCCGCCGCCGCTTCAACGGTACCGGGTACCTGGATGTGAGTATATATATATACATATATCTGTGTCTTCGTGCGATTTTTTTTTTCTCTCCAATCGGGCGATATCTCGCGCGCGCGTCAAAGATGTCAACCGCGGTCTCGTATTTATAGTTAGACGGGACGCGACTATTTTTTTCATTAGGCTCGCGCGACTCTTAAAATAAGCCGACGTCGAAGGACAAGGGGTGCCCTACATATCGTCGATCAAAGGATAAACTAACAGCCGTGGGGTGGCTGCCGTTGTTACGGTGAAAGCCTCCATTATATCCGAACGAGGTTTCACTGAACTTTCGATTGCGCTGTAATCTCCAATATCTCAGTCAGCTCGGATAATTGAGATTGATTTCGTTGCGTATTATGTGAGATATTGAAATGAGCGAATAAAGTAATTTTATTTTTTAAATTTCATTTATATTTTAATTTAACTTTAAATTAATTATTTATATCAAAATAAAAAACGAGTCAATTACTTTAAAAAGAATTATTTTTATTTTTTACTTGGATTTTTATTTTTAATTGTTCCTCGTTAAAGAGGAAAGATCTTGGCTTGGTAATTAAATTCACTTTCATCAAAATTGGATTAAATACTTGGATTATATATACTACCACATTATGCTCGTGAGATTCGCGAGATCTCTTTACAAAGTTAATTGCCCAGCATCGATCAGAATCACAGCGGTAATTAAATTAATTACGCTACAAAGGGAAACGCGTATATGTGAGAATCGAGAGCACGCGCGATTTTTCACGCTCTTCCTAATTTATGGGCCTTTGTGCCACAACGTGGGAATCCGAAGCGAGGAATCTCTTCGGTGCCCTCGAAAATCTCTCCGCGAACTTGTTCCCCACGTCGTCGTCGTTTCGTACCCCGCCTCGCACGAAGTGTGTCTAATCTCTGAATTACCATTCTTGCCCCCTGTGTTCTACCCCGCGTGAGCATGACCAATCACCGAATGGTCCCGGACGCCCGCGCTCCTTTGTCAGGAGTGAGCAAGGGAAAAGGGGGATGCCCAGACTTTCTTCGCGTCAAAATTTATCTCCGTATCGCTGTGAAAAACCATCCACGCCCTTTCATTTTCGAAAAATGCGCTTATAAACCACACGTTATATTTTTTCCATATTATATCATTACAACAAATAGTGTTCATTAGGGATATAATATATTTGGCGTGTATGTAATATTTATGTGACTTAATCAACCGCATTACTCGATCTTTTAACTGTCAAAAATATTAATCGAGTTTAAAGAATTATAGCATATTATTTAAAACATATTATTTTAATTTTTATAACATATTATTTTAAAAATAAATTAACTTTTAACTCTTTAATCAGCTGATTTCTGTCAAAAAATATTAATAAGGTGTTAATTTGTTAATTAAATTTTAAAACACCAAAATGTTATAAAAATTAAAATAATAGTAGGTTTTAAATATGTTACAATTTCTAAACTCGATTAATATTTTTGACAGTTATCAGCTGATTTCTATCAAAAAATATTAATCGCAGATAAGGCATTATAACATATTATTTCCAACATATTACTTAATTAAATTTTAAAATATAAATATATAAAAATTAAAATAAGATATTTTAAATAATATGTATGTTATAATACTTTAAACTCGATTAATATTTTTGACAGTTATCAGCTGATTTCTGTCAAAAAATATTAATCGAATTAAAACAAACTTTACATTATTTTTTTAAAATATTCTTTTTAACAAAATCGAAGAATGGCGCGCTTGTGTTGTTCTAGTGTATGTGTGTGTGTGTATATATATGTATATCGCGAATCAGCAAGCATATATGTATGCTATGTATGAACGCGCTATGCATGTAACTGATGTAACTGCAATCTCTTAGGAGACGCGGGGCATTATTTTTCGGAGCTGCGGCCCACGACGACGGTGCGTGCCCCGCGCGTGGGCCGTACCCCGTCGAAATATTATCGCTCTTTCTCCCCCTCTCTCCCGGTTTCACGATTGTCCGCGCCATTGTTTTAGGGGAGTGTAAAGCCAATGATATATCGCCGCCGGAGCGTGTTCCAGAATATTAATGTCGTCTATTACACACTCTCCCTAGACGCTCTCGCGCCGGCTTTTACGATTCTTACCGCTCGATCGCGGTAATACTTAAGGGGGAAAGGGGGTCGCTTAACGATACCTCCTTTAATGGAACGGGAAATATTGGATCCCCGCTTTTTTCCGATATTCAGACGAGATCATTTTCTTTTTTTTCAAATTGATGTATTTTTTTACTGATAATTTTTCAAAGAATATGCAGATTTAAAATATTTGTGTATCATACATCTCCAATAATATTTTTGCTCAAAAAAATTACAACATACACGTACAACGAAAAGATGTGTATTTGATAATTTTTGACTTGTACTATCCTCTAGAAAAATTCCCAGGTAATGCACGCTATTGATCATCTGAAGCGGGTGCGTCACCTCGCCGACAACCCCGGCGAGTATTCACCTGAGTCACGCTCGGACAGGTCCTCCGAGCTGCACCGAGTCGCCGTACAGGTTGTCCTTACGGCTTACCGCGTAAATCGCGACCGGACGAATGCGCTCGAGAAAGACCATATCGTCGTTTGGTCCCGACGTTAGAAGCCGCGGAATATAACGCAAGAGTTTCTCTTCTCAAACATGGCCTATCTAGAAGGCCTTATCCAATTGTACAACGTAATGTTTAATTTTCTACAAAGTGTCTTTTTCATTTTATTTTATCTTTTTTATTTTATTTTAACATTCTATATATTTTCGCTATCATGCAAACTGTACAAATTAATTAATTAATTAATCTCGTAACGAGAGTTACATATATAGAATTAGCCGGATTTTTTCTCAATGAATCTCACGCAGGAATAAATACGACTCGCGACGAGAACGCAGGAGAACGCAAGAGAACGGGATGCAGGCGTATGGTAGAGAGAGACGCTATTATGGAACCTACGCTCGCGACAGTCGCCCGTTTCGAATTACAGATCGGTATGGACCCTTCCCACCCAGCATATCCCGCCCCGCCGGCCTCGGCTTCTGTCTTTGACGGTACCGTTCCATCATCTCGCTCGGTTGGCTCACAAATGCCGCCATTAAGAAGGAAATCCAAGGGCTGCTGCTCCGCGCCCACGAACGCCACGGGTCATCCTGCACCGAATTTAGTATAATTCGGCGTAACAAATCTCTATAGGTGTTAGGGATGTGCCGTCACGTTGTGTGGCATCGTCGAAATCGACGAAATATCCTTGCGACGTAATCGATAGTTTTGAAGTCGATGGAGCATCCTTGGTTTTCATTATTGCGATCCGTGATAGAGCGATGTCAGCATTTTCTCTGAAAGAGAACAAAGATGTAGATTCATTTTTAAATGCATAATTTTTCACCTTTCCATCAATGTACGTGTACCCGAATACCAACTGCATATTTTCGATACCGTGACAATTTCTTTAGAGCAGCTGCTAGACATCGAACTTTCTTTCACGTTGTATTTTACAAGGTTTCCGAATACAAAGGCCCTTTGTATAATTCGTTTGGGAGAAAAATTTCGACACATTTGTAACATTTAAAGTTGCTTTGGATATCCGGGTGTCCGGTAATTGACGGAAGGCATTAGAAGGGCATTAGAATATTCGATGAATAATGATTCATCCCGATAGACTCGTAAGGATCGAACGTATCTAGCTATAATAATTAAATACGATATTATAAGTATAAAAATATTCTGACGCATCTGTTTTGTATAATACTCGACAGAAACCTGGGTCTACGACACTTTCCGCAATTGGAAACGGCGCAGTCGATGGAGACGTTCGATGCCAGTGCCTCCGAGATTTGTATCGGCTTGAGGGGACTGTCTCAGGGCCAGGGAAAGCTCTGCCAATTGTCCGTGGATCACATGTCCAGCGTGGCCAAGGGCGCGAAATACGGCGTGGCCGAGTGTCAGCACCAGTTCAGGGACAGAAGATGGAATTGTTCCACCGTCCACGACGAGAGTGTGTTCGGCCCGATGCTCAGAATAGGTCTGAATCACTCGCGATTCGATTATTCCTTCCGGAGAATTGTGTAGTCAGATATTCAAAATATATTTTTCCGATTAAAAATTTCCTCGGACACGCGTATACATTATTGCGATTGTTGTTCGGTTGCAGCGAGTAGGGAAACTGCGTTTGTTCACGCTATCACCGCCGCCGGGGTGGTTTACTCCATCAGTCGTTCTTGCCGAGATGGTCAACTGTCGTCGTGCGGCTGTTCCAGGAGTAGCAGACCCAGGGATCTGAATCGCGATTGGATCTGGGGCGGATGCGGGGATAATCTCGAGTACGGCTACAAGTAAGTGCGCGGCTACTCGATGAATAATTTCATCCCCGATAGACTCTGTCAGGGTCAAACGTATGTAGATATAATAATTATTATTGTCATCGTATTATTTATATGACTTTCCTCCAGCTTCACCATTTTAATTCACCTTTAACCTTTTCGCAGAAGACTTGTATAGTATATTAGAAGTAAATGAGAAGAATGTGTTGTTGTTGTCCACGTGTTGCAGATTCACACAAGCGTTCGTTGACGTGCGGGAGCGCGAACGTAGCTTCAAGAGAGGCAGCCGAGAGCAGGGCAGAAGCTTGATGAATCTGCACAATAACGAGGCCGGACGCAGGGTAAAGTTCGTTCTTTTCTTAGCCTGCACGTGTGAGAAATGTCTCTTAAATGTTAAACCTCGTTAAAAGAAGCGCCAAGGCGTTCTTATCGATTTTTCGCAATTCAACACAAATTCGCTCGACTAAAAGCCGCCGTGTCACGAAAAACTAAGGCGTCGCTCATCCGTTGCAGGCCGTCATCAAAAGGTCCAAGGTGACGTGTAAATGTCACGGCGTTTCCGGAAGCTGTAGTCTGATTACTTGCTGGCAGCAGCTCGCATCGTTTCGCGAAATTGGTAGGTCCCCAAGATGCATTCAATTAATATCTCTAAACACAGTGGGTATCTTTCGTGATGACGAAAATATCTAAAAGACTATTCAAAATAATGTCATGCATTGTCGCACACAGTTTGACTCAAAAACATTTTTTTTATATACATATATCTGCAAATAGCGCTACAATTTTAACATTTTCAGGTGATTTTCTGCTAGACAAGTATGACGGTGCGACTGAGGTCAAGGTCAATCGGCGAGGTCGCTTGTCGATGCGTGATCCGAGATTTTCCGTGCCTACTGCCAATGACCTGGTCTATCTGGACGATTCGCCAAATTATTGCCTTCCGAATGATACTTTAGGATCGCTAGGTAGCGTTATATCTCTTTCTCGTAGATGTTGTAACTGTTATCAAATTTCTTTGTTTAGCTGCAGAAAAGCAGTATCTTTAAAGATTGCTTGGCTGACGCTCTCTTTTCATAGAAAATTATTTTACAATAGGTACACAGGGCAGACTATGCAACAGAACTTCGTCCGGCATGGATGGCTGTAATCTTCTTTGCTGCGGTAGAGGATACAATACACAGAAGTCAACCTTGAGGGAGAGATGCGAGTGCAAATTTCACTGGTGTTGCTACGTCGAATGCAAGACTTGCGTGAAAAATATCGATGTCCACACTTGCAAGTAGAGCGTATTTATTCGTTTTATATGATCCGTTTTTTGACTATCTTCGCATTATCGAAGGTATATATATATATACGTGTAATTAACGGTCACAGATGTCTATACTAATTGTAAGTATATGTTTAGTATAGACATCTGTGTTAACGGTGTCATATTCTGATAACAGTGGCATTATCGTTTCGCAGTCAATAAACTTTGTATGATATATATTGTACTTTCTTTAAAAGTACTCTCTTTCTCTCTATCTATTTATATATTATATATTAGTTTATATATTATATATATATAATTTTGATATAATATATAAACTACATATGTATATATAAATATATATACATATCTTCCAGAATAAAGTCTAATCTTTCTTTCATGAATAAATGCAATATTATTACTGCAATTAGTTTCCAACAAATCAAGGAAGCAAATTTTATCAAAATATTAGTTTATTTATAATCTATTATTAATTTGTATCATTGTTGTAATTGCGGCCTATAAAAATTTGAGAATCTCAAAGAACTTTAACATTTATGTGTTCTATATATATATCGTTCGTAAGAATTGAATGCAAACGATTTACGATCGTCAAATTGACAGCCATTTTTTTGGAGATAAA
This sequence comes from Prenolepis imparis, assembly GCF_030444845.1. Classification (NCBI taxonomy): domain Eukaryota; kingdom Metazoa; phylum Arthropoda; class Insecta; order Hymenoptera; family Formicidae; genus Prenolepis; species Prenolepis imparis. The sequence continues at coordinate 637,741 of NW_028141169.1, read as the reverse complement.
TGGAAGATCGTATATAAATTGAAATTGCATTTAGCCTTTCATATTGCGTTAAATTATCACATGCAGCTAATTAAGCAATTTTAGGCATACATAATTATACGATAATAAATATTTATTAGCCATCCAATTATATGCCATGCAATACATGGATAAATTCTTTTAACTTTGTAATTTTATCACAGAAAATAGTTATAAATTATTTAAAGTGTTTATTGCGTTCTTATTTATTTGTTCTAAGCAAGCAATTTAACTTAATAATGATCCGCAAAATAGTGTGCATAAGCGAGTCATGCGTTTTGCTGATTTGTGAATGGATACTTAAAAATACTATAACTAGAATTATGTCTTACTAGGATATATATCGTTATTACAATGTTGGTATAACGAGAAAGAAAATATTCCAGACAGCTGAAAAAGAGAAATCCAAAATTATTTTTTTAATCTGCATATACAGAATGACATGGGAATAACTTTGATGATTATATTGCATATAAGCTATGTATTCGTATGTGTATATATATATGTTATAATATATATATTAATATACATATAATATATATTAATATATAATAAAATAATATAATATATATATGTAATTAATATACATATATATTATATATATATATACACAAATATATGGAAAAATATACATGTATATATACACACATATATATATGATTCTAATATTTATCAAATTTCATTCTCTCAGTCTCTTGATAAATCTATTAAATTCTCAGAATTATTTCTGTATCAACCTGTATATGTGTACATATATCTAACTTAACTTGAATTTTCTATTGTATAGTCACTACGATAAGTAATGTAATAATATTGCAATTATATTAAAAATCTTCTAAATATCATTATATACGACGGAATGTATACTTGCCTTTCTTTTGGATAATGATGTGACACTTATAAGTCAAATAGCATTATATTTCTAGTAGATTATAGATGTTTATTTAATAGTGATATAATTATTTATTTTTACTTCTTATAACGAGATTGTAGCGTACAAAACTTGGCATTTCACAGTGATTTAGATGCTACAATAATAAGATACACACAAATTGCACCAAGTTCAATTTTATTCGCCTCTCACAAGTAGCACCATTGGAGCCGTACTGTCATTATTTATATAGCACACACTTTGTTTCTTGTATTTATTTACATTATTACATAGAAAGAAACATGATACTATTCATGGATCTCCCATGGTTTTTGTGGTCGATTTCTGTCCCAAGAATTTGGATATTTATACACTGGTGGTTCAGTCAGATAAATTCCATTGTTCTTCAACTCATTAATTAATAACTCACATTTTTCTCCAACTAGCGCAGCGTCGACTTTTATTTCGCAAATCCCAGACTCCAAACAACGCTGAGCCAACACACGTCCCACATTAATATAAGCTGCACCATCAGTACCCCTGAGAACATTCATATTATATGGCTAATTAATTGATTAATAAAGCTGGCTGAGAAGAATAATAATAACAATGAACGATCTAAATCTAAGAGTCTGTACCGATATAGCTGCTTCTTCAGTGCCCATTCCATACTGGATGCTGTGATAACCACTCCATTTTCAAAGTGCCGGACTTCCGCAGTAACGTAACGAGGTTTCTTGATCAGATACAACCTGTAAATCGAATGACATAAAGAATTATAATTATCATATAAAATTATTAGTCCAAAAATGACCTATTATAATGTATATTTTATTTTATATGTATATATATGTTATATTGTATATTTTTATATATATTCTCTTATAAGGTGTATGTATATACATATACCGGGTGTCCCATTTTAAAGGACCCACTCAAATATCTCAGAAACACTGCGTTAAATCAAAAAATGTTTCCTACAAAAGTTGTAGGGTTTCGAGGGGGACATAACATAGTAATATTCATACGACCTTGGGCGGCGTCTCCAAAGTCAAGTGAAGGTGAGAATAAATTTTTTAAATGGAAACCCATATTTTTTATTATAACATCTTTTTCTACTAATTAATTTGAACAACTTTTATCTGAAGCATTTTTTTGTTTTCTTCAAAATTCATTCTCACCTTCACCTAAGGTTAACCTACACTAACCTTGGAGACGCCGTCCAAGGTCAAATGAATATTATTATGTTATGTCCCCCTCGAAACCCTACAACTTTTGTAGGAAAGATTTTTCGATTTAACGCAGTGTTTCTGACAATGAGATATTTGAGTGGGTCCTTTAAAATGGGACACCTGGTATATATTAAGTTCGAGAGCAAGTGTGACAAGTTTGAAGAAACAAGCAAAGATTCCATCTACAGCAGCCTTACTTGTGCCAATAAGCGCGTCCGGGTTCTTCGAGATGATACCCTGCGGGTTTCCTCGCTATCCTCAGCCGCTCTAAATTTCGCGGATTCCGATTCACAATCTCCGCACACATCTCGATCGTTTCCGCATTGCTGTGCAATTTTCTGCGAAATAACGCGCGTACGTTTGCCGAGTACATTGTACGGATACTTTGTATCGTTGGGAGACGAAAGAGTAATTATTATTTATGACTTCGGAATTCTCGTCGATGTAAAAATGTAAATAAATATCACGGCTCCGCATGGACCACCGCCATTGATGGAACAGACTAGATTTTTCGCGCATGCGCGGTATCAATAAAGTATCTAGTGACATCTAGGTATCTAGTACTTATCAAGCAAAAACACATGTGCTTGTACCCGTCTGACGTATGTGCGAAAAATTATAAGGGCAATGTTTAAAAAAAAATAGATAATAAATTATACATGATTTTAGATCTTTTTTTCAACAATTATGACGCATAAATATCTATATCAGATATAAACTAATCATCTAACAATAAGAGGTCGCTACAAACGTTATATATATATATATATGTATATGTATATGCTTGTTATATATATGAGTTTGATGGTAGTAGGATAAGAGAGTAGTGAAAAGTAGATATTTTAATTGATAGAGGACGAGGAAATAATTTTGATTACTTGCAAAATACTGACGCGTATTCCAAATGAGTACCGTCGAGTATGGTTTCCCGACCATTGGCGGATTAATGCCGGTAAGCAAAGTAAACGAATCTATCTCTCAGTATAACATAGAGCTGTAGAAGAGGTGGAGAGAAAACTGTACAGTTTAGTTCCACAGTCTCTTTAATTGCTATTCTTGAAAGATTATTTCATCTAAATTTAATTGTCTTTCCATTAGCAAATACAAGCCCTCATAGCACCACCGGTATCCGAAGATTCCAAGGCGGCTAAAACAAAGAAGGAAAAGGAGGAGAAGAAGCATCCGTACTTCAAGAGACGCGGTCGTGGTCACAATCGTGATTTCTGTGATGCTTGCGGAGATGGCGGAGAGCTTATATGTTGCGACAAATGTCCAGCTTCCTATCATCTACAGTGCCAGTAAGTGTGATTGTGTAGTGCGATGGCTGTACCTGTTTTGGATGATTTAATAATATTTATGATAAAGTATTGCATCCTTTTATATAAAATATAATTTAAAAATTTTTACCTTTTAGCTATCCCGCAGTGGATCCTACAGATATTCCTAATGGAGAATGGTTGTGTTATGCCTGTCGCTGTGCTTCTAAAAGAGAACTTCTGGATAGCAAAGGAAATGAAAAAAAGAAAAAATCTGCACTGGAAGTATTAGCAATGGCAGCTTCTCTGGTAAATCCAAGAGAGTTTGAGTTACCCAAGGAGTTACAATTGCCTATAATGTTCCCTGGAAGCAATAAAATGGATTATGTGTCTGGTAGAAGAGGTAAACAGTTTAGTTCGTCGTACAATAATGGTAAGCAGATTAAGATTATGACATGTTATTTTTTTTTTTTTCCCCCCAAAAAAAGACTTGAAATATTAATTGATTTAGATTCCTATTGTGTGATATATAAAAGATCAACATATATTCTTTTCCAGTTGGAAAAAGTCATTGTTTGGACAGCAACTTAATGGTTCCACTGCCAGCTCGTCTATGTTTCGAATGTGGACGTAGTTGTAGAAAAGCTCCACTAATCGCATGTGACTATTGTCCATTGTACTTTCATCAGGATTGCTTAGATCCCCCGCTAACCGCTTTGCCTATCGGCAGATGGATGTGTCCAAATCATCCAAATCATTTCATAGATCAGAATCTGTTGACTTCTTGTAGAGTGACAGAACGCATAAAGTTGTGGGACAAATATGCCAATCAACCGATAGATCAGCATGCAGTAAAACTCGACTTTTTGCGTAAAGCGCGCACTGCCAATCCGTTATTTCGCACGAAAGTGAAACTAGAAGGTCGTCCAAGAATAAAAGTTCCTCCCAGTGTAAAGTTTCATTATGAAAATCCGCCGCAATTAGATCCTGTACAGTTTTATCAAGACAATCTTATATGGCCTGTAAAGAATACTGTAGACAGAAATGAGCAGCGTGAAGGTTCTGAAAAAGCAGACAGTAGCAATGATAATTGTATAGAAAATAAAAAAATTGAAGAAACTGAAATCAAAGTGAAAGAAAATAAAGAGGGACAGGATACAATTTCGGATGAAGGATGCGATCGACAGAAAATATCGGATATAAATGAATGTACGAATATAGTAGACAGCAAGATTACGACAGATAGTTCCAAGGAATCTAATAATCTTGAATTTTATGCAAGATATTGTGGTTATAATGGTTATAATATTAAAGAAGGCATCCAATTATTAGAAAGACCAGTGTTGGAAGCATTAGCGCGACAGAGATTAGAGCAGATATTAAATCCAGACGGGGAGAGTTATGAAACAATAAATTGTCATAGAAGAGCAAGAGCCGTATTATTTTCTTTAAGTCCTAGGCCTAATCCACCAGCTTTCATAACTCACAGAACATTTGTTATTGGCAACGGTTCCAACTGCGACTTGGTTTTATCCAATTATGGTAACTGTGGATTTACATCTTCTAAACATGCAATTGTATTTTTCGACGAGGTAAGAATGAACATAATATATTTTTCTTTAAAAGCATTTATTTAAGTCAGATTAAAAGAAAATTATATATATGCAAAGTTTTTGAAGTAAACGTGGCATAAAAGATGTGTGCGATTTTTCTTTACTTATTAATTTTCGTCTTTGTTGCAGGCGACTCAACGTTATGAATTACTCAATTACAGCGAATATGGAACAATAGTGGATAATGTGCTGTATTCTTGTGATTATACTCGCGTTTTAGAAGAACAAGTAAAAGAGGAAAAGAAGACCAAAGTAACAAATGTTACCAAAGAGGAAGAAACCTCTGAAATGATAAAAACAATTCTACATAAGAAGGAAACAACTTGTTTGCAAGATCATGCGCACAAGAATGACAAGATTTTGTGCAAATGTAATACAAAACATAATACAAAAAACGCAGAGCATTTAGAGGAAGGATGGGAAGGAAGTGCAATTATCGCGCACGGCTCAACCATTACGTTTGGTTGTCTCACATTTGTATTCAATACATTGAATTTTTATGTAGATAGATAAAATTCTTAAAATGTAAATATCTTCTATTGTACAAACAATTTTGTAAATCAATACTAAGTAAATTATACACAGACAATGTTTGTCACATTATATTTTTTTCTGTTCTCTTTAATAATCTGCTAAATATATGACAAATGTTCTAGATATTTATTATATACAGAATTATAGAAAATCTAAAGTTTCTCATTAAATAACTTTAAGTTCTCATAAAATAACTTTAAGATTCATTTATTTCATTATCTGGTTCATCAAAGTCTCTAACTTTTACATCTGCATCTTCACCATATTGTATAGTATTATCGATTATTAATTTAATATCTGCAATACTTTCTTCATCCTTGATATTTAACGGCAAGAAACGCACTAAGCTATAATCTGTTATGATTTTACCAATACTTTCTGTAAGACTGCGATACCGATCGTTCCATGAGTCTTCTTCCGCATCCATTAATAAACTGTGTGGATCAGGATCTATATAATTGTCTAATCTTTTTTGCGCACTCTTTGATAGCAAGTCCATTTTACTAAGAATATTAACATGTGGAATTTCTAGATTTATCATTGCACTAAGAGCAGCCAGAGTACCGGATAGAAACTTTGACTCGTCAATCATGAATTGGACGTCCATCAAAAATACTCCACATATATGAAAATTAAGATTTTGCAGCATGGTTATCAGCTGTTTTATCACAGTCATATGAGTATATAATTCAATTTGTCCTGGACAGTCAAATATTATATAATCCTCGTCTGCATCACCTAATTCCTCTACCAGCCAGGTTGCGTTTTTAACTAAATATCTATGTAAGAAAAAATATTTTTATATAAATTAATAATTAAACCATTAATGCATTCAACAGAGATGTAACTTACTCCATGCAGAATACAAGACCGCCGTTGGGTCCAAAGTTAAATACATCCTCCATGGCATCATCCAATTGAATTAACTCTCTTATATCTACCAAGGGCTTGTAATCGAAATATTCTGCTGCAGGATCTAAATTTACAACGTCTATCGTTTTCTTTGAGTCGATGCCATGTTGTTGCATAATTGAACAGTAGGTGGACTGTTAAAAATTGTATAGATGTTAACAGTGTGTAATTTCATTAAACATATATATATTATTCAACTAATATTTGATAAGTGATGGATTCATTACCTTACCAGAACCGGCTGGTCCCATTACTAATTGAGCATACCTCATTTTGATAACCAAAAATACGTATAAACAAAATAAGAAATTTCAATTTGGAATGTATCTGAGAAACGTGTTCACAGAAATCGTTTAGTTCATAAAATGTTAAAATACAGATTATAGAAAATTATTGTTTTATAAAAAAACTGCATTGTATGTAAACAGAACCCACAACCATCGTGAATACGATATACGATCTACGATGCAAAAATATCAAGTGACGCAAGACCTAACACACTCTGTAATCATAAACATAAAATATATAGATAGATATACCTTTTTTGCGAAGTGGATTTGCGGGAAAGAACCAATAGCATCTCGGCTCAAAATACTATTCACCAATCACAGGTAGCCGAATCTCAGAACATTGAAGAACTGTTCTATCTATTTTCACTTTATCTATGATATGTGTATAGATGCGATATTTTTGATATTTAGCGCCATTATTATCTCACATTATTCAAACTAAAATGATAAATAACTGTTTTATTATAATATTTAATCAATAAAAGTAAAAAATTGCTCTTTTTCATTATCTTAAAACAAAAGAATTGAAAAAAGATGTATTGTAAATAAGGTTTGTACTCATTTTTAAAATATGTAAAGACACATATATATATATATATATATATTAATTTTTGGAAATCATAAGTCTTTATTTATATAATGTTATAAAATCGCACGATTTCTTAAATAATTGCTACAACAAATACAATATAATCTATCGAAATATGTTCAAAAATACATAAAAGTTACATTAAATAAAACTTTATAAATGATTAAATATAAAATATTAAATTTAAATATTAAATAAAAATATTGAATAATTTTCTTTAGATAAAAAAGTATAAAACTTTGTTTTTTAGGAATTTTTTTCTCTTTTATTTTTTTAAAAAGTGAATTTAAAACAAAAACGAATTAAAAATGCAAAATATATTAAATTTTTATTTAATAAAACATTAATATTTATATTAATTATAAAACATTTATTTTTATCCCGGTGAAAAATTTTATATATATAATATCATATATATAACAATATAAAATTATATAAAACTATATAAAATTTATATATAAGTTTATATTGTTATATATAAAATTGAAAAAATAAAAAGATATGTTAGTTTTAGATATAAGTACACATAATGGTGATGTTTACACAGACACACAGACACACACATGTGTTTGATCGAATATGATCGGATATTTATAATAATAATCAGGTATATTATTTATTGCAGCTTGTTTATATATAAATGTTTAACAAATTTGTAACTTACTTTCCGTACCATAGATTATATAGCCGTATTTAACAGAATATATTGAAAATTTTTGTATTTTTTTATATATAAAAATGTTATGCAAAAATCATTATTTTTACGATACACGCATATATCTATGATATTGCGGTAACGATTATTTTTGCATAACGAACATTTTTATATATAAAAAAATACAAAAATTTTCAATATATTAATTCTGTTAAATACGGCTATAATCTATATGGTACGGAAAGTAAGTTACAAATTTGTTAAACATTTATATATAAACAAGCTGCAATAAATAATATACCTGATTATATTATTATAAATATCCGATCATATATCTATGTGTGTGTGTGTGTGTGTCTGTGTAAACATCACTATTATGTGTGTTCTTATATGTGTATACTTTTATATCTAAAACTAACATCTTTTTATTTTTTCAATTTTATATAATGTGCTCTTTATAAAGCAGATTATAATACAAAAATATATAAATCGATAATATGCTCATTGCATAAGTCATGATATGTGTATGAAACAAAATTGATATGAATAACATTTCTCTTATCATCTTATTTATCAACGCGTCTATATATATAAAGTGTGAGGCTGTGTGAGATATAATTAGATATGTATATATTTAGAAAAAGTATATATAGCAAAATAAGTATAAATAATAATATATATACCAATAGATGTGTGAATATATCTCTGCCTCTTTTTTAAATAATACTAAAACCAAAAAAAGTGCATATATATATATATGTATGTATATATATATATATATATGTATGTGTATATATATATATATATATGTATATATATATATGTATATATATATATATATAAACATATATGTATATATTAGATAAATATAATTATACATATAAATATATGCGCATATAGATACATATAAAAGTTATAGATATTATATAATAGTATACGTAATAATAGGGTAATAAAACGTACGTCAAAATATTTCAGAAAATATTTTAGAATGTATTATATTTTTGTAGTCGGGATCTTGTGATTTATAATACCCTATTATATTTATAGCTTGTATGATATTTGTATTAAAATAATCAGCATATTTATATTCCATTCCTACTTTCTTCACAATATCCCATTTCATACATAGCTCCAGTTGTAAACTTTTAGGAAAGACATTGGATTTATGTAATGCATAGATACGTTCAACAATTGTACCCAATGAAAGCGTTGTATAATTATTTATCCGATCTTCAAAATAGTCTTTGGCAATCTGTTCTGCTTTGACGAATAGAGCGGTCAATAACACTATGGGCACAAATTTTGAACCATCTAATTCGGGGATAATTGAAGCAATTATGAGGGACCAGAGCTTTTTATTTATGCCAGGAAACGTTGTAAAAGTGAAATGTGAAAGTGAATTTATAGAGTTATCCATGTCGTCAGGTTCATAACCGAACCAATGAAAAGATATGCTTGGAAAAGATTGTGTTATTCTAAGCCCGGTAATTGCATGTTCATCATCACAATGTCTCATGTCATCCTCCTTTATATAATATTTTTGTTTCATCATGTCATATAAATCATATATTATTTGCAAAGTAAAATTTTCGCTTCTATTTTGTATATGATATAAATAACATATAGTGAAGATATCAGCAATCAAAGACATATTGTTAAAGAATGTAAATGATTTTATTTCTGATGTGATGTGGTCAAAATAAGTATAAGTAATATCTCTGTAAAAATCAGGATTATATTTAATTTCAAAGCCATAACTTGCATGTTTGTCTCTCATATATTCGATGACTCGTCTTGGACTAAAGTTTGATTCAGGAAATAACGTTTCATACGAGGGAAATTCATCCAAAAATTTGATCTCGGCAATAAGTTCTCTCTCAGGTTTGAGCCGTTTGCATATTAACTCTTTTATTAATGGCTCTAATAAATATTTTTCATCAGTAATGATTGCGGGTGGTTCGACTGGGTCCATATTAAATTAACTTGCAGCAACTTTTGAAAGCTTCCCTCTTGTCCAATATTGTATAATGAATATCGACTAAATGCATGCACAATATAATTTTAGCTTTTGAGTTTCAAAATACATATATAATAATGTACACGAATTTAAAAAAGAATTATTAACAGTCTATTATTACATTTTATATATTGTATGTGTAATCACACATTCTGTTTACTTGAGATTTAAAAAAAATAAAACAGAAAACGATATGAGAGTTATTATAGATTTTTAATAAATAGGTTTAACTTTTCTTTCGAAATATATAAGACGTGTATTTCAAAGAAATCGGCAATAAGAGCACTATATATATATATATATATATATATATATATATATATATATGTTACATGTATGTACATACTTGATAATATTGCCTTGCAGAAATTAGATAAGTTTTTTCTGATTCTGGAAAATTTGAGTTACTTTTATTTCCAACGCACACAAACATAAACTATTAAAAATTATGTATTCTCGATAAATATATAGAATATAAACATACATTAGTTATATATAAATATACGTATGTATAATACATATATGTTTATAACTATGTATGTTTATATTCTATATATATTTATGACCTTATTATTGTAACTTGGTTTCCTTATATCAACTTTTCGTTATCAAGAATACATTTTTAATAGTCTATGTTTGTGTGCGTTGGAAATAAAAGTAACTCAAATTTTCCGGAATCAGAAAAAACTTATCCAATTTCTGCAACACAATATATTATCAAGTACGTATATGTAACATATATAATGCTCTTATTGCTGATTTCTTTAAAATACACGTCTTATATATTTCGAAAGAAAAGTTAAATCTGTTTATTAAAAATCGATATCGCTCTCTGTTTTATCTTTTCAAAATCGCAAGTATAAACGGAATGATTACACGTACATACAATATTATAAAATGTAATAATGAACTATAATTTTTTTAAAACTCGTGTATATTATATATGTATTTTGAAACTTAAAAGCTAAAATTTTATTGTGCATGCATTTAGTCGATAGTCATTACAATATTGGATAAGAGGAAAGCTCAAACGTTGCTGCAAGCTAAATTAATATGGACCCAATCAAGATCCAACAACCACCCCCAGACATTGATACGAAATACCTATTAGAGCCATTAATAAACGAGCTAAAATGCAAATGGTACAAAACTGAGAAAGAAATAGCCGAGATCAGATTTTTGAAGTCATTTCCCTCGTATGAAACGGTTTTTCCTCAATCAAAATTTAGTCCAAGACGAGTCATCGAATATATGAGAGCCCAACATGCAACTTGTGGTTTTCAAATGAAAAATAATCCTCATTTTTACAGAGAAATTACTTATAATTATTATGACCACAACACATCAGAAGTAAATTCATTTACATTCTGTAACAATATGTCTTTCGTTGCTGATATCTTCACTATATGTTATTTATATCATATACAACAAAGAACCAAAACATTTACTTTGGAAATAATATATAATATATATAATATATTGGTAGACAAATATGATATAAAACTTGACTATATTAGGCCTTATGATGCGATTACCGGGCTTATAATAACACAGTCTTTTCCAAGCGTATCTTTTCGTTGGTTTGGTTATGAACCTGACGACACGGATAAATCTATAAATTCATCTTCACATTTCACTTTGACAATGTTTCCTGGCATAACAAAAATACTCTGGTCCCCCATAATTGCTTCAATTATCCCCAAATTTAAAAAAAAATCAAAATTTGTGCCCATAGCGTTACTGACGGCTTTATACGTCAAAACAGAAGATATTGTCAAAGACTATCTTAGAAACAAGATGAATTATCATGATTATGTAGAGCTTTCATTGGACGCAATTTTTAAACATATCAATGCATTATATGATTCCAAAGTCTTTCCTAACAGTTTACGATTGAAACTAGGCAAAGAATGGGGTATTGTAAAGAAAGTAGGAAGGGAATATAAATATGCTGATTATTTTAATACAAATTTCGAACAAGCTATAAATATAATACGCGATGTTAAATCACAAGATCCCGACTGCGAAGCAATAATTTCTTTGTTAAGAAGAGAGTTCTCATAGAATATAAATATGTTTTGGCGTTTTATCTTGCATTACTCTGTTATTATATATACTCTTATATATATAGATATACGAATACTTTTGCTACAAAAATTAATATGTTAAGTGACGTGTCGGTTATCGATAAGCAACATAAATAAACAAATAGCTCAGCGCTTAATGACGATTAAGTAATGCATATTATTTAGGAAACGAGAATTATTCTTTTGTGACATCTTTTTTATTATTAACTTGGATTAATATTTAATTAAGATTTTATGTAAGTAACGATTATAAAATTGACAATAAGCATTATCTAAAAGAAAAGAAAAAGAAAATCTAAAAGATCCAATTCTATTTTTTCGGAAAAAAGCTATATATAATATATATATTATAATATATGTGGATAATATATAAATATATATATATGTATATACATATTTATATATCTATAGTTGTGTTATATATTATAATATATCTATAATTTATGTCTATGCATATTTATATATATAATTATATATATATTTATCTAAATATATAATATATATAAAATATATATGTTTATACGAGGGTAAATCAAAAAGTAAAGGGACAAATAAAGAAAAACACATTTATTTTAACCTATGTGGAAAATTTACATATCATTTTTCGACATAATCCCCACCAACATTGATACATTTGATCCACTACTTAACAAGCTTCTGTATTTCATCCTGGAAGAAAAATTTGGGTTGGATGCGTAGCCAGTTATGCATCACTATAATGACCTTCTCATCCAAAGAAAATTTTTTTTCTCGTAGTATTTTTTTTCTTTTTTTTTCATCTTTTCGGTTTATTAAAAGAAGAACTACGAGGAAAAAATTTTTCTTCGAATGAGAAGGTCATTGCAATGGTGCATAACTGGCTACACACCCAACCCAAATCTTTCTTCCAGGATGGAATACAGAAGCTTGTTAAATAGTGGATCAAATGTATTATCGATGTTGGTGGGGATTATGTCGAAAAATGATATGTAAATTTTCCACATAGGTTAAAATAAATATGTTTTTCTTTATTTGTCCCTTTACTTTTTGACTTACCCTCGTATATTTAAACATTGCACTTTTTTCCAGCTTTAGTATTTTGTTTAAAAAATAAGAGGCAAAAAATATTTATTAATTTATATATATATATATATTACTTTTTTCAATCATGCAAATCTCATTATATTTATATCTAATTTTATATCTCGCAGCTTCATTTTTATATAGACGCGTTGAATCATTGATCTCTATAATATATAGTATGTACGTTGAATAAATAAAGTGGGAGAAAAATTCAATATCAATTGTTTTTTATATACATATCATGCGACTTATATACAATGCTTATTATCGATTTATATTTTATTTGTATTATAATAATATAAAATTGGAAAAATACAAAAGTCACACTTTTAGATAATGATATTATATACGCCGTATAAAAGACGTATATATACGTATATATACATATAAGTACATATAAGAACACGTAACAATGATGTTTACACTTTACACACACATGTAATTTAATCCATCACTCTCAATACAAGTTCTCATATATGTAATTATATATATAATATATGTAATTTAATTTTTATTGAATATGATCATATTTTGACAGACCATATTTATTGTATAATATTATATTTATTGTAGCGATTATTTAAGAAAGAATGTGATTTTATTTTCATAAATAAAGACATGATTTCCAAAAATTTATGTGTTTATATTTCAAAAATGAGTACAAACCTTTACATCTTTTTTGAATTCTTTCGTTTTAAGATAATGAAAAGGAGTATTTTTTTACTTTTATTAATTAAGACAAGAAGGTAAGACATGAGGGTAAGAAAGAAAATTTAAGAAAGTATAATATTAATTTTATGTGCATCGCAAAAAGAAAAGTATACTTACTCCTTGTCTTTCACCAGAAGGCACTTGATGAAATCTTTCGCGTCCTCGGAAATCTCGGCAAAAGCTTCGTGATCAAAGTCGTATTTTGCGATAGTGACGTTGGCCATTGTCACTATATCTATGTAGTATTAAAAATTAGACAATATAAATAGAATATGATAAATATACCGTAATGTTAATGAAATCACTAATAAATCTCTAAGTATATATTGTAAGTTATATAAGTAAAAGTAGTAAAAGTGTTTCTGGATTTGAAAACAATTGCCGCTATAAGTTTTTTTTATTTGGTATAAAGAATTGGCACTCACAGCATCAACGCCATTAAATCTTGTTCATTTATACATATATTCATTTATACAAAACTTAATAACTATTTTTTAACATTTAACGAGATATTATTAATTGGCAAAATGTCAAAGATTGATTGACCAAATGAAAAATAATTGATAAATGATCATAATTTAATTAATTATAAAATATATCTTTTTTGTTCAATTTGCTTCCATTTTTCCGGTTTTGTACAATTATTTCATAAGATTGCAATTTCGTTTCGATAATATAATATAAATATAATATGGAAATATGAATATCAATTTTTAAACAAAATTTAAAATATATATAGCTTTTACTTAAAATGACATTAATCTAATTTATATTTTCATATTATATTTATATTATATTGTCGAAACAAAATTGCAATCTTACGGAATAATTGTAGAAAATCGGAAAAATGAAAGCAAATTGAACAAAAAAGATATATTTTATGATTAATTAAATTATAATAATTTATCAATTCTTCTATCTAAGTCAATATGTCTATATAAGTATAAAACAAATGTATATTACCAATGTTATTATAATATGCACAGAAATAAATTTTTGAATATTTATTAAAACGTTTTCAATTAGACATTGTCATTGTTATCAGTTGTTAACATTGTTTCTCGTTCCATCACCATCTTTTCTAAACTGTAGGGCAAATTTACTCCCATTAATCCAGATAATATGCTCTTTTTAGGTATACCAGCGTCTTTTCTTTTCTTTCTTTGCTCTTTTTTCGATTTCTTCTTTTTCTTAAGTTCATGACGACGTTGAATATGTTCTATCAACTTTTTTTTCGTCGTAAGACCTATAGAACATATATCGCAATAAAATTTTTCTCCAAGATGCTTAACTCTTATATGTTGCTCCAAATTGGACTTAAATAAATAAGTCTTATGACAATTATCATATGGGCATGATACAACCAATCTATTTTCAGAATGTATTCTAGAATGTATTCTCAATCTAGATTTACTGAGAAAACTCTTGTCACATTTGTTGCATTTATAATCTGAAACAAAAATTAAAATACAGATTATTGTGTTAAAATTCACTGCTAAATTATATATTTAATTTATTTCTTTGTAATATTTTTCATACTTGTTACATGTTTAGCTTTTCTATGTGCGCACAAAAGTAGCCATTTATCAAACACCTCCGAGCATTCGGATACTGGACAGGGATAACTTTTAGAACCCCTTTCATGTACCTTTCTATGTCGTTTAAATTTAGCGACATTTGTAAAGGTTTTGACACATTTATCACACTTGTAAGTAATAGATCCAAAATGTATAGTTTCATGTTCAGCTAATTGATGCTTCTTACTGAAACTTTCACCACATTCCTTGCAGAAAAATTTTTTATTTTCACTGTGCATCTGTTTGTAATGACGTTTCAAATTGTGAAGATAACTGATTGACAATGAACATTGTGGACATCTAAATTTAACAAAACAATGTGTTAAATGTAATTTATAGGAACAATATATAAATCAATTTGAGGATATCATATAAATTGTATAAATTAAATCGTAATACATATTAATATATATGTACATACTGGTATACTTTCTTCACAGAATTATGCGTTTCCAAGTGTCTTTTCAAATGACTAGAATTGGTATATGACTTTGTACACTCTGGATGATCACATTTATAAGGTCTCTAAGTATAAGAATCGATATATTGTTATTTTATATAGTTATTATATGTAGTTAATTATTCTAATTTAATATATCTATAATCAGTACCTCTCCAGTATGCGATCGTATGTGTCTTTGTAATCTAGAAGGTCGCAAGAATACAGCATGACACTCGGCATAAGTACACTTGTACTTCTTCTTAGCCTGTTCACTTTCGATGTAAATATCATGTTTATTCTGAAGATCAGATGCAACACTATCGCTATCCTGATCTTCCGTATGACCCATTTTAATGTCGAGTATTTCAGTTAAATAGAGCTCTTTACACTGAAACAGTTTTTACATATATATATATATATATATATATATATAATGACATGTATCTATAAAATTATCATGTATAGATTTAAATTATTAAATCCTTAAATTAAAAATTTAATTTTTTTAAATTGAAAAAAATTGTCTTAATAACCAGATACGTTTAATCTGTCGATTTTGTTATACTTTGTATAAAATAATGAAATAAGTTTAAGTATAAGCGACTATGCATAAGGTTATCTCAAATAATTATGTGGAAAATTCTTACATATAATGTCAACCAAGTTTAATCATATATAGTTTAGTATATAGAACAAGAATATATATAATACGCAAATTTTCTTATTATACTTTTAATTATTTACCTAATTAATAAAAGCCACTGACAAAAGGAAAAAATAAAAAAACTACGCACGACAATACAAAGGTTATAAACAAACTGTCGAAATACCACGTGATATTCTCGATTGAATGAATTTGCGCATGCGCATTTTTAAATCGATACTCGAATGTATTATCGATACTCGAAGTTCTCTCGAAAGTTTGAAAGTTTGAAAGTTTATTGTTGATTCTTTCCGGATTCTCACCATCTCCGGTTAACTCAATCGGCCGATTAAATTTAAGAATTACCAACTGCAAAGCTATTATTAATTATTATTATTTATTTATTAATAAATATAAATATTACTTTTGACATTTCAATTATACTTTTAATTAAAATAATTAATTTTACACACTTATTTATTATATGCACGCGGCGCAATAACAATATTTCACAGCTGTCAAATATAATAGGTTGTGTCAGTTTTAAGTTTTGCAGTTGGCAATTCTCTTTTTACTAGCGCGTTCTTTATTAAATATAAATTAGATAAGATTTATTAAAATTAAAAAATTCTGTTTAGTCTTTTAAATTTAAGTTTTAATTTACTCTTGCAATACATGTATATTGAAAGAAATTAATTAAAAGTAATTCGATGTATTAAAAGTTACTCTAACTAATTCGTTCTAATTTTTTCATTTTAAGAGGCAACAGATCTGTCTACAATCTATATAACTTAATCATGATCTACCAGATTAGCATACATTTTCAAAGTGCCGCAAGATATATAAACGCAATATTGAGCATGCACGAAGAATGTCTTTCTGCTTTTATATTCCGGCTTCAACTTAAGACGATTAGTGAGTTTGACTTCATCCTGTGACAGAGACGTTTATTTCTCCATATGATAATAAATCAACGATGGTTATATACACATTTGCGTTAAAGTTAATCGGAATGCTATGTGTGCTAGCTGGAATTCAGGTCACTAAAAAGCAGGATTGTAATTGGGTCAAGCATGCGTGTACCTTGTTTAAGATTTTGTACATTAAATACATTTTTCTCCGATATTATTTATCATCAGTTATTAGATATATGATCGATCGGATTGTAGAGTGGTAATTTTTATTAAAATACCCACTAATTATATTCTCACGTGAATTTTACATCTTTACAGCAAAGATTTGAGGATCATTGTGAAAGTATGTTATGGTGGAGAGAAAAGTGTGGGTGTCACGCGCAACAGGAGAGAAAGAGAGAGAGAGACAAAGTCAGCTATTTTACCCCACCATCTCGAGATTATTGAGAGCCACGTGATCAACCAGGAGAACCCGCGGCGTCCGCCGAAAATCTAAATCCGTCCCAGCCGGGGAAGAAGAGAAGAGACACCCGTCTCTCGGCCCGTGCGACACGAAAGCCGCGCCGAGGATAGTCCATAATCGCCCGTGGTTCGCGGAGGATCGCGATCGAAAGAGAGAGACAGAGAGAGGTGCGAGAGATTAGAGATTCCGCGCCCAAAATTCCCTTCGCGATCCTCGCTCGCGGGGGAGAGAGATCACCGCTTCTTTTTCCTCCGCACCCCGAAGGGAAGGCGGCGACGACGACGATTCGCCGCGAGGTCGCTCGAGGAATATGATCCGCGTGGACGAGTCGGATCCAGTGGGAGGTAAGAGAAACGAGGGAACGAGAAAACGAGATTTTCATCGCGAAAAAAATTCGCGAGCACTCGGTTTTCGAGCGGAAAACGCGTTTGCGGAGAAGACGAAGAGAGCGCTCGCACTGGTAAAAATGGCGCGAATCATTCAGCCAGCGATCATCGTATACATATTATGTATGTACGTTCCGTTTATTAATCACGACGTCGATGATCGTGTCGTTGTCACGGCTCATGGACCGCTGCCGGATCCAAGTCGATGCATTTGACGATTTCAATTCTAGTAATACGGAGGAATGCATGTTTTACACGCGCACATGCACCTCGGATAAACATAGGAAGGCTATTCCGAAATTGTGGCATCTTTAATTTCTGTGAAGAATAATCAAGGAGAGAAGAGATATATCAAACGTACACGCGATACTTAAAAATAAATGGACAAAGACATAAAAAATATAATTAAATAAAAAGAGAGTATTAAAAATTGTATAACTTGAATAAAAAGTTAGAGACAAAAGGATGGAAAGAAATATCAGTTCGATATTTCTTATAAAAATTTACGCGATTTTCGCTTACATGTCTCTTTGCATTCTTTCTCCCTGCATGAACGATTGTTGCAGTACTTATACGATTGCTTTCAGAGATCGAGCCCAGCTTCCCCTATCGAGATGTGACGATACGTCGAGGAGTCGAGTTCAAGGACGATTATGACATCCAGGCGGAGCTCGGGCGGTGAGTGATTAAATTCGTCGATCAACGGATGCGTATAGACATCGAAGCGTCGTGCCAACGACGTGTCGATCACGCGAGATCGGCTCAAATTAATCTCTCGATGTGGTGGTCCAGCCTTGAGATTCCTGCCTCGAGAATTTTCTGGAAGTCGACAATTGGCGATTAAATTAACGCAGTTAATTATTCAAATTTATAATACCTTCTGTATTTAGTATCTTTTCGATATATATGATCATATGTGTCTCTCTTTGAATTGAAAGAAATATTTTTTTGAAAAAATTTTGAAAGGCAGTAGAATCTCCAGGATATAAATTGCTTACTTCTTCTCTTCCTGCTTCGAGTCGTCTCGGATGAAGATGAAAATATTTATCGACGATCAAGGCCGGATCAAATTTAGATTTAAATAAAACATTGGACGCCTTATATAATCGCAAAACGCTCTCTTATAATGTTCGAATTTAATATATTCGATGATAAATGAAAATACTCGAGTCACTGGCCGATTTCCACATTAGCAGAAACGGAGTACAGTTTCTCTCGGTACAGAGTCGTTGTCATGTTGTATACTCTCGTGCACAACAGGTGCACGTCTACGTCTGCGGAATGCAGTGCGAATTGATAAGGAATGCACACGCGTGTGTGCGATAGAATAAACGCACGCGTGCGGTTTTATTCTCGTACGAGCGATCAAGGACCTACGATGTACCTATAAATAATTCGTTTTCTCTTCACTCACACCTTGAGTTAGTGACGGTACGTGTTGTCAAATCAGACGGACGTCTCGTGTCTTTGACGATCTTGACCGGTGAACTCGACCGACTCGCCGGCGCTTGGAATGTCATTTGACAATGAAACGATTGTTCACATGGGAGCTACGTAGATACTGTAGATATAGACCTGTAAATAATATTTTAGCTGTAAATAGATTATAAAATAAAATTTTTAATTACAAAGTATTTTTTAATAATATTTAATTACATTGATTAAACTTTTAATTATAAAATAATAAATCGAAAAGGCTCATATAAATACAATTCCAGGGCTAGTAAGAGCTAGACACAGATGTTAAGTGCAATAAAATCATTAAAACAAATTTTTTAAAATAATTTTGTTGCATCTAATATCTGTGTCTGGTTCTTTTTATACCTGAATTTTAATTATAAATTTTTTATTATAAAATAAAACTAGAAAGGAAGATCAATTCTTTCGTGAAATCGCAAAACCTTTGAAATCGGAGATGATATTATATATATTATTAAACTCCAAGCTCTAATGCAATTAATGAATCAATAGTTTCTAAGTATAATAATATATAATATTAATGTATAATAATAATAATAAGAGAATTAAAATAATAGTGAAAAAAATGCACTCGACGTTTGTTGAGTATTAGATAGGAATGCTAACTCAATGATTTACATGTCGACTTGGCCTCGTGACAAAAATGTTATATTCCGTTGCGCTAGCCAGGGATATACAAGCAGCTTTGGCAGGTGTTTATCATTTTTTTACGAGCGACTTCCTGTCAACTCAAGGATTCTGCATTCTAAAAATTGTGCGGCGAACCTTACGTCGAGAGATTCACGAATCTCCGCATAAGGACAAAAACAAATTCACAAAAAATACGTAATATTTATAAAAAATATATATAAATGAAAAACCCTCAGTCACCTTCGATTGATCTTGCGCCTCTTTCGCTTCATACTTTTTAGGGGAAAATTCGGCATTGTTTATCGATGCAAGGAAAAATTGAGCGGCTTGATGCTGGCCGCGAAAGTGGTGAACATCATGAAGAAAGAGGACAGACGAACGGTCCAGAGAGAGGTCGAGATCATGAGACGCTTGCAGCATCCACGATTGATTCAACTGTACGATGCCATTGATGCGGGGAAACAGATATATGTTATTCTAGAATTGTACGTGTCTTCTTGCGGGTAAACAACATAAAAAGAGCCTCGTGTTCTCTGCACAATTACTTTAAGTTTTCTATCATCTATTAAAAGGATCGACGGCGGCGAGCTCTTCGAAAGAGTGATAGACGACGATTTTGTACTCACGGAACGCAGTTGCGCCGTTTTTATGCGGCAAATATGCGAGGGAATGGAATTTATGCATAGTCAGAAAATCTTGCATCTCGATTTAAAAGTAAGTCATTAGAATTTCATTACGATTGCGGTACAATTGAGATGTTCCAAACTACAGACAAAGATTCATACCTGATAGTTGTATTTTTTGTAAGAATATATTTGCGTTTATCTCGTTTTTATCTCTTTTTATTACTTGTGTTACATGTAGCCCGAGAACATCCTGTGTCTGACAAAGGAAGGTAACAGGATTAAAATCATAGATTTCGGTTTAGCGAGGGAATACGATGCGAATAAGAAGTTGCAGGTGTTATTCGGTACACCTGAGTTCGTCGCTCCGGAAGTCGTAAACTTCGATCAGATTGGATTCGGTACCGACATATGGAGTATAGGTGTTATTTGTTACGTCTTGTAAGTAGTATAGGTCATGTGTGCATGTATTATTATAGTCACACAAAAGTCACGCGACAATTGTTTATTGAAATTGTTTACATTGTATAGGTTGTCCGGTTTGTCACCGTTTATGGGCGATACGGATATAGAGACAATGGCCAACGTCACTATCGCGAAATACGACTTTGATCACGAAGCCTTTACCGAGATTTCCGAGGACGCGAAAGATTTCATCAGGTGCCTTCTGGTGAAAGACAAAGAGTAAGTATGCTTTTCTTCACGATGCACATAAAATTAATACTATACTTTCTTAAATTTTCTTTCTTAGTCCCATGTCTCCCTTCTCTTGTCTCTTCACTCCTTTTCCTCTTCATATTTCATCTCATGTGTTTGTTGCTATTGTTGTGAAAAATTTCCTCACCCTAATCATCCTTTTTCATTCTTTGCGAGGGTATGTGCGATGGTTCATACGAGCAATTTGCGTTTATCATGGCTATCCTGGCTTTCATTATTATTATTATTAATTATTCCAAACTACTTTTTGATCAACACGTGTATCAATATCGGTAAATATGACTTTACCGGTCCCTAAAGAAAGGACAAAGGAGTGATTCTCTATTTTGTAATTAAATGTATGAAATACGATCGCATTCCTGATAACTCTAGCAGAAAGTATGTTGTTCCGGTCTTGTATAGCAGCTATTATTTCACTGCCATTGCATTCAACAACGATTTAAATGCCACCAAGAGCGTCATCCAAATCAAACGACGATGTAACATCGATATATAACGTTTCGCTCGTCGGTTAGCTAATTTCTCGAGAATTTTGCACACATGGACACACACTATCTACACGTATACAGACACATATATACATACATACACAAACCCATAATATACGAGTCTGCATCTTCATTGAACACATTTTTGTACCGCATTCCTCGTCTGTACGTTTTCGTCTTAACTGTTCGCTCTTGGACCGCTGAACACATGTGTCTCTACGGGGCAAGAGAAACCGCATCTATCGAGCCTAGAGAACGACTCTCCTCACGACGGGCCTTTCGAATCTTTCAGAAAGCGAATGACGGCGGCGCAATGTCGGGAGCATCGCTGGCTGGCGAGAAAAACGAATAAGACCAGGACTGAGAAGGAGGTCGCGGGATTGGCGGCGGCCAAACGGATGGCCTTTATTGAAAATCGTCCTATCGTAGGTGTCATCCGCGACGGGAACGGCAGAGAGGAGCTGGACGTGACCAAGGACAATCTCAGGATGTTCGTCGAACGTTGGCGGGAACACCCGGACAGTCCTTACACGATCGATTCTTATCACTCGGCCGTACCCAGAAATCCCCCATCTCGCGAACACCCTGATGAATCGACGTCCCTGCGAGGTCACAGTCCCTCTCCCTGCGACAGTCTTCGCAGCAGCAGCACCCAATCGGAGAAGGTGGCGGATTCCATGATCAGAGATAGCTATTCCACTCGTCTCTTGTCCGTGCCGAGTTTCAGCTTGTCCCTGGAAAGAAGAGCTTCCGAAGGTACAGAAGCACGAAATCGTCGCGATCCCGTTAGCCAGATCGCCCTGGCTGAGGAGATCATAAGACTATCCGAACACCTTCGCACGATCGCCTTGGGTTCGCAATCGAGCGAGGACGACAACGGACGTGCGACGAGATCGGAGATGCAGCGTTCCACCAAGAGGCTCGATGTCGGGAACAATCGTGGCAACTCGTACTCGAAGAACAACGTAACCACCAGCGTGACCACCGTGTCTCGCAGCGAAAAAGAGAGCAACGAGATCACGGAGAAATTGTCCAGCATCGCCCAGCAACGGAAGCTCAACGGGACGACCTTCCATAGTAGCCGTAGCTTCGACAGACACGACGTCGACGCGAATCCTGAAAATCCTGTGTTTGTAGCCCTGAGAAGAACCAGCGTCAGCGACGGCGAGATGTCCGAAAGACACAAAGAAGATCGAAAGTACTCCTTCGAACTCTCCAAAGCGGTCGACAAGTTCAATGGGACGACGACTATCGGCAAAACGTCTTTCCAGGCAACATCTTCCATTAAGGACGACAAGGAGGAGATGGACTTGATGCCTCCGTGGCGACGATCACGCGCGAAGCGATCCTTCGGCGAGACCAGTCGGGACGTGCCGAGGATATCGAATTTGCGGGATCTGCATAAGAACCTCAACCTCGACGAGCCTGGCAGCGCCAAGGACCTGCTGTTACATCTGTTGGGCGAGTGGGAGGACGTCACCGCGACGTCCTGCGTCAGCAACATCGGCAGGAAGTCCGTCAGCCTGGATTGGTGCACGGGAGACACGGTCGCCAGGAAGACGATGAACTCGTTGGCCGAGTACTTTCAGTCGAAGCAGCAGAAAGCCAAGTCTCCCGATGTCGCGTCGTCCATGTCGCCGTCGATATATCGCTGAGCGATATCGTTGTACCTGTTTTTACGAGTGTTTCGCGTTATAGTTTCGCGCGAGTCTCTTTTCTCTTCTTTCGGTCGTAAACCTTGTTTCGGAGCTGCTGAAATAGTTTTTTGGCACTCGAGATCGGAAATGTCAGATTTGCCCGGAGCAATAATATATATATATATACTCGTACATAGCTGAAAGCTATAACGAATCTCAAACAATTGTGCAACATTTGATGGGAATTGGTTTTTTTTTAAATTCGGAATTAACTTGACAATTGTTGAATTTCTTTTATAATTAATTTTAGCCAACAATTGAGGAGATTTATACATAAGTAAATTTTATATCGCAACTCTAGATAAAGGTGTATGATGTCTAGAAATTTTATAAACAATTTATTTAAAAAATTAGACGTTTAAAAAATCTTTCTTCTTCAACTCATTATAATTCATTTGCCTTTAAAAATGTCAAATAATAAGTTTGGCAATCAATCATGTTTTTTTGTTCATTTTTGTTTAAATAAATAAATTTTTCAGACTCCTTGTATGCGTATGTGTGTGTGTGTGTGTGTGTGTCTCACTGACATTGTATTGAATTATGATGTGAAAAAATCGAAATGGTAAAATACGAGAAAACTAACTTTATTTTAATGTATTTCGTAAGAAAACAAAATACATAATTTCACATAATTTATTGTTTCTGAATTTCTGACGTTATAATTCAACACGGTTGCAGTAAACAAACGAGAGAAGATTGCGATAAAACACAAAAAGAGAGAAAGAGAGAAAGAAATGTTTTTTAAATGTATTAAAGATGATGTGCGAATAATATAAAGCAGAATAACTTTTCAACATCCTGCTCTTAATTCTTGATTTATTGATCGTAATTTAAATCTGTCAGGCTCGCATCTATTTCTCGCAAATTTGTTTACGCACTCGAGCAAAATTCCTGTAATTTTACGTATCATGAAACTTTAATACGCATATAAAACGTCATGAACCATCGACTGGGAGATTCTCTTTTTTATCAAACGTTCGAGTACGCTTTCAGAAATAGATACGACTTTAATGGATTCATATGTTAAACGGAGAGTTAAATATGACTAATAGAGATAACCCTCGACATATATGAATGCGCTATTGAGTTGAGCAATATTGAAAAGGTCATATAAATCATTAGTAAAATCTGTACGGTCATAATTTGTAGTCGGAATCTCTAAGGAAAGGATAAGAGTTTCTATTATGCACCATTGACACACCCTCAAATCGATATTTTTGTACGCATCGGTATAAGCTCTTTATACTTTTCATCGAAATATGCTTGCAAAACGATTTCAAAATTTCCTGCAAATTAATATTCCATCATGATGCTTCTTCTAACAATACAAAAGTATATAGCGCAACAGCTTCTCTTATTGATTCTGAATTTCAACATTCTTCTGTAAAAACGACAAATTTATTTCAAGCATTCAAGAGAGTGCAGGATTTTTATATTTAATACATTATTATTATAATTAATAGCATTATAATTTGTCGTATATTGTAATAATATTAATTACGAGAATTATATATAATATAGTAGAATAAGTTTAGATTTTTTACTAAATATATATGACGTACAAAAAATTCACGAGAGAATTAAAAAGTCGAGAGTTGAAGTAATATATATCTGCGCACATATTTTTCTTGTGTCCAATCTCTGTGTTCATATACTTATTTATATTTAATATAAATCACGATACGCACAAACACATCGTGGAAAAGATTATTGATTTTCATTACTTTCCCCACGTGAATGGATATAGAGAAATATTGATTTAGTTTTTTTCTTACATCTAGGAAAAGACCATCCGCGGCAAAACTTATAGAGCATCGTTGGCTGGAAGCCGCTTTGGAGAATCCAATTCAGAAGCATCGATTGAAGCGCTACGTCATTAAGAAACGCTGGGTTAAGGCTGTTAATACCATTTTAGCGTTAAAACGGATGGGTGCGCGCTTTGACTTTGACTTGGACTTGATTTAGTATTCGATATAACAATCGCGATCATCGAGAGTGACTTGACAGAGGATTTTGTCCGATCGCGCACATTATTGTCAATTCGATTACCTGTATATCTGATCGAAATTTCGTATTATTTGATAATGTGCACAAAATCGAGACTCGCTCCTTGATAATGTCTGTATGATATATATATATATACAGGATGTTTCTTAAACATATGTCAAGAATTCAAGGGGTGATTCCTTGAGTCATTTTATGAAAATGTATACCTTTGATGATTTTTTGAAAATCACTTTGTTTTGAAAATACAGGGCGATAAAAATTTATAAGAAAATAATTAATACCTGTAAAAGTTATTAATGTAATGTTTAAAGAACTTCTTTGTTCTTACTAGTGATCCCAGCAGAATGTGTTGAAAATATTTGTAATGATATTATTGTTGTGAAAATATTGTATTTCTTGTGTATCGCCCTGTATCTTCGAAACGAAGCGATTTTCAAAAAATCATCAGAGTATAAATTTTCATAAAATAATCCAAGAAATCTACCCTTTGAGTTTTTGACATATGTTTAAGAAACAACTTGTATTTGTACTTTGTATTATTTCGTGTATAATGTTTTTTTTCAATGCATTGTTTTGTATTTTAAATTAAAAATCATAATTATAATTGATAAATAAATAATTGATGGTAATAGCGACTAAAAGAGAAAATGAGTGACATGTTTATTCTACAAAAGCAATGATAGATGCAGTGTGTATGTATATATGTGTGTGTGTATGCATCTGATTTGGCTTCATATAATCTCTATATCTCTTATTTATAATTGACTAGAACAACACAAGCGCGCGCTATACGCGCGCGCCATTCTTCCATTTTGTATAAAAAAGAATGATATTTTTATATAAAGTTTGTTTAAACTTGATTAATATTTTTTGATAGAAATCAGCCGATTAAAGCGTTAATTTGTTAATTAAATTTTAAAATAATAGTATGTAATAAAAATTATAAAATAATATGTTTTAAATAAAATGTTATAGTACTTTAAACTCGATTAATTTTCGCAAAAACTGTTTAAACTTTGAATTCAAAAATTAAGGCCTGTGTAAGTCGTAGAACATTCGCTGTGGGCGCGTTTTAAAAATCTCTTCAAGACCTACAAAATGAGCCCTCAGCGAATGTCCTACGACTTTCAGAGGCCTTAATTTTCGCAAAAAACGTTTAAACTTTGAATTCAAAAATTAAGGCCTGTGAAAGTCGTAGGACATTCGCTGAGGGCTCATTTTGTAGGTCTTGAAGAGACCTTTAAAACGCGCCCACAGCGAATGTCCTACGACTTTCACAGGCCTTAATTTTCGCAAAAACGTATATATATCCTGTATATATATATATATATATATATATATATATACACTCGATGATTTTATTTAACTGAAAACATTCGAGTATTCCACATAGTTATATAATTAATTCGTTATAGTGAGACAAATTGCATGCAACATCTTGAATTTTTTTCTGAAATTGCTTTTTACTAATATAATTATTATTTTAGATTTATTTGAACAAAGTATCTCACACGAACAATATA
Source organism: Prenolepis imparis (assembly GCF_030444845.1). Classification (NCBI taxonomy): domain Eukaryota; kingdom Metazoa; phylum Arthropoda; class Insecta; order Hymenoptera; family Formicidae; genus Prenolepis; species Prenolepis imparis. The sequence goes on along the minus strand of NW_028141169.1, from coordinate 610,302 downwards.
CTATTATATATGTATATATATTATATGTGTATTATATGTCTTTTGGAATTCATATGTATGTATTCGATGTCGTCTCTATTTAATAAACTGCAATTATATTTAAATAATAAATTATTTTTTTGAAAATTATTTATTACGAAAAATTATTTCTTGCAGATATTTGCGATAACTTTTTGAGAATTATATTAAAAAATATTAATAAAATTTTTCACACACACACACACACACACACACACACACACACACACACACACACACACACACACACACACACACATACACACATTAAAATAAAAATTGAAAAAAACCACATGTCACAAACATGCATCGAATAAATGACTTTATCGACAGATAGATAAAAATATGGCTACGTAATTCTACGTAATTAAAATAAATGTAGATGGCAGCATCAAACAAGGACTTGGTTTTTCCTTCAATTGTCAAAGATGCGATTTGTTTATATCTGAAATATTTCACTGTATAAATATTTTTTGATTTTCTAAATATAGTTGATATGGTGAGTGTCATTAATGAAGACAATAAAATTAAGAATAAATTAACGCGACTAACATCAGCGTTAATATTAAACTGTATGTATATAAGATTTTATTGTCAACACAAACAACACATTTCTAGGTTATATACACAACTGTGTAACATTTAAATATACATGTCACTTAATTGCATTTAATATTTGATGTTAAAAAGAAATTAGTTTTAAGTTAATAGTAATTTTATGATTCTAAAATAATTTACATGTGATCTTTATGTTTTAGGATGAAAGTATATTGCAAAACTGGAGTCCTTACGCCAAAAATTACGATCCTTTAAAGGTAGGTAGTATTGATGGAACTGATACAGAACCCCATGACAAAGCTATTAGCAGGGCAATGATGATGCATTATGAGCCACCACATAGTTTAGAATCTAAACCAGAAAGAACTATATTTGTAGCTAAATTTGGTTCCAATGTCAATAAATACGATCTAAAAGAGGTAATATTAGCTCTATCGAATGATATATTTAGCAGTTTTATTATGCATCGAACGTTATACAGAATAATGTATAATTATTAATAAATTTTCAATTATTTTTTGTCTAGTTTTTTAGCAAATATGGAGATGTTATTTGTGCAAAAGTCATAGTAGATATAGTAACTGGACACTCTCAAGGATACGGTTTTGTGGAAATGAGAACCGAAGACGACGTTAGAAGAGTGTTAAGACGAACTACAGATGCCATAGTAAAGGGATATAAAATATTTATCGATTATGAATGCGGTCGTAGTATGAAGGGATGGAAGCCAAGAAGACTTGGTATGTAATCAGTAAGATGCATATATACAAACATTGTCAGTTTTAATTATTTAATCTTTCCAGGAGGTGGTTTCGGTGGCAAAAAAGAGTCAGGACAGTTGAGATTCGGAGGAAAGGATAGACCGTTTAAACGACCGATTGTACCTAATATTTTGAAGTCAAAGAGATAAATAGTGCCTATTTTTATATTCTTGCTATACTGTAATATTTCTATTTATTATTATTTCTATATTTAGAATATTAATGGTTTAAATTATATGTGGTATGTTCAGTATCAAATTTTTTGTCATTCGAGAAAATAAATAGCGTTTATTTTAATATATTTATTACACTATTCTTGTTATTTTAACGCGACAAATATTGATAAGAAATGTTTATATTTGATATAACTTTCGCTGAGAAACTATCGAATCGACATGTGTATCGTGTTTCCATCGAAATTTCGCGTGATATCTTCGAGAGATTTCAAAGCAATACGCCACAGAATCGTATTCGCAGGGAACTTTATACCGCACCGTCGTCGTCTCCCACATACGTCTCTCTCCATATAAGGAGACACCGCTCGATTCGATAGTCTCTGTGCATAATTCCGAGTTTAAATTTCTAGCCCAAGGCGCAGCAACGACGATACTGATAAGATAGCGTTTTCTGCCGTGATCTAAGAGATACTCGTCAAGTGCGCCCTTCATCAAGGTCTCGGCGACGGTCTCGCTCCACATTTGTTCATCGCGTCTCCTATTTCGTCGCTCAAAACGACGAGAGACCGTGTCTCCCCAACGTCGTTTTTTTAAATACATCTCGGCAAATGCAAATTGTAAAACGATGATATATAGTTAATAATTTTTTTGAATTATGTATATTTTGCTGCGTATATTTATAGAAATTATGCGTTTATGAAAAAACAATTGCGCTAAGAATTATTTTGCATGAAACTAAAAACTGCTTTCAATTCGAGCAGTACAAAATTATACCGCAATTGTATATAAAGTGACTTTTCTTTATTTAAGAAAAAACATTGATAAAGTGTTTGCAACTATAATATATTCTACAAGTTTCTATATATTAATAAATTTTTATCGATAAAATAATCGTAAATAATTATACGTATAGAGAGAAGATTAACATTTTTTATATACTGTATAGAATTTAAGAATTGAAAAAATTCTCAGCCAGTCGAGCGCAATTTTAGCGAATATTTACAGACCGAATACCGTCGATTCCTCCTTGTCAATAGTCGTAAAAAGTGGGGGCGTGCATCGTAACAGGCCTACTTTTGGAGCAATCGTCCGTCGACGACGACGACGACGACGACGAGGATAGTCGAGAATAGGAGAGTCGCATCACGCGAAGTATATATGTATTTGCAGCGATGGTAGAGAAGAACACGAAAATAGTATCAGCTCAGGATCGTATCGCTCTCGGTAGCCCGTGGATTTCCGTTCTATTAATAGAGAGGGATGAGAACGACTCTCTCTCTCGCTCTCTCTCTCTCTTAACGGGAGCTCGGGCACGCTGCCCGGAACTTTTGCCGATGTCCGGAACCGCGACTTTTCAGACCTCAGAGCCGCTCAGGCTGTCGCGGACTTCACATTCCACCCGGGACAAGCTCCTCTCTCCTGTGCGTGTCTCTCTGTCTCTCTCTATCTCTCGTTCTCCACCAAGTACGTGACACTTCGCTCGCACTCTCATCCGGCTAAGTCACCCTCTTGTGAAATCTACATCTACACACGCATACGAATACATCGCACACGTGCGTTCACGCACCCGTTCGTTGACACCATCCCCCGAGTGTAAGTTTAACTTTTTGTCATTTTGGGTGTGCTAGTTAATTTCTATTTCCTCTCTTCTCTTCTATCTTATCTATAGTGCTGTTGAAGGCAGGGTTGTCTTTCTTGTTCTCCGGAGGAACGTTTGCGACATGAATATTGTGTGTTGTTTCGGTGGTGTGTGTGAATGCTGTGAATGTGAAATCGACGAATATCATTGTTAATTCGAGAAATTTCGCTTCAAGGCTTCATTTTACACTCAGCAAGAGCAGATTATTGCTTTATCAAACCCCCGAGAGTCACGTGATTCGCTCCCAAGAGGATCAATCTAAAGAGGAGACTACGTGAAATTATTTAATCTCCGTAAAAATATGTCCTTTTCGCGCAGAAAGAATTTCTAGTGTCGTTTCAGAAACAAAAAGTGAAGGCATTTATTTTCTTTATCGTGGGCTTAGCCAGTGAAAATCTGATGAATATGCTAACATGTGTCTGCTCGTAGCGCGATTTCATCTACTTGCCAGTAGAGAAAGTCAACAACATCGTTTATCCCAATGCGGCATTAAGTGGAAATTTTTTCATTTTTAGTGCACATATCGAACGTGCAAGTGAACGATTATAAAAATTGCTTGATACATAAAATTAAAAAAATTGCTTGATATAAAAAATTACATGTATGTAATTTTTATAAACTTTATTCCCCGAATTTTTTGATCGATCTATAATCTATAAGAATTTTTTCTTCTCGAAAATTTGATCGTACGAGTTATTTTTCTATAATTACATATTACATAAATTTTTGACATTGCATATTTTATTACCGAAATTTCGAACTAATAAACGAAAGAGAGACGAGGACCTCGTTTTAAAAAATTGCGAAAGATTGATACCAATAATTCGAAATAAAAACCGAGTTTTTATTTCTGTTTAAATGAAACTAGCAGATTTATATTTTAATTTTAATTTATAATTGTTATGATTATAATTAAATTAAAATTGTCAACTTGTAAAATATCACATAAAATTAACAGTCGCAGTTAATGTCATATCTCTAAATAAAACAACGTCTAAAATTATATGTCCGTATGTCGCCCAAAAGACGTCTTTCAAACATTATTACGACGTTTCCTAAATTATTTCTAATCTAGTGTTATAAATCGGCTGTAGTTTGACGAAGCGAGGGTCTGGCTTTCGCAGATTTTTCCATAAAAACTCGAAAAATGGCCAAAAGACGGAGAGAAACGGAAAGAAGAAGATAGAACGTGCTCGAGCGACCATGTTATATCGCTAAAATTAGAGCGACGAAGAGAAAGAAGAAGGGGACGGCTCCTTATAGAGCTTGCGACGTCGAGCCTCGCGGCCAGGGTTAGCAAACTGGCATTTTGTCTTTCTCGCCTCCAAGTATCGGATTACTTTGAGAACGTTGGTGCGTTTGTCATTCAGCTTCGGCTTTTTTCTCCCGTTTCCCTTTCCACACGCAACATTTGTCCGCGCGAGCATTTTTGTACATTCGATTGTCCTCCCCCTCTTCAACGTCCCTTCCCTCTCTTCTGAGAAGGTTTATTCGATATTTTTTTCATTTTATTAACGCGAACTATAATCGGCGTGATTTCCATCCCTTCTGTCATTCCTGTCTCTATTCGCTTCTTTCTTAAATTTATTGTGTCGTTCGGCAAGTGATGTAAGTGAAATTGCAAAATCGATTCGAAAAATCACCCTTTTTCATTGATTTCACACAAGGACATTGAAAGGAAATTTGACAGTGTTACAATGCTAATTCGAATTACACAATGATATTTTTTTTTCTAAAAATCGTGCAATGTGCTTTTATTATATACATATATATATACACAATTATATATAATTATGTATATGTATATATATATATATAATATAAATAAAACATAATATAAAAAAAATCTGATTGAGTTTAATAACATTGCTGCTAAAAAATTTCTTGTCATCGACTTTACAAATTCAATAATAAATGCCTCGTTTTTGTCTTGCAGCGCCTTAAAAAGCCGCCAACATGTCTGACGACGAGGACCAATACTCGTAAGTATACTGACGATTTAACTTTATTAATCATTCTTAAAATCAATTGTAAATTACGATTTATTATTCATATTCATTTATTTTTGAGGCACAGTTTTTTTTTTAAACTGATGTATAAATCCCCAGTATTAAAAAAATTATTAAGATTATGAATTTCAATGAATAATTTCGTGCGTTTACAAAAATCGATATAGCACATTTCTTTAGCATGATATTTTGAAGAATGGACTCGCCTAAAATTTTCGAAATAAAATCTACTATGAAATAATATCTTTGATATATGATATCGCTGCTCTCCGAGAATATCGTAAGTCAAAATGCGAAAAGAAGAGTCAAGATGCGTCAAAGAGACGACGATTTCCAGAATATGGAGTGTCTGAGAGCTTTGCCAAAGTCAACGATTGACAAAAGATCGCGATCATGCTCGTTGATCGTTGTCGTGTTATATATAAATCGAAATATCGAGTAAATCAATATCTCATCCACGTAAGACTAAACAGTGTCTGTGGTGGCTTCGTGTTCGTGTCCCAATGTGCTGTTTTCTGCACTTTTGTTCCAACTGTGCCGTCTCAACATCCCCCTTCGTGCATTATGTCCCGATTGCTCGAATCCGAATAGATACTTTTTAAAACGAGAATCAGATATTTGGTTCGCTTTTAATTTATATCACTCGGTGACATTTTTATACGCTTCTATCTAATACATTTTTTTACATTTTATATTATCTTTTATCTATTTATTTTTTGCATCGCGAGGAAAAATTTACATACTCGCGGAAATTAATTTGCGTGAGAAAAGAGCTTCAAACAACCCCGAAAGGCTTTGAACCTCTTTTTAACTGGCAAAAGCACAATTCCCGTTTGTTACAAGCACATTGAAACTTAAACACGATCTCTTTTACTGTTTCCGCCCCGACTAACTAGATTCTTTTCCGTTTTCTCTTTTGCAGCGAGGAGGAGGAAGTCGAAGAAGTGTAAGTGTCCCTTCTGTTCACGTTAAACACATTCCCCGAATGTCTCACCTGAATATCTTTATCTAACGATCGACTTTTTCACTTTCTCATTTCAGGAAGTAAGTGTCGGAGGCTTGTAACGAAACATTACAGCTACTGCGAAGGCGCGTCGCGTATCGTTAAGAATTTATTTCCATCTTGATTGCTGCGAATATATATCTTTCGATAGCGTAGGTTTTGGACAGATAGATTGCAACGATATTTTCAGATAGATAAAATTTAATGCCGAGATGCTGACGGTGCTTTTTTTTGTTCGCGAAATAGTTAATGAATTCAATATTTCACCGAAAAATACTTATAGAAATTTGAAAAGCTGCGTAGTGCAAATCATAGCTGGTTTTGTCTTCTTTTTTGCAAACATCATTACAGTCAGGCGTGAAAAATTCAAATGCCGAATCAAAATAAAATCAACCGTGCGGCGGACGCAAGAGAAAAATCAATAGCGAGAAAAAAGCACAATAGAAAGTGATTGCTTTTACAAAGTTTTTATTTAAGAGCGTGCGCTCTCTAGCTACACACATACCAGAGATTTCTCTTTATGACTGTGATCTATGAACTCCGCCTTCTTCTTTTTATTTATTCACTCCCTATCTCTCTGTCTGTGTGTATCTCCACATACAACACACAAAACCAATGAACCAACCAACCAACCAACCAACCAATCAACCAACCAACCAACCACCAATCAATCAATCAAACCAACCACCATCACTCGTCATCGACCGATCGGCTAATCGACTTGCGCGGTACGATACAAAAAATGTCGAAATCGAAGGCAGCCGGAGAAGAAGACCGAGTAAGTGTTTTACACACGACACAAAATATTAAACGTCTCTTTCTCTTTTTTTTCGGCCAATATTAAATGGTGTACGCACTGTCGTTTATTTTTTTTCTCGTTGCCTAATCGCTGTCTTGTCTTGTTGTTTCGGTGTAGTCTTTTTTTAATTGTTCGTCCGTTCTCTGTTTTATATATATATATATACTCTCTTTATTTTGTTTTCTTCATCTCTTACACGCGTTGTGCCGCCGCAGTCGTTAATTTTTATTTTTTTTTGCATAAAAATTTTTTGTAGCGATACACTTGTGCTGGCTCTTTCTCTCTCTCTCTTTCTCTCTTTCTCTCTTTTTATCTATCTATCTATATCTATCTATCTATCTATCTATCTATCTATCTCCACCTCTCTTATTTACTTCTTTCTTCTATATTTGTTTTATTTCTTCTTTATTCTTCTTCTTTCACCGAATGGTGGATACAATGACGTGTATAGTGGATACAAAAAATATTTGCACACTTTATATAACTTTTGCGATAATTTTACGCACAAAAGAAAAATATCGCTACAAAGTGCTTCTATGATATACGGATGCATGTTTAACGACATTCTTCTTTCCCTTCGTAAAATTACCTCGCAAAGAATTTATGCCAATATATCTATTCTCTCTTGTCTGTTTTAACTTTTTGGAAGAATATATACTTTGCCGCCGGTGTATTTTCAGCATTTGTCTTGTGTCGCTGTTTAACGTCGATGATTAAACGAAAAGAAAAAAAGAAAAAAAAAAAAAAAACACCGCTATCGCGCTTTTCTATGTAATAATACATACAAACGATATACACATACATACAGATGCATAAAACATGACATATAACATACATATGTCGAGACACTATCCACACTGACAATATACGCAGATCACCCCAATCGCAATTGCCAAAGTATACCCATTTCTGCATTTTATTTCTCCCCGCCTATCTTTGTCTCCTTGTGTCATGTCTGTCATTATATCTGTCTCGCCTAATTAGCTCTGTTGTTCGCAATTATGGCAACTGGGCAAACGAGAAACGTTTTGCAAAAAGCGCTATATACGAGATTCCCCGAATGTGAAGGAAAGTAACGATGAGCCGCTTAATTGTGAAAAAGCAAGACGAAAATATACACATAAACATACATATATAATATATATACCGATATCACGCTTGCAATAAGTGTTGAAACGACCGCAAGTGTCTCGGATGTGCAAATCGATCATCGTTCGCGATAATCGAGCGGTTCGGATTAATTTTGCGCAGAAAAAATAAAAGATATTGGGAGGCGCAAAAGTTGGTGGAGACGAGCGATACCGATTATAATTTACGTGCAGCTTTGTGCAGTCCTACGTAAGCGACGATCAATCACGCCATCTTATTAATGAATGTGTACTTTCTTTTTTTTATAGGGGTAGGGCGTCCCAAAAGTAAGTTGAATATATCGAAAGGTGTTTACACGTCAATAATACACCCCCTTTTTCCCTGTTCTTCGGCCGCTCTCTTACTACATCAACCCCGGAGTCGGTTTTTCCGGCGTCGATTTAACTTCATCTCTTTCTTTTCGCGGAGGCAGTTCTTTGATTAGCTTCATTATAAGACAAACTAATTATCTTTTATTCATTTACGAAGAGACGATGAATCAGACGAAAGATGAGCGAAAAGAAGACTTATTGCTATTCGATTTTAAAGCCCCATTCGAGATCGAATAATGTATAAATATTTGGCTGTTCTTTTATCCGATTTATCGTATAAATTTAAATTTTATAGGTATAAACAAGTATAAATATATATATATATATATATATATATATATATATGTAATGATAAATGACGGAACCGTTTGCCTCTTTCTTTATAGAAACAGACAAAGGGTCGATAAAGAAATGATATAGTTGAAAAGCTAACTGAGACGTCGACGAAACCGGCCGCCAGACCCTACAAATTTGCATTACGACAGGAATGAGATCGTAGAAAACACTTGGACGGTTGTTTGCCAATTTCTATCTATATAACGTGGAAGATCATGTTTACAGAGACGGAATAGATAGCGCGATCATTGGCCTGCAAGTGACGACGAATAATGTCATATTCTCCTGCGGCGTGTTCAGACGTTCGTAAATATTCCACGGTGATTGCGTAATCAGCAAACGTTGCTCACGGCGATACTTGAGCCGTTTGGTAGTCTGCCAAGGCATCTCATAAATATATGCACAATAACGTAACACGGTTTATTCTAAGACCGACGTCTGCTCAAAATGTACCATGCCCTGACGCCGACCTGATCCTTCCTAATGATTCGTTCAATACATCGTTCAATATATAATGCATTTAACATATTTGCAATATCGCATACAACCTTCCAACTCGCGAGTTTTCTTTATATTTATTATTATATTTATTATATTTATTTTTTATATATTTTTTTATATTTATTATATTAACATATTGAATTAATAGTTGAGAATTTAGTAAAGCTTTCAATGTGCGATACAAATTTAAATATCAACAGGCTGGAAAAAGCCAGACGCGGATAGTAAGTGCGTCAGTTTCAAGGAAAAAATGTTCATTAATGACTGTTCATTGATGAAACTTTATTAATGAAACATTTTTCCTTGAAACTGACGCACTTACAATTCGCGTCTGGCTCTTTCCAGCCGGTTGACATTTAAAAATTTATATTACATTAAAGTTGACGTAAATCGAGATAATTTTTTCATAGCTGTCCCGTGATCTTACGACAATCTGCATAAAATAAGTACAAAGGAATTATTCGGTCGGAAAAAACGTGTCACCCGCATTTTGCATTCGATAAGTAGTTTACGCGAGTACGTTTTGTGGATCTCAATCCTGTCAGTGATATGTCTAATCAATCGTTGTCAGTGTTCGAAGCTGCCCCCACCCCCCCTTTTCCCCCTCGTGTTACTTTATATCTCTTTCGCGTGTTTTATACGTTTTTGTCTCTCTGATTAATAACGAATTAACGAGTTGTACATAATTAAGTCTTGTTCGAGTTATGTCAAAGTGGTGTCATTATGCCCCTTATACTTCAAGGCTAAGTTGTTGTACGATTTTTCTCATTAATTATATTGATTTTACGCCACAATTTTGATCGATTCGCAAGCAGTAATTGCCATGTGCCCGCAAACCTCATTAATAAATGATTCTTATATATCCCGATGATATGTCTTTTACTTTATATAAAAATGCTTTAAAAATCGGCAAACTTCGACGAAAGGCTTTAATCCGAAAGGGATAGCGAAAAAGAAAACTTCCTTCCCAATTTTACGTTCTCTTCTAGCGACTTTAATTTTCGAAACAGGAATCGCGTTCCCGAATTTTGATGAACTGATTTCCGGCTCCAATAAAACTTAATTAAACTTTTCGGAAACAATTTTGAGCAAATATTTTCGCTCAAAATTGTCATCTCAAAATTGTCCAGATTTGTAGATACGCTTCTATGTAAACGCGGCTATTTTCTCCAATGTCTCTGATAAATATATATATATATTTGTCTTCTAGTCGCTTATATACAAATCCACAATCTTCATGAATGAGTAACTCATCCAAGATAGCCATGGGATCCCTCGCTATTATCATTAATGCCTTTCTTCCGATTCGCTGCGGTGCGCACTTTGGTTTCTTCTTTCTACATGCTTGCACATTATTTGCCTATTTTGCCTTTTTCTCCCCTTCATTGTTCCTCTTTCTCTTTTTCTTTTTCTTTCTCTCTTTTTCTCTCTTTCACGTCGCCTCTGGCTCTTCTCCTCTGTCCTTTTCATATTCTGTCTTTTTCTCTGATTTTCTGTTTATCCGTCCGTGTATCTATCTGTCTGTACTGTTCCGCCCATGTGTTGTCTGTGTGTGTATACGTGCGACGAGCGGCATTGAATAATATGCACTACGGGAGAGAATGGAGTTGTAATATAAAGAGTAATGGAGAGATGGACGTGAGAATCGCGTATGGAGTTCCGGGGGATCTCGCGAGATCTTCCAAAGAGCGAATTCAACCGTGATTTAAAGAGAGTTACTTTTGTTTTCGCTCCGGCCAACTTCTTCAGGGAATCCGGCGAGAATATCGAGTTTATGAAGGTGAGTATCTTTGAGTGATATCTGATGCAACAACACGTCGAGCTAGCGCCCAACCCTCTATACGTCTTCTCCCGATACAAATTGTTTATGAACAAATAATTGTAAATTGTAACGTAAGCGAAACATTGCTCTTTCTTTTAATCCTTTGCTGGGCTCTAGCACGATCGTTGAAGCAAATACAAACGTGTGCGTGTGACACGTGACGATAATTTGTCATTAAAAATTCAGAGGCAAGAACAGAAAAGAAGCGACCTTGACGAACAGCTTAAAGAATACATAGCGGAATGGCGAAAGCAGAGAGCCAAGGAAGAGGATGAGTTGAAGAGATTAAAGGTACAATCTTCTCTCTTTATATACATTTTGCGTTCTCTCCCCGTATATCTATTTAATACTTCATTTAAAGATTAATCATGCCTATTGCGTTTAGGATAAACAAGCCAAGCGCAAGGTCACTCGCGCAGATGAGGAGAAGAGATTGGCGCAGAAGAAGAAGGAAGAGGAGGAACGTCGCCAACGTGAAATCGGTAAAACGACGCAATTTTTTTTTCTTTCTTCCCTTAAACAGATTTAAATATTCAATCGAGCTTTTTGAAATTCTTCAGAGGAGAAGAAACAACGTGACATCGAAGAGAAGAGAAGGTAAATATTTCATCTTTCATGTTTCACATAACAAATATAAAAATGTTGAAAAACTTGCTGGAAATACAGCTAAAAAAATGTTATATTGAATATTGCTCTCACTTGCTGTATTTTAGGCGCCTGGAGGAATCGGAAAAGAAGCGACAGGCTATGATGCAAGCGATGAAAGAAAGCAGCAAAGCCAAGGGTCCAAACTTTACCATCACGAAGAAGGATTTGGCGGTGGGTAGAATCGAGTATTCCTTTCTTTTTGTTATTGATTCACAACAATTTTTTTAAAATTTTATCTGCAACAATTTGATGAGAATTCTTTGTACGTAAACGCAGGGTAATATGCTTACATCGGCGCAAGTTGAACGTAACAAGACGAAGGAGCAGCTCGAGGAAGAGAAGAAAATCTCCCTCAGCATTCGCATCAAAACGTTGGAGATCGAAGGTCTGAACATCGAAAAGCTCCGTACTAAGGCTACCGAATTGTGGGAGGCCATAGTCAAACTTGAAACCGAAAAGTACGATCTGGAGGAGCGACAAAAGCGTCAGGATTACGATGTGAGTTTTCACGATCAATATTAATCTATATAATTGTAAAAAGAAAAAAAAATACTTTTTTATTCTTGTCTGAACAAGATGAATTTATCAAATCCTCTCAGTCAACATTATTTTCCAAAGAAAATCACCTCGCTTATAATAAGATTTTTTATGTACCTTTAATTTTGTGTTGTAAAGAGAGGTAAATTTAACCGTATAAAAAATTATGTAAAAACATATAATTTTATTTATATACGCGTAATATTTTTATATATTGTAGTTTAATTAAAAAAAAAAGAAGAGAGTAAATGAAATATATACATTGACCGTTTCCGCTTGAGAAATAAGTCGCTCGGACAAGAGTTTAATTATAGTTGATGTTGTTTTCGTGCTACATTGATAAATCGATATTGCCCTTTTATCGTAGCTTAAAGAGCTGAAGGAACGTCAGAAGCAACAACTGAGGCACAAAGCCTTGAAGAAGGGTCTCGATCCCGAGGCTTTAACTGGCAAATACCCCGTACGTAACTTCTATTATATCATGTACAAGAAAAAAAAAAAAAAAGAAAACAGAAACCGACATTTAATTGCGTGAATCGTCCTTTTTACAGCCGAAAATCCAAGTCGCCTCGAAATACGAACGTCGCGTCGATACCAGGTCCTACGACGACAAGAAGAAACTCTTTGAAGGTGTAAGTATATTTTTTTAAGTATATACCTCGTTTTACTACATGTTAAAACTCGCGTTTGACAATCGTCAATTCTAATACGATATTAAACCAACAGAATTCGTACATGACACTTTGTTTTTATACGAGCCGATCTTTACACAGAATATTCACATTATCAAAAGACACCGCCACATATAAATGTACATAAGAGTATAAGAAATTCTTTTCCCGTTATTATACAATATAAAAATAATATGTCAAAAATGTGAATAGGAATATAAACCCATGTATAAGTAGCGATTATAGTGAGCATATATCGATTGAATCGCAGGGCTATGACACGCTCTTAGCGGAGACCAACGAGAAAGTATGGAAACAGAGATCGGAACAATTTATGAAGCGAACCAAAAGTGAGTCCAACCGTGATCTCTCTGTCACTATATCGCCCATCTTTTGCTTGCCTTGTTGATTGCATACCCTCAGAATCTCTCATCAGCGATCGTGTCTCTAATTTCTTTACTTGTTTCACGTTGACTAAACGGTCGAGATAGCCACCAGCCAAGTTACTGTTGTGTTCGTGTTGTTTCAATGGTGTACGTAAAAAAAAAGCACGGTATACCGTGCGATATTTGTGCTCATACCGATAGCGATTTTTTTTTCTTACGTACACTGCCAGCATGGAAGAGAGAGATGCGACAGCGGTCACCAATCAACCGAAAATAATCTCACTGTAATAACGTTGTCGGCGTCTGTGAATTTGTTCACTTTGCAAAGATGTGATACGTTATATCATTCGATACTCCTCCTCACGATAAGGGTAGATTTTTTGTGACCCTCATCTTCGCGCGAAATCCAAAACTTCGTCTTCGAGCGCTAGAACCGAGCGTTGAAGATCGCGATCCATTGTGGAGGATAATTGTTTCATGAGACTTTGTAGTATTAATTCTGTCAAATCGTAATCCCCTCAGCCCTCAAACTTCGTCATGGAGAGATCTTTACGAAGGAAAAGCGACAGTACGGAGGAAGGGTTTTCCCAGACAAAAGTCCCCGATGTGTGAGAATAACTCCTAGCATGCCATTCTGTCCGTTGGTGTTTCAGGGTCTGACCGACCAGCAAAAGGAGACCGTAGAGAAACAGTGGTCCGAACAGAAGGAACAGTTCTTGGGTCGTCAGAAGAGTACGTATGATCCCCGCTTTTTCGAGGCTTCGAATCGGAACTAATCACAGTTTCGAAAGTACTTTCGGTTGGGTGAAGTTAAGCTTCCTCGCTTCCTCGAAATATAAACGCGCGTATATTTTCCTCTATTAAATAAAATCACTTGATATTTTTTGTTAAAGTTGCCCGAAAATTAATTTGGAATTTATTCCGCTCTAAAATATTCTAGCTTTATAATCAATAATTTCAAGAGTCGCTGAACGTTTCTCTGTACAAAGATTCAAAATATTTTGCGCACATAGACATTTAATAGCGTTAAAAAAATTGAACATTTTTTCTCCTAATCCTATATAACTTGTACAAAATTAATTTGTTACTTTCCGTAAATAATAGCGAAGTTACCTAAGTGGTTCGGCGAGCGACCGGGCAAAAAGACTGGTGATCCCGAGTCACCAGAGGGTGAAGAGGACGTGAAGGCCGTCGTCGACGACGACCTTGAACCGCAGTTTGAAGAAGAGGAGGAAGAAGAGGGCGGCAAGGAGGAGGAAGTTGAAGAGGAAGAGGAAGAGGAGGAAGAAGAAGAGGAGGAGGAGGAAGAAGAGGAAGAGGAGGAAGAAGAGGAAGAAGAGGAGGAATAAATCGTTTGATCGCTTCGGCACGATTCGTATACAGATATTAAGAAGCATATTTTGAAAATTTTCAAAATGATCATCGCGCAGTCTCACGTTAACATTTCTTCGAACCGTCGAATGTAGTCGGTGGAATGTGGTCAGTCTAGTTCCGAAAGAAACCCTCGTCTCCTACATTACGTTACATCAAATTTTCCTTCTCTTTTCAACATTTAAATTTATTTTCTAGACGAGACAAACGTGACGAATGTTATTCTTGACTAGTAGATTTCATCATTCTACTAGCGTTATGTCACTGTCACCACTATGACTACTAAAATACTACTACTATCCATTACTATTCTACTACTACTTCTATTGTAATTGTTACTATTGCTACTACTACTACTTCTATTACTATATATTATTATTACTATTATTATATTGTACAAACACAAAAAACACAAATTATTGAAATAAAGCGGTTTATCATATAAAATCTGTCGCAAGAATGCAAAACTTCACCCACAAATATATATATATATAAAATGTCTTCTATCGATCGATTTTAATAACCACAATCTTGAAAAAATGGAAAGATATAATATAACAAAAGAGAATAACACCATTTGAGAAAGAAACAGTTCAATTATATAATATTCTCGAAGTATTTTTTTTCAAAGTATTTCATTCTCGTTCACCTTCAATAGAACGTTTTAAAACGCTTGACCCTGAAACTTGAAATGAATCATTCTCTGTATATTATGCCGTGCATTGTTTTCATGATAGGTCTTATCGCGAAATTGACGTTATCGTCCTTGAGTTATGCGGAAGAGCTAATTCGCGTTTGTGGTATCTGTTCAGAGGCAAAATGTAACAATATTTTTTCAATGTCGTAATAAATATATCGACGATACATACATTTTTATCGTATTTTCATGGGATGACATATTCGTGTCGAGAATTGAAATAAATTTTTAGTGGACTATCGAGAACGTACTTGGTCATTTTATCGTGCGTATAAGTGCTAATTGATTGATATTGATATTGGCAACTGCACAAAATTCACTTGAATCGTGATAGCTTTACTATGATAATAAATGCTTCTATGATAATAAATGTTACGTCGAGTTCGTTATACTACCGATTCGAATTAATAAATTCAATTCTGACATCATTCACATACATCATACATAACTATTTCGCCAACAGTTGTAGCGACAATTTTAACAGTTAGTGTTTTGGATTTTAAAAAAAATTTAAAGTTCTACCTAAAATCTCTCTGAAAAATGGACTTAACAATTTAAACGAAGAATTTGACTCATTACATTATTTTCGGGATAAAAGGCGCGCGAATAGACGGTTAGTTAAACATTACGCGAGAGTTTCGCGTAAATGTAAGAATAATTTCTCGGAAATAGCGTGGCGATACGCGCAAAAGAGCTAGAATGCGGTGCCAGAAAAAAATCGCCTTCGGAAATAGATTTTCGTGCGGAGACTCGCGATGCCGCTCGCGATGATTGCAAAGAGATCTTGCCGCGAGAGTTGATGAAGAACGGACACACAAGACGACGATTAGAATTGCAAGCAGGTCCGCGGATGAGAACAATGATGCGGTGGCACGAGAACGGAACGAGGCGAGTGACGTGATTAGCGACAGAGTCGACCATCTGCCTCTGTCCGGTTGAAGCGATCAATTATTCATTTGCCCAGTATTACGAAGAGCAATTAAAAAGTATGCGCGACTGAATCGTGTCTCAATTAACAATACAAAACCCTTTTATTCCCTTCATATTTTATTCTGTCATCTATTATCGCTGTTATAATATTAATGCGCTTCTTTTTCTTCTTCTGATAAGATCATTAAATCCTCTAGGTACTAACAGACCCTGATTAATTCTTACCCGATAAATCCCAATTTATATTCAACCTGAATACTTTTTATTTGCATATGTGATCCTTTGTTTAATCCCTAACAAATTTGGAGTAATTCCTGCATTTAATTGTTCGAAAGAATTCATTCTTGGCGTATTATGAGTACAATCGCGAAACAATAATTTGTACTCTTTAAAAAGGCAGAATAGAGTTAAAAATAGCAAACGGAGAAGATGAAATAGTTGGATTAATATAATACCGTGTCCCACGTACGCGCTTCTCAATTTTGCGAAAACGGAGTCGTCTTAAAGTTCAATTCCAAGTTTAGATCTGTCATCTACACGCCAAGTGCTGAAGAATCGAAATCGCTCAAGCTCGATAGTCGCTCGAGTCCATCGCTAACACGCTGACGTATCGCTATTTCCCTCCGGCCTGGGTCCGCCGTCCTCTTCCTTCGTTCGACGGCTCTCGTTGTCGCTCTCCCTCCTCCTGTCTCTTTCCTCCGTCCAAGTTACACTTGGTCGCCAGCCTCTAGTTGTCTCGGACGCAACTATTTATAATGGTAAGCCGCCGAGTCCTCTTCGTATACTCCTCCGGATTTCGCGCGCGCTCTTTCTCTCTCCCCGTTTTCGCGATTTCTGATCCCTCCTCGTCCGAAGGAACGGTCGGTCCACCTTAAGTGTGTGTGCGAGAGAGCCATGTGTGTAGTATCCGCCGAAAACGCGTCCGTCCAGAGGCTCTTACCGGCTTATTATCTCTCGGAGGTTCCATTCGCGTGAACCAGTCAAAATAACGAGGCGGTTGACCTTCGACTCAACGTTGCGCGTCGCAAAATACATATCAATTAAGAGTTTATGAGAGTTACCGAGAGTTAATGACAGTTAACCAGAGTCGCCAAGTATCTGTGTGTAATAGGCAACTGAATAATAGATCGCCCGAGAAAGAGAGAGTTTTTCTTTCTGACCCTAGAACGTTTCTTTCTTACGAAATTCCAATCTGCTTCGGTTCTGCCCAAAGTTTCACGGTTCCTTCGCATTTTGGCAACGAACGTTAAACGAGAATAAGTTCTTGCGTCAAGTATCGATGTACGTAGTGCCGTCGATCATTCGTTCCAACTGAAAGGAACGTAATTTTCATTCAGTTTCCCCGGAAGCGATCGCAATTACTGAACCGAATCGACCTATAACAAACGTTTCCAACAATTTCCAATCGAGTGTAGAACAAAATCGGTGAAACGAAATGTCCATTTCGAAAGGCTCTCACTATTGATCACCCAACCGTCCGGTGTCCGGTGAAATTTTCGAGTATCGACATCGGATGTTCGCCTCTACCTACCAGTGTTGACTCGATTCGCTAAAATGCTAGCAGCGGACGCGAGTGCTCGCTACTCGAGCTCGTTCACCTGAGAGAGTTCGGTCACGAACGAGCGAACGTGTTCGTCGATTCGTTCGTCTGTCCGTGTGCGTTTCGCGACATGCAAATGTTTGTAACTAACGGTCGCGTTTTCGCGAGAACGTATCGCTCGCTGTGGACGGAAGGTTCGAAAAACAACGATCCCATCTCCGGTGCCGAGACCATGACGTGCTGACTCTACTTCGACACGGCTGGCCGCCGCTACGAGAGCGCTGCTTTTTTCAATGAGGTAAGCCGACAATCGACCTCCTTCCTCCGGGATAACGCAGCGGAGATCGATATATCTCGATCGGGGATCCGAAACGATACGAAACGCCGATGAGAATCGTAAAGCCGGATTATGGAAATGTGCGGGAACAGACTTTTGCTCCGATCGATTTTTAAATTAAACGCTAAGTAGAGGTAAAGAACGAATCGTGTGTGGCAACGATAACGACGAAACTACCGAGATATGTCATCCCCTATCTTTTTTTCCAATGTTTAACATAAAATATAAAGCGTTAAGTATTTTCGATAAATAAACATTACAAGCAGAATATTTGACTAAAATAAATAAATCAATATAATGCATTGAGATGCAAAATATAAAAAAGTCACATTTTGCTTTTATGCGTTATTATTTTCCGTCGGATGTATGTTACGTGTGATATTTAGATGTACGTGCATACATGTAGATAAGCTATAATACCATTACGGCATTATGGAAAATAGAATTGTGACTTTGCGAGTCTTCGGAAGCCGTAATAAG
Organism: Prenolepis imparis; assembly: GCF_030444845.1. NCBI lineage: Eukaryota > Metazoa > Arthropoda > Insecta > Hymenoptera > Formicidae > Prenolepis > Prenolepis imparis. Next base: position 591,623 of record NW_028141169.1, on the reverse strand, counting down.
CTCGACGAGAGATCCCCAACTGTTTCGCATAAGTCAATTGCGAAGGATCGAATGACGGAATCGTAAGAATCATCGTCCATCGAATCATGTTTCTCTATCGCTCGTGTTATTACTCCGCTGACAGAAAAAGTATCTCGTCGAGTTTTCGCGTAATTTCTGAATTTTCGTAATCGAGCTCGTTCAATCTGCGGGAACTTGAAACACAAGATATGGCGGAGGAGAGCGAGCAGAGGGCAGAGGAATACGGAGAGGATGATACGATCGAAGAAGGGTGAGAATAAAGAATATTTCATGATGATAGCCTATCTTTTATGAGGCAAAAACTCTTTTTCGTCGACGTACAAAAATATTCCTGAATTTTATAACGTCCTTTATTCCGCGATTTTACTAGTTTTAATAGCTGTACGATATTCATTTCTCTGAAAACATCTTTTTATTTAACCCTTCTGTCAATGTATATAATTTTTAACCTTTTCGTTTTTGACACATTACACAGCGACAAATACTTTATAGTAGCTCCTAGCATCGAACATTTTTTCCCGTTATATTTTCGAAAAATTTCCGACATTTTTAACATTTAAATTTGCTTTTTACCCGTTCATTGACAGAAAGATTAAAAACAATGGGCCATGTTTCCTGGATAACTTTGCAATTTATTCCTAGCTGTATCTTTTTTGATTGAAATATAAAGATCAAGAACAAGCGTAGAAAGTGTAGTTATATCATAAAGAGCAGGTTTTTGGCAATTTAAAGATTCTCCTTCTGTGATATTTCATTACAACAAGTTCTCGTGAACAAGAGAAACCGGTTGGTTGGACTCTCGCTGCATAGATACAGTGCTGTTCATTAACGCTGATTCAAATAAAACAAGTTTCCAATGAATTGCATAACATTAGTTGCTGATCAAGCTTAAATGTAAAAGCAAAAGTTTCACGATCCAACTTACAGTCGCTGCGTACGTACGAGTTCTCGCGATTCCGACTTTAATTCGCGATTAATAAAAAAAAAAAAACTCCCAGATGAGTTTAAAACGAGCGTTCGACGTGCGCTCGTGAATGAAACTGTAGTTTCTTCGCTCACCCTGTCATCACTATGGAAGGACAAATATGGCAGAGCACGAAAGAGACGAAAGAGATGGGACTTGAGTCACAATCTGTCTTGTGATTGTTTCACCGCAGACATATATTTTGAGTTGTGCATAAAATTCAAGTGTCAGTTTCCGTGTATGTAAACTGGGTTATGCGAAAATATCACAGTGTGAATATAACACGGCGAAATTAAACTTGGATAAATATTTAAAGGAAGACGATAATACTCGAAGAATGAAACAAAGTGCAAACAAGAAAATATTTGATCGTCTCTCTCTTTAGTGTGTACAATGTTAAATATTATAATATTTGAGAGGAAGAGTAAAATTATTATCGCGACAAAAAATTTTCGTAATTTTGTATTGATTATTTTAGTAACAAATTTTTCTAATTTTTTTTTTAATTTTGGATGATATATTAAAACAATTTTTAAATATCTTGGTCGTTAAATTTTAAATTTTGAAAGATTTGTTTAAATTCAAGTGATAATTATGTGTTGATATAACTAAAATTAAAAGATTTAATTGATATATTTTTCATATTTATATGTCATATTTCTCTGCTTGCAAAATAAAAACTACGACTATATATTTCATTATTAATGAAATAAAAACCAAATTTTTCTCTGCGTTAGAATCAGAAGATCTCGCGTGTGAGAGAAGGATTGTTTTGCTCCGTTTTTTCATTCGTCCGTATTTCGCATGTCATCTTGAAAAATATGTTAATTCGTCGTCATACGCCGTGTCGAATTAACAATATTACGCTCTGGTTGCGATCGTGTATTCAAGGAAAACTTTGAAAAAAATTCCGTCACGCGACATAATTAGAAATTAATTGTGAATAGATACTATTCGAACGCCGAGTGCGCGCGTGTGATTCGGTCGAAAATAAATACGAAAAGTGATGTAAATGACAGTCGGGTATGCAGGATGTAAGTACTGTAATGCGTATAGGGAACGCGTTTATTGCTTGCAAAAAAAAATGGTAAACAGGTATTATTACGCGAAGAGATGACATAATTCGCCCAGTTGCGAAAGATTAGTGGGAACAAGAGTGAGACCGCGGTATAGCAATCGTTTCGCCGCAATTGTTTCTGCGGTATTTTTTTTCTCATACCAGTCGTGCGTCGACGTACTTCGAGGAAACCGAAGATGAACGTCGAATGGCTCAAGTGCATGAAATGTTGTTGCTTGAAATCGAAATTGGCGAATAAATCAACGACTGAGGAAGTAATTGCGATAAAATTCACGTGAGTTTTGGATCCATATATGTATGTATCCATTCTTTCTCTCTTTCTCTTTCTCTGATAATTTATCTAGAATAATGACGTTTCTCCACATAAACAATATCGCGAATATTATTAATTGTGCGATTGTGTAAAGCTACATCTTGTTAATTTATTCTCTCTTTATTTTATAAGTTTCTTTATGTAATTAGGGTCTTAATCACGCGATTAAATTCATGATAAATATTTGTTTATTATAAATAAAAAATTTTTCTTAAAATTTTACGCTCAAAATTCTCCCCGAAACATTTCTTATTAAAAGTTTAAAAATCAAAAGATTTTAATTTACATTTTTATTATGCGTACAAAGTGATTCATAATTGCACGTATATCGCGTTTTATTCGTTTTCTTTTACTTTCTGATAGGCTTCGTTCATAAAGCTCGAATGTTTCTTGGAGCTATTCCAACAATTTCTACTACAACTCGATTACACATCACAATTCGTTTGAATCTGTATGTGTGTGTTTTTGAGCTCTATATATTACTTTACACCACTACCATCTACTATATAAGGATCACATTGACACATACAGATAAAATGTGTCAAAGAGACTCACACTTCGAATTAATACATTATCGGAAGATAACACCGATCACAAATTCCTTTACATTGAGTCGTCGATCGATTCTTTAGAGAGGAAACGCGCGGGACGAAGGTGAGACGGAGAAAAGGCTAAAGATATAGACACTATGCCCCTTCATATTGCTGATCGTATACCACCATCTGGGCTTTTGTCGTTGCATTGTAGGTTGCTCGAGTTGGCCCCGAAGCTAGGACAACGGGTGCATTTCGCGGAGGGCACGAACTTAAGATGCCGCGAAGACCCTCCTCCGATACCGTCCGATTCGAAAGAAAGGTCAGCAGCTAACTATGGACTTGAAGAACTCGATTATCATTTTTTCAACAATTTTTGAAAATCGAGTATTTCGTTAAAAAAAATGTAAATTCGTTCTTTTTTTAAAAACATTTCATATGAAAGAGAATCGCGGCGTTTTTTCTCAACAATACTAACTTAATGCGTTTGTCATCGTATTAAAGCTTTTTTTGTCCAATGACATTGAATTGTTATTAGCGACAATAGCTTTTGATTTGCAACCTACATCGCACTTTTGAATTATTAAACGGTTTACGGCAGGCTATCAAAATCTTGCGTCAAACAATTACGATTGCAATTTCCACAAAATCCTTCGTCTCGCGAGGAGCTTAATTTTCAAAGCATAATGTTGAACTATGAGGAATTAACGAGGAGTTAATAAAGCGATTATGGTGGATTTCACGACCTACAAATAGATTATCTAAATCTAACATCTAAGAAGACTGTCAAAGAGGATTCATTGTCATAACAGACAAGTAATATGCATATTGTCGCCTTAATATGAAAGGTTTATCCCCCCTTGATATAAGATATCCTTGATATGAAGATATATACTTGACATTTGGGAAAAGGTTTAAATCACACTCTAATCAAAATTTCAATATTCGAATTTTAAAAAACATATACAACATTCGAATATATCAAAATATTCGACCACACCTCGATAATTATATCGGTATCACGTTGCTCGGCGTATTTTTTTCCCGTGCAAACTCCGGTTCCTCGCTTATTATCATTATCGCGCGCATGATCACGACCTCTCCGCGAGAGGTGATCCGCCGTTACGGAAGGCGCATGAGCAGGGAGAAAGAGAGGCGCACGAAAGCAACCCCCGGCGCGCTTCTCACCCCTTTCGACATCGGTCATCGACGAGCCCTGGCCGTCAGTCCGACCGGCAATCTCGCCACGCCGCGTCGCCTCGTTTAAGGATTCGGTTGACTCGCGACACGCGACGACGTATCGAGATACTTGGAGAGATTTCGGATGCGACAATTTCGGGAGGAACCGGGCGCGAGCGTGGGACGAAGGGAATCGCGATAAATTCGTCCCTCGCAGGTACCTGGCATTTCGTACAGGTGCTCCCGTAATGCCCCCGTTTGCGAGGATATCGCGTTTGCAGGAGACGGACAGATAGGGAGAGAAAGAGACGGTCCTCGACGACGACGAGAGAGCGAGCTTCTTCGGCGAAACGTGTTCCATCATTGATCGAACGTATGGATCGACCGACGTGGCTGAAGGTCGCTCTCGACTTATCGAGCCTCTTTAGCCTCGGAATATTCGTCTTATAAAAACGTCTTATCCCAGCCGGTGGTCAAACGCGACGATCTAATTTCCGAAACATCATCTCGACCTATCTCTGGTATCGGACAATAGCATCGTCCTGCTAAAAAAAATCAAAGAGTTTTCGAGTCTTCGTTATCGCTGCCCTTTCGTTAACCGTCGATATCTTTAAGGAGGAGCATCTGATGACGTCGCGTGCGCCGAACCTCCAAGATACTGGGAACACATCTAACACATAACACAGTGACACGAGGATCGATCGATCTTTGGTGATTGCGAAAAATCACTGGGACACTCGACGTCACCTCGTGCCGACTCTCAGCGATGCTCATGATTTCCTGTCATCGACGGCGGAATCTCCATCATACACGCGCTATCATCGTGAAAAATAAATTCCGACGCTAAAAAACTCGATCGATGATGCTAGTCACTCAAGAGGTGAGAGCCGTGCCGTGAGGGCGGTAGTGATGAGAGAAAAGGAGGAAGAGAGAGAGAGAGAGAGAGAGAGAGAGAGAGAGAGAGAGAGAGAGAGAGAGAAAGAGAGAGTGACTGAGTGTTGAACCATTGAGTGGGTGTAAGAGTGGAGAGACAGAAAGAGAGAACGATGGTGGGATAAAAGTTTGTCCACCTCGTCAAGTTTCTCGCTATACTTATGACCTTTCGTTCGCGCATCGCTGATCGACGCACTCGACATTTCGACGAGCCTCGAATAAAGCCATAATAAGCTCCTATACAACGGAAACTGGACCAGTCCCAACAGTCTATTGTAATTTTGAAATAATCACGCAATATACGAAAGCAATGATTAATGTTGCATTCAGATCAACATCGCACATTTCTACTACGAAATTTGTATCGTGTAACGTTGCGTATGCGGGCGCATTCTGCAATTACTTTGAGTAAACTAGCTCTTCACAAAAGATTATGTCTTTTGCGACTTTAATGAATATATCTAATCTTTGATACCATCTCATCCTTCCATTTCAATCTGACGATCGAGATCTATTTGAACAATTTTTAAGGACTTTTGAAAACGGCCGTCGTCTCGTGTAACATTGGCGTCAAAGATACTTAGAATGGGCTGCAAATCGGCAGCAAAGTCTAATTTGGATAAAGAGACGGTCGCGTCGTCGTCGTCGTCGTCGTCGTTGTTCTTTCTAAAGTGCAAGAAGGCGATTCAAGAAGGAGAGGAACGCGGCGGCGATCGCGAGTCCGATCTCGACGACGGTGAGGAAGGCGAAGAAGGTAACAACGCGACCGATCGAGCCATCTTCTTTGAAAGGTCGTTGAGAGATAATAGCGGAATGTCCAACGACGCGGACAACAGGGTCGCCAGGTAGCTATCAGGCTAGAGAATGCAGAGATTGCGCTCAACTTTCAAGAGGTCGCGCACTCCCACGGGAGCGGAAATGAAGTCCCAATCTAGCCTCGAGGTGCCCAAGCAAATCCGATCGGCCTCCTTCGACGAGATACAGCTGCAACCGAAACATCTGGACGATCGCACCAACTCTTCATCGTCCTCCACGTGTTCCTCCGCGAGATCGCAGGACTCGACTCGCGGCAGGAGAGGTTCGTCCACTCTCAGAGTGCCGCAGCTTCAGACCGGTCAACGATCCAAGAGTTTCGACGCGTATTCCGCGAGTCCATCGTTCCCCGGTCCGCAGTTACTGCCCGGTGGATTCGAGCGACCGGAAACGCCGATCATCCAAGTCTCCGGATGTTACCATTGTGCCTGCGTCGAAGAGTACAGGAGCCTCTGGCTGGCCGAGGATTTCTCCAGGGAAGAGGCCGAGGCCGAGCTCCACGAGAGCGACAGCGGCACGTCGGATCTTTCCGAGAACGAATCCGAACACGAGGACGAGTCTAAGAGAGAAAGTAGCCCGGAAATCAGGGTCACCCTGACGTTCGACGATGACGTAGCGTGCGCCACGCGAGAGAGATGCGTCTCGCCCATAGTCGAGATCGTGTCCGAATCAAATTCCGAGGTCGCGGTGGACTTTTCGGAGCTCAGGCAGCGCAGACGGTCGCTCGCCTCGCCGAAGCTATCCAGGCAGGAGGCTCTCACCACCTACCCCCTCGAATTACCCGCCGTGCCGGTGGAAACGACGACGATTACGAGGAAAACGAATATCATCGAGGCGAACGACGACGACGACGACGACGATGAGAACGAGATCGAACCGAACAAGTCCAAATTCATCGTGCGCGACATATTTCTGACGGTGCCGGAGCACCGGGATCGCGCCGCCTCCGTGGACTCGTGTTTCAATAACAATAAAAATGGAGGCGTCAGCGATCCGAATTCGCTGGCGGTGCCGCAGCAAAGTATCAGGTCAAAGAGCGTCGACATCGTACTGCCGACGGACGTTCGAACGAGATATACGGCGTTGCTGCCCGGAAAGGAATCGCGACTTTCGATAGGGTGGGTACGTCTGATTAGATGGACGCAGCCTCCCGTTCTAAATATCAGGCGATGGCCATTCAATATCGCTTCGATAAACGCGCGCATTTATCTTTTTAATTGCGTCCCCATTTCTATCCAGCTTTAGAATCTATAGATTTTTTTTATTTATCGCTCACTCCGAGTTGGTATACATAAATGATAAATGATCTCAATGTTCCCTCTTGATTCACCCTCTTTTTCATTCTGAATAATGAATTCAATTAATCTATTAATATTTCAGTTGATTTTTTTACTTAATTTTGTTTTTACTGGTTTTCGCGTTTTTATAATAAAATCATAATTGCTGGGTTTAGTCTGGATTTAATCATATTCTCAAAAATGAAAAAAATGGTAGAAATATAAAATGGAACAGAAAATTAGAACAAGCCAATTTAGCATTAAATTCGTTTTTTTTTTTAAAAAATGATAAATATACAATTTGTAAAACTATGAATAATATAAAATGGTTTACATGAGTTTATATGTATTAAAATGCATAAATGTTGAAGTAATTGGATAATAAAATCAAATTTTTAATTTTATGAATTACAAAAACATAATGTGGATATCTTATATTTCTACCTTCTTTTTTCTTAATCTTCTTTATTTATTATCCATACATATTAATTTTAAATTTGTTGTATAATTAATTGTAATAAAATATATAATTTTTAATTTAAATATGGAAAACTTTAATTTGTTCTACTCAATTTTCAATATCTCCCTATATCTTTTACGAATTCTCAAATAAATCGCAATCCCCGAATGGATTTATACATTTCTTATATCTTGACTTTCTCTTTTATTTCTGCTTTTTATTTATTATAAGTAATTTTGGAGTTGTGTATATATATATATATATAGTTATATATATATATATATATATAAGAAAACTGAAAAGATATATAAAGATTTTCTTGCTGCCACGATTTCTGTCTCTTTTCTCTATTTACGATTCCACTTAAAAAGAGCACGCTACATAAATTATTATTCAGAGTACTTCTATAAACTGGGACAGCAATATTGAGCGCCTCTGAAACTATATGTTTGTGTATTAAAAGAAAGTATATCCATTATCGTGATGGATGCGAAATTGAAATATTTAAGAGATATCGATCGAGAGAGAATTTATAAGTGTATTAGAAAATATATCGCGCACACGTTTCATGCGCCATGTGATTATTTTCCACACATTCTTTACTTATTATTTACGCACGACGGGATATTTTACATCAAAGAGAGTCACTAAAAGTGGCTGTAGTCGTTAAAGTTTTATATGAGAATTTTGAGCGCTCTCTTTCTCTCTCTCTCTCTCTCTCTCTCTCTCTCTCTCTCTCTCTCTCTCTCTCTCTCTTACCGCAGTGCGAAACTAAACTCGAGTCGTTTAAAATAGCTTAAATCTTTAATAACATTTCTATGACATTTTTCAAAGATATGTGACATTTTTTTCTCGCACGTGTCGAACCCTCGAGCTTGAAGAATTTTAATTTTATATATATAGAGTATGTCGCACGCGCACGTCCTCGCCCTTTAACTTTATATATTTCTATATACAAGTAAATTTTATAATTAAAGGCGAACTTCTACCAAGATATTTCCAAGATATTTTACGAAAAAATTTAAAAAATATTAAATTATTTCTCCTTCTTCGTCATAATCTTTCAATTTAGAATATATATTTTGCTGACGCGAGAAAATTAAATTGTCTGCAACAATTTCTACGAATATTTTGATGATTCTAGAGGGAGAGAAGATAGCGGAGAAGACAGAGAAGGGAGCACGAGTGGTCAACGTGAGCCTCGGTCTACACCAGATTGGGGTCCAAATGCGTTTAACGGGGACCATCTTTGGGTGCCAACCGCTACATCCGGTGACTTTTGTTACGCCAACGACTGTTCCGTAAGTTCCATAAGGATACGCGAATTTTCTTGCACTTGTGCGCATTAAAAACTATAGTCTACAAATTTACAAGAGTATAAGTAACTAAAACAGTAAGATAATTAATACTAGAGTTATTATTATTGTTATTCAATACGAATAATGATAATAACAACTCGCATTTTATCGATTGTCTTATTATTTTAATTGCTCGTGTTATTGCAAATTTACGATAGCCTTTACTAAATTCTCGCCAATACTTTTAAGAACAAAAATTTGTTCGAGATTTTGATTAATCGTTTTCTTTTTTTGTCCCCCCCCCCCCCCCCCCCAGAAACACGGACCCCGGTTGAAGTGTCCCGCTTGTCGCGTAGTAGCTCATGCCTGCTGCGTCGCAAGTTTAGAATTCGCTTGCAAGCCAAGCTTTCGCGATGTGGGAGTGCGTCAGTATCGCGAACAAACGACAACCCACCATCACTGGGTTCACCGACGATATCAGAAGGGTAAATGCGCCAATTGCGGCAAGTCTTTCCAATCGAAGCTCAGCTTCAGCTCGAGGGAGATCGTGGCGGTGAGTTGCAGCTGGTGCAAGACCGCGTATCACAACAAGGAGGCGTGTTTCAACGTTCACAAGATAGGCGAGAACTGCGAATTGGGCACTCACGAGTCGATCGTAGTGCCGCCGTCGTGGATCGTCAAACTTCCACGAAAGGGAAGCTTTAAGAGCAGTCTGAGAAGAACCAGGAAGAAAAAATCTGGCGGCGGCGGATCTTCGCGCCGGAAAAGCAAGGATAAGGAGAAGGAGGAGAAAGAGAAGGAGAAAGATCAAGGAGAGCTGTGGATCGTCAAGCCCATTCCCACGGCCACGGTAAAGCCCGTTCTAGTCTTCATTAATCCGAAATCCGGCGGTAATCAGGGCGCGAAGTTACTGCAAAAGTTTCAATGGCTGCTCAATCCGAGACAAGTTTTCGACTTGACGCAAGGTGGTCCGAAGATGGGGTGAGTAGGTCGTTCTGATGAATAATTTTACCTATGCGGCAAGGAGGTGAGAGAGAGAACGAAAGAAGAAGATGGCTGATTGAGGAAACTGTTCTTGCAGACTGGAGCTCTTCAAGAAAGTTCCCAATTTACGCGTCTTGGCTTGCGGAGGCGACGGTACGGTCGGTTGGGTTCTATCGATCCTGGATCAGATTGGCGCGTATCCAGCGCCGGCGGTCGGAGTACTTCCTCTAGGCACCGGAAACGATCTGGCGAGAGCGTTAGGATGGGGAGGCGGCTACAAGGATGAACCGATCGGGAAGATCTTGACAAGTATAGGTGACAGCGAGACCACTCTACTCGACAGATGGCAACTGAAGGTCGAGAGAAATCCCGATGCCAAGAACGACGACGATGGCGGCAAAGGGAAGGAGAATTTGCCGCTTAACGTTGTTAATAATTACTTCTCTCTCGGCGTAGACGCTCACATTGCTCTCGAATTTCACGAAGCCCGAGGTGAGAGAGAGAGAGGCCTTATGATTCTTCATCATATCGAATTCAAACCGATAGTATTGAAAATTTAATTCGAATGGGAATGATTTTATTATTGATTGACACGTTTCGTTTCATATTTATTATTTCTTCGTTGATTCCTTCAGAATTTCTTTTTCTCGATTTTTCTGTATATTCGATATAAATAAGTAATATAGATAAAAAATAACTTGTACTTTATAGAACTTTGTGATAAATTCGCTGTTAACCATTTATAGAGGCTCATCCGGAGAAGTTTAATTCAAGAATGAGGAACAAATTGTTCTACGGACAGATGGGCTGCAAGGATTTATTGCTCACGAAATGGAAGGACCTCTCGGATTTCGTGACTTTGGAATGCGACGGTCAGGACATGACACCGAAATTGAAGGAGCATCGAGTCCACGCTATACTATTCTTGAATATCGCTTCCTACGGCGGAGGAACGCATCCGTGGAGTGCGACTAGCGGCACCAGGGAACCAGCCATGGATGACGGTTTAATCGAGGTGGTTGGTTTGACCACATATCAGCTGCCTCTTTTACAAGCACGAGGACACGGCACTTGTATAGTACAATGCAGCACAGCCAAGCTGGTTACGACCAAGACTATACCGATGCAGGCAAGCATATTCTTTCGCATAAAAATTTCTATTGACTTTATTTCGATAGCAGAATTATCTCTTTTTATTTGTTATTACGATCGCGTATTTAAATTTTCTTACTTAAAATTTATTTGCTTTTTAATTTCTCTATAGTTGTTTCCTTTAAAAATTTGATTTTAATTATTCTCTTTAATTATCGCGTGAAAAAATTCCAAGATGACTAACAAATTTATTTTAAAAATTTGTTCGAATAATATATCATATTCTCTCTTTATATTCGATATTTTTGAATGTTGTAGGTCGACGGCGAGGCCTGTCGCCTTCTACCATCCGTCATAATTTTAAATATGTTAAACAAGGCTACAATGTTAGCGAAAAGGAGAAACGCGGGCAAACCTCCTCAGAATGTCGCGAGATTAGAGAGGCTAAAGCTACCCGTGATGAAGATAAAGATGTCAGATTACGAAACGTATTATCACGACAAGGAGAGATTAAAGGAAGCGGCAGAGTTGTGGTTAGCGGAACCGCTTGATCTCGATGCTACAACCGATCTGGAGACCCTGAGGAAGCTCTTGGCGAAAGATTATAACGTGGATTATTGTTGTTTCCTCGATTGTAAGTGTTGTTTCGCAAGATATACTCTCAACTTACGATCTAATTGTCATTTGTTAGAGACGCAAAAATACATAAAACGTCCGGCTGATCTCTCTTTTTCCAGCGTGCACTACGGAAAGATTCTTCAGAATTGATCGCGGCCAGGAACAGTTACATTACGTGACGGATGTCGCCGTGGAAGCTGTCTACATTCTCGATGAAGATACCGTTCAGCAGCACGAGGGCCAAACTGGACCGAGCCAAATCATCGCGAGTCAAGAAATGGAGGCTGCGCGAGTCCAGCCGAGGTATGCAAGGGGCACTTTTTTGTGTACGAAACCTAATAACTATATTCTTTCGCTCAAGCTTTCTATGATATGAATATGATATAGCGATGAACGTCTAAAGGAGATGCCAGCCAGAGTGACGGAGGAGCGAACGACTCCGAACGCATCAAAAGAGGCACGGAAACAAAAACGATCTTCCATCCTTGGGAAAGCCAGACTTTGCGGAAGTTTTTCTTTCGACAAAGAATCCGATAATCAAAATCAAGCCGTCAAGCCAAAGTATCCAGCGAGTCGAAACTCCTTGGATGTGCCATCACCGAGCGAGGACATCAACGTCGAATCGAATTCTCTTATAAATCGCGAGTCCCGCAAACAAAACTCTGGCATTGCTCGTACAGATCAATCGCAGCAACATCACGACCAACGCTTTATCAGGTAAGAATATCATGTGGACGTTTTTTTTTTAATATACTTTAATCATCCGAATAATTGAAGCGAGCGGAAAAAATATTTATGTGACGTCAGATAACTTTAAAGCTTTAAAGCTTCTGGGAAGAAGCTGAAAATTATCGGCTTTCGACTAGATAAAGCTTTATTCCGCACGAATGCTTCTTACAAGGTGTAAAAGGTAAATACACCTTCGTAACTCGATAACATATTGTAGTTTATATTCCGTGGGGAAAACTAAACTCGATATATTACAAATGCTAACTTCTTGTCCGGCCATTCGCTTCAATTATTTTTACTTGGATAATAAATATTTATTTATTACACAATATTATAAAAATAATTTTGCGCGAGGGGAGAAGCTTTCTAATTTAAAGACCTCGGTTTGAATTTGCGCAGCCCACGCGAAAGACTGTTCAGTCTAAGCTCGGGAGTTCACGGATTCAGCACTGAATTACTCGAGAAAAATTGCGACGATATATTGAGAGCGGCCAAAATTGGCGATCTTTCGACATTGAAGGAATTTGGTGAAAAAGGATACTCGCTTTTATCGATCGACGAAACTAGCCAAACGGCACTTCACTTGGCGTCGAAACACGGTCACAAAGACATTGTCAGATATCTCATTGCCTATGCCCCGTCGGCAATTTTGAACATGATTGACAATGACAAGTAAGTTATGCAATTTTTCATGCGTCTGCAAAATTTAAAATTTAATCCGCGAAATTGGACATTGTTAAAATTTCTCGCAAGCCTTTCTCCTATACATACAATTCCTATACATAATTCTATTCTAATCCGATTTAATTTTGATTTCAAGAAACAGAGATAATTATTTTAATTTTAGAGGGCAAACCGCTTTACATAAGGCAGCTCAGTACAAACGTCGTTCTATTTGCTGCATGCTGGTAGCTGCCGGAGCGTCTTTGATGGTGAGGGATCGACATGGCAATACGCCGCATCAACTCGCTGTGATTGCGGAAGATCATGATCTAGCAGCGTATTTAGAAAGTGAGTAATCGCGAAAATATTTTTTACCATTTTTTACTTTGTTCTTTTCCTAACAATTAATTAACACGTGACAACAGTGTTTCATACTTTTAAGAAAAATTGATCACAAAAATGTTTAGCAACATTCCTCATCGTTATCTCGTTGAAATTAGAGCATTTTTAAATCGACGATTTAAAATTCGATTTCTCAAGATTAAAATAAAAAATAATTTAACACTCACCGGACGATGCGGAGCAGCGGAGTTTTAGACGTTGATCTGTAAAATAGAAATATATCCAAATTATAAATATACATATAAAACAAGCGCCGTTCATTTAAAAAATAATTGACATTTAAAAAAATTATTATTTCTCAATTGAATTTCTCATTGGTCCTTTAAACTAATAATTAATGTCTAATAAAAAATTATACTTCAAAGTTATAAAAAATTTTTAAATATGATAAACAAAAATCATATTTTTTTTAAATCTAAATAATTATAAATTTCAAACAACAGTAATTTATATATCTAATTATATTATATATATTTATATTTAATATATAATATGTACTATTTAAATTCATATTTAATATATTATATATTGTTATATAATATATTAAATATTAATTATAAATATCATAAATACAACTTTAATTTTTTTTATAAATCTAGATAATTATAAATTTTGAACAATGTTAAAATATTTTATACATATATATATATTTTTAAATTGTTAAAAATTTATAATTATCTAGATTTATAAAAAATATAAGATTTCTGTTTATCATATTTAAAATTAATTTTAAAAAATTGTTTCAATAGCTATATAATTTTTAAACACAATAAAGATATATATACATATATATTGTTATTATAAACTATTTTATTAAAAAGTATTTTAAATATAAGTCAAATAAAATTTAAATTTTTTATGCATTACATTATGCAATAATATAAAATAGATCGCGTAAAAAAACAAACAATTAATTTTATAAGTAATAAGTATTGAATTAAATTAATTAATTAATTAAAAATCGCTTACCCTACGGTTGCTCCGCTGTCGCCTGATGCCTCCCTGGACCTCTTTTTCATCTCTCTTATTTGACCTTTGCTCTTCTTGTATGGCACTGACTGCACACTCACTCGCCGAAACACGATTACAATATTACGATCGCGCACACGCATTAATAATTACTAAAATAACACATAATTGCGTGACACTTTGTACGGCACTCCCGACAATGTTAATCACGCGCGCGCGCGCGTAGGACGCGTGTTTTATAACAATACATTGCGAAGAAGGAACAACGGAAAGGTTGCGATCAGTATTATTGCGACATTCGAAAATCGCGCCATATTCATTCAGAAAATTCATCGCGACTATCTTCACGCGTCGCGGCGAATGTGTAATCTCTTTTGCTAACCCTAATATATTATATACCCTAACATTATATTTTATCATCTCGCATTATGGTAACAGTGAATAAATATGCAAGTAAACACAATGAAAAATATACTCGCAGAACATATATCTCGTAAAATATATATCGTGTAGTTATCCGAAAATAGTCAAAGTCAATGCTCTGTCTTGCACGCACGATATTCTTCGAAACGTAAATCACGCGAAATGAATATACTAAATAAGCGATTGTGACATAATATATATCCCGTTACTTGAATTATTCGACTCGGCATTCGATCTCGATCCGCAAATTACGTTTGAATCAAAGAATTCAAAGGACTCCGCGAAATGTATATGTATCATATATATGTCTGTGTTTATATATAGGCTAGAATTGAAGAAACAATTATTCCGTAAAGATTGTAACGTGCGAAAAGATGAGTTGTAATTCTTAAAATTCTCTCCTCAAAATGTATAAATCATACGAAATATGTACGTACTCTGAATAGTCGTCGTCTCAACATTCTTATATGTACGTCTCGAGAAATAAACGCGACACGTTCGCATTCCGTCCGCGTCCTTCGTCCTTCTCGCTCGAGGCTCGGCGCGCGAATGACGACGCAGCGAGCGCTCGCGGCGGCAAGCGGCGGCAACGAAGCGCGCAAATATAAACACACGCGCCACAGCAAGTGAATGTTCAAACGTAAATAACAATTAATTTATTGTCGTCGTGAAAAGTAGATGTTTTTAACGCGCTATATTAAATCAATACTTGTAGAATTTTTAGTTATTTTCATTCAGTTTGATTAGCAAAAGAAATTATACATATATATACATTTGCGAAATTTACGTGCCGCGATTTTTGAATCTCGAACTGATCTCGCAATCTTTCTTTCTTTGCAATGTGTTCTAATAAAACACCTATCTATATAGTGTGATTATATAATAACTTGCACTTTGCAATTGTTTTATTGAATTGATGATTATTACTTGATCCTGTGACTTGTACATTATCGCGCACTCTCGATCGAAAAATCGATCAACAAATTTACACTTACAATTAGATTAATGAGAAATTCAAGACAGCGAAATGTAAAAGACGTACAAGAATCTAAAAAACTTCTAAATGCTAGAACAAAATAATGTTCGACGAGGTATCCTCGTTTCTTATGTTTAAACGTAACTGTAAGCATATCTAAATTAATATCTATCTAAATTATAATTAAATTTAATTATAATTTAAATAGATATTTAAATATCTATTTAAATATCTAATTTTTATTTAAACATCTATTTAAATAGTACGTGGATTTGTAACGACATTTTGCATATTACCAGGTCAAAAGCACTTTCAATTAGCGACAGATGAAATGGAGAACGATCTCTGACCTCCAGTGTTGATTGCCAGGGCTTGAACTGTCTTGAACGACGAAAGAGATACAACAACAATCGATCTATAATGTCGATAATTTGACGACGTCTTTGCGGCATTTTTTTCGACGACGTATGTAAATCGCTCGTGATAATATCCGAATAATATTCTCGTTCGACGTACAATTACGAGGTCGACGATTACGTGTTTGCCAAATGTCGTATTTTTTCTTGTCGATACTTCGAAATTATACTCTTATACTACTAGGACACAATTATCACATAATTATACATATATACATATATATATATACGTAACTATGTAGCTGTTCTCGATCGATAGATCCTTATTTTTCTCACTCGTATATACTTGCCCGAGGAACTTGTAGCTTTACTCGCGTTCTTGTACTCCGGCAAGTGGACCATAATCGGCCAGGGAGCAGCCCCGAAAAGATTGCTCCTAAGAAGTCGGAGCAAATCTATTTTTCTCGTAACGACATTTAATGTCTCTCCAGTCCAAAATGAGACAGTCAATTTTGTGTGTATCTATACACACACACATACACATATACACTCAAGCATATACATGTACACATTTATAACAAATTTTCTGACGTTGGAAAAATATATCTCTCGTATACGAAAGAAAATAATGGATAATAAAATGGACCAGTCACGCGTTTGCGAAAAGATTATTTATATAGAGGCCAATTCCAATTGTGAAATCTGTGCCAATTAAAGTCTCGAGTCTCTTGATGGAACATTTTGACGATGCCAAACAAAGATTAACTGTCTCATGTTGGATGCATGTGCAAAAAGTTCATAGTTTTCCACTCGAAACTGGGTGCTACAAGCGGATCGATAATCTGTTAGCTTTAACAAAAAAAGAAGAGAAAATTAGAGAATATAATTTTAAAGAGAAAGAACAGTAAGGAAAACAAACGAAAAAAGGAACATTCTATATAAACACGATACCAAAATGTAAAAAGGGATCAACGTACGAACACCAATTAGTTGTTAGAGAGATGCAGTCTATCGCTATTAACGTACTATTACTATAATGATTATTTTTTTTTTGTCGTATTGATATAAGATCTATGTACATATGTGTAGAATTTTTGAGGCGCTTATCGCTTATCGGATTCGCGCATATTCTAAAAGAAGAGACGCCGTTTACAAGTCAATAACGATCGTGCACGCAACGATTTCTTTCTTTCACGCGTCTTAATCGGGCCCTTTTACTTATATATATTTCTGTGATCTTCTCTGGAATTCTAGTTTATATTCTATTATACTTGTGAAACATGTATCGACATTTGACATAACCGCGAATATGTTATCATTGTATATCCTCCGTCTTTACATCTCTCTTTTCTCTGTTATTAAATATTCTCTGTTATTAAAGATTATACATATATACTAGCGCTCAATAGTTTTGAATACGTCTCTTTTTCGAGATAAAATTTAATTTAATTTGTACCTGCTCTTTACAAAAATTAACAAGAAAGTTGATAAAAAAATAAGAAATGTAATATCTCTGAAAAATTGAGCTGTATATTAATTTTGAATCATATACATACAATAATATACAAAAATAATAAAAAATGTTTAGATGCGGACCTTTTAATACGCAAAAAACGCGATCTTTAAAAATCTGCAGGCCAAATGAAAAATACACAATATATTAAAACTATTGAGTGTTAGTATTTCAACGATTGTGCACTGTAAAAAAAAAATCGACTTCACATTCGTGAAAGAGAAGAAGCGCGACATTTAGGACACTCTGCTTACCTTTACCGCTCCTTTGGAGTATTTGAAAAGAAATGCCTTTCTCGATCCGTACCTGTTATAATACCATTGTCGACGATAAGTGTCGAACAAAAAAAAAAGAATTTAAAAAGCGAGAGAATACTTATATATACATATATATATATATATATATATATATATATATATATATAAAATTGTTGTAGGATCGTTGTAGGATGTATGTACAAGAGGATATTTTGCGCGCGTGTGATCGGGTATACATCGTACACATGTAAATCGGGATAACGAATGAAAGAGTCTAGTTAATTAGTTTTAATGCCCGATAACACGCAACGGCATTGAAGCCGGTTTTACATCTTGCAGAGTTTAATTTTCGATGCCAAATGTACAGTGAGAAAAGAAAAATGATTGTGCTTGCATTGTGTGCTTGCGATTGAGAATAAAACATCATTTCTCGTAGGAATTTTTCACTCAGCTCAAGATTGTGTACCGGTTTCAATCAGCCCCGGAAATAGCGCATTAAACTCTTATTACACTACGAAATGCGGATTCAATTGCAATTGGGATTACGATTGACAGTTGCGAATTGACTTGCAAGCTGTTTGCAAGCTGCTTTGCTCCGATTGATCAATTCGTAACTGTCAATCGTAATTCCAACCGCAATCGAACCCGCAACCCCGTAATGTAATACCGGTTTTAGGCCCGAGATTTAGAGAGAAACAAAAAGGGAAGTTGATAGAATTTCTCAGATATATAGCGACGCCTTTCGCGCGGCGCGGTGAGGACGCTGGCTCAGCTCGCAAATCTCTCAGTTTAAGTTTTAGAGCAATAAATTAACGACAATCACAAACATTTCGGCATAAGCCAGCGCTCGCACCGCGACTGTTATATTTCTGTCCCGTCCATTCCCTTCTATTCCGTTTCCTTTCTCTCATTCTCTCATTATCTCGTTTTCTCGTCTCTTGTCTTGTATGATAAAAAAAAATACCGTGTGCACGAGCATAGCTTTATTTTCTCTATGCGGGTATATACTTATACGTGGATATACTTATGTGTGTAAATAAGGCTTCGAAAATCAAAAGAAGACTCGTATTGCGCGAGATAATCATCGAGCGCAAGCAAATACGAGCGTAAATTATATTTAGAGGCTCTATATAAAATAAAAGTAATAATTTATATAAATTTCGAATAACTTTTTTTACGTATTTATATAATACTTTATATAATTTTAAAAAATTATGTCTGCTTTTATTTTCCCTTTCTCTCTCTCTCTCTCTCTCTCTCTCTCTCGCTATCTCTCTATTTTATTTCATGCAATGTAATCTCCATGAATTTTTAATATTTACTTTAATAATAACAAATTACTTTTATATATAACTTTTTATAAATAATATTTAATTTCTAGTCTAACAATACTTACAATTTTTTTCATGGCTCGTGTACCTATTAAAATTAATGACGGTATCTTCTCCGTCCATGATAAAATAACCACGCGGTAAGAAAACTGTTCGTGTGCACGGAATATAAATCTTTAACTAGTTCTATTCTCTCTTTGCTTCCCATAAAAAATTTACGGATAGATAATTTATAATTGATATTATAACAGAGTCTTGATATTCCATGTTTGTGATTTCAAAGTTTATTGACTGTACTGTTATTTGATTGTACTGGACGACACAGAGCATATGAGAATGAACCTCATTCTCTTTTTATGCCGCAAACTGTTGCTCGTTAATACTTTTTTGAGTCTTAAAAATTTTATGGATTTATTTTCTTTAATCTCTTAGTTTCCAGAAAACAAATTTTAATTACATTTACTGTAAAAATATGCACAGATATATATATATATATATATATATATATATATATATATAAAATCAGTAAACACATTTTTTTTTATACATCCGAAATCATATTCTGCGTAGCAGAAATTGCAGGGTATTTTTTATCATTAACACAAATCATAGTAGTACGAAACTTCAATGTAAGAAAGTTTCAATGTCGTCCAGTTTTATTGAAAAAAAAGTACGAAGTAATTAAATAATATATAGATTCGAATTATAAATATTATATAAATTTCTTAGGCTTCTTTTAGGAATTACACTCTAGTTCACTGAGAAGGATTCTGTCCATTCGCATGTTCGTTCTTCCATTAAACATGTACTAATGTTCCTAGATATTTCTAAAAAAAATAGACTTTTAGTTGTTAATAAGTTCCCAATTTTTGAAATAAGATATATAATGATAGCTTTTATTTTCTACAGAATAGAAATTAAAAACTACAGCTTTATGTAAACATCGATACATTTCTTAGTACTTTGCGCATTTTATGCAGTACGAAAAAGCATCATGACATTGTAAATTTCTAAGTCGTGGAATTAGGCTTGGGTGGACCAACTAATGACCATTTAATTTTATTAAAAACGAATGATATTGCTGTGTACTATCTGTAATTTTAAATCTATTAAACAAAAAACGATTAAAGTTACCCAACTATTTTTGAGATATCCCAACAATAGTGTAACGTAATAATGAGATCGTCTTAAACTAGTCGAGGAAATTTGTGAACGAAGCTTGATGCCGTAGGGATGTGACGCCCCCGAATATAACATTACCTTCCAACAAATTCCCGACATATCTCTATGTATTTTTAATAATAATAAGCGTATTAAAATTGTTCAATCCAATAATGTTTTTGATATATTATTGGCATGCAATATGTATTTTCCTACCTTGTATCTTTTCACTCGATCAAGTTAGCTATCATGTTTATTTAAATTATATTTTTCTGACAAAGTATAATAAATAAATAAATAAATAAATAATTTAAAACCTTATTAGAACTTTATATAGATTAAGGAAACCTACTTTTATCAAACTTAAATTAATCTCTTTAATAGTTAATATTTCAGAATCTCTCTAAAATTGTTATAGCCTCTTGAATGTTGAAAGGGCTTGATTTTTTATTATATTTAAAATTAAATTTCTATTTATATTTACATACTAGTTAAAACTCTATTGGACTTGCATTTTCTATTATTTATGAATTAGGAACGATTAATTTCTCAACATTCTTCTGTAATTTTTATCTCTTAGATTTGAATGAGAAATTTACTTTAATGCGTATTAAACCTGTTGCAAATTATTTCGTATTTTCATCATCGTCAGATGATATCACGGAAGAGATTAAAAGATGATTACCAAAGATGATTACTTATCTGAGGTATAGAATGACGCCACGACGAAACCATGTATCGCAATCTTCTCTCAGGCACGTGATCGGTAACGAACAAATTAAAGTCTCTCGTTGAACACTTGTGTAAACCGGTATGTACAGATAATCTTGTGGATGCGTATCCTCGAGAATATTAGAGTTATCGTCGTCTGATTTATCTTCCGAACCTTCTTTTGGCATAAAAGCCACTTGGCATGTCGGGGCAACAGCAACTGCTGCCGAATTTACGTCCAGATCCTTCAAGACACCTTTCTCGATCGATGCTCCTATAATAAGACGTCGTTCAAAATTGTTTCGTGTGAGTTATATAATATATATACGCGTAATTTTTATAATAATATTCTATAAATTTCGATAGATCATCTTATCTGAAAATTTATAAAAATTCTCCAACATGCCTATATAATTATGTAAAAATCATTTTTATAAAAAATTCCAACTCCTCCATCAATCAGTAAGAATTAGACATTGAAATATTTTTGAACTTTTGAATAATTAATTAAGTTTACCTGATATAAGTAAACCTTCGAGCTGGAGCGACACCTTCCACTCTTTGTTCATACGATTCTCGATCCAATTAGCATGAAGATGAAGTACTTCCAATGGATAACCAAGTTCACGTGCGGTATGTTGCTTCAGTGCAGTTAAAAGAGCACGTGGTCGGGACAATTGAGATAAATCGACTCGACTAGGTATATTCATTGCTGAGGATTTTAACATCTCGTACTTTGACAAAAGCGCCTTCGCGAATTGAATTGCATTCTTCGGGCCTGATCGCCATTCCGTAAACCAGTGCTCTGGAGTCTTTGATCATAAATAATATATAATATATATAATTATTGTATATTTATTATTATAAAAAATATAAAAATAATAATTATTTTCGAGTCCTCGCTTCACCTCATCATCCTCGAAAGATGACGCGTCCAGGTCCGTTCGTACAATATGCAACAACTTTCTTGTAAGCTCGATTTCGTCTACGAAAAAGTCCTGCAAAGGATTTCTTTTCTGCTCGGCATTTGTGTCACATGTAAATGTCAAGGAACATTGTCGATCCAGAACTTCCTTTAGATCCTGTTGAACTTTTGATTTTTCTACTTTATTGCTGTTTCCTTCGTTGCTATTGAAAGGCTTCATTAAGATACCTTGAAAATTATTGAAATACACGTCAGCTGATCTTATGGTATATCTTGAATGGTTTAAATTAAGAAAGAAATAGAAATATACATGACAAATTTCGATATAAAATATCCATTAATAATTGATTCCAACGCACTTTTGAGATATGTCAGAGCTTTCTCTGCAGCAGATCTTTCCCATGCTCTGTGAGCGTTAGCTGGGAGGCCGAAATACTGTTTCGGCGAATCGGTATCGTCCAAGCTCTCCAGCGATTTTATAGGATCGCCATCGGTTATCTTCAACACGTCTCCCAACTTCCGATGACCCTCGAAAATATCTCTGGACCACGTATCGCGTATCATCGAGCGCAATGCTCTCGCATCGTAATCATCTTGAAGTCGACCACCGTAAACCGCAACGTCGAGTAAACCTCTACCGATCTGCCAGTCTCCTTTTCTCACAAATATCATATACATATACATATATATATATATATGTTGCAAGATATTACAATAATTTACATGCATTTATGTTTACATAGATTGTCGGAAGAAGCGATAAAAATTCTGTACCTTGCGATCGTTTCTCCTTCGCCATTCCTTTAATCACCAACTCGTAGGCTGCTTCGAGATCCGATTCGTTCCACTCGTACGCTCTAATCCAGCCCTGAGGAATAAAATTACGTCGTTCTTGGAGAGTAGCGTGTAACCAAGAGAGCATTAATACTGAGGCCGCGGTTTCGTCGTTATGTTGTTGAAGCTGCTGAAGCGACTTTCTCATGTTCCTCTTCACACCTTCGGGAGGCTCGTATGCCAGCTTCAGACAGAGTCCGGCTAAACCAGGATAGAAACCAGAGCATTCCTCCGTGGTTAACCAGATTCTTGTGGACGGATTTTTGTTTACGGTACACGCAGGTGAACGTAACAGGCTTTCTAATCGCGGTAACCAATTTAACGCGAGCTGTAAGTTGCTCAGCAATATCCAGCCACCCTTTCTGTGAAATAATAATGTGTAAGAAAAAGTTTACATTGATTGTATCTTATATAAGATATTTTTTTCCTATTTTCTTTTAAATATAGCAAAGTATAGGTATATAAGACATTTTAATATTCTTAAACTCGTAATATTCCTGTAATGCTTTATGAGATTTTACTTGCACGCGGCTTCCAATGCCGATTCGGCTTGAGTAACGTGTCCTTGGCCCAGGGAAACCTCAGTAAATCCGGCAGACGCATATTTTGCAGCGAGTGCACTGAGTTCGGGACCAGGATCAGTTCCCGGGGATAAAAGTAATAGCACAGGATACGGTCTTTCCTTTTCCTGAGCGATTGCATTCAATGTCCATACAGGCGGAGCCAAATTTTTCACACCTTTCGTAGATCAATTCGCAAATTTAATTGTATACAGAAAATTTAATAAATATATCAAAGAAAAAATCTCTCAGAGAGTAAGCATGATATTTATTGCACTGTACACAAAAACAATTACACAATTACGTTTATCCGTAAAGTAAAAAATAAAGAGAGATTTTTAGACGTAATAATCAAAATTGTCAGAAATATAATTCAAATTAATTATTATTCGTTTGCTTGAATTCAATTATATCGAATATTGAAGTTTTAAAATTAAATTGATATTAAAATAATAAAAATAATAAATTCTAAATTAATTTACAACATAATAAGTGGAATGCTGACGCTTACCTAATTGCTTCGCAGCGAATTTGGAAAGAGCGGTGTGTAAATAATCAGGCCGAAATGCTTTCACGACTAAAACTTTCTGAAAGGTGTTAAGCTCGCTGTCCGCATAAATATTGGAAATATCCTTCAGCCAAGAAGGTTTCATCTTGGCAGCCACCTTTAATAATAAAAGGAAATATCAAACAAAATTTCTAATTCTTAAAAAATTTAGATTATTTAGAAGAACTGTTTATTGCAAGAATCATATTAGGTTTACACACATCGGGTAGAGAAGAACCTAAGGCCTGCACAGCCTCACGTCGTTCGTCAGGTATCCATTCGGGTAATTCAAAGTCCAAATTATCGTTGTTGACTGCACCGCTATCGAGCAAGAGATTCCTCTCAACATCCGATACTGGATTCAACGACAACGCCATGTGCAAGGCTAGAGGAAGTCTGTGCTTTCTATAGATCGCTTTCGCGCAATGATGGAACGTCAATGTGATCAAGCTGAAGATGACAAAATTAATTATATGACGAAATTTCGTAAAAATTATCAGGATAAGTACATACCGTTTCTCAATTAGACTCTGATTAGATTCCCTTTTCTCTCTGTCTTTGCTTGCGAAAGAGCTATCGTCCCGTACTGCTTTCAAGCAGATGTCCGTGTAAACTTCCGTGGAAACGATATATAAAGAATTGAGAAGCGTTAATCCTTTAATAGTCTCGTAAACATTAGCGGCAAACTGCGCGAACTTTTCATGCTCTTTGGCTCGTCTAAAAAAAAAGGAATAATAGTGAAAAATATTATTTTCGATATCAACATCAATTAGTTAGAAATGCTTTATCAAAGCACCTTGAAACTTCATTTAAGCTCTGTCTGCTTTCTTCGAGAGCGACCGCTATTTCTTTCGCCTTGGATTGCGTCGCCTCCAGCGTTGACAAGAGTCCTCCTTGTCCTTGAGATTCTTGCAAGAGATCTTGACCCCTGGCTGTAGCTAATTGACTCAACAGATCCAGCCTTGCCGCATCTCGTTCCCCGGACAATTTTTCCTCCCTTTCCAGAGCTTCTCTTCTTTGCGCCTCGAGCTCCGGCGTTTCGTTTAATAAAAGCTTACGGAGAATACGATATCATTAATCGTTTGAATGTAAATCAAAGTGGAATTGTTGAAAATTATTGAATCTATTCTCGCATACCTTTTCAACGAATCTCTCCGCCAGGCTTTTCGTACCAGCGCCAAGTGTGATCTCGCATAATACAGCATCGGCTTCTTTCGGAATATCTTCCAATCTGTCTTTTCTTGTAGCTAGGAAGAGTTGGAAGCCTTGTTGAGCCGATAAGACACGATCGCCCAATCTAAGCGGTCGCTGACGAAGAACGGGCAACAATATCGATGGAAACTCGACCAATTCCTCGACCAAGAGAGGTTTTCCAAAACGCACAGCAAGTTCCAGAGCCGTCAAAAATTTGGAATTTTCAGGCTGAGTGACTTCGAGTCTGGAGCCGATGTTACGTTTGATCCAGGATACAGCTACTCCCGAAGGATCGAGGAAAATAGGCACCAAAGGTCCTTTCAACACACGAGAGGCCGCGATCAAGCTACTCGTATCTGCTGGTAAATCCTGCGCTCTCCATAGCAATCTCTCGCGTTCGGTTACTAATAAAGTGATCGCTGATTTCGTCCAGTTGCCATCTCTTTCGGAATTCTGAGAAAATCGAATGCGCATACAGATCAATTTTCAAGAATAAATTCAAGAATAAATCTATCTATTAAATATACTAGAATAAATACATCGAAATATTTCTTTTGTTTTGCATTGACTAAAAATAATCAAGAAAATTAATTAGACCTGATATACGAGGAGAGCAGCCGCATTGGCCGCCTCAATGTCCAGTTTTTCTTTTCTGACAGTCAGCTCCTGGAACTGAGTTTGCCAGTCGCGATGTTCTGTATCGAGTTTCTGCAAGAGAGCTCGCGCTGTCGATAGACTAGCCTCGGTGGATTCTGCCCGCAATTGCAATTCAGCTGCACTTCTTGTATGCTCGGCGAGCTCCTTTTGAAGCTGCGCCACGCGACTTTCCACCGTGTTCAATCCCGTTTTCAATTCTCCCAGTTGCGCTTCAGCCGCCGCCAATCGACTTGAATGATACAAAAGACGACATCAAATCTCTGCAAGTGATTAAAATTATTTAATCAACGTCAAAAGATTGGATTATAAAAGAAGAAGACAACTACAAGATCCAGAGGAAAGTGTCGAGAAAATAAATATGGAAAAAAATAAAAAGAATTGTATTTAAAAATTAAGGCAATATTTTTTATAACATAGAATAGGAACGGAGGTCTCCTCCTCGTCTCGTACTCGGCCAGTTGTCGTTGTTCTCGTTCCAGTGGAGCAACTTGCTCCAATATTTGACCGTATTGAAGATTAGCGAGAACCCAACCGGCCAGCGGAGCAGCCGCCACCGATGCTCTCTTTGCCGTTTTTTCCTCGAAACTCTCAGGACGTTCCTTCACCAACTTGGCAACCGCTTCTAAACTGACGGGCGTGCTTCGTCTCGCGTCCCAAGTTCTGCACAATACGAAAAAAGAAAAAAAATATTACCATAAAGTATATCCAGGCTATACAAATAAATTTAAAACGGATCGATTGGAGAGATTGAAATCGCTCACCTGATTTCATCTTTGATACCACGCTTGGCGAGGAAAGTCTTCATGCTGTTCCAAGACGTGTCCTTTATGCCCATTAACCGAAGAACACCCTCGAGGACGTCTCTCACTGGCGCCGGCGGTGCTCTCAACGAACGAACTTCGGCTAACGCGTCGGCACTTATTCCGGCCACTGCCTGAGCAGCTTGCGCCACCAAAGGCTCGACCTTTCCTAATTCCTTCTCTATATCAGCCTAAAAAGTAAAAGAAAATTTTTACACACTTGAAACTTCTGAGAGATCTTCGCATGCGTTTTAATTCTTTCGATACCTTACGCAACGCAAGCTCGGCACTCTCACGTTCTGTATTGGCCTTCAAGTTTGTCATCTCTCCTCTTTGAGTAGTCGCGCCTCTCATCGTAGCGGTGATTTGCTCGAGAGCAGCGTTGGCTCTTCCTTTTTGTACCTTGAGCACGTGATAGTAATGTTTTATTAGAATTATAAAATATTTCAAAATATTTATTAAGATTGTGGATTGATGTAGGTAAGGTCTCCTACCGCCTAGTTTTTATTATAGAAGATTCAAAATCTTACTTATCAATAAACTCTTATACAAATAAAATATTGTATATATTTTATAATATTTTATTATTTATATACATTATATATTCAACGAACCTCAAGTTCCTGGCGCTGCTTGGATGCTTCGTCCTCCAACTTGGCCACCTGTTCGCCGGCCTCCCTTAGCTTTCCGATACCAGCTTCGAGAGACTGAAGCTTCTCTTCCACCTCCTTGCTCCATGTATCGCGAAGATGTTTCCAGGTATTCACCAGAGCGAGAAATCTTGCCGGCGCTCTCTGATGGCGAGGTGCCTGTATATGAGCGTCGATCATGACTTTTGCGCCGCTCGGCAGCTCCTCAAGTTCGTCCAGCTGTAAAGTGCCTTCTTGGACCGCGAATTTAATCAACGAGCTCTCCCGAGACCACCATTCCCCTAGGCTAGACCCGAGCAGCGCGCAATGTCGAAGACCCAGTAACAATCGCGACGATTCTATCTCTTCCGAATCTAAGATTACCGCTATCCGGAGAAACTTGCGCAGACCTGCGAAATATTATCAATTTTTATTTTCTTTCATCGGATATAATTTTTGTAAATTATATATTATATTATATATATTTTTTCAAATTAAACATACGATGATATAAATAATGCTCTAATGTTCCTTGAAAATCTTCCCTTCGAGCCAGATCGGACAGCGGAGCGACTAATGCATCAAGTTCTTCCGCCATAAAGAGCCCTGGAATTTCACTTCTGGATACCATAGCGTTTATTAGGACAGCCAAGGTCTCCTCCCTAGCGTGGTACTCTTCCAACAAAAGCAAGGTCGGCTGGCCCTCGATACCGGCGGCTTGCACGGCGCTCTTTATCGCCGCTTTACCGCGTTCTGCAAGTACAAATACAACCAAATTGGTAGTAGAGATATTGTACTTCCTTGCAAATTATGTTATAGTCTATTCACCAGGTCCTGACTCGATCAATCGAAGAGAGGAGACGGTCGCGACTAGTTTAACAGCTGATCTCCTGCCCGCTCCTGGTCGCCCGACGAGTATCATACCGCGAAAATCACATCCCACAGCCCAACTCAGTCCTGTCATTTAGCATTATTGTTATATTAAAAAAGAATTCTTTCAAAATTAATTTAATCAAACTATCTACCAGCTATAGTTTCCAAAAGGTAGGATGAAATCGATGCTTGCACCGGTTGACCCTCTCTAACGCATCTAGCCGCTGCATTGATTATCTCTTCTCGCCATTGTTCTTCGCTCAAAGAATAAAGCCCCATGTTTGCGCTCTTCCACACGTATACATCGTTGTTAAAATCTTTTACCTCGGAGTCCTTTGAGATTAATAAATTTTCCCATCGTGCCAACGCTTTGGGCGGTAATCTGGACAAAGAAATGTAATAAAATTGTAAAATTATTTGCACAGGAAAAAAGAAATTATGAATAAAACTTAAAATCTATTATATAGATAAAACTTGGACTTTCTCTTACAAATTTTTTTAAATTTAAATATAATAAAATAATTGTTAATAATATAACAAATATTTTATTATAATTCTAAGGTAATACCTTGCACAAAATAGCCGTTGTCCGATGTCCAACAAATAACGAGTGATATCCGCTTCGGTTTCGGGCGTAGGATAATACTTTAAGCGCTTCGCCCACGAAACGATATCTTTGAGAGTCCAGTTGAGAGGAGATTCCTGAGTGGACGCAAATCGAAAAGCGTCCAAGATATTGGGCTTCATTCGAGTAATCCAAGATTCTGCCATGACATAATCTATCTGCTTCAGAGAGGTTCTCAAGTAAAGTTCGAGAATAGCTGCGATATTCTTCTGGCTGGGATATCTATTGACAGATATATATTTTGTCTCGATGGTTTTAGAGTTTTTTTAATGCTTAATTTATTATTATCTTTTTGAAATTATTTTTAAATATACAAATTTAAAAAAAGAAGAAAAATGAATAAAAGTTTTGAGAAATTCTTATTTTTCTTCTATTTGTTTTAAACTAAAATTATTTAAAATCTGAGATTCGGAAAGTTTAAAAATTTCTGAACTATTCGATACTTAATTCAATGACAAAGAAATAAATTTTTTTTTTCAATTTATTGTAATTTATATATTTTTTATTTCTGAAGAAGTTACTCACTCTAGATAGTAAGTTGCAAATAAGGCTTCAAGTCTCGGATGCAATCGTGTAGATTCATCAGCAGTGCATATGATAGTTAAGGATATTTTGGAAAATTCAAGATCCTCTTCGAGGAATCCTTCCTCTTGAAGTAACTCTCTTACCAATTCCTGAAAATATATAATTCTATATAATTTATTTTATCAATTTATTATTGAGATGCAATTCCTTTTTCCAACTCGAATTTTTTCTTAAGTTATTGTTTGAAAAAATTTGAATTATTTGCAAATTTAAGATTTCTATCAAATCAATAACACAGTTTGAAAGAGAGTAATACAAATTTTATTTTATATTAAATATTTAATTCAATTTGTATTTAACTGCTAAAGAGCTATTTCAAATGATTATGTAATTCAAGATTTATTTGACTTATTAGATCGATTTATTAGATTGAAAGATCTATGAAGAGGTTCTGTGAATCATACCTGTAAATTTTTGGCAGCGAGATGCATATCTTCCAAGATAAGAAGCACTCGAGATCCACTTCTCGGTTTATACATTCTACCCTGCGAAGAAGAATCCAAACGCAAGCAAGCCTTTTTCAAGCGAGTCACAAGATCATCAGGACCATAGAGCGAAGATCCTCTCACCACGATCATTGTATCATAATTTTTAATTCTCGATAACGCGACATCGATTAAAATGTTTTTACCGCAAGCTTTGGGTCCACGAATTATAAGCGGACGACCGTCTTCTATCCACGGCAAAATAGCTGCTAATGCTTTTCTGATGCGATCTGATACGCATAAAAAATATGAAAAACATTTAATCTATTTTTTTTTTTTTTTTTTTTTTTTTTTTTTTTTTTTTTTTTTTTCAAAAAAAGTGTATTCTTTTAGAACTTTAATATATAAATTCAAGCATACCTGAAATCGAGACAGGCCCATAATCGGTATCGATAGATTCGTAAGTATCGCTGAAGGGTATTAGTCGATCAGTTTCACGATCGTAGAGAACGGCACTTGGCTTTTGCGGATCGGGACACCTGCAGGATATTTCACAATTGAAACGAGCTCAGCTAAATTCGTTGTTTCAACAACTCGAAAAAATTAGCGTTGACAAATTTTTTGGACCACTCACCAACTATCGGTCGACCCGTAAATAAATTTCGCCAAATTGTCTCTCGATTGTACATCATTCACTTGACCACACAATGAAAGCAGAAAAGCTTGAGTGGCCTGACTGAAGGTCTGCGCTTTACGAAGGTGACATAAGGCGGCATCCATCAGACCGGACGCAGACGAGCCTTCGACGTTTATCTTCAAAGTCTCATCGATGGAAGAGCATAAATGGGTGTTTGCGATCGCCGCGGTTGTTGAAGAGAGTTGCTCTAAACGCCAAGGCGCCAACAGAGACGTCGATCTCGTTGATCCAAGATGCAAAACGCCCAATCGCGAGACTGTAGCCGGACTGGCATCGGCGAGCTTGTGAGTCTCGAAGATAAACCTGTGTTTTTTGCAACACACATATTCACGACAAGTACAATAAGCGAGTATATAATTAAACTCAAATTCGACTTAAGCATCATTTATGAAGCTCAAACTGAAATTTGATATTTATTTGACCACGAATCTTGTCACATTTTATCTTGGATATCGCTATAATTATCCGTTTAATGTTAATTAATATTCACACCTTGTACCACTGCCGAGTTTAACTCCTATTCCGTTGGGTAACGTTAATAATCGATTATCATCCAGGGCTGAATTCAACGCCTCTGCCCATTCAGGTTCCACGTCGCCGTTGAAGATGATCCAGGTCGCGGAATTTCCAGCGGACGTTACCGCGCTCGATAAAACTCCCTCCTTCCATTCTCTATGCAAACATATTTTATCAATCGATCTGTCATAAATTCAAAGCTGACAAAGTGTCTCTCTATTGTTATTTTACCTCGTTCGTGGATTTATGTGTCCTAATAATCTGCTCTTCGGCACGGCGCCGGGATAAACGACGATCTGTTGCACGGGTTCGCCGATCTTCGCCATCGCTTCGACCAAGCACAACCTGATCGATGTTTTTCCGCTACCAGGTGGACCAACCACGGCGACGCCGGTTCTACTTTTCAACAGATCGTTCAGTTGAACGCATCGGTTGGCAATCTCTTTCGTCCATCCCTGACTCTCGCAGATCTTCAACAACGCGGCGACCAAATTTTCGCTTTCTGCAGAAACGGGCAAAGAAGGATTGGCCTTCGGGAAGAGATCGTCTAGCAACGCCAAGAACTTGATCGTATCTGTCTCCGTCAGCTTTGGAAGGGTCGACGCCCTAATCGAGATAAGAAGCCTATCGAAAAATAAGAAAACATTTTTTATTAAATTGATATAAATTTATGAAAGATATTTTTTGAAAATACTTTTTATCAGAAAAAGATCAATTTATCTTTATATTTAATAAAAATCTCGCAATTTTTCCCTAATTTTATATATTTAAAAACAGTTTTAAACACCTGGTGGTCTCATCTACACCGGCCATCGGATGTAAGGCATCGAGCACAGATTTCAACGCTCGGAGTCCCCAATCGTAATGCGGTTGCTCGGATAACATGGTCCCGGCGATTTCGAGAGCCTCCACGAGTCGTTTACCAAGAGTAATCGCTTCTAAGAAACCGGCGCATTCCAGCAGAGTTCTGACAATGTCCGACTTGTCCGGATGCGCCATGCTGATAGGTCTGAACAGTCTCGCCAATGAATCCGGCAATTTTCGTCTGCCTCCGTATTTATTTCCTGCCGGATTCATCGTAATGAAGATGCAGCAGTGAGGATCCAACGTGATCTTCTGATCGTCTAGCAGAATCTCGGGAGAACCGTTTCGAAGCGCCTCTTGAAGCGGCCTCACCAGCATCGCCACCGCGCTTAATGTATCCTCTTCGAGACGATTGAACTCGTCGAAACAACCCCAGGCGCCCGCTTGCGCCAGACCTCCTAAGATACGCTTCATACTTCCGGTATCCATCCCTATAAGTCAAGTCGACTATTCAATATATTTGTATCGTGTATCTTAACATGCGTTATTAACGAGCAATTTTTTTTATCGCTGACAGTGATCAAAGAGAAAAAGCTTTTTACCTTCATCGCAATTAAAGACGAGCACTGGTCTACCCAAGATAGATGCCAGCGCCTTCACGCTCTCGGTCTTCCCGGTTCCGGCAGGACCAGTCGGACTTCCGCCTAATCCGAGCTTCATAGCTTGCGTGAGAGCTAGGAAACATTTCTCTGTCAAGGGAGTTCTTACTAAGCCGATAGACGCTCCTTGATACTCGAAGCGATAGGGTAATTCTGCGCCGGCACATCTCACCACGTAAGTTCCTTGATTCTTTAAAATATACAACATTATTATATACGATATAATTTAATAATCAGATATTATATAGAATGCTTTGTGTCTGGAGATATTATTAGTGAAAAAAAAATCAGGATTAGTCTCGAATATAATATAAAATAATATAAATATGATATAATATATAATAAAATATTATAATGTAAAATATTGCTATCGCCTCTCGGCTTGATTCTCATGATCATTATCAAGAACATTATCACAAATATTTCTTAATCGAGACTCACCTTTCTGTAACACCTCAATTGTTTGTACCACATCCAGTCGGCGTTCTCGCCGGTCGCTACAATTTTCGATAACGTCCTGGCCACTTGAAGATGATGAACCGTATCCAACAGGAGGCCGCGCGCTTTCAACGCGGTCAGTTTATCACCGGCATCTTCCAATCCTCTGTATCTCGCTCTCTGCGTTTCCAGAAACTCAACGAGCTTCTGCAAAGCCGTGCGACCCTCTTTCAAGGCGCGTTCGCAGCGCTCGGTAAAATCTATCCTTTCCGAGAGCAACAGTATCTGTGTGGGATAATCAGACGGATCAGGCGCGGAGTCGTTCAAACATTTCTCCAAACTCTGACAGAGAGCCCTTTTCATTCCGTTCTCGAGATTATTCAGCCATCGCGGTAGAGGTTCAGTGAGATCGATAGCCTCCGGTAACTTTAACATTTCTCCCTCGGGTGATACAACCGCCGTCAACGTACTGTTTTCTTTCACTACTGAACCCACACCATGATACAATTTTGGCAAATGAGCCTCCAAACTTCGTCCGCTACCTGATACAAGCTCCAAAAGATCCTCGTCGCTGAGAAAATATAATCTCGGATATGCTGCACGTTTTTCCTGTAATTTCAAAATTTTATCGTAGTGTTGCAACACAGCCGATGTAAAACGCATAATTACTTTTAAAAAAAAATATATATATAATTATTTTATCAAATTTCACCTCCAAAAATTCATCCAAACTCTTCTGACATCGATCCAGCAGATCCTTCAAATTTGTTAAAGCTGGCAGAGAAAGTCGTCTCAAGGACGGTACTCGAGGATCTTGAGACACTTCTCCGATAAGATATCTGAAAGTTTACAAAGATATAAAAAATTGGAACGTTTAAATATAATGGATAAAATAGGAGAAAACGGAATTATTATAAACCTAAATTCTTTATCGGCCCTCGACCATCTTCCGGAGTCATTTGGAGCAGCTCCACTTCCGTAAACCGGATCCAAGTAGATCCATTTCCTTTGGACTGTGCTAAGAACCTTAATTCTTTCCTCGAGCTCTGATAGAGCCGCCTCGCAGCGTGCAGCTCTAGATGCAAATCTCTCGTGTCCGGATGTGCCTTTCGCTCCTTCGAGCAAGAGTCTCAATTCCTCTGTTTTAAAAATTTGTTTTAAAAAATAAGATAATACAAATTGTATAATCGATATAAATAAACGTACCTATTTTCGCTAACAAATTGCCGTAATCCCCGACTAATAGAATGGTCCTGTTTTTGCTGTCGGTCGACTCTTGCAACGGAAGTGACGCCATACTTTCCCAGATCTCCAGGTCCATTAACGCTTGTCGAATTCCGCTTTCCGCGATTGCTCGTTTCGTTATTTCCTGAGAATGAGAAAACATCGTTTATGAGACGAAAATTTGATAATTATGATATAAAGATCGTGTGACACTATCCAGATTGCGCCTTAGAAATATATCATCTTTCAATATTCAAAATCAAGTATTCTGATATTGCAATCATTACTACAATTATTTTTATCGAGTTAAGCAAGTTCTTACCTTCACTTTATCCTCATTCTTTTTCAGCGCCTCCGAACAAGCGAGCAAGTCACCTAAAGTGATATCTTGTGGATTTTTGACCTTCAAGCCCAGTATAGGAATTAACTCGGTCCAGTGTTCGTTGGCGATCTCGTCTCCACGAAGCAGCTGGATAGATTCGATCGTGGATCTAATTTCGTTAATTTTTTTACCAACGAAGGTGTCAAATAATTTGTCGATATCCAAGTTATCCTGCAAGCGAATCTTATTCTCCCAAGAATCGAGCCAATCGTGTAGTCTCGGTAATCTTCTTCTAGCAACGGCCCATTCCTCGGTTTCCTGATTCTTAAGCTCTTCCAAAAATTCAGATTGAAACCTGTTTATGCAAATTTAGAAAAAAATAATAAAAAATTATTTTCTGTTAATATAATAAACTATGAAGTAAAAAAATATATAAATAAAAAATTGTTCGTTTTATAGATATTTAATTTTGTATGAATGTGGTCTGTTATCGTATAAAACAACCTGTAATTTGACTCCTCGATCTCCAATTCGTGTTCCAATTGCGATATATTAATCTCGTCGTCTTCCAGAACACTTTTAAGATCGAGTTCTATTCTTTTACAATCCGCCTTCAAGAAATCCATTTGCATATTTAAATTGACCCAACGTTCCTTCATCGATATCAGCCAATCGAGGGTGACATTCTCTGATCTTGCGGACCACTTAGCCTGCCATCTCTCCCTTTCGTCTCTCAGCGCAATCGCTCGATGACGAAGATTGACTTTAGCGTCTTCCAGTAGACGCGCCATAACAGCCTTATGCTTTTCCAAACGATCCCCTAGCTCCTGCCAAGCGGCGTGAGCCGCATTAACACCTGTGTAAATGTATAAAATAAACAAAAATTAAATTTTTATAACTTTATTTTTGCAATTTGTAAACAACTAGTTTTCCGAAAAAATTTCCAAGAATATTGTTCGGCGAAATATTACCGTCGAGCTTCTCGCTGGTCCATGCGGCCATAACTTTGGCGAGTACTGCAACAACTTCCATTTCTTTAGCGATACCCGCTGACTGTTGCTCGATACGCGCATGGGCTTCGTGAGCTAATCCGACCTCTTCAACATCGCGCGGTCTACGTTCGAGCTCCTTGGACGCGAAGGACAGGAAGTCTATAATGGCCATCAAACGCGAGGACGCTTCCACCCTTAAGTCGGAACACAGACGTTCCCAATAATGACGAGTCGCAGTCTCTAAATCGTTCCTCGTCGTCGCTGTATCGATGCATATGCACGAGATTCTCACGTCGCAGCCTCTTAATTTTCCAACCTGCATCAACGAAAATTTATTTAGCATTTATACGATTATTTAATTGGATCGATGTCATAAAAAATAAGTACAAGTGCTTAATACGAGAATAAACCGGATAAAGCAAGCTGCATTTTAAATAAAATATGACACTGTGTCAAAACTGAATAAAAAAAATCGCTAATTTTTTATATCATTGTTATTTTTTTTAAGAGAGCAGCGTATTTTTTTATTCACCTTCGAAATATTTATAAAATCATTACCTCTTGAGCCCATTGCTTGGCCTCCTTGAACACTTTCGCCCATTCTTGAGGAGGTTTACCTTTCAGTCTAGAAATATATATATGATATAAAATAATTATAATATATAATAATATTCAGAAAGTAGTCTTATTTTAAGACTTAACTTACCGTTCTCCAACATCGATATTGGCCGGCGTTGCTAGATTCAGCCATTTCATCTTAAATAATTCGAGAGTACCCAGAGCGATTTCCACTTGCTTGTAAACACCGCTAAAGAGATACGCATTCTTCTGTACCAAATCGTCAAAGTGTGCATCGGCGACGTCCCCGACACCCCGAAAGTTCACCGGAATAGAGAGCGATCGACGTATAGCGGAATATAACTTTGCGCGAATGTCTTCGAGCGGTGGTCTCCATTGTAGGATTCCGTCCCGGAAAGTGAGCTCCACTCGAATCTCGGACAGTTTCCTCGACAAGGATGGCAAAGCATTCCTAGCAAAATGTACAACGCATTTTACGCAAAGAGTTTTCAATAAAAACGTCGTTCTCAACAAATTATATACAATTAAATATATCATTATATCTAATTTTAATTTTAATTTTAATTTAATTGATCTAAATTTATTGTAATGTATAAAAGTGTTATAATGTAAAATGTATTATACCTGTACGCTACACCCAGTGCTTTCAAGAGTTGCCGATCCCAATGCAATTTCCAAGCTTTCGCGTTACCGTATTCCGAATCGACTGCGTCAACTATCGCTCTCATGCTTATCAACGTCTCCTTCCATATATTCTGATTTCCGACAAGGTGTACAGCATCGCCTTTCAGCAAGTTCGATACGTAATCTCGCAACGTGGAGTGCTTCGAAATCAATTCCGAGTTTTGTCGAGCAAACTTTACCACCTAAAGCAACATTTTCTCGATTACATTTATTTTAAATTACATTTACAACGAAATCCACAAGACAATTCTCACCAACTCTTTCAATCGAGCAGTGTACACATCGACGAGATGAGGATCGGACCAAACGACACCCGATTGTTCCTGGACAGCACGCGCTAATTCCAAAGCAACTGTCAACATGAGAGGTCTTTGAGAAGGTACCATTCGATCGCCGATCGTGTTGTGAAAGGTGGCGACCTGTTGAAGAGCTCTAGCTCGTCCGGCTAAGGACGAGGCTCTGTCCACCAGTTCTCGAATCTCTCTCGGCAGCTCGACGCCTTCGCCGGACAGCGCTCTGGCTTCTCTGATTAGAGTCATCAATCTAGGATCATAGGTCACTCGCATCATGCTAGTGCCGGTAAGTTCTACCACCGACGAATCGGTGCCCAAGCTCAATTCTTTCTTAGCTATCTCGTTCTTCGTGTTATTCACCTGATAAAAACGAAAAATGTTAACAAATTTCAGTAATATATATTTTTAGATTATAAAAAATTTATAATAATTTTTAAAATTGTATCACATTAAATACGTAATTAAAGAGATTACCCATGACTCAACCAAGTCCCGTCTTTTTTCTTCCGCTTCTTTCAACGCGCTCGATAATCGCGTCGCCGCTTCTTCATATCCTGGCAAATCGGCGAGCAATTCCTTCCCTAATTTAGCCAAATTCTCTAGCCGTACTTCTGCAGATCTGGCAGTTTGAACTTCTTGCAGCACTCTAGGAACATCCAGAAGATCTTCCGTATCGGGACCAGCCAAACGATTTTCTACAATTTCGTGTTGTTTCGAAGTAAAATGTAATTATCAAAAGTAAGTCTCAAATTATGTAAATTAGCGTCTTTAAAATGTACCGTCTTATATTTTCGATTATAGCATCGAAAGAAAAAAATTTTCATATTAACTTTTTCATTGCTTTTTTTGATATTATATTTATAATGGTTAACAATACGGAGAATGCTTTAATGCTTGAGAATATTTTACCGATTAAATCAGGATACGCCGCAAGTAGCGACTCTCGTTCGCCACGTAATACTCTCTTAAGTCCTTCCCTCTTCGTTAACTCTCTATATTTCTCAAATTCAGCCACCAAAGAACTCGGAGTGTCAGCGTCAGCAATGTGATCCTTCAGCTTTTGAGCGACGCGCTCTTCAGCTGGCACCAGACCTTCCTCAATCTTTCGTCTTAGTCTATCCCATTCATCGTCCCAATGCTCATCGTCACCCAAGGCAACTAATTGCGAGTAATTATTATTTAAAAACACGGACCAATCGAAGAATTCGCTGAGAATTTTAGTTTCTATTTGTTTTTATTTTATTTTAATTATATCGTTAAATCGTTAAGTGATTCGTGAAAGACGTGCGAGAAAAGAAATTATTTTATCGATCTCAATTTCGAAGATACATGTGCTTGCGACTTGAATTAGAATATCTTGAAAGTTAAAAGCTGCAGAGATACCTCTCGTGTCATCGAATGTTTGAAGCAACTTCTCGACACCGAGTGCAGATCTTTCGCTCGAGGTCAGAAGTCTGATCAATTGGCGATGCTGTGCACGCAAGTCAGACATTTGCCTGAAGAGATTCATCTATTAGTTATTCCAGTTGATTCATGCACGTTGGTGCGTCGCTTTACCTGAGGCTTTTGCCAAGCTTCGAGCATTTTCCGGGTACAAAGATCGCTCCTTTCCAAGGATGAAGGGAATAATGCGGCCAGAAGAGTTCTGTCAATTTCTGCGTAGCGTTCACCCACTTTTCGCACACTGTCGCCCCAAGTGCTATCGTTTCATCTTTTACACGACTGTCGGTTGTATCGACCTATCCAGTGATATTTCATAAGTCATTATATTTATAAACGAGCGATCCACTTAATAACGCATTTGAAAAGAAAACTGAGTGGTTAGATCAGGTTCATAAAAGCTCATAGAAGTTTATTTTATTCTTTTGGTTCGAGTTGATTTTATTTATCGAGAGAAAAATTCGATTTCTTTCGCGAGTTAAATTTATAAATGCCTTTTTCAAGATTTCTCGTTTATTTAAACAGCTATTACTAATGAACGATGTATGATTGAAAGAATTTTCAAGTCGACGTACCGCATTTAGATAATTTTGCGTTAATTGGACCACTTTATTTCCAATCACATCGAGAAACGATTTCATCCGTTCCTCAGTATACGCAGGTCCGCTTAATTTCCATAAATCATCTACGAACACCGAAATGGCTTCGCAAGCCTCTTCTACAGCTATTAATCCATCTCTATATTCAATATAAAAAATATAGCAACTGTATAATAAGGATATCTATATATAATAGAGAATTACAAAGAAACTTTGAATGAAATCTTTAGTACATTAAAACCTCTTTTTCTTTTAAATTAAATTACAAAATATTATAAATTTGTATAAATAATTTTTTTCTCAACAAAACCTCTTTGTTTTATAATAAAGCGTTAAAAACTTTAATGTCGACTTTATATCTTTCAATTTTTTTAGATTTATTTTATATTCCATTCGAGATAGAGGGGACGAAAATTAAATGCACCTTGACACCGCGGCGCTTTCAAGTTCGACCCTAATGTTCTTCACCGACTTGGCGGCTTCCTCGCAAATTGTTCTCTCGTGGGACCGTTTCACCTCATCTCGCCGCCGTCGCCAAAACTCTTCCTCTTCGGCGACGGTGATCGAGAATCCGGAGCTGAGCAGCCTCTCTTCGAGTTTCTTCAGACATGACGCGCTTAAACCCGACGATCCGAGAGTCGGCGCCCAAACCTGACGAAGACCCTCGATCAATACCGATCCGTCACCGCAGCCGGTGGAAGCCACTTGGACCACGTTGTGAAAGTTCTCTTCGGTAATCACCGCCGCTGTCATCTGCGGGCATTTTTGCATCATCAGTGATATATAAATGGTATGCCTAACATTGTAACTTTCTAGAAAATACTTTCTATTGTCGAGAAATATAATCACGCTCGGCAGCGTTGAATATGATTAAAGATTATCAACGAAGAGAAACGTATAAATCAACAGTTATCGAGCAAGTAGAAATGTCTCTCGACAACAACAGCTTCTTTTCTACTCGTTACGTTTATATTTGTCGATACATCTCTTCTTCCCGCGGTAGAGGCTCTATTAAAGTACCTTAAAGAAGACCAGACTGTTGGCTGTACCGGTACCCAATTCGTTGGTCAATTTTAAACGAACTTGCTTCCGATCCTCATCGACCGGTCGGGCACATAAAATTCTACACGACGACTGCTCCAAGAAACGATCGAGGATCTTTCGATCCTCGATATCTTCCTCATCGTGTTGCACAGAAGCGCCGAAGAAATACCCAGCTGTGGAGACTATGAGGTACCTACGTTTATCCACGACCACCATTTCGCTCGATTTAAATCTTCTTTTTTTTGCAATGCAAGCTGTCACGAGCGGTCTCTCGGTGATTTCGTGATAGACCGGGTTCACCAGGAAATGTCGGGTCGTCACGACGACCGCGACCATCAACACACAACAGCTGTAGCTATCGTTACATGCATGACTGCACGTGCGCAAATGCGCGTAACGCCGCTCCAATCTGTCAGATTGCTTTCTATCTAATCGTATTATAAGTTAAAAAAATATATGACTTATATATATATATGTGTTGTAATATAATTATAGATAGTATAATAATATATAATTAAAGATAGTATAATAAAAAAGTAATATTTACAACGCCGTATCAAAAACATTTTAAAATCTCATACATAAAATTTTGACGTTTAAATCGATATAATACAGCTCATATACAGAGATTGGAAAAATATCGATAATTATTGATTAATCTTTGAAAGAGAGAGAGAGAGAGAGAGAGAGAGAGAGAGAGAGAGAGAGAGAGAGATTGCATATAAAATTACGGAATTATATTAAATTAAGAAAGCACATTTATTCAATTTGTAAAATTAAAAGAAAAATTAACTGAAATCCAAGAGTGTTCATTCAGCAAGTGTACGTATTGATATTATCGCGCCAGTTTCTAAATTTATCGCAGTGTTTACAGTAGAATCAATGGGCTAAACCCATTCTTCGTGTCTTGCAAAAGAGGCAATAAATCATAATACGTTATCTGACAGCTTCTAATTGTGCTTCTAATCAGCTGACACTTACGAGCTAGCTTGAAAAGATGCTGCATATGTACACATGACTTGTAATTTGTAATTTTTTTTACATAAATAATAAATTGCGTAAATTATAGTAAAAACATTCAAGTGCATCATGGAAGGAGAAAATTATTTCAATTGCTAACAAAATATTGCACATAAAATGGAATAATTTTTAAAAAATTTTATATAAAATAAACGTCTAAATTACGCGTAGATTCTCTCTGTGAAGAGAGGGAATGATTTACAGCTCTGAGAAAATATTTAGAGATATACGTCAGTCGGTTGAAAAGTTATAAAGCGCATCTCTCCTTCGGTTTCTTCGACTGCATTATGCACAGATGCCTTGTAAATTTATGGAGCGTGCATACTTGCGCCTTACGAGATGCTTATGCGATCGGAACGTATGCGTGCGTTGCGTGCTTGCTCGCATCAAGGCCGCGATATCGGAATACCTTCCTTTCGGACCCTCGACAAAAGCACGACTCTTCAACAATTTTTCCCTTCCTGCATTATTCGTCATTTGTTGGTCTGCAAACAAATTTTACATTTTTAGAAAATGATGAAGCGAGGAAAATTTATTCCAAGCATTAAAGAAGACGAAGAGAAGCATGAAGAATGCTTACGAAGAGAAGAAAATTGGGCCCACAAAGTACGCCTTGTGCTCCGATACTGCGATGCCGAGTCGGCAATGTTTCCTCATCGGCCACCGACGCCACGATAATGAGAGATCCACGGATCCACAACCTAGATCGCCATATTTTAGACGCTCAGTTGCATCGTGGACGCGCGCGCGGGTGAGAGCTCGATTTGTTGTTCCACGACGAACACGAAGCGTTCGAAAGTGGATTTCTATTTGGGCGTTTTTTTTTTCTTCTCTACAACGACATTATTTCTTCTTTAAGCGTAAGCGACAACTTTATGTGGCAGTCGAACGGTGCTCGCGGTGAGTTGAAGAGATACATCGACGACTTTCGACTTAAAAATTGTCTAACAGTGCTAATCTTCGGTAAAGTCAGGAATTATGGTGAATAAAAATGTTTTATTAATATTTCGTTATATATTATTAAACTGTCTTGAAGAAAAAAAGGAGAATAAAAAATTATCAAACGACATTTCATGATATACTTGAGAGACACTTAGAATACTTTTGTTTATTTTGATCATAGTTTTTGATTATGGTTTTTGAATTGGAAATAATAAAAAATAGGTTCTTTAGTTAAAAAAAAAGTACTAATAAATAATAAAATCTTATTTTTTATTTTACGTATATTCAAAATTAATTTAATCAATTATATATTGAAAATTAAATCAATTAAATATTTTAATTTAATATTGA
Source organism: Prenolepis imparis (assembly GCF_030444845.1). Taxonomy (NCBI): domain Eukaryota; kingdom Metazoa; phylum Arthropoda; class Insecta; order Hymenoptera; family Formicidae; genus Prenolepis; species Prenolepis imparis. The sequence continues at coordinate 549,311 of NW_028141169.1, read as the reverse complement.
AAAATAATGAAATTGTAGAAAAAGATTGTACAAAAGTCAAATTTTAAAGTTTTAAAAAATACTGTAGCTTTAAGTAAAATATCTACAATTAAAATGAAATAGTGCTCGTAACATTTTTTATCCTAGGTATCTCGTTGAAATGCCGCTACGTAAAAAAATCGTTACGTGAAGATTATATCGTACATACACATGATTAAAGAGTGCAAACCACAATGATATGATATATGATTGTGGTGCAAATGCTTGAAATTCAATATCACTTCAATTGTTTATCGTTTTTAAATGAGATTATATATATTATAAAAATTAGAAATTATATATATTATATGTATTAATAATATATAATGTTACTCTATTCACATTTATAAAGTTTCTCTTATTTTTGAAAACATTGATTTGAAGGTAAAAATTTTATATACATAAATTTATACATAAACGAATTGAGTGGACAGCTGTACAAATCATGTACAAATGAATTTATAACCGCACAATTAATGTGTTGATTAATATGTTTAAAAATTTTATTCATATATTATATATTATATAAAATAAAAATTGCATACTTTTATTGAAAAATTTATTTTTTGTCTTTTATATATACTAATTCTCTCTACTAGAAATATGTGAAACATCAATATGTAATTAAAATACAATATTATGTAAGCTTGTGTAAAACAAAACAAATATTTTAAACTTTTTGGATTATTAATTATTCAAACATTTTATTTTCATTAATAAAAGTATATCAATTTTATAAATTAGTAGATTGACAAAAAATTATTGATTCTGTTTTTTCATTATTTATTAATAATTATATTAAAGAAAAAAAATCTTTCAATTCTTTTCAAAACAGTTCGAGATTGAAAGATGGATAATTTGAATAAAACAGTCTCTGAAAAGATCGAGTTTTACAGAGATAGTGCCATCCCTTTTTATCTTGGGTTTTAATAATTGTGCAGCTGTCGGAGAATGTAAAAACATTGCAAATATATTCAACGATCAATAGCAGACCGAGTGGCATTTTTGTATCGTTATACTCAATACGTGCTTCTCTCTTATCGATAATTATCGAATCATTAACAAAATTAATTCCTCCCAGGATTTAGATTTTATCGCTTAACTAGTGCCATGATCTTACTTAATAAGTGGCAATCGTGTTTAACTCATTCCTGATAAGTATAAAACTCTTTCCGTTAATTTAACATATTATATCGTGCCAAAAAATTATGTCTCTGAGATTATATATCTTAATAAAATATTGTAATAAAATTATTTTTTGAAATGAAAACCGGAATCATAAAAGAGATCTTATCATTCTTTCTTTATTCTGTCTGTATAAAATTATGATTCGAATAATCATGTCTCGGAATTGATAAGTTTTGCACATGCGATAGATAAAAAAAATTATCATTCGTTTAAACTTGTGTAAATATGTATGCGTAAGCTTTATTATGTATAACCTTACGTTTTTTTGTTGTATTAAGAGCTTTACGTTTACATTAATACGTACATAAAATGTAAATCCAGTCAGATAAACAAAACTGAAATAACAAGAATAGAAATGATAGATATGTGTTGAAAACGCGAGAAATCATGCCACTCAATTAAGGATGAATCATGCATCATGCATCCAAAGGCTCGTAATAATTACGAGGAATTACGTAAAAAGATGCTCACGGCGTCCATAGAACTTCACGCTCATGAACAGTGCAGACTTGAATTTCTTCCAAACCCTAGCGATTTATTAAAAATTCCTCGTAAAGTATTTTATATAGAATAAAACATAGAACACGACCAACTAGTATAATAAAATATTAATTTTAAAAAATTAATTGCAGTCTTGCTAGATGAAGAAGAAAAAAGTTGAGAGAAATTTTTTTTTATTAATTTTTTTATAAATCTTTTTATGAATTCTTTTTTATAGTAGAAATTTAGAAGCTTAAAAGAATATTATTATGCCACGATCTATATATTTGCTTTATTTCATAAAATTTGATTTTACCTTTTATCTCCCGCTCTTCTTCTACGTTTGTTTATAGATAGAGATCAGAGACCCCACCTTTCATACTTCTTAACAGATTTTTTCTTTCTTTTCCTTCAGGTGTCCAAAAAACTTGATCGCTTCTTCCTCGACATGAGCACCGAAAGTAACAAAGGGTCTCCGAGCACGATTACGCTCGCTTTTTCGATCCTGACGCATTTTCTACTCGTGGCTCCTGTGATATATATCCTGGTGCTTGCCTTTGGAAACTACAGTTTCTTCTCTTGGCATCCGATTTGCATGTCTACTGGAGTAAGTTTGTCAACATAGAAGTCTATAAAAAAATAATAAAAAGATTTGACAGTTTCAAAAGTTTAAGTATTCACATTTTATAATTTTATGATTACAAATGCACAGTTTGATAAAATTTAAAATTAACAATACCGTGGATACATAAGTTTAAAGAGTTTGTACGTAATAAGCAGTCGTAATCAGATTCCTATTTTTTAATAGCAAGTAAAGATAGCAACGTTCCATTATTTATTTATTGGTATAAAAATCGTAAATAAAAATTATGTTGAGAATCTTGTTTTTTAATCTTCTTACGCAACGTATCTTCTAATCTTCTCGAGGCAAAAGAGTTTCATCATGAATAAATAATTCCCGATGCTTCTTTATCTTCTCTATCTGCGGCGCAGGTGGGTCTTCTGATCACAGAAGCTGTCTTCAGCGTCTCCGGTGAGGCGTATATTGCTTGGAAGCTACCTAGGCGTAACCGAGTGACGATACACTGGATTCTACACACGATAGGTTTAACCATCATCGGGATCGGTTCGATCATCATCGTCGTCAACAAGATCAACAACAATAAAGCGCATTTCGCCTCTACTCACTCGCAATTGGGCCTGGTAACGATTATTTTGTCCCTCCTGACCGCCTCTTTCGGAATCTTGGCGAACAACACGGTATGGATATATCCCCGCATAAGACCGGTGCTCGTCAAGGTCTCTCATGCCTGCGGCGGCATCGGCATCGTTGTACTTTTACTGGCGACTCTCATCACTGGGACCTACACACATTGGTGGCCCGGCACCGAGACGGGAAGAGACTTGATCTTCGCGTCATTATTTTTCGCGGGTCTCTTGATACTCGTGAAACCGATATTGGGCGCTTTCTCGAGGTGCAGAGTTGTATTTGGACCACCTTCGAGCGATACGTAAGCGACAGAAAGTCTCGTCTTGAGAGACAAACCAAGTGCGAGAAGTCGTCGCCCCGAGAGAAGTAAGATATCTTCGAATAATCGAATTATATAAAAACTAACGAATTATAAAAAATTAGGTGTCTTGTTTTCTCGACGTAATCTTTGTAAAATACCCAATGGAGTAAGTAGCGAAAAGCCAAAGATCATAGAACTAATCTTGTTAGCTGAATGTTATACGTCTCACAACAGGGAAATGTTGTTCATTGTTGTGAATAATGAAGAAAGAAATATATCACATGGTCTGTATCAGCGAAAAAGATCCGAATAGCGCATCGTCTTGACACCACATGTATAACAATACTTTATTGATTATACACGCATCATACACATTTATCACACGTTATTAAATTTATACGCGTACGCACGTACAACATATTTGTGAGTGTGCTATATATATATTATTTTTTTATAATACAATGTACATATATAATAACACAACGTATTTATTTGATATTTTCATATCTTTATGAAGTATATATACTATACTTATATATACTTTTAAGTCGCATATTAACATGTAATAACTTTTCTGTAATCTGTAAATCGTGAACAGTAAATCATTTTTGTCTGAAAGATTCAGTCTCCCCTCTTCCCCCTCTCTCTTTTCTTTTACTTCCATAAAATTATTTAAGGAAGATTATCCAACAATATTTAAATACATAGATACAGCCTCGCTTGTCTGCGGGATAGAATCATTTTTATTTTGTGTTTTGCTGTAACTCTCTTCCTTGTGTACACATTTATTCAAGGCATCATTGTGTCTTGATTGTATGCTACTTAGCTTAACTGTTTTACATTAAAACACACATCAATACTTATCAGTTCTACGATAAAACCGCTTTCTTACAGAAAATAGTTATCCTAAGAATAATCGCGCGAATCAGCTGATCGGGGAGATATATTTTCTTTACGCGAATCTATCCTCGAATATAGTTAATTTTGAATAGAAGCTTATCCTTTTTTCTACTTTCTGTTTTGTCTATTTATCAAAAAAGAAGCTTCTCTTTAAAAAAGGCAGAAGCTCCTTTTTCATGTTTTATTATTATTACGTATATTAGGACACATTATTTTGTACTGTTCGCTCTACTGGTTGCTCATAATGACACTACAATTGAAACTGTAACATCGTGCGATAATAACAATTTTTTCAAGTATTTGACGCACAAGCATAAAACAGAGAGAAATCTGTCCTTTCTTTTATTTATTTCAATTTATCTGTTGAAAAATTATATTGGATTTTTTAGTGTATTTCTTTTTTTAGATTCTCTCTCTCTCTAAACTCTAAATCATTCCTCAAAATAACTCGATCAAATTGAATATTTCTATGTTACTATTGTATTATCACCGGTACAATGCATCACTGCTCGTAATCCTATTTATTATTAGAACAAAGAAACCTATGTTTCTTTTATTTACTTCAATTTATCTGCTTCGTAAAATTAATTTTTAGAACAGAAATAAAATGATGTAAGCGAAATTTTTCTTTTTAACATTTCTTCTTTTAGATTCGAAATTATTTTCCCTAAAATAATTCGATCGTATTCAATATTCCTGTGTTAATATTGTATTATCACCGCGATGTTACTGTTTACAAATGCGTCATTGCTCTTAATCCTACTTATTATTAAAACAGTCAACCGTTTGACTTGGCCGGTTTAAGAGAACCAGTGACTAACATTGTTAATTATCATAATTTTTTTGCATGGCGTGCTATATACTTTTAATAATCATTGATAGAAGGCCGCGCCATTTACATATCAGGTAACTTTCGTGTACAGTCTAAAAACATTAATATTATTAAACATTTAACTCTAGTTTGATGGGAGATTGGTTCAAGGAGAGAAGCAATCATAGATCTAATGGCACTTTCAGAGTATAACATATTGGCTATAACTTTCTTGAAATGCAGAGCTTATGAAAACACATTCTTTTTCCCTTTACTTTCATGTTCGAGTACAAACTTTAATGTCTAAAGTGCAAAATTCACAATTATTTAATATTGCAATCGAATGTGTATTGATATTAATTATATAATTTAGAGACTGTCTCAGCATTTAATAGTATAGAATTATTTAAATTTATTTTTTTATTTACTTTCGCCACATATTCTCTAAAATCTTTTAAGGTTTCTAATTTTGTAATACTTTTTGATTTCAGTTACAAACAAAGAGATTTGATTTTCGATTCATCTGTCATTTTATAGGCGTTAAGCAGCTTATAATTCACTTAGTTAAAAAATGAGGTAGTAGAAAGATGGAAGTTTTTGAAAGATCGATACTTTCTTTGTCAGAGAGAATGACAAAACGGTAAAAGTCGCAAAAACGGTAAAAGCTAATTTGAACAAGACACGTTTTGGATAATTCGGATATATTGATATCCATACTCTCATACGTGCAAATCTATTCAGAACTAAGGCCACTCTTTTTATTTATGATTTTTTTAACTCATTTGGAATCGACTTTCCCTTGAAAAAAAAATTGTCTCAAGGCATCGGTAGTTATTTTTTTTTTAATTATAATGGTGATAGTTGAGATATACAATCTCTTCTGCTAGTTTATCATTTAATATTGTTCGAAAAATATCTCGCATAAAAATAAAGATAAAAATTAATTTTTTCTGCTCTAATTGCGCTATTTATATTTCGTCAATAAGCTTATATTAGCTTCTTCCACTTGAATTTCCTAATTATAATACATCTTACAACTTTCTCGTCTATTTCTTTTCATTCATTATCATCTTTCACTGCATGTCCAAAATATCTATAATCTATTCCCTGAAAACTTTCGCACATTGAAAAGGTACGTACCAATAGATATTGGAGACTTTCAACATTTACTATAAGAGATTAGTATACATTAAATTTTCTCCTCGACTTTTTTGCCTTCGCGCGCACATGCTGCTTGCTTCTATTTTTATTAATTTCATCTCACTATCTAAAATGTGTCATAAATTCGTTTTCATGCATAATACGTTATAACTCTCTATTTCATTGAATAATTAAAATAATCAACAATTTTCGCAAATAAATATTTATCTATATATTACGTAACAATCATTGTGTTATCCTGTATCATGCTTGTATGATACATCGATGTAGCATCTTTTTCAATTTCTTTTCGCTAACTAATTTTATATAGATTCTTGCAACATTTTTGGGCACGTTTTGGCCAAGAACTTTCACAATATTAACTTTTTATTTAAATCTCGCTATCATTGCCAAGAAATTATATCATTAGTAAGAAACATCATAGTTTATCTATCATCACAAAAAATGTATTGCAATCTTAATTTAGAATAAAAATGTATAGGAGCCTATACATATATTTAATAAAAGGCTTATTTCTTGAACAATCAATCATAAGGATTAAATCCAATAAAAGTGATATAATTTTTGATAAAACAATTCACGAAAAACTATAATTTAAGATATATTTTTTATAAAAAGAATTGAATAACACAAATAAAATAATTCTCATCACATTGATAATCATGATTGATTGCCAACATTATATGAGAATACTTGTCCAATTTGATTAGACTCACCTTACATTGGACATACTGCTTCTTTGATAAAGTTATTTTAAGGTTTCGTTATTGTTTGTAAAATAACCGTGTTATATCATACCTGCTGCGAAGTAATTAGATCAGTTTTACTAGAGTTCTTAAGAATCGATGGTCCGGGAAGTTTCTGAGTAGTGGCGACGGCGCTGGGCGGTTGTACCATCATCGGTTGACCATTTACCAGAATAATCGTATCTCGTACCGAGTCATATGTTCCAGGGGGTGCTTTGAAAATTCGAATATAAATATTATAATTCGGCGTTCGTGATCATTGACGTTCGAAATGACAAAAAAGATCGTTACCTGAAGAAGGCGTGCGGGTCAAAGTTCTGGAAGGTGTCAAAGAATTTCGCGATGCCGGACCCCAGTTGGATGTTGGCTTTAACAATAGCTTTATGCGATTCCATACACTTTTATTTTTGCCTTTTCCTTTCTTTGGTTTTTCATAAGACTCGCTGTTATCGCTGTGTTCATCGTCATCATCGTCGTCTTCGTCATCGTCATCGTAAGCTGACTGCACACGTTGTTCTTTCAGCTGAGCCTAAATTGTCATCTCTCGTATAGAATATTCATCATCATTGTTAGAATGTGTATAAATAAAAAAATCGTCTTACAACTTACTATAGCTAAACCGACAATGACTAAAACAGGAAGCATAGTGATAACCCAGCCTAATACATCCGCCCATTTCGGATAAACGTAAGTCCCATACTTGACCGGTTCGTATTTCACCCAATTGAAGCAGAGGATGAAGAATAATGCAGTAGGTGTGATAACTTTCCACATCCACGTCCAGAAAAATCTCCATAAACGACCTCGAGGCCCGATCATCTGTTGAACGTCGTCCAGAAAACGATCCGCTCCGTATATCCATGCCACGAGAATGCATTCGCTTATTGCGATTAACAAAACGGACCAATTGGCAGCGTACTTGTCCATTAATTGCAGCCAGTACATACCGGCCTATGACAGAAAAATGCAAGTCGTTTCAACAATATATGTACCAAAAGTCTGTAGAATAATTTCTCATCTGTATCTTCGAGAAACAGAAACTGGACAAAACTCACGTTGGTGGTGAAAATGACGCCACCGACGTAGCCGATGACTGAAGCTCCTAAAACGACCCAGATCTTATAATTTCTCAATGTCGGGATGCCGTCGAGTATCGCCGTAGTAACAGTTTCCATCAGAGCGAATTGCGAATCGAGACCCAAGGTGAGCAGCATGAAGAAGAACAATAGCGACCAAATGGGCGCAACCGGCAGACGAGCCACAACCTACGAACAGTCACACAAAAAGAATTTTTGATGATTTTGGAACATAAAATATATATTCGAATGTAAATATGATGTAAAAGCTGACATAAAAGCTTCTATATTTATTATTAAAATTTAAATGCGTAATTACCTCTGGATAAACAATAAACGCCAAACCAGCACCTTCATCTACCACCGACGCCACTGGTACATCGAGCTCATACGCCAGGAAACCGATCATCGAGAAGATGACCAGGCCGGCGAAGAAGGAAGTCCCGATATTACTTATCGCCACAATCAAGGAGTCTTTGTAACAGTTGTTGGTAAACTTATTGTACGAGCTTAAAGTGATCAAACCTCCCCAGGCTGGGCTCAAAGCGAAGAAGATCTGTACCGCAGCATCACCCCACACTTTGGCGGACATTAATCTTCTCCAATCGGGAGTCAGATAAAAAAGTATCCCTTCGTTAGCGCCGGGAAGTAAAATTCCACGAACAAAAAGGATGACCTGCGAAAAAATATACAATTGTTTCATAAAAAAAAACGCTAAATTCTTGTTAATCATATGTTAATTATTATTACGGATATAAATTACCAGAACGACGTATGGGAAAAGAGCGGTGAAGTATACGACTTTGCCTGAGCTTTGAACGCCCTTGCTCAGACAAAGAAATACAATAATCCATGCCAGGAAAAGACATGCCGCCATAAATGGTCGAATCGATCCAGTTTCTTCGATCCCACTACTAATCCCTAATACATGATTCCTAGAAACGCAAAAAAATTGTTGTATATCTTTTATTTCACATTCAATTCTTGCTTCTGATTAAAATGAAAATTCATTTGACATTGTAAATTATTTCATGTTTTAAACTAAAATTATATTATATTATATTATTATAAAAAACTAATTAATTATTATTATAACTAACTAACAATTCACAAAAGATAATAATAATAAAAGCGCACATCAGCGAAAAGCTGATCACAAGATAATAATAACTAATATGCAAATAAAGAATTAAATTTACAATTTAATGATAACATCGTGATCAAATAAATCAAATAGAGTGCCAAGAAAAAATATAATAATTTATATGATGTATGTCATTACTGAAAATATTCTTCAGCTGGCGGTCTTTTGATTACACTAGTCACGTTCTCGATGATCAGACCCATCGCACTCATTTGAGTTGAATTGAGACATTTTCCTTTGAAGTAAGAAGCGTTTTGAGAGACACAAGTCTCAGCAGCATCTGGCATAAAACAATCTGCGGTGCTCCATTCTTTCTCGCATTTACTCCAGGGTAATTCCCAACCACCTGTGCAAGAAATTTAAATAAAGAAGCCTTCGACAAAATTTTTTAATTGTTAACAACTCTGATATTAGCGCAACAGAGATACTATTCGTTAAAAAAGTATCAAAATCAATTTCATTTATCAGAGAATTCGTCAATCTTAAAAGTAAAAATTATGTATAAAAAAAAATTGTCCGCATATTAATATAATTATTTACCAAGAACCGAGGCAAACATGTAATATAGCGTCCAGGCGATGATTAAATTATAATAAAGCATGACGACGAAACTAACAAGGACCATTCCGTATCCTAAGCCGCGAAGCAAGGGGCAAAACTGCTTGTAAGCTGCTACCGGTCCAAGACTGGCATACTGTCCTGTGAAATAAAACAAAAAAAAAGAATGATATCACATTGCAAATAATCCGCGTTGTCGTAAAGTGTTCGATATCACTATTTCGTTCTATACCTAAAGAAAGTTCCATGAACATGAGAGGTAATCCGGCGATGATGAGCATCACGGTGAAAGGTATCAAGAAAGCACCGCCGCCGTTTGAGTAACAGAGATATGGAAATCTCCAAACATTTCCTAGGCCCACGCTATATCCCAGAAGGGATAATAGAAAGTCAAATTTTCCCGTCCAGGTTCCACGTTCCGGGTGTTCATCTTCACCGTCCTGCAAGGGCGCTTGACTATTCGCCACAGAGTATTTGTCTTCGTTCTGTCGAAAAATGTCATTATTTTTATTTTTTATAATACCTATTAGTTTTATTTTTAAATACATTAAATCAATATAAATCTCTGGCTTACATCCCAGTCCAAATAAGGACGTATTCTCGAGGATGTGTCTTCCATTTTCTACATCGATGTGATTTCCCGCTGTTGTAACATCAATCGTTTCTTCGTTTTCTCATAGCTACCGAATCGGATCTATATTAAAATTCAATGTTAATTGTATTAATTAGTACTCTCTTTGATGAATGGACATTCTACGCGTCCGTTTCTTCGAATATTTTGCATGTAGAAATTGTTATAGAATACTATTAAATTATATTCTTCTATCGTTACGTTTATCTAATTAAAGATATAGTAAACTACCTTATTTTAGTCTAAAGAATGCAAAAAGATGCAAAAAGATGCAAAAAGAGAGCATCTTTCTTTCTTGCGAACAAAATATATATATTCGCAATCTCGTAATTTTCCATCACCTCTATGCCGAAATTCGCTACATTATTGAATAATAATTATTCGCGTTCTAATTAAATTATTATCGGATTAGCATCAGAGAGACAGATACATTGCGCTAGCGCAATGACGTAATCTCCGTTTGGTCTTACTGGAACTTAATAATCTTTTCGTACAAGTAAACTAAATGTGAATCCAAAAATTATATTAAATTATTTTTTGGTTTAACTCGTTTAACTATTTTTAAAATATTTATAATTTTACATATACTTATTTTTCCATCAATGTAAAATCTAATTATAAATTATAATTGAATTTGAATCGATTAATGATTTTTTTCCAATTAACATTTGATAATGCAAATAATACGGAAAGAGAAAATATTATATTTAAATTAAATTATAATTAAAAATTAAATATTGTCAATGAGGCAAACTTGAATTTAAATTTCGCTCATTCAACTGTCACATATATGTATATGTCACTTACCGAGTCTTTATCAACGTCAAATCACGCATATTCATACATCCATTCAAGCATACTGGAACACAGAGTTTGCCGGTAAAATCAGCTGATGATTGACACTATCGATCTACCCCTCTGAGAGGGAAGAATTCTTGCCAAGGTCAGACTCGCACTGTCACTATAAATGTCAAGGCCACGCTCTTGGCAGGTCTACGATCGCGCAAAGGAGAACGGAAGAAGGAGAAGGGCCGGGAAACGGGAGATTGAAGAGAGGATGTGCAAACAGATGTGTGGAAAATTGATTGAAGGAGCGATCCGTGCCCGGGCAACTCGCCGGCCTGTCTGCTTATAGGGGAGCTTTTCTATTTGCGACCCTCTTTACCTCTCCACGACCCGACCCCTGTTCGCGCTCACTCCTGCATTCCCACTTCCCTATTCTCTCTCGCTTTCGCGCCCAGGCGCGAGACCTGTCGCGAGCCTCAAACTCCACTCAGATCGATCGATATTACTGCTCCTGCGAGCTGTGTTCCATCCTAAACCTTGAATCCTCTCTCTCACTTGGGCCACTTTCTCAGTGTTATCGCATGTCATCATTTATTTCTATCGGCCGGGTTTAGCTTCGGCCAAAGGGATGCACATCTATGCGCATCTATGCGCTCGCGAGAAGAGATCGATCAAGTTCACAGCTAAAGGAAGAATCAATTCGTTCAATATCATTTTTAATACCATTACTTTTATCGTTAAATATTCTTTTATCCATCCATAAAGTTTGTATAAATTGTAGATTAACATTACTGATAAACATTACGACACAAAAAAATCAGAATTTTTTGTGTTAATTAAAAATTAATTGTTTTTTATATATAAAATGAGGAATTATTCTTTGAAGTAACTATGCACATTGCGCGTTAAAAAAAGTTTCGGAAAAATTTATAAAAAATTTATAAAACATTAGGTAAGTAATATTATTATAAAGTTATTATATATATATATATATATATATATATATATATATATATATATAATTTAAGAAATTGTCATATGAATTAGTCTAGCTATCTTTCGATTATGCTTAAATTAATTGATTGAAGAACCTATATAATATCAGCTAATTAATAAGTTAATTATAATTGTTTATTTTTATAGACTTTACCCAACTCCAGAAAAGGAAATGAGAAGAGAGACAGCATTATTAATTTCATTTTAACCTTGCTTAATCGTATTGAATGCTGCTATGTAACTATTCACTTTGACTTCTCGCAGGAAGTTGTCAATGCAACTTTTCATTGATTTCCGGTAAGTAATTGTCACTGCCATCAATAGAAACTGTTGTTCTCTTTTGCACTGTTCAGTGAACATTCTTATCCTCTCATCATGTATTTCCCACGTATATTCATCATTTTACATGTATGAGATTTGCAATTGCATGCTGAGAAAGAACCTGTTCAAGAAAAAAAAATATAAAAACTTATTTGTTTAAATATCAAATTATAACCACATAAATATAAATGTAATAATGCTCAGTAATTAACAATTTCAGTGATTGACGACGATAATTAGAACAAAAACGATTATGAATAAAATTTATTTTTGTATAGTATTATATAAAGTATAATTACTTTGTTTAATCTACTGATATCTCTCGAGTAGAAATAACCTAGCCTAGCGGTTTTCCTTCCGGATATACTATACTTTTCACGAGAAGCACGAAAGTATCGCATCGATACGCTCGCGATGACAATCAGCTGATCAGTTGTCAACTCTAATGAAACAAGAAAAAGTACGACTCTATTATCTATAAATCGCGTATGCATAAACGTACTTATTTCCAAATAACTTGCCAGTAAGCGCGCACAGTTGTATACTTAAAAGATATCTGCGAGCGACTCAAAATTCAATATATCGATTTATCGCACCTAATGATGACGCACGCGATCGCGATTAATCGAGAGTCGTATGCGCTAACAACTCTGCGATAACTCGTGGCTGATCCGTTGGTGCTGATTGCAAACGGTAGACGTCAGTAGGCGGAAAAAAAAGAAGAGAAAAAAAACATCGCCGGGTCGTCTCGCCCCTCTCGTCGGTGCATCTTTTCTTATCTCCCGAGTCGATCGAGTCGCGTCGATCCCGTGCGATTCCGCGAACCGTCGAGATTTTCCTAACCTCCAAAAACGCTCCGGATTCTCGGTATATCTTCCTCCGCGAGATCGACGAATCATCTCTCTCTTTCTCTCTCTCTTCTCTCTCTCTCTCTCTCTCTCTCTCTCTCTCTCTCTCTCTCTCTCTCTCTCTTTCTCCCGTTGACGGCTCGCTCGCTCGCTCCTATTTTCATTCCCCATTCCCCTGGGTTTCCCTGTCTTCGGCTCTCTCTCGGCAGACCTTTAACTCCCTCCTTCCGCGTACCTCCTGACGTCCGAAGAGTGAGGAGAACCGTGAAGATCATCACGTTCGGACACGGTGAAAAATTTGTGCGCGGAGAGATTGAAGAAGATACAAGTGCCGCCGAGTCTGAAATAGCGAGGACTTGATAATTGTGCGTGCGATATATATATTGTTGCGCGGAGTGTGGTTGACAAGCACGGTGGCAAGATTCAACTTGCTGTCATCACGATCGCCGAGTAAACAGGCAAAATTCCGACGATTTACGGTCTATGAGCGCCAAGAGTCAGGGGGACCCTGGAGAAGATCACGTTTCCAGGTGTCACGAGAGTCGTTGCGTTTGCCTTAGTGTCGCTCGCAAAACGCTTATCCGAAATAATGCGTCGTCATGCGTCTCCGAACGAGAGTAGACTTGTTCGAAAAGTCCTACGAATCCTCGGCGATGACGTTTGTGCACGAAGCCAAAATTCTATCGACCACGACGAAATTTTAAACACGCTCGTTATGATCTGTCTTCATCGTGAGATCGCGAAATCGCATGAATATCTTATTCCTAACGCTTTGTTTTGGTGCAACGACATTGTGTCATCCGACTTGGCGAATTACATATATATATAATCCTCGAGACACAAATTTACTTGGCACCTACATGTCGCATTTATTTAAGAAAAAAAATATTCGAGCGATCTTTATCCTTCGCAAACACTTTGTTTCTCTTTTTTTTCTCTCTCTCTCTTACATTTTACGTCACAATATTGTGATATAAAATGCAAGAATTATATTTATATAGATTGAAATAAAGCGATACATTATAATTCTATATATAAGCATTAGCTTTGCGATACATAGAATCTTATGACGAATATTTCCTCAGTGTTGTATTTTTCGAAATTTTGCAAGAAAAGTAGGCATAACTATCTGTGTGACTTATACGTATTCTATATGTACATCTGTCATTTTTATAGGGTAAGAGCAGAGAGCCCTTGCAGCGACATGAAGCGTGCAGCTGCAAAAAAGCTTATTGAACGATACTTTTACCAACTCACAGACGGATGCGGAAATCCTCATTGTGACAATCAACATTGTGCCTCGAGCGGCAAAGTATGATCTCAAAATTAATTTATTCAGCTATAAAAACTGTAAGAATTGGATAACATTCTACTTATATATGTATTTTATTCGGTTTTATACTAGGTTACTAATCTTACTCCAAATCAAGCAGCCGCTCAAGCAATACAATTATTCTCGCAAGAAGCAAGACTTTGCGATGGTACACAACCCAGTAAAGTCGCTCGGACTACTATAGAACCAGGGCAAACGTCATTAGCTAAGAGTCTACCTGTAAAAAGCGTTAATCCTACAAGCTCCGACGAAGGTATCTTGAGTTGATTATAAAGTTTCGACTTTGGTTAAAAGTTAAATTATATAAATTGTGAGACAATATACAAAGGAACAGATTATGCTTTGCAGACGCAAGTAAACTTAATACATTTTCATTTCTTATTAGGAAAACAAGAGCCATATCTTACAGAAGCTAAACTTCTGTATATTATAGAAAAATGTAAAGCAGAAGATTCATATTCTTTATTAATTCGTACTTTGGGAGAGGTGTTTTCTTCCGGAAAGGCATTAAGTCTCAGCTTTCAAAAGACTGAGAAAAGTAATTCTCCTTTGGTGGCGCTTCTCGAACGGGCGCCAGATACTCTATTAAGGCCACCTGCGGATTTAAACAAAGAGGCGGTACGATCTCTTCAAGGAGAGGACAAAGAAGAGGATAGCAGTGATCCGTCACCTACAGTTCCTAATAATGACGATACTAGTGTCGATTTACCATCCGTTCGTAGAGCTTTCGAAGCACTTTGGTCTCTTCCAGGTGTGAAAAAAATATATTACTTTGTATATTTAATTATATAATTCATTTGTTATATAGATGTATATATATTATTAAAATTAGTTTCTTTGTTTTTTTAAATTGTTTTTTTTTTTTTTTTTTTTTTTTTGTTTACATTAGTTTTTAACTTATAACTATTGAATTATAAAGACATTACTTTAAATATAATATCGTTGATAAATATATTCCATTTTAATTTAATTAGGTGAAGTATTTGAGTCAGCTTTGGTGAATGCATTAGTCACTTTGGCAGATGACATAGAATTAGATCTGAGAGTATTTCGCATAGTACGCTGGGACAGTATGGACAGTTTGTTAAATGTATTTCTCATTGTCTTTGAAATTCCGATGCTCGGAAATAGCGAATATTTGGAACTGGCCCTTCATATGTTATGCAAAGCATTGAGTTGTTTACCGATAATGGCTCAGGCAAAGTTGGCACGTGTGTGGGCCAAGCACTGCAAATCACGGCTTCCAAATCTTCTGCAAGCACTTCAAGAACTCATAACTGTCAAGGTGCGTCTCCCAACATTATCAGTAGTGCTCGTTTCATTCACATCGATTTTAAAACAATTTATTTTCTATAATTTTGAAAAAATTTAATACTACATTACAGGTAATAGGAGGCTCTTTCACGCGCGATTATTGCGTCCAAGATGCGGATACTATTACCGCACCTACGAAGGTTATGAAAATTCTATACTACGCGAGTATGCTGGCTGGAGAATTAGATCCTTCAGAGTTAATAGTGGGCGACGAGGCCGAATCAGCAAGCAGCGACAAAACTGCTTCGCGATCGGCGATATCAGGACAGATTCCTCAGGTATCGTCTCGATATTCTCAGAGAAAGCTCTATATATTTAGTATATCGCTTTTGAACAACAAGTAAAAAACAATATTTCTTTCAGGATCCGTTAGCGACAGAATTAGGAATTAACGCATTAGACGCACGTAAACCTTTCATACCATTTACTGATTTCTACAATGAACCGCTTAGCGATGCCATAGAGATGGACAAAGATTTTGCCTATTACAAGAGTGAAGAACCGATGAAATTTAGCTTTATGAATTATGCTTTTGTTCTTACACCAGCAACTAAAACTTTGGGTTTATATTATGATAATCGCATTAGAATGTATAGCGAACGACGTATGAGTTTTTTACAAACCGTGGTCGGGCAACCTACCAATCCATATCTCAGATTAAAGGTTTGTTAATTCGATGAGACGATCGATCATAGAAGAGGTTTCAATATACGAGTTATATATTTCATTTAAACAGGTGAGGAGGGATCATTTGATAGATGATGCATTGGTGGAATTGGAGATGGTAGCGATGGAAAATCCATCCGACTTGAAGAAGCAATTAGTTGTTGAATTTGAGGGAGAGCAAGGTGTCGACGAAGGCGGTGTATCTAAAGAATTTTTTCAACTAGTTGTAGAGGAAATCTTTAATCCTGATTATGGCATGTTTACAACCCAGGTCAGAATTCATTTAGCAATTAAGTAAGCTAAAATTTTTTTTTCTTTTTTTTTATTTCCTATTTGTCTTATTTCAAGGATTAAGTATACTTTCCTTTAAGAACGAATACTTCCTTAGGGGTGAAAAGTGATCACTATTAATTTCCATAACGAAATTTTTCACTTTTTATGTTATTTTTTTGGTGAAAAGTTACACGATCGCTGCTCTGATTTAATCGCCTTTCGTGGTCGTAATTTAATTCTATGAAACATGATTACCTCTTTATTTCAGGAAGATACGCAAATGACATGGTTTAATCCAACGTCGTTTGAAAGTGACGCGCAATTCACTCTAATAGGCATCGTCCTTGGCTTAGCAATTTATAATAATGTAATTCTGGATGTACGCTTTCCAATGGTGGTTTATAGAAAATTACTAGGTAGAAAAGGTGCTTTCGCAGATCTCGAAGATTGGAGTCCAACGTTATATCGAACAATGAAGGAATTAATGGAATATACAGGAGATGATATGCCAGAGACATTTATGCAAACTTTCCGAGTAGGTTACAGGTATGTCTTCAAATAATCGAGAGTCACGTACACGCGACATAACATTTTCAACTTCTCATTATACCTTCACTTTATAGAGACGTATTTGGATCGTTATCGTTCCACGAGCTCAAAGAAAACGGCGACGAATTGTACGTCACGCAGGAAAATAAAAAGGAATTTGCCGACCTCTATGCGGGTTTTTTGCTCAACAAGTCCGTGGAGAGACAATTTAATGCCTTCAGACGTGGCTTCCAGATGGTTACAGACGAGAGCCCGCTCGCGCTACTCTTCCGACCCGAGGAGATTGAGCAGGTATAATCCTGTACAATCGTTGATGTAGCGTAAACAGTGATACGTTATATCGAGCGATGATTCTCACGATATATATTTGATACGCGCACAGCTCGTTTGCGGAAGCAAAATATTCGATTTCGCCGAGCTGGAAGCAGCTACGGAGTACGAAGGCGGCTATACTGTTGACAGTGAAGCGGTACGTAACTTTTGGCGTGTAGCGCATTCTTTACCGCCTGAAAGTCAACGAAGGCTCCTTCAATTCACCACCGGTAGCGACCGAGTCCCGGTCGGCGGTCTTTCAAGGCTCAAAATGGTCATCGCCAGACATGGTCCGGATTCCGACAGGTAAAGTAACGTTCATTATTTTATATTATATATTTATCAATTATTTTATATTATATATTTTGTGCGTCTCATTTATATATTATTAACATATATAATTAATACATGTATTTTCAGATTGCCAATAGCACACACATGCTTTAATGTTTTGTTATTACCGGATTACAGTACAATAGAGAAACTGCAAGATCGCTTATTGAAAGCGATTAATTATTCAAAGGGTTTCGGCATGTTATGAGCATGCTGCGCATTGCCCCACTCTCTTCCCCAGTCTTTCGAATTATATTCGAAGTACGCGATAAAATTCAATTCCTTTTGTCCATTGTAATCGCAGCTATACCACTTGGAAGTATCAATTGTAATAATTGAAAATTATGCCAGTTTGTTTAAAACGTGGAAACATTGCTTGTTGCAATACGAATCGACAACAAAAGGCTCCTAACATTCTACAAAAATTTCAACGAATCAAAGAGAGAGATCGAGTCCTTTGTACAAAACAGATATAACTTGTGCTTAACAACTATCCTTGCACCATTGCAAGAATCGCTTGTACCATACTGTGTACTTTTTCTATTGAAGTAAAAATAATGAAGATTGATTTCAGTAGCCATTTCGAAACGATTGAGAGAAGAAGTGTAAAAGACGAATGTGAGTGTAAAAATACGGGAAACCAAACGAAACCGCATTATAGAAATAAATATGTAACTTTAGCGAGATATAGTCGGACAGAAACTGGATGCATTTCGGAAGCTCGACGGTTGCAACCGTTACGCAATGCAATTAGATGAGTTAGCTCACAGAATTGAACTCTTCCTAATAATTTAAATTCTTTAATTTTTTTTTATAAAAGTGCATCATTAAGCCCAAGTAATCAATATCTGATTTAATCTATATGTGTTATGCACAATACATGGATAAGATTTTAATCAAAAGTTTTTGAAACTTTATTGTGATTGTAATATATTTATGATAATAAAAAATTACATATTCAACTCGGAGATAAATCAGATAAGAGTAAAATTGATTGTATTTATAAATATAATTTTTATATGAAAACAAGAGATTTGATTTTATATAATAAAGTTGTAATCGTTTACAGATGTACAATCGTTTAGCTTCCTGAACGCATCTGACGCTGCAAAGCCGAAGACAACCCTTTTACAAAAGCAAAAAACATTGAGCTAATGTCACTCTGGACTTTTTCTTTCTTATAAAGTGAGATAATGGCGCTTTTGTATGTATATTTTCTTTCAATTTCTAACATTTTTCTCATGCATCGCGCGCGTTACGATGATCAAGTATAGTATCGAATAGAAATTGAATTTATATAAACGTTTATAATAGGCAGCAGTCTCTTTAACGACTGAGAGATATTGTCAGTCGTTTTATTGTTATTCACGTGACAATAAAGCTCTCAAAACAAAAAGCAAAAACTTTATCTTCGTTTCTTAATGTTCATCTTTGTTATTATTAATATTGCTTTTGCATTCCTCTCGGTTATATAATTTTGTGTACATGCGCATTATCAAGTAGAATTGAAAGAAAGCGAATAAAAGATAAAAACATATGCATAATTAAATACATTAGTATATATGTGGCAAATGGTAAGAAGAAAGTCATTTGTCCACAACTAAGGCGGTTTCAGGATACCGGATGTATGATTGGTTATCGGATAGAGAATTTCTAGGAATTCAAAAGTTTCCATTAACAGCCAATCAATACTTGAAACAAAGCTTGTTGAACGACAAATGTAATAATGCCCTAAGAAGAAATGTTTGATAGTTTGAATGTTCGTCTCAGAAGTGCCTAAACATAAACAGCAACAATTTTTTTTAAACTAAAAAATTTTAAATCGTAATATTATACTTCATACATTATTTATCGATATGTACAATCACATACAAATGCTAGATGCTGAATTACTCTTGAAATAAAAAAAATTAAATTAGCTGGGACACAAATTCTACTCAAATAGTCTTGGGTTATGTCTCAAAACGTCTTCTTCGAGGAAAATTTTACTCGATGGCTAGCTCGGGACCAATCAGGAACATTCGTGAAAGTTTCAGGACGGTCATGGAGTAAAATTTTCTTCAGAGAAGACGTTTTGGAACGTATTCTAGGGATGGACGACGTGCGGCGCGGCTGGCTAGGGGATGTTGGGGATAATAACGAATAACGAGGTCTTCCCCGGCTTTTATGAAAAACCAACATCCACGTCATCATATCTTTTGTCTTGTGTGTGTCGACTTCTCTTGTTACATCTCTATAGGTTTCTCTTATTTTCCATTATAACGTACATATATATAGAATATATAATATATAGTATAACGAAATGCGCATATACAAAAGAAGGGTGTAATGTATAAAAAAATAATATAGACGGAATAAGTGACATAATATTATTATATTATTAATAGTATTACTTAAATAAATTGTGATTACGAACATACGCAAGTTAAGTGATTTCGAAAGATTGCATCATACAATTTGGTCCCGACTTTATACGGTAAAATACTTAATATTATCACATGATACATTCATTAAAAATCAATAATTGAGTAGAAAGTTATAACTGTTAATAGGAAGCTGTCGAATAATTCATCAGACGTAAGAAGAAATAGACATTTTATGTGAGAAAAGCAGTATTACTCATCCATTTCCTGGTCAAAATTTCACCAAGATTTCGAGACACAGTTTTGTTGCCTATTTGTAAATAATAATCAAAAGTAAGTTTTATATAACTCTCTACAAAGTTTATTAGAATATTATTTATTGTAATATATATTATAATGCATAATAATGTATAACTATATGTGCAATAGTTGAAACTTTAGATAAAAACTTTTTTTCTTTTTTCACAACTAACATGTTTGCTTTCTCTCTCTCTCTTTCTCTCTTGCTTTTATTTATATAAGTTTTTAAAATATTCTGTTTCTCAATTTTAGGATGGCAAAGTCACCAATTAACTTACTCCAAGAATTATCAGTTAAGCAAGGATATTTTCCTACTTACGATTATATGGGTATAAAGGCAGATGGAATTTACAACCGATTTGTATATAGAGTGGACTGTAAAAATTTAAATGCTAAAGGTATAGGAAATAACAAAAAAGAAGCTAAACAGAAGGCTGCAGAGAACATGTTATTATTACTGGCCCAAAATGAAATTTCAGTACCTCCAGTTGCAATTAAAAACATACAGATCCCTACACCGACAAAGATATGTGAACCAACATCGCCATCGAGAATAGAGACTCCGTCAAGTCCTAACCATATTAACTATGTTGGGCTGTTGCAAGTAAAGTTTACAATTTGTTTAGCGGATGTGTTACAATAAAATGGCTAATTATTAAATTAATACAATTTTTATTTTACAGGAATTTTGTGTACAACAACAGATGTCGGCCAATGATATTTTGTACAAGCTTGTTGACGAGAGTGGACAACCTCATATGAAAAACTTTACAATAGAAGTCAGTGTGGGATCTTTACGTGAAAGAGGTACAGCACAATGTAAAAAAATTGCCAAACAAGAAGCTGCAAAAAATTTGCTACAACTTCTATATCCTGATATGAATATGGAGAAAAATATCAAACCAAATTCAACACAATTCAACAAAGAAGTACTCGAGGATACTATGCGAAAATTAGGTATAGAAATATCAGACTGTGTGATTAGCAAGCCAACATTGCCAGTTAAAGAGATGTCAAAAAAGGCTCAAGCATTGTTTATGAAAAGTATAACCGATAAGGTACATAAAGTGACCAGAGAGGATTTTCTACTCAACGATCTTCATAATTCATTCGAAGAAACTTATTCCAATAAAATTTCCTATAGTGTAAGAAAAAAAATGCAAACTGTACGGAACGCATATACACATAACACAGATATAATACAAGAAGTCATGCTAGATATCGAAAAAGCATTGGAAATCAAAATAGAAAAAGGTAATTTACCTAGCTTAAAGAAAGAAAACTGTATGGTAAGCTTACGCCTGTTATCTCATCCTATTATTACACAATGTGGCATAGGTGAAACTAAACGTAAAGCAGAGATTCAGGCAATGTATAATGTTATTGTAACTATTTCAACACTTTTAAATATTTCTTAATGTATATACATGTATAGAATAACAAATAAGAAATGACAATTCTTTTTTCTTATTAATTGTAGCATTTATATATACTTAAATAATAGACGAAATTTTAATGATAGTGTGTAAAATTGTAAATGTATTTTATATATATATTCAATTATTTACTTTTTGTAAATACAAGTAATTGCAAGATATAAGATTGTTATAATAAAAAAAAAAATAAATGAAATCCCACAATATTATTTAAAAAAATCATTCTATTTTAATTTATATTTCAGGTTGTCTTGAACATTCGAACTTTATGCACGTTAGGGCTTGAGCAGAATAGCTGACTTATAAGATTTGAGATAAAAGATAGTATTGTGCGTTACATAAGACAAAAACTTAAGGGCATAAAACATTGTTTTAAAGTTGTAAGTCAGCCATTCTGCTCAGGCCCTTAGACTATATGGTTGCGATCAGGGAGACGCTACAGATGCTTCGAAGCGTTTCATTGACCAATCAAAACAATGTAAGTAAATGCTTCGAAGCATCTGTAGCGTTTCATGTCAACTTGACGGCGCCAATTTCAGGTCGCGCAACATGAGGGGTGGGGGGATGCGCGCGCATCCCCCCACTACGCCTCCCACTCCGCGCACCGAATTCCGACGCATGAGCGAGGGAGCGAGCAGCGAGCGCCACTTGAAGGTCACGCGCCGCGTACGTCGCACGAGCTTTATTTTCCGTCCCGTGTTGCGCGCATAGAATATATGTATAAGTTCTATGGTTGCGCGACTGAAATTGACAACACTGCTTGGCGCCAAACTGATTTTCGTTTTCGCGGTTTAGCGATAATTGTGTATCTTCGTGTCAGTTTAGGGAGATACGTCGATTGATTTAGAAAAATGTCGGATATACGAATTTTGGGCAAACGATTAGGACAACGCGTAGGACAAGAAGCGATCGTACTCGGCAGAATTACGGGGGTAAGAAAATATTCCAAGTTCGATTAGGTTAGGATGTTTACCGGCATCCAATGTGCGCTAAGGCGAAATAAACATTGCTTTCCTTTATGATAAATATTAATATTGTTATTAATGTAATCTAATGGATTATAAAATTAAAAGAAATATTAATTTCCTCGCGTTTTAACTGTATCTTTGACAAAAGCCGAAGAATTAATCAACCGAGTTAACTAATTTGTTTAATGTTTCATAGGATAATTTTGCATTTAATATTTATATATTGATAGCACATGTTTTCTTTTAACACGATTTGCAGAAAAGTTCGGATGGCAAGAGTGCAGAGATAACAACAACGGACGATACTCGAATCAACGTGACGTTTCCCCAATCGCTCGACAACGATGCATCAGGTTACGTGGAAGTATATGGTACAGTGAAGTCAAAGTCTACTATGTTTTGCAACAACTTTGTATTATTCCCTTCAAGCATGACGAAGGATTTTGGTGAGTGAAAATATGTTCTTCTCATCTGTAGCTTTTTCTTCGACAAGTGTCGACACGTGCTATTAATTTTGAAATTTATTATAGATGTAAATGGTTACAATACCATGATGCATACACGTTGCGCAGTGGGTAATCAAATGGAGGGAGTGTTTTATGAAAATTAACACATATGAAGAGAATTGAAAAAATTGATAATATATTCAAATCGTTTACTGTTTCATACTTTTTACATTCTATAATATTAGCTATTGTGGCATATGTCGTGTTTGCAAAACTAGAAATGCCATGAAGAAAATTATTGATACATTGTCCTTTGTACATAAAATTGATCCAATTCAACTCAATAAATGTGCAGGAAATTCTAGAATTGTAAACACACATCAGCATTATGTAAGAATATTTAAAAATTCTATTTATGCGAGATACATACTCCTATGTCACAGTTGCATTGCGTGTATAATCTAAGGAGGAACAGCGACAATTGCAAGATGTTACTGGACATTCAGTATGTTGTCTAAAACATAGAAATTAATAAAAACATTGCAAATTTTTTTACACAATTTTAGACATTTATACATTTTTTTCCCGATATTAATTCTTTCCTCTTTCTTGTTTCAATTATATGTTATTAACATAATACTAACATATTTTTATGACTCGTAAAATCAATACGAATGTAATCCTGCATTCTTACCGAAACCACTGAGCAATGTGTTCGCTGTGTCCACCATGTTTACATGTTTGGCACCATGTAAACCAACTTTTGAATTCTGTAAGCTTGCTATCGCATTCTTCGCTCCTGCTGCCACCAGGACTGGGGGCGGTTTGCAGACCGCTAACGGTGCCCATATGCATCAAACATATCGCGCAACGTGGCAAAGGTTTGCGGCAATTTGGGCACGCCGTCATCTACGATTGAAAAGAACATTGGAAAGAAAGAGGAAAGAAAAACCCTTCTCGACCTTTACAAATAAAAATCCAATAAGTTGTATATATAAATTCAAACAGAAAAGTATAAACAAAAATCTACCTTTAATTTATTAGGAGTACCGCCTAATCTACCAAATGGTACTCTCGTCCTGCTCAACCCTTGCATAAAAGCGGATATACTCTTACCACAGAAATTACAAGAAACGTGTATCTGTTGTGGTGGTCTTTCTTGTGGCGTCGAGGATCTCACAGCAATGTCAAATCTAGATCTTTGAAACCACAATTTCCATGCATTCAAAAGATGCCTGTAACTGTAACAGCGACCATTAATACATAGCATCAAAATGCCAATAATTCGATAAATATTTACAGGTAAAGGATTAATACTTAGTAATCCACACTTGAACTTGATTCTCTTGAAGCAACTTGGGCGCAAAAGCTCTGATAGCAATTAAAGTACAACTCTGAACATCCGATGTGATTTCTAAATATTTATTCAATAATTGTATACTTTCCATACTTGCTCCTGAAACACAATACATCTTATTAATGTGTGTGTGTGTTGTGTGTATAATTAATATTATATTGTTGCGTCTTATATTATTACGATTCTGTCAGTTTCTCACTAATTCTATAAAAATATCCTTATTGCATATTATTGTGTTATTGTTTGATATGAATATTTAAGTGTTGCTTACTCGATAGCGTAAGCGCGTCTTATGACAGAGAGAATGTAAAGAGTACCGCGAGATATCGATCCGCGGACGCAACAATATTATATACTTACTTAAGTATAAATTATAATTAAATAACACACCTGTAAGCAAGAAGCCTGCTAGATCTCCTTCGTCGATTAACTTCTGAGTCAGTCTTTTCAAATATTCGTACAGTTTATTATCGGACAAAAATATAAGAGCGAATGCTATTCGATCTGCGACGGCCATACTATTTTCATTCTACGATGTTGAGTTTATTAAGTATCTAATTAATTTTTCATCAAAATTTGATCCACATTTGCATATTTATTATACTTACAAGTACACTTTCATAGGAATCGTTATCCGCCGTCAAGAAACCGAATGTCGCTCTTAAGTAAGGATCCGATAATTGGGATCTAGATTTCTGACAAGAGTCCCTCCACAACGTGGTACGTTCCTCGGAGAAACCTGATAGCGCCATAGCCACCATATTCAAAATGGTCGTTTGTTTTTTGCTGGCACCCCGGTTTAAAATGTCTATAGCTTGTCTTAGGCAAAGATTAAATACCGCAAATGCCGCTGCTTTCGCATACGCTCCTTCTCTCTCTAATTTCTCTAGATATGTGTTATCATATGCAGTATTGGTCTCCTTGTCAAATCGCAAACCGCAAAAAAGAAGACTCTTTTCTCTGTCTGGTGATCTATAGATATCAATCGAAAATGATATTAGATACAAATATTACATTACAAATATTTGCACATTTATGTAGATAAAACGATCATCACCTATAAATCTTTGTTGTATAATTCGAACCTATATCCGCCCAGGAACGATGAATGACTTCCGACTTTAAGAAACCATTACCCAGGTTCTGTTGACTATCCAATTTCAAAATTGTCCTGTATAAAACGATTGAAAATATTAAATTTTATATACGTTTATATTTACATGTACATTCTAGCTGATGATGCATTGTAATTTTACCTCACTCCGGGATGCTTATTATCCGGGCTTTGTATAGTCCCGTCTTCTACTAAAGAGCGACTCAGATATAACCATTGCCATAAATTCTTTAAAGTTTCGTTTTCGGCTATGTCGCCATTTTGCGCTAAATCTGTCTGCAAATACATGCACATACAACTGTATGCCAAAATATAAATAGAAAGATAGAAAAAAATAAGAGGCCAATACGAATCTGAAGCAAGATGGAGAATTATCAAATACACTCGAGACTGATATTAGTTACAAACATTTAATGCCAATGTTTAAGACTTAATAACATTTCATTATTTTTATTTTTATTTATCTACTTACAAGCAAGCCATATTCGAGCATAGCACGTCTTTTAGTTAAAACTGAGATATCATTCAATTCCTTATAAATGCTATCCTCGCTGTTTATATATTTGAACGATTTAAAAGCATAATTCCACATAAGACACGATCGAGCGGACCAGTTGAGTGTTATTCTCTCGCATACAGTGTAATCGGTTACTCCTGTAAAATGAGAAACGCTCCAGTAAGCAATATCGTAATCGCGATACAGTAAAATTACGCAAGAATTACATCCAAAGATAAAATTATATACCTTGCAGCGATATAGCCAATAATCGATTTTCATCAGTTAGATGCCATGAAAAACTTATAGGATTGTGCCACGGTGGTAAAACTACTCTTTCCAAAACACCTGGCTCGGTATCCTCTGTTCCACAGTACTGGATATCAAATAAATGCAAACCCGCTGCAAAATAAGAATTAATACATATATTTTCATTTCAATTTTTCTTTTCATTGTTATAACAGTTTATGTATTTGAGTACTTTTCAATCATAATTATGCATAATAAGTATACACATACTTATATATTGATCGTGTAATTATATATCATATATGTGTAACTAAAATTTAAATGCATTTTATACCTGAATCTTTATGCAACGTGCCAATTAGATTGCGTCTTGTTGGACACCACAGCACTTTTGTAACTTGCCTTTGCGATACTATAGTAACAATTGGTTTTTCAAAATATCGAGTATCCCAGACTGTGATTAGATTGTCGACATGCGAGAGTAACTGATAATTATTATGGGGATTTACAGACAGATTATATACCGCCTTTGTGGAAGTGGCATTCACCACTTTTGCAGAGTCTAATAAAATTTAAGAATTATTATTTGATCATAACATTTGAATCAATTAATTAAGCTATTGATCAATTAAGCAATTGAATAAGTGAGCTATTGATTATGTATTGATTTTATCTTTGACTTGAACACAGACCTCTAAAATCAACAACTTTTAATTGTTTGTTATTAGCACCAAAAGCCAGACATCTCGAGTCGTGTTTAAACCAAGCAGCGGAATGTACAGTTTCTGATATGCCTGCTTCTGCTATCGATCGTTCGGAGCCTTTTGGATAATGCTGCACATCCCAGAGCAATACGGAGTGCTCTTTGCTATGTTTGTCCAACCCTGACATAATCAGGTGAGTGTCCACAGGATTCCAAGCAACGACGTTGCATGTCCGCATATATTTTGGAACTAGAATTTTAGATCAAAGATTATATACCATTATGCTAAAATAATACATACGTAAACTGATACGATATATAGCATAATATCTACAAAATTCTCTTCCGACAAGTCCCTGGTAATCAAATTCCGGGGGGCTAAGAGTACTCAGAACTATCTTTCCGTTTGCATGGCCACTCGCCACGATATCCGGCTCTGGTTGCGGATATATGTCTACGCACTTTGCGTAGCTATTAATGGTAATGGATGAGACAAGTTCAGCGACAGAGTGTTCGGAGATTTGTAGATCTACAAATTAGAAAGAACAAGAGATTATTTTCAGCGAAGCAAAGATATATATATTACCATAAAGATCTCTCGTGGCAGACTTACAGATCTGATCACTGTCTCGCACGGTATTATCTCGAGGTCCAATTTCGTAGAGGCTTAACAACGAATCGTTGTCCCACGTGATGAATCTGTCCGAATGAAAGGGGCACCACAGCACGTCCCATTTTGGCCGGCTCATCTTTTTATCTTTTCGTCGTTAAAAACGATCGCGTCGTATTTCTATCATAAAACTGTAAATGCTTGCATTATTTCGTCTGGATTCAATCAACGTTTAACAAAACATGTTTACATGCACGGCATGCGATTTAATATCGCGATTTTATAATTATTGCGCCACGCGCGAACATGATTATTAACATGTCAACAAAGCGTCTATATTTTTTTCCGCTCCGTTTCTTATGGATATTTGTCCCTTTTCAAACACATTCTTTCGATGGCTTGTATTTACCATGCTTTATTTTTTTATTTTATTTCATCCTGAGAGTATCTAACCTATTCCTATTCTTCGCGAATCAAAACACCGAATGTCATATAAATAATAAATATCATCTATGTAGATGAATAATGAGATGAGAAACCTATTGAATTGTCCTTGGAATAATATTCAATTGCCATTGGTTGTCGGATAGAGAATTTCTAGGGTCCCGTAAAGGTGCCTTTTCATGCTGACGCTCGACGCTCATTTTTAGCGTCAAAAGACGTCACGTGACCAAAATTGACGAATTGGTATCGTTATTTTTGGTCACGTGACGTCTTTCGACGCTAAAAATGAGCGTCGAGCGTCAGCATGAAAAGGCACCTTAAGAGTACGTTCAAAAATTAGGCGAAATCTAACTCAACTTGGATACGAGCCTTAAATTAGAACTCACTCAAAGATGGCCGCGATGCTAATAAAACGCGGTAATAAACTTCGAAACAAGTAGAAATAAACGAATGTTTGTATCGTGTTATCTTTCATTGCAGGATAAAACAAATAATACGAAATAATGATAACGAGGTAAGATCGTTTCCGGTGCAATCAAGATTCGAATTTCGAGCAAATGTCAACAAACTCGCGAGGAGACATACGTATATTTGTTTACATCTCGTACGTCCTATAAAATATTGACGTCTGTATTACGTATACAAGCGAGACAAAAATGGTGCACGTGTCTCTCTTCGATCAGTCAACCCATATCGCGTCATCATTCTCGAGACGAAAGAATCATTCAAAGTTTAATTCAAAGTCCGAGCAACAAACTCGGTTTTCGAATTTATTTTACGCAATCTGGGTACAAACTTCACGAGAGTAATACGATTTTTTTTTCAGAGAGATAAGACCGTCTCCAGTTATCTCCTCGCGAGTTATCTCTCTCGTAACTTCCAAGCTGTCATTATCGCTAATCGACGCGTTCACGCGATTGATAAAAAATCGGTGAGAAAGAAGAAGAAGTCGACGACGAAGACGAAGGTGGGGAAAGGAGGACGGAGCGGAGGACAGTAAAAAGTACATAGGTAGAGGTGGGTGCATACATATTTAAGGCTGCCATGCTTACGCCCCACCGTATTCTCCGGCCGTGCGCACACTTCGTAAAGACTGTACGCTCGTTACAGTCGGCCAGCTACGGCGTCACGTCATCGTCTCGATCGCTCCTCGCTCGGGACTTGAATCGCCCTCATCGGCTGCTGCAAAATCCGTCGTGTGTAGATTCGCTCGTGAAGACCCTCGGTGCATCGTTTGCGACAATGGCGAAAATTAAGGTAAGTCTTATTTGCCTACAATCTTGCCTGAAGGAGTGACATGTCATTCGAAGTAGAGGGGAGGGGGAAGGAGATGCAATTGAAATCCCGATAATTGCTTCAGAGCGGGTGAAAGTGGACTTTGCGCCTTCATCGTCGATATTGCTCAATTTCATTATCAAATTTTATTATCATTGAAATGAATTATGTAAATTTGTATAAATTTGTATTCCCAAACAGGATATATCCCAAGATATGTATTTTATTTAGCGATAATCATTTGAACGAATCTCTAAATGTATTTTAAATAAGTAATAGAGCGTCTTGAAATATGCATCTTTTTGTATTTAAATATTTGAATTTATTAAGTATTTAAATTTAAATTTAATATTTATAAGATTTATATTTAAAACAAAATTTATATTCAACGAAACTATCATTAAAAAGATGAGCGCAGTTTTTTAAATATTATATAACTTTCAGGCTGGTCCGGTCGTCGACATTCTCGGAGACGAAATGACACGCATCATATGGGATTCGATCAAGGAGAAACTCATCTTGCCCTACTTAGACATTGAGCTGCATACGTACGACTTGGGTGTCGAAAATCGCGACGCCACAAACGATAATGTGACGGTGGAATGCGCGGAGGCAGTTAAACGTTATAACGTCGGCATCAAGTGCGCCACAATTACGCCCGATGAGAAACGCGTAGATGAGTTTAAGCTGAAGCAAATGTGGAAGAGTCCTAATGGCACCATTAGAAACATCTTGGGCGGCACCGTATTTCGAGAGGCGATCATCTGCAAGAATATACCTCGCCTGGTGATATGTTGGAAGGAACCGATCATCATCGGCAGACACGCGCATGCCGATCAGTACAAGGCAACGGATTTCGTGGTGCCGGGTCCGGGCAAGCTGGAAATCACATGGACCGGCGACTCTGGCCAGAAGATCCAACATACCGTTCACGATTTTAAGGGTCCCGGTATCGCCCAGGCTCAGTACAACACCGACGAGAGCATTCGCGCGTTTGCCCACAGTTCATTCCAATATGCGTTATTGCGAAATTATCCGCTCTATTTGTCTACGAAGAATACGATCCTCAAAAAGTACGACGGTCGCTTCAAGGACATATTCCAGGAGATCTACGACAACGAGTACAAGCAGCAATTCGAGGCGAAGAAGCTGTGGTACGAGCATCGGCTGATCGACGACATGGTGGCGTACGCCATGAAGTCCGACGGTGGTTTCGTTTGGTCGTGCAAAAACTACGACGGGGATGTGCAATCCGACTCGGTGGCACAAGGCTACGGCTCCCTGGGTATGATGACCTCGGTCCTCATATGCCCGGACGGTCGCACGATCGAAGCCGAGGCTGCCCACGGCACCGTCACCCGCCACTACCGTCAGTACCAGCAGGGCAATGAGACATCCACGAATCCGATTGCTTCCATCTTTGCGTGGACCCGCGGACTGCTGCATCGCGCCAAGCTCGACGACAACCCGCGTCTGCGACACTTTGCCGAAACCCTGGAGAAAGTCTGCGTAGACACCATCGAGTCTGGCTTTTTCACCAAGGATCTCGCCATATGTATCAAGGGTATGAATAATGTCACCAAAGCCGACTACCTGGAGACGTTCGAGTTTATGGACAAGCTCGCCGATAATCTGAAGAAGGCGCTTAACGCGTGACTAGTTGGCAACGAAGAATCTACGAATTTATGGGCCAAGTATTAGGTTCTTACACGCATTGCAATAAGAGAAAAATAAGTAATCTTTTTTTTATATGGTTGCGGGAAAAGGAAGGTAAATATATAATATATTTGCATAATTATATTATATATAAAGATTTTTTGTTGCCATAGTCGAATCAATTTCGCGCTACGTATGATTGTGCTTCGTTTATCTTTTAGAAATGTAATCAGAGCAACTTTTTTCGTGAAACGCGGTTAAATCGATCACTTACATTTTCTCAGTGTTTGCACTTTTTACATCGACTTTTATACAGCAGATACAAAAGGAGCAAATACGCGCGCGAGATAACAATATTTGAGAATGATTGGAATAATTATTCAATTTCATAAAATGAGGATGATAAACTCGTTAATGTAAATTGTCGTCGTGATGACATTTTAGAAAATTTATATGTATTTAAATATTTTTTTTAATCTAGTTTCTAGTTGGTCACAAACATATGAAATATATATAATATATACAATTGTATAAATTTTTAAATAAATTTTTTTTTTAATCATTAAAGTACTCGCGTGTTAATAATAATACAATCGTTCAATATTAAAAGAGTGCAATTTTTAAATTTAAAATGAAATTTTTGGTAAGTTAGAAAGGCTTTGTTCAAAAACAGAAGTCTGTTTTAGATTTTTAATATTATGTATCTCTTATATACATATATTAAGCGATCAAATTGTATTTTTTTAAATATATTAGGTTTTGTATCAAGAATGTAGCATTATTTCAATAAGTATCTGTAAAAAATAGCATCGCGTAATCTATCATGTTACAAATAACAGCCTTGTTATCAAAAACACTCGGTATCAGTTTACGATTATGGAATATTATGCATATCGGAGATACATATTCTGTGATGATTTGATTATGATGATTCACGATTATTTGACAGTTTGAATAATTCATACACTTAACTGTGTGTATATATATTAAGAAGTTTTACATCAATTTTTTAATTATCAGTAAGATGTGCGATAATGAAATTCACTATTTTTTATTTATACAGATCGATATATATCGCAAATTAAATCTATCAAAGTAAAGAAATATTGAAGTAGACTCTAATTAAGACAATAATCTTCAACAATTAGAATAATTAAAATTCTGGATTTTTTAAGAAGCAGATATAATGAATAAGTCAATCTATTATCAAGCATCGTCTCGCAGAGGAATCAGATTAAATATAAATTTCAACAATGATTTTAATATCATTTTTAAAATTTAAATCGTGAAATTTATCCATCAAAGTACAAAGTATAAAGAATATATAGCATTGATTAGCGTAATGAAGATTCATTCTCTTCATTTGAGAAACAGTCAATAGTTTCAGAATTCGTCGACCTTTCGGAACCTTTAATAAATTATTTATACATTATGCAACTGTGACTTCAATCTTTTTTTTCTTTACATAAATACATTCACTCATCATCGTGTTCTTTAATCAACGGACGGTAAATGAATGCTATGTGAACGACATCATGAGAGAACTATGTTATCGATGTAAACTGCGTCATTTTTCTTGATTTTATCGACAGAGAGCGGAAAAAAGAAAAACAACATGGACCTGTATGAATAGAAAAATATCTGCGTTATACAATCTGTTTATATTTATTTCCGCCGATCTCCGTATGTATAAATGCAAAAAATACCCAATGAATCTACTTAATAATGTTAATTCGTCAACTTTATATATGTATAGAACTCGGGCTAGGTTTCAATCGTCGACTTGTCCATTCATTAACCTACATACTTTTACTCGATCTCTCTTCCGAGAGAAAAGACATCGAACTCGATTTGTATTTTACGCGCAAGAGATCGCTCTTTTTACTTTTAAGAAAAAAAAAAACCAAAATGATTTATACTAATTTATTTTACTCCGCAAAAGGTTATGTGTCTGACTGGAGCGACAGCGATGCAACGATGAGAAGCGTAATGGAATTGCAACGATTAATTATACGAGTTTAATCATATGAACGATTACGAGGAAAAGTTGAGCTGGTCGTGAATTAATGCAGCTAATCCTTTCTGTTTGTATTATTCCGCGTACGTATGCACATTCATATATATCTAGTTTTGCTCCTGTCCTCTCGAATGCTCTCGATGGCGGCGCGAATAAACGCACACGCATATACGCACCTCCTTTTACAAGAAGCACGCGCGCGTTGCGTAACGCCCTACTACTTTACATCAATATTGTTATCAGCGGTTGCAGCGTAACACGCTTCGTTAGAGAAGATCGCTTCTTTCTGCGTTCACATTCACCGCGATAACGTGGTGCAAAAAAATCAAAATACGAGTATAGACACTGAAGCCTTATATATATATATATATATATATATGTATTTTTCTTATAATCCTTATATATTCTATATAATTTTTAAGGACACACACACTTTTCAGCATTTTACTCCCTAGAAAAATATTTTTTATATATCTTTTATTATTTCTATATTTTCTATATATTTCTCCAGTATATATCTTCTACATTTTATTTTATATAATATATATTCTAGAAAAAAAAATGTCTTATGTATCTTCTATAATTCTATATATATATATATATATATATATATATATATATATATATATATATATATATAGAATTATAGAATATATACACACACACATATATAATATATATATATATATAAAAGATATAAGATAATGATAAAAATTATATATGTAATAGAAGATATATAAATTATTAATTTTTTTTCAACTAGATAATGCATACCTGTTTCACACTAGATCACTAGATACTTAATTATTTCGATTTTCTATACATTCATCAATATTATATATATATCATTTACTGTGCTAACAATATTTTCTTTCCCACAGAAAAAAATTAAGAGAATTGTTTATGAAATAATAATACAGAAAAAAGTATACCTTCTCTTCATGGTCGATTGTTATTTCGCACATTGGACATTCGCAGATGAAAATTCTTGTGACAAAGGATGCCATTCCTCGGCATTTTTGTTGGGACAAAAATCGACTCCGGATCGAGGCCAAAAATTCCATATGTTACGCATTATTTGGAACGCTTTGTAAACACGCACTTTTCTTTCGCAGTAAAAGTATTAATTAAACACATGTGGCTTTCGTGAAAATTCGCTTTTGCTTCGAATTCCAGCTGAACGAACCGAAAAACCATCGAGATCCAGCGCAAATCAGCATGAATCTGAAACCAAGAAATACGACGATGATGCTCGAGGAGATGTTCCTGCACATCGACGCCGTTCCCGAGTGCAGCGCAGTCTTTTTTTATCTTCATATAAAGAAAAAAAATTGAGAGAATCATTTATAAAGTAATTATACAGAAATAGTAATATATCCTACATGAAATGATGAAGAGATATCATTCTTTCATCATTTTATCTCGCATCGCTCACACATTCTTTGTTTATCTTATTCATAAAGAAGATAAAGAATATGAACGATACGAGATTATAAAAGAATAATTTGATATCTCTTCTAATAAAGTGTAATTTTCAGGATAAAATAGGCTGTAAAACGAAGGTGGTATCTCTTCTAAATAAAGATGAAATAAAATAAGATCTTTCGCAAGAGGAACCGGATCTAATACAGGACATATAATAAAGGCTCGTGGGGCTCGTGTCACGCTGGATAACGGCTGAAAAGGAAAACAAAAGCGCGCTCGGATATCACTCCGGAGAGTCACAATATACGGTAGGATGTTACGTAATTAGAGGTCATCGGGTGTGGTGATGTCATCGTCATCATTTTCCAACATTCTCGGAAACAGAGGCGCTCCTTCTCGCGGAGAGGATCGCAGGAGGATCGAGCGACGAGGGATCGACGCGGGATCAGATATTTATAATCAGGTAGCGATCGAGGAAAAAGCGACGAAGAACAGGAAGAAGCAGGCTACGAATCTCCTCCCGACGTCGGAATTGGAATTGCAGATGGCGCCCAGCCTTGCGCCACCTCGCCATCGCCGTCGTCGAGTCGACCGACCGCGGGGCGCGGCAGAAGGGGGGAGGGGGAGGGGGAGGGAAGGGGCTGCGCTCGCTCGACTCCTTGTAGTCTTCCTACAGTTCCTACAGATCCGCTATCCGCTTCGTCGGCCAGTGTTGACGCCGACGACGAGAAGTATATCGCGATTGCGAAGAGCCGGAGAGAACGGAAGAACGCTGATCAGGCGCGCGAGAGTCGGAGCACCGGAGTGAGAGAGGAGGGATAGGAATACAATATCGCGCAAGAGGTGGGGAACTCTAAAAAGGGGAGCCTAAGAGGAAGAGACGGCGATCTCTTTCATCACTTTCATGCCGCAGCGTTGATACTCTTTCCGAGAGACGGAACATCCGATATACTTTCGATCGACGAACGGACGTGGCGATCGATGGGTCCCCGAGTCCTTCTCGTCGGCTGATCGTTGTCTTCGATTGGCCGATCGTTGCCGATGATGACGCGACGCTAATCGTCACGTCGACGTCGTCGCCAACCACTACCACGATCGCGTGCGCCTCGATAGCAAGATAACCTACTCGCAAAAGACTCGTCGCCGCAGACATACGGTGGCGCAGGTGAACGAAGGTTTGTTTCCAATTAAAAAAGTACCCTCGTGGACGATTTTTATTCGTGTATTCGTTCTAATTCGCGACGGTTCCTCATCAACGATCAAAACAAGCATAGTCGAGCGTGTAAAAAAAATAGAAAGCAACTCGTCGCGCGAGAGCTGATCCTAGTAGAATCCCCCCCCCCCCCTCGATCTTGAAGAACCGCAGTCTTGCAAAATGGCCGCCTAATTGATTCCGTGATTCGTTTTGCAATCTTATCGCTAATTTCTAGGGAAGACTCGACGGGGAATTAATGCTGAAATCGTTATCCGAATCAGTCAAGTTTATTATATACGGTCCGGAGTTATCGGGTCTCTCCTCGAGTTACCCGATAATGATTCCTCATCCGCGTGGTCTAAAAATTGTGCGCGCGCGCGCGCGCGCAACATACACGTGTACGAACCGAATAAACAAGCCCATCGAGTTTTCCCCGAGTCGACCCTTCGTGCCCACCCGCTCTCCTCTCCGTTTCTCTCTACCGGATATTGTCGGAACGAAACTAAAATCGAACACGTTGCACGGATGCGGGCGCACTCTGAGTCTAATCCTTCATTATTTATTTCGACGTTGCAAATTAAAATCAAGAGGGATCCCGCAGAGTTTGTAACGTTTTCTTTTTTTTACAATTTTACATTCAATCTTACGCAACACGAGGGTCCATTTTCAAGGACACGAAGCAGCTGTCATTATTAATATAATAAGATAAAAGATAGAAGATAAATATAGTCTGTATTGTTTGAGTCTTTGAAGGAAACATATTATTTCCAAGATGTTATTTATATTATATTATATATTATATAAATTTTTATTATGTATATATTGTAAATTTATATTGTTTATATTTAATATTTTCCTCGGGCTATACGACAGATAAAATTTTTTAAAGCCACCACAACATAAATAATTTTATATATTTTTAATTTAATTGCATTTAATTTTTCAAATATGTTGTGAAAATTTTTAAAATGGATGACAAATTTTTTCTAAGACGTTCTTTCGCTCGAGCAGGCGTATCATTGAGAGATGACGTGTTTCCTTCGAGATACTCCGCCGATACTCTGTCTCAAGTAAGAGAGAGAGAGAGAGAGAGGGAGATAGATAGAGAGAGCACGTCACAGTAGAGTAGCGCGAGATTAATCATGGCGTCATATGTGTGGCCACACGATGTTGGGACTTCTCGCGGCCGCGCGTGAAAGCCACTTTAGCGACTAAATTCAATCTACGTCTCGCGAATCGCTAGCCAATAACGACTCTCTCTTCAACGGTAAGACGATGATATAGAGCTGTCATAATTCCGTCCCTCTCTCGATCAGCTGTTTTCTTGCGTCACCGCGCACTTTTTCCCGTTCAACGCCTGCGAAATCTACACACTCGGCTTCCTTTCGAACCAAAAGAGTGTAAGAGAGAGAAATTATTCAATAATCTAACGGCGTCGAGACTTTCAAAGCGCATTCAAGTGGCGTTAATCAATAATAGATCGAGGGATAGAGGGAACGAATGGCAATCATTGATATTGAAAAACGTAGCCATATTTATATCGTTCATTCACAGACCAGCGATAGATTGGGAGAGGCCTGGCGGGGCGTTGTTTTTTTTTTTCAGCGTGTGATACCGCAAAGTATCTAAAAAATTATCTCGTGTAATCGCGCGTTATTTCCCTGCGTTTTTAACGAGCAAAAAAATATATATATGTACCTTTTTTTTATACAGAGTAAACATGAATGTCAGATACGATTTAAGCGGAGAGATCGCGATTCTTGCGAGGGAAAGAGAGATGAGGAAATAAAACGTTTGCGTTCGTTCACCGCGCATGATTTCGCGAGCGACTTGATGATGCAAACTTGCGTGGCTCAACACTCGGCACTTCTAGGCGAGATATCGCATATTTAGGCGGATGTAACTTAAAGCGCGCGAAGGATCTCGTTTACGAGTAACGAATCGAGTAACTTAATTATGAACGAGCGGGTTTTCGGCACCGATTAAAGAAGGAGAGGAGAGAGAGACTCGAGGCAGGGAACCTGGAAGAGAGAACGGGGGTAGGAGAGGAGCGGAAAGTATTTCCCTTTTCGCGTTAAATTCCTGTCGGATCAAAAGGAAAGATAAACTTGACGTAATAAGGGTGAATTTTCTCTATCGAAAAAAAGGGGAAAAAAATAAAAAAGACATGGCGGACCGCGCTCGCTGTTGCCATTTGCCATCGTCGTCGTCGTTGAAGCGCGTCTAGATCGCTTCCTCCATCGTGCACAGATGCGCGCGCGCGCGCGCGCACATCCGCTTGGACGGACCGTAACGTAACGTGAACCGGAATTTGTTACAGCCACACACGTGTCGACGACGGATAGATAGAGAGACGGTGATACACTCTGTTGTCGCGATGTCGAGAAGGCAAGCAGTCTAGAAATTGCCAGCTAATCGCCGATGATCGACGATATCGTTCCAATAAAAAAAGGTCTTTGATATCGCTCCTTTTCTTGGCGCTGCGGGTGGACGTTCGAAGAAGCGGCGAAAAGCGTGGCCATTCTGCCAGCAACTCGGTGCGTTATGCACCAAGGCCCAGGAACGGTAATAGACGCCACAGGAGCGTAATCGCGGTCGTCGTCGCCCGCCAGCTGGAGACCATCCGGAGGATGACGGTGATCGACGAGAGAGGAACCGGAAGACTGTTCCGAGACTGGTGAAGAATAATAATAATAATAATAATATCATCGTTCCCCTGTCGACGCCATGTTGCCCGCGGCGGGCAAGGGCGAGAGAAGAAATCTGCGCGGAAGCGCGCGACTCTCGTCCAAGATGTCGGGAAGGCCGCCCCGGTTGCGGGCGCTTCGACCTCGCTCGCAGCAGCAGCAGCCACGGACGAGGACGGACGCGGACGGGACGCGCAGATCGGAAGGTAACCTTAAAGGTGCCGCCAAGAGTCGCGAGGAGGAGGATCAGCTGGAAGAGAGCGCGAAGAGATGCGACGAGGAGGAGAAGAAGAGAGAAGACGCGGGGAGGATGACGGATGACGCCGCGAACGAGATGGGCAACACCGACGACGACGACGACGGCGACGGCGACGGCGATGGCGATGATGATGGCGTCGAGGGGAACGAGGAGGTGACCATGACCATGACGGAAGAGGACAACGACGTCGTTGACGTCGACGTCGACGTCGAGATGAGGTCCGTCGAAGGTGGATCCGAAACGGTCGAGACGATCGCGAACGAGCAGCAGGCCTCGTACGAGTGCAAGAGCTGCAAACCTCCCAAAGAGCTGCCCGACATCAAGGCCTACTTCGAGCATCTCCGAAAGGAGCACAAGTATAAGGTGAGGAGAAAAGGCCGGGACGTTCCTCGTCTCCCGTCCGGATTCATCCTGGACTACGTCTCCGATTTTGCGCTCTCGTGTTCGTTTTTATTTATTTATTTTTTTTTATCTTTTTCATTTTATCTTTGCTTTTTCCTCTCTTTTGAGATTGAGCTATTTTAGAGATACGCGAAATACGTGATTTAAAGAAAGAAAGGAAAAGAAAAAGGCATTGTGCGTTGTAATTTACACAGTCTCAACTTTTCTCCAACTCTGCGTGACGATGTATAAAAATAAGTCATTCATATAAAGACAATACACTCATAGTTCGCAGGAATATGTTTTCTTGTAATTTTTAGGGCAAAAACGGGCACAATCCAGTCGAAAATCGTTGCCCTGCGTGTTCGTATGTCACATTGAACGTGAAAGATCTTGAAAATCACCAAAGAGTGCATCATTTGAAAAGAAAATTCTTTCGATGCACAAAATGCGATTACATGACGCACATCAGAGCGCGTTACACTAAGCATGTTAAATATCATTCTATGCCGATGATCAAGTGCGATGCTTGCGATTTTAGTTCAGCGTATAAGGTTTGTTCTTTCATAATCCTACTTGGTTTTCGCAAGATAGAGAGAGATACGTGTGATTATTACGTCACAAGTTTTCCAGGGATTTTTCAGTGAGAGAAGCTTTGCGATTACTTTGAGATTATATCTATATAGATTATATGTGTGTCTCTTTTAACGCTATTTTTCAGTGGAATCTAGAAAGACACATGCGGAATCATGGAGGTGGAGGTGCTTTCAAATGTCGTGCTTGTAATTTTACCGCTGATATCCGTCAGAGCTTAACGGTGCACGAGTCGTATCATCACGACCCACCTGTGGGTCACGTCAACCGCAAAAGTAATAACGCTTTCGAACGTAAGCCACGAAATAGTCCGAAACGTTATAATCAGGTAACGTAGGCGCAATACGCAATTGTTATTTTCTTTACGTTGGAATACATTGATCAGTCTGTCTTTAACGAGCCTGTTTTTTTTTTGTATGTGT
The DNA here is from genome assembly GCF_030444845.1 of Prenolepis imparis. Lineage (NCBI taxonomy): Eukaryota > Metazoa > Arthropoda > Insecta > Hymenoptera > Formicidae > Prenolepis > Prenolepis imparis. The sequence goes on along the minus strand of NW_028141169.1, from coordinate 508,959 downwards.
CTGTCAGGTTGGAGCGAGTGACTTTCGAGCAGCGTTAAATAAAACTGGAAGCACACCCACGTCGGCCAATTCAACCGATTCGTTCGTATCGGATCATTCGTTAATTTCGATAGACGATAGGAAAAGCGCTCTGGCCAGTGCCGAATGCATCGCATTGAAATGCGAAGAGAAGGGCTGTCAATTTATAACATCCTGGGATTCCGCGATGCAACGTCATTTGGCGGAATGTCACGCGCCGAATACTTCAACCAAGCCTAAGAAACCACTGCCACGATTAATTCCATTAAGTTTAGCTAATTCTAAGCCCAATAATACGATTGGCAATAGCGGGCCGACCACGACTCTGCTGAAAGTTCCACGGGTCAGAGTGAGACCCGAGCTGGCGCAAATTGCGAGAGATACGGAGCTGGCCAAGATGTATGGAAATAAAGAGGTTGGTTGAGAACAATTTGTTCTGTTATATAAAATATAAATGTAATGTTGTACCGATATAACGTGTTATTATTCATGTTTTTGTCACAGTGTGTTTTCTTACTTCATTATCGTGTTTGTCGTTTGATCTCAGGTCGTCAATTCAAAGAGGGATCTTAATTCCGCGGCTGGTATATTTGAGAAAAAGAACGCCTCCTTCTTCGATAAACTTAAGGAAAAACTAACGACGACGGCGACGTCGATTAATAATAACGGCGTGCCAGAGGTAGCTGTAAGTAGCGAGAACGATTTGAAATGCTGGTGTACGTTTAAAGCTAGTAGCATGGAAGAGCTAGCTTGCCACAAACAGACACATCACACTGCGCTCAGTGTATCCGTGGGTACGACACGTTGTCCTAAGTGTAGAAGACGTTGCAAGAGTTCGACCGATCTTCAAGTGCACATGCAATGCTGCCATTCGCGCAACGACACGACATCGTCCATCGATAGTAGTGTAGAGAAAATAACAAATTGCTCGGACGTCCGCATGACCTCGTACCGTGGTGAATACGCTTTCCCATCGCAAATGGATTGGGACGCGAATCTCAGAGGACTAAATTCTTCTGGATCCTCGGTACAGTGCTTGATCATGATTTATGTATATACGATAAGAAAATTAATGCGCAAAAAGATATCTGCGAAAATCATCGTAAAGTCTATATAAAGCGGCTGAAAGCAGTTTGTTCGTGGAACGCGAGCGTTTATAGAAATTTTATGTGAAGCAAACTTTTTTTTTTTATTGCTATGTGGATATTTATTTTAGCCATGTATTTTATAATTTTTATTATCCATATAATAGTTCAAGATTTGTTATACTACTAGTTAGTGTTGGCACAGCATATTGCTATGAGACGTGCAGAAGCTCTGTGTATCGCGAAACGTTGATTAGAGAATGATAATTAGAGGCTCGTTGTTTTTTTTTTCTTTTTCTTCGTTTATTATTAAGAATGTGCTTTACATATTGCATAGTGGATGTCGAGCATCTCTCTCTTCTAGTTTGTTACTAGTTCATTACATATTCGTTACCGCCATCCTGAATTTGTTAAACGATAAAAAGAAAAACCTTTTGTCAGGTTGAAGGTGGTTCGACACATCCGAGCGGGCGGCGGGTATTCAAATGTCCCCATTGTCCATTTTGGGCTTCCACCGCAAGTCGCTTTCACGTTCATATAGTCGGTCATTTAAACCGGAAGCCGTTCGAGTGTTCTATGTGCGCGTATCGTTCAAACTGGCGATGGGACATCACAAAACATATTAAACTTAAAGCGGCTAAAGACGCAGTGCATACGACCGCCAGAGTGCTCATGACGGATGAGACAGGTCGACGGAATTATTCCAAATATAACAAATATCTCGCACAGGTGAAATAATGAATCTTAATAGTTATATAATAGAATAATTCATTCAGTCTTGTATCACACCGAGAATCGTAGTTACTTCATGTGCAATATAATAATTCGCCTTGCGAAAGGGATGACAGAATCTCGGCACCACAATTTGGCCACGGCGCTCAGACGCCTTGATTGTGACATTCATTATAAGCATATTCTTAGTAATTAATTGTAGACATACAAATATCGATATCATCTTTCTTTGCGAAAAAGATTTCAGATCGATATTTTTCATAATTTATGTGAAAATCATATGAAACCGATTTCATAAATAAAGAACGCGATACAAAATTTTCGACGTAGACGTGTAATTTGATAAACGTATTTCTCATGACATCATATCTTGTCGAATGCGAGAAATTTGCGAAATTTATTACATGGCGCAATGTTTTCTTGGTTTAGGTGGAACAACAACCGTGGGACGAGGATCGTATGGAGGAACGTAGCATAGAGGAGACCAACCAAACCTCTGACGGGCCTTTTTCGACAAAGCTGTTAATCGTAGGAAACAAAGAGTACGTTCCGACGATTGATCTCGCATCGCAATCTCCCGTCACGATCTTGCCGTCGAGCGAGGCGAATCAGAACGGTCATAACGTGGACGTGAGTTTGCGACCACCTCCACCGCTCAAAGCGGCAATGAAGAGTCGTGGACAGTCTCTGCTGAAGAACAATCCGATCACGATGCATATACAGACCGCCAGCGGTGGCGGTTCAGTTTCTATATCTACAGCGACCGATGAGAGCAAACGCACTCAGTGGAAGTGTAAACGTTGCAATTATCGAGATTTCAATAAAGACGCCGTCTTATTGCACGTTAAGTCTCATTATGAGTCTGCGGATCAAGAAACCATTGAAGAGAGAGTAAGTTTTATGCTGTCAGTTTTATTACATTTTATTTCTTGCGGTCGTAGATTGCTCGTGCTCAAACTTGAATATTCCATCTCTAAATGAGGAGTACTTTGAAAGAAAAGAAAGAAGATACCTGAACAGAGATAATTGAATAATATAAACGGAGCAACTGTTACTTTAAGATACAAATAGTTTATATATAATAGAATAAGAAATATTCTTCTCTCTCTTGCTTTTAATATTTATATTTTTATATTCGGCTATCTTTAATCAAATATTCTAATCTAATGCGCTTGTCTTTTTCACAGAATCCATTTGGTTGTGGGGATTGTCCCTTTTCGGCACCAGACGCTGCGACTCTGTCTCTTCATAGGATGAACCATCGGCCAAACTTGGAAGCTATATTTAAATGCTATCTTTGCCCATACTACGTTAGTACAAAGGCGTATGTGTCGCTGGTAACGCATTTTATAGACATGAACGTTGTTTCTTTCTTTCTGGAATAGTAGTTTGATGTTTCAATATCAGTAATTCTCTTTTGTAATATTGAGAAATCCTTTCTGTTTTTATGTAAAGAAAAGTACAGAAATAACGTGATAATCTTATATATTGCATATATAATAATATTATATATTGCATATATAATAATATTATATATATACACACATATATAATGAAACTGTTTGCTGTGTGTCACAGAGAACTGTTGGAGCACATTAGACTTCATGGGGAAGAAATGGCGGCTATTCATCAGCAAAACATAGATATCCGGTCACCAAATTCCAAGGGTAAATTGCAACAAGTGTCAATTTCCGATGTCGGTAAGTTTCATTAAATTGCACATTCAAATCGAAACATCATACTCGGACATTTGTCGCGATTTAAAATGTTTGGCTTTACAGGAGTTTCTCGAGCGAAGGACGAAGCATCCATAGAACAAGTGATTCAGATAACGTCGCGCAACAACGTAACGACAACCTCAAAAGCTGCTCCGGCAGGTGTAGTCCCATCGCCGCCGCCTCCACCGTCGCTTCTTTTAGACACTCGAGCTCTTCCGGACGCTCCGCTCGTCTGGGTATCGCGACTAGACGGCACGCTGACGAAGATGCTCAAGTGTCGTCACTGTCCCTACGTCTCGTCGCGACGTGCGGAAGTGCGTGACCACGAGACGATGCACGTAGATACGCCGGCTCAGGGTCCCTTGATCGCCTGTACGGACTGCAGCTTCACCTGTACGCGTCGAGAGATTATGATCGCGCATACGGAGATGCACGCCGGATCTTTGGGCACCGTTCACTGCCTAGTAGACGAGACACGGCCCGATTCTCAACAGGCGAGCGATCTGGCCACTCTACTTGGTCTGACGCATACTCCGATATTGGGCAGTGAACCTGATTTGCACGACTCTCGTTTGGTGCATTGTTGCGGCAAATGCCCGGCGCGATTCCTGTGCGAGAAGGAATTGCGCATCCACCTGCGCTATCATACTACAGAGCTAGCGCACTCGTGTCAATGGTGCTCGTACGCGGCGCGCCAGCCGACGCATCTGCTGGCACATCAAAAGGCACACTCGAGCGAGTATCAAGAACGCACCAAGTATTTGTTGTCTCTGTACGGGCATTCGCAGCGTTATCCACCGCCCGCGACGGCGTGCGTCGAGGCGGCGAATCAGGAGGGTAACAACGGTGGCGTGCCCAACATTGCGTGGATCGTTGTCGAGATCAATGAGAGCGCAAACAGCAACGCCGTGACCATTCAGAGGACTGGAGGGAATCAGGTGTTTACATGCGCTAAATGTCCAGCTCGCTACTTCAAACTGGACGCCTTGGAGTACCACATGACTTTGCATGGTTCGAACAATCGGTTCAAGTGCAATGATTGCGACTACTCGTCAAAAACGGCCCAGAATCTGGTGAAACATCAGGTGGTACATCGACGACACAACGAAATCGGCGGCGAAACGACTACAATGACGCCGATCACCACTGCAACTACCTCCTCCGCAGTTTCTGTTTCCACTCCCATTCTGTCTATGCAACCGGATCCTCAATTCGGTATCTTCATGCGCGGTAATCCCAACTTTGTCTACCAGGGTTACTTGCGAAATGGCCGTTTGAAGGAAAAGCGCTACAAGTGCCACAAGTGTCCGTCCGCTTTCGAGAAGCGCGAGCAGTATAGAGTCCATCAATCGCTACACGGTGCCAAGCAGCGCTATCGCTGCGACACGTGCGACTACTCGGTCAAGTATTACGCGAATTTTATACAACATATAAAAAAGCATCAGGCAAACGCGGAAGCGCAAGCGTCCCGCAGACAATACGAGGACGATCGGATCTCCCTCGACAGCGACAGCATCGCTGACATAACTGCCGCGTCGACCTCGTCGCGCAAGTCTTCGCGATCGTCCGTCGCCGTTGCGTCTTCCGGTAACAATGTCGCCAACACTTTGCAAACCTCCAATCAAGATAGGCAGAGTCTACTACTGATGCAGAAGAAAGGCATCATCTCCGCAACGGGTGAAGCCGATGCGGAAACGATCCGTTGCCTCAGCTGTCCGTTCTCCACCACTGACAAGGACGTGATGGACGCGCACAAGCGTCGCCACGGCATCGAGCGCATGACTCCGCCGTGTCCGCACTGCGATTACATTCCCCGGAAAGATGAGAACATCGGCGAACACATCAGACTGCACTTTACTAGGCTGTACAAGCCCGAGTCGTATCTCGTCGTCGAGCTGCTGACGCTGATGATGGAAAAGGTACCCAAGGCGAATGGTAAAGAGGAGGAGAAGGGAAGACAGCGGGTGAAGGAGCTCCTGTTCAAGGAATGCGCCGATGGCAGATTCCTGCCGCTCAGCGAGCCGCACTCTTCTCCTCTTCCTCTAGGTACCTCGACCGTCAACAAGAAGAAGGTCATCGTGGATCCGCACACGGGCGAAACTAAGCATAATCTCGCCGCGTAAATCTCACATTTTTATTCTCGAAGGTCATCATCGCGTGAATATTTATCGTGTCCATGACATATTTGCATGCATTTTTCTATGCAAGAGACTGGTTCGAAATTACAAACAGCTGATGTACACCTAGCGAACAATTATAATAAGTTAGTACCCATTGCAAAAATCGATAATTTTATTTTTGAGATAATTGATGATTTAAATCCAGAATTTATCAGATCGACAAATTAATGTGTGACGTTAAATTTCTATAAATAAATATATAGATTTTGTTATATCGTATAAAAAATATTAATTTTTCGACTATATTGGGTAATTGCCACGCCCATCATTCATTTATATTTCTTACAATTTTTTCCGTTCATTATTTGACATCGTTCGATAATTTTGAGCGATGATGAATGTATGCGAGTATACTCTATACGCAAAGTTAATAGTATTATATGCCATATTTTGTTAATTCCATGATCATCATTATTATTGTAAATATTTATTTCAAACTATCTTGTACAATACGCAATCATGTACGATAATAAATGCTCACACTGTATATACAGATACATGTTATCCTACGTTTAGATATATAATATATATCTAAATATCTAATATGAGAAAAACAAATTTATCCGAATTTGCAGTTATTTACTAAGAAAAAAAAGTAAATAGAAAATTAATTGCAAAGCATATGTCAAGCTTCATTATTGAAACAGTTTGTTTTTTGTATCATTTATATTTTATAAAAATTTGTATATAATCGATGTATCAGAATTGTCGAGTGATATCTCTCTTTATGGGGATTTATTTCTATTTATTTATATACAAGTTGCAGATGATCTGTCATTTCTGCAAACTTTCCGCTGTTGAATCTCGTATCTCTCTCTCGCTTTCGCTTCTTTTCTTCCTCCGAAATCCGCGTACATACGCATTTAAATCTTCGCTCTAAAGTGCAGAAAGTGGAAATGGAAATTGCGCGCTATACGAGATTGAAGATCGATAAAGATTGCGGTGGCGTCGCGCATGACTGAATTATTTTGCAAATTGCAACAATCTTGAGGTTATGACGATGGTGGGCGACCGGGCGCCAGGTTGACTCCAGGTCGATCTCGCGTTCCTCACTTTCGAAATACATAGAAAGACGAAAGGCAACTCGTTTGACAGTTACGATGTTCGAGGGGGCTATAGCGGCATTTTTGAACCGTCTGCTGGGCAGGTACGTCGAGGACCTGGACACGGAGCAGTTCAACGTCGGTATTTTCTCCGGGGATACGTGCCTCACCGACCTCAAGCTGAAACCGGAAGCTCTGGTACGAATTCTTCCAGAATGGTTTAAATCCCAATTTTTCACCATTCAACTCCCATTGATTTATCAATAATACTTGCGTGTTTTGTTAATATATGAGGATAGAATTGTTAATTTTTGACATATTGGAAGAAAGATTTCATTAGGAACGATGAATCAGATGATTGACAGTTTTGCCGTAGGCAAAATTCTATCAGTTCAATGTATCGCTGATTAAATTAATCCGGATTTTGGTCAAAATAGTCCTCAGATTGTATAAAATGGAATTACATTGGGTGTATATATATATATATATATATATATATATATTTTGCGTGTATCTTTATGCTTTTTCAGTATCAACTGGGATTACCTATTAGAATAGAGATTGGCTTGATAGGAAAAATTATTTTGAAAATACCATGGTCCGGACTCTTCTCGCAACCAATTGTGATATGCATAGAGGTATCGAATAATTTATATTGTAATAATGTATATTGAAATAATATGAAATCGTACACGGATACTTTTATTCTCTTCAGGATATATATGCTGTAGCAGTACCTGCACTGTCCGGTCCGTACGATCCAGAGATACAGAAACGTTTGATAAGAGCAGAAAAAAAGAAAATACTTGAGGATCTCAAGGAAGATGAAATATTTAGAGCAGGTGGTTATATGTTTTTACTAGATAGATATTATTCACTAATAAATTGCTTTATTAAATTTATTACATTTTTGATTAGAAATATCTGCATTTTTTATTTATAAGTTTGTCCAAGTTTTTCAATTATTCATAACATTGAATGATTTTTTAATAAAATTTTATCTCTGTACAATTTATCTTTTCTCTTTTTTTTTCATAGGTCTACCTCCTCAGCTATTCGATGGTCTATTAGCGTCAGTTACAAAAAACTTCCAGATTACTATAAATAATGTACATATTAGATACGAAGAGAAAATATTGCGAAACTTTCTCTGTGCCTGTGGTATATGTATACAGAATATATCAATTACAACTACCAACAAGTAAGCAGTAACTCGATGACACATATTGTCTTTCTTTTCTCGATTATGTCCAATGTTGTTAATAGAAATGATAAATTTCAGTAAATGGAAACCTGGAGTGTGCGCTACAAATTCACAAACAGTGTATCAGCTTATACGCGCGGAATCGCTCAGTGTGTATATGGACCACGACACTGAATCCTGTATAAATGTTCAGGGTAATTGGGACATGCCCAATCTTCTAGCATGGAAAAACGCGATGCAGAGGTCCCTGCAAACGTTCGGAATGAAGAATAAGGAATTTCAGTTTTGTACGTTTGAGATATTACCTTATTATTATTGTATCTTGTATCTGAAAAAAAAAAAGATTATTTCTCAACTTTTGTGATTGATTTTAATTGACATGTTTTTCTGTCGAAAAGTGTTGAAGCCTTTCACAGCCAAGATCAAAGTCATCATACACAAAGGTACAGAAACTCAAGCTTCTCGTATGTTGGTCGATGTTGTGCTCCAGGATGTAGCGATGCAACTATCCGAAGCGCAATATGCTACGTTTTGTCATATTCAAGATTCTTTGTTAAGAGCAACTGTCAACAGGTAATGAATTTACTAAAATTCTTCCATTTATTTTTTAATAACATATGCATTTTTAATAAACTTTCTATCTTTGATAAAAAATTAGTGATTGAAAATTAATAGTTTTACATAATATTTGCAGACCACATGCTAAATATCGCCCCGAACAAAGCGTGTACGAGGAGCCAGCATCTTGGTGGAGATACGCGTACAATTCTATTTTGAATCACTATATCAAACCGTACACTTGGTCTCATATAGCCAAACATAGGAAAAATTATAGAAATTATAAAGAGATGTATATTCAAAGTTTGCAACGACCGAATGACACGGAACTGAAGCTAGATCTGCAAAAATACGAGGACAGTCTGACAATATTAAACATAGTGATCGCGAGAGAGCACGCTAAACAGGAATTGAGAAATAAGGATATCGAGCGCGAGTGTCAAACCACAGCAGTGAGTTCATCAGATGATGTTGATGTCGAAACATCTTCGAATAACGATCAAAGTATAATGGTCCAATGCAACAAAGAAGAAAGTCAAAAGTCGATAGATGTAGTAGATAATTCGTCCAGTCCACAAATAAAATTGGAAAAAACGCTGAAGCAAATCGGTGAGTGCATAAATACTTTTCTCAACGTAAGATTATTGCTTTTTTATATAGAATATTATTAAGTGTATTAACAAGAATTGTGTGTTATAAAAAGCAAATATTTCACAAGAGTTTTAGTCATCTAAGAAGAATATCTTTGCACGTTTGCAGATTACAAATTAAACTTTACTTTGGCAAATTGTTGTCTGACTCTATTGAGCAAAGGCAAAGAAATGTTGATTGCAACTGTCGCACAATTCCTGACGAGTATCGAGGCTAGGCCTACGTTATTAGCTTTCAAGATATCTGCTCGTGCTGAAAGTTTTGTCGTCGAGGCTATATCAACCGACGGCGATTTGGTTCCTTTGATCACAGTTGATAATGTGTTGACAGGTAACGTATCTATTTGTCTCTCTAAGCTAATAATTACTAAATTATTACAATTACTAATTGCAAATACATGTGTCAAACAGGCAATGTGTCCACCTATTTCTTGGCCATAGATTTTGAGAAGAATGGACTAAATATGGATCCTATCTTCGAAGTGTCCATAAAACTGGAAGCTATCGAAGTCACTTATCATCATGTAATAGCGATTTTATTATGCGTTGTTCGCGATCGCAATATTTCTGTAAACCTCTCTCATACACATCCTTTATTTTCTATTCAGTTTGCTATGGTGGAGATTATAAACTTTTTCAAATTCAACACCAATTACATCTATGGCACGATTCTCGGAATATACAGATTGTGGGATTGCGCGAAAAGAAAGTATTTCAACTTTGTGGACGACATCATCTCGCAGACATTGAGAATTAGCTTCAAAATAGATATTAAAAGCCCATACATAATATTTCCGGAACACGGATCGATTCAAAAGTACGTTTACTATGTATGTAGGATTACGAAAGAAAGTGTGTGAAAAATATTACACATTTTGTAAACATTCAAATTTTTTGTTGCAGAGGAGGACACATCCTCGTCTTGGATCTCGGTAATGTGACGTTGACCAACGAGCTTCAAGCGATGAATTTGCAACTGGAATACGCCACTCTAATGGAACTGGAAGAATTACTCTACGACAGACTCAATATGGTGTTTTCGGGCGCGCAGATTTTATTTTGTCATTCGGGCGACGATTGGCGCTCGGCGAGAAAACGGAGTGATTCCGAGTATCATTTGTTACCCAAACTACAAGCGAACGCGACACTTTCGTACAGCATTAGACCGGAATATCGTCAATTACCACGGTAAGAAATTGTGGCTGTTCCTTTAGTCTATTCCTCTCTTTTAATATGTAATTTTTCGCACAGGACAAAACTCAATGTACATATTTCAAACGTAAAGTTTAACTTGTCGGAAAATAAACTGCGACTTATGGCGCACTTTTTGAACAAATTGCTAGTGCTTTATGAAAATAATATCGAAAAATGTAAAACTACCTTCAAAGATTCTACTCTCGAACAAAAATCGAGGATTGCTTTCACTTCGGTGAAAGAATTGATGAAAATACAATCCGGTGTGTGCTTGCCATCTGTTTTAATGATGCACAATGGTTTTAAACCTACCATCAAAGAAGTTGTAATCAATAATGTACCAAAGCTTGACAGGTAATGATGATATATTAAAAAAGAAGGTATATTTCTCTCTGTTTCACTACTCAAGGTATATTAAGATATAATATTATAATTTCTTATTAGGAGTGTTGTCTCTTCGGAAGTTAGCGAAGAGGACTTGGAACTGTTATCTAAAACCATCAATTTATCCGGATTTGACGATAATATATCTCCGTGTAATCGCATTAATTTGTTACTTCGATTTGCCATAAGCGAGGCAAGTACAGTCTTATCGAGCATTCGCCACATCTTATTAGACAAATATATATCATTGATATATCTATGGATCTGAAATTTAGTTCTCCATAAATCTTGAACATATGGTGGACAGCCGAGAGCAGCCTTATCTGAATTTGAGATTGCATACCGTGTACTATGAAACAGCTATGATGGAATACGGAGTTGCTGTTCAATTCGGCATTGGATCGATTCTTCTAATCGATAAGACAAACGCTGGCGTTACCGGATCATACCTAGAATTGATATCCACCGACGAGTCTTACGAAGTTCTCGTTGTGTCATATCGTAAGGTAATCTTTGCACCGAGATACAATATTCATGTTCCCTGATTTAGTTGAATGTGCATTAATTATCTTTCTTTTAAAGGTTAAATCAAATTGCCCCGATTTCAAGTCGCACTTTAAAAATATCGAACGCTCTCTGGTTGTGAATCTATTGAATATTAATATAAATCTTCATAGATCCGCATTACTGAAAATAAAAGATTATTGGCAGAAATTTAAAACGTAAGTAAGAAAATGTACAATCATTTCGTGTGAGATATTTCTAGAAACACTAATTAATTTCTTAACTAATTAATTTATTTCTCAGTATGTGCGATGGTACACTTATAATCAAGTACGCCGAAAAGATGTGCGATAATATTATAAAATGGGAACAACACGATGTAGATCCACCTATTCCACCAGGTAATAAATATATTCTTGAATACAAAATATATATTTTTGGGTATGGAAAGGAACATATATCACATACTTTTACATCTTGCAATACTTTTACAGGTGCAATTAAACTGAATTATTCAACCAGACTTAGCTCGCTGGTACTACGATTCTGCGACAAGGACATAGATTTAATGGAGATTAAGATTTCGGGTTTGGAAAACGATTGCATCTACAATGCGAACGAGAGAATGGTGTTGCGCGCCTATCTCAGCAGTATACTTGCCGAAGACTTGAACGACGACACGCTTTATTCAAAAGTAATTACTTTGATTATTAACATGTATATTTATTTTTTTTAACTGCACATGATACACATAAATATATATTTTTATTTTGTTTAAAGATTTTGACGACCGACGAAGACAAAGTATTTGATCTGAAATATGTACGACATACCCCAAAGCTGTATAAATGTTCGGATATCGATACTAATCAGGACGATGTGATGTCGGATGGCACCTTTAAGCTTTCCATCGGAAGAATAAATTGTGTGATCATTTCTAAAATTCTGTACGATTTACGGGTACGATAGATTTCTTGTCTTGCGTTCTTTTGCATCTCATTACGATATCAATGTTGACACTTAAATCATTTTTCTACAGAATTTTGTGAGGCCGTTCGCTTCCACATATTATACTCGCTTCTTAAATTATTTGAAAAACAAGTTTGTCGGAGGGATCGAGCTGATTAAGAGAAGCGCGACGAAATTACACATTTTTATCGATATACAAGGACCTACTTTCCTGCTACCGCAGAAGAAAGATGCCCCGAGTCTCTTGGTTTTCGATACAGGTATAGAATTGCATCCGAGAGATAGTTATATATATATATATAAATTGAGGCTGTTCTTTCATAGAATTTACTTCCAGGCACATTATCGGTCGAAAACTTTTTCAAGAACAACGGACCGTCAGTGCAATCGACGAAAGCTAATGATAGCGGACAATTAATAATCGACAATATTTTGGTAAAATTGAAATCTATGACTATATCTAGGGCAATTATGACCTTGGCGCGAGATTTGGAAGTGCAGGTAAAGTTGGATTAAATATTCAAATTTTGAATTTTTTTATGACAAAATATTTGAAAAAGAAACGTGTGCCAATATATGGAAATAATTTCAGGAACCCATTATCGAACCGATACAAATTCAGTTTGATATCAAGAGAAAGACGGAATATCGTAGTATTATGGAATTTCAAACATATGGTTTATTCAATGTGCAAGGAGTGATCGACGTTGTAAATGTAAACTTGAGTCAGCGGGATCTAAAGTCCCTTATTTCGGTGTGGCAAGATAATATTTCGAAAATACTGTTGCTTAAAAAGATCGCCGAGAACGAGGATCGAATTTCAACGCGAGACTCTCGAAAGAATGTCAAGCATGACGATGACGTTATGGTAAAGAAACTGGAAGACTTTTTAACTCATAATGAAACAGCGCTGTGCGAAATCAACATAAAACTTACCTCGGAGGGATTGCAATTGAATTTATTCATGGACACGGAAGAGGTAGATACATTAATATAAGTTAATTAATATTCTATCATATGTATTATATATAATAATTTTGATCATATTATGTTGCAGGTGTTGAGTTCTCCTGTGCGCGACTTGAATCATGGTTTGTGCAAGTTGTGCTTCGGAGAAACTATAAATACCTGGGACTTTTATAGCGACAAGAGTGTGAAAATGAGACTGTCTTTGCAAAACTGCTCATTGCAGGACACTCGCAAAGACACGGTCGAAAAGAGGTTTGTATCGTTGATCGAGAGCTCCGATTAGGATCTTGATGGCTTTTGATTTATTAATCTCGTTTCTACCGTTTTAGGATAATACAATCGCCGGCAATATCCTTGGAAAAGAATTTAGAATCTTGTATTTCCGTGTCGATGTCTCCTATAGTCGATGTCACGTACAGTCGTACTCAAGCGAAGGAAAAGTGTTTCGACGTTCTTATTCAGGACGTGCGAATTTATCTGTCTGTACCTTTCTTGATGCACTTGGGACGGTACTTTTTGGATTCCCTACCCGGCGAACAGATAGAAAAAGGAATCATCAATCACGGATACGATAATAATAACCAAATGGTAAATATAAAGTCATTTCGACAGTACTAGAGCTCATTAAGAATATTTTTCTATTAATTTTCTCAAATCTCTCAAAACACATCTTTCTCTAAGATATATTCATTGAATCGCATTAATTCCATCAATGTATTTGATTTAAATCAAGAACCGGAATGCTATAAACGCAGAAACTGACAAAATAAATCGCTCCCAGTATTTTAAGGAGCAACCAGGTAGTTTATCTATGTGCATGCAGGTTGTATACACAAAGATGGCTCTTTTCTGTCGTTCTCAATAGCAATTTGTATAACGACTATATATGTAGAAAATAAAATAATCAATTTTAATTTGTTTAGGTACCTCTATATCAATTAGAATACAAAAGCCGGATATTTTTCTATTCGGTGATTTGGAGAAGAGTAATACACACGTGATTCGAATGCAGACGGAAGTGTTTATCGAAAGCAGCAGACATGGTTGTTTTTCTTCGATAGTTTGCACCCTGACCAATGTCAATGCCAAGGCGAAAGGAAATTACGAATCCCCGTATTGGTTGTTACGTCCTTGCGATGTAGAGATTTCTAAGAAGAAGGAATTGTCGAGTGATAATGAGGAAATTGTCGTTGCTCTAAATAGTGTTAATGTACATCTATCGGCAGAAGTGATGCATACCTTTTTCGATGTAAGTGAATCTCTGACTATTTATATAAAATATGCCTGATATCTGTAAACTGTGCTATTAAATTATTTACATCGCTTATTATCTTATTATTGATATCTGCATTCTAGATATTGAACGAAGCGTCGACTTTTTTGAACAGCATTAGCTCGAAAATGGATAACAGTAGCAATCAAAATGCCAACCTGCATAATAATCTCTGGGCACCGAGAAAAGTTTCTAGTATACCGTATAAGAAAATGGATGAAGGTAAATATCTTGTGCGATACAACATAGATATTGTTTCATTTCAATTTTGTTATATTTATTTAAATAATTTGAATTTCTTGTTGTTTTAGTCGACTCGGGATTGTATCGTCGTCGCAACGATCATGTAGTATTCAGTTTGAAACCCGTGACAATGTGCTTATCGTTGGAGATGGAATATTCCGTAGGAAGATTTCCAGTGATGAAAATGGAGACCGTCGTTACTGCCACCGTCGACGATTGGTACAACAATTTCCATCTCGAGTCCAATATAAAGCTTCACGCATTCTGTTACAATAAAGTTTATCAGAATTGGGAGCCATTCGTGGAATTTTGTACAAAGGACGATGTAAACTATAAACCGTGGGAATTTATTATCAAGGTTACAAAGATTGTCGATTGCTACATATTTTCTATTATTATTTTCTAATTAGTTATTAATATAATGTTTTTTTATATACATATATAATTAATATAATTTGATTTTTTTCAGACGTATCGAGGCGAAGCAAATATGATTAATTCCCTATGGACAGATTCTTGCCACTGCATAAAGCAAGATTCGGTGAAAGCGAGAAAGAAGGATGTAAAGTACAATGAACAGGATATAATGGATATGATATTTATTGGACCCGATGCTGATGCCATCTCGTCTACGAGAAAGGGTAGAATTATTCATACAATTATGAAAATTGGTTATTCAGTACGTATGTGTAGAGTTTATTTATTTTTTAAATAAACAGAGCCCGAAACTTACATAACGTATGAGGATGAATCTGATACGGACGACGACGAGAACGATACGAAATTAACCAAGATTTCCAATTATTTATTTAATAATGATAGCGACGACGAAGAAAGCGATTCTGACGATTCGAGTACAAATGAGGATGAGGAACTGGAATTGACGCTGGATTGTACCTGTGAATCTTGTACGTGTAAATTTAAACGATCACACATGTATTTCAATTTTAAATTTCAATTGCTTATATTCTAAGTGTTTTAATTTTGCATGTAGATAATCCCGCCACGCCGCGTGCGACAGCAAAGACGAATCTCTTGGCGCCGCACATTATTCTATATTCGGAGGACAAAATCAACATCACTATAACGGAAAACATGATCGCGACGTGGAACGCAATGTCGAACGCGTTTGCGCGAGTCAAGGGTGGAATCCCTTTCGTGCCAACTAGTACGCGAGAATTGACTGTACTGAACAACATTGGTCACGCGAGTCGAGTGGAGCTGCTCGTTCAAGAACAAGTGGACGGGAACAGTGTGACGCGTGTCCTGGCCGCGCACAATTTTGCGCACGACGGAAACTCGCCGACCAGCGTGCCCAGCAGTCCGGAGAACGAAGTCCCCCAGGGGAATCTCACGAGTCCTCAATGGACCGGTAAAGAAACCGTAGTCGTACCGGAATGTAAAACCTTTCCCATCGACTCGCCCGTTCAAATCTACAAATCTATAACTGACGAACTTGTTCGTGTGACTTTTGAAGGTAATTTTTACACTCTTCTACACTTTTACTATACATATAAAAAATAATCATAAATAATCGAATTTTACTCTTAATTTACGCGCAGGTTTCGAGAATGTGTTGATATATTGCCCTAAAAAGGAGACACGCAGTCTCGTATCGCTTCGTCCTGTGAGACACGAGGTTCGCTATTACCTGGTGATAGAGGCAACGATAAACAATTACCTACATCGTACGATTTGCGTGCGATCTCCGTTACAGGTAATGTTCACTCGTTTATCCGCGTTTCGCATCCCAGTCTTCCGTATTGTTTTTTCCTATTAACCGAAAGATACCTTTTAGTTTCGAAACGAAACATCGTACGCGCTCGGACTTTATTACAAGAAAGCAGTGGTGGACAAATTGGGTTTAACACTCACCGGTGAAGTCACAAATCCCTTCGATCATAATATAAGAATGGCAATCATCGAACCCGATGCGACTTATAATATTCCTCTATATATCGCTTATCATTGTCCGATACACGTTCTTCCGGTATATCTAGAGTCTACAGAGTAAGTAGAACCGCGGATCAGTTTGATCAGGTTGTTGTTTTCTCTTTGAGAAAATAAAACCAAGATAAAATATAAGACGATAACAAATTAATATATTATTTATAGAAAATATCAGGTTAGCGAGGAAGGAATTTATTGGAAAGATTTGAAGGGTATAGCAAATGCATTTAAAGACGTGTGCTGCAAAGCGAAGGACGGCATTAATGACTGTAATGTATTCTGTGTCAGGGCGATATGCACGGAAATTCCGTTAACGACTCGTCCCTCGGGTTGTCAAGTGCCCAATTATTTGATAAATATCGTACCGCCTGTCATTTTTAATAATCAGCTACCCTTCGTCATAGACGTCGTTGTACCTAGCATTAATTATGAAGTGAAAATCGAACCCGGAGAAAAAATAAACATGCACTCTTTGAATCACAGCAGTAATGTGCAGTTTACTTTTAAGGTAGAATTTTGAAAAAACTTGGTTCTATATAACAAATACTGCTTTGCATCATTTAATTATACATTACTCAATGATTTTATATACAGATACACAATTACTTGGGCACGTCTTGGATGGGTGCGGTGAAACTAAATATGAATCTAGAGCGAAAGTTTGTACTAATGTCTACGGATAACGAGTCGGATTTGACGAAACCCTTCTTGCTGTGCCTGGAATTAGGCAAAATTTTCAGCTGGAACATTATTATACAGGCGCAGTATTGGATAATAAATAAGTCTGGCTTGCCGCTATTTATTCAGGTATAAACTAGACAATTTGATTTTCATAATAATAAACCTGCGAGATAAACTATGATATATTACTACTACTCTTCTCGTTTAGGATTACCATTCTCATATAACTTATGAGATGCCGGAGGAGGAGTTGATGGTGTTCTCTCAAAAGAACAATAAAAAGAGCATGGTGCGATTGAGGGCCCATCAGTCCGAGTGGTCGATGCCATTTGGATTGGACGGGATCACGTCGATGTCGTTGATCGTATGTCGAGATATCGAACGCGGACGAAAGTATCAGATCGTAACGGAGATAGAAAGTTCCCGCTTGTCGCCGATTTTCACGAAAATCATAACGTTTCTGCCGTACTTGTTCATCTGCAACAAAACCAAAAAGGCTCTGAGGTTCATGGAGGAGAACGAAGAGGCCGATCTCTGGAACGATCTTTTACCCGGGCAAGAGATGTCGTTCTGGCCCGCCACCGAGTCCATGAAAATGAGGATAAAGTGGAGAAACAGTCAGCTGGTCTCGCAACATTTCGACATTACATACGTGGGCAAGACTGTGCTGAGAATGGATAACGGGGTACATGAATTTTATAATTTTATTTTGCGATGCGATGTTCGAAGAGAGATTTCATATCAAGATTTTCAAATTTACAGTCGGCGCTATGCGTGGAGATCGAAGGCGGCATGAATGCTCCGTATCGCGTAACATTCCGAAGATACGTCGCCAGCGACATACCCGTACGAGTGGATAATCTCTGCGACAAACTATTCCTCAAGCTGAACCAAATCGGTTTGGGTCAAGTCGCTCTGCTCAAACCGTTTCAAAGTCTGCTGTACACTTGGGACGATCCTACTCAGACCAGAGAACTGATTTGGAACGTTTATAGCAATAACGCCTTCGGCTATAAAGCACAATTCGAAACGGTAGTGAAAGAAAAAGTTGTATATTTTTTACTTGATTTGCCATTTTGCATTCTTCGAAGCGATAAACTTCTTATTATTTTTATCGAATTAATTTTACGAGATTTCCAATCTTCATTATTAAAGCAATAATCAAAACTCATGGATCGTCTCAGTTTCGATTTAATTTTCATTAATTTTGTGCGGATTGATTGCCCGGCACTTGACATCTTCGTTTTGCCCTCAGGACGGCTGCGGACACGAAACGGTAACTTTTGTAACCGTCGAAAGGCGCGACAGCGCGTCTCATTCTTCCCAGGTCACTCCCAAATCGCTAGCAAACGCAAAGTCGTGGTCGGAGGATTCGAGCGCGAGTGTCGCTCATTCTTCCCCTAATGCAGAATCCGAGACGAAGCTACAAGCGTTGGAGCACGCGCGGCAAGATGAGACAGAAATTTACTGGGTGAGCTACATGGAAGGAGAGCAACGCGTGTTGCTGTTTACGCAGCACGAGAGTGTGTACCTGAAAGCGAAAAGCGTCATCGATCCCGAGGCGAGCAAGAGAGAGATATTTCTATCGATCGCGGCTATCGGAGTCAGCGTTGTAAGTGAAGAAGCACATGGAAGCGATTTTATTGAATCGAAAATCGAGTGACTTTTTTTTTTCTTGCCCATAGGTCGTCCAGGAATCCAATCTTCACAATGTCAGACGGGAGTTACTGTACGCCAGTGTGATCGACTCCGCCGCGCATTGGGAGCTTTACTTTAGCAAACGATGGAGGAGCCTGTCGTTGGAACTGAGCGTTTGGTTGGAAAACAAGTATACGAATTCCGCGAAGGTGGCGCAATTGGAGAACTTCATCGATGTACGATTTGCTTAACATGATTTTTTAAATTGCATCGTAGACGTTTCATGAATATCACCGCCCTTGTTTTCAACTCTATTTAATCGTATTTGATAAAATATAACTTAATAGCATTATGCTATTTATTTTTAGTTACAATTAAATGTGCAGAGCATTTGAACATAAAGTAGTGTTTTATTGATATGTTTATCGCAGAGATCATTAATACTTTTATGTATTCCCTGTGATTGTAATTTATCGCACAGTGAAGATGAATGAATAATCAAACATATATCTCTTTTAAATATTTCGCAGGTTGACTTGGTGAAGATGCAGATGACTAAACCATTCTTCGGCAAACTACGAAGAACGTATTCACCAGGTATCTGGCTGCATTGCAGGGAATCCACGACGCTTTGTTACCTGCAAGGATACGTTCACAAGATACAGGTACGCAGGTTTTAATTGTAATTAATTAATTTAATAATTACGATTCGCGATAATAATTTCTCTTGTCCATTTCTTGCAGGTCGATAATCAACTGAACGAAGCCATCTTTCCGGTGGTTCTGTATCCTAGCCTGCAAAAAACCTTTGTGAATTACGCCGGAAGTCGTAGATTGAAACACTGCTTAGAATTCTCGTATCTGAAGCAACGCAAATTGAAAAACAGCGTTTACAAGTACATCTTACGCACATAAATATTATTGCTCGTTACGATGAACAGCGTTCGTATATTGATTTTCAAATAATATTCTTTTAGAGGTATATGTGTCATCCTCAGGGAGTTTAATTTAAATTTGGAAGAGGTCTTTCTTTGCTCCTTGATCAATCTAATACCCAAGAATCCGGAAACCAAACACTCGATCGCCGCCAAACTCAGGAGAGACGTGTCCAATATGCGCGTTCCTTCCTTTAACAAAATCAATAACGTAATAATCACACATACAGACTGCATTAATTCTTCTGTCAATGAACGGGTATCTAGATATCCAAAGTAACTTTAAATATTAAAAATGTGTCGAAAACTTCTCCGTCCGAAATAAAATATTATATACGGAAACTTTCTAAAATATAACGGGAAAGAGAATGTTAGATGTCCAGCAGTTGCTATAAAAAAATTGTGCAATGTGTCGAAAGCATGCGGTTGATATCCACGTACCTATACATTGATGACAAAGAAATAAAGAATTATGCATTGACAGAAGGATTAATTTATGTGAACATGCATAGTGTTTTGACCGATTTGCGCATATAAATTGCAGAATGACAAGAGAAGAGACTTGATAGAACAGATATACATTTCTCCGATGGCGTTAAAGTTGAGATTGCTGGCCAATACGGACGGATCTAACGCGCGCAACTTTAGCATCATGCTCGATTATCGCAATATTCTTCGTTTCATCTTCGATTACGCGGAGAAGGGTGCGTTTGAGAGGGATGCCGAATTCAAGTGAGCGCGATTTTACAATTTTGAAACCGTGATGTAATTGACAACGAGACAAATATAATTTCCCGTTTGTTAGGTTGCCGAGTTATCAAAAGAGTTTCATCGTCGTCGATAACCAGAGATTCTTCTCGCGCCTCTTGCAAACTTACGTGGCGCAGATTATGGAACAGTTTCACGTGCTGGTGCGTCTGGCTACCGTTCTGGGAAATCAGTACGGCTACAACTTTAAATCGCCAGGGAGCAACTTTTGCGAGCCAGATTCGGTAAGCGTACAAAACGGACAAGATTCTCTTTCTACGTACAATATATCTTTATATTGAAACCATCCTAATCGTGCGGTGACCTTACAGTTACTACTATGCGGCGACGAGGTTGCTGAGAGGCTGGCGTACGAAGTGGCGTGCGAGCTAGGATACGCTACTCCCGATGGTATGCAAGCTTCGATTTTGAATAGCCAGGCGCCTCATATTAAGGTAAATATAAAGCTAAACATGTTCCATATGTACATATATGTATACGATGTTTATTTAATATCAGCATCTTTCCAAACTTGAGAAATTTAATATGTGGCTGGCTGTTGTCAAGTTTTTAAAAATTTTGACACTATCCGACACGATTAAAACTTTGTACGTCTGTCAAGCAAAGTCTAATTAAAATTAAATTATTCTTTGCTTGAAAAGCAAAACTCCAAGCAGGCTCTTATTCAGTTTTATATATTTATATTATTGAAAGTATATTCGTTGATTATACGGGAGAGATATCTTATATAGTGAAAATACAATAGTACATATTCGTTTCAGATGAAAGACATAAATTATCAGAATCCGGATGTACCGCCTTTAGTGTTTTTGGTCGATCATTCGTTCGCGACAGAGATCGATTTGGAGACCTCTGGCTTGATCACCACGTCGACAAACAGTGAGTAGCGAGATCGTATATAATCATCGTGCATGTATAATATTAATTTGTTCATTCTCTGCTCGGTTCGTTAAATCTGTTATCAAAAATGTGACAGGTATTCATCGAGAAGAGTTGAGATATTTCTTCAAAACATTGGGGAAGAAGATATCCGTGTTGTTCAAGACGGAAAGCTCTTGTTCAAAAACCCATTCGAAAGTGATACCAGACATAATAAAGAGGTATATCAACACGCTATTGTGTATAGCGCTATTTTTTTTCGTTTATCATAAAAATGAATTTTTCAGAGCGCAAGAAGTAGGACATAGTTTTGTATCCAGAGTACGATTGCCGCGATATATCAATCCGCATTTCGTGAGTATCGTCCGTCGTTATTTCATATGTGATCTGTCTTTTGTATCTGTTTAATCCTCATGTTATTATCTAGGGTGTGGAGTTGTTCTCGACGCACAAGGCGAAGGGAGCCTACTTGTTGAACGCTATAAGTAAAGGCCATTGCGTTCAAAACGATTCTTATTGGGGACATGCCGCGCTCCACAACGACGGGAAATATATTACACTAATATCCTTGCAGTAAGTCTGCCACTTATATTCTCATAATCCATTTCTTATCTATGGATGTTTTCATCTATATAAAGATGGAAGATGATTAGAGCTTTTTAGTCTAACAATAAGGAATCGCATTCGTTAACGCTCACGTATTTGACAGCTAAAAAATTTTAAGAATATAAATCTATATATTATTTCTCTGAAAGAATTAAGATACGGATTAATTCTTGGATTTTTTTTAGGCGAATACACTATGTCGAGAAGGGAAATGCTTGGGGATCGTGGAACGTAAAGTGGACTTTAGAGACCAATCAATTGCTGTCACCGCCAACTATCGCTAAAAATAAACTTATTTTGCGCGTAACAGAGGTAATTTGTCCGATGCGACATATATTTAATTCATATTACTAAAATATTACAATCGTGGATAAGAGACAATGATTTGATACATTCGAATATCGAGCATGCCTTTTTAAAGAGTGGAATATTTAAGTTTAACGACTTAAATAAAAACAATTGAGAAAAAATCGTTTAAAATAATCACAAGTCAGTTTCTCGCGTGACAAAGATTAACAGTAAAATGTTCAGCAGTGGCGAACAATTGAATAAAATTGTAAAATATCATTCATCTCTTTTTGATGATATTCTTTCGGTCTAAAAGTAATTAGAGTCGCCGATAATGAACAAAAATTTTTCTCTAAACCGCATAATTGGGGGGGAATAAAAAGAATCGAAATAATTATATCATTATAATTAATATTGTAATATTATACGTTTGTGACCGACAAAGTGCTAAACACATGATTAAAAATTACATCAATTGTTTCACGCGCAGGAAAAGGAAGAGACGTCATTGTCCTTGGTAGACTGGTACGTGGAAAGCGAGGCCGCGGATATTCTGGAATGGCTGTGTCGCAAAATGGACAGCGCAATGATCGTGAATATGGAGAGCGGCATTTGTTCCAAGTTGGAGAAACTCTAATAATGCGCTGACGAGGCCGTTGATAAAAAAAAAAGAAAAAAAAAAAAGAAAACTAAGAGCAAGGAACAAAGTGGATAAAGAGATCAGTGTATTTACATATTTAGTTCGACGTAATAAAAAGTCTATGTACGGTGAATGTAAAGAAAAAAAAACGACGTCTTTCTCTCTCTTTCTCTCTAATGCCCTACACTTGTTTTTATTATCATTATATATATATATATATGTATATCTTATGCCTTAAGTCAGATCGCATCTTCGTCTTGGATAAAGTACGTCTAGTTTATTTCATAATTTATTTACAAAAAGTCTTAGTAAATTACACTTACAGGCATCTCCACTCGAACTAAAGTAAATAATTTAAGAACTACATGTATTTAGATATCTATAGAATAGGATACTTTGGGGTCGGGGAGAAGCTGGGACCAGGGAAAGTGTTCTGTTTTACTTATTTCAAATATAATCGTTTCTAATCGTATCTCCGACGAG
Organism: Prenolepis imparis; assembly: GCF_030444845.1. Taxonomy (NCBI): domain Eukaryota; kingdom Metazoa; phylum Arthropoda; class Insecta; order Hymenoptera; family Formicidae; genus Prenolepis; species Prenolepis imparis. The sequence goes on along the minus strand of NW_028141169.1, from coordinate 485,367 downwards.
AATTCGAGTCGTTTTTCAAACGGCTACGCGCGTCGTGTGAAAACTAAACTTCATTCCGCCTCTCTTAAATTCATTCTCTCTCACTCTTTCTCTCTCTCTCTCTCTCTCTCTCTCTCTCTCTCTCTCTCTCTCTCTCTCTCTCACTCTCACTCTCTCACTCTCACTCTCTACGAAACGAGGAAGTATACCAGTGGAAGGTGTGCGACGAGTTCGCGAATGCGTCTTTTCTTCTTTTTTTTCTTTTTCTTTTCTGCAACTTTCTCTTGCGCAAGAATGGGATTTTACAATTACAGGTAAATGTACGTATTGATTGTAAGAATCATCAAAATATGTGCAAGCTGACAATCGGTATTTGTTAATTTTACAATAACGTATGCGCGCTTTGAAAAAGCATAAAATCTTGATTATAAATATATTCCCATTAGAATCGTTTAATGGCACGATCGAGCTTAAATTTAAAAATCCTTTTTCTTTTTTTTATATCCTTTTAATATATATATATTCGTTTCTACATAATCGTCCAGTTTTCGTCTGCTTCTACAATGGTTGGTTTTTTTTCCTCATCTTCCGGCTTCTTCTTTTCGCTTCTTTTTTTTATTTTTTTCTTCGTTATCACAACGGCATTTAATTACGTTTATAAATACGTTTATTCTTCAAAAAAATTGCAGTTTTTTTTAGTTGAATCCGCTACTTTCAACTCTCTCTCTCTCTCTCTCTTTCTTTCTCTCTCTCTCTCTCTTCCATGAAGGAAGTCGTCGAAAAAAAAGAAACGAAAGAAAATTATTTTTTCTCATTTTACTGAAACTGTAAAATCTACTATTTATAAACAACGACTGTGAAATTAGCGATAATCGAAGCAATTATTTAAACGAATCAATTACTTAATTTCGCAAGCTGCATGATTTTTCTTTCTCTTTTCACAGACACTATCCCCACCCCTTTTTCTACCGGCACCCCCATCCTCCGTGCATACATACACACGCATACAGCACGCACACCCGCATTAATTTTTTTCTTTCTTCTCTAAATCCGTCTTTTTAATATACTAATACACGCACATATATGCATACTTCCCAAAGTGTGCATTGTATGCACGCATCGCATACGCATACGCATTCGCACACGCACACGCACACGCACACGCACACGCACACGCACACCGTACACATGCATTTTTCTCGCGCGCGAATGTAGGCAAACGCGTATATGTATATCCGTGTTTCTCTTCGCTTTATCTCGAATATCTTCTCATTCTTTCACTCTCTCTCTCTCTTTCTCTCTATATATATGTTTTCGTTTCCCTCTCTCTTTCTCTCTCTTTCTTTCTGAATCTCAACATAATATATATACATACATGCACGCAAATATACACGCAAATACATGACACGTATGCAAATACATAACACGCACGCGCACATTCTTCCTCTTGCCTTCTCGCTCTCTTTCATGCTTCCTTTCTCTCTCTCTCTCTCTCTCTCTCTCTCTCTCTCTCTCTCTCTCTCTCTCTCTCTCTCTCTCTCTCTCTCTTTCTTTCTTTCATTTCAATCAGCGGCTCTTTTATCACACATATCATATTATTTTCTTCTTTTCTAGCAATGTCTTTCTTCAGTTCTAGTTCTGCCTGTGCTCCTAAAAGTCGAGACTTTTTTGCGATCCTACAATCGCAAACGTATATTTGCGCCACCGTAGCCGTAGCACAAAAATCGAATAAGATTCAATGGAAGTGTGTGTTATCTACAAAATATCTTAATTACTCGCTAATTACAGCACAAAACATGCAAATATAAAAATTTGCATTATATTATCGTTTAATATTTATATATATAATCATCATCCGATATATATATATCGTTCCACATCCGCACCAGTTAAGGTTCGCCGATATACTTCTTGGTATATATATATATATTTTTTTTTGTATATATATATATATTTTTTTTATTATGCAGTTGACCTGTCTCTTGTGTATGAAAGTCCATTTTCTTTCCCTTTAATGCGCATACATGTGTGTATCTGCATATACGTTCGTGTTTGCGCGCGCGCGCGCGCGCATGTGTGTGTGTGTGTGTGTGTGCTGCTGCTACGAGTACACGAATTGTGTATGTGTGTGTACATGGATCTGAGTGTGTATGTATGTGTTTTCTACGTGTGTGTATATTGTATGGGTGTATCTTTTTTTCTTTCATTAACTATGAAATATCTTACACTATCGATATTATTCCAATTCACGAAGGGGAAGGTATACCGATAGGCGGAGATCGCATCGGGTATACCTACACGCTAACACCAATAATTAAACTTTCTTATTTCCTGTTTAATCGATATAAAACTACAATTGCGCTGCCATGGTTTTCATCAGCACTTTTGTTCCTTCACTCGTACGCGCGTCTCTCTCTCTCTTTCTCTCTCTCTCTCTCGTCTTTTTTGTCAATTACAAATTCTTCCTCTCTCCATCTCTCCTTCACCATTTCCTGCTTTTACGCTTGTAACGCACTCTATAGCCGTTCATACACATGTTACCATCCCAACGACGTCGTCGTCGTCGTCGTCGCGTATATTTTTACTCATCATTGTATGTCGGCACCGTTAATAATAATATATCGCATAGTGTCCCGACAGACGATAGAAAGTTACGTGCCCCTCGAGCACTGGAACAACACGCGTGCGACTATCGCGGCGACCTGCTGATCGAGGATCTGACTCATGACCAGAGCGAGCAGGCGAGACTCGTGTTGCAGAAGGAGAGTCCGGTTGTCCGGATGCCTGGCGAGGTTGAGCAGCGTGCCGGCCGCGCGTCGCAACATGTCGAGGCTGGTGCCCATCGATTCGGGATTCTCGCGCAGGGCCGCGAGGCCGTGCTGATTGGCGACGCCGAGGGCACTGGTTTCCGCCTGCTCGATGAACGCGACGAGCAACGCGACGGACGGCGTCTGCAGGGCAATGGTGCGCGCGACGCCGCTGTCGGCGGCCGACAAAAAGTGTAGCAGATTCACCCCAAATTCGCGCAGCACTTGCTCCTCGCTGCGACAAAGGAGCCTGGTCAGCACGGAACATAATTTCTGTAATCGGGAATAGGGCGGCGTCGCCACCACCAGGTCAACGTTGCACTCGGTCACGCATAATTTGCACAGCGCCTCGAGCGCGAGTCTTTGCGGCGACAGCGACGAGTTGAGGCCGACCGTCGGGAACGGATCCTGTCCGTGCGCGGCCGGACATACGGCCCAGTGTAGGAGACCGTCGAGCACCGGCCGCGAGATCTCTTCCGGATGCTGGCTCAGATCCATGTGGCCGGATATGTTGGCGGCCATCACGAGAACGTTCTCCCTCACGTGGTGCAAAAAGTCCCACCACCACTCGTTCTCGCCCTGTAGACTGCTGCACGAGTCTGCAAAGTCGGCATCTTCCTCGCGGTCGTAATTGCGTGTCTTCTGCGCCCGTACCGGGTGCTCGTGATGCAATAGCAGCAATTTACCGAGCAGGCTCAGGAACGTGACGTTCTTTGCAAACTCGGCCTCGTTGCCCGGGATGAAGGTGAGATTCCTCAAGATCGTTGACAGGCACACGCAACGGCGGGCCAGGCTGTCCTGCGTCTCCGTCACCAGGTAGAGGCTCGCCTCGTCCCTGGAATAACTCTCGTCCTCGTAGTCGCTTATCCTCCGTCGTTTCAGCGATCCTGCCGGATCTCTTATCTTTAATCTTGGTCCCTCCTTATCATCTCTCGTGCTTTCTAGTTCCTGCTCCTCCGTCGTCTCCGTCTTGATCTCGGGTTTATCTATGGTATTGTCGACGTTGCTCGCCGTCGCCGTCGTCGTCGTCGTCGCCGCCGCTGAATCGTTCAATCCGTTTTGCGTGGGCAACGAATCCTCGTCGTTCGCTTTTGAAACATCGCTGCCAAAGTGCTGCTCGCCCATGTTGTTGTTTGGCTTTGTCGTCTCGCTGTCGCAATCTTTCTTGAAGCTGTCGTTCTTCTTCTCGAATAGCGCCCTCGTGAGATCGTTCATCTCTACGGGTTCTTTCTTAATCCTCGACAGCACGTCGCTCAGACTCTTCTTCTTTTTGTCCATCTGCTGCTGCTTACGTTCACCGCTTTCCTTGCCAGCCTGTTTATCGCCGAGTTCGCCGGACTTGTAGGTAAAATCTAGTGTCTCGTGAGCACTACCACTGACGCTGTCCGCTTTGGCTTCGTCCTTTAAATCCGTGCTGTCGACCTCCTTCTGCAGCAACGGTGGTTTCTCGTCCCTCAGCAAACGAGCAAAAGGCACCGAACCCACTTCGGATTGAAAACACGTCACGATATATTTGGTCGTGTTCGTGTCGACTTGCCACGGCTCGGTCTCTGACTCGCACTCCCGATAATCCCAAGATCTCCGAGTATCCAGGACAAAGAGATCCTCGTCCCGGGGAACAATCTTGACGGGGCGACCTCTTCTCGAGAGATACGTGTAATTCGATGTCGACAACAGTTTCGTCCGATCCTCTGGATCGATCGGGCGCGTCACTGCGCCAAGATCCACCTCCGGACCATTCGCGGCCTGGCAATAGCGGTCGTCGTCATTCACGCACGATTCGAACATGTCGGAGAGAGAACGCGAAAAGTGTTCCAGCAGAACGTCCAATAATCCAGGCAAGTGCGCCAACCCGAAGTAACTTACCTGCAAACGAAATATTTATAAACTCTCTTATATTTTTCATCATTATATTCATTTTAAAAGAAATTTATCAATTTTTTTTACTTTGGAACAATTGCTCGCAGAAAGAAGAAGATACTTACAGAAGAGTCATCGAATAACAAAATGTTTAATACGTCAAGGGCCCAACAGCTCTCGGCGAGGAGGCCCGATCGTAAAGCCATCATGATACGCCAAGCTTCTATCGGCGCCACGTCGGAGCGCGCCAGTTTTCTTCGCTTGTACAAAAGAGGCGAAATCGCTTCTACGCTGTCAGGAGGGAATGTCAATTCTCTCTTTGACGTAGGTTGCTGGCTGATCATGGGATTCACTCCGATTTGATTCTGCGTGAAATAAAATGATGTTTTGTCATGTCCAACGAGATATTTCAACTAAAAATACGTATATATCGTACAGAGTAAAATATTGACAGTACATATAGATATCACACACATAATTTTGTTAATTATTTGATTATTATGTGATTATTTTAAAATGCATCTAAAACATGTTTACTGAACATTTATGTTAAATCGTGGTAAATTTGCGAATAACGTATTGTGTTGGTGAGAGAATAAAAAACATACCGGATGATTTCCGGGTGTCGGATACAAAGGGGACGGTTGATTTGTGTAACGATGCTCCCACGGCGGAGGCGCGTGCGCTATAGTGTTCAAAGCAGGTTGGGACGAGGGCCTGTTCGGTTGTTGGCTGGGCCATTGCTGACTACTGGTCATAGCACTAACCGCCGTAGCTGCTGGTGCGGCGGAAACGACTTGCGATGCCTGTTGCTGTTGTTGTTGCTGCTGTTGCTGCGATGGTGATGGTGTCTGCTGACTTGGGTACTGAACCCTATTGTTTCCAGTATTACTATTGTATTGAGTGGTTGTATTTGGCCATCCTGTAGAAAGAGATTGCATTTCTCTTCGTTAATCACGATCGTGCTCTTGTTTATCTTTTTAGAAACTAAAATTTCTTTTAAACCGAGATGGAAATTGTGATTCTAAATGTCTAACCTGGATACGCTGGTCGTTGCTGATTATACTGGGGATATTGTTGGTCTTTGGCAAAATCTGGATGACGTCTAGGTTGGGTGGGTCCCGGAGGAGGCGGTGGCATGTTCTTATTAGCCGCTGCGCCCGCGCTATATATTTGCGTTCCACCGGGCGCTCCGTATCCACTCTGCAATATACGAGACACATTTAAGACTATCGACTTTTTCTTTCTGTATAATAAAGTTTTTTAAATCTCAAGAAATGAAACAAACTAGCTTAGAAATGTTGTAGTTATTAACGTTAAACAAGTATAATATAATATCGAACGAGTATTACTTGTTCCTGTCGATAGTAATCGACTTGCGGACACGAGTATGCGGACGACGCAGGTGGCGGTTGCGAGGGTGGCGAAGGCTGACTGGTTACCGTTTGCTGTTGCACGGTGGCCGGATGAGCCTGCGGTCCCGATGGATAGCTGTTACTCCGCGCGCTGGGAGGCGTTCCCGTAGGATAGCTAGCGGGTCCCTGCTGACTGCCAGTGTATCTGTTGTACATGTCTTGTCCAGTAGCGTTGCTCGGCGGCATGTTACCACCCGGATATCCCCTGTACATAACGAAAATAATAACGTTGAATAACAGATTTGTTACGAAACGAAAAATATAAGTCATCACATTTCTCACCTGTCGACATCCGGCACGTACGGAGGATAATGCGATCTTGGCGAGTATGGTTGACTAAATTCCCCTTGCTGAGACAGCGCGTTTGCCTGCGGCCGAATGTACTGCTCTTGCGGGTAATTCTGATAGGAACCCGTGTTCTGGTAACTGCCTTGTTGTATTCCTTAAAAAAGTAAATGAGAAAATTCACGATGAATAAACTTGATCACTGTGTTGACCAAACTACGAGACGTACCCTGATGGGCAGAAGGTGCGCTGCTTTGACTGGGTGGCCTAGGTGGCGGTGGCGTATATTCCGACGACGGGCCACCGGGTGTACCGCCCGCGTAACTACTCTGATAGCTTCCATAGCCATCCATGGAAGTATTGCTCGATCCACCAGCGGGAAAAGAGTCTTGAGAATTGGAAGAACCTGTAGCAAGAAGGAATCTCCGTGTTAGAAGACGGAATAAATTTTTTGCAACTTTATTCTTTTACAATGAAATTTCGAGAAAAAATTAGTAGTCTTTACCCGGCGATGGTACGGAAGCAGTTCCCTTGGATCCCTTCTTCTTCGAGCCCGCTTCGACTTGATTGATGATGGGTTGTGGATCCACTCCTCCGCGATCAAAGTGACACTCGTATGCCAGCAGATGCTTTGTATAGTGCTTACGCAATGTATAAGCAGCGCTGCTGCTCGCGCCGATTCCCAGCAAGCCGGCTATATCCTTCCATGTTTTGTTTTTCGTTACCTACAGAAAAAGATTATGCACACGCGTCCTTTACTACGTTCACGAGAGAGCAGTTTCATGTGAATCTCACATACACGCGCACACACACATATGGACCAAAAAAATCTGCATGTCCAAAAGAAAAAGAAAAACGTAGAACATGATACGAAAGATATTACCGATGTTCCATAGCTTAAGATATCGGTCTAAAAAAAAAAAAAGTAATGACAAGTTTAAAAAAAAAAAAAAAAAAAAAAAAAAAAAAAAAAATATTGATACTGGTAGTAAAAATTGATAGCAAAGTCTCTAAATACATGCAAGTTTAAAAAAAATAAAAACAAACCAGAAATATACAGTGTACAATCGGAACAAATTACCGTTATTGTTACATTTCGACATTAAAAGTTTATCTTCGCTGTGTGAGACTATTAGAATAATTCCATATAGCACCAAGGTTTGTAGATCAGGGTGTTTCCATATTCGACTGTTGAATGACTACTTCAAGAAAAGATATGTTAAGCCTTTTTTTTTCTTTTTTTTGGTTTTGTTTTCTCATGACACAGAACATAGAATATAAAGGATACTAATAGCAAAAATAGAAATTATACATATATCATGCACAATTCAGCATAGATGTAAAAACGAAGCATGTTCTGAGGTGTTGTCTAAATATCAAATTTAAAACTTTGATACAAGTTGTTTGTCAATCAAAGCTTCATTGTATATTAGACACATATACTTTAGAGATAAATACTTTAAAGTATTTTCAATCGTCGAGTACTGAGAGTCGAAAGTAATCGACGAAAGACACCTCAAAAATACAATGTGCACAGAATAACCATATATATATAAATATAGAATGCAAAAATACATAAAAACAATATAGAAACTATGTAAGACACCGAGGGCTAGATGGAACTACACTGCACCTTGCATACCTCCATGAAGCCCCCCCTCTCCTTCACGTAGAGGTATAGCCGAAACAGATCGAGGGGGTTCTTGGAGATGGTAGGACAACTAGTGATGGGTGTTCTTCGTTCTTCCATGAAATTCACCAGTTTATCCAGCCAAGTTCTCCGTTCTATCGAGTCGTCCATTTCGTATAACTTTGCCAGACTATCTGGCTTCTGAAAGTCGCACATCATTTTCACGTTTTTAAGTGTGTTTTATCATGAGCATAAATGAAAATGTTACTAACATGTAGATTTGACAGAAATGTTTCGTGTATGTTATTGATCCAACTACATACTAGAATATATAATAATTATTATTCTTGCAAAGCTGCGAACGTAATCCCAATTGTAGCCATATTATCTAACATGCATAAACATAATTTTCAATACGTGTTTATCTTTTTTTCCCATCTGATAATTGAACACCAGTTGTTAACATATTCTTTATTACAATTAATTAATGAGACACGTACTTTTAACACCAAATAAGTCCACAGATTGTAACAAGAATATTAGTATTCTTAAAGGTTTACGATGAGTTATTTTTCCCTTTAATGCATGTTTATATATAAAAAAATTCGTATTTGATTAACGTATTAAAGATTAAAATAGAAAAACTAAGATGAATGGAGCGATATATGATATGCAGCATAGTAATTTGATGCATGCAATGATTATTTAGTAAACATAATGCAGATAATGGTGTTGTTATGCAAGTAACAGAAAAGTTGGCAAAAAATTTGTAAAATGTTGAGTGCAATAAAATAAGTGTATCGATAAATACATTGTCTCAATAAATATTATAGTTGTGTGACAATCCTACGCAATGCAATGGGTTTTTGTAATACTGATAATCTGTTGGAAAATATATATAATTATATTATTATATCACACTTATTAAATTGTGCATTGTGTCACAACTTTTGTTGCAATCTTGTAAAAATGGTCAACTTTTACTGCCATTGCAATATTCTAATAAGAATATATTATTAAACCATGTTAATAATATTGACAAATAACACACATTAAAATACTGTTTTGCAAATTAAGAAAAGATAATTTAGATAAATTAAAGTTTTCTCCAAATTAGAAATGTAATATAAAGAACTATGATATAAGAAACTAATATATTGCACCATTAAATATTTATACCCCTATTAAAATAACAGTTATACATTAAACTTTTGGATAATGGCATTAGGATATTTGTAGATTAATACGATGGTATATAAATATGTGCCAAGCAAGAGAAATTTTAGTATAGGATAAAAATGCCTAAAGCGTGGAGCGTAAAAGGGGAATGGCATTTCGACAATGTAACAAATATTTAGTGAAAAAAACAATAACCTTAGATCTGTACGGGTCTTGAGGCACATGACTGTTAAATACCTGTAAAATATTAAAATATTGAAGATTCATATATAAACTTGAACTTTATCTGAGGTCTAGGTAGACAGTCAGCTGCTTATCTAGTACATTAGAATATGTACTACATGTGTGCGAGAGTGTGCGTTATACGTACAGGACTAGCAGGAGTACGCGGCCAACCAGGACTGTTCATGTCAGAATATTCCTCGTGAATCGAATTAATGCTCGCAGCACCAGGAGACGGGACTGTACTTTGTGGTGTCGCGGGATGGCTGTGGTATCCTCCCATCATCTCCTTCCGCACTTTTGGCGTAAATGTTGGATCTTCACCGGAAGCTGTGTACATGATACATTTGCGATTATACTCGGATATTGCTTGAACAATGAACAAAAAAGTTTTACAAAATTAAGAAAAAAGACAAGATGAAATACATATATATATATAATTAATAGAAATAATACTAACCGGCTGATGCATTGGATAACGTTGACTGTTGTGAGCCTTCATCTAGAGATGTGCCATCTGGACCTGTCGTTATTACAGATGTCACAGTACCACTCGAAGTAGATATGACATTTATAGCTGACGTACCTACACATAAATCGTACAATTTGGCTACTTGCTATTGTACGAGAAGATGATGTAATAAAGATATATAACCATGTTACTCGAGATTCTCATTTACCTGAAGCGGTCGTGGTTATACCGCTGTCGTTGGAAGTCTCAGCCGTGAGATCTGCAGAATTGTGGCTGATTGGTGTCGGCGCTGATGCGGGATGCGAGTTTGGTGTGGTACTGGGCGGCGGCATCGGACTGCCCTCGTGATTGAGCGGCGGTGTGGCCGCCGGAGTGTGTAAGTGCGGTACCGCCGAGCTGGTAGGCGGTGGTGGCTGGTTGCTAGGTATGTGATTGGGAGACGGCGGTGGCGGGCCCATGGAACTTGCTGGCGGTCCCATATTACCGATGACGGGCACACCTGGAGCACCCGGTGGCACCATCGCGGTCGTACCACCGGCGCCGTAAACCTGCGGCGGTCCCGGACTCGGTGGCATTCCTGGCGGTACACTGTTGAAGCCCATTTTATGCTGCAAAACGATACAGAGAAGGTTAGCTTTGATCGACAACGATATAAAACACATCACTGTTATATTATTAATTAAAAACTTGCTTACCGTGTACGGTGGATATTGTACCAAATTATTGGGTCTGTTGGGAGGCTGATACTGATTATTGGGTGGTGGTTGTGAGTTTGCAGGTGTCGGATATCCCTGTGGAAACTGTATGTGAGGACGCGGAGGTGGATACGTGGATTGCGCGTGATAAGGAGTGACCCCAGGTTGACCCGCAGCTGTTCCGCCAGTTGCATAGCCCATCCCACCGCCCATTGGACTGATCCCACCGAGAGCCGTCGAGCCGGGTCCCGGTTGCACTACGCCAGGACCAGTGTTGTTCATCTTGTAGCTATGCATGTGCGGCGATGGACCTAATGGTTGTTGATACGCTCCTGAAATCAATGACAATTCTACTTTTTATCATTGACTTGAGAGAAAGAATAGAAATCATACCTTGAGTGGTCATGGGAGAGTGACTCATGCGTGGTGCTGGTCCACTACCATCCGACTGGCTACTCGACGGACGTGGAGGCATCTGAACGTTTTGTTGGCCTGTGCATTCAAGGATAAATTTTTAGGTGAGTACTCTCTGTGATGTCATATACATATAATGTAAAAGAGAAAGATGACATTATATAAAATAACTCTTACATCATAATATCTGTTATTCTTTTTTTTTTTTTTTATAGCATTCTGAAGAACACTAAGATAATTTACTCAAATACATTAAATATGCTACACAGGACATTCCGATAAGTGCAGTGAAGTATTACTCCATGACAAAAATTGATTCTTAAATTTTATTACAGAATGCATAGTGGAAACGAGATAACTCTACCACTCTGGAACATTCTGCGTAGCATAATATTCGCAAATTTTATCACTAAATACAAATGCGAGTGAAAAGAGAGACAGACATAAAAAAGACCGACCAACAGCAGGGGACATCGAGCGAGAACCTGTGGATCCTGTAGGCGACGGGGTAGGTCTCATCCCCTGAGAATTTGGTGTCCCTGGGCAAGCTGGTCCATTCGAACTGTCGTTACTATTCTGTCCTGATAATTCCTGCAATTCAAATTGAATCATGTAACGACAGTTTGTGATAAAAGGAAAAGAAAAAGAAGTAAGTATTAAATAGTAATAAATATTAAAGAGAAATACAATGCGAAATGTATACTATGGAAATAAAATGTAGCAAATTTTAGTAAGAGTTGCATCTTATCTAATTCTAATTGTGTTTAGTTTATAATAAGTGCTGCTTAAACTTTCTCCTATGTATTTATATTTATGTATATATGACAAGTTTAAGCAGCTAATATAATTTATGAAAGTACAATTTTTATCCCACAATTATCCCATATTTGCACATGTATGCGAATATATCTTTATGCTCGTAACATCTAATATTCTGTGAATATCACGGTTGTAGGTTTTCAAAGTAGGTCAGTATTTTGTAACAGATATTTGCCCTGTATAAAAACTATCGCAAGAATTCATTGGCACAATGCTACGTTACAGTGTACGCATCAGAACACGAGAAGCACTTTTGATGAGAAATAGATTACGATTGTGGTCTACGTCTGAGCCAAGTGAAAATGTGGTCACAGAGAGAGGAGCTCCACAAAGCTCAACCCTCGATTACTCGACATGCAAACGAGAAATGCTTATGAGTCGAATCTGCTTCATTGTCATCCTAGCTACAGACAGCAGCAGCTTTGTCTAACGCCCTCGACGACGTCGCGACTTTGCGCTCCGCTTGTTCGAACGATCATACATCTCGGGTACGTTTCTAGTATTTGAAAATCAATCGGCGCCAATACGAAGACGAGGACGAGGACGAGGACGAGGACTACAAGAACCGTCCGAAGCGGCGATGTCGCCCATATTATTCGCGCGCGCGGCGCTTAATATCGTCCGACAAATGTTTCTGTCACCCTGTAGTCGTGTCCCCGAAGCACAAAACGCTCGCCGTGGTCGCGACGATGATCGTTGTCGTCGTTGTCGTCGTTGTCGTCGTTGTCGTCGTTGTCGTCGTTGTCGTCGTTGTCGTCGTCGTCGTCGCAACGATGGCACGCGGCGTCGTTCTCGGTTCACAGTACACGAAACAGACAACACGTACACACATACAGATACACATACGTATATACAGACACACACCGTGTATATTCCCGGTCGAAATCGCGTATGCATGTGCCCGCGTGTATACGCATTTTCGTACGGATCGTCCGTCACACAAGGAGCATCGATGCTGCTGCTGCGTGTGCGTGAATACGCGCTCGCGCGCGTGTACGTGTGTGTGTGCGTGCGTGCGTGAGGAGGGATAGGAGAAAGAGAGTGGAACAGGGACGAGGATGAACGTAGAGAACCCGAGGGAAAGAGAGAAAGGGAAAAAGGGAAAGAGAGAAAGAAAGAGAGAGAGAGAGAGAGAGAGAGAGAGAGAGAGAGAGAGAGAGAGAAAAATAGATAGATTAAATGGGGAGGGATGGAAAGAGAGAAAGAGATAGCGAGAGAGAGAGAGAGAGAGAGGGATCAGAGGTGAGAGAGAGAGCGGAGCGAGGCCGAGGAGAACGAAAGAAAATTTCAGGCACATCATTACACCTACCAGGCCGCGTATAGTTGGTCCGTGCGGATGGCGATTAAACACTTCCTCGGGCGTACGAGCGAACGTACGGTACATAGGCCGTCCGGTACAAGGACTCTCGGCATGACGCGAGAGATCGAAGGAGAGGCGTTACCCGGCTCTCCACTTAAAGCACGACGAGTGGCAACCGAGAGAGAGCGAGAGAGAGAGAGAGAGAGAGCGAGAGAGAGAGAGAGAGAGAGAGAGAGAGAGAGAGAGAGAGAGAGAGAGAGAGAGAGAGAGAGAGAGAGAGAGAGAGAGAGAGAGAGAAGGAGCGAGCAAGAAAGAGAAGCGGAAACGTATTTTGCTCCGTATAAAGTTGCGCTTTCACATGTTTGTCAAATTGCGTGGAGTAATGTACGCGGAGAGAAACAAAGAGAGAGAAAGAAAGAGAAAGAAAGAGAGAGATATATATATATATAGAGAGAAAGAGAGAGAGAGAGAGAGAGAGAGAGAGAGAAAGAGAGACAGAAAGAAATATAATGTGTATAGAAGAAAGAGATAGATAGAAGAAAATAGATATTTTTTCTTTCTAATTTTTTGCGAAAATTATCGCACCAGTGCGCGGCTGGCGTACCGATTAAACGAGAGCATTATATTCCTCAGGTTTGTGTGTCGAACGCTGATCTACTCGGCCACTATCGTCGTCGCTTTTCCGTCTCGGGGTCTCCTCGAGCGTCGCATGTTGTATGTCAATAATTCTGCCAAAGAGTACAACTCGGCGCTGTCACGGGACCGAAGGCTGCTGATGGCAAATGATCGTAGCAACTCGAGACAGGGACAGACACGTAGGATTACGTAGTGGAATAATATTGTCGCCGTCGTTGTCGCTGTCGTCGTCGTCCTCGTATATTTGTGCTTGTATGCCTGTCTGCCTGTCTGCCTGCCTACCTGCCTGCCTGCCTGCCTGCCTGCCTGCCTGCCTGTCTGCCTGCCTGCGTGCGTGCGCGCGTGTACACGCGTCAAACAGGTTATAATCCGCGTACGGAGCCGCGACGAAGACGGTGTACGGAGCGCGACGAGCTTCGAACGAACGTGTCGCGTTCCTTCTCTCGGCGAGAGAAAGAGATTCCTCGGTATCGGGGTCGGGCTCGTCGTCGTCCCCGAGACTTTGGTTTACAGATTTCGCGTCTAGCTGGCTCGTCAAGCTGGCTCGTTGGAGGGCGTTCTTTCGTGGCGCGGCAAGCGCTCGGCCAAGCCTCGGCCAAGCTCGGCGCCACTCGGCAGTTTCCGCCGAGCCGAGACCGTGTGCCAGCGAATCGTTCCCAAAAGCCCGACTGTCTCGGAAACTCTATCCAAGTCGATATTCTCATATATATATACTTGTACATATGTATATGTACATACATACATATATATATATATATATATATAAACGTGGATTTTATTTATTCTCGTTAAAATTTTGCTTTATTCTATTCTCCCTACTATTGTTATTTCGCACTTTTGCCCCTCTTGATTTTTTCGAAAACAGACTCCCTCGTCCTTTTTCGTAATTTTCCCTCCAAGAGATATCGCGGAACCTTTCGCGAATGAACGTAGAGTTGTCTACTCCGTCGTAGCTCCGAATTCATCGAATGTACAGTACATAGATCGCCTCGTGTCGAATATAAGAGCGTTTCACACATGCATACGTATGTATATATAGGTGCGTACACACAGATACACACAGGCGCGCGACGCTCGTTGTGGCGGCAAGCGGTCGGCGAGCGTCGTGCGACTTCGGCACTTTTCGATCGGCGAATTCGTGTGCCCCAGTAAAGCCTGAACATCGAGGGATCGTGTCTATATGCTATCTCGTCGTGTTCTATGCAAAATAAACGTTTTTCCATATTCTAGCGCGAAATCTCGCGCGAAAATGGAAAATATACAATGTCATTCGTGTAAATTGGAGTATCGATAAAGATGCGAATAAAATGCAGCAAATTTCAAAGCGGAATATAAGATACAAAGATATCGAAATATCTATTTCCGGAAAAAGGCAATATTTCGAGCTAAATATATATGTATTATGTATACAGTTATTATTTTAGAGTAAAATATATATGTAAAATGGCAACCTCTTAACATAATTCACACAGATTTTTAACGCTAAAAATATGAAAATATAGGTCGTTATGTATAGAAAGTACACCAATTTTTTATGATACTGTAAGCAAAAAAGCTTTCGTTTTTAGCGCGTTGAATTCAGATTTCAATTGGTCCAAATGAATGTAACAAGGTTCTATAATTCTCTCATCCTTTCTAAATTTTTTACAAATTTTTTTATCACCGTATAGCTTTCTTAAGTAACTTTTAAAAATAACAGAGTTTCTTCAGTAATTTAAGCGAAAACAAAATGTAAAAATGATGTAAATCTTTCCACAATATTTTTGTCTGATTATTTCCCATCTCTGTGTGATTTTCATAATTACATACGTATATATATAATAAATATTTGTACGAGAGAACCGTTTAAAAGAGCGCTCGCGAAAATTGATCTCGATTGGGACATCTCGATCCAATTTGAAATACGAATCGAAAACATTTTGATTCATACACAATTCCATTGTCACAAAAGTCGCGGCATCCACACGCGGAGTGTTTACGTTATCGGATGACTAAAGTTAATCCGTTCGATACGCGGGGCTGAACTTCAGCGATATGTAACGTGTGCGCGTGTTGGAAAGAGGTTCCGATCGGTATCTCTCTCTCTCTTCAGGCTGGGTGGTCGAGATGTGCGTGAATGAAAACGTAAATAATGCGGGGGGCGCGGGGGGAGACAGGGGGGACGGGGGAGAAAACATATATTTCTCTCGGCGCGAGAGAGCGCAAATCGCTCTCGGTTACGTAACATTACATTTTTATCTGCCAGTCGGCGTAATGTTATTATCCCGTCAACTGCGACAATAACTGAATCCTCAAGGTTCATTCAACTCCGTCTGAGAGAAAGAGGTAGCGATGTGTATCAAGAGGTGATATCGAACCCAGTTGATATCGAGAAAGCGCGATAATAAATTTCGTTAATTCAGTTTGACAGATTCTTATCTCGAACGATGTATACACACGATGAGCGTGAAATGTTTTCCTTTTTTCGCATAAATTTTACTCGGGGAGATTGAACTTGAAGCCGAGATTACAAGGCGGCCCCGCGGTATGTGGTATATCGGCATCGGCCACGATTTCGCTTCGTGGCCAAGATCACCTGTAGCAGACTAAATACCATGTGTTCCCATCAGACCATGTTTACATTGTGGATCGTCTGCTACTACTACTTGGTTTATACGGATTAGTTTTACGCGTCGCGAGCTACGGCACCACTCGGCAGTCGAGTTTCGCCGGAGCTCGATGCAACATTGACGTTTATTGACCGTATACCACATACCGTGACCGTGCATAAAGTGTCCACCGTTTACGGCCATCGTTATTCATCGTTTTTCTTCGAGTACGATCTTTAAAATTTTAAGCTCCCTTTTTTTCGCCTCGCTTCTTAATTCCGCGCGACTCGAGTCCCCCAACTTGAAAGAGGAGAAACGAAGGGAGAGATTTTCCACGAAAAAGGATAATTTCCCGAGAGCCGCTAACGTTGTCCCGCGCAAGTTTCCAAGTTTTCCCATTCGGAAGAAACATTGAAAATTTAGAAAAAGAATTAAATACAATTTTGACTCTTTCGCCTACAAATAACTCGTTTTATTTAGACTGCAAGAGATTTGAATCTCTCGCTCGTGCAATAATAAAAAGCATTCCTTTCACGCGGCTCTTTTTCATATTATTATCGCATAACGAGCTGTGCGAGGATCAGGTCGCGCTAAAGTAACATGGCGGGCACCTCGCCGCGACACGGGGCATCTAGAGCGCATGTACTCCGCGAACGATTCGTGCGGTTAACTTAAAGATCGCGAGCACACTCCCGCTGTCCTGACGGTCGGGGTCGACGATGTCCTCCGTTCCCCCTGGGAATATCGCGCGAATATTATTTCGAGAAGGAGAGCCTCTCGGCTCTCGCGAGAGAGTGCCTTGGGGCCTCGGGGACGAATGGGGCCATGGGGCTTCTGCGCCAGCAGTGCTGGCGTCCGCGAAAATCCTCCATCCGGGGCGTAAACGATCCCTGCAATAATACCCGCGTCGCTTCGACTTCTTTCCTTTCGTATACCTTCCATGATATATCCCGGCTTGGTACGTAGGTACGTACACATTTCGATTACTACGTTCGAACGCCTGGAAACCGCGCCGTGGGAGCGCAAGAAGTTCGATAGCGTGTTGCAGAGTGACAGTCGCATGATCCGGCGAACCGAATATAGCTGAGCACGACGCAAAACGTCACGTCGTCCAACGAGAGGGGGGAGGAGGGGATTACCCCGACCACGTTGTCGCTGTCGTCGATTTCGACCAATCGCGTTCGCCCTCGCGGCGTACCCCCTCCCCTCACCCTCCCGCTTCGCGTTCGCACCCGACGCACGGTTCTTACGCTTACCCGCCCATGTAAACCCGCGACCGAATGGAGAGGGTGACGAAGGGAGGGAGGGAGGGGAGGAAACCCAGGGCGAGGGATAGGAGCGGGAGAACGGAGGGGAAGTCGCTAATATCTGGGGCTCCGGCGGCCGCGCAACTCGCGCCCTAATCGAACTCTACGAGTCCGCTACTCCTCTCCTCTCCTCTCTATCCCCTCCCCTTCGACCGTGTGCTCTTCCTCCCCTCACGCTCTTCCGCTCTCCTTGCTCATCCACCCCCCCTTCGTCGCTTCTCCTCTCGCCTCGTCCTAATCCTCGCACACTACTGCGAGATGCGCGAGAGAGGCCTTCCTTTCGCTCACTCTCGCTTGCTCTTTTCGTCGAGGAAATACTTGACCGAGTACTAAGTACCAAGAGGCCATGTCAAAGACGAAATAATATTTCGTAAGAAACGGAAAACTCTCTCGTCTTCCCCGAGAGCTAAGATCCCCAAACTCGCCGTCGACGATCGACGTCGAATCCCGCCATTATAAATTCCGCCGCGAGGAATCGGCGTCCTTATGCTTGATAGAAGATGCTTACGTGATCGTACATTATATATATATATATATACATATACACGTACACATATATATGCGGTATTAAACTTTGACCGGTTATCGGTATAGAATCATTTTTGCGACAGAAGAATAGAATAGATTCAAATCGTTCTCTCTCTGTGTGTGACGCGATGTCATTCTTGTCACGACGGGGATTATGCAATTGCCGGCAAAAACTTGTTTGCCACGTTCCCGGTACTTTAAGCTCTTTTATTGCACGCGTATTTGAACCTTGAGAAAGAGGCGCTTTAAACGTGGTGTCGATGGCACTTGATATTTCTTTAGCGTTAAAATATAATTATTTAAAAAAAAGAACACACATATATATATATATATATATATATATATATATATATATATATATATATATACAAAAACTTACCCCAGAGTCAATTCCTTGAGTATTTGGTGTCGTAGCTCGCTGTTGCAAATTGTGGAAAGCCTAAAAAAAAAAACATTGTGTTGTAAATACTCCATTTTTAGATTATGAAAATATTGTAAACATATATATTCTCAATATTTTGCAGTCATGCCTCTTTTTTGAATTTCAAAATAACTCTTGCAAATAATAGGTTGTTCGGAAAGTCAGTTCGTTTTTTGCATGAAAATTGTATGTGAAAAAAACGAAATGACTTTCCGAACAACCCAATAATTAACGAATCGGTTGCTTTTCCCTCTTTTTCCAAAATATACACACATGTAACGTATACACTTGTCTAAAATATTATTGCAAATAAATTAAACTTTATAAAATTTAACGTGTTTATAAATTTATAAAATAAATTGTAAAAAAACACGAGATTAGATTTGTACATTTCAAGTGTCTACATACATGCGTGTACATAAATTTGTATACATTTTTACAATTTGTACATAATGTTAACACCTTATATTATAATCTTCATATTATATTATAATTGATATTTTTGATGAATTCTCTTAATATATAAACAAATATTGTTTGGTGTCAACGGTGTAATTATTACGTCGAGTTTATTTGCAAAAATAATCTATGGCACAATATTTGTTTTGCCTTTATAGAGAAATATATTATTTCTACAAATAAACTACCTTTCATCTTTAAATTATCACATATTGTTATTATTTGTTGAGTTGTTTTGTTACAAAAATAGTTTTTGTCATATAGAATGCTGTACACAAACAACTCTGCAATTTTGGTAACATTTCCAGTGACATTAGACGCAGGCACTCTGTTTCAACAATTAATAATTATATAAATTTTAACAATGTTCACCTGAGATTGACCAGTAGCCTGTGGTTGCGGAGATGCAGCTGGTGGTGGAGCGGGGGATTGAGACAGAGCTCGCTGTGGTGATTGACCCGATGGAGTGACTTGGTTACTCGGTGGTGGAGGTGGATTTGGTGGACCACCTTGATTCCATCCCCTTTGTTCCGTGTATAAGCTTGAGGGGTGACTGGTTTGCGTCGTATAAGAGTTTAGCTAAAAAAAAAGATGCAATCAAACATCTGGTAGAAACAGCAATCTAATGATTTTAGTTTCTTCAAATTTAAAATCACTCGGATTAAAAAAAACTGTTTACCTGATGATGACTATAAGGTGCGTGAGGTCTCGTAGGAGAGGAATATCGTTGGGCATATTGATACTGCATAGGTGTCGGAGAACTCTGTCCTCCTGGTCCTGTGTGTAATCTCGGCGAACCCTGTCAATTTGACGAAAGGAAACGGTTGAAAGAATAATTCTTCTCGAGAGGGAAGAGAAGAAAGACTCGCCAAGGGGACCACAGAGCTACGTCAAAAGTAAAAAGTGTCCATTTACCGTCTGCGGAGGACGCTGGCTAGGTTGCGGATACACAGGAGGCACAACCGGTGGCCTTTGCATAGGCCAGGGCTGCTGATACGGCTCGGATCCCATTCCGGGATAATTGCCGTGAAACCGATGCATCGACGGTGTGGAGGCCTGAAGCAACTGGTTCAACGTCGGGGTAGGACCGGCCGTCTGGGAGATGCCCTGGCCGGAGAGAAACCTCGGCTGGCCGGAGAAGGTGCCGGGGCTGGCGTATCCCAAGCGGGACTCTATCTTGGAGCCGGGATAGTGCTCCTCCATCTCGGCCCGGTGCGCCCGCTCGCTCTCGTGCATCAAGTGTTTACCGTAATCGAGCTGCTTGCCGGGAAAGTCCGCGTGCTTGGTGACGTAGTCCGTCAACTGCTTGCCGGGGGGATAATCGGCGAGGGATTTGCTCGGGAGGAACGGCTCGCCACCGGGACCGGGTCCGGGTCCGGGGCCGCCGGCACCGGCCGATTTGTTGTTGCCGTACTCGTCCGCGTAATCGCGTATCACGTTTGGCGCGAACGGATGGCCCGGGTGGCCGGCGGGAAGGCCGGGATGGCCGGGATGACCGGGGTGGCCGGGATGGCCGGGCGCGTCGTGCGCCTCCTGCTTGCCTCCGATTCCGGGCTCCTGGGGATTGGCCTCGCGGGGCGACTTTACCTCCACGGCGGGACCGTGTCCGCCAATGTCCTCGCGGTACTGACTCATCTCGTAGCCCGTCGTCGTTGTCGTCGTCGCCGTCGTCGTCGCGGCCGTCGTCGTCGTCGTCGTCGTCGTGGTCGTGTCCCCGCCGCTGCCGCTGCCGCCGCCGCCACCGCCGCGATTCACATATTTAAGCAGCTGGGCCGCGCCCCGGGACACTTTATCGTCCGGCTCAGAATCCAGCTGCTGCTTCGCACTGGCACTCGCACTATTCGCACCACCGACTTGCGTACGCTTCTGTGCGCATTTCACAGACTCGTTCAGCTTCACATCGTTTTGTTGGCTCTCGGCTTGCGTCGCAGCCATGTTCTCTCCTCGCCTCACGGAGCCATCGTCGTTTTCGTAAACTGGCCAATCGCGGGACCTCGTGCGCGCCTCGGGCCAAGTACTACGTACTCGAAATCGAAATACCGATTAGTCGAACGGCTCGCGTCGCGCACGACGCCTCCCGGCACATCCTCGAGCCCCCGACCCTCCGGACTCTGGATTCTGGATTCGGCACAGCCCTAGGAAATATCACGCTTCCTGGCCTTTTTCGAAGTACGGCCTTTTCGAGCCAAAAAAATGCTCGTACGCGAACGTCAAAAGCAGCGTCGCATGTATTACGCCATCTTGCGTCCGCGAGACGCAGCGAGGCCGCCTGCCGCCTCTCGCTCTCGCTCACGCAGCTCACGCTCTCGCCTCTCTCGGCCAGTCGTTTCCAACGAGAGCTTTTCGCCTCTCGCCTTTCGCCTTTCGCTTTTCGCCTTTAGGCTTTAGCTCCCGTTTCCATTCAACCCCCCACGACCGTGATTCATCCTTCTCTTCTCTTCTCCAAAATGTATTATTACATTTCGCAATTTGCATCGCGAATTTTACACTTTGCCCGCTAAACTATTTATCTTATTCATTTTGTTGCTAGATCGGCTCGAATGTCGTTTGACATTTTGACGTACCTTTGACTTTTCGATCGGACGCGTCGCGTCTAGATATTCACGCGTCATGACTGTTGCTTTCGAGAAGAATTGCTAATGTTATCATATGTTATCGCACCGAACAGGGGGAACGATTGTACGACATTCCGTTAATGGTTAATCTCGTATTTAATCGCCCAATACACGAGCTGTCAAACAGCTGTCAAACTAATCGTCCAACAAAATTATCAAAGACAACAGCTGTAACGAGTCGGATACTTGTACATACATGCATACTTTGACCCGGAAGTAGCTATCTTCAAGGCAAATCATAATTATCAATGAAATAACATTCGCGGTTATTCATCGATTCCAGTAAATCTGTCATTTCTCTCTACCTCTCCTTTTCCCTTCGAGATCCAAGTTTTATAAAAAAATATATATATAAGATTTGTTTTCAGCTACATTCTTGAGTTTAAAATAATAGAGTCGAAAATATATGCAATCCGACTGATTAGCCCGATTGGGCGGGATGAGTGAGAGAAGGGTGTAGAAGGTGCAACTAAAATGAACAGACTCAATTTGATCGCGCGTGTTTACATCGCAAAGTTATCGCGCGCGAGTGATCGACGAAACAACCGCGGCTGCGGCGGCCATTTGCATTCGCGGGACGGACTCTCCGTCTGAATGGAGAACGGATTGTCTCGATTGTGGAACGCATCCTGGCGTACGCGGCCGACTTGTTGTGTGATCTTTTTGCCGTTTGTAAAATGGCGAGGTCGAGCACTGACGCTTCGAGGATCCTGTGCGCGAATATAATTCAGGAGAACGAGAAGAGGCTGCACGAGGCGCGAATTAAGAATCAGGTATATATTGCGCCATAAGGTAATTCCATCTATACTAAATTCTACCGAGAAACTGCACCTGATACCAGAAAGGTATCGTCCCGTCTATTCTGTTTATATTATTCTATGAAAAGTATTCGTATCGTGTGCGAACTTTATACACTCGCATCTATTAATGTTGGTTGATGTATTATTGACATGTTTTTTAGGGAAAGGGCCGAGCTAGACAAGATCTAAACAAATTGTTTAACAAACTCAACCAAGCTGCGGCAACAAACTTGAAAACGTCAGAAAAATTAAACCTTTCATGCTACAATACGAGTGTAAGTATCATTTTTGCTATTGATCTTTGTCAGACAATGAAATGTGTAATGACGATAGATTCTTGTATCTTTCCAGGTTATCTCAAACTGCTGGTATGGCCCGGTTCTAGGATTTCCACCCGGTTCCTGGTGGGGGATACGCATGGACTGTTCCAGAGACCACATGCACGATCTATTTGACAAAGACATACACGAAGGACCATTCGGAGTTGTTTCGGTCTGCACCTCTCACACCAATATGAACGAGGATGTGGATCTTGGTGATTTCCTCACACTCACAGGTCAGGTGTACAGCGAGGATCAACCTGACGCGGATCCGTTTATGCGCAACTATAAAAATCAGATACCGTTGAGATTAATCAGAAGCTACAATCTGCAAAACGATATCGCGCCCAACACGGGTTATAGGTACGACGGGCTCTATATAGTTATAGGCTGTTGGATAGGCGCGGCTTCGAATGGAATCAAGTACAACAAGTTTGTCCTGATGCGTCTCGCTGGTCAAGAACCGCCAAGCTGGAGCAGGACAAGTTCGGAATTTTCCGCGCGACAATGCGTTCCACCATCGAGATCGAATCACTCGAGTGTATATGATTTGAGGAAATGTTCGTACAACAGCAGCGGCATTTGCGGCAAGCGAAAACTCAGCCACAGAGATGATCTACCGGCTGCGAAAACGACTTCGTTCGTCGATGTCGGCCGAAAGTCCGTACCTGAAAGCTCCATCGTCACGCGTCACGTCTTCAAGAAGCCGTCGAGTAACGCGGAGAACGCGATTTCGACTACCGTATCCGATCAAAAACCATTAACGTGCCTGGGTGCATCGTCTACTAAAACCCACAGTACAAACATCTCGATACGCATGGGTTTATACGAATCGTCGCATAACGCGCAGGACGCGAAGAGGAACGTCTCCACAATGTTGCATAAACCGTCCAAGTCGATCGATATCGCTATTCGTACGGCACTGGATATGGAGAGTGTCCGTTCGACATCGAAAGACGATAACAAGCTTGTCGCAAAGTTGGATAAAGCGCTGGATAATCCTCAACTCAAAAGTGAAAAAGTAACTTGTAACGGCTATATCGTGCCTGAGAACGCCAACGAAATCGTTTGCCCGTTGAAGAAGCGTAGAAGAAACTTGCAAGTTTTAAACTCATCGGAAGATTCGCATACTCCCATCTTGTCTTCGTCGCTAAATAGCCTGGAAAACGGTGCAAATGTCATCGAGCGTAAGGAACAACTTGAAAATGTTCAGCAATATTCGGATTCGCAAAATTTAAATCCCAATAACGAGCCGGACGTACAGATATCAAGTCCCAGGAACGAATCAATTTCGAGGAACTCAATTTCAACGCACGACAAGATTCCTAAACACCCCGATACTTTGGAGATATCGAATGACTCGCTCTGCGCACAGAGCATAAAATCTTTGGACTCTTTAACGCCGGATAAGATCTTGAATTTGATTAATAAGGAGAAGCATCATCCTCTGTCTAAGTTATTGATTGGAAATGTGATAGGTTTAACGACCGAAGAGTGTGCAATGTTGGACGGATCGACGGTAACGACTTTGGATTCAAAGAACAAGATGCATATATCGTCAAAGGTGAATCTTAGAAAGAACAGACGTAAAAAAGAAGATAATATAAAAGAGAATGTCGCGTGTCTGGA
This sequence comes from Prenolepis imparis, assembly GCF_030444845.1. Taxonomy (NCBI): domain Eukaryota; kingdom Metazoa; phylum Arthropoda; class Insecta; order Hymenoptera; family Formicidae; genus Prenolepis; species Prenolepis imparis. The sequence continues at coordinate 460,987 of NW_028141169.1, read as the reverse complement.
CAATAGAAGATTCTGCAAATATTCTAAATCCAAGAGATTAGCTTGGAAAGTGCAATCGGAGGCGGGAAAATTTGACAAGACTCTACCTGGCGTAAATCGCCAATCGTGCAATGATCAGAAATGTAACAACAATGCGAGAAAGAGCGATCAGAGTGGCATATCCAAGAAGAACAACGAGTACTTATCACCATTTCGTGTACAAACTTCGCTTCAGACTATCGCCCAACATACTCGCAGCTCGTACGACATAAAGACTCGTCTTAGGACCGATAAAGGCGCAGTGGGGTCGATGAAGCAGGACTTTTCCGACTCGTCGATCAAGAAAAACAGATACAAGAAGCGGGATAGAGAGATCGCTAATTTATCTATAGACGCCAATTTCAGCCCTATAACTCGCGGGCCCAGGAATAGAAGATTACGATGCAAAAACAATACGTACGCAAACAAGAGATGTTGCAGCACCTTCAATACCGTGATATATTCGCCCATCAAACGATGCAAGTCCAGCTTTAAACGAAAGAGCAAGTTGACCAAGGTTAAACGCGCCGGTGACGGGCAGACCAAAAATAGATACGGGATCTCTAATGCTCTGCGTACAAAAGTTGAAGACGATTCGATGGAAAGGCAGAAAGATTTCCAGGCTACCGTCGACACTGATAGTGCGAATAAAGATTACAATCGTAACAATGTCAGCAAAAGGAAGGAGAGCAGAGTCGTAACGATCGACGCCGACGACCGCAACATCCCCAAGGTCACATTCGACAGAAGCCTCCGAAAGAAACTGACGCGAACGATCCCTTTGTCGCATCATGGCACAGCTCAAACCGCGCCTCTCTTACATTATTTTCATAAGAAGCAGAAAACTCAGAAACCCAGCACGATGGACGCAACGACGCAGTGCAGACTCATCTCCGAGAATCCGGAAGTCTATGTAATCGAACAACTGAACGATCAAAGGGCGTTTCTGAAGATGGAATGGGACAAGTACGAGAAGCTGAGATCGGAATCTATATTGTGCGACGTGGCCGACGACGACGATGGATTTCAAATTTGCCAGACGTCGTTACCTTGCGCCGCTTCTACGTTCACGAAGAGAAGTAACGCGAATCGCAGGGACGACGAGAAAAAGCAGGATAAAACGTCGGCCTTTGTGCCTGTGACGAACGCCTTCGACAGCGATCTGCGAATCGCACGGCTCAGATCGATCGGTTTCAAGCCTATAATCAAACCACGATCTCCTCTCATCCTCGCGTACGATTCCAATCAGGACCCTATGAGCAAAGTGACGAAGCGAGATGTTGCAGAGATGTACGACAAGTACGCCAGTGAGGACGACAATGCGGTCGTTTATATGGATGATGAATTGCAGTATCAGGATATTGAAGAGGAAGAGGAGGACGAGGAAGAAGATGTATCGGCAAGCACGTCGGTGCAATCGAGAAACGATGACGCGTTTCCGGAAATGTCGCGCGAAAACGTGGAATCCCCTTGGCACGGTTGGAAAAAGATCGAGGCGAACAATCGATCGTATTGGATCGGCTGGTAGTAGTCAATTGCAAATTGTACAAATTCTGTATGAATCCGCAAATCCGCTTCTTCTCGTCGCTGCAATCAGAAAAAAAAAACTGAACATATTTTATCCAGACGTGTGTATAATATTTTATATTTTTATTCTTTTTTTTTGCCAAAAATTGAAGGCTGTTGATAACATTTTAAATTATTTTTCTAACAATAATAATACGATATTTGAATATTAACTAACATATTTTTAAGAAAACATTGACACATTATTATTGTATAATTAAAAAAAAATGCTTATATATATAATACATATATAAAGTCTTCTATATAATATATATATATATATATATGTATATTTTCTACAAGTGAGGTATTATTATTAACAGATGTGTTACTTGTAAATAAATAATGTTCTATTCATATAGTTGTCTCTTATTTTTATTACGAGATATATAATAGGACAATAAAATTTGTTCACAGATTTACTCGTTTTCTCTTTCTTTTCGTTTTAAACGGCGACGAAATCTTTTCGACACGGTGCGCTCCGTCGTATAAAATAGATCTTTGCTCCTTAACTTGGATCGTCTGTTATTCTTCTAAAAAAAATATAAGGATTATACACAATTTGTGTACACATGTAAGACACCAAATACCAAAACGTTTATTCATATTCGACACAATACCCATCAATTGTCTTTGCACTTTATCCCGCGCGCCTATGTGTTGTTATCTCTTTTTATTTTTTTTTTACATATATATCGAAAGGCTTCCATTGAAAGAAAACTCGTCAACTTTTTTGCATTTTCAAATATAATCTATTTTAATGATATATACACGAGAATTTCGCAAGACGAAAGAAGGAAAATTTCACAGGACTTAGACAAGGACGCAAAGATTTTTGTGGCTCGAGGCTTCTTATGCAAGTATGTAAGAGATTACAAGGAAAACAAATAGTCAAAATTCGCCAAACGCAAATAATACATAAATAAAAAGATACAAAAGTGAAAAGAGAAGCTATCGATACTTATACTTAGATTTAGATAGATGTATCATGAACAATTAATAATCGAAAAATGTGTGATCTCGCATAAAATTAAGTACTATACACAATTACAATCTGCTTATCCGCAAGATGTGTAATTAAGTTTTATCGTGCAGTTAATATCTTTTACAGTGTCGTAGTATAGAGCCACCAGGTATATAGATAACACATTGCCTCAAATACATCTTCAGCATAGTAAAATAAATATCTTCTATATACCATTTACTCATATATGTTATAACATAATACATATATTAACATGGATGTAACATTATGGAACTATTACAGTGTGCGGCGTAATGCGTTCTTACATCCCGCGCAATTTTCGTTTTTATTTTCCCAGCCCCCCTCCCCCCATTCTTTTTTTTAAATCAGTGCCCGTTTGTATTCTGTGAACGTTACGTTTCCTACTTGATTAAATTCGCTTCGCTTAAAAAGCATATCTCCTCGGCTTTTTTTCCCCTTCTTCTCCAAAAGCAGATCTCTAAAAGAGTTTATGGAAGTCCCGGGCATCGTAATGCAACGTTGATACGAGTGGTCAAACTTGTAAATCACACATGCCTTATTGAAATTCATCGTCGCTGCTCAGCAACATTGTTTTCTCGTTATAGTTTTGGGAAATAGTGGCGACGCGCTGATGAGAGGTGTTTCGCCTTTGCGGCGGTGGTACCGGCATGTTTTGCGGATCGTCTGGATCGAAGCTGGATACTCGCATACCACGTTGTCCTTTCGGGCCCCCTAATTGTTTCATCACATTACATTATACATTACATGATAGAGAAATATGTATATACGTATATAAAATATGCGATATTAATCTCGGAGGCCGATAACGCGACGAGATTTGGCCAATTGGTCACACACGTGCAAATTGTGCCGTGTAATAGTACAAGTGTTTCGCTTTTCTCTATTAATTTCAACAGCGGCAGCGTGTGTGACATTACGACGAAAATCTAGCAGACGACATTCTCGCCGAAATGTCACATTTACATATTTCGAACGTTCTTGCTCTATGTTGGCGAATCTAGAAATCGGCATAATTTTCTGATGAATTTAACTTTCTACGTAACAAGTGGTTTTATTTATTGGCGAATAAACGTTGTAACATTTCTATATAGCGCGGTACCGAAATCTAAACTCGATAAAACTATGCCGATTTTTCAACAAAGGTATACAATGATGCGCATTGAGAAGATACAAGCAGCGCAAATACAAATTGCATCGACAACGTATAGCGAGAACAGGCTTGAAAGGCTCGATCAGAGCAACAAAGTTTGATTTCTTACACGTGACGAGTGCAAAAAGAAGATATTAATGTGACGAAATCGCGCAATATCAACAAATCATGCAAATTATTGAAATAAAAACAATCGCAGGCAGCTAGGAATTGTGATGGGACTTGTCACTATTGGTGTACTTGGAAAGAGGACGCAATATAAATGTGCTTGCATGCTCGGCCGCTTCACATTGTACATTCGCATGCTACATAATACCATGTGATAGAAATATAAAGTAAAAGCAATAAAATTAATATTAAAGTTGTGACAGTTATAAAGTTATTGAAAAAAATAAACAAATAAAAAGAACAATACATCAACTCTAATACCTAATTATCTTTAACATTTATTATAGAGCAACACTATAGTAGTACATCTCTTTCTTTTGTTTTCTTTCTGTTTCTTTTCCTTTCCTTTTTTCTCTTTTTTATATAATAATATCAAGCGCTTAACACCTACTTTACACAGTAGACGTTGTTAATCTATGTAAAATAAACGAGTCTTTTATGCATGTAATACGTATATATCGATGATAGTTTAAGTACAATCCTTATTTTATAATTTCAGCAGAGAATTCATTTATCAACCCCTGGTGGATAGATACCGATTTTTAAGAGATTGTGTAATCCCATAAAGCAAAGTATAGTGCTGTATCGTGTATCTTTCGATCTTCATTTAAAGTCGCGCGCAAAGCTCGATGTCCAATTTCTTGAAATTAAAAAAGTGACGCCTCACTGTGTCATAGCTTTTCGTACGGCAAGTTGGTACTAACGTCTGAAAAATAGCAAACAAAAGTGCCTTCAAAAGTAATCGTCGAGTCTAATTAACTGGCACATAGGAAAAACTTATACAGTTGATCTTTTCTATTTCAGTAAAACATTTTTGAAAGTGAATATTCTATACTATTCGTGATTTTAAATTTGCTTGTGTAAAACATTACACGTAGGTGTGAATGGAATACTATATTAATAATATTCGTCATTTAGTGCCCGTATCGGCCAGCAGTGAAGTGTCAGAGAGTCGGAGATAAAAGTGAAATATAAATTATATACAAAAGCGAAAGCCTGTGTGTAATTGAAGCGTTTGCAATCTCGAATGTATCTTGTATAATTATCGCACTATATATTAAATAATCTTGCTCTATAATTAGAACATTCAGTATTATGTAATTGTTTTTTTTTTACAATGTCAGTTTTTACTTGACATTTTCTTACAAATGCATGACAAAAAGTAAGTCTTTGATATGAGATACAAAAACTTATCAACATATAAATAAATTGAATTTTTATTGCATACTACGTCATGCTATACAAAGACTGACAATAAGAGCAATTTGAAAATGATATAAATGATTTAAATGTATGATATTGATGATACAAAATAAAAAATATATATACAGTATATATGCTAAATAATTATGCAATGCACAAAAAAAAGAACTAAAGAGTCATAATACAAAAATTATATACATACCGGCACTATACTGTGTATACTGTTGGTATTGTGGATGGAAATTGTGGATGGCATCGGTCATAATATCTTTTGGATTCATAGTTTCCTGCAAAATTAATGAGCATATTGAGCTTATTAAAAAAAAAAATAAATAAATAAATAAATAGCTACATTTCTGTGTAAAAGATTGTGAAATATATTTTATACATACCTTCAAACTACTACTGATACTTTGCATCGTCACGCTTCTACCCCTGGAGTCAGTAACACAGCCAGCTGCATATACTTGGTACGGGAATGCATACCGTAAAGCTACAGCAGCAAACAGCATTTCGATACAAATAAGGAAATTTTGGTAACCAGCAGAGACTGTACCAGCGCTTGTAGACTGACCCAAACTGTTTATAACGGGCGAAATAACGTTTGCCTTTTCCAAAATAGCTAGTAAAACACCTGCATGGAGAAAAAATTTTCAAAATTGTTATTTATATTTGATGCATACATCTCCAAGTGTTTAATTTTTTCTTTATAAAACATATGGGATTTTTTAATAATCTTACCTTGCCAGAACGACAGGAAGATTACACTCTTCACTGTACAAAACTTGAGCACAGGCTCAAACGGCGTCAGCAGGTCTCTTGTAGCGAAATAAAATAGAAACAGCCCATAAAGTGCAAGCGATACGCTAATGTTGTAAATTATAGTGATGTAAATGTAACCACCGTCGGGGGACCAATCTCCGTCTCTATAATGGCCAAAGGCTTGCAGAAATATGATGACAAACGCCATCACGGGTTTAATTAAGCAAAACTGTAAGGTGGCTTGTTTGCAGAATCTCAGAAAGCCGATGGTGTACGTCTTGCCGACTAGGCAACAAGTGCCATAGAGGCAACTAGAACGTATCGGTTTGCCTCTGATCTCGGACATGATGTTGCCCTCACCACCTAGGTACTCGTAGCATAGCGACAAAAAGTTATATATAACAAACGCCTCGTAACAATCTCGCACCGTGAAGAAGTAAACGTAGTAGCTTTCGCTGTTGAAGAACAGCAGGGAGACCCATGAATATATGGCATAGATGGGTACGATGAAGAGAATTCGCACTATCCATCTCTGCTCGGTGGGATTTGTGTACCACCTGAGATGTTGATAAATCTATAAACACAACAGAGGGAAGACAGATGTATAGTATCGAAAGACTATTGAGGATTATTGAAAGGTGCGAAATATCGCCGAATATCTAATAGATACCTGTTGGCAAGTGAGAAAGAGCGCAACCCACACGAATATACCAGCGATGACTTGGGCCGCTCGGGTTTGCAAAAATATCGGCGTTCCTTCCTTGGGGACGTCCGCCAAGTCACTGACATCGGTGGTCGTTGACATCTTGTCCGAAATATTCATCAAGGCGCGTGTTTATCCCTGTGACTACTACATTCATACGTCAACCTGCTGATAACAGATGTATGTAAATAGTTACATTGAGGATTCACTTCCGCTGTCAATAAGACGTGCGATGATGTTTACGACATCAAATCGATCGAACGTGATCGACTCGAGGAGTCATGTCATCGCAACCTCGCGTTATCTCGAACGCGAAGGGGGAGCGAGGGGGAGAGGAGGGGGGGAAGAGAAGAAAGCGCGTCGCGTAAACGAGATTGCACGAGCGATGGTCGCATAAATCGATATATATGTATATATACCCGTAAGTAAGATTTCCATGCAACAGTTTCAAGTTTCAGTTTCACGTTTCGACATCGCGATTACGCAGAAAGTAAAAATCGAGATTTTTGCGTTTATACACACACACATTAATGGCAAATAAACAAATAAGACCTGAGGTAAAAGGATATGCGTAAACTCTGCGCGAAATTAGGTCGAGTTTAATTTAATATATAAATTGTTACGTTTCGCAGACACTCATCTTGTCTGCAGTTATTGTCAAACACGTTTCAACTTTCAACGGCAACATATTCAACATACCCGTGTCCCCATTCGCAAAGTCCACTCCAGATATTGCAGCATATACGCACGCACGTACGCACGCTCGATGTCTGCCTCCTCCCTGGACTTTCACGACGGCCAACAGAGCCGCCGATCAGCGAGCGCGATCGGCCAGTCTTCGAACAAGTTCCCCAGGGATGAATCGCGCTTCACTCTAGACTTTTCACTCACGGAATGATTCGCGAGACGCTTCCAAATAAGTCGGTCTCGATCTCAGATTCTCGGCTGGCGATCGCTTCGACGATTCAATAACGCGTTTCGATGAATTATATATATATACACACAAACATAGACAAGAGTCAAAAGATAAAAAATTGATTGCCCTCCGGGCATTCGCGTCTGCTAATCCTACCTACACTCGCGTATCCCCGCGTTCGACATTCCTTCGCGTCGGCCAGTCTCTCTCGCGATACGTCAGGTGTATTAGGTGTATATCGCACCTCAGTCAGTCGATTAGACAAAGGTACAGGGGGGGGAAGAGAGCGAGGGGGAGGGAGATCCTCCAAGAGGGAAAATCCTGTGCGGAGGAGGCCGCGCGAGAGAGATCTCGCGCACTTATACCGTGTATTATTATTACAACCCGAAGAACCGTATGGCCGTTACTCCGTGAACTTTGATGAACTTGTTTTCCTCTCGAGCGAGCGAACCCTTCGCCGTGTCGATCCCCGCGAACGGTTTCACTCCCACTGCTACGCGCGTGTGCACCGATTATTCGCTCCCCTCCTCCCCCCTGCTCCTCCCGCTTCGCCGCCCGCGCGCGGAAAATCACTTCTGCGCAAGACAGGATATGCGCGGCGTTCTATTCCTTTTAGCTGCCAGGACGCTCTGTAGCGGAAAAATAGAAAAAAAAAACACCATTCTCTTGCGCGTTCTTGCACAAAAGTGCATAGAGAGTGAATAAGTTACGGAGAGCGATTTGATTGTTCTTTCCCTCCTCCCCCTTCCTCTCCACCCATCTTTTTTTAATTCAATATATAGAATTAAAATATAGAAAAAAAAACAGTATCGATATTTTAATTATATCAAAGTTATTTAATATGTGAGAGAAAAATTAAATTAAAAGCAATGTAAATTTTTTAATTTTAATAATGAAAGGATGAGTCTGATATACAGATTGGAGATATCTCTGAAATGTCATTTAAGAGGAAATATATCTGCATTTTAAATATCAATTTAAGTAAGCGAGTTTCGGCATCAAATTCTCGAGGAAAATTTATATCTTAAACGACTATGTGGACGCGTGAAAAGTGCTTCTCTCTCTCTCTCTCTCTCTCTCTCTCTCTCTCTCTCTCTCTCTCTCTCTCTCTCTCTCTCTCTCTCTCTCTCTCTCTCTCTCTCTCTCTCTCTCTCTCTCTCTCTCTCTCTCTCTCTCTCTCTCTCTCTCTTACGTCTCTTTTTATGGAAGATCACGTCATTCGTGCCGACCTCCGAAGGTGGTTTGCGCAAATTGCCGGATCTTCGATTTCGCCTCGACTCTCCACCCGAAGGTCGAGAAGTAGTAGGATCAGAAATAGTTTTATACCCATACATACCCAAAAATAGCTCTTTCCAGCTACGTTTGCGTAAGACGAGATACGTATCTATTCGCGTTTTGGACAAAGGAGATGATGTAAAAAATATAAAAATGACGTAAAATAAAATTGGAAAAAGAAACAACTTCGCGCCCTTTGACGCACGCACACGTCATTGGACAGAAAAAAGAGAAAAGAGAAAGATGGTCGCGTCTCGATATTTTTGGCGATCAAAGCGCGCCATTCAAATTCGCGTTCATCTGTCAAAACTTGATGTAGACGATATTATCACTGTCGATAAAGTAGATTTCTTCCTCACAAATTATCGACGTGTTTTAGCTCGAGACCCATCTAATGCTCCATCAACTTTCTCGTTTCTCTTTATTCACGGCGCACAGCTGTGCGTTTCGTTCAGTTTTGTGGGTTCTGTGTTTTGAGAGTATCTGTCTCGAGAGAACAGAAATGTCGGGGGAAGCAAAACAATTTTCAGAATCGGAGTACAATGTCAGAAGCAAGTGACGCATCGGCATTTTTCGCGGCTGCTTTTGACAAAACGATGTCAAGCGGATAAATTATGCCACGAAAAGAGAACACGTGAGTTTGAATTCACAAACTTTCCAACCTTTCTAATTTGTCACCTCGCAAAAGAGTTATTCGCAATTGATATTCTTTCGTTTCAAACGGACGTATATGATTGTATACGACGAAGGAATGTGAATCGCAAATCGCGATCTTTCATATAATACATTGATTTCTCTTCTAATTCTATATCTCTTTGCAGCAAAGCGAAATCATGGGAGCGAGACAGAAGAGAACGCATGAACACCTATTTCAAAACATTGGCGGATCTTCTGCCGCCACGTTCACAAGGTCGCAAACTCAACAAAGTAGACATTCTAATCCATGCTTCAAAATACATAAAAGACCTCCATAATCGTGCTGAAGAGTTATTCTCTACTCATGCTTCGGAGGCACACAGTATGTTGATATCGTATACTGAGTATACTGTATTGAAATTTCTTCTAATTTAATATCGATTTCGCCTTTCAGAGGAAGAATTGATTCGTTTGAAGAAACTCGTGACTCAACTAATGTCTCGTACTCAATTACTGTCCACTCTTCTCAAAGAAGCAGGAATTTCTGTACCAGCCGAGCCGGCTCTTGAAAAAATATGCCCTTTGAAATGGTCGAACAAAATTAATGTCGATGTAGATATATATTTTGATAAGATCAAAGAAAGTAAGTATGTGGCATAATAAATTTTGTAATAATTGAACATTCTCAATTATATGTATCACTGTTGACATTTGTAGAAAAAACTGTAGAAACAAAAAAGAAGGAAAAATCTGTGAAAAATAAAGTGCCTTCTAAGAAAAAAACCAAGACATCATCGGCTCCGAAAAAACTATCCAAGGAAGCTGCTGTCAATAAGAATGTCTGTAATTCGATAGAGAATCAGGAAAATCGAGTAAATTGTGCCAATAGCAAAAATTATAATACCGATAATACAAGTAGCGTAGATGAAACTGGCTCAAAGGAAACGGACCATTCGTGTCAAAATGGTACAGATAGATTTAGAATAATAACTGTGTTATCCACTCATAATATGTTGCATAAGATTTCCATCGTATCGATATCGAGAATAAGCAACTCATCAATTTTATATCTTAATTTAGATTCTATTAATGAAGCCACCGCTACAAGTACAACAAAAAATACAAAGAAGAAAACTGGTAAATCTGAAATAATTAATATACTTTTAAGACATGTTATCACAATCATTAATGTGAATTCTAATTTTCTTTTCAGCCAAAAAAAAGATTGAATCTCAAAAAGCGTTGAAGAAAAGAAGCAAAGCTAAGAAAAGTAAAGATAAGAAAAAATCAACGTCACCACCCGTAGTGAGCACCGTCACAAATTTAACTCCCAATACTCTCATTTTCTCTAATGGAAAGTTGATGCCCTTGGTAGCTCCGATGACATCGAATATCATTGTAAATGCACAGCAAACGCCAACTAACCCGATAATCCTCGGTAGCACGCAGCAGAGTCAGATGATTGTGATGCAACCTTTGGCGAATCGCGTTCCAAATTCCGTCGTCTCCATATGTAATCACGCTTTGATCAACACCATGCAAAAGGTCACCTTGAACACCGTACCGACTATTCACGCAAACATGGTTGTGGATTCTCAAAGTTCCAATGTGAAGAATATGATCAATACCACGAAAATTGGCAGCCATAAGAACATCTTGCCGAAAAACAAGGAAATCACAAAGACGACCATGGCTTACAAAATGCCTATTCCGGCGGTACACAAGGAGAAACCAAAGGATAGCGCGATTAAAAAAGAATCGGAAGTAAAAAAGAGTTGCAAAAGTCATTCCAAGAACCATAAAAGTGTTCCAAATACACCGGAAGCGATTGAAGAAAATGTTGAGAAGAAATCGTCGAAAGAAAATACTACCAAGAGTCAGGAGGATTCGATCGTGGCGCGAAAAACCGCTCTTAAACGCGCTTTATCCGCAGAATCCGTTTCCGCTGGCGAACCGGAGGACAAAAAGCGAAAGGAAATGAACGACGAAGTAAATATCGCAACCCGACCGATCGTTTCAAAAGCGTCAGATTTTACCGTCACCTGCAAATCCATCGAAAGCTTGAAGTATGTTATAGAGAAAATAGGAGAAGATATCCGAGATGAGCATGTGGCTACGAATAACGAAAAAGAAACTGCTGTCACGGAATCAAACAGCGCGAATGACGCGCAAGTGACGAATGATGCGAGTAATGAAAAGACGTCCAAAGCAGACAAATTGATAAATATCGTGGACGCGAATTGCCTCGAGATGGACAAGGAAACAACGGAGGTGATGTCGCGGACTGTTGTTTCGGACAAGCCTCCCAACGAATTGCGTGAGACGGACGCGGTCGACCAATCTTCCAACAATTTTAACGTGTCGATAGACAATATAGCGGAGAAGAATGACGAAAATGCGGAGCATTTAAGCGCAAAATCGACCTTAACGGATATCGACGTGGCGGAGAAAGCTGTGGGTTCGGATGAATCGAAGAAGACGTGCAATCTGGGCAAGCGTTTCGATAATCTTCTTCGCGTGGCGACAGCCAAGGAACACCAGCAGGTCAATGACGCAATGTGCACTGCAGATAGCAATAAGATCATCCTAAATTTAGACACGAATACTACGACGACGATGAAATCCGACGCGGGTGCGAATGCTGTCGACGCCGTGGCATCGGTACCGATATCTTCGTCAGCGTTGTCATCGTCATCGTCTTCGTCTTCGTCTTCGTTGACCAGCAACGTAATTAACGACGAGACTAAATTGACAAAGATTTCGAAGGATGAGATGTCAAAGTCATTATCGTATACCAGTGAGAACACATTCATACCGATCGGTAACAGAACTGATGGACTACACTCGGATTTGTCCAACGATATATTCGCATCATTGCAAGTTCCTTCCAGTTCACATAATTCGGAGTCGATATCGCCCACAGCGGCATTCTTGATGTCTTTCCCGTTGGTGTCGTCTTTGAACGGCAAGACCGAGGTCCTGGACGAAGATATGAAAGAAGATTTCAAGTACCACAGTCAGACTCCGCCGATGCTACTACAAATCGGCACGATAGAGCCGAATAGTTTCAAGATTAAGACGTCCTCGCCATCTCACGCGATCGCGGAGAAACGACTAAAGACGTCCTGCGAAGAGAAGCAAGCCGCATCAACGAACACGGGCATAATTGCCCCTGCGGAGTGCTCTACGACAAAGTCGTTGCCGAAAGTGATGAGCGAGGAGATGTTACGAGAGCCGTATAAAATAGTTCAGACTGTTTTAACATCAAGTTTGCAGAAACCTGTGACGACTACTAGTTCATTTTTTTCTCATACCTCGGTCAGTTTCTCCACCGTGGATTCCTCGTGCATCTCTTCGAGTTTAGCAGCAAATCAGAGTCGCCCGGATCAACTGACGACAACGAACGCGCTGAACAACGTCAATGTCATCTCGTCTCAAGCCTCTCAAGTGAACATCTCTGCGTCTACGGACAAGAGCAATATTGCGGATTGCGTGTCCCAAGGAACAACGAACCGTAATCCTGACGTGGCGTATTCCGGGGCGCCGAACTTTTTGCCAAACTATTCGACGGCAGGCAATAGTCTGGAAACGTCGCAGCACACACCGAGCTCTTACAAGAATGCCATCACGACATCGCAGAATCCAATTTCCACATCGGTCGTTTCGCGCATCGAAAACACCGATGGCTCCCAGAATCTGTTGGGAACTCGCCTCGATTGTGCGACAGTCACCACGAATTCCTCGTCCGCGGCTTTGCGATCTTTCCAGGTGGATTATTCAGATCAGGGGAAGAACAAAGGCTCGCAAGGTGCGTCGCATGTTACCTACCCGTCACATAACAAGGTCGCACTTATCAATTCTAGCGGCATCGTTTCCGATCATCGTGTCGATTACGCCAGCCAGATAAATCGAAGTCTTCCGGCGACGTCCCAGAGCCTGCCGAACTACTCCTCTACCAAGGAGTGCTCTCTTCCAACCTTTTCTTCTCAGCACATGCAACCCGTGTACAATCAGGCTTTGAATGATTCTCAGCAGTTTACTGTTCATAAGAAACAAGAGCATATTATCGCGAATTCTCATGATTACGTTCAAGCGAAAACGATATCGCAAAAGGACTCGATATCGTACACAAATGGCGAGACAAACGAGACTACGAGCGCTTCATCGCGGAACCAGGATTACGTCACGAAGACCGCGAGTCAGGAGAATCCTTTCCAACAAAGTTACATGAAGCTGAGCAAGAGCACGGACACGTCAGACAACCCGAATCAGCCAGTACAGAAGACAAAACTGAATGGCGTGCTCAACTCCAAATCTCAGGAGCAGCAGCAGCAGCAGCGGCACAATCACATACGCGACTCTGCTTACGTTCCCGCGAAGAAAGTGGACGTAGATTCGTTTGTCCAGTCGTTCCAGTACGACGTCAAGGAGACGATGAGCAATACGGCCGAGCGAACAAATGTTTTAAACGCCGACGGCACGCACAATAATTATGTCTCTTATACCAGCAGCAAGGATGACAAGAAGACGAACGCCGTTGCTTCGACAAACACCATGGTCAACAGCAATAAATCAACGGCAGTACAACAAACTGTTGTTCCACGTTACTCGCAACAGACGTCGTCGCTCGTCACTACGTCCAATTATGAACAGAGTACGATGACGGAGAGTCACGCCAAGTCCACTACCACCGTTGCTCATAACTCGTCCAACTTTAGCATTCTCTCGTGGACGACGTTTTCACCTGTCAGTGGCAGCGGTGGCGGTAGCAACGGCGGCAACAACAACAGCAACAATAATAATAATAATTTGATGCACTTTGACCAAGTGCAACCTCATCAGAACGATAATACCGAGGCGAAGACCATCTGCGAAAATTACAATTATATACCGTTACACAAGGAGAACGCCAGCTTCCCCAATCAAGTATTGATTAGCGACGATTATCCGACCGTGCCAACTGGAATCGACAAGTTGCGACAAGGAAAGATTGAGCCACAGAAGCAGCCTTTCGTCGATACCTCGAAAACCAGAAACGACCCGTCGAAGCAGCAGAATAGGATGCAGAGTCAGCAAACCGGCAGCGACTATAAATTTACCGATAGTGGTAAGAGCAAAAACAAATACACCATGAATTCAGACTACAATTTGCAGAACGAGTATAACACCATGAATCAGCAACCCCAACAGCATGGTCCGAAGACTCATCAGAGTCTGTCATCCAAGCAGGAGAAAATGGTCTACACTTACGAACCGCACAACTTTGATCTGGCGGAGAGTAATGTACAGATGAAGTACTCGATTGAGGCTTATACTGGTGCGAATTTCAAGTACGCCGAGAAGACGCAACAGCCGGGTCAACACAAGTATCAGACTCTTGCCCAAGGACAGATTTCTGTTTTGCCACACAACAATGGCAGTTACAATAGCAGTGACGTGAAGCACAGCCAGCAGCAGCAACAACAATCGCATAGTAACAACAATAGCGGCAACAACAACAAGTCCAAGGGTAATCAGCATCCACAGCACGCGGTCAAGGCGCCGGTCAACTGGATGATGACGCCGGAGGTGAAACACAATTCTGCGAACATTACCGATATTATTTTACCGCCGATTGGCAAGGAGCTGGACTTTTGTCAAAACAATTTGTTCACCCAGACACCTACGTACAATCAGGGCACTCCGAATCAATTCTACAATAATTACGATGCAGCCACCGCTCATAGCTTCCCGAATCTACCAGTTCTGCAAAGTGATCCGAAGAGATCCGCGGAAACCTTTTACTCCGAGGAGCAACCGTTTCCATGGTCGCCGACGAAGAATAGCGTGCACAATAGCGTCGAACACGTCATTGGTCAGTCATCGATCAAGTGTATCGATCAACATATCGTGCCATCGAGTCTGCAATCTTTGGTCAGTGATCTCGATCTGAGTGCCAATTTGACGGAGAAGCAGAACTTTTTGTTCGCCGCCGCGACTCCATCGTCGAGGATCTCCGCGGAGCAGAGTAAGGACGCGTCCATAAAGGAAAAAGAGGCGAATAACGTATCGGGACGGGATTTGCATGCTATATTGAACACTCAGAATGCGCAACATCCGGCTTCCACCTTTTTATCCGTGAGTCAGCTGGTAGAGCAAGAAAAGGCAGAGAAGAATCATCATCAGCAGCATCATCAGCACCATCATCCGCATCCGCCTCAGCATTCGCAGCAGCAGCAACAACAGCAGCAGCAGCAAGCTAGGAAACATCAAAGGAAGAGCAACACGAGTCCCAGAACGACCAGTAAACGACAACAAATGGATATTCGCAAGTCTACTACGACCAATGACTTGCATCAGAGACACGAGGAACAAAAATCTTCTGGACCTGTGTTTACAGAACAGAATTACCAGCAATCGCAGCAGCAAAAATATCACCAGAATAACGTTCACTGGAGAAGCAGGAACTGTAATAAGAGTAATTACACCGCGGAGGCGCTGATCGGAACCAGCGTTCACGATACTGGTGGTCATCAGGACAAGCACGCGTCGATCAAGTTTACATCCAACTATCCGCAGAATAAGTTCCAGAATGGTCTGTCTGCCGCCGCCAGCGTGGATACTACGGTGATGCCGATCAATTACTTTTCGAGCGCGCCACCATCGGACGATGGCACCGCAGCTGGTTACGGTCAATCAGTGGTCAATCAAAACTTTAACACGTACGCGTACTCGTCCAGCTCTGCCAACTCCATATATCCCACCGGTAACTTTATCACCAGCATCCCCACCAACACGTCCAACAGTTACATGGGCATGCAGCTGCACGAGAACACCGCCGATTACACCGTGCAAGAGACCAACAGCTTCCTGTTGCCGAACATGGGGGGAACGAGTTCGTCCAGCAGTGTGAATACATCCAGCGCGAACACAATCTCCACTACGGCGAATGCTAACGGAAAGAATCATCAGCACTACGGGAAACATCCCAATTGCGACAAACGTTCATACTCCACTGCCGCGAAGAAGGGCAAACGAAAGAGTGGTTTCGAGGCCGGTCCGATGCAGAATCTCGCGGAATTTCCACTGTCCGGCATCACTTCTCCGCTGGAAGACTATCATCATCACTCGGCAACGTTTTTGCCGCCGCCGCCGCCGCCTCCACCGCCGCCCCACGTCAATCCTCTTTATCAAAATCATTCGCAGACGAACGTGTACGTTAAGACTGTCAATGGTCTTCCACCACCACCTCCGCCATCAGCCATGAGTGCTCAGGGTGCCGCGACTAGTTTCTCGATGAATTCCAACATGGTGCGAGGAGGAATCGTCTCGAGCAATCCGATGGCCATGCCGCATCATCCCTCCGGCACCAGTCTCACCAATTTCAACCTGACTACGATATTCCCTGAAATGAATGATAAAGTATAATCTTACTCCGATAAAAGTTGTCGAATCAGCTGTTCCTTGCAAGATCTTGTGTTCTTTAAATCTTTCTTTTTCCAGGTCACCGGATATAAACCTTCGAACGGTATACCATCCGGCCTATCGCAGACTGCATCCAATCAGATTGCGACCTATACGCAACGAAGTAATTATCCGTCGAATTCTCTTGGTCACTTGCCGCAGCCATGTTTATAGAGTTTCTATACATAATAACGATCGGATTACGATTATGAGGAATGGTATGTATATATGTCATATATGTTATTTGTAGGTATCGCGCGATTCATTAATAGCGTTTCCCTTTTCTGTCTCTATCTTTCGACACACATTTTACACACACGGAGTAATTTATTATAAAACCTATGAATAGGTTCATAGTTTGTGATACGTCAATCGTCATTTGTACATAATGTAAATAATGTGTGTTATATTTAACACGTCATGTAAATATAATGTGTATTATTCATTCAAAATTGTATATTTAATTTACGTTGACGTGTTATTCAATTGTCAAACATATGTGTGGACTGTTGAATTAACAACAATGATTTATTTCAATAAATCAAAAGGTCTTAGTACAAAATATATCCTGTATATTGAACCGGATCTCTCAAACAATCAACTTTTGTACATCGATATGGTTTTATATCACTTTTATTTGTGTGTTGTCTCGCATTAATTTTTCAAATTCTTCAAACTGTACAACATTCGAAGCTCAAATTAACATCAAGCTAAAGGCTTTTAGTTATCTGACCATGATTTGTACTGAGAATCTGATTTTACATATTTTAAGTCGTTTATATACATTAAATTGTAGAAAGATTTGAATATTTACAAGTAACAGAAACACGTCCTTATCACAGCACATACGTATCGTTATTTATAAATCTACGAATCTGGAATTACCTTATATCTTTGGTAGGAGGTTTGAGCGGTATTTTACCTATAATAAATTTCTCAGCCAAATACATGCTCTTTTCGTCATCCGTTAATGAACCTTCCACGCTGTAAACGGTATCGTCGATAACGGTGTTATTCGTGGCGTTAAACGGCGATTTCCCGAATGAAGAGAAGTCGATGATACCAGATTGAGTTTGTGCGACACTTCCGAACGGCGTAACACCTTGCTGTGTCCGCGGGGCGAATGGGTTTGCATTTGTCGTGAGAGTCGACGAGGAAGCATTAATATTGCCGAACGTCGACGTGGGGAACGAAGGATTCGGAACGGTCGCGTTGGAAGTTGCGAAGGTTGTTCCCGCATTCGCGAATATAGAGTTGGAAGACGTTTCCGTGGTGCCGAACGTACTGCTCGTACTTGGGACAGCCATGCCAAATCCTGTGCCGGCAAACGGTGCCGAGGTTGCGCTCGTAGAATCGTATTGCTGCGAATTAACGGTGACGAAGGGTCCAGCGGTGATGGCTGTCCCGAAGGGCGCGTTGCTGTTGCCTATTGACATGGTGGCATCAGTATTCTGCGTACCACCAAAGACATTCGGGACGGATACCGCCGCTCCGAAGGTATTATTAGCAGCATGCTGTTGGTTCAGATCAAAGGCCGATGTTGTGGTAACGGACGCACCGAAAGCAGGCGTTGTCGTAACGGCGGATACCCCGAAGGCCGGCGTCGCGACGGCTGTAGATCCGCCGAAGATACCGCTCGTGGGTATCGCCGTGGTGGCGCCGAATGTTTGACCACCGCTGAAGAGGGAATTGCCACTGGAATTATTGGCGTAGTTGGGATTTACCCCGCCGAAGACTGGCGCCCCGCCGAACGCGGGTATCTGCGTTTTCGGTTGATTGAATATTCCACCGTTGACATATGAGCCAGATGAAGTGGTAGAGGGGCCGAAAACCGAATTTGTCTGTAAGCCGGACGATGACGATCCGCCGAATAAGCTGGGCGTGGTGGCTGTTGCTCCGCCAAATAAAGGAGCGTTTGCTTGCGAAGTCATCGGACTGTTGAACAGCGTAGCGGGAGATGCATTGCCGAGCTGGCTCGTGGTGCCAAATACATTGTTAGTGTTTTGGCCAAACACGCTTTGAGGCGATCCGCCAAAGATTGGGTTATTCGGAGGTGCCCCGAACGTGGACGTGTTGTTCGGTACGCTATTAAACGATGTCGAGGTATTGGTTGTCCCACCGAAGAAGGAGTTGGTACTCGTCGCGGTACCGAATCCACCGAGATTGCTCCCAAAGTTCGCGGTACCACCAAACATTGGCGCTGAATTGTTATTAGTCTTTCCGAATATCGATGATGTGTTACTCGAGGATGTGAATCCTCCTCCGCCAAATGGATTATTACTTTGCACGAAAGTTTTATTTCCGAATGCATTGTTAGTCGATGCGTTATTGACTAGGCCCAACTGAGGAGCTGTAAAGGAGAAAGTAGATGATTTCCCGGCTGTGTTGCCACTTACGTTTAACCCACCTTTTTGGCCGCTTCCCAAAATCTTTTTCTGAAACACAATCGCATTGTTATATTTATTTGAATGCTTCTTATCGACTAATCAAAGTGATTACGTAAAGAAAATTGTGTCATTCGAGACATACCAGCATCACGATTGTCTCTCTAGTGGGATTTTTCAGTGCTTCTCTTTTCGCCTTCATATCTTGGCACAATTGTTGGTAATGTAATTTCTAAAAACAATTCCCAAAGATAATTTAATATTTAAAATTACAAAAATTACAAGCCTTCTGACAGTGTAATTCTACTAACTGCTTGTTCAACCAGGCCATTTTTCTGTGCCTCGTACAGCTCGCATCGAACCTCCTCGGGAGATAAATCGTCCATGCCTGGTATGATGGGACGATCCCTGAATGGTCCGAAACATGATAACAACCATTGTGCACCTCTCTCCGCAAGAAGTACCTCTTTAGCTACCGTGACACTGTATTACATAAATGAATGGGGGAAAAAAAAAATATAAAATTGAATTTACATTTATATATATACAATATATAAGTATACAATAGACAAGTTTGATACATATTACATAAATTACAGCACTCTGATTCAAGTCAAACTTACGCGATGTCATCCTCGTTATGCTCAGCTTTGGTGTTGCCTATTATTTGGAAGGAAAACAACATTATATTCATGACGCCGAAAGTAGTGAAGATATTAAATGTTGAATGTGTGTCTTACTGAAATTATTTATGTGCTCGTATTGACAATATTGCCCGTAGCGGCAATTGCCTTGCCGGTAATATTTGCAGATAACCATTGTAAACACCGGGTTGCATAAATTCTCTTCTTTTTCTCTGCGAAAACGCAACACCAAGAAGTATACAAACCCTCTCTCTCTTTCTCTTGGAAATAAGATTCAACAATCTCAGCTTCTCAGCACCGCGTATCCTCAGATTTGAACACGATTTGGACACAAAAATCAGTCATCACAAGGAGTGGGGAATGGGGAGTAGATTGATGATGAAAGCTATGCGCGCGCGAAAAATCTAGCTAGCTGGATATGACATGATGAGAAATATGTATCTGCGAATCTCAACAATGTTTCGCAAATTAAGTAGAAATGAGAGATTCTTCTATATTCTAATTCACTTCCAATCTGTCCATTCCACTGCACTCCGATAAAGATAGCAAAAATAACAGAAGTGAGTTCTTCCTTCATGAATAATTGTCTGTTATTGAAATACACGAAGAATACATAGTACCGCGCTCTTTCACTTTTCCTCTCTATTTCTCTTTTTCCTAAGGTATAACATTTGATTTCATTTCAAAAATCTTGTTTTGCCCGTGTGGCTTTATGCCTTTATGCAATTCGCGTTCATCACAAACATAACCATAACCAAAAAAGAAAAATAGAGGAAATAAATCTAATATCGGTAAAATAGTTCTCTTTCATGCCATATGGCATTATATTAAATTACTACTTTATCGACATCTTGTCGTGAAGTGAAAATCCGTCGATTGACGAGAAAAAAATTTTTTTATTTATGTTTCGTGAATATTTTCAATATATTCAATATTAAAAAATGTAAAGGTTTCAGAGGATTTAAACAATGCATTTTTTCATCATTCATTCTGTTGAAGAGTTTATCTCTAATACTGAGGGTTTATTTTATTAACTGCAGTATATATACATATGAATATATACATATATAAAATCCCTCATTTTTTTGACATTTTAAAATACAAAAATATTTCATCATTAAGATACATGAATAAAGAGTAAATGTATAATCAAGGAACAGTTTCTAGAGATTAACCTTTGCTCTTTGTCCTCCAATCTTCATTTTTAATGTCCGAGGAAGCACAACTTTGGCAAGAACAAGAATTTGGTATTGTTAGTTGCTTTTTTACTCTTCTGCCATCTTCGCATATTAAGTTGACAATTAAACCAATGTACTCCTTTGCTTGACAACAATGACAGTTACTCACTTGATTCCAACTTTCTGTATGAAAATAGAAAAAAAAAATATAAGTCGAATTAAATTAATCATTGTGTAACAAACAGAAAAGTTTATTTTGTATATAACATTACCACTATCAAAAAATGTTGAAGATTGACATGTTCCACTGCATTGTTTAATACCTTCAATGGCATCCAAATTTTTACATTTTCCATGTAAAGGATGGTTTACAACTAGCATACCTACAGTATTCTTTACATCCACAACAATTGTCTCGCATGTTCCTAAGAAATAGTCATGAAAAATATTAGTAAACACCTCAAAAAAACATGTATACAATAAACAAAATTAAACACTTATTTTAATTTCTCTCTATACACTTACCGTTAATCTGTTTTTCTGTATTAAGGCTGCTCAAATTACATCGTTTGCAGCATTGATCATGATAAATTGATTCAGCAGGACAATCTGTTATATCCGGACAAGCAACTGGACTTGTAGCAAGAGATAACTAAAGTGATTAGAAATATAATATGAGACAATTATAAAATTAATTGTATATATGTATATATATGTATAAAAACGCATCTAACTAATGAAAATATTTGTTTCTCCCAAGAAAGAACTTGCCTGTCCATTCTTTTCCATGCATGTATAAGTAGTACAATTGTCATCAGAAGACCATGTCGTGCCAGGTGCATACAAAGTATCTTCGAATACACAAAATGCTTGTTTGCATTCTCCGCAACATTTACCATCTTCTGATTCTTGATACGTCCATCCCTAGAGATTGAATGCGATGTTAATACATTATTGAATATATCTAATAAAATACGTCATAATGTATAATATTCTTACTTGAGCACATTGCTTTGAACACACTTCAATCTCTTTGCGCTTGGTTATATTCGGTCCAACGCATGCCTCGATGACGCAATTATCTACAATAGATCTCCATTTTTCTCCAGGTTTATATATTTGTCCGTCGTCGCTACGACAAGCTGTTTTGACATATTCTGGACAACACTTTTCTGGAATTTTACGCTCTTCCACCTCATATTCAAACTCCAATTGCGGATCAATTTCTAGACAAATTTCGGTACTTGCTTGTATGTACACCTAAAAATGAATATTAGTTACATTCACAATTTCGTTGATTAGTCAGTGTGTATACAGAAGATTATATATAAAATTTTATATCTTACACTTCCATTTGTGGATTCACAAAAGTATGTCACACAATGATCATCCGAGTACCATCGCTCTCCCACATCTTTAAGCGTACCCTCTACAACGCACGCAACTTGGACACACGTTCCGCAACAATTTACACTAGTATCATTAGGCGTTTGATATATGTAACCATAGTCACATACGGTATTACATTCTTGGACCTTTGTTAGTATCTGAACACTACCCAAATCTTTATCACACTGCATCGAAAGACAAGCATCCTTGATGTTGGGCTTCCAACTTTCGCCAACCTATCAACAAATAACATGTGATATATTAGAAAGTGTTTTTAAATAATATTAAAAAGATTGTACTAAATTAATATATTTATATATTTTCTCTTACATTATATACTTTGTCTTTCCATCTGCAAGCGGTACGCTCAAAGATTGAGCAGCATTTATCATCCAATAATATTTCTTCCAATACATAGTCTTCCACATCAGGATGTGCATTCATACTTGGACATTCCGTGATTAAGCAGTTTGCTTTAGGACCGTCATGCGAGTCTTCGCACAAGCACGTTTTGCATTTACCATCCTTCCATTCCTCTCCAATCTGTTTCGCTATTACATGCTGCTTGCTTTGATCTTCATCATTTGTATAAAGACATCTGTCTTTTGGAGGGACTATATGCAAATAATGTAAATGTAAAATAATTAATCAACATCTCCGTTTCATATCTCTTTCATGTGTGTGATAAATGTTATTAAAAAAATTTCCGTCTTTTTAAAGAAACTCTTATGTACATCGTTTTGAATTACTTAAACTATAATAATACAGATGTACGTACACACAGTTCAACAAGTTGTATTAATAGTTAGGAAAAGAGGAAACTATACCGCATTCATAAATGGAGCAACAACTGTCTGCGAGCAAAATTGCTGTAATGTTGTAGTAATCTGGACATTTTGGTGCAAGAGGACAAGTTGTTGGATCGCACAATTTCGTTGGTCGCGGACAGCAGCCGGATGTATTCATCATTTGTATGAAACCGGGTTGCAGTTGCTCGACTTCGTTCGAAAGTTCATTGAAAGTGGGACACTCGTTTACAGGTAGACACTCTGAAATTAATCACGCAACGTCCTGTAGCTTACTAAAAAGATCTTAGACCTGATAGAATCTGATAAATAATTTTATAAAAGATGTACCGTGATCTCGTGTATATACGTACGACATATAAATTTATGACATCCATCAGAGTCGATGATCGCTTTCATTATTTGACCAAAACCACATTCCGGCTCTTGTGGCTCGATACATATCGTAGGAGCTGTCGGTTTTGGAGCTGCAAAATTCATTAAATTATAAACGTGTTTAATCAAATATATTCTTATTTATTGACAATGCAACACTAGAAAATTACAAGTATAATTACTAATTTCTCTTTTATTAACTAATTTATAAAATAATTTAGTAAGTGTGTCTCGTGTGTGCGCAAGAATTTTTCGCAATTAAAAAAATATATATTCAAGAATATATACAATTAGAAGATAATTTATAAAATAAATTCTCTCTCTTTCTCTCTCCACACAACTACATGTTGAAAACTTTTCTTAGCAGTTTTGATAAAAAGGGACATACATTAGAAATGTACCTTTTAATGATGCTATTATTAACTCACCGCATAAATACTTGGCGCAACATCTCTCTTCAGTTCCATTAACAAGTACAGGTATCATGTTTTCCTCGCAGATCGTATCCAATACAGGACACTCTGTCTTCTGACAACTTACAACCTCACCGTTACAGTTGCATTCGGTACATTTGTCTGGATACCAGATATCTCCCTGCACGTGACCGTCCTTGTCACAGACGAAACAGTTTTGTTTCAATATACAAGAATCATTGTGGAATACATAATCCTCTGGGCAGAAGCATCCTTCAATAGGACCGGATGTGCACTTTGGATTGTCCGATTTGTTCAAAATGTCGCATGTTTCCTTGCAACTTGAGCCGCATGGTTTGTAGACAAGATCTAAGAAAAATAAATTTTTTATTTAATAAAAAGAGAATACATTTACAAAATATATTTAATATTAAGTTGATGCAAAAGATCAATCGGTTTTCTATCGAGTCTGATTTTAAGCAAAGATTAAATTGATTTGTGATTTGAAAATAATGTTTTAGCTTTCTTCTATATATAGCAAAAACATTTTTTAAAGACGTAATAATAATCATCATAATTAGTAAAAATCACTTTATAAACTAAAAAGCAAAATACTGTGTAATTTTGCTTTCAATTTTAATCGACAAATCTTGCATCGGTTCAGATTTTACCTTTAGGACACTCGTACGGACAAATTTCATCGGTTCTCCAAGCTGGACATAAACCGGCTTCCAGACACTTCCTCGCATACACTTCCAAGCTGTCGCAGTAGTTGCCACCGGTGCATAACGCGTCGTGACAGCAATCCATATATGGTTTTGGATCGATGATGCTGTGGCACTGTATAAACTCCGGTAGATCCAACAGCTTCTTGCAGATATCTTCGTCAGCTGACGGTGGCGTACACTGAGGCTGACGATTACTGAAACACGTCTGATCGCTCAGGCCCAGCTGCGTTGACAGATCCTCAACCAACCAGGATCTACCGAATTCATCGACGTCGCGCGTAATCTCTCTGTCGCGTCTCTCAAAACCAGCTTCGGCATTGGCGTTGCATTTACCGCACAGACCCTCGGTAACATCGCTGAAGATGTGCGAGGGTAGTTTCAAGGTAAACGCAAAGTTCTGTCGAAAAGCGACAAACTGCAGCTGGATGAACGGTACCAGCAGAGTCACATCTCCGGTCGACGTTCGATCCAATAAGATCCACGCGCGATCAGCCGGGAATATCTCCACTCGAGCGTCGTCGATCGATACCTGCAGGCCCTTCGATCGTTCCGCGCGCCTTATCTGCACCACGTGTTCGTCGTAGAGTAGAGTGACGACCTCCGTACACGTACCGGTGGCGCAATACCCGTTGGTGATCAAAATCTGATAGGCGCGAGTCCCGTTCCTCTGACTCTTCGCGTCCTCCACGACGGTTCCCGACAGCAAGTAAGTGCAGTTGCCGGCGAATCTAAAGTTTCTGCGATTGAAGTCGATGAACTTGGCATCGCCGAGGCCGTCGCACGCGCAGTCCAGACAGCTAGCTGGCGGTACGCATTCGTCGTCATTTCGACGTACCAGGCCGTCCGGGCAAAAGCAGCCGGGGAAGCAGATACCCCGCATCGGCGGACACGGTTCCACCTCGTGCAGATTGTCGCAGGTGATCTCGCACTTGCTGCGGAAGCAATCCCGATGAACGAACGGCGATGGACAGCTCGCGGGACAGTCGTAAACGGTTCTCCAATCTGTCAATAGATTCGCGCCGAAATCGGCGGCAGCCTCGCATTCGCCGACGAAGCTAGTTAGCAAGCGACACCGGCAATCCTCGTAGGAGTTATTGGAAGAATGCAAACAGGAGCACACGCTCTCCACGCAGCGAGACACAAACCTGCAATAATATTGGATTAATCATTTGTTCTGAACATATTATATGTATATAGATATTTTTGTGTGAACATATACATTATTTAAAAAAATAATTTGTAAAAGTTTAAAGAGAAACTAATTTAGAATTCCAATTTTATTATTCAACACTTTACTCCCTTTAATAATTTGAGTTATATATAGCAAGTTTCTATCGCTTATATTAAATAATTAAAATCTATTAACTTGTCAAGATCGACGATGGCGGAGCAAGCAACCAGCAGCATCGGACTTCTCACAGAGTTGCAAATCGTCCAAGCCTGCTCCTGGATATCGCGTGGGCACACATGCGAATCGCATTCTTCCACATCTTCCATGGCCCAGCTGTTTCCAAACTGAATGGTGCTTCTCGCTTGCGTTCCCTCGGGTGTCTGGCGATCGTTTGCGACATCACCGTCGAAGTATCCGCACAGACCGTCCACGCGATCCGCCAGTTTCGCCACGACACCGATCTTCACGTTGGTACTCGAGTCCCAGATCACCCAGAAGCCGTAGCGATGAGAGAGGAAGATGATTCTGTCGCCCGTTCGCGAGAGCTCGAAACCGGGAAACCGTCTTCCAAAGCGCGCAATCTGCCCGGGCGTGAAGGTATACCCGTCGACGTCCACATGCAGATTCGGATAGAACACGATCGTCCGTTCGTTCACCGTCACCACCAGGATACGAGTACAGTGTCGCTGCCCAAGCGAACCAAGGCACAGCTTCTCCAGGGTGATGTACCACTCGTTAGCGTACATGTCTCGAGCTAGAATGTGATTGCAGATGTCATATTTGTACTCCATGTTGTCGAAAGTGTTGAAGGTCCTCCCGGTGACGTTGCAAATCGCTTCCTGCGGCGTCAACGGTCGGCATACGTACTTGGGACACTTGTGCGTCTTGTACATGCTCGTTCTCTCGTACACTATCTCGTATTGTGGCGGACAAGATGCCTCCGGACACGGTTCCGGCTTCTTGCCGGGGAGGACAGGCGGGGACTTGACAGGCATGCAAATAAACTCGGAACATTGAATATCTTCTACGTCTGACCAATAATCTTGCTTCTTCATCGGACGCCCGTGGAACGGGTGCTTCTTGTATCCCTTCGTCTTCGCGAAACCTTTGCGAGCTTTGGATTTTACGTTTATTTTAACATGGTGATGCGCTTTATCCTGGCGCTGGGATGACGGTTTGAAGACTACTCTGTAACCAGGTGGACAAAGTGGTTCCTCGCATGGACTAATTTGAATAGGACCAGGAGTCGTCATAACTTGTTGACCAATCGTTCTTATCGTTTCTGAAACTTCAATAACGATAGGTGTCGTGGAAATTATTTCTGGACAATCATTCTCGTCATCTGGACAGTCTTGGACACCGTCACACCACGAGGTCTCGTTTACGCACACGTCGCTCGTGGGACAATGTTTCGTGCCTGCCGGACAAGGTTTGCACAGACAAGTGCACAGTTTGCCGACGACAGATCGTAGACCTGGTTCCAGACAAGGTTCGCATTTCTTCGGTGAACACGTGGGCGTTCCGCCCAAGACACATACGCACTGTTGACAATCCTCCGTCTCGTAGACGCTGCCTATCGCGTAAGACACGTGTCCGACTATGCAAGGACATTCCCGTTTTGGTACGCACGATTCTCCATCCCACCAATAAAGATTTTCGCATTTGCAACGTTCTTCGTCGTTCGACGTTGTCCAATCGATCCCATCGCACACGTTGCACTCTCGTTCAAACGACGACGTCGTCGTCGACTTAATGTCCGATGTCTCTGATGTAGGATATGCTAAATAGCAGCCGAGGATGTCGATCTTTAATGCGACATGATCGTGCCACTTGACGGGTTGTATCCTCAATAATTTCGCGTGCAACGGTCTCTCGAAGAAGTTTGTTTGTCGGCTTTCCGCATCGAAATTACCGAGAAACTCCTTCTCGTTGCCATTTTCGTCAACGACCGGGTTCCAGTGACGTCCGTCATTGCTGTAGAATACTTTGTATACGGTCGTCCAAGCATTGTCGCCTCCCTTGATCGTGATTCCGGTCAAATTTCGGACCTCCAGAAAGTCAAACTGAACATACTGATGCGGATTGTCTAAAGCGGCACGCCATACTCCTTCCGAGGATAACGGAAGATTTTTAATCAACTGTAGCGAGCTCGATACCGAGACTTGTTCGATGGCCATTAGTCCGTTGTCCAATCCCATTGAATCCTCGCACACCGGTCTCACGATCTTCTCGGATTTTGTTGTCTTTATTGTAGGTTGTTCGGTCGTTGTCGTTACGTGATCCTGACAACCCAGCACCTCTAGCTTAACAGCGATTTCATTATGCCACGTCAGCGGATTGATACGAATAATCCTTGCCTCGATCGGTCGATAGAATCTTTGCTTCACAGACTGGATTCTGTCGGCAGGTCCTCTGAATACACGTGGGTGCTTCTCATGGTCGAGCACGTACGAAAAGCTTTGACCGTCCTCTGAAAAGAGTACCTTGTAACTGGTCACGAACTCATCCTTGGTGACGGCACCTTGTAAGATCACACCGTAGACCGGTTCAGGTCTACCGAATTCAACGTCGAGCCATTGATCCGCATTCGTTATTTCGGGTTCCCAGAATTTCTCGGATGACGGTGAAAAGTTTCCCTCCGTGTGTACCAGCAGATTCTCAGATTGCAATACAAGGTTTTTGCTACTGCTAGTACGGATAGTCACCTTCTTTCGCAGACTTCGCATTAGTGGCACGTAGTTTGCGTCGTCGCATTCTTCGGGTGGTGTGACCGTGCTCTGTATAAGAATTGTGTGCTCGAACAAGGGCGATGAAGTAACTGGTAATATCTTCCAAGTGCTCCCCGAGATTGTACTGAATGACGATTCGGTCTGTTCCGGTCCTGTTCCCGTTCCTGTCGTTTCTTCGTGACTCGACACGTTGTAGCAGAAGGTTGTATCGCATGTGTAATAATTATTGATACACTGGCAGGTCTCGCAATCGGATTCCTTCCTGACGGCGCCTGGCGCGACCGAGTCACCGTCGTGGGATTTACAGGGGCAGTGATTCGCCTCTACGCAGGTGAGACCGTCTCGCCAGAATTTGTGCGAAGGACACGTCGGTTGATCGATCGAGACGCATCCAGCGACGCAATCGGTACTTTCGTTGCAATAACCCTGGGTCATCAGGATGTGACGATAGTACTGGCACGCCCTGGCGCACTGAATCGCGCATTCGCTCCACGTCTCGCCGGTCTTACATACATTCATGGTCGATACTATCTTTTTCACCGTACTCTTATAATTGGTACTCCATTCGGTTCCGCTACTGGTCTGCGTGGTTCGTCCGGATGCATTTGAACACTCTGGCCGTATACGTCCAACTTCCGCCGGCCAATCGCATACTTGGGTCTCGGAATTGTACAAGGTGCCGGGACCGCATGATTTCTCCACCAGTTCATATCCCGTCGGGGTGGGAACACAATGATAAAATAGCTGGCAATTGGTCGGATGAGGCGAATTGGGATGCGTTACATCGCATTCTTTTAGCCCAATCTCCGTTGTCGCATTTTCGACGCCGGAATGTGTGACTGATTCGGAGCAGCGACACAGCACGCTGATCTCAAAGTCCACGCAAGGAAGATCCGGAAGATGCGATTGACAGTACAAACCGCGCTCTAGGCTACACTCTACGTCCAAGCCACTTTCCTTCGGACTCGTGTGTTCCTTGACGGATCTACATCTTATGTCGACCATGTGCTCTCTGTCGCAAATCGCGAATCCGTTCACATTAGCAAAATCCATTAAAATGGGCAACGGCTCTACGTCCAAGAATTTCTTCCCCTTCACCATTGGATCCTGATTGATCCACATGGACCAACCATCCACGCATTTCTGAGGTTCCGCCATGGGCACGGTAGCAGTATTAGTTACAGGAGTGCTGGTACAAGCCTCTCCATTACAAGTCACTTTGCCGCGACTGCAGAAGCAGCTCTGACAATCATCGCCGCTGACTCGATCACCCTCGTAGTATGTCGTTCCGCCGACTTCGGCGCAGAATGGCTTTGCGCACATCGACTTGGATATACACTCTGTGTAACTGGTGTTCCGGTACACTTGACCTTCGGGACAGGATTCCAACCGGCAACCCTCCATGCACGTGTCTTCCGCACACAGATGCGAGCTATGTTTCACGGTCATCAAATTGTCGCACGTTTCGCGTGGACAGGTTGAGACGCAAGCCGAATATGTACTACATTTTTCATCGCACTGCAATGGACAAAGTTCTTGCGTTCGCCATTTCACAGGAACGCCTCGTACGTTGCATTCATGCGCGTACGCGGCCAGTGCTGTGCATAGACACTCGCAGTCGCCGCCGGCGTCGCAGCTGCACGTGTCGAAGATGCAATCGCGTAGATACGGCTCGACTTCCACTTCCGTGTGACATGGCAAAAACAAGGGCGATTTGAGAACGTTGCACTGCCGCAATGACCACAGCTTACGTTCTGGATGCCGTTCACAGGCATCGTCCTGCATGTCCTTTGATTCGAGACAGAACGCGTTCTTTTTCCACGAATCCCCGAATAGATTCACGGAGACCTCGGATATCCCACCGGACGGTGTCTTGAAGTCGTCCTCGGCATTGCCATTGTAGTCACCGCACAGGCCCACCGTGCGACCTTTCCATTCCGGATTTAATCTCACGTAAACTCTGGTACCTAAACGACAATTGTCGAAATAAACTTTCAAAAGTTCAAATCTAATTAATCTAATTTTTTTAGACATTTTTGTGCACATTTCTTACCTCTGTCCCACTGTAACACCAATCCCAAGTCCGGCACATCGACAAACACAAAGAGACCAGCGATTCTAATCGTCATCCTCTTGTAAGTTTTCTTCGGTAACTCCTTTCCTTTCGTCAAGACAAGCTCTTCTCGCTGTTCACCGCTGCCGATTATCAGCTTGATCGACTTCGAGCACGCGACTCCGTTCGTACCACAAGGTACGTTTTGAATCGATATGTCAAAACACTCTTCCTTGCTCAACGTACTCTTCACCAAAACATAGTCGCATATCCCTTGGAAAGTGTACATCTTACCGTCGAACGTTTCGTAATGCGAGTCGCCCCACACGGAGCAAATTCCTACCAAAAAATTATATCAAATTAATAATATCACATTGTTGATAAAATGAATCAGATTTTCTTTCGCTCGAAACAATATACATTTACCGAAAAAAGATGGGAAACAAAAAGCAATCGTTGTTCAGATATATTTTATTTATATTTTCGCGTATGTATTGAGAAATATTATATATATATATATATATATATATATATATATATATATATATATATAGTATCTTAATTTTATCAATAAATATGTAAAAAAATAATAGTGATTATTAAAAGCGAATTTTAGAGAAAAATCTCACCCGTGCAAATCCGATCCGTGCACTCCCACTTGGTGCCCTTGCACGTGCAGGTGTTACATCCGGTCTGTATAACCGAGCCTTCTTTGTAGCTTTTGCCGCCGTGAAGACAGGGGCAGTCCTCTTTCTTAACACATATGCCGTTTGCCACATCTAGGACGTATCCGGATTTGCAAACGCAACCGGACGTACACACCGATGGCGTTTGTTCGTTCGATAGATGCATATTGCTACAAGTTCTCTGCTCCACCGGTTGACAATCCGTCGCTTCCAGATGTTTAATGGCGGGGCAGAGCAGATCCGTGACCGGTGGATATTCTCGAATCTCGTTCGGCGTCGCTAATCGACACTCCCATACACCACCTATAATAAAAAGATAGATTTTTGAAAAATATTGTCAGAAGCAAGCTCTCAGTACTTGGAGTACTGACCTATGCAAGAGCAAAACTCCTGTCCCTTATTGCCCGGACGGACCTCTCGATGATTAGGTTTGTATTCGCGACCAGCATAAACGCAGGGACACTGAACGATCGGGATACATTCGCCTTTCGCGTCTAACGTTTGGTCCTCCGGACAGTTGCAACCTTCCACGCACTCCTGTTTGCAGTCTCGATAAAAGGATATGTCCGTGCACGATCTGCGATGAAATAAGCGATAAAAAGTCGATAAAAAAATATTGTTAATGCATATACTAACCTAGTGCAGCTATTTCCGCAGATTTGATAAGTCTGCCCGCCGCTGCAATGAATCTTGCACTCCTCAATCTCGGCACGCCACAAAAGTTTCACTCCTAATACCGCGCAATCTTTCGCGTAGGCCGCCAATATCGGACAGAGGCACGATTTTACATCGGCATCGCATGCGCACATGTCGTACACGCAATCTCGGTAAAATTCCAACGGATCAACGTACCAGTGACAATCTAAAATATAAGATAATATAAAAATAATGAAATCTTTGAAGAAGATCGAGATAGTCAAAAATTTTTAAAAATTGTATAGTAGCTAGGATTTCCTTATTGTAACTTTGTTGCAAAATGTATACATATTTTATCTAAACTTTTGTAAAATTATTCTATTAAAGTAAAAAGTTACGCGATATGTGATATGTGAAATTTCCAACAAATACCCGAGAAAATATCGCTATGTATCTTGGAACAATGTTCTTCCGCGCTCGCCCTTCTTTGAGGATTTAGATCGCAAGGGTGTATCGCTTCGCTTTCAAACTCATCGATGCAATATTCGTTCGTTTTCCATTTATTGGCAAAGACGATCGCCGCGGTCTCGATATCACCGTCAGGCGTTATAAAATCATCCTTTTGATTTTCCGTAAACGTCCCGCAAAGTCCCTTCGTTCGATCTGTAAAAACGATAGCTTAATAAAAAATGCTCCTCCAAAGTATGATTATATTTCTATAGTATTAGAAAGAAAAGACTTTACCGTGGAATTCGGCTGGAGCATTAATGTAAACACGGGATACACCGTCCCACCATACTTCCAAAGCATTTGGCAACTGAACCACTATGAATATACTGCTCGCGATTCGTATTCGAGCACCATTGTACAGCATCGGGAATCTTACTACCTCGTCGCCGTTTATCGTAATCTGGCGACCCTGCTTTAATTTTACAATAGTATCCTTAAAATTGATCGTGACGCCTTTGGTGCACGATGGAGAGCCGCTTGTGGAGGCAAAGCCCAAATTCTGAAATAAATAATAATTAATCAGGAATAAGTAAAAATAATGTGAGCGAGATAATTCATAAAATTGACAAAATAAATTTCTTTTCGCTAATTTCTCTGACCTCGGATATCGCTCCGGAACACGGGACATTTTCGCTCTCGATCGTATAATTCTCTCCCTTCATCAAATAGTACTTGCACTTTCCCATAAAATCGTAGTGCTTGCCATCAAACGTGGTGTAATGCGGGTCGCCCACGATGGCGCATCTGGCGCCGCAACGTATCTGCGTGCACACCCATTTGCCGGAAATGCACGTGCAAGTGTTGCATTTCTTCTGCACACTCGTGCCCGGTTGGAACAGTTTGCCCCTCAATCTGCACGGGCATTCTTCCGGGGAGACGCACTTGCCTTCGTGCTCCAAAGTACCTGCTGGACAGAAACAACCTTCCTCGCATTCCTCGGAGGAAGTCTCCTGCTTCGCCTCGGTACCGGAAGAACAGGACGCTTCCACCTTCGGGCCGCATGACAGATACACTCGTCCACCATCGCACAGAATCGCTACGAGACAATTTATTTGTTTACTTACGAAATAAATAGGACTAAAAGATGTTAATTCTTACAAGATTAAATTATGCATCACCTAAAACATGTTGAAATGGACTTACGACAAGTATCGTTGCTCCTCCACGCGGTTAATCGCGCGATTCCCTTGTGAGCGCATTGGCGGATGTAAATATCCATGGTATCGCAGGCGCATTTTCTCCTGTCGTCGTGCTTGCACGCGCAATAATCCCACAGGCATGCCGCGGTCAATTCGGAAAAATTGATCGTATTTGCGCAAGCTTTGAATTTATGATTGGAGAGCAGCTCGGTGCAAAACTCGAAAGCTTCTCGAGCAAACTCTTCTTTCAATTCGCACGCATGTCGCGTACTCGGATAATCGTCGCATATTTCTGTGAAATGAAACAAATTACTATAATTGGCACAATTGTCATAATAATAATAAATCTATCTGTTACGATAGCTCGATATTTTCAATTATTATATTATTATATATTATTCATATTTAGATATATTTTATATTGTTATTTTGAAATATTGTGGAGATAAAGTAATATAAATGTACAGTTTTCATAATTTTCACATTCAAGTAACATCGATACTTGATGATACATATATGCATTATATTAGCAATGCAAATATAATTTATACAAGACGACGACTTTGTGTCGTTTCTCGTTTACCTCCAAGATCGTCGACGCGCCAAGAATTCGCCAACGCTGGTATACTACTGGCATAACTTCCACTCTTCGTTAGGAACTCGTCGTTTCGATCGTCGTTCATGGTACCGCACAGACCGGTTGTCTTGTTCCACATACTCTCGGATGCCTCGATCTGCAGTAGCAGGATGCCGTCCCATTTTAGCTTCACGCCCAAAGAGTCGAGAGAAACGAGGGTGAAATGAGCAGACTTGTCCACGCGCAATCCGGGCAAGTACACAGGTATCGGCAAAGATCGTTTGCCGTTGAGGAACGCTGGCATTCCCGTCTCGTCGCTGGTGAGCGTATACTCCTTGTCGTGCACAAAGAGTTTTATGATCTTAGCGCAATGGTGACTCGACGATCCGGCTCTGCATCCCGGGCTGTTAAGCGCTACAATCGTGCAGACGCCGTCTCGCGTCTCCCGAAGAAGCGTGTGCGGGCAATCGCTGTCGAAGCTGTAGATTCTGTCGTCGAAGGTCTTGTAGTGCGCGCCGCCCCAGATGAAGCACGTCTTAGGTCTCGGTCGATTCATCTCGAATATCATTACCCCATTGGAGTCAATCTATAAAGTTTTACACAAATTAATTACATCATTCTCAGCTCACGTTCAGCATTATGCATGTTGAATACATGAATGTGATATTGTATTATTTACCGGATATGAGGACGCATCGCTACCATGAACACCGTAATATCCGCTATGAATTTCCTGAGAGTGTTTCGTGCCGTAAACATCGTGCATCGACCACGAATGATTCGATTCCCGTACGTAGGTGTTGTGGGATGTTCCGAGCGAAATGATCTTGACGTTATTGTCGACCTTACATTGCGGTATCGGCTGCGGTTCAAAGACGCCTTTATCGTAGGTGCAGGTATAAGATGCGGCAGGTGGGAATTCGAATTCCACTCCCGCAGGACAATTCAGCGTGCAGGAATACTTCTCGTTGTCACCGGTGCAGTAATATCCGCCGTTGAAACGTAGCTTCTCGGTATCGCAAATATCGGCAGCTGCCATCCACATTAGATTAGAAATGTGATTTTGTATAAAAAATTATATATATGAATTCTTATATTATATAATAAATTAATGTATTATAATTATATATAAATCTATATATACGAGATTAATAAAAATTTATTAATTTACAATATAAGATTTATTTATCAAAATTTATCTTTTCGCATATATATTCTTTGCGTTGGAAAATAAAACAAATTATATAAGTTTACGAGATATATCTGTTTTTATACTTACAGTATTGACATTGAGGTCCTCGATAATCCTGTGGACACTGGCATAGATTCGTCGGCAGACAATTGCCACCGTTCTGGCAGGGTGGCTCGCACACAGCTGTCGAGATACAATTATGTTAAATTATGCTACAAAGCGTTACAATTTTATATAGCACACATAGAGATTTAACGTTCGTGTAGACGTACGTTCGCAATCCGGAATCGATACCCAATCGCTTCTGGTTGGCATCCAGTTCCCGTCCTTGCATATTAAATTGGCGACGGACGAACCATCGGGGAAAGTAAATTGTTTCATGCAAGAGACAGTGCACGTCCTGAAAAAATAAAATCAGAGAAGTAGTAAAAGAACAATCCAGATACATATAAGATCCACAGATGTATCACTCACTTTAAATTACACTTTTTATAAGAATTAAGCACGGGCGGTGGATAATTCAAACACGGTTTATCCTCGAACTGGCACTGCGGACCGCTAAAGTGTTCGGGACAGTCGCAATGATGAGGCGCGATGCATATCCCCTTGTTCTGGCACTCGGGCAAGCAAATCGCTGTGAAAAATAATTTGATATGACGATCATGATTGAAATCACATTTCGTCAACTCCGGATTTTCCACCTCGGAGATGAAAAGTCGTACTTTCTCCTACGTACGTTCGCAATGCGGCATCGAGTTCCATTCGGTTTCTTCAATGTTCCATTCCTTATCAACGCAGGTGACGGTCAGATGAAACGCGCCGTTTGGAAATTTGTAGTCTGGCGCACAACTTGCAGTACAGCCACTGTATCATCAAAAAATTAATATATTATTATACTTTCTTCAATGCTTTACATACTTTAATAGAATGTAATATGAAATTTTGACAATATTTAGAAAAATTAATGTTACAAATATATTTAATATCATAAAAAAAGACTGACAATTACTAATTGTTTAAATACCTGGCCAAGGAACATTTAATCTTGCCGTTTATAGGCGCATCCGGTCTACGGGCACAACCTCCCGCGAATATATGTCTTCCACCCTTCCTGCTTTTAACATTATAAGAATCTTCAATCGCTGCATCTGGCGCATCGTTCAACGTACCTTCCTCTCTAGGGCATCAAAAGAAGCCAAATGTACTATTGTATTTTTATAAATATACATATATAGATGAGACAAAATGTACAGTTTTTCTAGTAATATATAAAAAATTTCTTTCTCTTTTATAATAAGAAGATATGTAGAATACTGACTCGTCTGCTTCTTGCGTATCCACCGAATATCCATATCCTTGTATTATATCGTTTGCAACGATAATTAGTACAAATGT
Organism: Prenolepis imparis; assembly: GCF_030444845.1. NCBI lineage: Eukaryota > Metazoa > Arthropoda > Insecta > Hymenoptera > Formicidae > Prenolepis > Prenolepis imparis. The sequence continues at coordinate 424,136 of NW_028141169.1, read as the reverse complement.
ACATCCAAGTATCTGTAACGGTAGCATGTTATCAATGCGAGATACAACTTCTCATATTTGCATGTAAACAATTCACATTTATGTTTTCTGAAATGCGCGGATCAAGCAACACTTTTAAAAAGTGCGAATCAGAGAGTACACGACTCTTTTATATATCTACCTCTCTAGAAGGAAACGGATAAGTGATAAGTTTACAGGTCGCGTTTGATAAACGAGAAAAATGAAAAATATAGGTCAACTCTGGCACATGATGTATTTTGTATATAAAGTATATACTTATATGCCAAAAAATCATTGTGTATATCTCTATATAATATTTCTATATCATATCTCTATATAATATAAAAATATGTAATATAAAAAATATAATTATTATGTTATCTAGTAAACTTTTTTTTTGCGACACTAGTTTCAATTTTTATTCTAAAAAGATTCATTCGTAAAAGATCAACTAATTAAACTATTAGTTATCAAATTTTAATTATCTCTAATAAAATTTTAATTATCTCTGTATAGTTCATTTCTTTTGCTCTGCCGTAAATATATCTTCCTCACACCTGTGCACTTCTGGTTCTACATATATTCTATATGTGCAGACTTTAAGTACATTTAAAATATAGAACTAAGCGTAAAAATTATACCAGCTGAATTATACAAAGCTAAAAAAAGTGCGTAATTATTATAACAAGTATATAACTGCTTTTATATCAATGATTCGTGAAAGTTGTGGTAGGCATACTTTTGCCAAAGTATTTTAGGAACGAGATTAACTTATCACTTTTGTTTGTAGACGTTAATGAGTCTCTAATTGGCTCGATAAAGCACAGGAAAAGTAATTATCAACCACCATTTCCTATTAATAATGCGAATTTCATACGGCACGTCTAATCAAATCAATTATACATGGTAAACTAAATAAATTAGATTAAATAATGTTATCTTTATTAATATACTTATCTGCCAAAACTTATAACGCGTTCTTAATGCATAAATAATCGTATATTACAAGACTGGAGATATTCACCGTCTATTGGTTTTTTGTAAATCTTCCATCTTGATAATTATAATAAAACTGTTATAAATAACAGATCTAATGGATATTCTAATGGCTCAGGTTTTTGTGCTGCCGATAGTTTTACTTCTACAATTAATCGCAGATTTGTTTCCCGCTTTATAACTCGCCAATAAACAATTCAACACATTCGGCGTCATTCGATAATTTTCAGCAACTCTCAGCTGTCCCGGTTCCGAATATTTCGAATGCCATATTTCGTAATAAGCATCACTTGATATATCGCTTAAATGCGTGATGTTGAATTCCTCCTGCAGTGCAATTTTCCACACCTGGGATATATAATATGCTCGATTATTATTATTATTATTATTATTATTTATATCATTTATTTATCATATAATATTTATCTATTGTAATTTTTTTTATATTTAAACAAAAGTAATTTAAATTTAATTCTGATTGTGTAATAAATAAAATCGATACTGTTTGACAAAATAATATTTAAGAATCAAATGAACATAGTGTAAAGACTTACATTATCTTCGGGTATTTGCATCTTGGCGGGTATGTTACCAAATTTGCTTTCGCCGTCGAATACATGCAAGCGATACAGCAAATAATTTAGCATGTGCATTTTGTCAGGCTCACTGACACTGAAAGTCACGGATATCGGCGAGCAGCATTCCTTTTTCGTCGGATAGACAGCACGTGTAAAGTAGCTATCCGGTCTGATGATACCCCATAGAAGATTTTGTAAAGAATAACCGTGGAAAGTACCTCTTAAGTACTGATCTCTGGTATCGGACGGATATATGCCCAAGGACGACAGGTGCTTTCCTGTAAAATGAGAGAGAAAATCAATATTACGCATATATAGAGCATGTTTCAAATTGTTTTAAATTTAAATGAAAATATCACATTATTTACCAAGATAATAATCTTCCTTCTTCCAATACTTTCCACCCGCGATGCATTTTTCTGTAGTATTAAACATTTGCACTACTTTAGCCAATGCCCCTCTACTAAGAACGTATCCAGATTGAGCAACGTTATAAATTTGACCCCATAGAACTATGGGATGGCCTAGATAATAATCATCTCTGTGGTCTAATGGAGCAATCATGTAACGCAGATTCTCCGGTATGACCATAGTATTGTCTCTTACAAAAATAATCCATTCCAATTTGTCCGTCGTTTTTTTCCAAATATAATTCATAGCTTCGCATAGCAATTGCCAGGAAGACACAATCTTTGTATCTATATTTACAATAGGTAATTCGGTGTCTTTCAAATGATGTGCAAAGAAATAAATATTGTTACAGCGTTTACCCCATGTAGCCTGGATTGACTTCCCCATTTTGAGTTTTTCTACAAAAACAATACATGTAATAGATACTCGTTCTTTTAACCAGTTCCATTCCATGTTTTCAATCTCTCTTATACTTCCTTTTTGGGGATATAAATATCTATCCAAATCAAGTTTGTGTAATTTCAAGTTTTGCGCTACCAACCAAGTGTAGTATGTAACGTTATTAAAATAGCCAGACGTCTTCTTCACTTTCTCCCAATGCCGTAAAACAATCTCTTCATGGTGAGGTGATTTACTCAGATAATATTCAGGCTGCCACAATGATTGATCTTCGCTCGTTGAATCAATCACAAATATATTCCTTAATAAAGACAGTAATAACGGAAAAACAAAACCAATTCCCAAACCAATCAGGAATACAGATCTCTGTTTTAAAAATCGAAAACGCATTTTATCATCACAAAGTGGAAATTGGATTCGATATATACATAATAATCCAGTCCTCTCGACACTAATGCCAAATCAAGTAATGCCAAATCAAGTAATGCCAAACCAGCGAATAGAATCTACTTTGCATTCATGTCTTTGATCATTACATTTGACCTTCGTTGACCTCACTTATCTTATTAAGGTCCTTTCTTGCGCATTCTTTAAACTTGTTTGAGCCTTACTTTTCTCCATCTTATTTGTAAAAATTTATATAGTCTGACAAAACTGCAAGTATATCATACAACAGAATTAACTTATATATACGTATCGAATATATTATGTGTGTCTGGATATCATCACCATTTAATTATTACAATAATTAGCATGAATGTGTTACCTGCAACATGCATTTTGCGCACACATGTGTCGATAAAAATGCGCGATGAAGTCATCACAAAATCATCTCTGTATACTATAACATATTATTCGATAAATTGACACGAAGAATATATATTTTCAACCATTTACATATATACACTCATGTAAAATTAACCGATAATTTTACATTATAAAATTATATACACACCTGCGACGATCAATCTATAATATTTGTTGCTACATTTTAATTCAGTAGAAGATAAAATTATAAATTAAAAAGCACTCAAACTAGACAATGTAATAGTGTATGTACATATACGTACAGCATCACAAATTACAAATATTCGACATTGAAGCAACAGGTGATATAAACAAGTCATCTGTTTGCCTAACCTAACTTACGTAATCCTCTCCCCCCCCCCCCCAATCGCATAAGCAGAATAATTGGTATATATAAAAGCAGAAATCAATTGCATATATGTATATATATTTATGTAATTCGCGTTCAAATACATAAAATTAAGTCGTGCGGTTTCTTTTTTAAACTTGTCACAAGAGAAAGATTTTCTCCACATATATATTAAATATTAAATATATATATACATAATACATAATATATATAACAGTAATATATAATGTACATAATAAAAATATATATAATTTATATATTATTCTTAAAATATATCAGTCCCGATAATTTGAGATTAAGGAGATTTTAACTATGTTTCTCTAAATTTTCTATATAATAATGAAATAACATATACTCATCTGTAAAGTGACAGGAAAACATCTTTATACGATTCAGGATAAAGCGCGCACTTTTAAAATTCCTTAAAATACTTGTCCTAGTTGCCTACTATTAGAAAATACCACTGTGATGTTATATGTATAATTTAAAAAAGATTTAAGATTTGCATTATTATATATAATTAAAAAATATGGACATGTATATATATATATATATATATATATATATATATATATAGATACATTGCACAATGTCCTATTAAGAGATTACAACGAATACTTATAATTATTTCTGCTCAATAAAATCCAAGTACTAAATTCTAAAATATTTTCAAATTTTTGTTATATAACTTTTAAAACACAAAACCTTTACTTTCATGTCAAATATCAACAATTTAGCACACAGTGTAAATATATAATTTATAAATAAATGTAGAATTTATGTATTTGAAAAAATATATCTTTTATAAACATATATAATTTATATGATGCTAGAAAATATATGCAATAATTAATGAAAATTATTGTTTAATAAATTTACTATTTTGTATGAAAATAATTAAACAGTTTTAAAAATACTGTATATAGAGATTTTATCTTATTGTTAAGTTTTTTTTTTTTTTTTTTTTTCACAAAAGTGATTGTGTATGTTATATCAGTTGCTTTTTTCTTTTTTTGGGGGCATATATTGTACAAGTGTGAAAAGAATAATTTCCACAATAAAAAAAATATTTAGCTCAGAGAAATACCTTGAAATATTCGAGACAATAAGATCGGAGAAATTAGAAACTGACTTTGCCGCGTATTTTAAAGAAGCCTAAGCCGTTCCTATTGTGCACCAAGGCACCGAGACTGCAATAATTCTCTATAATGATCGGCATATTAACAGCATTGCATTCATGCGATAATAAACTTTTGAGCGTGGTATGAAAGGCTTCTATGTCAAATCTCGTTTTGACAATTTCGGTTCCAGCTAAAAAATATCATGTCGTTATTGAAGTTTTAATTATCAAAAAATATATTTTAAAAAAATTTTTCGTATAATATGCTATTTATGATTTTGATCATTTTACAATTTTTGTTTCAACTACCTTTATACCAGAATAACGGATGACTAGCGTATGTGAGCCACGGTATATCTTTTGCAAACGGATTCCACTTTTTTATAAGAGGCAGAGGCTGCTCTCTGTTCCACAAAAGTCTTATTCCTGGCATATGCCGCTTCCTGAAAAATTTAAAATCCTCTTTTCCGCAGGCATTTTAATATATATATGAAATAAGCCAATTTTAACAATTTTTCGTGACACATTGTACGAAATAAATAGTTTGAAACAATTTATGTAAATCGTAACATAAACACACACAGAAAGCACACTATAAAACAAGCGTTTTATTAATACAGATACATTTAGTATAAAAAATAGAAAAAAGCAGTAAAAATAAATATATGTACAAAGCAACTTAACAAATTGATATATAGAATTAGTGCTAACAACAGACAACAGAGCAATACCTAGGTTCAAATTGAGTAAGACTAGAGTGATACCTAGGCTCAAATTGAGTAAGATTAGAACAACCCGTGATAGACGACCATTCTTGGCGTACTGCACAATGAATTATAGACGACACACCCTCTGCTAATCCACTTAATCGTCTAGAAGATATTGAGTCAATATGAATAAAATGCAACAGACAAAAGCAATAGAGAGGCTATAATTTTCATTTGTATAAAAAATATATATAGGATATAGATATATATATTAATCATACAGATTTTTTTTATATAAAAATAATTCATAACATTAATACTCACGGTGCGAGAGAAGAGGATGGGTAAATCAAATCCCCAGTAACTATTGTATCGAACAATGATATAGGTATTCGATTACAATCGAGTATTTTTAGAGAAATAAAATCATATTTTACAGAGTAAAGAGCTCTCGTCGATAGTAATACAAGTCTCTCCTTTTCCGTATCCCACAGACTTATCCTGCAAATAAATAAATTCTCCTGTATACGACAAAATTGCAACAAAGAAAAGTCAATAACTGATAACAGCAATACATACTCCGTCAGGAGCCAACTTCCTAGAAGCTCGTCGTTGTTCTCCTTTATCAGATTTTCACTGCAGTCATTTATCGCTCTTTCCACAACTTCATTTCTATCGGTGAAAAATGTGTCAACATCTATATGCCTGAACGGCACATTACACACATTTTTCGAAGCGGTATTCCGCTTTGACGTGTCCTCCGCGCTTTCTGTCGCAGGTTTGACAGCTGAAATTTAAAGAGGGAGTAATCAAAATTTCTCTTTGTCTGTTCTCTTATAAAATTTGAGAAAAATTGAAAAAATATTTTGTTAAAAACTTATTATTATTCGAAAGAACTGAGGAGAAAACTTACGATCAACATTAGCGATTTCTAGAGTGGCTCTTTCGAAATTTACCGAAGGTTCGTCCAAACAAGTCTCTTCCATTTCTTCTTTTAGGTTATTTGTCAACGAAAGACGTGTTTGTTATACACCGGAAACAACGATCGAGGAATCACAGTGACACGAACGCGCAATAATAATAACTGATAATAAGAAACACTGAAACTTGAAGTACGACTGTTTGAAATTTTAATTACGCAAATGCACTCGATCGAATCGCTTGAAAGTGACGTTTCGTTCGATCATGCGAGACGCCATATTACCGCATTATAAGGCGCGTTCAAAAATTTTACCTATAGGATAGAATAGCATTTCATTGACCAATCGGAACAAAAGGGGCAAAATTCCTTTGTCCTGATTGGTCAATTAAAAGTTGCTCGAGATTACGGGTAGAATTTCTGAACGCACTCATATATCTACAATATGGCGCATGTTTTTAAACATGTATCGATACTCGAATGTCACTTTTCGAAATGTCGATTGATCGCTGATTACGTATTTTGACAGTTCAAACACGATCAGCTGTTATTGCAAAGATTTTTGACAGTTCGAATGCTCATTTAATAATGTTACGATTTTATTCATTATATATTTATATTATATATTTCATTATATATTTATTCATTATATATGTAAATTTAAAGTAAACACAATTATATTGTCACATTTTATTGTAACAATGTGTTTCTTGTATACTTTTTTTCAAAATTTTGCTATTGCGTTCAATTTTCACGCAACCGTCGTACTGTCGAAATATAAGAAAATTTGTTTTCATGTCATTCTTACATAGATGTAACATTTATTAATCTGCTCAACAGGGGTATCAACACAATATATTACAAACATTCTTGTTTTGCATGCATATATGCCAGCTTTACAAAAGTATTTAAATATGAGCTGACTTGATTTTTTTGTACATTTTATACAGTTTTATCATATGCTACATTCGTACGTATAAAGGCCTTAGACGATCTATAATTAGCTGAATTTCAAGACAGAATTTTATTTATATTTTGTTCATGTAATATAGAAAATATTTGAATGCGTAAAATACAATACAAATCAAAATATATATCAAAATACACGTATATTAAAACATGCGACGCATAAAATTATAAATAGTACTCTGTCTTGAATTTTGTCGCAAGTTACAGATTGTCTTGAACGGCCTTGAGATGAAATTTACATTGTTTCTATATAAAGTAGCACATTAAGATATTTAAAACCTGAAAATGTAAACAGGATTAAAAGAAGAGACACATGTGCTACTAAAGAAATGTGCATAAAAAATAAATATGTTTTATGATATTTATATTTGCTGGATATAAACATATATTTAAAATTTTTGTTTAATTGCTCCTAATATGTAGCATTAAGTCTAAATCACTTCATTTCGTAAATAAGTAATCCGTTAATTTTAATACATATGTACATATAAATACATGTGCAGTGTGTCTCAAAATCAACATGTCCTGATTAGAAACCAAGCCACAATTGCGAAGAAGAAAAATCTATTTTAAAGTCGAGTCTGAGACTTTGAAATAATCATTAAAAACCATTAAAAAAGATAACAAAGTTTTTTATCACAGAGATTATTAAAATTTCTCGTACGTTTTTATTTAAAAACAATCGACTCTAAAGTCTCGATGTAAAGTAATGACTCTAGGACACCCTGAACATGCATCGTGCAGAATCATGTATATGCGATATTACAGAATATATACGCGCGCGTATGTACATTAGAAAATTTCTCAGAGTTCTATCTATTTTTATAAGTTTGTTTTACATGTTATTAATACGTATCAAAAATTCCTGCGTTATCTGCGCCACAACTGTAAGACGCGAAATTTCGCCATAATTCGATTACGCTTACGAGCGACTCGTACCTCTTGTGCCGGCAAGTATAATTATATAGTTATTATGATACTTTGCATCAGTCTTTTTAAACTTAACATTAAGCGTCGTAACTAAGGCATCCACATCCGATCGTGCATTCTACGAGAAAAGTTGGAAAATTCGACTAGCATGTCAAAGAATCGTATGTAAGAAATAAGAACGAAATCCAGTCACTTTGCGCTAGCAGATTACTTATAGTATTGTACGTCGTCCAACATATTATCCGACGATGATAACGTCAGACTGCGTTCTTCGTGCATCCCTTTGGCATAATTGATTTGTTGCGATACCTACGGTGCCGTGACGAAAACGAATCGATTAAATCGGTGAAGCTTGACGTGAAGCTGTGACGAGAAAGAAATAAATGTATTAATTATTTGTATTATATACTTACGCGTTTTGCCACCTCCTCGTTGTCGCAGCGCACTTTCGGTCGCCTCAACAGCTCAGCAACTCCGTCCAAATTGACCGCGGCTGACGAATCGGATCTGGATATCAGCTCTATGTAATACAGGATTATACTGTTGCTTTGTGTCTTCTGCATCGGCTGACAACGCAGAAGATCCGCCAGATTGACCTGGGTTACCACGGCCTTCGTGCCACCCGAGATAACGCGTACTCTCTCGTTGGACACGAGCACTTTAAGATTCTCCGTACCGCTGCACAGACACTCGTAAGCCACAAAAAGTTCGGAATAGTCGCGATTGTTAATGCTATATAAGAACTCTTGGCCTTCAGCCTGCTGGCGATAATACGGCGGCAGCAATCCGGTAGAACCACTGACGACACGTGGCGGTCGATCACGTTTCGGTATCGCGCGATGAGCACTGCGTAAAAGAGAAAGAACTATATGTCAATTGTACTTCACAGAAAGCGCAATCGTTATAAATATATGATATACATATTTTATATTACCTTCTACTTGTCTCTCGTACAGCACTAGCTGTTTCCGTTGCCAGATCTAAAACCCCGACGACTGGTTTTGTTATCGTACCAACTACTCCTCTTCCGAAACCCGCAAAAAAGCCCTAGAATTTTACATCGTCCATCATTTTTAAACTCTATAACGGATTTTTATTGTGAACTAAATTTATATAAAAATAAAAGTATCCGTCTCTCTTAGCTAAGATTGTTATGTTTCAATCTATGCAATCAGTTACGTACCGGAAAACCCTCATTAGTTGCTCCATCGTAGGTCTGCTTGAATATACTAGTGACACCGCCCAATAGACCAAAGCCGAAACCCTTCAAGCCTGCCACTAAGTGATCGCTGCTGCCTGTAGTGTTTGCTCGGATCCTCTGTCTGGCCTCTTCGTGCCTTTCATCCATGATCACTCTCCCCAAACCGTCTGACAAAGATTCCGTCACTTTCGCTGCCGAGTTTGAAATACCGTGCGTGACGTTTTTCACTAGACTCTTCACGCTGCCTTCGTAGATAAGTCCGGAAACACCTTCGGTTACGTCATTCATGAATCCAAGAGGATTTCCTAAAAAGTCCACGGAACCTAGAATAACTGCGGCTTGCCATTTCAATTCCTGGAAAAAAGACATCATGGTTTATTTATTAGATAAATGTGAGAGAAATGTGAACAAAAAAAATGATTATATTCGCAGCGTTATATCATACATCTTTGTAATGCTTCACGATGGAATGCATTAAGAATTGACTACTTTCGAAAGGATGCTTCTTCACGAATGGCTCCAACTCGATAGTGGCGTTCTCAAAGTTGATCAGAGTCAAGCCTAATTTCCTCTTTACGGCTTGCAGATGATGCGGCAACTTTGTCGTGGTGAGTACACTAAGTTTTACCTAGAGAAAAAAAAAGAGGAAAAGAAAGAAAAAAGTTTATATACATATATTACCATGTGAATATAAATTGCGCATTGTTATTTATATATTATATTCTGACATCCACACATACCTGATTAGGAACGAGCTTCAGCGCGCCAAAGTAATATCTTTTAGCATGCGCGGCGGACACCTCGGAGATAAATCTCTGCGCTTTGAAATCATTCTCGTCCACTGGCATTTCCAATTCCGACTTGCCAATTCCGAGAAACGCTGCCAATTTTAGGATAAATTTCTCTTCCAAATGTACGCACAAGGCCTTGACACTCACTATCACGTGTTTATATATCTCGGCGTTTTGATTCTTCGATTGCAGCTTCTCTGCAGCCAACTGGAGGGCGGGTCGATACTCATCTTCCGTGCGGGATGAACGTGTCACGAACAAAACCGACGTGCATTGCGCTTCAAATAGTTGATTGTCGATTTGCACGTCGGCGATGCTCAGGTCCAACGTAGTATTTAATGGGGTTTGCAACATATCCAGAGATATTCCAGCTAATCGCGCAAACAAGAGCTCTTCCAGCGGCCGTTGCGACACGATGGACAATCCGAGGCCGGCCGATAAGTTCAGTTTTAGGTCTAATTCGCTAGAATCCATTTTTTTCATATCGGCGTCGATCCGGGTAGGCCGGTGACTCACAGCGATGTGCGACCAGTCGCGTTCTTCGAGTAGGGCAAACGTTTTCTTCTAAAAATTACAAAAAGTTTATAATACAGATAAAACATCGTAGTTTAATACAAACATTTGGATATTTATGCAACATTCTCTTATTTTCATCAATAATATATGATGAAATAGAAACGAATAATATAATGAACTAAGACTGATATGTACTCTTTCCTTAATGTCCAGGACTTGCAAAACGCGAGTTGGACCGTCAGTGGTCACTCTGACCGATAAGAATCCAGAACCCGGGCGTAATTTTTGTCTACCCACTCGTTGTTCGATTGGAGGAGGATTACCGTGCATTTGCGGGCCCAATACCGCCTCACTCCCTACAAAAACATCGAGACTTTCTTTGAACTACATGAAAAATAGCTACACGATAGAATTGTACGATTTAAAAGGTTTTGCGAATACGAAAGCTTTATTATACGCCAGAGTACGATAACGCCACAATTGACTCACTTTGTAACAAGTTGATTTTATTTAGAAAAAAAAGTTTCATTAAAAAAAGAGACTTCTATATCGCGCTTTGACGTTCCCGAGAAAGATATGCGATGCAGAAACGACTTGTAAGCAGAAAAAAAATGAGCAAAATAAGCAGAGATATTATAGCACGTAATATATACTTATAGGTAAGAGCTCTTATAGAAAATTATCGATTTTAATGTGTACTCTGAAACTATACGTACACATTTGCCAACGGGCGACACTGCCGCCTGCAACATTCATGATCAATTTAGATTTTTTCGAATGTAGCGAGAAAGGAATAGTGAAAAAAAATAGAAAGATCTTTTGATCAAAATTACGTAGATAATTGCTAAACAATTAAAATCATAGAATAGATGCAACATTGTAAGACAAGTATCGCGCACCTACCATAAATTCATTCAATATAAAACGAAAAATAACATTTTGCCAATTCCAACGATACCGTACACTTATCTTACTAGCTTTTATGCTTTGCATTTACAAACAGAAAGTTTTAGATTTATATCACACACGAAACTGAACTAATAGCTCGCAAATAAATAATATATATGTCGAATCAATTTGAAGCAACACAAAATAACAGAAAAAGTAATTATAATGACGAAACGCGTGAAATTAAAAGAAATTTATAGCGTTCGCGGATAATTCGATAGATTTTAATCATCAAGCACATTGGACCAGAAAATACGTGCAAATATGGAAGCAGCGTCCCAACCTTCGTATAATCCCATAAAGCCGTCTTTCGACTGAACGCACATATTTTTATGCGCGCAGCACAAACGTCCATCATCGGTGAATCGCCAGGTCTGCGTCGACCTTCGCCTAGGATCCGGTTTCTTCAAGGCGAGGGCGCAATAATTAAACGGCTGCGGCGCGGTGCCCGCAATGTCCAAAACGAATATCGTGTCCGGAGTTTTGAAATGCTTGTCCCTTGGTGGACTAGAACCTGTCCCATTAAAATTACGCAAACGATGTAATGCGCGAGCATAAGTATCATTATTATAATTTTTTTAAAGAAATTGATTAATGTATTACCTTCGTGCTGGAGTTGTCCGTCACCAGTCATTCTCCAAAGTTGCGCCCTATCGCCATACTGTTTCCTTCGTAAAGCGACCCATCCACCAGGGCCAGCTTCCAAAACTAATCTCTGAGTTTCCACATCCAGCGGGTCCAGGTCGCTTTCGCCTGATCCAAGATCGGAATCGGTCTTGAAGGTGCCTGTCGGAATAAAATCACAAAGTCGATATTTATTACATATACAATGTACATACACAAAATCGAAATTGATTTTTCTCGTTTTATCTCTATTTAGCATATATTACCCGTGAACGCGATGTAAATAAAGTTTTCGTAAGTCAGCCCTCTGCCCTCTCCGAGTATATTTAAATCGTAAGAGGCTATCACGCCTCCAGGTGCTGTTAACACTAAACCGGCAGTTTGTATTGGTTCATCTAAGGCGTACGGTACCGACGAGTGAGGTCTCACGGTCCATTGCAAATTATCGGGAACTCCAATCTATACGTTTACAGATTTATAACCAATTAACATGATTAAAGAAACAAACATAAAATTTATAAAACAATAAAAGGAAAAATAAATCAATATTATATGGAATTTAAAAGCAGTACTCGAGTAAAGTATTATAGATGTACCTGATTAACGATCAACGGAACCTCCGAGAAATTATCTACTCTTATAGGCGGCGGCATAGTATCAGCATCCGTGAATACAATGAAGTAGGTAGTCTCCTGTAGCACCACGTCCACCCGTAGAAAATGCATTTTCCCCATTATGTCTCTGACATTAATAGTCAATGAATAATTGTCGTCCAATCTGATGCCACCTGACCACATGCAATCCGGTACATTGGTGATTCTGACACAGAGCAACAAGTCTTTGTCCAGCCGTGGCCAGTGAAAAGGCATGTGACAATCGGGCATGGTCGTTATATATGTTGCCTGAGCATCCGGATGGGACTGAAACGGATATAACGTTGAACAAACAAGTCATTTTTTTTTCGATATTAATTAACTGCAAACTTACGACAGTCGTCGTAAAACATTTTTGAGCCAACTCCAACGTATAAGACGATTTATTGTGTAATTGATATCTCGGTGATAATGTGACTACTGTAGTAGCTCTGTATCTTCCTCTTGCGGCGCGAGTAGCTACACTGATCAAATAGACTATGTCGGGCCTACCGTCGCGCAGGCTAATTCTCAAACGATGAACCTATGAAATGTAAAGAACGAACAGAAGGATAGTTGAGACATGTTTTATTAATTGCGACTTTCATGAATTTGTATGATATGTAAATACACTTATCGCTTATATATTAAAATAATAAAAATGAAAATAAGTATCTTATTGAGATATACTTACATGAATGCCAGGCTGTAGATGAAAGTGCTGAGACCATTGTGGTATCCCATAAGAATGCACCTCGGTGCCGATTCTCACCGACAATGTCCTACTAGCCTCCTCGTCGCTGAACGAGAACAGTAACGGCGCTACCATCCTCGCTCTTTCATGTTCTTCAAATTGTCCCGCTGCTTCTATGCCGACTCCCTCTTGCCTAAACACCAACGGTAAACCAGTTTTGTTTACGATCCAGTAAGGTGCGGTGATATTGATTTGCACAGCTGAACCCTTCTCCACGATCACAGCCGCTTGTAAGCACAGCATCCTGCTGGCAGAATCCAGTAGCTTGAGACGAGCGGTGAAGGAACAGCTGTTCGGTGGTAATATTATCTGAAATGCGCAATGTATTTCAAATTATTAAAAACATAATAATGCAAAAATTAAACAAAGCTATTGATAGGTATAAATTCCGATAGTTAAATCATATGCTACGGACGCTATTCATCGTGTACATACTATTCCAGATCCCGGATAACCGTCCAATTGAATTGTAATTTCCAGTTGCTCGATTAGATTGGCGCAATGCAGATCCGCGCTGCAACCTGGGGCGACTCTGCCGCCTTCTACACCTGCTTCGTACATTAGTTCGTACGGTAATAAGTTCGTCAGCGTTATCGGAGCCATTATCGTGATTGTATGCGCCGGCAATACTTGCACATCGTCGAGCGGATAATTGTTTCGTCTTACTGCCACGCACATTCTGCAAAAAAAGTCGATAAACGTTAAGCTTTCATCGTTTCGGCGATCTTCATCAGAAGTTCGTTCCATACCTGAATATGTTATGTTGATTGGTTCGACAAGTGATGTAGCTTTCCGTCACTTCCAATGGTTTCTTAACTATCGTCCAGTCTACAGATTCCACGCAATATTGGAACAGATAGTTCGAGATGAGCGGTTTGAAACACATTTGCACCCCAGTATGCGTCAAAGGCACAGACATCACCGACTGTGCCGGTACTTGTAGGATTCTCCCAGTATTAGCCGAGGTCAGCGGTAAATCTAGAAGAATATGATAGTTTGATTTTGGATTTAATACTCGTCGTCGAGGAAGGAATCGCGATAAATAAAAAAGAACCGACATCCCAGTTGATTCAAGGATTGTTCCATCTTGATCTCAATCGGGTGAGCTAGCTTGTTGGACACCTGGAGTGCTGATCTAATAGTGACTAATTTCCTGGCGGATCCTTCCAATTCTACAGCGAATACGACTCTAGCTTTCGGTGTGATTGTCTGAAACTGAACGTTGTTACTATTACTGCAATATTTATTATATTTTTAAATAAATCCAAGAATATAGTGACATAGACAGCATTATATGAAGAGATAGAAACGAAATATAAAAGATATAGATTAGAGCATGAAATATAAAATGGAAAAGTTGCCCTACCTGAGATCCGGGAATGTCAGCATTCGCGTGTCTGAAATAAATGCCTACGCGATCGACAGTCACAGGATCCACCGCTTTCCATCCCTCGATCAAAACCGCGATCTGATGCCTTCTGATGATATGCGTGAAGTGATGTCTCATCTTGCCTCTACCTTCGAATGTAAACGACATTGTACCTCCAGGAGTTACCTCTATCCACGTGTCGTCTTTGTTCGAGACGTTCTTTTTCGCTTGAGATGACGTTTTGTTGATATCTATCATATCGTCCGCGATGGCGATAAATGTTTTAAACCAGAGTCTACAACCGGTATCATTCTTCAAGGCAAAAGGTACGAAGGGCGATCGGCGTCTATATACTTGTCCTTTCGTCGCCGATTTATCGATGATCGTACTATCGTTGGACAAGTAATCCTGCGTCCAATTGTGTTTAACCAGTTGCACGAGCTCCACTAACGTTAGGGTAACGTTCACGTTCACGGAATCCTCAGAGTTGATGGATACGTACAGTCTCTTTGACTCCAGCGAGCCAGTGAGCGCCTGTTCCCATTCAATGTTTGCTTGCCAAGGCTCAACAAACGGTTCCCAGCCGCTCAACACTCGATTGTAATAATCTACACTAAAGGTGGCAGACAGCAAGCCAGGCTGCTGGCTTATTTTCCGCATGCTAAAGTCCGCCAGGGTGATCTCCAGTAGTGGCACGTCCGCGTCGCGGCAGTCGTCGATGATGCAGACTCGGATGCAAGATGCTTCCAACTCCACGGTACGGAAGATGGAGTCGTCGGTCGTCGCTGCGGTCGCAACCTCGGGACCTGTCGGTTCCGCATTCTGCGTAAGCCACAGAGCAGCGTCGTCCAGCTGGCCATCACAGCGATCCAATGCGATCTTACAGTCGGCTTCCGCAAAACCTAAGTTGGCCAGTTTCGACACCTGACTATCCACTAATATCTGGCTACCCTCTGTTGTTGTTTCGCTCGATCTCTGTTTTGCCCATAAGGTCTGCTTGGGAAGTGAACTCAACATTCTAGAAAACATGGTCACGTCGTGATAGCTTAATCGGACGCACAACGGTTGAAATTGGATCTCTAGGCATTTGTCTTGAGTTAGTTCTAAACTTGCTCCAACCGGATCTATGATCGACAAGGCAGTCTCGTTCTCCAGACCTAAAATACAGGAGAACAATTCACAATGCGAGAGATTGCAGGACAGTGGCTTCTCGCCCTCCTGCGACATCGAGCGATACGATAGAACAGCAGTAGTTTTGAGAATCACCGCATTCGTGTCGAGAATCGCGGTGTCCTCGACGATGACCAATTCAGAATCAATGATGTTGATCTTCAATTCAAACGGTATGATTACGGCGGTGTCGAGTTCCGCTTCTTGATTAACTATTGATACCTGAGCAGTGCAAGGTATAGGTTCCGGTTCAGGCGAGTTTAGCAGCAGAAAGTCTCGTACGGCCTGCCACCAGTCCAGAATGGCAGTCAGTCGCATGCTGTGCAATAGAATGGTAGTCGCCGAATAAGCTTTGCGCTTCCGATGATGCACTTCAGCTTGAACGAGGTCCTTCTTGACGTTAGCGTCGGCCGAGTTCCTAAACGGTTGCAGGATCTGTGTGAACACATTACACTGCCGATCAACCGGCTCATTCTGGAAACGCGTGTCGACGATTAGAATCTCCTGCGACACAAGATCAATGTCCTGCGAACCGTCGCTCAGCGAATCCAGCGTCAATCGAGATTTGATGAAGTTGATGCATGCCAACGCTGCGATGTTATGACTCGGGTGTAATTTTACCGTCACGTTCACCAGCTCGAGGATTATGCAGGATCGGGTCCACGTCTTCAAGTGATTATCCGCCGCCGGAATCGCATATTCCACTGTGTGATTCAAGTCTTGTACAAGAAGACGCAAATCGTCTAAATTCTCGCCGATGTTGTAGGACAAAAGACCACGAATCAACATGTACTGCTCCGGATCCAAGGCACAATCCATCGTTGATAGTATACCGTGCACGCTGAGATCGGGTATATCACGGTTAATATAAGTGTCGAGATTCCGCTCGACGCGCAGTTTCAAATGGCACTTCTCTGTGAGCAGCGAGGAGCCCATTTTCTTGACGAGAAAGCCGCCCACCGTCAAAGTGTCTGCGTCTTCATTCAAGTTCGTGTCGTCGCACTTGAATCTTCGCGCCGCGTACACGTCCATGTTGACCAGCTCGAGCAGCATCACGTCTAACAAACATTCCGGAACGATCGTTGACGTGTCAAATCTGTTGTGCGCCGTGAGCTCTCCTAAGTCCAATAGAATCAATTCATCGGATCTAGAACTCACCGGCAACAATATCACAGGTGCGCCAGCGTGCAATTGCAAGGACAGTCGCGTACCACGCTTGTTCATGTCTATGACGGCACCGGCGCCAGCCCGCAGATTCTTCATGATGCTCCACAGTTGCGAAAAATGACCGAAAAAAGCCTGCAACTCCGCCACGAATCTCTGCGTGTGAACGTAATGCACGGCGGACATCTCTAGCTTCAATCGTGCATCGTGTGGTCGATCCTCGCAGTCGGCATAGCTCGAGTACTGAAAATTCAGCGCCTTCCTGCCGGACGATAGAAATCTCTCGCGGTAGAATCTACCATGCGGCGTTAAATCCAGCAATGACATCGAACCCAATGATCCCGATACCTTGGTCTTGCCATCCACTGCTTTGAGAATGTGCAAGTTGGCGTTGGACACGTTGGCCTTGGCTATCTCGCGTTCCAGTTGCGTCAACACCAGCGTCAACGACCTCACTTCTATCTCGGTTTCCGATATCACCGGTAGATTGTCGTCTACCTTGCTACCTGTGCTAACGCTATCGCTATCCGGCGTAGTTTGACGCGTGGGGGGTTCGGTACTCGCCGTCCCAGACAGGCCTGCAATCCCAAAGAAGTCAAACACCACCATCCACGACTCCACACTTATCACTAAGTCCAGACAATTGAAGTCCACGGTTACCATTTTCCGATAAAACTGATCTTCTCCTGAAACAATCCCCTCATCGGGTCGCGTCATGGTGATACTCATTAGCACCAAGTTCTCTTCGCTGGTGATGCCGCCCGGCGAGGGTGGCGGGGTGTTTGGCGTTTCGGCCGATGAGATCGTCGGTTTTCTGCGCCAATGAGGCGGAATGGCGCCGTACAAAGTATCCGTCTCCAGACGATCCGGTAAACTGCCACGACCGAGGGCAAAGTTCTTGTACTGTCGCGTGAAGGCGAGATCCGGACACGATTTCGAAGCGCCCGTGAGCAATTTTGCGCGCGCGGGCGCCGACGACTGCATCATGTAGCGATGCCGCGAACCGATCGGACACAAAAGATCTTCCATCAGTAGGGAACGTAGCGCGACCTGCACGCTAGATTCGTTCCGATGCAATTTTTCGTATTTGACAACAAAGTCGCGCATCGATAGCTCTACCAGCGGCTGCTCCGAGTGCGCCTGTTTCAGCTCCACACTGAGGATGGGCAGCTCGAACGAGACCTTCACGCAGAGATCGAGCTTATCCGAATAGTCGGACGCTCCGTCCGGATCGTCGTATTCCGTCGAGACCGCGGCCGTAGGAGTCACTGCGGGCATAGAGAACAATCGGTGAAAGGTGTCGAGTAGTTGCTCGTATTGCCCGCGTGATAGAGATACTTTCAACGGCGTTATCACGGCACCGTTCACCTGGACAATCGGGCTGTTACTCGTAAAATCGTCAATGTCCAGCAGGAAATTCATACTCTGCGTCAGCGTGTTCTGTTTTTCCACTAGAATCTTCAGCGTCGTGTCATGAAGTATCGGCCTGCCGGACTCCTTACACGAGTACATCTCCTCGGCCCTCATCGGTAGGTTGTTTTGCGACTGTCCAGTGTTGATAGACACTTCGAGGGAATAAAGGTTCATATCGCGCACTTCCAATGTAATTTTATGCTTCGCCATGGATCCTAAGTTGGGTTCGTGTCGCAGTGACATCGTGCCTAAGTGAGCCACGAATACCTGTTTGCTATGCGAAGAGCGCGGTATCACGAGCACCGGGCTTTCTAGAAGCACGTCCAATCTCAATGATAATGCATTCGTGTTATCTAGATCGATCGAGACGCTGGGTAATCGTTTACGCGGCTGAATAGTCCAATCGTCAGCGTTCACCAAACCGATTGCCATGTCTGTAGCGGCTGCACCGATCTGACGCGCAAAGTTGCTCAAGTACTGCTTGAATTCGTCGGCGCACGAACGCAACTCCGATATCAGATGAGGTGCGTGAGTATACCAGACGCTGGCCACGCGTATCGTAAGATCGAGATCGATCTCGGTGCAGTCTTCCTCGCTAGTAGCTTGCTTGGTATTTCGATTAACCACGAACCTGAACGCTTCCGGTTGTTCATCGTCGGACAAACCACTGAAGTGCTCGAGCGGGTGATGCGGCGGGTCCGCCAGCGGATCCCTTCCCACGCTGATTATCCGTTGATGGGTCTTTCCAGTTGGCGTTTGATCGAGAACCTGTACACCACCGAGAGAACCTGAAATGGATGTATTCGCGGCCAATGTCGCTTGTATGCGCGCGTCCGACATAGTTGCCGTAGCGATCTTCTGCCCAACCAATTGATTATCATGCACGACCGCGCGCAAAAGAAGCACGTTCAAGCGATGAAAGTCGAAGGTAATCTCCGTTCTTGTCGACGTCAACCTCGTCTCTGTATTCTGACTCGACAAGGAGTCGTTGCGGTTCACGTATGCCGATCGCGATTTCTGTAGCGGCAATATCCTTCGGAAGAAGCCCAGCAGTTCTACTATCGTCTCCTGATTGGCTATAATATCCAGATTGTTGAACTGTATGTTCGCCATTCTTAAGTTTTCCGTGCAGTCATCCACCAGCGTCAACTCTAGGACGATCAGCGCTTCCGAGTCCAATTTTTCCAAGCAGACCGACGAGTTATTTCTAGGCGAATGTGGAATCTTGTTTTTGCTCATCAAGGTGGACAATGCGTTGGTTAGAGCTACAGGCGAAGTTAGTCGCGGTGGCCTTGTAAAGTCTGGCGACTCGGGCGACTCTGGCGAGACAGGAGACGTTGGCTCCGAGTCTCTCAAACTGCCGGAAATACTGTCCATACCAACGTGCTTGTGACTGGCCACCAATAATTCAAAGTCAGGTCCGAATTCCTGAAGAGCGTCGACCAGAAGCAGTCCGTGGACGGAGAGAGAGACGCTTAGATCTGCCATTCTTTTGCTGAGAGCTGCTCGAACTCCAGATACTTGCAGCTCCGCTACGCTGCGACCTCTCGACTGCAATTCAAAAGCCATTTGATCAATGATAAATTGCACCATCACCGCATGACTCAACGAACGATCTAGATTCTCCTCCTTTCTGGGACTCTCGGGTTCTACGTTAACGACTTCCGTCTGTGGGATACCGGCCGAGTTAGAGAAGCTCGAAAGTAAATTGTACATCAAACGTATCGCGCCCACTTTCTGCTCGTTCACGTGCACCACCAATCTCGGCAGATTACCGGATACCGTAACCGACGGGAAATTAGGATCCGAAGTGGTAAAGATACGTCGTTCGACTTGCAATGATATGTTGAAACGCTCGAGAAAGTGCAGAGTCGACATACTCCTCATCCGAACGTGTTTCCAATTGTCCTTCGCTTTACCTACCAAAACCTGTAAGTCCACCAGATTAATAGAATACTGATCGTACAATTTCTTATGTAACTCCGTCTCCGATAAAGCTTGAAAATCGTTCAGAGAACCATTCTCCTGGCTGCCTGGTGGAGTGGAACAAGGTGTCTCGTATCTCTCTTCCTCGTCATCATCATCATCATCGCTGTTGATAGATTCCGTTTTCAGCATCACTTCATTCAGATCGGCGTAGTTCGATAGATGTAACTTGCCGAAATCAACCACTATCACGGCCGCGTTAGAATCGACGAAGTTCTCCACCAACAAGATCTGTGGAGCAGAGATTTTAAATTGCAGATCCCACGACGAACGATATACAAAATCACCATCCAGGATTTGCTCCCAGTTCTTGATCAGCTGTCTCCTCGTGCGACGCTTCATCGCCTGCAATTGCTGATTAGATGATGCCGATCGATGCGGTTTATATATAAAGTCTATCAACCAGTATATCACAGTAGGATTGTACACGACGTCCAAAGACTGCGAGTACATATGCAGCAAATGATCCACATTGACATGCAATGGCCTCTTCTCGTAAACCAATTCGAAAAGATGATGTGGCGTTTGTTTCGTCACTTTCTCCAAGGATAAATTACGGACGCGTGAAGAAGTGCTAGACACGATTTGCGGCTGCACCAAGATGGGAAACGTTGAATTCTCCGTGAGAAAATCGTGTAAATATAATGCGCCTAAACTGATCGAGAACTTGTGCGATCCGGATCTGGGTCGCGACTCGTAACTCAAATTTACTCTCTCAAACTTCAGTTCTATCACAGTCTTCGTACAGTCACTGCCATTTTTCGCGGTACACAAGGATACAGCACCCTGCACTAGAGCGAAATTAAACTGTCCGAATACCGTGTCACGACGTACCAGAGTATCGTCATTCATAGTGTCCGCCAAAACGTCCAGCAATTCTCCATCAAAGGTAGTCGAACTACCTCCGTTTTGCGTTCCATTGTTGCTGTGAGGTGTTTTCGAGTACCAGTCCCACCATTGCGGAAACCACTGCTCGAGCATGCCACGTCCCTGTGGCACCTTCGTGTTAGATTCCTGCTGCGAGTTTGCGGGTCTCACCTTGTGCATGGCCAGTTCTCTCAACACCCGGAGTTCGTCAAAAGTCCGCTCGTTCTCGACCTTCTCTTTCAAAGTTTTTGTTTCCGGTTGCAAGACTGAAGTGGGCGTGCCTAATAATTTAGCGTACGTTTGAACGTAACTAACATTCTCTTTGGCTCTGAGAAGAAGGTTGTTCCAAGTTGGTTTAGATTTAAGCGTATCTCTGCCGAGATGACACCTAGCTGCGTATTTCCACCACTCTTTACAACTCTTTTTAACGGGGGTTGCCGGCCTACAACGCCACTGTTGCTTACGACGATCTATGCGGTCGAGTTCCTTGATGCATTTCACCATTTCTTCGTATTGAATGTCTGTCAAAGACAATGGTACTTCATCCAAAAGTAAATCCACTACGATACGTGGCTTATTAATAGACCTCAATGGACGTACAGTTCTGTCTCTCTTAATATGTGCTCTTGCGTTTACAGGTGATAAAATGTGACCTTTCGTCGCATTTTTGGATTCGTTCATGGCAATAGCTAAATCACCTAGATTCAGACCACCGAAAAGTTGATCTTTCTTTACGTGATTCCAATAAACGGAAAGACTATCGAGTTCCATTAGTTTAAAAGATGCATCCGTAAGATTCCAAGACGTAGAACCAGGTATCCAGCTAGCGTCACAACTTTGAGCCGTTAATCCTCCAATTGTAATGCCAAATGCGATACCACTATCACTTGAGAATGTAACACCATCTTCATATCTAATGTGAACATCTTTAATGTTCAACTGTAAATTCTCGATGATATTCGTTACTAAAGATGTGCCATAATTCAGCCACGAACTGTAACTCGAAGCATAATAACCAGGATCATGTTCTATGTCGGCTTTCCAACTCGCTTCCAATGCGTCTAATCGACTGAGTTTATACTCTAATATTGCTTGTTCCTCCTGTTCGTTGTCGTATTCATCCAAATTAATTGGTCCTGCTACTAGATAAAGCTGCTCTATACCTATCACCCATGATGCAGTCCTTATTTGTCTAACTGGCACTTGTAATCTAACTTTACCGATAAATCCAGCCTTAATTTCCATTGGTAGCCCAATGTGACGCAGAGCTTCGCGTTTCAAGGGTAAGTTTTCTAATTCAACTTCCCCTAGATGGAAATAAATCGATTAAACAGATTAATCAACATAATATACATAAATACAAGTAAAATAAAATAATTAGAAAATTACACAAGTCTTAATAAAATGATATATATACGAGAAGCATAAATGTTATATTTATTTAATATATTATATAAACGCTATATATGTTTGCAATAAATCTGAAACATTTATATATAGTTGAAAGATCAGACGATATAGATTTTCTTGAAAAATTTTACGCGTTAAAATGGGTAGCGTAACATAACCTCACCTGATAACATAGCAATGCTCAGCTGATCCGTGTTTAAATTTTCTACATATTTGCCAAGATAATTGTTCAGCACCCAAGCCACAAGTCCCTCCAACATTTTGATCAAACAGGATCTTTCCTATTATAGAATCGAGAATATTTGCACGAATAGGCATAAGTAAGGTTTGTGCAGGTTATGTTCCTTATATTTCATTCGAATTCTCGAAATTTGCGAAATAACAGCCTGTAAATACAAAACATTTCGATAGATGGTATCTAACCTTCGTACGATCGACACCTTTCATACCTCGACTATCGTTGCATTCCTCATTAAAAATTCGTAATTTGTCATCGACTGTGAATAGCATTTTAAATAACGGTTTCTCTTTCTCTCTCTTCTTCCTTATTGACAAGAATCAACACGAGTGTGCGTTCCACTTACCGCTCGCAATGCTTGGTAGCATCGACTATCTTTGTTTGATTTTCAGTGAACGACAAGGATGGAATGATTCGAGAAGCATCGCGAACGTCAAATGGAACGCAGCAACGATAGACGGATTCTCTTTCTAGCGCATGCGCGACGTAGTGGTGGCAAATACAGTATATATTTTTTAATTACATATTTTACACACAAATTGTATTAAATTGTAATTAATCACTTCTCATTGAAATACAATTTAATTTGTATATATCATATAATTACATTCTTTTTATACTCTTTTAATTTCCCCAAAAACTTAAATAACTTTAAAAACCGGGGCTATACAGGATCTTGTTATATTTCAAAGATATACTTTTTCTAGCGAAAAAGGGGCTTATCTATTAACATTAGTGAAACACAAATTAATAACACATTACACATTAAATTTTATTTAATAATTTAAAATATGTATTAAAAATTTTTATTTTTGTACTTTTATGTTCAGATCATTTATAAAAAAAACATTCGAGTTTGTTTTCAGTTGGAAAGTTTGAGTTGACAAATTTTTTTTTATGTGTAATATATTATACACTAATGTAATGTATAATAAAAAACAAACACACTAATATATATTATAAAATATATTAGTAATCCTTAATAAAGATATAACAATATAACAAGATAAAAGCTTCACATGTGCTGTATAAAATCCACTTTAGTCTTTTCAACTTTTTATATATATATATATAAAATTGTCAACAAGAATTGATATTAAAGCTTCCATTACCATTACCCCATTTAAAGCTTAATAAATGAATATCGAGGTATCAATTATTATAATACATAACAAATTATTCCAATGTCTATATGCACACATATATACATATGCATGTGCGCGCGTTTGAGTTATGTACATATACATACACATATATCCACAATTTTGTAAACAAAACGAATTTGCACCATACGTTTATTACACATTCTTCTTATGCATTTCAAAGATATTTTTTAAAATCTTTTATCTAAAAGATCTTTTAGATAAAAGATTTTAAAAAATATCTTTGAAATGCATAAGAAGAATGTGTAATAAATGTATGGTGGTATTTTCTTAAAATCTTTCAGATAAAAAAAATGAGAATAATTATAAGCTACCTCGTATATATATAATCATTTATACTGTATATATTATAACTTGGCTCGGATTTCTTCCCACCACGATGGACGCTCCAAGTTTTCTTTATCTTTGAATATCCACTCTTTTATGTGTTTGTATACCTATATAAAAGTTTTCAATTTATTTTACATGAAAAGGAAAGTAATTATGCAAAATATATTTGATGTAAAATATCCAATGTAGTAGCAATATTATACCTCGCCATCAGACATTCCTAGAGGAGAATTAAGAATAAAATCCGGCGGTGCCAAAACGTCAACCAGCGCAACCGCGTTGTCTAATAAATCTCTGCATAATATTATAATTCCTTCCCGCAGGAAATTGTCCAAGTTACTTCTAGGAGAGGCATAACCACCACCATACAAATCTCCTAATCTCTTTTCCAAAGTTGCAGCTCCGAACAAAGAACACAATTTTGTCAGTACTTCTCGTTCATTCGCTTTCCATTTCGGATCTTGTAAACATTTGATAAAATATAGCAGTAGAGCATGCTGTAAGTAAAAAAGAAAATTAACTGCATTAATTTTTGTTCTAATGAATGTAAATCAGTGTACAGTGTAAATTTATTTATATAGAAAATGCATGTGCATTATTCTTAGTAATTGAGTTTATAATTTAGCAATTTGATGCAAGCTGTTTAAGATATAACTTGTCATTTCCTCTGATCTAATTAAAAGATATATATATGCACACACACACACATTTTGCTTACCTCTCCATATACGAGAGACAAAGTCCGTGCTAAAAATGTTTGGGAATTGTTTTTTGCACTAAAATCAGACATTCCACTTGATTTAAGATTATTTACACATTGATATGTCTTTTTCAAGTAACAACATATCAACCACTTAAAAGCGAAGAGCAAATCTAAAATAAAGAAACATATTAATTGCAGCAAGCATAAGTAATTAAGATTAACAATTTCTAACATTATATATTTTATTATAGTACAGAATTAATTTTTTTATCATACTTTCAGGTTTTAACGTATCCTCAATTGTAGCTTGATCAAATTTGGTATTCAACACTTCTTCTGCATCAACAAGAAAATCTATAGAACCAAGCGGACTCGGCACGAATCGTCCATTAATCACGTTAGTCCATTGACTTAACAACCAATTACTTGCTTGTTGAATAAGTACATTGTTTTCACCCTCATATGTACAATTTGCGTCATTTTCAGCTCTTATGTCACCCAAACGCGACACTAATAACATGACAAGATTAGTATTTAAAAAAAAATTATATATATATATTCATTAAAATAACTCAAATTTGTACAAAGTCTTGCATTTACTTTTCAAATATCCATGGCCACCACAAGACTCTCTGCAGTCTTGAATCGCATCACGAGCGATCCATGAACATAATGGTTTTGTTGCGGAAGACAATGCGTGTATCTCTATTCCTAGATCAGCGGTCAGGTTTTCGTTGTCTCCCATAAAACGGCTCAAAGCGAATTCTACCATCTTTTTATAAAATATGTTCGAAAATATCTTTATTGCATATGTTGCGGCTAAATGAGGAAAAATTCGCCATTGCTAGAACGTACGTTTCACATAAATTATAATTGCAATTTTTATATCTTCTATGATTCAAATTTGAAATGCAAATCTGATATATACTTGTGCTTGATATTCTATCACTGGTAGCTCATCATCTTTGCCTGTAGGACCAAACTGTTTTCTAACTGCGCAATAACGTATGGCAATCGTTAACGCGAGAGTCATATAGTGTGAACACATTACAGTAATAGTGACACGACCTGATGATAATGCGCCTAATGATGAGCCTATATCGACACAAGTAAAATGTGTAAATTGGTCATGGAAAAAGAAAACAATATAGTAATATTATTCCACTTATTGTTTTTGACATATTTATCTACCATATCTTTTTCGTTCATCCTTTATAGCGAGCATATATTTTCCATCCTCATTAACATCTGCTGTACGATTCAACAGACAAGTATGTGCTATAGAATACTTGTCGAACATCGTGAATCCATTGTCTATTCCATTAAGTCCAATCTTCTCACCCATATCACCAATGGTAACACCAGGAAAAGGAAGATGAGTTTTTGGATCGCGAATTGGTACAATAAAAACATGGAGACCATGGTTCACTCCGTCTGGTGTAATCAACTGTGCAAATATAATAGCGTGTGTAGCACACTTTCCTAAAAATATATAAAAAATTATGCATTCAGTATTATCTCGAATATTAATTCATTATTTAACTTGTCTACTAAAATTTATCTCACCTAAACCACCTGCCCAACATTTTGCAGCTTCAAAATCGGGTGTATGAAGAATAAAACTTCTTGTCGTTATATCATATGTTGCTGTGGTTCGCATGCCTTTTGCATTAGATCCGTGGGAAAATTCAGTTAGAGCAAAAACGCCAAGATACTAAATAATTAATATTTCAATGAAT
The DNA here is from genome assembly GCF_030444845.1 of Prenolepis imparis. NCBI lineage: Eukaryota > Metazoa > Arthropoda > Insecta > Hymenoptera > Formicidae > Prenolepis > Prenolepis imparis. The sequence continues at coordinate 396,933 of NW_028141169.1, read as the reverse complement.
ATTAGACACTTTATAATAATAATGATTGTTGTTTTGTTTATACATACGTTTCCGCTGCTTAATTCTTCTACAAGATGATGATGTTGTGCAGTACCTAGCGCTAATATAGTATTTGGTACCATAGAGTACATGACACTTAGTTTTATTGGTATAGATCCATCATATTGAAAGATATAAAAAAAATTTTCATGAGCCTGCACTGGCTAAAAAAATTGTACAAAAATTATACATAGAAGTTGGACAGAAAAGCAAAAGTTTAGTAAAATATTTTTAAATATTTTAAATAATTTAAACACTTTCTAAATATTAATAGAAATTTATGATAAAGACAACAATGTATTATCATTAATGTTATTGTAATTACATATTTATTATACAGAGTGTTAAAAAAAGTCACTTATTTTGAGATTAGATAGTATTGATCAAAACAAGAAAAAAAGAGTCTAATTAATATGGGTCTTACAATTATAATATCTTCAAAAATATAGGCTATCTTTTTATTTGAGCTCTTTGTCCTTTTCTTATTGGTTGTGTCACCTCTACAACGCAGTAATCAAAAGAATATTTACTAAGTATATTATTAAGTTTATTATTTCACATGGAAAATGGCAAATATGATTTTTTGTTACACTTTTTGATTACTGCACTGTAGACAACGACTAATAAGAAAAGGTCAAGAAAAGGTCAAAAAAAGGTCAAATAAAAAATAGCCTGTATCTTTAAAGATTAATTGTAAGTCATGTTAATTAATTAAACTTTTTTTTGTTTTGATATATACAACACTATCTGCTCTTAAAATATGTCTTTCTTTTAACGACATGTATAATTAAAATTAAAATTATATATAATTAATTAGTAATTACAGTTATGTCATTCTGGTGAAATATTTGCAATTGAGCATGGCTGCGTCTTCGAACTTCATCCAAGCTCATTGAACCTGTCGATCTTTGAAATACTGGATTCTTTCTGATAACTTCCCATAATTTTTCCTAAACATTTAATCTCGTATAAGATACAGTTATATGTAATATAAATTGCATAGTTGTGTAGATGTAACGCATATGTTAAAATTTATTAACAAGTTTCAATACCTGAAATTGTATGCCATCCGCACCCTCTAAGTTTAATTTTAAAGATTTCCAGTCAAATGTTGCCCGCTTTCTATAAGCATCTAAGGGTCCCTTAGGCAAGTCCCTTATCAAATTACTGGCAATGGACATTGCGTGATTTCCTCTTTTGAAGCTACAATTGCAATATGTTATAGATAAATAACTACTATTATTTTTCTTCTCGGCACACGTTTTTCACAATTTTATGCTCTCCTCTTTAAGATTGATTCAGATAAATCCGTATGATACTGATACTGAAGTGGGTATGATATGAATACTATAAAGTGTAAGAATATTCTAATATAAATAAATTAATGGAAACGCGATATTTTCATCAGTGCACGCCCGTGCATGATACGAATATATCTGAATCGACTCTTATTGTTAGTCGCAGTTGCTAATAGCAGTAAAAAAAATGTATAATTTATATGCGAGATAAACACTTGAAATAATATTACAAGTTTTCATGATAACACTAAAATATACATACACGTTCATTCATATACAATATATACAAAACACAGAATATACAATTTATTGCTAGATTTTCTTGTTTTTCTTTACTGGATTGCCGTTTTCTTCAGAACGTTACGTAGTATTGTTAATTAAAACGAAATGCAATCTTATATAATGCTATTAAAATATTTATATATTTAAAATGTATATTGAACTCTGAACTATTTGTAAATTCATTGAGTTGTTCATCTTGCACGCAGTTTTTAATACCAATGCATGGCCAAATATAAACGAACAGATCACATTCTTATTCCAGTTATATGTGTGCACAATGAGTGTACACTTGTGTGTGTGTGTGTGTGTGTAAATTATAATGCGCGTAAAGAATGCGCATTAAATTGAAACATATCAACAGTCGATAAAAGCCAAATAAAAAATATTATCGACTCCTCTTTTGCGCGACCTTGAAAAATTTTCAAACCACTTTTGCGTACATATGATATATTATCGCAGCAATATATTTTAATTATTTTACAATATATTGATATTATATAATTATTACAATATAATCTTGAAATAATTCTAAAATATTTCTACAATCTTTCTCTCATCTGTGTACTATATTTAAATAATAATAATAATAATATATAATTTCAAGAATTTTTTTCAAAGATTAAAATTTAATACAATTTTAGGAGTTCAATTTTCGCTCTTAGAAACATATCACAGAATAATAAAAATTTCAATATTATAAAAAACATTCATTATATATACATATATACATATACAATATAAAATATAATATATATATAACACAGAAATTATACATATAATAATATATATATATATGTTTCAGTCTTGAATTCTCTTCATTATCTCATCATTATCGTGAAGGGAGGCGATTTTAAGCGAGAGTAGCGAGAAGCGAGACTACGAATGGCGCCCATCGTCAGCATGGGCCGTATTTTCCTTTCTAATCCTCCCGGTGCCCGAATTGCATCTCTTTGCATTAACGAGATCAGAAAGAAGATATCCGAGGTAAATCGATATGTCAATTTCGAAACAAGAGATCAAATTTCCGGCACATAACTCGATAAATTTATCAAACGATAACGATCATGATTGCGATTTGATAATTTGTCTTACGATCGAGATCGTTTATTTCATATTATAATCGTAAATATGTACAAAAAATGTTGAATTAAAGTAATTGTATAAAAAAATATCTTTTCAAGCATTAAATTTTAAAAAAAGATACAATAGAAATTTCAATTGTTAGAAGAAAATAATATATAAACTTGGATATAAATAAGTCTTGAAAGAATAGGAAAGGACATTATTACGATACTAGAACTATTTTTATCTTTACGTCACTAATGAGTGTTATTCCTTTCAAGAACGATCGTAAGAATGATAATTTATATGTCGGCGTTTTTTCTGCCATTATATTTGTCACAATCAATATATAATGATACAATAATGATTTGGCGTTCTTTCTCTTTCATAATCGTTATCGAAATGAAATATTTATGCGATAATGACTACGTTTCGATTCGAAAATTGGCCTATTGTAAGTTGTACATTACATTACATTTCGTTTTTAAGCATAGAATAAATGTATATTAATTGTGATATAGATTTACAATATATATATTCGTGATAAAATATATTTTTACATGTACATAAAAATTCAAGTTACCATCGCGAATACGTGACGGACAGAATGGAGGAAATTGCAAATGCTTCTGTACAAAGCAAGAACGAAGAGAATAATCAAACAGATAAGACAAACTTAAACCTGACATCGCATAATAATGAAGTTCCCGCTATGCATGAGGAGGCATCGTTCACCTGCTCTCTATACATTTCGCGCGCTGGCGACCTTCAAGACCAAGGTCACACGATCCAAGGTGCAATATGCAATATCTAATGTGATCTAAAGATAGAAACTTACAATCTCGTTTACAATGTCCGTTTCATATAATCTAATTTCTAATTAATTCGATATCGATCAGGTTGCGAGCTGCTACGATCTCATCTCGAAGAAGCTATCACCGCTTCCGAACCGCTGTCGACGTGGCGAGTCTCTAAAACTCCATGCGGTCTGATTGCTGCCTTTGTCAGAGAAAACGACGCCGAGAAACTATTGCAACGCGGCGACTTGGCCCGAGTGTTCGGAAGACCTGTACAAGTACAAGATTTTTTTCTTTTTATATTACTTTCAAATTCCATCAGATTTCGCAAGACACTTCATTATTTAAGAAACGTTGCGTATCCATATAATCGTCTTAGACAAAACGTTTGTTATATAATTATATAATTTTCAACAAGACTATACTACTTCGAATCGCGTCAAAATTTAGATATTTTATTTTGCATAAAATTTTGTCTAGAATTCTCTACTGACTTGAATGAATTATTTCATAATCAAATGTTTTGTAATTCTGAGGCTATATTGCTATATAATATTATTCCTTTATCATCGAATTTCGAAGTGAATTATGTTCTTCTTAAACATTTATGTTTGAAAATAATTTTTCGATTAAATTAAATTATATTGAATTTATGTCTCAGGTAGCGCGATTCTCAGCGAGAGATTCTCGATATCGTCAAGCCGTGCTTCTGAGAGATGTCCCGTGGGCCATACCGCTCCAGGATATAAATTCAGCTCTGGCAAAACAGGGAATTGTTGCTGGAAATGTCGAACGTTCGCGACATTTCGTTCGAGTAGAGGTAGAAACCGCATATTTTCCTTTCCGTTCTTATCACTCTATCTATTAATACATGTAACTAGGTCAATAATTTAAAATTATAAATTCAGCCATTTATCATTGAAAATTGACGCGTAAAATTAAATACGTAATTACACACTCAAATATATAGACTTTATCATTATTCAAATTGCACAAAAATATCGACTATTATGTCATTAAAAATACTGATTCTTGTATCCGGCTTATGTGAAATAGCTGAGATACGCTTAACAGGTTTCGAAAGTCAACTTTCCAATTGTCTCGGTAACTCTCTTGCACTATTTGCAATGAAAAAACTAAGATGAAAGTATAGTCGTCAAGGTAGTGGATCGAAACTAACATAAATCTAGCGCAGAATTAGCTATAATATAAATAATAAGAATTAATTTAAAAAATGGAAAATGATATTTATATCGCTCATTTATCATATAGGTTTTCGACGCAGGCCATTACGAAGCTCTATTACGTCAAGGTCTGAACTTTTTCGAAGTGGCACGTTTTAATGCCATCCCGGAACGCTGGTGGCGTGGCAGCAATACCGCATGCTCCTCCGGTATATCATCGCGATGCGCCCTAACAGACTACGGGTACAATTCTCAGGAGACGTCGAATGCACCGCAAACGGCGGATGGCGTGTTGCAGTGTTATCGGTGCCAGGGTTTTTGGCACGTGGCTGCCAATTGTCGGCATTTGCCTCGCTGCGTCCGCTGCGGAGAGCCGCACAGCGTCGAGTTTTGTCCCAGACCACGCAATGATCCTATATGTTGCCATTGTTCCGGGCCTCATCATGCCGGTACATAGCTTTTCCGTTCCTTTCTTTGCCAAAGATAGTGTAGCGTCTCTCACCTACATCACACAAATTTTGCAAATACAAGTTAAGAAAGAGAGCAATTATTCGTTAATAGTTTAACGCAATTATTTATATATTTTATTTATCTATATATTTTATAAATATTTATATATAATAAAATATATAGATAAATAATATAAAATTATTAATATTAATTATCTACATTTTATTTATTCGTGCATTTAATTGATTCGCAAGAAATATATACTTCTTATTCTACGAAATACATTTCTTGCGTACACTTGCGATAATCGATTACGAGTGAATAAATGATATACATTTAATAATTCACAAGTATTGCTTCATTTAACTTTTTTTGTTGGAAAAATATATATTCCAATTATAATCAAACGTTTGCGTAAGATACTTGGTCTACGATTCGCGGAAATTGAATCGTGAAACTTGCTTAATCTGCTACAAGTTAATTTGCAAAAACAAATCATTTGTTTTTGCAAATTACCTTATGTGCGTCGTAGTAACATTCATTTTTTGTTCATTAATCATATACGCAAACTGATATCAATATTTTGGCCGGAAGATCTACAAAAAAATTGTCGCTTTCAACTCGTTGCTTAAAATACGTGTAAAGTATGAAATTCGAGTATTAAGATTCGTTCTAGAAATCAATAAAAGAAACTTTCTTGTTGAACCAAATCGATTCTTCTTGCTTTACGTTTACGTATAATAACACAAATGTCTATATTTCTATATTATCTATTAGCGAAAACTGCGGGTGCACGGATATTGAAAATACTACTTACATTCTACTATCGCGAGTTATATTCAGACGCGGTGCGACTATAATGCTCTTTCATTTTTTATTACAGGATATAGACAGTGTCCAGTTAGATTGCAACTGGCCAACGCGACTCCCGTGAGCATCACATTGAGTGCAACTCGCACAGGGGGTCAATATCCAACGGGCGCCGCGAACAAATCGAACCCTTCGTGCCATTCCCTGAGACAGGGCCATTGTTAGATATCGTTGTTCAACGCTAGCAAAATTATTTATGTGTACAAAATTATCGACCTCGTTTTCGAGCCAGCGTTCTAACTTGAAATGTCGATAGAAGCGCTTATATCTATCGATGTTGCGGACTTAAATATCGCGAGTCACGAGCAAAATTTCGCAGTTTCGAAAAAATGTGACACGCTAGCAAGCCATCGCGTTATCATCGGATATAAAAAATATCACGTTAGCTATTTCCACCGCGAAGAATCACGCAAAAATTTACAAACGTAGTAATTTACATTTCATATTATAAAGAAGCGACAAGAGTTTCTTTTCAGAGGGTGACTCTTAAGACTATTATCGTCTTCTCAAGACTATGTCTTATATGTACAAAAAAAGTTTTTCTATAAAATGTTTTTTATATATATATAAAATATATATTTTAATAATATCAATTGTATAAGAATCTCTCTTTTGACGGAAGTTTTGCTCGCGAATAAAAATGATCCCTCGCGAGCGACCGCGAGAGAGGACACCTGACGAGACATCGCGCTTTCTCGCCCCCCTTTTTTTACGGGGAATTCTACAAATTTGCGGTTACAAACCACAGAATTTCTTATTCCGCTGTTTCGTCCCACTTTCTTCGTCCTAGTCCCCCACGAATGTAGGTCTCCCCACCGGTATCTGTCGCCGCTACCACCATGTAATACTTGGCGATCGAAGGAGAGGGAAACTATGTGCGGGTGTCCATCCTATACGTTTAGCCATTCGATCGACTGCTAGTCCGGTTTGTCCGTATATGTGACCGATGTTGGATATGAGTGCATTATATAATTATATGCCAGGTACATCATATGTGTCCGACTAATTCGCTGTGATTGATTTTCTATACGCGCGATTGATCAGTCAACTGAAAAAAGTTTATTTAATTTTTTTATATCGAGATAATTTGTGTAATATATATTAAAAGAATGTTTGTTTAAAAAAAAATTGTTTCCGCAAAAATTCGTATGTGCCAAATGAGCTTTCAGAGCACGACGAGGTAAGTTTGATTCCATTCAAAGTATTGCTACACGCGAGTGAAGAAATATCTGATGAAATATATCCTGAAAGTGTTTTACTTTTTATTTTAGAATCTTCTTCGAAAAATCATTATGTGATTTGTAAATTGCAAAATGTGCGGTTGTTCTTGCTTCGCATTTACGCGAAAAGTTCAAACAAAAAATATCGAATTTTGTACGGGGATTATTCCCTCGTTTCGAGAGCGAAGAGAACTTTGAACAGTATAATATGAAGAAGAATAAAACCACGTAACGCAATAATTGATGAAAAATCAGGATCGACGATACTTTGAAGATGCATTCGATGCACTTAATATTCTTTCTCATCGTGTCGATATGCAGCATGTCCGCGCAACCAATATTCTTCAGAAACACATTCAAAGGACTGAATGGCATCGCATCGAGCGCTTCCGCGCTCGCGAATGACGAGATACGAGTCGTTTATTACCACGAGCAGACAGTGGCGGTGATCAATCTCGGCCCAAATAATGAATTACGCGATTGCAATATTATCGAAGTATAGTAAGTGGTCGCCTTGAAGTATAGGTCGCTACTTGATAATCAGATCGTGTCAAAACCGGTTCTTAATCAGTTATGTGTCTAGTCATTCTTCTTTTTCCGCACAATCTTGACTCGCATCGTTGTGTCTCTTTCAGTGAACCGTCCGAGGCTACTGAAGTTTTACGAAACTTGTCTATGTCCGTACAACCACAAGTGGTATCCTTTCAGGAGATGACGAGACTCATGCAACAGTGCGAATTGTTGGACAAACTCCAAGTAAAAGCCACGTCCGCTTTGCCCACAAACGCATTGAGCAGAGCCGCTAGTTCAATCACTCTGCTCTCTGGTATTCTACCAGGTTAATCCTTTATCTTTATATCATCTTTACGAACGCACACTATTCTACACAGAATTTGTTGCCAAAGATTAAATATACGTATATTATTATAGGCACAAAATGGTGTGGTACGGGTGACATAGCTGAAAATTATCATGATCTGGGCGATCTACCTCACATCGACAGGTAAATCGATAACTTTCGGAAATATTAATTTTAAAGTCAATTTAATAAAAATCTTGTACTTTTCAGATGCTGTCGTACCCACGATCTTTGCCCTATAAAAGTCCGAGCGCAACAGACCCGATACAACCTTACAAATTACTCCCTATATACTAAGTAAGACTTTATCGATAATTCGTAAAAAAATATAATTGATTTATTTTGACGAGTATTTTTTAATACAATGACTTTGAGCGCGAATGTACTATCTTATATTATTTCCTTAATCATGCTTAATAAAATTCAAAATTATTCATTACCTGATAACAGTCTCAAAGTTGTCTTTCGCTAAAGCAATCATTTGAAAATGTGTTTCACTGCTTCACAGGTCACATTGTACTTGCGACAAGGCGCTTCATCAGTGCTTAAAAGCTGCCAATCATCCGACGGCTAATCTGATGGGACAGATATACTTCAATATCGTCAAAGTCCCATGTATAGAAGACACAAAGAAAAACCGACAATATTCCTCGGAATCGTCAAAAAAGTTTGTACCTGTGAAAAAAGAATATTAAAACTCGACAATGTATATTATAATTACTAATACATGTAAACCAAATGCATAATATTATCCAAAAGTTTAATACAAATATGCTCCGTTAAAGACAAGTAAAATTAATCCAGAATTATATAATTATGTATAAACTGTAAATATATTTTTTATATTTGAATTGCATACTTTAGAAATTATTTTTTTTAAGTATTGTATATAATGTATCTTTCTAGAAAAAATTATCGTTTTATAACACTCACTTATGCACAATTACTAATTGCAAGAAAAGCCTGGTTCAGTGCAGGTAAAAAGGGTACGAGATCTCTTACATTTTTACCAACACTAGGTGATCTGTGATTGTATAAATTTCCTGTAATTTATTACAATAGAGATTAGGTTACATCTTATTTCAATTCTCTCTGTTTTCTTTTTTTTAAATCAGCATAGTTACCTATTAACCATAAGGTTTCCCTTCTAATATGCATATATTGATGCGATAACAATTTGTTTAATAAAAGACACAGATCTTCATGTGAGTATTTCGAGTTCCTCAAAAGGATATTTGTTTTATCCTCACAAGAATTATGTAACGTGTTAGCTAGTATACGTATAGATGCTGTAATCTGAAAAAGAAGAGTTAAAATGTGAATCCTAATGTTTTAATTTTATAATTTTATTACATACAAAAAAGAGAGATAAAGATAGTAAACCTCATTGACATGAGCTAATTCATCCGGACCAGAACATAATTGGTAAAGATGATCAACAATTTGAGGCAGAATAGAATGCAAATGTGTCGTGCATATTGTTGAAGAGGATAACAATGCTAACAACCAAATAAAATTTGATTTCTCATACAAAATATTTCGCTTTACAATAACTTGAACAAGCTCTGCCATATCACTTCTTCTGTAAATATTAGAGCCACATTAAATTTCCTCATAAGCCTAACTATTTTTATATATTTTAATGCATAAAAGTAGATGATACTTACGAAATCTCATGAAATCCCACATGTACATAATGTAAAAGTGCATAGATTACAGAAGGAAGTATCGAGTCATCACATTTGGATAACAATAAAATTAAATATTTCAAACAATGCTGTGCATGTAGAATAGAAAAAGCCACTTTACTTCCTGCAACTAAATTACCAATTGTCCAAATGCAAACATCCTGAAAAAATATAAATTTATGCATTGTTTAAAGTTTCTATGCAAATATAACAAGTGACACAATTGAATTTTAATAAATTAACATATTGTTTGATCTTCTTCGCAATGTTACATAAACTTACCAGCAATATATAATTTAAACTTTCTAGCTCGATAAGTAGATATGGAATAACTGCTTTCCCCAATGCTGCACACGCTTTTGCATTTCCGAGAGCAATATTACAGCAGCACGTGGCTGCATACAATTGATAAGTTGGATTGTTGCCCGAGAGATCACGTATCAAGCCAGATAAACTTTGATCTTTGCTTAAAAAGATGTAAATATTCTCCTCCGACTAATAAATACAAAAAGAGATTAAATATTATTACAGTTGATTATTTATGTCTTTTTATAATCTATTATAGTTGTATAGAATATATCATGCAAATTTATATACAAAATGTTGAATAATTTTGAAGAAATTAATCCTGTATACCTGAATGAGAGCATTAGGCAAATATCTATAATCCTCGAGAGATATCTTTTTTCTCTTAAGAAGTTTTGCTCTTTCGCTAACATACTCGATCGAAAACACTTGATTCCCTGGACACTCTCCCAAGTTTTTGCGATTCTTACTCCACTCGGACGTACGATTCTGCTTTCTCTTTGTCAAAGTAGCTTCTCTCAATTCTTCTCGTACAATTTCAACCGTGCTACTGTCACTCGATTGCAGTTTCCCGGCCTCGCCTACTTCTTCGTTTGCAGTTTGCATCTCAAATCGAATTTTATCGCATTGCCTTATTAGACTTCTTCTTCTACTTTTAATGGCACTTAGCCAGGCCTTTATCTGCCCACTTTACGGCCAGGTTGTAATAAGCTGTGAGTGTGTGAGTTATGAGAGTTTGTTTGTCGGTTCAGCGGTTGCTGCGTAGACAAAAAATATATTCACGCGTGGAAGCGTGTCAGAACACGTCCGTACCCGTCCGAGGACGGCAACGAACCTCTGCCTTATTAGACAAATAATAAAATGTTAAATAAATGATTCACAAATAACCTCTCTCTGTTTATATTCTCGCATTATGTAAATTCATGCAAATTGAAACCACGATGCTCTAGAACTTTTCGCCAAGATTGCGTTCGTAAATTTATCGTCGCAACGATTTCTTTGCCCTGTGATTGGTCGATTGTAAGCTATTCTACTCGACGGCAGATTTTCGAACGCAAGCAAGAAACCGCAGACGTAGACACGCTGTCACGCGATTGGCTATCGAATAGAGAATTTTTCAAGTCTCTAAATTTTTCTAGTCGATAGCCAATCGCGTGATTGGGTAATACAACTGCACTTTATCATCAATGGCCTAGTTTACACCGATCATTTGATACTCGTATAGTGCATTTGAGCTGATCAGCCAATGAATAAACGAATTTAATAGTTATTTACTATTTGATACACGTATCAAACAATCGGTGTAAACTAGGGGTACTTTCCGATGCATGATGCGCATGAAGTGACAGAAAATGTTATAATATGCGTGACATAAACTATAGATTTTCTGTCACTTCATGCGCATCATGCGTGAATCGGAAAGTACCCTAGGCCTATCTACACTCTAGGCGTTGGAGAGAAAGAGAGAAAAATGAACAATGCAGAAAAAGTGAGGCTATAGAAAACAACGCTGTTATTTTGGATTATCTGGAAGTATACAGTGCTCGATATCGTAAGTGAAAAAACATTATTTTATCCGTTTTAATATCGATAATACACAGTTGCGTTCTTTATCTTTTCATCGATTTTTAGAATTACAAACTGACGGATTGTTAAATCGCAAGTATTATCACATTCCGAAAGTCTTGTGCCAGAAAGCAAGATAATGGACGAGGTTACAAAATTGGAACATCTATCTCTGGTATCGAAAATCTGCACAGAGTTGGAAAATCATCTGGGATTGAACGATAAAGATTTGGCCGAATTTATTATACATTTGGCCGAAAAGAACAACACGTTTGCGCCGTTCAAGAAGGTACTGATCGAGAATGGGGCAGAGTTCTCAGACTCCTTTATAGCCAATCTTCTTAGGATAATACAACATATGAAACCTGCTAAAACGTCTACCGAAAAGTCGTCGAAGCTTGTGAATAATAAACAGGATGAACTGGCGGTAAAATTTCCTGCGCTGGCAATGCCAAATGAGGATCTACAGTGCTCCGATACCAATAATGCCAAAGATGAGGATATTGTTAACGACGTTATGGCCTCTTTGGAAGCATTTGCACCATCCAATAAGAAACACTCTACAGATACTGAGAGACATAACGGTAAGATCGACGAGAAGAAAGGAAGCAAACGGAGTAAGAGAAGCAGAAGCAGATCGAGAGACAGGAGGAGACACAGATCCAGATCGTCAAACCGGAAAGAGAGGCGGCACAGATCACGTTCCAGGTCTCGGACTCGTTACAGATCTCGAGACAGAACTCGCAGAAGACGTTCCGTATCTCGCGAACACAGAAGATCGTCATCCCGTGATCGTAGAGATGCGAGATACTCGAGGAAACGGGACGCCGACAGATCTAGATCCAAATCCGTCGAAGAGATGCTCTCTGTGGAACCGGAGGTGGGTAAGATTTACGCAGGTAAGGTCGCCAATATTGTGCCCTTTGGCTGTTTCGTTCAGCTGGAGGGTCTGAGACGCAGATGGGAGGGCCTGGTTCATATTTCTCAATTGCGGAGAGAGGGTCGAGTGGCGAACGCGAGCGACGTGGTCTCCAGAGGTCAGAAAGTTCTTGTAAAAGTTCTCAGCGTCGGTGGACAGAAGGTGTCTCTAAGTATGAAGGATGTCGATCAAGAGACCGGCAGAGATCTAAATCCTGTGGTGCCCATCGCGAAGGCGGACGAGGACGAGAAGCATCTGCGTAACCCAGATAGACCTACCTCTTTGTTAGAGTTACAAGGTAATTACGATGAGGACGAGACGTACTCGAGGAAGCGCGTGCAACGTTTGTCATCGCCGGAGAAGTGGGAGATTAAGCAGATGCTGGCAGCGTCTTGCATCGACAGGAGCGAGTTACCAGAGTTTGACACGGAGACCGGAATTCTGCCGCGAGAGGACGACGAAGAGGAGGACGTGGAGATCGAGCTCGTCGAAGAAGAGCCACCGTTTCTTCACGGTCACGGTAGAGCACTGGGCGATCTTAGCCCTGTGCGAATAGTGAAGAATCCGGACGGCTCGCTGGCGCAAGCGGCGATGATGCAGAGCGCCCTGGCGAAGGAGCGGAGGGAGCAAAAGATGCTGCAACGCGAGCAAGAGATGGACTCTGTACCCACCGGTCTGAACAAGAACTGGATAGATCCGTTGCCGGAAGCAGAGAGTCGTACTCTGGCGGCGAACATGCGCGGTATCGGGCTGCAAACGCAAGATCTGCCCGAATGGAAGAAGCACGTGATAGGCGGTAAGAAGTCTTCGTTCGGTAAGAAGACCAACTTGACGCTGTTGGAGCAACGTCAGAGCTTGCCGATCTACAAGCTGCGCGATGATTTAGTGAAAGCCGTGACGGACAATCAGATCCTGATCGTCATCGGAGAGACCGGCTCGGGCAAGACGACGCAGATCACGCAATATCTGGCGGAGGCTGGTTTTACAGCGCGCGGCAAGATCGGCTGCACGCAACCACGTCGTGTGGCGACTATGAGTGTGGCCAAGAGAGTGGCGGAGGAGTTTGGCTGCTGTCTGGGCCAGGAGGTGGGCTATACTATCCGTTTCGAGGATTGCACCGGACCGGAGACCAACATCAAGTACATGACTGACGGTATGCTGCTGCGCGAGTGCCTGATGGATCTCGATCTGAAAACGTACACGGTCATCATGTTGGACGAAGCACACGAGCGCACGATCCACACAGACGTGTTGTTCGGCTTGCTGAAGCAGGCGGTAGGTCGTAGACCCGATCTCAAACTAATCGTCACCAGCGCCACCCTGGACGCAGTCAAGTTTTCGCAGTATTTCTTCGAAGCGCCGATCTTTACCATTCCCGGGCGCACGTTCGAAGTTGAGGTGATGTACACGAAAGAACCAGAGACGGATTATCTGGACGCTGCGCTAATCACCGTTATGCAGATCCACTTGCGCGAACCACCGGGCGATATCCTGCTCTTTCTCACCGGTCAGGAGGAGATCGATACGGCCTGCGAGATTCTTTATGAGCGCATGAAGTCGCTGGGTCCGGATGTGCCGGAGCTAATCATTCTTCCAGTATATTCGGCTCTACCCTCAGAAATGCAAACCAGAATATTCGAGCCAGCACCCCCCGGCTCGCGCAAGGTCGTCATCGCCACAAACATCGCCGAAACTAGTCTGACGATCGATGGCATCTACTACGTCGTTGATCCCGGCTTTGTCAAGCAAAAAGTTTACAATTCCAAGACTGGTATGGATAGTCTCATAGTTACTCCAATCAGCCAAGCGGCAGCGAAGCAACGTAGCGGACGAGCCGGTAGAACTGGACCCGGAAAGTGTTACAGGCTCTACACCGAGCGAGCTTATAGAGACGAGATGCTGCCCACGCCAGTACCGGAGATTCAGCGGACGAATTTGGCCACCACCGTGTTGCAACTGAAAACTATGGGTATCAACGATCTTTTGCATTTCGATTTCATGGACGCGCCACCGGTGGAGTCGCTGATCATGGCATTAGAGTCATTACATAGTCTGAGCGCCCTTGACAACGAGGGTCTATTGACGCGGCTGGGTCGGCGAATGGCGGAATTTCCACTCGAGCCGAATCTATCCAAGATGTTGATCATGAGCGTGCACCTTCAATGCTCCGATGAGATCCTGACCATCGTTAGCATGCTATCTGTTCAGAACGTCTTTTATCGACCAAAGGACAAGCAGGCCTTGGCCGATCAGAAGAAGGCCAAATTCAATCAAGCCGAGGGCGATCACTTGACTCTACTGGCGGTCTATAATTCCTGGAAAAATAATAAACTAAGTAATGCGTGGTGCTACGAGAACTTTGTGCAGATCAGGACGCTGAAGCGTGCTCAAGATGTACGCAAGCAACTACTGGGCATAATGGACAGGCACAAACTGGATGTAGTATCGGCCGGCAAAAATACTGTGCGCATACAGAAGGCGGTGTGCTCGGGATTTTTCAGAAACGCCGCGAAGAAGGATCCGCAGGAGGGATACAGGACGTTGGTCGACAGCCAAGTGGTATATATTCACCCAAGTAGCGCGCTGTTCAATCGCCAACCGGAATGGGTCATCTATCACGAATTGGTGCAGACTACGAAGGAATACATGAGAGAGGTGACGACCATTGATCCAAAGTGGCTTGTGGAGTTTGCGCCCGCATTCTTCAAGTTTAGCGATCCGACCAAGCTCAGCAAGTTTAAGAAGAATCAAAGACTAGAACCGCTCTACAACAAATATGAAGAACCGAATGCGTGGAGGATATCCCGGGTTCGCAGGAGACGTAATTAAAAGATTCGCTCATCTTCGATCTATGTAAATATCGTTCCACGTTGTAGCTATTTTACCTGCTTGCATAATATTTCATTTTTTTTCTTAAAATCATAAGGATAGAGAAAAATATGATTCTAGCTTAAAGTAATGTTTTTTTTACCGCAGTATATAACAGCTTGCACCTACAATGATAAGACTTTGTGAAACAGAAAACATTTTTATTTTGCATGTGTAACATAATACTCGCTTGTTCTCATGTAAAAACTACTTTGCTCTATTATTAGGAAAAGCAAGGAATGAAGACAATTTATAATATCGCGAAGATATACGATTCGATTTTATTGTAAGCTTTGTAAACTCACGAGAAAACAGAAGAACCTAATGTAATCATTGAATTATATATACAAGAATGCAATTATAAAGATTACGATTTACGAATCTCTATAATGTACATATTTGTAAACGTTGTAAATATAACCACATGTCCCCATTAAAATTTCATTATTTAGCGAAAAGATCTGCTTGGTAAAGTATGATACAAATTCTTTACTAATCAGTCTTTTAAAGAAGAGGGCAATGTGTTTTAAGATTGCACATTTTCAGTCTTTCTTCCCTCTTGATTAATTATTAAATTTATTATAAATAAATACATTCTCGATAACATTTAATAAGATGTGACAATAGGAAAAACATTTCCCCATTTAATTTGTTCTCTTCCCTTACCGTTAGTTTCAAATTTATGTTTGTATTACAATGAAACCGAGTTTTGTGTTATGGACGCATATATATATATATATATGTATGTTACACTTATAACACGGTTGAAACACCATAAGAGAATCTGTAGAAAATTTACAATTTTCTAAATGAGAATATATATTAATATATTCGGGCGATATCACTTTTTCTCGTTTTTCCGCACTTGTGCCACAGTTCAGTAAAATACTATTTCTTGGCTTGATAATATACAAAGTCTTGGGAAAAACAGAATCTCGTTTGAATTGAACTATTGAGGTTGTTGCTTCTTTTTCACTAATTCTACCAATTGTCTATAGCGCACTTGGCATTCTTCCTATAAATAAACGATAATTTCTATATAATTCACTACGCAAGCGAAGAATATGTGACAAATAAAAATCTCTTACTTTTGTTTTCCCTTCAACACAATGTGCAATTTTTTCCCATCTCTCTACCGATGCACCCTTGGGATATTTTGTGAGAGCTGCCTCTAATGCTCTCTGCTGTTCCTGGCTCCACTCAGCGGTGCTAACTGTATTTTCGTTGCGGGTCTTAATCTTCTTTGGTCTTTCTTCCGCAACAACTTCCTCTTCGACTGATTCAACAGGCTTCAAACCTTCATCTTTTACCTAACATAATAAAAGCGTACAACTTTCTCAACCTCTAGTCATATTAAAAATCTTAAAAAAAATTAAATTGATATAACAAGATAATAACTTTTTTAGCCATGTGTGTTACTTCTGCGACAGTGCGATTCATAAAGCTCGCGATTTTTTCCCATCGTTCTGGAGTTCCACCAGGATACTTTTTTACATACTTTATCAGTTCCAATATGTCATTGTCGGTCCACAAGCCACCGGATATCGTTGGCTTTTCGCAGACGTGATTCGTGTGATTAAAGTCCTCTTTCTTTGCGGCCTCTTTAAAATTGCTGCTACTTCTCTCTTGCGGAGTAAAGCCAGGCCTACGTTTTCGAACGCCGCGCGACGTTACTTCTGGTTCTGGTTGCTCGTTCTCTTGTGCTCTAGAAAGATATTTAGGTTTTTACAAATAATATATTTAAATTAGATAAGAAATACAAAAAGTTATATACTCTCTTAATGCTTCCTCTTCCTCTTGCTTTTTCTTCTCCTTTCTTTCTTTCAAGACTTGAATAATGAGACGAATGGTAGAAGGTATAGCTATTATTGAACCTATTATCCACCTTGGTAATTGAAATGGAAGAGTATTCCACATGGTTGGTGTGGGAATTTTTTCCAAGATGTCTGCCAAATCCGGTACATCCATTTTGCTCTTTCTGCTTTTCTTTTGCATCTTTTGAAGCTTGCTACCTAAAACTTGTTCCTGTAATCGGTATAACAGATGTTAATTCTTTTACTTTTTCTCTTCAGAAGAGAAACGTATCTTCAGAAAGATGATGTACTTACGTAAGTGTATCGTTTTTCAAAATATGCCGCCCATGCTACAAGATATTGTCCTATTGTGATAACTGTGAACAAAATAACACTCATTTCCAGTAGTCCCATCTTTCGAACGTGACGATAGTAATACACTGCCGATCGCCAATTTGGCAAACCATTAACGAGTACATTATCATACTTCTGGCGCTTTCCAGGATCTTTCAGAACGTCGTAAACTGCGACTAACTAAAAGTGAGATGCAAAAGCTGTCATACACATATATTTTCAATAATTTTTGTCTCTTATTTTTGTATCTATAGAATATATACCTTTCTAAATTGTTGTTCTGCATCCTCTGCCGAATTTTTATCCGGGTGCAGTTGTAACGACAAACGCCTAAAAGCTTTCTTGATCTCCGACGCGTTCGCAGACTGCGAGAGAAGACATTATTTATTAATATTAATTTTGTTAATAAATTAATACATTAATAAAAAGTAACTGATTAATAAATTAATAAAATTCATCACTGAATATCTCGAAATATATTGAAAACGTGGCATTTAATCGCGTTTAAATATATTTGTAGAAAAATCACCTGTGTAACGCCCAGGACATCGTAAAAATTTTGATTGACCTCCTCGACGACGTCGAACACCTCCAACTCATCGTTGTCCCATGCATGGGAGAATCTAAACAAGGTGTTAAGAAAATATAAAATTCCAAAAATGATCAATGGTACATTCATTTTTATCCACCGCATATAGACATAATTATTAATACACGCGCGCGTTTCTCTCGGTTGCGAAAAATCTCTAATTTTACTAGGACATAATATTTTGCTTTCCGGCGTCCTAGGTTAGAAATTTTTTTTTACGCAAATCTGCCACATTGCAATTATCTCTTCTTCGAGATTACGATACGTCACAATTATACGATATATTGGTCGATACGTATGAAAGCTTGTTGCACATACTAGATACGTCAGTCAAAAATCGACCAATCAGCATCGAATCGGCCGCTCTGTCGCACTTGTCCTGATTGGCTAGGACATTGCAAGAGGACCAATCGGTACGTTTGATAAACTCGACGTCTTGTGTTGGAAACTGTTTTGCGTGCACAATGGTGTCGTGGAAATCTGTCGACTGTCGACTGTCGAATTTGTTGTCGTTGTCGTGTTGTGTCAATTTGTATTTTTACTCGATTCTCTGATTCTCGACAGAGATTTATTAATACGGCATCAAGATGATGATGGACTATTTTGTGACCAACAATTCCTTAGCACCCGCCCCGATGGGAATTCAAAGCACGGCGGGTGCTGTGCCTGTGAAAAATGATAAAGGTTAGATTTAAAATCCACTAAAGTGAAGCATAAATGCTTGGCGAAGCAAAAGTTATTTGTTCAAATATAATTTGATATAAAAATTACGCGATTATATTATGGATACCTCCTATCATGACACAGTGATGACAGATATTAACAATCAATTAATGGAAACATAAAGCACGTGCTCAAGACGAAAGAATAATTCATAAGAAACATGCACTTTCATCTCGTTTAAGAATACTTAGCTCATTTTTATTCATATAATGCATGTACATTCATATAATTAATCTACGTTTAAGCCTTGTTCTTATTTGAAGAATTGCGTTGTGTTTACAGGTGAATTGTCTATGAAAAAGGTAAAGGTACATCGTTACGTTTCTGGTAAACGACCTGATTACGCGGCAGCAAGCTCGGATGAGGAGTCTGAAGATGAGGATTTTCTCGAGAAGCGTGTACATAAGAGTTACGACGACAACGAAGCCGTCACAGATATTACCACGCATTCGCATGCGAGAATCAGGGACGAGGATGATCCGCGTCTGCGAAGATTAACGCGACAGCAAAAGGAAACACCGGCAGAGGTGCGCACAGAGAGACACAGGCACATTCACGAGCCCGAGTTTATCGAAATCGAATTGGATAGAACGCGAGAAAGGATCAAATTGGAGAGCTCCGATTCGTCCGAGGATGAGGAAGACTTGTCAGACTCTGAGATAGAAAAGCGACGAGAAGCCCTAAAGCAACGAGTGCTGTCTAAAAAGGAAACGGAGGAAGAATTGATATACGGCGAAGAGGAGGACAGATCGCGGGAAAGTTCGGAGGAGAGCTCGGAATACGAGGAGTACACAGATTCCGAAGAAGAGACTGGGCCGCGATTGAAACCCGTGTTTGTTCGCAAAAAGGACAGAATCACGGTGATGGAAAAGGAGAAGGAGGCGATGCGGCAGAAACAAACAGAGGTTGAGAACAAGAAACTCGCCGAGGAACGAAAGAGACAAACCTTGAGGATGGTGGAAGAGGCGGTGCGAAAGGAAACGCAGATGGGTAATAAAGGTAATGCCGAACAGGAGAGTAAGTTGAACGACGTTTGCACGGACGACGAGAACGACGAGGTAGAGTACGAAGCTTGGAAACTGCGCGAGCTCAAGAGAATCAAGCGAGATCGCGAGGAGAGGGAACAGCTCGAAAAGGAACGTCTGGAGATCGAGCGTATTCGTAACATGACCGAGGAAGAACGAAGGCAGGAGGCACGATTGAATCCGAAACTGATTACCAATAAAGCGGCGAAAGGAAAGTACAAATTCTTACAGAAGTACTATCATCGTGGTGCTTTTTACTTGGATAGAGACGATACCATATTTAAACGCGACTTCTCTGGCGCGACTTTGGAAGATCATTTCGACAAGACGATTCTACCGAAAGTCATGCAGGTAAAGAATTTCGGACGTAGCGGTAGAACCAAATATACTCATTTGGTAGATCAAGACACCACGCAGTTCGATTCACCTTGGATATCGGAGACTGCGCAAAATCTAAAGTTTCATAATAATCAAGCAGCCGGGATGAAACAAGTCTTTGACCGACCTTCCTTAAAAAAGAGGAAAACTGAAAATTGAATTGCACAATATTTTTTTTTCTTTTTTTTTGTATTTTATTTTCTTTTCATAGCAATTACATCTGGAAACATTGTAGATAAAAATATAGCAATATTATTAACAAGTATAAAACTTAAGAAAAACATTATTGACATTATTATAATAATACATAACTTGATCCATATTGTATCATTTTACAAATATATAATAATCTAACTTCATTTAACTGCAAACTTGCTATTTAAATGTAAAACTCTTATATCTTAGGTTGAAGTATACGATTTTTCCATCGTTTTAATCAGAAAGCACAATCTTATTTCAGAAATTACTATTCTAAAGTATACGCTAAATTGAAAATGCATGCAAAATAAATTTCGATTCGCCATGTAATATTAAAAAAAAAAAATTATATCAATTTCTTGAAAACATTTTAGTAAATATATACAATATATTCTTTCAATAGAAGTCTCTTACGTTTGTAATATGGCAAGTTGCTAAATTGATGCAAAAAAATTTATTGTTTGTTACCAAATTGATAATAAAATATACAATTTTCATTAGTCTAGGCAATATAAAGATATATAATGGAGTCACAGATTGTGCAGCTAATTGATAAATTAATAGAGAAACAACACATTTGCATCAATTTAACATATTAATCATAATCTGGAAGCTTACATAATTGATCAAAATAATTATATGATTATAAGACTTGCCATGGATGAAATATGCGTTTTGTTCGATGAATATCTATAAATTGGTGCATACATACGAACAAAATACATCAAATACATACATACATGCATACGTACATACATACATTCGTATACATATGTACAAAATGTACATATGTTATATAAAAAAATTGGAAAAAACTTATATTTCAAGTTGCAGTCTTTTTAATGCTTGTTTGGCGGCTGCACATTTAGCTTGTTTTTTGTTAGCTCCAAAACCATGATAATGTTTCTCTTTACCTGCAATAGTTATTTTCAAAGTCACCATGATTGTATCGGTACCTTCGATCAATTCTGCATCCCTGCAATATATTATATTTTAATGTGCGTGTGTGTATATACATATGAATATGTACTGCAAGAATGATACTTTAAACATATAAAAACATGCAAATGAAGAGAAACTTACAGAAACTTAGGACGTGCATCTGTATTTTCATATATTAGTCGCACTGGATGTTTAGGAATGTTTTTGCTAAATTTATCTGTAAAATATATCATTATATATCATTTTCAACAAGATAACAAATCAACATGGATATATTGTGAATGAATAGATTGAAATCAAAGTAAGTAAATCTTTTTAATCTTGATCAAATCTCTGTTACTTTTCTTATTTAAATTACTCTTTATCGAATCATAGATTGTTATTGCTAATAAATTATTGTCATAATATTATTTATACATTTACCAATTTCCTTATATGTAAAACAATATACAATTTCCCAAACTTTTGTAAGATTTTTGCCACTATCAAGATAGATGGCTCCGATCAAAGACTCGAATAAATCTCCAAGAACTTTAGGAACATCAACATATTCTGCCAAATTACATTCCTCCTCTTCGAGTAATACACACAGCAGCTGTATTAAAAAAAAAATATATATATATATATATATATATATATATATGATACATTATATTATTCATTATAAAGTTTATATTAGTTGCATACCTCGTCGTTAACTACATGATTCCGTTCTTGTTGAAACTTCACAAAGCGGTCGATCGCTTCATGCAATTTCGGAGCATAGGATAATAAAGCAGTATCTAGACCATACCGTACTGCCAAGCAAGCAAATGTTATATTGTTGACGAGAGCAGATCTCAGATCAGTGAGATCACCAGGACTCAAGTTCCCGCAAGATTCATAAATGTAACACGTAATCAAAAAATCTAGAATCATTAAGGAGACTTATGTATTTTTGTAATTGCATCTTCAAAAAAATTGAGAAAGATGTGTGCGAATGTTTTGTATTCGTATCATGTTGTATATATTTTAATTTCGCCAAACAAATTGGTTAAACAAATTTTGTATTTACCTAAAATAGCGTCTCCGAGAAATTCTAATCTCTGATAACACTCGGTTATTGTATTCGCTGAGTAAGATGGATGAGTGAATGCCTGAAATGAAATAGATATCCGTCATTTCATATTACATATTGTAAATATAAAGAAAATAATAAATTAAATGTAATATACCGAGAGAGGAGGATTTGTATTGATTTAATAAATAAATAAATATATATAATAATTTATATTTATTCGCGCGCGCAGTCACTCTTTTAGCAGATTAAGATTACCTGCAACAAAAACGCTCGGTTGTTAAATTTATAGCCAATCCTGGTTTCCATTGCATCGGCCCATGGCATGTATTTGTCGGGATCCCCGGAACCTATTATAGGATTCGATGGATTTTTGTACAGTAATTCGTCAATCTGAACCTCCGGCAATATGCCAAACCATTTGAGCAGTTTTGCGGCGCCTTTTATACCGTTGCTCTAATATCAAAGAAAGTACTTTTTTAATGCCTCGTATATTTTTTATTATTCTTACTCGAACGTTAAACTCAAGTGTCAAGACTACAATCAATAATGTTGCGTAATCATAAATTTACCTTGAGATAAACACCAATGAGCGCTTCTACAGAGTCCGCTACGGTCTTGTCGGATAAAATTTGGATACCGAGATAATGTTCGTAGCCGGTTTGCGTGTCTTCCTTGTCCCAGTTAATTACCGTTTGCTCCATCACATTTTTCGTATTTTCGCTTATATATCCGGTGAATTTCTCTTCTTGCGGTATTCGTAGCTCGTATAATACATTTGGCGCCACTGACTCGTCCAGCAATATCTTTTGCAATTGACGGAGTACCGTGAACGAGGGCGTGATAAAATTGCTCATAGGTATAAACGCGTCGTTCTTTATACGTCCGGGAATATCCTTCTTTTTGCCGCAATAATAGAGATTCCGATTACCGATTATCTTCCCCTTCACAGCCGTTAATAGACCCTCGTTGAATATAGGGAATTTGTGATATAAAAATAACGACGTAATAAACTTCAAATAAGAATCGCCTAGAGTTTCCAATCGCTCCAAGTCAAACATATCCGTACCTAATTTGGTAGTCAGTGCCTAAAATCAAATAAAATCTTGCAATATTTAATGAGTAAATTTCTTATATCTAATTATCATTACTGTTGATATGCGTAATGAGAAATAAATAATTTTACTCACATGCATGATTTCTATCATGTTAGGACCGTGCGAGAGAAAAAGTTTCTCAGACGATATAAGAATATCCAATGATGGTACTGATACCATCGGTCTCACAATGCGGCGACTGACAGGGCTTTTGTTCGTATTTTTCTATATTTCATATATAAATGTTATTATTTGAAAGATATTCATACATATATGATCACAATGTGTGCTGCTGTATTTTGCTTACCTGAACGTTATCATTACAATCTGTAGTTACAAAATGATTATAATATTGAATATCAATCATTTGGATTTGTTCCATATTACGATATAAATCTTGAGGTTCTTTGTCATTCACGAGATTATAATCTGTAATATCAGAATAATAAATGTTTATGAAAGTAAGCCCCATAAAAATGTTACAATGAATAAGATTAATCATATTGTCATATTTTTTTTTTAATCTACGTAATAAATATCCTATAATATATATATATATATATATATATATATATATATATATATCCTATAATAGATAATACATTATCGCCTTCATACCGTTTAAATCAATCAGATCCGTGTGCATTTTTTCGACTGCATCGTCTATCAGGTCTAATCTATTATTAGGTTCCTCCTCTATCAATTTCACGCCATCTTTTTTCGATGTTAAAGGAGACAATTTTTCTAACGTTAAAGATCCCAATTTAGTCTCTCTTGCGACAGTTACTCTCAAGTCTTCCGCGATCAAGAGTTGAGAAACTCTGTGAAGAATGGAAGGCAACGTGGTCGCTTTTAACCAGTATAGAGCCGGAAAGTTTATCCTCCAACATAGTTCTGGAATCAAGTGTTCCTGAAGATCCTCCACCGTGTCATCCGCTTTTTTATATTTCGCCGGCCCGTCGTACATTTTTCTGCGAGTTACATTTAATCGGTTAAATTATGCAAACGGCGTAAATTTACGCATTATTTTAACAGATGTACCTCGGTTTTATGTAGTTAATTTTGATCGGTATCGGTTTCACTTCCAACATTGATTGTTGCAGATTTTCTATAGTTAAATTGTGTTTCTCTTTGTAATAATGCGTGAACGTGTCGAAATCTTCATTGGGGAAGCACGATTCGGGCGTAAGATCGTCACATACTCGCGTAACTATGTAAACATTTGCTGATCCTCTGTAAGTTGGAGTGACTAATGCCAATTCGTAGTCGCTAGTTTTGAAGTCGAAAGGCTTAGATGGCATAATTCGTTCTATATATTGATATGTTCTCACAACGTCCCAATTTATCTCTTGATCCTCGTTCACTAAAACATTGGGACAAAAATGTAATATGTTCTCTCATCAATGTTGATGTATAAATATATAGATTGATTTTTAATATAAAATTTATAAAATGTAAACAATTTGTAAATTTACAATGTTTCAGATTATGTTAATAAGCATAAATCAGCAATTTATATTTTAATTAAGTTTACTCTTACGTGGAACAATTAGGAAAGAGTTTTCAAGATTTTCGTTATCAAAGACCATAAAGCTTTTAATAACAGGTATAATTTCACTGAACAATAGGAAATGAAATCTTCTGAGAGATTCAATATCTGCTTCGCTTAGTATCATTGTTTCATAATTGGGTTCGATGTCAACGTTTAATTCGCCGTCTTTCATAAAAATCGGAAAAGAGGGCATCTGAAAATGTGAAAAGAATTACATTGATATGTATACAATTCTAAATTAATAATTTTAGATACTCGTAAATGCTTCTACCTTTGGCAAATTCTTTGTAGAAAGGATACCAAAGCT
This sequence comes from Prenolepis imparis, assembly GCF_030444845.1. Taxonomy (NCBI): domain Eukaryota; kingdom Metazoa; phylum Arthropoda; class Insecta; order Hymenoptera; family Formicidae; genus Prenolepis; species Prenolepis imparis. The sequence goes on along the minus strand of NW_028141169.1, from coordinate 371,510 downwards.
ACTCTTGTCATTCAGTAATTTGTAAAATGTTATACGTCTATTATCATAGCTCGTCATAGGATACGTAGGAGTACAATTAAGAATATGAAGATGCAAGATTTCTAAAGATTTTGGGAATGCGCCGTACAATGCCATTGGATGCTGTTCAAGATAATATTTGTAAATTAATAGATATATGTATGTACATGCATACATGTATATATGTTTGTGTGCGAGATAATTTCTGTATATTATAATATATTAATTGACTGTTATCACATGGTTCACAAGAAATGAAACTCGTGTAATCTCATTTTTTCGCATATAATATAATACTTGCCTCTAGCTTATGTCCTCGCTTTCTTTTATACGTGCCAGGCAAATAATCGTCTTCGTCTATCCAGTTTGGGAATAAGTAATTCAGATTTTGCACAAGTGCATTTCCGGTTACGGGTAATAGTTTGTCCGTCAATGCACCTAGCTTGTGCAAATTTATGCAAGTTTTCATTGCGGCGGATCGTTTAGCGCTCTCTATACTTTTCATAAAATCGCCATGAACTTCGATTTTCAGTGGTGATATGCTCGGTAGTTTAAGAGAAATCTGAAAGTTTATTACAATAAATATAAATATATTTATACATATTTTGCGAGGATATATATATATATATATATATATATATATACATATATAAATCAGATGCCGGGGAAAATACCTTAAACAGTGACCCATCATCACGTTCTATTTGATACAATTTCCAAATGGGTACCAGACGAACGAATTTGGATTTCATTAAAGAACTGCAATACATATTAATCAAGTTAATCGCGGCTGTCTCTGTTATACAACTTATTACATCATTTTGTTTCACTACATATGGTTCGATCTCGAATGTGTATAGATAGTTTGATATATCACTATCAGTAGGCAGCGTGCGTAGTTCACTTTGTCCCACCAAACTCTAATAACAATAAAATTGTAGATTAATGTTATTGATTATTCATTCTTGTTACATACTGATTTGTTGTGTTTACTGTTCTGAGATGTTTTATTTTTTTCATTTAATCGAAATAAATTACATTATCACGCATACACGTGACACATACAATATTTCATTAATTAATTATTATTATTAAATATTATATAAATATTATATGCCTTGCTCACTCTCTCTCTCCCTGATAATCAAATATCAGCAGTATATTCATCTTGAAAAGGAATAGAATCTTATAATTATAAATATGGAAATACATTTTATCCAAGTTATAAACATTTTTTCGATAATTTTCTTAAGAATGCCTAGAATTTCCTCTTAAATAATTATTTCTTTTTTATTTCAAAAAAATTAAAATAAGTGACATACTTGTTTTAATTTAATACATGCATACATCTGACATAAATATATCCTACATTCAAAACGTTTTTTGTTATATGTAATATACAAAGTTAATACTACATAATATTAAACAAATTTGTACGATTCGCAAGCAGGCAATTTTGTAATTTTTGGGCCGATAATCCTACGATTTTCTTCATTTTTAGTGTAAAAATCAGTGATTGTTGGAATACTTACCATTTTCAATCGAGATTCTGTATTTTTGTAATTTGTATATCTTTGAAGATAAGCGACATCGTCTTTTGGCATTAAAACTATATATTGACTTGAACTGTGACGTGCTCGACCCTTACTTTGAACGTAGCCTCTAAAATCCATCGGCATATCAAATCGTATTATCAATGTGCAAGACGGTACATCGATACCTTCATCAACGACATCAGTCGCTACAATGCAATTTGTCGAACCAGTTTTAAATCTGCAAAAACATTGATAAGCATTGATTATTAATTGTACCAGATTTATCAAAACATATTTGATTTGTTTTATTACTGCACATGGAAGTCTGTAATTATATTACAGTGTATGATACACGTATATAGAAAAAACAATTTTTTTTTTATAGATCTAATGTATTCATTATGCAACCTATAAAATATAGTATAATTTACATTATTTGATTGAAATATTTCCATCATGCTTCAATGTGTATCTAGAATATATGTGAGTGACTAATATATTGTATATTAATGATTTATAAGAAAAAAAAGAGAAATTACTATAATCAAAATTGGTTTAAAAATACACGCTAAATAAATATGCAAAAAATTAGATTTTACCTTTGCAATACTTCCTTATTCCATTTTGCAATACACGAAACCTCTCTACTATATTTGTAAGGATTATTCTGAAATCCAATTACATAATCGGCCGAAAGAAAACTGAATTCTTTATCGAGTTTGGATAGCGTCTGAAATAATATAAATTTCTTAAATACTGAAAATTAAATTATTTATATCTTTTCAATTGTAGCTACAATTATTGTTTATTTGCAATAATTTTGAAAAATATGGCATTCTTTGAAGGACTAATTGTGAACCTGCATTACTGCAATTATTAATGAGTATTCAAGTTAAAAATACAAAAAATGCTTACTTTTAGCATATGATATATCACTTGTGTCATAAATCTTTCCTTCACAAAAATAATGCAGCAGAACTTTTGATCGCTTGATAGGTCAGCTTTACATTTTGCTAATGTATCAAATAATTTTTTTAGTTGGTCGGATGTGTAGCTGAAAGTTTATATAATTGTTCAATATTAATGTAATATCAGACAGTACATTGTTGTGGTTTGCAAAATTTCTTTAATTTTGTCATACTAACTTGTGCAGCTGTTCTAATTCTGCGTAATCTTTCATCTCACTATCAAACAATTTTCTTATCGTAATTACTTGCGTAATCATATAATCCAGAATAATATCTGTCGTCTAAAATATGTTCAATAAATTTTAAAATTAAAAAATTTTTCAACATTTTGTCCACATGTCATTCAGAAAAGTAAATATTAATAATATTTCTATTCAAATCACACTTACGAAATCGTTGCAGTATTTTCTTAAACTTTCTAGCTGGATTAAATGTAACAAAGCTGACTTACTACCTCCAAATATACCTACAATAGAAGTTTTATTTCAAATACATTTTATATCTTGAAATGTTTATTAAACGTTCGGCGATGTATATAAAGATTAATTAAAGTGTACCGAAGTTCACTATATATTCCATTACATATACAAGTGAGTTTAATTACCTAGCTGAAAAGTGGTCGTCTCTATGTCTTTCATAACAGCTGTTAGTTTAGAAGATTTCGTTTTAGGCCGCATTTGTGGACTGGATTCTTTATACAAGTCATCAAAATTCAAATTTATATGTCTCAACACTTCTGTACTGTTTCTTATCACTTGAATTACCTTTTCAATTACTTCAGAATTTGGATATTTCTCGTATTTAATAATATTTTCCTTCGGATTTGTACAATATCCTTGGATACTGTCTGTTGATTCTACAGTTGCTATCTTTGATTGAAATGTTATTTCTAAAGACTGTAAAATACAAACAATTTTAAGGATCTTCTTAAAATCATATCAGTGAAGATTATTAATAATATTTATTATACAGTGATTATAATATTGTGATTTTGTTTACCTTGATTGTAGATTCAATTTTATCAAACTTTATATTGGCATTCAATAATGTTGCCGACATAGCTAAGACACGTGGTTGTTTATTTTTAGGACAGTCTTCGAATCGTTGCATAATCTGTCTCATAGGGTGATTAGCTACAGCCCTGTGGCATTCATCAAACACAATTAAGTTTACTTTATCTAATTTCATATATCCATGTGTGAGTAGATCCAGAAAGATTTGTGATGTTATTACCAAAACCTAAAGCAATTGGAAAATTATATTTTAATAACTATTGTTTTATAATAAAATCGAAATTATTGATTAAGTAAATGTAGTACTTGGTTTATTTCAATTTCAGCCAACCATTTCTCTTCCTGCCACAAATCCACCCCCATATCTCCGCTATAACCTTTACAAGTTAAATCCGTATGTCTGCTTATGTATTCCGCTTGTTGCAACACTAATGCTACTGTATTTACAACAAATATACTGCGCTTTCCACCTTCGCTGTAAAGCCTAAATATAGAAGAGACTTTTATATATTTCCAGGCAATACATGTAATCGATTCATGCAATGAAAAGGATAAATACAGACGCACATTATGAGGAAGATTAGAAAAATAAAAGTAATAATTTTATCGAGATACATACTCGCGTACATCAGCACTTAAATGTTTCAAGAGCATTACAGCTATGTATGTCTTGCCTGCACCAGTTGGCAAGTAAAGAATCGTATTATTCCGCACAGCTTTTTCATAGAGATCTATTTGATACGCCCTTGGAGTAAATTCGGTCTCGTCTGGTGATTTAAGCTCCATCGTATATGAATTGAAATTACAATTATTGTACAATGGAATATATTTGTTCGGCGATGGAAATAGACTCGAATTCGATTGATATAATTTTTAATTAGACAATTTGCAGTTCAAACTTTTAGGTTACATTGATGTAACTCGCAATCACAAATTTTTATTCCACCCAACTTTCTTATCACGTAATTCAAAATCGGCAATGTTTCTTAAGCAGGAAGATCGGATTTTTCGGAAGAAATCGACTCTTGACAAATAGTTACAAGACAAAATATCCTCACTCGCTGATCGACCGGCTACGTATCCACATATATATATACGTTTCTTCATTCCAGAAACTTCTTGTATACATTCCGGGGACAACCCCGAATGTTTCGAATAATCTCGAAGAATGATGAAAAAAAAAAAAACTATGTCAACTGATGCCAATTCCCTTCAAAATTTGCTTGTAATCCTGTGAAATTCTCCGTACACGCTAATTGGCTAGAGGCTAGAGAATAGGGAACGATACATTTGAATTAATTTTTTTATTATTTCAAATTTGAATAAGTTTCGATAGCCAATCTGATCGATCAACGTGTCAATCGTAATCGTAGAGGGAGAGGCTCACTTGCGCACAGTACAATTGCACACCGTGCTATTAGACACATAAAGTTGCGCACAGTTCTTTTGCCCACAGTTCTTTTGCGCACAGTTCTTTTGCCCACTGTTCTTTTGCGCACCGTGCTGGTAGACACCCCTACCGGCGGGGTGGGTGCGGGAGGAGGGGCCGAAGGCCTCCTTGCACCCCCCCGTGTGTGTGTGTGTGTGTGTGTGTGAATAGAGCATGTGTCGCGCATTTTCGTGTCCAATTGCACGGTGTGCAAACGAACGGTGCGCAAAAGAACTGTGGGCAAAAGAACTGTGCGCAACTTTATGTGTCTAATAGCACGGTGTGCAATTGCAACGTGTGCAATTGTACTGTGCGCAAATGAAGGCTTCTCACCGTAGAGTTTACATTGACCAATCAGGACGAAGAAATCTTTGCTCCTTTTGTTTCGATCGGCAGCTTATCTATATATTTTAAATGCTATATGCATCCATCATCCGATCAGCTGATCAGCTGATCTCTGTGATTGTTTGACCGTGTCACGTATTTTTAATTCGAAGGAATTTAAAGAAAGATTTCTCGAATTTTCGATTTTTATGATTTATCGAATGGATTATTTCATGACTTTTGAAATAAATATTAAATGTGAATATTAAATATGACAGTTTAATTGCTTTAAGTTAGCAATGACATATTATGTCGACATAGAATAAATATAATCGTCATTAATATAGTACATAAATATGTAGCTGTCCATCGTTGAACTAAAAATAGCTCGTACAGATAACAGGAGATATAAAATGGCTACTTTATTAACAACATCGTCGAACGCAAAAAGGTTTGTCACATTGAATGAATATGTATATCTGAATACACGAATAAAGATTTTTCCGATAAAAAAAAATTAATTATTACTTTTCTGCAGAATCTCGCAGATTAGAAATGTGCGGCAAGGCAGCCTGATAGATATAGATGCCGATACGTTTCTCAAGATATCAAATTATGAGGACACCGTCAGACAACTGGATATATATTACGGAATCGTTAAACGGCAACTGTTGCATCATCAGAGCTGCATAACAGGCCTGTTTCCGCAGATCTCGACCGATCGGAAGGTCAGCAGTGTCCGCGAAAGTATATATTGTGCAGCCGCGGTATGGAGCCTCTATCAAGCGTACAGACGTATCGACGACGATCGCGGAAAGTCGTACGAGTTGGGACAATCCGCGATAAAGTGTATGCGAGGTATCCTGGAATGTTGGATAAAGCAATCCTCCAGAGTAGAGCTCTTCAAGAAAAATCAGTGCGATCGTTACGCGTTGCACTGCAAATTTCACTTGGACACTGGCGATGAAATTTACAAGGATGCGAATTACCATCATTTACAAGTAAGCATTTAACAAATATTAAATATTTATGTATCTCTTCGAGATAATAGTAATTTTTCTGATATAGGAGATATAGTTTTAAATATAGCATAATAATTTACAGTTGTTTACAATAAAATGATATCCTTGCATTATTACAAGAGTTAAAAATATATATCATATTTATTATATGTTACAAATATCTATTCTATTTTGAATATATATATTTGTGTGTAGATCGACATTGTTTCCCTTTATTTGATATTCTTGGTGCAAATGATCTCTTCCGGACTACAAATTATATATACGCAAGACGAAGTGGCCTTTGTACAAAATCTAGTATACTATGTTGAGAGAGCGTATCGTACACCGGATTACGGCATGTGGGAACGTGGAAGTCGATATAACGATGGAACTCCAGAAATTCACGCCAGCTCGATCGGGATCGCCAAGAGCGCACTGGAGGCGATCAATGGCTGTAACTTATTCGGAGAGAAGGGCGCGTCCTGGTCCGTGATATACGTCGATATTGATGCCCACAATCGTAATCGCAGTATTTTCGAGACAATGCTTCCGAGAGAATCTAGTTCGAAGGTAAATAATCTAGTCGTACGATCCTATCGGATGAATTTTTACGAGATCTTACCGATTTCCAGAGTGTAGATGCAGCTTTATTACCAACGATATCCTTTCCTGCCTTTGCGACTCACGAAGAAGTTCTGTACAATGAGACCAAGGCAAACATAGTCGGCAGACTGAAAGGCAATTACGGCTTTAAACGATTCGGAAGAGATGGTTATAAAACGGTGCTGGAGGACAAACAGCGGCGGTATTATAAGCCTGGAGAAATCAAGGTTTCTTCAAAACTTGTATTATTAGAATTGTCCATCGGCTTATATATAGCAAAATTTATTTTTGGACGGAAATTTCTTGGTCTTTTAATCAAATAACAATATCTTTCTTTAATAGGATTTCGATAGTATCGAGAACGAATGGCCGCTGTTTTATATCTTTATGATAATAGACGGCGTATTCAAGAGTCTGCCGGAGCAAGTGGAGGAGTATCAAAATTTACTGAAAGCGAGAGTGCACAAGGATCTCAATGGAGGTACTGAATAAATAATATTTTACCCTTAATTTTGTTCTTCAAGTAGTATCCTGTAACGCATCTGTAAATTCTTATCTTTGATAATCGTATTTTACAGCTCCATGATAAGATTTATTTTGTGTGATAGATCCGGTGATCCCTATGTACTATTATGTACCTGTTGAAAATTTGGAAGCTGAAAGAAATGAACCGTGCAGCGTTTATCGTTTACCGAGCGACGAAGGAAGAGGTCCTAGATCCGCAGATCAAGATGTTGTGCCTATGTATCTGTGGAATCAAGCTATGTTTGTGATCGCGCAATTGCTTACCGCCGGCCTTTTGCACATTAATGAATTAGATCCGATTCGTCGATATCTGCCATCGTATAATCGTCCGAGGCGAGCGGGAAGATACTCTGCTTTCCAGGTAAAAAGGAGAAAAATATATATCATTTTTATATTCTAAAATTAAATATATATTAACATTAACCCAATTATCTCAATATGAATAATCATAACAAATAATAAAAGTGAAATAGAAGTTTATCTAAATTTCGTTTTCCTCGTTCCGAAATTAAATAATGCACTATATAACTACTTCAAATAAATTGTACATATTACTAATGGTTTTGAGAGATATTTAACTGGTTTAATTAATAATTTATTTCCACAATTCGTAATAAAAAGTTAATAATTTTTTATGTTATGTTTTACACAGGCAAAGCCCAGCATTGTAAGTAATTTTAAGTATATGCCTGTTATATATATGTAGAATGTTTTATTTTTTCTTTCTTTGAAAGAATGATGCTGTTATCTAAAAAATTTGTTATTTTTTGATATACTTTTGCAAAAAAAAAGCATGTGATATAGCACCAATAAAGATATGTTTCTCGTTTGGCTTTTGCAATATTTTTGGCTTATTTCATATTATTTTAAAGCTTATTTCATATTTTTTTAAAGCTTATTTTATATTTTTTTACTTGTTATACGCAAAATTGCATACAACAGATGAAAATTGAAACAACTGCCATTTTCAATATTATACGATTCCAAAAATATCCTTGATTATCTACATCTGTATTTATGAGCACTGCTATATCTTTTGTACATCAGGGCACTCACACCGACCTAGTAGTACAAATAGTTCTGATCGCAGAATCTATGCGATTGCAAGCTATGATGGCTACATACGGCATTCAGACGCAAACGCCACATGAAGTTGAGCCCGTACAGATTCTTTCGTCGAGTCAGTTAGTGAAGGTTTATCAGAAGCTAGGAGTGAACAAGAAATTAAATCTTCAAGGACGACCCGCGCGACCTATAGGTTCTCTAGGTACAAGTAAGGTATATGTTTGATGGAGAGTTCTGTATTTTTTTTTTACTAAAGAGACATGTCTCTCTATAAGCAATAATAATGATGTAATATGTAAAATAAAATATAATGTTAAATAATATTAATTACAATATTAAATAATATTAATTAAATAATATAAATAATATAAAATTATACAGTATTAAAATATGTATATATTGATAGATGAATTTTTTTACATGAACAGGTGTACAGAGTTTGTGGTATGACGGTGCTCTGTTATCCTTTAATCTTCGAGGTGTCCGAGTTTTATTTGTACAGAGACATGGCTCTACTGATCGATGATATTAAAACGGAATTGCAATTCGTGGGCAAGTATTGGCGTCTGTCCGGTCGACCCACCGTATGTCTCTTGATACGAGAGGAACACATGCGGTAAGTTTGCAGTAAAAGATGTACATGCGTGAATGAGTCGCGATTGTGTGTTTTATTTTTGCAAAAATTTGTCTAGAGATCCGCAATTTAAAAAGATGTTGGACCTCTTTGCGATGTTAAAGAAAGGCTACTGCGATAAAACGAAAGTACGCATCGGCCGTCTGCAAAATCTGATTGCATCCTCTTGCATCGGTAATGTATATGTTTATAAGATTGATTTCTGTAAATAGATAATAGTATATAAAAAATAATGGATAGTTTACAAGAAGATAGAGACTGATCTTGTAAAATTTTAAATCTTACATTTATATTTAGCGCAATTTTTCAACTGGACATTTTAATATTTTTTATATTTATATTATTTATATATAGAGCATCTAGACTTTGTAAATACGATAGAAACAGATCTGGATTTAACGCAATTTAGACAACTGCAGCACGATTATATTGGTTATCAAAGTCTCACAGATGTCCCAAGAGCCATAGCTTATGCAGAAGACGTCAAGGATTATTCTGTATGAAAATTATTTTAAAATTGCACAAATAATTTTTTAATCAAATAAGTATGTAAGCAATAATATGGTCTATTTTTCAGTATATGATAAATGAACCTCTGTGCAACATATTAAACGAACTTCGCAATACCCCTGGTTTGTATGCAAAATGTCAACTGTATGGTATCCTGGTAAAACAAGAAGGAATTAATTGTGAAATTAACGGAACGACAGGTATTTTGTATTCTTCTTCTTTCATTTTCTTGGATTTCATTTCTCGTTTTTGATTTTTGACCATATAATTGTAAATTGTAAATTTTCATTATTTTTCAGTCCGCGATAATTTAAAATCGTTATATCAACAAGCTGGATCCTTAAGATTCTGGATGGCTGTACGTTACTGTAGCAGTTTATTGAATCATACAGTAGACAGCATCAGTCCTTTTATTACTGGTGTACTAGTCAAGGGAAAACAGGTATCTATAATATGTAGATTTTAAATTTGAGTTTTTATTTCTTGGAATTTATCCTCAATGCGTTATTAGATTACAGTTGGAGTGATTGGGCAGGAAGAAACAGTGTTCGATAAACCGATGACGCCGGCGGAAATACAATCGGTGATGTATTCCACGATACAACCGCACAATGTTGTGCAGGCTGTGCTTCAGCAAGAGATTCTGCTGTACTGCGGCAGACTTATTGGTACTAATCCAGAAATGTTCAAAGGCATACTAAAAATACGCATTGGGTAAAGTATATCGTTGAAAAAGAAACAATCCTCGTTATTACAAAAAAAAAAAAAATTAATCGTTATTCGAACAACGTTTAGATGGGTCTTGGAAGCGATGAAGCTCTACTTGCAAATGTTTGTGAAAAACGCCAAGCCGATCGAAAATTATAGTCCTTATGAAATTCGGCAGTTTCTCATCAAAGTACTAACCGTCAAGGAATGGGCCCATTCAGAAAAGTATGTTGCTTGTTTTGAATTATGAAGTTCGAACAAGATTTAATATTTCTTGATGATAACTTGATTTATCGTTATTTCCGATATGAAGTCTGACAGTGCTCGGCCGCCGGAAAATCGAGGGTTGCTTGTGTAGAGTGCCGGCACACTTTTATAATCAAGTATGGGAAGTTTTGATGCGCTGCCCTGGCGGTATCGTAGTAAATGGACGCGAATTGCCTCAGCAGCCTACAGTGTCCAGTATGACTCGTTCCGAGATCACGTTTGCTCTGCTTGTGGAGTCCTTGCTGCATCACATACAGATGCCAGAATACCGTCAGATTGTAGTCGAGGTAAGCGATTTTAATAAATATTATTGAGCTATCTCTTCTTTTTTTCTTTTTTATTTATTTACCCGAAAATGCAAACATTAAATGTCGTAAATACAAGAAATCTGGACAATAATAAGAAAAAAAAAATGTTTTTTATTGTATGATTACAGCTCTTGAGTATTGTTTCGACTATCTTGCTTCGAAATCCGGAATTAAGTTTCCAGAAACAGCTACATCTCAACCAACTTGTGGAAGATAGCTTCATCATGTACTGCAAGGTAATATAAATTTTATAAGTTTTTACGTTTATTAAATCTTTTTACATGTTTGCAGGATCACGATTTATCAAACATCGATGATAAATCGTCCTTTTTCTCTGCACATTATTCGGTGACCACGGGATATCTCGCTAGGGCCGTAGTCAACAATGTTCTTACCGGTGGTTGCGTGACTACTATCCACGATAGTAGTCACGATGTCGTCGAATCACCCCGAGAAATGTGTAAGATAACATAACGGTACGACTCGATTGTCAAAAAGGTTAAAGATTTAAAATATTATTTCATATTAGTAAGAAAGTATTACATGTAGAGGCGTGCAATATCTCGCTATGTATATATGTATATTATCAGATTTATAGATAAAACACGGCGATGATATAAAGAGCCGATCAAGTTTTAATGCAAAACTCCTTCGGATAATAATATTCATATATTTTAAAATATCTTGAATATCTTTACATTCATACAGATGTACATTCTAGACAAAAATTTTAGCACTGTATAATTGTACAAAGTATACGTGATTTCGGATAAAAATCATCTCTTGGCGAAATTCATGTCCATTGCGCGACCGGAACGTTGTATATTGTTAATATTGGCTTTGATCCTAGATGCGACAGTACCCATTTCTGTTGCGACGACCAGTTGTTTCCTATAACAAATGCCATATTTTCTCGAATTAATCTTCAATAATATCCAAATTTATATATATATATATATATATATATATATATATATATATAATATTTATATACATATAAATAGATATAATATACGAATATATAAATATTTTGTATGTACGTACTTGTACTTGTATTGTATGTACAGATATTTGAGCGCGAAACATGTCTAATTATATACCTGATAAAATCCTTGTTGTACGAACTATTTTGCATTTCTATCTTGTCTTCCTCGCGGTACATTTTGACATTTTTCTCTCTCTCTTTATCCCGCCACGCTGCGTTTGCCATCATCTCTTGTCGCCTTTGTTCCTTTTCCTCTTCGGTAAGACTCGGTTTTGCTTTCGGTCTATACTTAAATTCTTTTCTATCCTCTTTGAATTTCGTGTGACTAATATCGGAGGTAGATCTTTTGCTATTCGATTCCTACGAAATCAAATATTTTAAGTTTTTTAATTATGACATGAACGAGACACGTTATCATATATCTTCATCAAATAATATATATATTAAAGAAAGATATATTCTCTATTTAAGATGACTCGAGTCCTCATAATGCAAAGTTTTAAAAATTATCTGTCGTTATTTATTATTAAAAGTAAAAGGTTTATTATTACTCACCCTTTTGTCGGTTCGTCTCTCCATAGAGTATTTTCTTTCATTTTTGTATTTATCCTTTGAATTGTCCCTTCGCATATCATTTTGTTCGTACTGTTTTTTATAATTCTTATTATATTCTTTTTCATGCTTTCTATTTCTTTCATACTTGGAATCTCTATGTTTACTCGATTCCCTTTTTCTAATTCGTTTATCGTCACTGTCTATCTTTATATCATCACTCGAACGTTTCTTATATTCCTTTTTATTATCTTTCTTCTCACGTTGAGTAATATTTTCATTATCAGTGCTCTCAGTATCACTGTCGCTGTCACTATCGCTTGTACTTTTCTTTCGCTTTTTGTTCGAATTTTTATGTTTACTCGATTTCCTTTTCCTAATTCGTTTATCGTCATTGTCTATCTTTACATCATCACTCGAATATTTCTTATCATATTTCTTTTTATTATCTTTCTTCTCACGTTGAGTGACATTTTCATTATCAGTGCTCTCATTGTCAGTATCACTGTCGCTGTCACTATCGCTTGTACTTTTCTTTCGTTTTTTTTTCCGTTTACGTCGCCTTTTCTTAGCAGAAGCGTCGTCGCTACTGCTGTCCGATTCGCTTTCCGAACTATGTTTTCTCGACTTTTTCTTTCGTTTATATTTAATTTTTTTCATCGATTTTAGCAAATTCTTTTCACTAATGTCGTCTTTTAATTGTTTAAATTTAGTTGCTAACAATTTATCCAATTCAGCCTCATCCTCACTGCTATCCTTCTGTTTCGACTTTTTCTTTTTCTTCTCGCCTTTATTCTTGCGCGTTTGTTCTTCCAACTGTAAATTATACACATATGTGTAAGTAAATATTTCACACAAAAAGACAAAGATAGAATACCAATATTCACTTACCAATTCTTTAAGTTGTTTTAGTTTGACAGGATTTTTTAAGAGCTGACTTCTACTTTCCATTTCTTTTTTCTTAATGGCGTATAGGGGATCCTCTTGCATTTTTCTAACCAGATCTACTTGCTCATTACCAGAGAAAAACCGCAATGAAGGTGGAATGCATTCTATGTAGTGGCAAAATAAAAATGATTATAGTACCATAAAAGTTTTCTCAGTTATATTACCATATAGCATAGACAATCTTACCATATTCAACATGATTTTTTGGTGGTTTACTCAACTCTGCCTCTTTCTCCGCCTGTTGCATTTGTTCAAAAGCCTTGTCAACTGGTCGTCCCAGTAGATACTCCTCTCTATTGACCATTTGATTCGGCCCTGTGTACATCCAATCCAATTTCTTCTCATCCTTCTTTTCTATCACACCTTGCTCCATAGCGTACTTTGTCATATCCTCCTGATCTTTCTCCATTTCGATCTGTCTCTTTAACTCGGCTATCCTTTTATTTTCTTGATAGTTTTGCTGCTCCGCTTTTCTAACCTTCTCCATATTTTTCATAGTAGATGGATGCCATGACTTTTTCAAATTCTACAACAAAAGGATTTTGTTTTTATTAATGGAAAAGTATGGCAAAAGCGATGGCTTTACGCAATGTTTTATAATAAATTATTACTAAATCTCCGCCTCCCATTTTGCGCTGTATCAAACACTATAATATATTTATATAAAATTCACACTCAAGACATTATCAATATTAATAATATACAGTCGCAATTATTAAACAAAATATTCGGCTTTTAGGATGATCTCTGCAAAACAGATATAAATATTTCCATTTTTTTACACTCTAATTACTATTTTCAGCTTTTTTTTAGGTTAATTGAAATTAAACAGAACCGCAATCTCTTGACTCTGATCTAAAGCATAAATCATACATTCTCTAGAACGTGTTCGCGATACGAAGAAGTGAGATGTAATATGGCGGCAGTATAATTGTCCAGCCAATCAGAAATGGCATCCAATGTATCGAATTTCAATAGCAGTTCGCAGTCATATTACTTTCATATTTCGGCTCATTCCTGATTGGTCGATTATTTAATCGGTATATTTGAATTGTGCGCACATTCACGGCAATGCTATATCCATTTCGTTACACGTTACATCGTCAACGTCTCGGATCGCACGCATTTTCAACGTTTTCGGTAATTAATTTATATACATATTTATAACATACAGATATATACTTCTTGCCAATGTGTATAAATGTAATGGAAAACATAAAATCTTTTGTAAATACATAACAGAGAAGATATATTAAAAATATAAAAATTAAGGAATAAGACTAGGAGTATCCGCGACGGTTGCTATTATATCTTTTGCGATTATCTTATATTAAGAGTTTTAATTTATTCAAACATATACCTATAAATTCATTTTAGTAATTATATATTACGCTAAAGAATTAATTTATAATCCTATTCTTGTCTATTATTTATAAAATCATATGTGATCTCTCTCTCTCTCTCTCTCTCTCTCTCTCTCTCTTTCTCTTTGATTCGTTGAATTTATATCTCTGTGCAAATGAAAAATGTTACTTTGCAAAGATATATCATTTCGTTATTTATACTGTTTATAGCATTGTAGGTTGTAAGTTAGTTTCTGCTTTCTTAATAATTTCTGATATATTTTGTCCTCTTATAGGTCTTCGTGTTGAGCTAATTCGTATAGTTGGAACATTGCCATTGTCGATGAAGTTTCAAAATCAGCAAGGAAGAAGATTATATGCAACCCCTTCTAAGAATATTTTGAGTCTACTCGTTGCCCTATGTACAAAAATGGAATATTTCACAATGATATTGTGCAGAAAAGGAAATTTTTGAAGGTATGCGTTTATATACTAATTACCACGGTGGAAGTAATTACTATACAAATATATACATATATATATCGTCATATACACATTACTGCAAATATATATTATAACTTTTAAATTTATTAGTTTTTTTCTGTCTTATTGTTGTTCTTTAAAATCAGCTTAATTTGATAATTAAATTTTAAAATAATATGTTAAAATAATATGTTATAATAATATGTTAAAAAATTAAAATAGTAATATGTTGTAAATAATATGTTATAATATCTTATTCTCGATTAATATTTTTTGACAGAAACAGCTGATAACTATTAAAAATATTAATCGAGTTTAAAGTATTATAACATATTATTTTAAAACATATTATTATTTTAATTTTTATAACATATTATTTTGAAAATTAATTAGCAAATTATTTCCTTAATCAGCTGATTTCTGACAAAGAATATTAATAAGGTGTTAATTTGTTAATTAAATTTTAAAGTAAAAATATGTTATACAAATTAAAATAATAATATGTTTTAAATAATATGTTATAATTCTTTAAATTTGATTAATATTTTTGACAGTTATCAGATGATTTCTATCAAAAAATATTAATCGCAGATACGGCATTATAACATATTATTTACAACATATTACTATTTTACATTTTATAACATTTTATTATTTTAAAATTTAATTAGCAAATTAATGCTTTATTAATATTTTTGTCAGAAATCAGCTCACTAAGCAGTTAATTTGTTAATTGTTTTTTTAAATAATATGTTATAAAAATTAAAATAATATGTTATAAGCAGTACTGGTGCCTGGTGCCTGTTACGGGACGCGCAACACGTCAAGGTCGTCAAGTCAGAGTTGCCCGGACCGCCGAGCCGAGCCGAGCCGAGCCGAGCCGAGCCGAGTCGAGCCGAGCCGAGCCGAGCTCCGAGTTCGCCGCGTACGCCGCGACCACCGCCATTACCTTTGCGACCTTGGCGTGTTGCGCGTCCCGTAAATGGCACAAGCCTGTCTGTTCGCTAGGTGCATTTTCGGTTGTTCGCGATCAACGTTTACACGCTCATCGCCGGTCCGCGATAGTACAATTGTGAGTTTGGTGTTTCTACGTGCTTAATTATCGTACAAAGTCGATCGCGTCGCGAAATCGTGTACCGATATCGTGATCGCGATCGCACGGGCGAGTCTATTACGTGGGCGAGTCTACTATGTACACGGGCGGATCGAATTACCGTTGCGCTTTCGACGCGAATTTCCGGAGTTTTTCGGCGTTATCGATCCGATTTCTACGTTGTTGAATTGTGATATATAAAACATAGTGAAATGTAGTGCCCATTTCTTGGAATATCGGCGACTCCTAAGTGCGTCGTGAAGTAGTCGCCGCATCATTGTCGTTCGATGAGGCCTTCCGATAAGTGAGCCTTGAAAAAAGCGGCGACGCGAAAACAGCATTGGTTTTATTCGCGCGCGAATAAGCTGTCGCGATTCTCGCGTTTTACCGAAACGCGTCGAAATGTGATATCTAAAATCCGGGCGTCGCCGCGCGTCGCGAACGAAAAAAATAACGAGAGTGCAAGTGTTTCGAGTGAGTGCCATAAACGGTGCGGAGAGAGAGAGAGAGAGAGAGAGGTGGCCCGGGGAGGCATCGGGCAACAGCGGAGCAACGATAGGGTAAATATAATTTATAATTTATTTAACTTTTCATTTGTTATTTGTGAAATTATCTATTTATCTTCGCGATAATGATTCAAATTTTACATTGTTGTATAATAATGAATATAAAATATCCTGGATTTTATATTTCAATTAATTTAATAGAACGCGCGTTAATAATTAAATTATATTTATTTTTATAATGTGCTAGTTTTATTTTTTCTCCAAATTTATTTATACAAGTTTATCGATAACTTGACTTCAATAAAGTTTATTAAAAATAAAGTTTAGTTTAATTAAAACAAAGTAAAATAATATTTAATAAATATTTTGTCGCGAAATAAAGAATATAATATATTATTTTGATTATTTAATCAATGATATTCATAAATATTAAAATACTTGATATTTCTTTGAAGAGATTTCTCTTTTCGAGAGGAAAACAAGAAGAGTGTATTTTTTATCATTATTTTTTACTAATGTAAAATAGGTACATAGGTCTTTTTACATATTTCTGGCTGCGTTTCTGCAGGCTTGCTCAGTGTATTATTGAATTTTAAATTTTCGCAACGAGAATGTTCCGAATAATAAGTTATATCGACTTACATTGCGGTTAAAATCTAATATGACTGTAAAATAAATCTTTATTTTTATAGTAATATCTTATTTTATCAATTGTAGTAATAAATATGTAGGTAGATCATTCCATTAAAAAGTAACTCAATAAGCTTCTTAAATTATTTTCATGATATAATTTATTCAAATAATTGATTTAAATAATTTATTCAAATAAATTATGTCATGAAAATAATTCTAAGAAGCTTATTGAGTTACTTTTTAATGAAATTATCTACCTACATGTTTATTACTACAGTTGATAAAATAAGATATTACTATAAAAATAACGATTTTTTTTATATTGTTAATAAATCTTAAATATCCAAGTATTGAAAATTAAAAATAATTTTACATTCTTGAGAATTCAAACAAATTTCTATCTAAATATCTATTTATTTAAATATATTTTTCCTTTCTAGAAGAAGGCATATTAAGTTCATTCTCGAAAATCTTGAAGTATTGTTGCTTCTTTTCCGCGATGCTGATTAACTATCTCGATACGCGTTATGCGCGTTATATTCACAGTATCAAGAGGCTGTCATCGCTCATCGCGAGGGTTAGCAGTTTAACAGTTAGTCCACAATAAAATTAAATAAAATAATATTAATATGTTTTAAATTTGTTATAATACTTTAAACTTGATTAATATTCTTGATAGTTATCAACTGATAACTGTCAAAAATATTAACCGAGTTTGAAATATTATAATATATTATTTAAAACATTATTTTATTTAATTTTATTTTGGACAGCTTCTCATCGAGAGGCTGTCATCGCGAGGGTTAGCAGTTTGACAGTTTGTTTAAAATAAAACTAAATAAAATAATAATATGTTTTAATACCTTAAATTCGATTAATATATATTTTTGACATTTATCAGCTGATTTCTGTCAAAAAATATTAATCGCGGAAAAAGTAAATATTATAAGTACTATTATATAAGTAATATTATAACATATTATATTATTTACAACATATTATAATTAAAATAATAATATTTTGTAAGTAATATAATATGTTATAATACTTTATCTGTGATTAATATTTTTCGACAGACATCAGCTGATAACTGTCAAAAATATTAATCGAATTTAAAGTATTTAATATATATTAGTATTAAAATATTATTTAATTTATTATTTAAAACATATTATTTTATTTTATTTTATTTTGTTTAAACTATCAAACTGCTAACCCTCCCGATGACAGCTTCTCGATGCTAGGAATATAACGCACAACGCGAATTCAGACAGCCAATCAGCATAGCGAAAAAGAGGCAACGATACTTGCGAGAATCAACTTAACATGCCTATTTTAGAAAGGGATAATAATATAAATATTTCATATATATATATATATATATAATATTTATATTATTATTTCTAAAAAAAGTAAGCTGATTTTAAAGAACAACAATAAGACAGAAAAAAATTAATAAATTAAAAAGTAATAAAATACGTGTACTTGAAAAAAAGTTGTTAACTTGACTAAATCGTTCAATTATAAATTAAATAATATTTTGGTAATTGAACATATATAAAAATGTTCAAATTAAATATAACATATTAAATCTAACAAAACATGTATTTGATTTAAATACTAATATGTATATGTTCAATTAACAAAATAGTAATTTAGTTGAACGGTTTAATCAAGTTAACAATTTTTTTTCAGTGTGTTTACAAGATATATCGACGATATCTTTTTCATCATCAAATTTGAATTGATCTCCCCATGAATTGCATGTGAAGATCTAGATACATAAAATCGTGCCTCTTAACTAAGAATTGTTTAAATGAGTAAGAATAAGTGAATAATTAAACTATTGTATATTTATAATAATCCTCCATTAATAAATATTTAAATGTAATTAAACTTTTCGAATCATACAAAGTTCCTTATAGAAACGTCAATTTATATACATACTGTACATATAATACATATATGATCGTCAAATGGGTATATATTTCTTGTGAATAGCAACTCGATAAATTAACGTGACTGATTATCAGATCAATTTTCCTTTTCTTTGATATTGAAAAAAATTGTTATTGTTAATGTTATACCCCGCGCATGACACGTGAAATCTCCCGAGACAAAAAGAGGTGAGCTCGATGCCCGCAATGCATGCACCGCGTTGTATGCACCACGTTGCATCAAACTGCATTGACGTAAAATTTAGCTGCGCGTACGCGATTTGTCATTTAAATTATTTTTTTTAAGGCTAGTTTATTTAATTTAAAGGATAGTCGCGACGATTTATTTCTTTTTCTATTAAATTTATGATAATTATATTTAATTAATGATGATGTATTATGTATTATATATAAATGTGAAGCGTTAAAAAAACGAGCGATATTAAAATCCCATAATCAGTGATACACTTGGACATGTGCCTTAATTGCATTTATAAGCATTTTAAACAAATGTTGTAATCGAATATATTTGTCAATTTTTTAATTACGCTTTGTACATTTCACGAACACACATGCCACACAAACATGCCAAGGGAGCTATTTGGAAACTCAGTGTTTTTTTTATTCATTTATATTAAATTTTATAAATACAAAAACAATAATAAATTTTTATACAACTTTCACAACGTTCTAAAATTAAGAAAGGGCCCCTGCTTGTACTTCGAAATAGGTTGCTCTCGTGTTCTTCGATTTTGCGAGAGAGGATTCTCGAATGATAATCCTAATAACAAACGCAATGAGATGAATGCGCAGCGAAATGATGCTTTGTGTTTTTTCTTTACGAAAATGATACTTGTACATGTAATCAGTTCTACACGCCAGCTAAAATAAGAAAATTTTCGTCTCGCCGGCATGTACGGCTTTACAGTCGTAAAAAAGTAATAATCAATAATATTAATAAAATAATTAATAAGCAGACAATAATAATAATTAATAATAATAATATTGATAGTAATCGTGTAATAATAATAAAATAATATTTAATAATAGGCGTTATATATACTAACAGTAGTGACGTCGTTACTATTATTCCTTCCGTCATTATAATATAATACTTAATACGTAATTAACGCTCGATTCGCGATACACCGCGCGGTTCACGTTCGCCATAACAATTACCATTAGGGAGCAATTAAAGTCCCTTTAAATATTAGAATTTCGAAAATTTCAGAGTTAACTCAACACGTATGAATTAACGAGCCCTCTTTTCCCCTTCCTTCGTTAGCTTCCGAATTTCAGCTTCAGAATTATGTTGCGAATATCATTTTACGTTATTTAAAAAAAAAAAAATAGAAGCTGTAAAAAATATAGAATGCTACGCATTCGCGGAAGGATGCGATCCGAAATCGGGCGAAATCTTAAAATTACGATTGCACTATTATCAACGCTAAAAGCATCGAGAAAATTAACGAGAGTTGAACCGCGCGGTGTATTCTCGCAGCAATCGCGAATATAATAATGTATACACGATACAAGTTTTACGCTTTACTCGTTATTATTATAAACTTAGATGAACGCATATATGTACACGCATGTTATGGTAGCCAGGCGTCGCGAGCGGATATGTGTGTTTTATTACTATCGGTGTCGTTTTTGCGGTGGAACTCTGTTTGCCAGATTAATTCATACATACATATATACATTCAGTTAAAGTACCGAAGAGAACAAAAATTCAACGGTAGCAATTATTCGTTCCGTGGAAACTAAAGTCCGGAACCTAGGATTATTAATTTTGATACATGCGACTGACAGAGAATATATAGAGAAATAAAACCGTTTTACAAGTCTGAGAATGTGATCAAAGAAACCCAGCATTCACAGTGAAATATAAAATCATCCAAAAATATGATTTAAACTTTAGATCTAAAATTTTTATCCACGATTTAGAGAATTAGATTAGTTCAAAGTTTGAGAATAAAGAAAAAAATAATTCCGACAGATGTCTTTTTTGTCAAACAGAGTTCCACGTCATGTATAGTATAATGTGTTACTGTACAGAGTAATACGGAGTGTGTATGGTTTATTCGGTAGTTTTTCGCATCACACTAGCATGCATGTGCACATATACGCTTGTACTGGCAGTGGGCTCGGCTCCGCTCAATACTCTGATACTATGGAGTTTTTATCACAGAGATATTAAATTGTTTGGTGCACTTTTTTTCTCCATCTCTCTCTATCCTTATCCTTCTATCTTTTTTTTTTTTTTTTTTTTGCAGGCTGTAATCCTTTTTGTCTTTTCTTATAATTCCGCAACGGTATCGTCTGGCTACGCTGATTAATATGTTATACACTAATTTTCACGCACTAAATAATCGCACTAAGATCGATTTCGAAATCCTCACAAAAGCGATAAACAATATCGACGATACCATCAAAGACCGATTTCCTTCTTTGCTCTTTCGCCAACTAGATTTGTCGTCCTTGTTGTACGTTTTATATGCACAAAAGCTGTCTATATATCTATATATATAAATATACAATAATGTAACCGAAAACGCACGATTGCAACGATTTCGGGAGCGTGACTCAAAAGTTTTTCAAAGATCCATGACGACCAATTTCGCCAAATATTTGAACAACTTCCGTCCTGGTTTAATATTGCCTCTATATCTTTTTCTTATTACAGAATTACAATTGGAAGGCGGCAAAGGAAATAATTGGATTGCGGTTGACCGACGTTGGCGAAGTTGGCCCCTGATCCTCGAGATTTTATCTAAATTTCCTGATGAGTTGTCGACGGATAAAATTCGCCCATCCGGTCCAAACGTTTGATACATCCGAAATTCCAGTGGCGTCGTCGTCGAGCAACGTCGAGGTAAGTTTTTACTTAAAATTAAAACATGAATCGATCAACGCGCACAATGAAGATTCATTGTACTTCATAAATCGATAAAATAATCATAATTTGAAAAATAAAATTCTCTTTACATTACACGCATAAAAAATACATAGTTTCTCAGATCTTTGATGATCTTAAAATCTTGGGGTGGGAGAGATTTTAATTCTGAATGATGATGAATCATAGGTCACATAGTTTTTATAAAATTTAAATATTAATCTGTCAAAAATAATGTATACGCTAAAAAAGGACTTTTAACTAATTGTAAGTCCCAAGTTTATCGCCTACTTTTCTTCGGGTTGATAAACATTCAACAACGACGATTAACAGCCACTAGAAGCTACCTGTTTGCGATCGGATTTATGACGCTAATGACGTAAACTGTAGACTGACGTCAGTCTTGTTAAGGCTGGCAAGAGATTAGACGTTCGACCTTCGCGAATGCACAATTACACAGGACAAACACACGACGTCGAAAATTAGACCCAAAATGCGGGCGAATAAATTATTCGAAAAACACGGCGCACGAGTCATCGTTTGCGTGCGTGCGTGCGACGATGACGTAATATGCACGAACGTCAGAGTTAAAATTCCTCGCCTCGTTTCGCTCAACGAGCGAACGTTTAAACGGCCAACTTCCTTCTATATTATATTGGTCAGTAATTGCGTAGTAGTCACTTATCGACCGTAACATTCGGCAGTTGTGTGGCGATATATATTTCAAAAAGTTGCCATATATACTTTTAATTACTTTGTACATTAATCACTGAATACGAATATTGCTATGGCAATAATTGCCGTATAAATCCAATTTATAATAGCTAAGTGTCATAGGTATCTAAATAATATTTTATTACATTTGTATGGCCTGCATTATAGCAATGACAAATTTTTTTGTTTAAATAAAAATTAAATTTTTTTCCTCCTCTCTCTTTCTTTGATACCTATGATATTTAGCTGCTACATATAAGAGTCAATGTTAAAATAATGTAATTCCAAAAAATAATTGCCCCACACATTTAAAATATAAACAACGTGTCAATAAAGTAAAATATACAAATATATAATTTGAACAAAACATAAAATGTAATAAGGAAGAAAGATATATTTTATTTGATTCTCAAGAAAAGAAAATTTTTTCATTCTTTCTCGAAACAAAAAAGAAACAATATTTCTTTTCTTGAATCTTCTAAATTTTGTAAAAAATTTAATTTCATAGAATTGTATTGTTTTAATATTGAGCTATTCTCATATATACATATAATTACGTTCGTGCAGTTACTTCACCGAGCACGCTTTCGATCGGCGCGATTCTCCCGATCAAAAAAGTATCTAGTCTCTTTCTTCGTCTCTTACACCCTCCGGCATAAACATTACAAGCCTTGAAGGCTTGAAAGGCTATCGAACAAGGTTGAGAAAGGTGGTCGCGAACGTATTGTCGCCCGTAAGCTATTAGGAAAATACACATGTAGTCCATGATGGACTACACACATTAATTAGTTATCGATTATCATTAAGTAACAAGCGCGGCTATTTTCGATTGTCGAGCTGACTCGACGCGATCAGTTCTTTTTATGACCGTGACCGTGCGGGTTGTCAATGGAAAGATAAGTTATTGCTGACGAGCTGCAATACACTTGCGTCACGCGTTTTGCGTTAGGATTCGCCCAAGAGGAACAGTGTGAGTTCTTATTTCCGGTCCACTTTTCGGAAACAATGGGACTGCTGGCCGGACACAGTTTTGCTCATCGCGATTGCCGAGTTAAAAAGTTGGTTTGTTTACGCATCTCACGATTATCACCGCGTGACGTCGAAAGATACGGCGAAGTGGAATCCGCCAAGATTTCCAATATTTGTTCTTCAGCTTGTCCAGGAGAAGCCAGTTTGCTCCGAGAAACTTTCGTTTCTCAACATCTTCTTCGGGAGATTCCCTCTTCCAGGTTCCGAAGTCACGTGACTCTCGCGAAGCTTCGTCATCGGCTTCGGCATGTTCCCTATGAAGCTCGCGCGAATTGAATGACAGAGTTTTGCCTCTGTCCCCAGGGATGGGAGGGCTGTGAGGCCGCGATTAGGCCGCCGCTACTCCTGTACTCGCTCTCCATGGACTGGAGAATCATCTTGCTGCGCTTCCTCGGCGGTAGAATCAGCGTTTCTCGCGGCGGAATCGCCAAATCCAACGCCAGCTCGGGCGACGACGCTGGGCTCTCGGGATTGCTGCTGGGCGGCGTGAGTAACGGGTCCCGGTTGAGCTTGACGATCCCGACGCTCTCGTCGTACTCCTGCCTCTGACGTTCCTCCTCGACCGCCTCCAGCGCGGCCTCGACTCTGCGTCGCGCATCGTTACCCGGCAAATTAAGTAGGGACGAACAGTCGGCGGTGTCGAGGTCCACTTCACCAGTGGGAGTCAAACCGAAACCGGTATACGCCGGTTCGGGATAGAAGAATACGTGGTGCTGGGTCGCCGGTTCCAGCGGCGTGCTCACCACCACGCTCGCCTGAAAGCGCTTCTCCTCGATATTGGCGAGAACGCCGGTATCCGCCGTGTTCACCGACGGCGGCGTCGTCCCCGGCTGCGAATACTGCTGCTCTCTGTTGCCAGAATACAGATAATACGCCAAGTCGCGCTGCACGGCATAAGTGCTCGCCGTCGAATAGCTCTCTTCAGTCTTCATGTGATTCTCCTTGTCGTCGATGGTGAGACCGAGGAGACTCGGAACAGTGGCCGAACCGAGATTGTTGCCGCTGGCACCGCTGCTGCTGCCATCCTGGGAGATCTTAACGTCCGGCTTGATCGGTGAATCGACCGGCGCCGATGGTGAGGAGGTGCCGCTGTCGGTGACGGTCGAGGTGAGGGACGTCGGCGATTCCGGGTGCTTCTTGATGTGCAGCTCCATCGTCTTTTTCGAGTTGAAGGTTTCATTGCAGATCGTACACTTGTACACCTTCTCGCCGTAGTGCGAGACCTGGTGTAGCTTGAGCACGTGGTTGTAGCCGAACGCCTTGCAGCAGATCTCACAGGTATAGGGCTTCTCCCCGGTGTGGGTGCGCATGTGCACCTTCAATTGCTTCGAACAGGTAAAACCCTTCCGGCACTCATCGCACACGTACGGTTTCTCGCCGGTGTGCGTACGCATGTGTATCACCAGCTGGCCGCTCTGGATGAACGTCTTGCCGCATTCGCTGCACTTGTGCGGCCGTTCGCCGGTATGGATGCGCATGTGACGGTGCAACTTGCCGCTGTGCTCGAACGCTCGCCCGCACACGTTGCACTTGTACGGCCGTTCATTCGTGTGGATGCGCCGGTGGACGCTGAGGTTCTCCTTCACCGAAAACGATTTTCTGCAGTACTCGCACTGGTACGGCTTCTCGCCGGTGTGGGTGCGATAGTGACGCGTCAACCTCGCCGGCACGGCGAACGTCTTGCTGCAGATGTTGCAGCGATACGGATCTTCGCCCTCCTTGCCGTGGGACCTCAGGTGACTCTGGTACACGTTCTTTTGCGCGAACGTCTTCTGACAGAGCAAACATTGGTACTTTCCGCTACCGTTCGCTACCGTTGTCGGATTAGCCGGGATAGCAGCCTCGACCCTGTTACATCTCGGGGTGGTGAACAGGGTCAGATCCGGACTGCACACCAGGCTCTTCACCGAATTCATCGTTTCCAGGCCGGCGGTCATGCCGCCACCGCCGCCGCTGCCCGATGCCGGCATCGACATCCCTGAGTTTGGCATAGATTCCGTCTGATAGTAGGCCAACATCGAAGACTGGAACAAAAACACATTGGAAAGAGTGATTAAGTTGACTCGTGGATATTTCGTAATGTAATCTTTTGTATGTAATATGTGTGTGTACGATGATTTAGTGATATGTGAGCTCAGAGATAGTGGGGCTATCTTGATTATCGCGCTCGTGAAAATTTGCGCGTATTCTTGAGAGCGAAATGCAATTTCCGTTTTAGGTTTATTTACGCAAATATTTCGTTATTCCGAAAATTGATAATTTACACGCATATTTGATAGAAATTTTTGGATGGATAGGATCTTTGGTTACGAGTTACTGATTCGATATATGAATCTCTCGGAGGTTGAATTGATCACAACTTTACTTTTTGTAATTTTTTAAATCTTGATGCTCTTGTATGAAAAAGTTCTGAGCAGCTCACGTACGTGACTTTATTAATTGCGTTACTGTTGCATCCGAAAAGACACAAAAGATGACTAACTTCGCTATTGTTCGGCTACAAAGATTCCAATAATAATCACGCAACGTGCTATCGGAATATTTTTAGAATACACATTACTCCAGCGATAAGATAGTCGACGCAAACGTCAATAAAAACAGAATGCACGCACAATTGCTACCGTAATAATGCTTCCTAAACCTACTAATTCAATATTTAGTCAAGAATCGCAAAATATACAATATTGCCATGTCTCAATTTAGAAAACATTGTTACGTATAAGAAAATTACGCTGCTCTCGCATTGCGAAAAATTTGCCCAAACTAGGACGACAAAAATCTGTATAGGAAATTCCTTGATTACGCATACGAGAATATAAACGCGTAATATATCCCACAAGTGTGATATATTTTATTCGAGTCTAAATTTCAGCCAATATTTGTAAACAGGCGGGTAAAAATATTTTTGTCCTCCGGATTAGAGACAATTCCGACAGACGGTGAGACGGTGGCGAAAAGCGCACGGTGCAAAACGCCTGCACGCGCGCAACGCTATCGTCCGGCAACGGTCGCCGGGAGGTTGCGGGCGTGGTCGGCGGCTGTACGCGTATCTTCGCGCCCCCCCCCCCCTCCCCATCTCGCCTTTCGCACGCCGAGAGACGAAACCGCGCGACCGCCTCCACGTGTGCGAGTCGCATTTTTTTATAGCGATCACCGACCTCGTCCAACTCGGCGCGCAGTAAGGACGTCGAGTTACATCACAAGAGAGGAGAGCGCGCGGACGGCACACACGTCCGACGATAATCGCGTACGATGCGCTCTTTCTTCCTTCCTTTCCCTCCCCCGCCTCCCCCCCGCCGCCCTATCGCGGACCCGTCTTTTTCTCAAGAACTTCGAACTCCGGCTTAATCGGCGTTCCTATGACGAAATATCGCGACGCACAATGAGATACGCAAAAATCGTATTGATCCACGGAAACATCCCCTGTGCCGAGGGGGAAAATCTCGCCCTACGGCCAGACCGTCGTCCGCTCACACCCGGAACACACTTTCCGCCGAATTTTATGATGGAACCGCGCCTCTCTCTTTTTTTCTCTCTCTCTGTCTCTTTCTCTTCCCCTCTTTACGACTCGAGCAACTCTGTGATGACTTCTATCATCGTGCTTTACACGAATTATTCCATCTTTATTATGGGGAGGAAAAGGGGACGATGGACCGACAAACTTTGAATTTTC
Organism: Prenolepis imparis; assembly: GCF_030444845.1. Taxonomy (NCBI): domain Eukaryota; kingdom Metazoa; phylum Arthropoda; class Insecta; order Hymenoptera; family Formicidae; genus Prenolepis; species Prenolepis imparis. The sequence goes on along the minus strand of NW_028141169.1, from coordinate 343,807 downwards.
CCATTTTCATCTTGCATCTTTTTGCGTCTTTTCTTCGGGACAACTTAACCAGCAAAGGCATTTTTTGTTATGTGATTTTTAAAATAACAATAATATTATATTATAATAATAATAATAATATATAATAATATTAGCCATCTTTTTAATATTCATATCATCAATATATTTCAATTAATATAGATTTCAATTGCGAATTTTTACGAATTCTTCATTATCGTAATAATTTATAAAATATTCGAAATTAAATAAATATCTGTAAGGTTCATAAATTACAATAGCGATTAAATGTTAACATTGCATATGCATGCGAATGTAGAAAAAAAAAATATATTTGTGTAATTTGTGCATGCCATTTTATTTTTTTGTGAATAGTATATTTAAAACCAAGTTTATAAAAACATTTACATTGAAAAAATGTTTTATTTGTTCTAAGAATATTTCAAGAAAAAAGAATTGTTAAAGATGTTTTAATTTTAATAATTTGATGATTTCAAAAATAAATTATATTGTTTTAAACAAATTATATAACTTTTCCATTGATTATACGTATATTTCATAAAAGAATGTTCTTATAATTAATTTAAAAAATTAAATAAGTAAAACCACCAGTATATGCTTTATGAAAAAATGTCACGTTATTAAAATGTCACTTCACCTTTTTCGTCATGCTTTATCGCGAGAAAATAACCTTGTTCGTTTAAAACTCAATATCAAAATGGCAAAAAATAATTTTAAAATCACATATGATGTGAAAAAACGTCTCGTTTCGCTCAATTTAACGAAAACTGTGTCGTTGATAAATTTAAGAAAAAAAATAAGATTGTGGTTCCGAGAATCTTATGGATAAAGATTTATGGTAATTGAAGATAATCCGAAGAATTCGTGAGAATTCGTGAGAAAGGAATATGTAGATTCGAGAAATTCGTAAACGCTCTAGAGGTTTAAATGGGAGAATCTGTCATCTGAAATAATTGGGAAGAAAGCTAAAAAAATGGTGAGATACAAAAAGAGTGTCGAGAGTACTCACCTACACGCCACGTTTACGTCCCAGCGTAATCCAGAATTCAGACACTGGTTATCATGGTGTCATCCTCATCTCGGCGACATCCGAAGAAATTAACATGAGAGAAAGAGAGAGATCCAACAGTCGCGGGAAAATTTGCGCAGCGAAACTCGCGAGAGTTAAACACTCTCGTCGGAAGATACAACAAGATCGATCTCGCGCTTTTCTCGAAAAAAAAATAGGAGACAGACAGCAGGAAAGAAAAGCGAAAGACCCGCCGCCTCGGGGCCGGCCAATCGTACTGTACAATGTTTACCTCCTCGGCCGCGCCGAACGATCACGACGGAGGCGCGCACGCACGAGCGCGCGATCCCGCACCTTCCCCTTCTCTCGCTCTCTCTCTCTCTTTCTCTCTCTGCCCTTCCTCTCGCTTCACCGTCACCTTCCCGTCCCGCCCGGTTCTTCGCGAACCGACGGCGGCGACCTACAATTTGGGGCGGCTGTGAGTGCCGCTCGTGACAGCACGTGGAGGCTGTCGGCGTGGTCGGCGGCTCCTGGTCCGCGCGTGCAATTCGCCTCTCGACGGCGAAGCGGTTGGGAGACGAGAAGAGGGGCGAAGAGGGCGACGGACGACGGTCGCGGGAGAGTGCACGGGCGTAACCAGCCGCAGCCGGAGCCTTCGCTAATATATAATATTGCTCGATCAATTATATAGTCTATATCGATGTCAATCATCGTCGCTTTGCTGATAATATTTATAGACGTATTTTTTTCCTTTTGTCTCTCTCTCTCTCTGACATGCAAATTGCAATTTCGAAATTGGATTCGATAATCGGAATATGCGTCAACTCTTTGAAATATTTAACAATATGATACGTCGAACGTTTTGGAATTTTATTCATCGGGGATATATGCACTTTTTTTCTGTTGATTTCGAAGAATGAAGAAATATCAGCTGATTTTGACACGCAACGCGTTTTGTAAAAATTTGCATTCGCTGTCGTCGCGTTATTCTTACGCTACTATTGTTGATCCGAATGATTCTAATCGGTAGTGCGCTTATCGCGCGTATACATAGTAAAGCATCGTCACTCGTGTACAAACGAAACAACAGTGCTTATCAAAGATCCGTTGTTGACCTGTTCATGTATGGCACCGTCACGGACCTCGATCGTTTCAAAATTTAGGAGATAAACCTCCCATTACTCCCTAATCAATCGACGCATTATCGTTACAAACAACTATCGCGTCACATTTGAGAACGAAAATAATCTCCTTTTCATTGCAGCCTGTCAAAGCCTGATAACGTCGATTATCAAGTATATGAAGTAAAACTGAGTGTATTAAATGTAAATTAAACGAAAGACCGGAAATTAAATAAAATCGTAGTATGCGAAACAATTTCGATGTCGCGTAACAACTGGCTATTCGCGAAAATGTATTTAATATATATATTTAGGATTTAATTATATATTTATTATATATATATATTTAATTATATATTTTATTTATATATTTATTGACCTTATACATAAATTACACGTACAACATTTAAATTTGTTAGATTAAAATTCTTATAAAAGTACGATATTATATCTCTGGAAATAGTCGCGTGATACGCCATTGTGAAGGGAGAAAGGGCGAGAGAAAGGGGAGAAAGATAGAAAGGAGAGAGAGGGAGAGAGAGAGAGAGTGCGTGAGATTGAAGAAACGAAGACGACAAAAGGGATAAAAGGTGGTGGGAAGAGGAAGCGAGAAGGGGAGGGTGTAAAGGACGCGGTGACCTGCGGACGCGTGCGAATCATGGATTCACCTCTACACGTGCGTCGCGTTCGCGAGCGCGAATCTAACTCCTGCGTATCGCGTTAAGCGCTCCCACGGCCCTATATACTTCAACCGAAGCCCATAAACACGAGGGACTCTCTCCTATATAACGTCGGCTTCTTCCCTAAAACTCAATCTTTCGCGAGCCATCATTCGCCCAAAATCAACTTTTCCCTTTATCAGCATCCCGTCTATTCAGCTCCTAAAATGAGGATTTAGGATATTATTCAGGCGGTAATCTGCAAAACGTTATATTTTATGGAATAAATATATTAAATATATTAATAAGTCGTCTCGTTAATTAAAGATTAAAGTTAAATTTAATTGAATTCATTCTTTTTCCATGGTACGTTTAATATGCATGAATCAACTATTTTATTTTATTACTTGCTCTCCCCTTAACGCAATTCATTAATAAAGCGTGTCATCCGTAGATTCAATAAAGAAAGATGTATCGAACAATCGATTTAAGGCTAGAGAATCTTTTATTAAAGGAAAAAAATATTTTTGAGAGAATAGCGACTCTCTCGCGAAAGATAAAGAATGATCAACTAACGAATTTCGAAAATATATTCGTAAAATTAGAATTATCCCCATGGGAACTTGATACGTCACTGCACACACAGTACGCGTCCCGCTCGTCATTGACGGCTGCGCGCGCGTGTGTGCGCGTACGTGCGTGCGTGCGTGCGTACGTATATGCATAACGATTGATAGGGCCGCGTCTTTCGCTTTCACCGCGCTCTGTGCCTTGCTTCTCCTTCGTGAGGTCGTGTCAGATCGGCGCATGATCCACGTGGTCGATGCTGTACAATTCGGAGCAACCAGGATGGCGAGCCGAGCGAAAGACAAAGATCGGAGAAAGGACTACACCCACATTATATCAAAGAAGTGGACAAAAAAATTCAGTCTGTCTAAATTAAACTCCCTTTGTTCTTTGTCTTTGTTGAAAAATTTCGTGAGTCTTTATGTTTTTCGATATATGAAAATATGTCTCAAGCATCACTAATCTAAAGAGATATTTAAAATTCCTTTCTTTTTTAATAAAAGAATCAAAGCAGTAAGATAAATTTTGAATTAAGAGTTCTTGTATAAAAAATGTAAGAAAAAAATTTTAAATAGATAAAAGTAAAAGAGACAAGAAGCAGGTATAGATGAACATAACATAACGTAACATTACTGTTTATCAAGTTCATGATTTCTATTCTAACAAGATTTAAATTCGAGCATTAGCCATAATTTAAATGTCTTGACAACCGGAGCATTTTTAAGAATTTTTTAAAATTCTTAAAACAATACGGAAGCCAGAGGTATTGGATGGATTATATTTAGCACAATGTGATGTCCCGGATTTTTGTCTGGTGATTTCTTTTTTTTCTTTTTCGCTTTCACCGCCTAAACGAGCGGACGTAGAAAGTTTAAGAACGCTGAGCGTCTCAGAGATATACATCTTTATTCGTAAGCATCTACTAACATCGTCTTTTTCGAGTGCAACCTTTTTTAACTCTAAAACATTTTCATACTTTTTTCTAATTGTCAATCATCTAATTGCATCTATCATGTACGCAAAAACAATTATTTATTGATTATTAATTAAACGAAACTTGTTGATTAATAACTATTATCTTCGTCAGAGTTGACACATTTACTTTGGTGCATTTTATAAAAATTATCCATCATATAGATCTAGCTGCTCTAAGCAATGTTATATATGTATAGCTTGATTCTGTATAATACATATATATTTTTAATAGTAATATATATAAAATATTGTCGTCAGGCATATTTTATGAGAGATAAGAGTGTCGTGTGAAATAACAACGTGTATGAACGAGTGGTAAGAAACGAGTTGAAGTAATTGCGCAAGTTTTTTATGACACAATACAGATCTTTGAGAGTTGCGGGTAACAAACACGTAGGGGGATGGGAGACCGATGTAATACTTCGATACGATGAATCGAGAAAGAGACCTCAAGCAAGAGTCGTTGCGATGATTGTTCAAAGGCGCGCATGGCACGTATCAATATTAGATAACGAATCGTTCTGTGTTTTAACCAGGCTGGCCGACCTTGAACGGGCGCAGCGAGGCACGAGGCAAAAGTGCGCAGCAGTTGATGCGTAAAAAAAGTCATGTCAATGCGATAGACATATGTTAATCATTCATATTATATATATTATAATAATATTATAATTGCGCGCGACAATCGTCGTATATTTGTAAGAATGCGAGATAGTAATGGCTCGTAATACGACGATTGCACAAAAAGATCTACCGTGACACCGGTCTTTATTGCGAAACGATACACACATACATACATCATCGCGTTTTTTTTTTTTTTTTTACGTTATGAACACCGCGATGTCGTAACGAACAGCGTCGATGCAACTACAGAGCTAATTTGTTTCCGTTCGTTAATTAGAATCATGAGATAGATCTAGTTTTTCTTTTTTTTTTAACACAAATCTTATATCAGTACAGCAAATACTTGAGAGTCAATTGAGAATGAGTGCCAAGTAATCAAATCGAGGAAGTTATCATCTTTATAGAGAGATAAATAATACATTTTATTTAAATTATTAATATTTACTTGCTAATATAATATAGTATACATATAATAACAGTCCACGTAATCATGAAAATAAAATCTCGATAAAATAATAATCTCGAAAAAGTAATATAATAATGAAATAATATACAATTGATTTATAAATAATAGTATATCATATAGAGCAATTTATCGTTCTGCTTTTATCTTTCAATCAGATCAACTTCTCTGATAATGGTAACATTCTTTTCTTAATCGTCATCTTATTACACGTAATGTACCGATAATAGATTTGTTAATGACATCTTTCTTATCGCGCTGTTCTATTCGCGCGTCCATTTCAATTTTCAAGCGAGATATAGATGTATATTATATGTATAATTGTATATACATATATATTCTAGGACAATATATACTATATATTGCAATCTCTCCGAAAGTTTGTCCGCGAAACCAAAGACTCGCCGACGAGTTTCCGCGAGCGTCGACTTCGCAAGCATTTCACGGTTACGCAGGACAACGCACCGAGAGCGGGATGGTTTGCGGCTCGGCGCGATTTGGCGTGTCGTGGTCATGCCGCACAGTGTGCGGCAAGTGCTGGCTGTAAAGAAGGGTCGGGTTCGCCAGCTCGCTCGCAACGATATTGCTTGCGAGAGAGCTCGTCGGGAGACGGAGGAGAGCAATGACCTAGTGCGCGCGACGCACGTGTGCGCGGTAGAAACCACGACGACTGCCTCACGGCGGGGCATTGGACGCCACGTGCGGTCCACGGTGGTAGGGGAAGGGCGAACGCGGCATGGAGGGGAGGGGGAAAGCAGCCTATCGGCGAGGGTGGCAGCGAGGGAGGGGGGGAAGGGAGCCGCTACACAGCGGCTCGCTCGTTCACATATACTACACGCACACAAATGGCGAAACGCCCGGCCTGATAGGAGTCCCTCGTCGATACGCCCTCGTTGATTCGGATAATGGAGAGTTGGCCCGGTAAAATTCCCAATTCGGCGCATGCGAGCCAAAGTTACACGCATTGTTCCAGGAACGAGATCGGAAATCGGTTCCGAAAGATTCTCGGCTAAAATTCGGGGTACCGTAATCGTCAATAAGAAATATGCTTATGATTCTACGATGGCAATGCGTCGATAAGGTTTCGTTTCGATATCGTGAGTGTATTCTTGGGAAATTTTGACTTTTCTTCTTTGATTAGCTGCTTATCGATATTATGATATCGAAGGCGATGAATAAAAATGTTTATTCAAATTTTAATTGCGAACGATTTTCAATATTCTCTATTAATTTTTGTATTCCCTATTAAATACGTATATGTATTAAATACATTCTCATTAATGCACAGCGATAAAACTAAGTTTTTTGAATTAAGATCAAGAAACTCGAATAATAATATTGTTCGGCAATTGTAACCGGAAATTTTAATTTTTTTAACATTGTTGCTAATGATAATAGTTTAGCTATCAGTGCATCAATTTTGTCTTTAGCTTTTTAGACACAACATATTTTGAATATGAATATGCTGTACTTTTTTATACACACATTTCAAAGTCCAATGTTTTAGACGTGCTATAAACAAAATTTATATAGATGTAAACATTGCGTGTATACATAGATTACAGGATCTCTGCCTATGTATCGTAGACCTTGACTTTGCGACACTAAGCGGGGAAGATATGACGAAAATTTGGCGATCAATACCTACACAGAAAGAGAGAGGAGAGAGGAGAGAGAGAGAAAGAGAAAATGGTTGGGCCCCAGCATCAGAAGTAGCAAATTGGATTACGATACACATGTTACATGCCTTCGACACAAGAGACTCGAGATACTTTCGTTACAGTTATATTCAGCACTAAACATTGTTTTTTTGATTTTTATTTAAGAAAGTAGCATAATGCTTTATATATAAATTTTTATAAATAGCTATATTATCGGGTGTTATTACAGGAAATTCTTAATCTTTTACATGAGAGATATTATTATTGATATTTGATCCGATATTTTGATAATATTAATTTAATTTTTTTTTAAGAGTAAAGAGATATACATTATACAAAATAATTAACGAATCTTTTTATATCAGCAACATTTTCAAGCTTTTACACAGCATCCTTTTAGTATTATCGATTTATAAATATAGCCTGTCGAGAGAACGTAAGAGAACGAAAAAAAAAAAACTACAATTTATTAATTTTATTATTTCTCAAAATCGAAACTAATATTTCTTCCTTAAAAAAAAAAAAGACTCGCTCGCAAATTGAAAGCACAATTATCATCGAAATATTTATTTGAAAAGAAACTGAACTCTCGAGCCAATCTTTCATACAATGTCCATCTAGTTTATACAGTTTTCACGCCTTTTGATGTGAGAATATTAAAAAATCCTGAAAAAAATGCAATATCTTAGATCTGGTTTCTGAGGGGCACCCGGTATGTTCGACGCCGCTCCTGAAGAACACGTGAGTCGTTTCGTTGGTGCGATTCCTCCGAAAGCGTGCAAACGGGGGTACATCGTTTTCAGCAGGGAAGCTGCGCGTTCGTATTAGGGGGTGGGGCAGAGTAGCTATGGGGGGAACCCCGTTCTACGGCAAAAGGATAGAGAGGGAGATGGACCAGCTAGAAACCGGTAACGCGAAGGCAGTCGGCGGCTTTGAGAGCGGGGAAAACGAGAAGGTGAAGCGAGGGAGAGGGGTGCAGAGAAGGGAGCGAGCGAAAGGAGCGGGTCTAAAGCGATGTCGTACCTTGACCAATCTCAATGCGACTTGTTTTAAGCTATGCCAGAGCGAGCGCGCGAGAAACGATGACCTTAGAAACGAGTTGAGCGATTGTGCTGAAACCGAAATGGCAAGAGCACGCGTGCGCTTCTTTTATCCGGGGCCCCGCATTCCCGCGAGCAGAATCCTCGGAAGAAATGTCTCGTATCGTTGCTTTCGAACGGCCAACGAGTTTGTGGCTCGATTAGAAATGAGGCGATTTATGTATTTTCAAAGAACGTCACGAGAGACTTGCTCCGAAAGTAGTAATATCTATAGCGATTGTCCGGTAATCGAAAAAGAAAGGCCAGACTAATCTCTTTCTCTCCCTTTCTCTAATCGATATTATTTTTGTTCAGAAATAACTGCAGAATCATTATAAGATAACTGCAGAATCATTTAAAGATAATAAAAAGCCAAACTGTATTATTTCACAAATATATATTGTACGCGCTAGATACTATATCTATTTTTATATTACAAATAAGAACAAAATATTTTTATGTCTTTAATTCAAGACTAGAATAATTTGAAAAAGAGAAAAATCCAAATTTATTAATTTCAATATTATTTTATTCATAGAATCTCTTGTGTAATTTTCTTACAGAATGCCTGTGGGGGCAGAGAAAGATTCATAGTTTTATATCTATGTATAAAACTCTTGAAAATTTATACCTAATTATGTCATGTGATGATTCGATGAAAAGTTAATATTTGTTTAATTGAATCGAGGAATTTTTTGCTTATATATAAATATACATATTATATTTCTTGATCTGATATAGTTTACTTTCTAGTCGAATGTAATAAAGTATCTCGTACGTGAACCTAAAAAGAAGAATAGATTGCTCGTAATCAGACATAGAAAGAAAAGGGAGATAACGATATTTAACGTACCATATTTATCTTCTTTTTCTTTTTCGTCAGAAATAGAGGGGCCAAATCTACGTCCATTAGAAAGAGATAGTGAAATAGCCCCATCTTTTTCACTCAAGCAGATATTTTCCGGTGGAGATCTCATAGGGTAGCAGTCTCTATGCTTCCTATACATCTTGTATATGAGTCGTATTATAACTCTTGTATCATATCGTTAAACAGCTTTGTGAGTTCAAGACACACACACACACACACATTTGAGTATAAATTAGATCCGGATAAGATTAATGCGCGGATGAATTCGAAGGAAGCCGCGAAAGATATTACAGTAGAAAGAAAGGTTCGACAAGGTAAAGAGAGAAAGGGTCGTCGACCCAGCACACAAACAATGTGTGCCATCCGCTGCATTACCCTTCAAGGTCGTGGCACCAAGCAGAGAACTTAGAAGTAGCTTTCTCCATTTTATATCCGATTTCTCTTCAGAGATTGCATAACACGTGGTAACCACGTGGTGCCAACGTATCGGGAAAAAATGTAGGAAAGAAGTGGGACGATTATTTCGACTTGCGTTTGCATTTCTCGCTTTCCGGAAGCGATAAATTCTTCTACATGACAGATTACTCGCGCATTTCCGTTGATTTTTTTTTTTAATTCTGCACATCGCACGTAATTATTTTGAAACGATCGGATGAGCATTTTTTAAATAATTTAGATAAACAATTAAGAAACGCGTCTTAGGAATCAATATCTATTTGATGTACTTCAGCGAAACATTTTTAATTGCGTAAATTAAAATTTCAACAATAAATCTTTTGAAGAGTTCTGGGAAAGCAATTTTAAGACGCACTAATATTAATTAAGCTAATGGTAGGTACAATAAAAATATCCAATTTGTGTACAAAAATTAGTATTATTAAAATTAAAAACAAAAATTAGTATTAAATTAATTTTTGTAAATATGGTAATTCAACTTTATATATAAATAATATTTAAATGATATAAATAATATAAAATATATACATACACATATATGAATTATATATATATACTATATAAAATTGCATCTATATGGCACTACTTAACACTTTACTCTATATGAATTAGTAAATAGATTTACCTTGAGATTTACTCACTCAATCGCATGTGTTTTTATGCGAAAAGGATATATATTCGGAATTTGGAGCACCTGAAAAAAACCGGAATAAATTATTAGATTATTCACATTATTGTAGTGATCGACGCATGAGGTAATCCGCGTGTGCATAATATATATATCGTGTCCCATTTAGAGCAGTTTTCTAAAGATAATACTTTGAGTGAGTGGAACCGGCAAAAGGGCCGAGAGACTCGAACGCATCCGAGTGATGCAATATCTGACAAGTACGAGGTGGCTCGAACTTTGAAGCCGCCATCGAGTGCGGTTGCTCAACGTTGATATGCTTCACGAGGCATTCACGACGTGACGATTTTCTCCCGGCGATGACCCAGAAACTGTCCGAGGATTTATCATCTATCCGTTCCTTGTTACATAGCTCGTGTAAGGTCGACGCCCTCGGCACACGTGCATCCACGAAATCGGCCACTCTCGGGGTTTCAGAATGTCATGTGTGATTTATTCTGTAAATCTGTGATTATTCTCATTGCATCTGTCAATAATTTCTGGGCTTAAGATAAAAAAAAGCACATATACATATTTAGATTTTGAATTGACAAGGAGGGAAGATGTAATTGCAACAAGATATATGTATATCTGTAAAAAATGCAGAGGATAAATCTTTAGTTACCGTGATAGAAAGAATATCTGTTTATATATAGTAAAATATAAAAACTCTGGGGAATCCTTTCGCACGTATGTTTGCATTAAATCGATGTAAAGATTATATATGCGGTTTTTAAAATAAAGATAGATAGAAAATGATACGTCAACTTTTGGGAAATTAAAGAGCGGTATAGCTTTTATATGTAGTATCAAGAATTTTAATATGTATAATTAATATTGTCAGATATATAATATACATAATATATATATATATAATATATATATATATATTATTAATTGAGACAGTATGGACACAACGCATAATTGGCGCAGCGAGGTTTCCAAGAAACCTCTCCTTTCTTAATTTTAAGTCGCCGAAAGAGTCACCGGCTTTTACTATTACAGCTATTATTAGCTATTAACGTTAGAACTTTTATTCTTCAGTGTTTTCTCCCTCTCTCTTTCTTCTTCGCAGAGAATAATTTAGTTATCCCAGAGGGATTTCTGAGACAATTTTCATGTATCGCAAATAGTCTCTGTTTTGTTTTTAACAATAATTTACATCACTATTACCACCGTGAGCGCGTTTTCTATGTCTTTCAATCTCACTCTCCACATGCGTCTCTCGTACACGTACGTATGTTTTTTTTATGCCTTTTTTTCTCTTACTACAATGTCGTACTTATCACTTGTTTCTCTAACGACGTATTACACTAAAATTATTCTAGTCCCTGATATATAACATGAACATCGTTCGTAGTATTCGTAAAAAAAGCATCGCTGGGCAAAATATGCGTCATCAGTCGTTAAGAGATAGCGACTATTATGTCGTCACTAAACAAAATTAAACTACATATATGTATAACGAGAATATTGTGCGAGATAATGTATTCTTATTAAAAAACGAAATATTTTTGAATCTATTTTCACATATTTAATGTCTCATAAAATCTACCGATTTCGAAACATTGATAAAATTAAAATAAATAAATAAATTGAAAAAAAGAAGTTAATGCACAGTGTAATAGAACAAAAATATAAAAATAGTAATAAAAAATGTATTAAAATAAAATATTTAATTTACTTACAACTTTAAAAATTAAAAATCTCAAGTAAATACAATTCTTATTAATTCTTAAAGTTTGTTCAAACTCTGACAAATATTCCAAATTTTAAATTTTATTACACACTTTATTATTCATTATTCGATGCATTACGCACATTAACACAGATTTAGCACCAGTTAGAGACTGCCGTTATCGTTAAACATTTTATTGTGTTCTCGAGAAAAACAATTGTTAACTTTGTAATTTTAGAACGTAAATTAAATATAAAAATACTTACAAAATATAGTAGAAATCAATATCAAGTGAAAACTTTTTATATATCGGATGATGTTTAAATAATCATTTTTCATCTTTATTAAGTAAAGAAATTATAGATATTTGCAAAAATTAAATATAAATCTTGTATTTTTTACGTTCTTAGATTATTTTTAGCATTTTAGAATAACGTCTCGCTTTTTTGTGCTATTTTGTATATAAAACTTTTTATTCGATCGAAGAAATATCCCGAAAAGGTGAAGCAATCGTATTATCGAGAGACATTTTGTATTGCAAAATAATTCTATCCTAGTATAGCTTTTGGACGCTCCTACTTGTGATTTTCTTCACAATTGTTTTGTTTCTCTACTTATCGTTTTGTAAATATGTCTTATAACGATACTACACAGCGCGTACAGTCTATTTACTGAATAAATATATTCGATAAATATATAATCATATATAATAATAACAACAACAAGAATGATTATCTTTGTTATTGTCATCTTTGTTGTAGTTATTATTATTATTATCATTATTAATTTATTATGATTAGAGTATTATTATTATTATTATTATATTATTAGTATAGTACTAATATTATTGGTGTCGTTATATAATTACTTATTGTTTGCTACATATATTATTGTTATTACTAATATATTACACGATGTGTTATATTCTCATAGTATATATTTTCATTAGTTCTCGTGACTCTAAACTTGTACACGCGCAGCTTTTTCTATTATTATAAGTTATAATTTTCTTTCTACCTCTCTCTCTCTCTCTCTCTCTCTCTCTCTCTCTCTCTTTCTCTGAAAGAATATTGCAATGAATTTAATTAACGAGGTGCAAGCTTTTCCTCACTGTTCCCCCTTTCTTATAGCTCTCGTACAATGTTTTCCTATTAAAAAGTCATTTTGTCGCTGTTGTATATTAAATACTTTTCTTATTTTTTCATTAATAAAGATGATAATGTCATGTGTAATGTCAAAGTTTTCATTAGCAAATACAATTGTTTTAATGATTGAAGGATTTTGATATTTACTACGTTTGCATAAAAAAAGTAAATTTAGGCGATATGATATATCATTCATCTCAATTATTACATTGTAAATCATATCACATTCGATCTCTACAAAAATGTTCCAGCGTATTGTTTAATTATAAATTTTTACTTCAATATCTATATATATGAGAATTAAAAAAGTGTTATTTGTTAAAAGTAAATTACTTATGATATTGTTAGTTTAAAACTTTGTTGTTGTTGTAATGACATTATCATTTTATAAGCTATAACAAATAAGATAATATGTCTCTATGATGCTTTCCATTTACTCGTTAATGTCTTTATTATTTTTTCCGTTCCATAATCACATTCTCAAATAACGTAGAAACCTAATCGTTGATGTTCGTGTAATTCTTTAGGCACGACCGCGAAGAGATATTTATGTATTTCAAGTCGCATAAATTTATCTTTAAATCAATCTATATATATTTTCCAAAATTTTTTCAAACACATCAGAAGATCTGTATATTTTTACTTGAAGTCACGTATTATATCATAAATATCGCATAGCGTATTATAGATAAAACAGAATTCTAGGGAATATTATCAACAAGATAAACCCCGAGATAGAAAAAAAATTGTTATCTTTAGTAATCTGTTTGCATACATGTGCACACACACACACATACATACGCAATATCTTTAATGCTACTCTCAGTCTTTAATATAATCCATTATTGATGTTCATTTTTGTCTTAGGTTTCAGATCTCTCGTTGCAATAGATCATTTTTATTGTATATTTCGCGCTTTGTTAATAAAAGTTTTTTTTTTAAATAAAAATGTATAACAAACATATAAACAAACGATGACGAAGAAAGTACAGTATAAAAAAAATTTTATTTTAACATCAATCGATCTGTGTGAACGTGCTCTGCTTCTTTGTATTTCAAATTTGGTATTAGCTCTAAATAAATATGTATCTTAAAAATTCTGATTTATATATAATATTTTTTTATCTATATGATGTGCGTAAATACATGTGTGCATGCATATGAGCAATGGTATCTAATCAACTCTATTTTTTAATTTCTTCAAATATGATAATAAACAGATATTTCGATTTTTTTACGGCTTTTCTAGTATTTATATTTAAAAAACGATCGCCATTGAAAATATTCAAATCTTTAGATTTGATTTCTATCTGCTTCTATTGTCTCTCCTGCTTTCTAATTATGTTTTCTTTAAATATATCTCAAAATTCATTCTGTATATGTGTGTATATGTGTATGTGTGAACGGTTCGTTAAATCTTAAGCTAGATCTTAAATCGCATTCTTTTCTGTAAAACGTAAGTGGTTCGGGATAATGACATTTGCGCCCAATATCGGAATTTTAACGTTTGTTCGACTTGTCTTTGACATCATCATGAATAATTTCTACTTTGCTTTCGGGCATATACCTTGACTTGACAAACTTAGAATTTTGCCGTGAGATTTATCTTACAGAAGCAGAGTCGTCACAGGCACGTTGAGAGAATTGGAGCGACAAATATTGCTCACGGATATATGAGACAATATACTATATGAATGTGATGAAACATAAAATATTACAAATCGTTATTGTAGTCACATTTGATGCTCTATGTATATATACGTATATAAATATGAAAATTATAATGCACATTCGTTAAATGTTTATTTAGGTAATATTTTTTTAGCTGCCGTTTATCTATTATTATAAATATACGGTTTACTAGTGACATCGCAGCAATATTAGCATTTTTTGTTCTAAATAAAATTATGTATCAATCTTTGTCTTACAATTTCTATTTTGTAACTCTGCTTCTATATCCCTCACAACGGCTGAAACGCAAAGACTGTTTTAATGCACTTTTGGTTCAAGGCAACTTTTGATTATAGAAAATGTTTCCAAGTAATTTGATTATTATGAACCACTAAACATTGCTTTCGTTAAATGTGAATTAATAATAAGTAAATATTTTGTCTTTTGAAAAAATGCTGAATAAATATATAAAGACCAATGATATTATAAGATTATAATATATAATTTAAATTATGTGCTGGAGATATATTCTTAAATACTTTCAAGATGTAATGTCTTTCAAGTTAATCGTATCATATCAATTGTGCCATTAATTAACGCTTACTTAACTATCCATACAACTGTTGTATCACATTAGATTTATTTTTTTACTTATCGTAATTGAAATTTCACGTATTTATTTCCATGTATTCTTGCGCCATTATCCTTGGTGTGAATACCTAAAATCTAAACTTACATTACTATCAATTGGCACACTATCCTATCATTCACGCTTTAAAAGCAGCATACTATTGTGATATTTGTATTATATGTATCACAATGATTTTTAGCAATTTATATTAAAATTAAAATAATGAGGTTAAAACTTCGTTATAAACCACGTGTAAAAATTATCTCAAAATACTGCAATGGCTTATAAAATTTGTAACGTGACACAAACTAATTATTGCGAAAAAATGAGAAGAAGAAAGAGAATATAGTTGATGTATTAGATTTAAATTTCATTCAGTCTTGATAGATCGAGTGTCGAGTCATTGCAAATTGTTTTATCATCATAAATCGACCATAAAGCATCTTGTATCTCTCTCTCCGCTTATAAATAATAATTAATAATATACAAATTATATCCACACAGTTTCCAATTTTTAATAAAGTCATTAATTATTTGCGCGCGATATAAAAAACATTATATAAATTGTGCGCCCTTTCCCTTCTTTTCTTTTGTGACATATTTCAGAAAAAGCATAAAACTTTCGCAATGTATACATATATCCCGAACCACCTTGTCTTTCTAAAATAGTGCACAATATTCAAAAGTATATATGACATGTTCAAGTTTTATAATTTATGGTTCGTTAATAATTTTGAAGCATTATAATTCTAAAAAAATGTAGCGATACTAGTATTATTTTCACATATTTGCGTATACATGCTAATTTCGAATCGTCACGAGCACATTTGTCATCTTCTTTAGTGGTTTGTGCAAATATACTTTCAATATCTATTCTTTTCACAATTAATGTGTTTTAAAATATCTTAATAAATATATAGTACTTTTATATTATGCATTAATACTGGTAATGCAATTTTAATAAAATGCGAGGAAAATTAACAGCAGTAGATAAAGAAAAATATATACAATTAATGTCGATTGTATAACAGTAACGTAATGTTAATAATAGCGACAGTATTAGAGACAGTGGTAATAGTGATGATTTGTACAATAAAATTAATAATAATTATGCCTATAGTAGTAATACTAGTTGTAGTAATAATAACGCTACCAGTTAGAATAGTGGTATTAATTATAATAGTGTAATAGTATCAATAATAATAGTAATAGTAGTTTTAGTGGTGGTGATAGTGATGATAGTAATAACGGTAGTTATAGTTGTAACAGTAGCACTAATAGCGGTAATAGTGATAAAGTTTAATGGTGGCGTTAAATTAATTATAATAATAGTAATAACAATAGCAGTAGTAGTAGTAGTAGTAGTAGTAGTAGATTTTGGTATTAATAGTGATAGTAAGTATCGTAGGACTATTTATATTAGTGGTAATAATAATAGTAGTAATAATAGCATTAGTAGTATAGTAACAATAGCGATAGTAGTAGTAGTAACAATAGTATTAGTGATAATAGTAGAATTAGTAGTAGTAATAATAGTAATAGCAGCAGCAGCGGTAATAGAAGTAGAAGTAATAGTAGGAATAGTATCAATGTTAATTAGCAATAATGATAGTGATGTAATAATAGCAGTAGTAATAGGTAATGATAACCGTAATAAATACAGTAGTAGTACCACTAGTAATTATAGAAGTGGTATTAACGACAAATATAATAGTAGTGTTAATAATAATAATAGTAATAGTAATAGCAGTAGTGATAGTTGTAGAATTAGTAGTAATAATAATAGTATTAATAGTATTAGTAATGAGTAATGATAGTTGTAGTAATAGCAGTGAGATAATAGTAGCGGTAGTAATAATGATAGTAGCAGTAATAGTTGTAGTAATAGTAGTAGCAGGAATATTAATAATGGTATGATAATGATAATAGTAGTAGCAGATAAATGTATAGTAATTTTAATAATAATGATAAGCAATATGTAATAATGTTAAGCAATAATCTATTGTGATTATAACATTACTGCAAGCTGTAGTTATTATAATAATGTTGTTTTATATAATATAAGCAACTGCACCAAAAACATTCTGTAGGAATATTAACGTAATATAGTATTTTATTATCGAATTGTTAATATTATATTTACTATTGTTATTGTTGAACCGAATTGTTAGATACACAAGCATTTTTTCATTAATGAACAAATATTCTTGTGAAATATATTTTCTTATTTCTTTTATCTTTTGTTTTGTATAATTTATTTATTATTTTATAATACTTTTTTTTAGATTATACATATGTATATGTGCTTTAAAAGTGTGCTTAAAGAAATTTTAATTGTGACAGAGAGATAAAATAAATCTATTGTTTCCGTAATCAATAATCTATAATGAGCAATACTTGAGAATAATTAATGTCAATGTAGAAATGACGTATTATAATTTGAATAATACATTCAACATTTTGAGAATATGCTTACAAAATAAAGAAAGGATATTAATTTAAGGATTTGTATACGTGAAATAAAAAAATGACTAAATAATTAGATTAATTTAGAAAAATTGACAATATTACACATGCGCACAAAATTAAACAACATAATTTTAAAGATACTTCGCAAATTAAGATAATGTGTTGCAAAAAAATTATATCGGTTTCTGATCAACTTATATGGAATAATTCAGCAACCAATAATTTTCCTAAAATTAGCAAGCTAAATTAATCCTTAACATGGTATACGGGAATTTTTCAGATTCCAAAAATTGTTAAAAACATTGTCTTCATACTCTTGTTTAAAAAAACTAAATTAAAGATATTAAAATTTTATATTTCTATATTCTCTTTTTAGATAGAAATATACAGGGTGTCCCAGAATGATGGGGACTAAATTCGTGTGCAGATTCCTGGGATCATTTGGAGACGATTTTTCCTCAGCGAAAATGTCGAGGGAGGTCATTATTTTTTGCATGTTTCCAATTTTTGCCATCATGTATATTTGTAACTAAGCCTTAAATTAAAATTCTATTAAAGTAAACTCTACCTGAAATTAACTGAAGAATGTGAATTTATTATTAGTTTATTTCCACAAGGCGCTTAGTTTGCGAAAAACCCTTTATTTTCAATCGCTTATAACGCGAAAATTATTGGTGTCTCGACATTTTTGCTGAGGAAAAATCGTCTCCAAATGATCCCACGAATCTGCACACGAATTTAGTCCCCTTCATTCTGGGACACCCTGTATAGAAATAAAAGACAAGATTAAAAGTAATTAACGTTATCCAAAAAATCGAAAAGTTTTGAGATTTCTCAAAACTTTCTCCTTATTACCAGTTGAAGATCAATATATTAATAAATAGGGAAGGAGCCAGCAAAATAAAACATTCGGCCGATCAGTGATCTTATTTTCATGATTCGAGTAACAAAATGTTTTGCTTCTTCTGGTACAGTACCCACATGAAACTCTTTTTCAATTTATCTCTTGATTCTATTTTGACCTCTCTACTTTACACGTGCGTCCACATACTTGTATTGTATATACTTCTCTTCTCACGGAAATACACACAAACACAATAATGATAACATAGATAGACTATCTAGAACTATATTTTTAATTCTAAAGTAGACATCCTATATTTTAAACCTCGCATAATTATTAACTTATTTTAAATAGACTGGGATTATTGTTATTTTTGTAAGCGAGGTTGAGTATTTAATGAAATAATCCGTGTTTTTTCTAATTATATAAATAGTAGAGCCATAAGCAGATAAGTAACTATACGTATCTGTTTCAACTACATTCACAAGCGTTAGGCTTATAAAAATTTGTCTTACGATGGTATCTACATTTTAAAAGAAAATGAAATATAGTGTTGTATATAAAGTGTATCGAAATAAGTTTGATTATTATATTATCCGATGAAATATTTATCTGGAAAAAAAAAAAGTTCTAAGAGTTTCCGATTTTTCTCTCCTCACCGCTGATAAACCTTTCGAATTTCATGTGTAAAAAAACAAGGAAATAATTTAAAGAATAAAACGTTAAATTGCGCGATGTTGTAACAAGTCGTATTAATAAAACAATATTAACAAAATTGATTATCTTGTTGTTATCTAGATAATGTACATAAAAACGTAACAACATATTGCTCATCCAAGTCGAATGCTCTTATTATATATGTTCTTTCGATTACGGATAACGAAAACAAATCTGAACATTCTTCTTTGCGTCATTCACTTATGTGAATAAGAAAGAGAAAAGTAGTTTTGATTAATTATTAAAGATAAAGTGTGAATTTGAACGATCGTTTAACAAACGGGGTTATACTAGGAGTGTTTTGCCCTTATGATATAATAAATAACGAAAAATTTGAGCTGTCAAATTTTGACCGAGTATCTTTTACAATATAAGTAAGTCCGTAGTAATGGTAATTTCTTATTTTATACATTCTTTTTGATATACATTGGCGATGAAAAACTTTATACAAAGTTTGGACTTTGTTCGCAATAATCATATTCGATGCTCATTTGCTCTCACGCGATATATTAATTCCTACGTCATTACCTTCAATATAACATATTTAAATAATTAAGCGCTTATATTATCCGATAAACACAATATTAAATATCCACATTGTTTCTAATTAGCAGCCTCTGATGTGACTAGTTTTCACTAGTTCTTTTCCCTAATATGTATTAATGCTAGCCTGAGCATTACGCGGTGACGCTATGCTTATTATCGAGTACCTCTCATTTGCAAATCTGCAAATCCTTATTCAATAGATTCTTGTTTAAGGTGCGATTTATCACCATTTCGACATTTCTCTCGCATTAAATCCGCGTTTATAGGAAATATCCTTAATTTATTAATATCACTACAAAAAGAATAGCGCGCACGTGTGCTGCTTCATTGGCACAGAAAACTCTATACACGGTTCAATTATTCGACCATTATACGAATCGTACATTCATCGTCGCCAATTCATTTCTAACGAATCCACTCATACGTATCACTCTTTGCGATACGCGAGATAACAAATTTTATTTGTTCAAGCTAAATTCGCAACATTTACTCACCCCGATGCACTACGTAAAATATGTAACAACACAACTTTCTATATAAATATGTACGTATAAATTTGTATACTATAAACACGTGACGCAAAGTCTGGAATAATCATGGAAGAACAATTTTTCGGCAGAGAGAATGAAATTTGGACACACAAAATGTGTAAAGGGTGGTCAATAGGAAAGCGGCATATTAGTGTTGATTTCAATGTTAAAAGGACATTGCGAAGTATGCAGATTGGATCAACGAGAAAAGTCGTCTGAACAATTTTCAGAGAACGATGAGGAGAGAGAGTATTTCTTGCTCACAGAAGCTTTTGTCAACGCGTCATTTCTGCTTTTAGTATAGCGAAAGAAGATTTCTGCTTCTATGCTTTTCTTCGTTATTATCAACTATAAAACACTATTTATACAAAATATTACAGTTTCGTACTTATTAAAAAAACCTGCCCGCATATATATATATCACGAAAATTTTTATTACGAAAATAACGAATCTTTTATTATAATACAAATTCTATGGAAGAATACTATATATCGCATCGTTACAACTATGACTGCGAGCTTTATAAGAATTATTAACAGTATAATGAAGAAACTCAGCTGCTCTCGTATCTCGAGATACAGAAAAATACGGAAAAGGGGAAAAATGAGAGAGAGAGAGAGAGGGGGGGGAGGGAGGAGAGAGAGAGAGAGAGAGAAAAAGACAAAGAAAAACAATTTAGATTTAGATAGTTGACAGGAAATCGTGAACCGTGTATCGACCAATACAAGCGCACTTTGTGTTGTTGACAAATGACCAAACGATATTGCATATTAATTATATATCGCGTCCAATTATTTGTATCAATTTCAATTGAAATAATGTCGTTTTATCTAAATACGTTACATTATAGCTTGAACAATATTTCGTTGTACGACACTGTATGTAGACAATTTTCTGTTCTCGAGCAGGATAAGGCATGCACGGCGACGTTATCTTATGGCTATTCCAAGCGCGTCGCAAACTCTCTCGCGATAAACTATGCTTCAGAAGAACTATATATACTTGGTTAAGTTGTTGTAATATGAAATTTTATATTGTACGAATTCATTTCGAGATAAACATGAGAATCTCCTCTTTCCTCGATTACGTTCCTTACGGAAAGCACTCTTATTCTTGCTTTATAATAATGGTAAATTAAGATCGAACTCTTAGATATTCTATTCTCCGCAAGTTTAAATCACGCAATTGAATACGACGCATAGATTCCTGACGATTACTCTCGAATTCGGTCTCGGCCATAACCTCGGAATAATTATTGCACGCGATACTAAGTGCCGATCTCGAAAAACGCGGCGAGTATGCGAGTCTCTCGAGACTTTCCGTTTTCAGACTCCACTGTCACGGAGGAGATTTAGGTCCACCGGACTTATCTGCCATTACTTGTTGCTGCTGTTGCGAAGATGATTGCGTCTGTTGTTGTTGATGTTGCTGATGCTGTTGTTGTTGATGTTGCTGATGCTGTTGTTGTTGCTGCTGCTGATGTTGCTGCTGCTGCTGATGATGATGCGACGCAGGATCTGCGCTGACTCCGAGTTCGTTGCCTATTAAATTACCACTGCCATTTTTATCTACTACGCCACTCGTATGCACAGGATGAAAATATCGTTCTGAAAAAAAAAAGAGAGGATCTCCGTTTTAAACCAGTAGAAATATTCATCATCTTGTCATTGATAGAAAGACGAGATTTAGCTTCACCTTCTTCCATGGCAGTTGGTGGCTCGCTAGTAGTCCCAGCGATAATCGGTGCGATCATGTTGTAATCGTCTTCCAAATTGATAAATGGTGCAGTATTCCAACGCGGCGGAACATTTGAGACTGATCTCTGGGTTGCCACCGGTCTCGTGACCGAGACAGGAGACGAAAATAGAGACAGATTAGTCGGCGAAATTACCCCGGACATCGAGCTGATGGTCGGATACGTAAAGATTTGCTGGAAAAGCAAGAGTACAGTACAGAAAGATTACATATATGCGTATATCTTTCATAAATTTAAAGGAGATGAAAGAAATAGATCCTCGAAGAAACAAGAATATCGTCTAACCTGTCCGGGTTGCGAATGAAAATGAGCAAACGTGTATTCCCTGCTGGTGGTGTGCGGTGTAACGAGAATTCTGGCGGGACTCTTCCGGCCAGCGGATTCGACAGAATTCTGGCAAGTCATATGTTCCTGGTTAGGACCTAACTCGGCTGGATCTGTGGGTGACGTAGACGATGTTGGTGGCGAACTAGCGGTTGCCGCTGCCAGCTCACCCGTCGATCTTATTATCGCCACCGGTCTGGCCATAGGAGCGGGAGGTGGTGGCGGTAACATCGAACTCGGATAATACTGTGGGAATTTTTGTAAACCAGTGCGCGGTCCGGTTAGCTGCGTCTAAAAGTAATCGCGTAAGTTATAGTACCGGTTTTTATTCTCGCAAAAATGCCGTACAGATTTCATGTACGTGTCAAAAGGTAATCTCCCCGATTGTCGCACTAGCCGCGAAAAAGAAAAACTACCTGGGGTAATTGTTGAGTATTTTCGGCTTCTTGGCAGACGAACGTCACAAAATCCGAGAGAGTATCGTGTCCGTTCTCGGGGTACTTTACTACCCCTGTGGATCCGGGATGTTCTGTCTGATAGTAAGCAAGTCCAGACATGCTTTGACCAGAGCCACCGGTTAATCCTTCGTGAGGTGAATGCAATCCTGAAACACAATTCCCAATGATTATCTGATTTGATTACTGATCTCGATGTCACGACGAACCACCCCCTTAATTTAACGCTGTTCTTTCCTTACCTTCGCGAATCGCGATACTATTATTTTTTTACTTCACATTTTTTTCTTTTTAAAATTTTTGTCTATTGATCGAAACTGGACGAAACGTTTAGCGCTATCGCGCGACATATATATTTATCCTTCTATCTTGAAATTATATACAAAATGTTAGATTTCTTTCCCAATACGCGTGAAACAACAGTTTGTTTTGGAATTACGAGTCGTCAACGAGTTTTCACCTATAACCTTTGAAAGACGAAACTACTTCGTCCAATTTATTTCGCACTTATTGTGAATTTTGTTTATCCAGAGTTATCGCGTTTATTTATTTATTTATTTATTTTTTCGATATTACATAATTCGATTATCATGATATTGATGTAATGTAATTGAACAATTATCAGTAATATGTCTGCTGTACACAAATTGCTTTTATCTAGCTTATTGTTAGCTATACTTAATATACACGTATTAATCTTTTAGTTATGATAATAAGTCGCATTCGAACACTTACATATGTATGTACGTGTACTCGGACCGAATCACGAAATTGAGATAAGCCGTATACAAGTTATATATGTACATAGAGGTAGAGAGAATTGCAAAATAATAATATTAAGCTGGTAAAATGCTAGAATAGATCTCTCCCTCTAGTAATGTTTCACCTTTCGGCGGCATCGTAGCTTAGCCCAGTTTCGTAACCGACACACGCAGAAATATACAGATAGATCGATAGGTACATAGACAGTTAGATAAGGACAGAAAAGTCGTTGTTACCATGAGCTTGTTAGGGGGTGGTTTTAGTGACGAATCGATAAAATTCTGATGCTTAGACCATAGTACAGATTATGTTCCAAAACTGTCGCACAGTTCCTTTCAATTATAGATTCTTGAATGAATGTAAAATCGTTTTTTCCTAGAGAAAATTTTACACAGAAAAAAATTATCGTCGATATAACTTTTTTTATCTCAAACATTTCGGCGCCATTGAATCACAGATATTAAAGTTTTCTTAATTTTTTAAAATTAAATTAGTAGGTTAATATGTTAAGATTTGTAATGTATTTAATTTGTCGCAGAATTCTTCAATTCTCGATATCAAATTTTCCTCGTGTAGGATTCATCGACCTCAGATTCACCAAAAGAATTTATACGCGAAAGAGGATACGATAATCCTGGAACACTGTACATATATATTTATGACGTACATACATACACATATACATATGCATTGGATGATGCATTCCAAGCGTGAGACCGGATGAATATGAAATACGTTTATAAAATATATTCTTAACGGAACATCAAACAAATCAAAAAAATATATTGCATATGCAGTTATAAAAGAGGCTCCATTCTTCATCCCGAGATATTCTCGTAATCTCACATTCGGTATACTGCGATATTTAATTGAATAAATATAATTACGAGCAAAAATTCTTGTTAAAGGAAACTACAATTAATAGATATTAGATCGAGTTGTTTAGAATATTTTTTAATACGCGTTACACTACAAGCGTGCACGTATGCATAGTATATGACATCTCGTCAGGATTTGAACATGACGCTTAAATTCTTTTTGTATATAGATGGTGTATGGAGATAAAAAACTTTTCGTACACAATCGAAATTTTGTGCATGGTATAGATAATAACGTGTACGCATATAATACGTGATAAGAGAGATATATACATGTACGTATGTAAGTGTGTACACAGACACACAGAGTGCAACAACATAGTGCAAACATCAAACAAACAGCAAGATAACAACGACTAAACAACACATCAAAACATCAAATTAACAACATCAACATCAATACAAAATATTGATTAGAGTATATATATGTATGTATATATATATATATATATATATATATATATATATATAGATGTATTAAACAACAACACCAACATCGCAACGATAATAGTGTAGAATATAGGTAGATAATACCGTACGGAAAGGGCATAGATGTTCAATTAATATATATTTGAATATATGAATTGCATGTTAATCAATTAAGTAAGTTAATTAATCCATCCAGCATACCAAGAGCATTGGCCGTGTGAGACAGTGAATAATATGGAAATAATATCGAAAGTGATATATGAAACTAAATTAAGTGCACGCTTAGGATAGACGCAGCCTTGATCGTAGCTCGATCGATCGATCATTACATTTATCTTTTATTACGGGCTTGGACGTAATTAGTAATAATAATCATGAAAAAAAATCGCTCGTGAATATCATTCTCCCAAGACAACCGAATGAATTTTCAATATGCATGGTCAATTAACCTGTAATCTTATAATTCATAACGAAATATATGGAACGAAATAATTATTTAGATCTTAAACATTCTTTTTCAACTTTCTAATTCTTGTGTGAAAAAACTCAATAGATAATTAAGAGTATTGCAATAATATCTTTCTTCAATATATACTTGTATATTCTTAGATAGCCAATAAAGTAACCGTGTCAAGAAATATTCCAAAAAAATTACAAAAGACAATATAATTGTAAGAGACTTCGCCGAGCGCCAATTTTTTAAAATCATATTTAAGGGCTAATATAATTTTAATCGTACCCCTGTGTAAAATAAAGTCATTAGAATCTCATAAATTTTCTTTTGATCGTCGAGCCGCGTCGAGACTGTATCGTCGAATTTATTATGTGAATGGGTGTTATATAATAGGGTTGTTAAACAAGAGGAACAAATTAATAGACAAAAACAGACCGCCAGACAGACAGACAGACAGATAGATAGATAGATAGATAGACAGACAGACAGACAGACAGACAGACAGACAGCAACAACTAGCTTGCTATAGGTAGACCGTACTACGCATTTAGCAAGAAAAGCCGTCCGTCTGTTTATCCACCCGTTTTCAACCACTATATTTGCCTTTACTACATAATAATACAGACGATGCTTCCAAATGTTGGGAGAAAGTTATATAGTTGGGGGGAATAAAGAGGAAACAATTCTTGACTCTAATAAGAGAAATAAGTAGCAAGTTTACTAGCTCGAATAAGGCGGCCGTTAACAGGCAGATGGGTCAGACGGACAGGCAAAGAATTGTTGTAAAGAGAGATATATTATGCAGATATATATATATATATATACATATATATGACGATACATACACATGTGGGGGGAGAGAGAGAGAGATTAAAATAGAATGAAAGAGCTTTGTCGATACTCAAGTAAATTCTTTTTTTCTTTAAATACGCGATATTTGTTCAATATTAAATAATAATGTCATAGTACACTCATTTTCTGTTTTATAATAATTCATTTGTGTTAATTTTGTTCTATATGTGGGTTTCAAATTTTTGTCATTTGAATTAAAAAGAAGAAAAAAAAGATACGAGTTGAATTTGTCCGAGGTGTAAAAGGAGAGATGACACGATGCTTATAGCACAGGTTCGACTATGGTCGGGCTATTCTCGATCGTACTACTAAATTGTCCCAAGCCTTCAGCGAGTGAAACAATCGCTGCATGACGACGGCTTGATGACGTAAGCAAGATCGATCTCACAAAATCGCAAAATCATTAAATCGGAAAAAATGTCGTAGATTCGGGGCATATTGTTGGTTCGGATGCCATTTGTGTTTCAGCGCTTTAATTAATATCGAAAAAACAATTTACTTTTATTTTTATACATTTACACATTTCATATGTGTATAGGCGATATAAATAAATTGAATGGACATTTACACGCGAAGTTATTGATATTTATACAATACGTATGTTAGAATTGAAAGTGAAAAGTATCAGCCTTTTTTTTTTCATCACCGATAACACACACACTGGTCGAAAGAAAGTGTAGATAACAGAATAGTATCAATTTTCGGCTCAGAGCGGTCAATGGAAGTATCGCACCAACGATATCGTGCATATAGCTGCAGGCGGATATATAGATATGTATATGTACAGGTATAAGGAACACAATATAATGATGCAACACCGATCTAACACATAAATATATATATATATATATATATATATATTGTCATTAGTGCTAACATAACATTCTTGCGACCATGAGCGCAAGCCTTTTACCATATCGCAATCAGGCGTCAGGCGGATTTCTCGCTCTAAGTAGGACTTGCCTGATAAACAGAGGGTCTTGAATTAATTCACGTAATTTCATTCGATTCCAACCATTGGATTCCCGTTTAATATAACATTATTCGTTTCTCTTTAACGCTACTTAAATGCTAAGAACATTCATAAAATGAATGTATTATAAAATACTTATTTCGTACACCCTACGATGATTCTTCTTCTTGCTTCTTTTCCCTAATTGATTATTTTCTTTTACACGCGTATATCAGACACGCGTTTCTCTCATTATGTATCCTGTTCCTATATGTGATACATCTCGGATTTGGATCCGAACAATGTCTTAATGATACAGATTGGAAAATTAGGTTGACGTTAGGTTAT
Source organism: Prenolepis imparis (assembly GCF_030444845.1). Classification (NCBI taxonomy): domain Eukaryota; kingdom Metazoa; phylum Arthropoda; class Insecta; order Hymenoptera; family Formicidae; genus Prenolepis; species Prenolepis imparis. The sequence goes on along the minus strand of NW_028141169.1, from coordinate 316,201 downwards.
CGTAAGTAAAGAATCAAGCTCGAGATGTTTTTCATTACACTAGATGATATTTCGATATCTGTCTGCGATTAATAATAATGCAACCGAGTGAAAAAGTTACGATGTACATGTAAAACGTACAAAACGCGCTTATAAAAAATATTAATCCGATTATACAAATCTCTCTCAAATATGTATATGATATGTATATTTATGTATCATTAAATAACATATTCGCGCCAGCTGTTTGTGTATTCTGTTGCATATTTCTCGCATCATTTTCAACAAAATTGTTTCAAATATCATATTTATCGTTTCAATATTCTAACGTTATAATTATTGTGTGGCGAAAAGAAAGATAAAAGAGAAAGCAAAGTAACGAGAAGATTAATACGAATAGAATAAGAGGCAAAAGAAAACAACGACACGGATGAATGAATGGGGTTGGCTACTAATGCATCGAGCACATAGAATTTAATTGTACTGGATGGGGTCAGGTTTCGCAGAAAAATCTCCAAAATCAATATAGAAGGAAATAAAATATTACTTTTAATAATAAATTTAAAGACGAGTCGCAAACATGAATGGAGCGATTCCGAAACCATTTCTGCATTAATTTCTGTCTAGTTTTTCCAATCGAGCGCATCGATCACCCAATTACGCAAGAAAGCTCAATTATATGAAATTCACGATCCGTTAAGATGGTTCAATTACATATTTATGAAAATAAAATTAAAAAATATGCAGTTGAGTAAACAATAAAAGAAGAAAAGAAAGAGAAGGACAAAGACAATAAATCGTTATGCTTTTTAAAATAGTCTTCCTAAGCATTTCATAAAAAATATACAAAAATGAATAAAATTAAATAATTGTTGGAATTGAGAGAGAGAGAGAGAGAGAGAGAGAGAGAAGAATGAAATAGTTGTAAAAATAAAAAATATAACAACAAAGTGAAATGAGTTAATATCCGAAAAAGTAGTATTATAATTAGCAATTATCAGCCCGCGCGATTGAATATTTTTAAATGCTTTATAATTTAATATTCCGCGTACATATTTCTATGTCATAGTCATAGTGCGTAAAATATTTCGGCAACGAATTATCAACAACAATGTATTCGGCCTTGGTGTCGTCTAGCGCGCTATTGTTGACATGCTTCGTGCTCCGGCTTTCGACTTTGTTATATCATTTGCGTCCTCCGTCGAATTCCTTTCCTAAATTCAATCGCGATCGATGTCGGAAACTATTTGCTACGATAATGTATATGAGTATAATGAGTAATTGACTTTTTATAATTAATATGTAGCCACATATATCCCGATGATACGTCTCAAAATGCAGTTTTCGCGTAATTTATCATTTATTAATCATTTAATCAAGAAATAGCGAAATAACAAAAAGTTAAATTATAAACTATCGTTTTACGATCTTTATGGACAATAATTATTTTTTTAAAGATATTTAGAGTTAAATATATTTCGTCCGATATTTTTATCGTTCAACTTTTTGACGATTTAAATATAATTCGAAGTAAGAACGCGCAATTAAACGATCAAATCGCAGGATCGAATAAATAAAATAAGGATAAGCCCCCCTCCGTGATATATTAATCGTCTAATAAATAATTAATCTCTATACTTGAAAAAATATTTTAATAAAATATTTGTATAATTTAATATTCCGCATGTAATAATTTGCCTCGCATCTATCGTGTGCAGGAAGAGCGGATTAAACCGAATAAGAAAGTCCTTTGTGTATAATGTTACATTTTTGCAGTGCAGTGCAATGTTTGTCGCTGAATGATTTTAGTTTACTATAATAGAAGAATGGATGAAGTTAATAAATGGCTCGAAAAAAAAGACTCGAGTGACTTAAGAGAACGTTCGCAAGTGACGTATAATATAATTTGATTTAATCGTTCAGGATTCAGAGGTCTCATACCTCATCTATGCTCGATCTATATGTATTATGTCTGTTTTTTTATAGCCTTAAAGTTTTCTTTATCTTTTTTTGCACATGTGCTGTAAAATAATGTTTTTGTTAATGTAAAAAAAAAAACCCATTTCGTCTACATTTTTTTTTATAAATTAGGAATATCTGATACTAATCTTTAGAAGATTCCCCTCTTAAGATGAAGAGTTCTTTACTATACCTATTTTAAAGCAGGATATTTTAAAAATAAGTGGAAAATTCCTAAATTTTTTCAATAATCGAGCCGCAATATTCAAAAGTTATTTGTAAACAAAATTGTACCGAATTGTATACTCTTTTCATATGTGAGAGCGAAATCGGCAGATAATAGTTTTTAAATATTCTTTTTCTATAAGCAAATTTCGCGTTCCACGGAAATATTCGGGAATATATAGTTTAGATGCACAAAGCAATACTTAAGACTGATGTAATATAAACCTACCAATCCACAACACGAATTTTCGATTCGAGTATTTCAAAGTCTTACTTTTATTCCATATTAGTTTGCTAGCTTCCCTATTGCGTTACCGAGCTTATTATTTGTGTTATTAAAAATTAAGTAAATATATTCGAAAATTGTGAAAACGGTTAATATAAATTTATCGTACGTAAGATACTTGGATTTATATTGGCATTCATTTTTATAATGTGACAATTTTATATTTGCAAGATAAAGAGTGTCGTGCTACTTGAGATAAGCATATAGAATCTGAGAATATACAGAGAGAGACTTGGAAATTTTCTTGCAACGTAATTAACAAATATTGTATCCTGTATTCGTGTGTATAATAATAAATACGCGTACAATAATAAACAGTCGCGTGCGTACAAGTGTGTTTAATGTGTGTGTGTTTACACATACATATACATATAGAAAGAGAGAGAGAGATAGATAGATAGATAGATAGATAGAGAGAAATAGAGGAAAAGACAACAGTCAATAACCAGTCACAAAGTACCTTTTAGTCGAGTTAGCGAGCTTCTCTCTACGCTCAGGGTCAGACTGAAACAGACATCATGACGCGTCATTTTTAACGCGATTCACATTAACACAGTCGTTGATTGGTAGGTAAGTTGGGTAGCTTCATAGGTTAATAGATCGAAGAGAATTGGCCCGATTTTGCCTTATCTCACAATATATGATATATGATATATGTATAAAAGGTGAACGCGAAAATTACAAGATTCTGATTATTATTCTATATGTCACTGTTGTCGCGACAAACACTCTCGCGTCATCTATATAGTATAGGTATATAATTGTATGCAAAGCATACGATTCGATTAATATACAAAAAATATATAGAAATATTTCATTGTATAGAGATAGAGGGAAAAAATGTGCCAAAACTATCCATTTATGAATTTTTAAGGCCCGGTTTCCTTTAACATTTCCTTTCAAGATACACAACTTATTGTTGGCAAAAATATTATACACGAGAGAGATACTTGTTATTTATAATATTAGTTATCTTAGATAGAGTTGAGTTTCAAAAAAATGTAAAAATCTCTTAACAAATGAGATTAAAATTTGAAAATTTAATTGGTCGAAACTCCTTTTACTTCCGTCACTTACAAAAAGCACTCGTATATCTATTTAATAATGAAACAGTCTTAATATCTGATAAATAAATAGATATCTGATAAACATTTCTACCGGATGTTTTGGCATATTTATATACATATATACAAGTATAACGTATCACTTGTATATAGAAGAATAGCGCTATAATGGTTTAATCTTGTTTTCCTTGTATTCGATTATACTTATGAAAGCATATGTATATCGTGTTTTTCTTCACACATTTTTCTTGAAATATGCTATTAATTGTCCAAGTACAAATGACGATCTTTAATAAAGTCGTGCGCTTTGCCACGTGAGCTCGATCAACATAATTATTTCTCAAAAGAATGAAATAGTCAAAGAATTATTTCAAAGAAAAGTATCGATTGGCTTGCATATTTTGCGTCCAATCCTTTCTATAAACATTCATATGGGCATCTTATTTGCGACGCATTTAATTAGATTAGTGGAGATAATGTATCGAGCGCGATATATGATCGCAAATAAATCTTTATGGATTACTGCGTTTTAAAAGAATAACATGGGCTTTCCTACAAAAGATTTTAAAGATAATTATTGAACGCTATGTTCGAGATTTCTTATCGATTGAACATCAATTTGTCTATTCGATGCGTTAGTAAATTTATGTGATTTTGATTCATCGTACATTAAACACACACACACACACACACACATCAAAAATATAAAATTAAAGCTTCAACCAAAATTTCAAAGACTATATGTATATGTATACACATGTGTATATACATATATATATATATATATTTCGTATTAATTGAATCATTTAAAGTACATGGATGGCATAGAATTGTCAATTATTAAATGAATGTAAATTTTCACAGAAGAGAGGAAGAAGATAGATTATGATTTTTAAATTTATATCGCACATTTTTTATTTGTTTCGCATAAATAATCTTTCTAAAAGACAGACTTATCAAGATTAATATAAAAATTCCTTCTGTCATTACATTAACTATATTTATTAAATAAATTTTCTTGTCATTCTAATTTCTATTAAATATGAATGTAGCAATGTTAATAATAATAATAATGCATCAATGTTAATTGTTAATGTTAAACACAAATGTTATAAAATTAAGTTGATTCAACGAATTATGCTCATTAAATAAACATAAACTCGTCGTAATATAATAAAAAATATAAAGGTTGAAATATAGAGAATCATATTATTAACTGCTATACATATGTACAGAGTAAATTTATTAATTATATAAATTTGAATAATCTATATAGTTTATAATATTCTTTTGCAAATATTGTTCGATATGCATCATACACGTATATTATGTTTAATGAAAAAAAAAAAAAACAAATGTCGCAGAAACAACGATTGTTGCGCGAATTGCGGTTTTGGATTTTCGAAAAGATTCAAATGAAAATTTAACTATATATTTGAATAGCAATAATTTTTTTGATTTATCAAGAGTAATAAATGCGTCGAGAAAAAAAACATATTTATACTACTAACAAATTGACAAGTAACCGCCCATCGCGTATAGGTTTTTAATATAATCAAGATACATGTAATAATTAATTAATTATCGATGAATTATTAATTTGATCCTCACACTCAACCCGTGAAGCGCATCAATCTCTTTAAAAGCGATCGATAAAGCGTTTCGATATTGGATGTATGTTAATTAAATAATTAAGATTATTAGTCACCAAACATGCGTTGTGCACGCACGCGGGAGACAGAGAAAGAGAGAAAGAGAAAGAGAGACAAATGAGGGCAGGGGAGAAAGAAAGAAAAAAAAATAATAATAATAATGAAAAGAATAAAGAATCGTGTCGTGTTTTATAGCGTACCTCGATATAAAAGATCGGTCGCGATTCGATAATGCAAAGATCGTTGATATCTCGCTCTTCGATAACTCTCATTAAAAAAATTGTAATTAAATTTGTAGTAGACTCATTAAATTAAAAAAATTGTAGATACAAATCTCTAACATCGAACGAAATCTATATCTCTGCAAAAGTATTTATTAATGCGATACACACGTTATCTATGATATAATATTTTATTCTCGATTCTGTTTATGTATAAGGAGTAACTCTTTTTTTTTTTCATTTTTGATAGACACACGATCTTCATTTAAATCACTCGAAAATTTGTAGATTTTAGCAGTTTTTACACGAGATGTGGCTGCTTAACAATGTTATATGGAACTATGTTTATTGCCGATTAAATAATTTTAAAAGTGCCTACAGTGGCTATCTTATAAATTATAATATGAGAAATCGAAAAATATACGCGCTCAATTCTTGCAACTTACATGAATCTTTCTATCCGCTGTAAGAATTGTTAAAGGTAGTAGTAAAACCTGTTAATCTATTCGAGTCTGTTTTAGCAGATTAAATCGGATTCGCAAGAACTGTTCACGTGTATTTTCTTATTTCTGACGTAACGATTCAAGATGTAGCCGACATGTACATACACATATATTGTGTATATACACATGTACCGATGATATTAAATATTTATATAAGTATAGGAAATTGTCTTTCACACAGTAAAAAGAATTCCTTACGAAACTTTACAACGGCGCCATCAGAGTTTATTATATCAATAATCCAATCTTGTGAAAAAAAAAAAAGTCAAATCTGTTACTTAATTTTCTGCAGCATTTCTAACAATTACTCGAGATCTTCGTAATATTAAAAATATACAATTTGTCATACAATGTCTCGTCCACTCTCCTCATGCAAATTATCGGATAGCAGGAGCCGGTATATTTTCGAGTAATTCGCAGCCTCTCGGTGAAATAGATAGACAATTGGAAAAAAAAACCCGGTGATATACATACCCGTTTGCGAATGCGGAGATTCTATCACACGATGTCCATCCTCGGGCCTAAGGACCGATGAAAATGTCGGCGCGCTCGAAACCGAGACTGTCGGCGACTTTTCAGTCTTATCGTTTCTTATTAATTGATGAACCGGTGGTGGGCCTGCGCATATAAAATCATACGTAAACACATATTCAATTATTGTTATTTAAATATGGTTAAATAAATTTCTCATCTTTATATCTCTTAAGAAACCCGGAATTTGCACAACGAAATCGTTGTTTCTGCAACATTTATATTTTCTTTTTTTTTTGTCCAAAATTGATAAAACAGATGTAAAGTCCGTTCGCAATAATGCGAAATTTACTCGCAGATAAAAGAGTGGAATATATAATGCGAGACATGTTCGGCTACATATGTAATTTGGTAATTTGGTAACTTATTTGCCTCGTTGACATTATTATTAAGTTGTAAACGGTATATATACAGTTGATTGCGTGCTCCGCTCTCGTCTCGTCGACGTAAAAAAGGAATGTACGTATTCGATAAAAGAAAATAAAGAAAAATATCACGGGAATATAGTTGGCGACAATCCAGATATACTTATCGCTGAAATTTTGCCGCGCATATATCACACTTGAGAAAGTGGTCATTTTATTTTGATTGTAAATTTCGTTTGCTGATTGCCACCGTCCTCTATATATATTTTGTCGCATAACATTGTTTGTTGCAACGAGACGCGATATGCATACGTCTCTTTGGCGTCTCGTCTTTACCAATATTGTCTTCTTTCTCTTTGTTTATTTCTTCTTCATCTTCTCACACGTTAAATTTCATTTTTACGAGGGCAATATCGGAAAAAATGACCGTGACTTTTGTAGTAACTGTATGTAGGGTGTAAAGCACCAGCAATCTCTCATCTTTTCTTTCTTTATTCCTTTCGAAAGTTTCGACGTTTACATCGAATGCATATATATTTATGAATTCAATGAAAGAAGAGAGGCGCAAAGAGTGATTCAAGTAGATGATAAAGAGAAAGGAAAGAGACTAAAGCGGGTTTTCTGCCGATCGGAAATTTTCAATGAGAGAGAGAGAGAGAGACCGAGTCGAGGACTCAATGGAGGAGAAACGTGCGTTTGTAGATGGAATAAATAATTTCCGCATTTGAAATTGGCGAGATTATCCTTTCCGCCTGTACGAGCAAAACTATAGTGAACTAGTTGAAGCAAGAAAGAGAGAGCGAGGAGAGCCACGAACGTGGACGGACGTGGACGGACGTGGCGATGCCGCGGCTACCGCATTCGAGTCGACCCCGACTCTGTCTACTAAAAATAAGGGCAAAGGCAGATTTTGAAACTCACTGAAGCTAGCCGCCGGCTGAACGTGATCCGCGGTCGTGGCTGCGGATGGAGGGGTGTAGCTGCTGCAGTAGTACGGCGGGTGCTCTATTTTGATCGCGTTTATTTGAGGCTGCATGTCGCTGAGGTCATGCAGTATGGACGCTGAAACCAGACACACATTAGCACGGTTCCTAGCGCGTCTTCGTACGTGTCATTCGCTTTCCTTGCACTCCCCGCAGCGCTATCGGGGAGGAAAAAAAATCGGCCGCTTCCGCGCACATGATGGGGGAGGGAGAACATTTTTTCTCTCGGCTATATACGTCGTACGAAATACGAAATGCGCATAAGACACAACACACGCGACACGTTCGACGGACTTGATCTAATCGCGGTCGCGCCTCGCGTCGTATCTATAGAAGAGGAGAAGCTGTTGGATGCGAAATTCGATTAAATTGCCGACCATCGCTTTGATTTCCAACGAATCGCGTATTGCCATTCGTTTGTTATCATTGCCAATGATGAGTCCGCGCTAGGAGTCTCCCTATTTAGGAGAAGTCGCATACGAAAGCCTTTCCAAAAGGGTAACGGCCCGTTTCGAGTTCATAAACTTACCTTGAGATATATAGCATTACATATATATTTATATTTCTTACAGATGTAAGCTAGGTTCTTACAGATGTATGCTAGCAATGTAATTTGAAAAATATATATATATATATATCAACGTTCGTAGCTATCAAAGGATGCTTTCAAAAGGTCTTTCGCATCGAGCTGTTCGTCACCTTTCGAAAGCATCCACAAAGAAACCGATCGCAAACACACGGACAATCTTGACAGAGAATTTAGAGAATATGTTGAATTTATTTTCGGACAAATACGCGGTACGAATAATCGGAATAATGAAAATCGTTGCATGCATCAATCAATGGAAGACTAACTCCAAGTATTCGAATCTGTGAGAAATATAGCGTCGTACCTTTTGAAAGCATCCAGAGCTCTTTGGAGCTGAAGACACCTGTCGCAAGGATCGTGTCATTGCAGACAACACCGTTATATAGTTCATGGTATCCTGTACCTGGGAACAAAACCCAGCGAATGATGTTTAATATCCACTTAGATCCGCGACACCCGGTGTACACATTTTCGATGTGTATGTGAAAATTTTATCGAAAATCGCGCCAACCAAAAAAACATGAACGTGAACGCGCTATTTGAGAAAAAAATTAACGAAACAAATATAATAAACATAAATCGCGAAATCACGCGAGTACCTTTTCGACGTCTGTCTTCTTCTTTGCTAGCGTTGCAGATACCATTTAGAACCTCTGTAACAAACAAACAAAATTTGACAAATGCGATTAATTAATAAGGGATAATTTATTTAAAATAGTGACTATGTAAGCACAAACACATTTTTTTTCTTTCTCACGCGATTCTTTGTTTCTGAGAATTTATATTTCGAATATTACACAGAGAGCTATGTAATATCAAAATATTCAGATGAAGAAAATTATATAAAGTTATTCTATCTGCGAAAAGCGTGTAATGTTTTCACTGTTACACGGTGTTTTATACCACCACGCGTTTTACGCAAATCTCATTACGCAACGTATCACCGAAATACTCGAGGGTCCGAAATATACGGCGATTTCTCGAGGATCGAGAGGGGTAGAGAGAGAGTTGTTTTTTTTTACACCGATAAAAATTCAAATTTTCTAATAAATGCTACAAATGATAAAATAAAAGTAAAAAACATACGTCAAAAACTTAAAGACCTACTTTTGTGTTGTATACATTCGGAGATTTTTTTTTAAACTCATTTTCTTTTATAAATAGGAAAAGGACAATCATATATTATTTTAAAAAATTATAAGATCTAAATCTATCTCCCTCTCCCTCTCTCTCTCTCTCTCTCTCTGTCTCGCTATTTTTAGGCATTTGAAAATTTAAGATACATATGTTTAAAATAAAATAATGTCCGAAACAAAGCCTTGAAATTTTATTAAACTTGTGTAATCTAATGTCTGTCGCGAAAAAGAAGAATCTTTCAGCTAGAAATCACAAACCGTTGAAAACTAAAATATATATAAATAAATCTTTCTTTCTGTTTCAGTTTTTATCTCGCTTGATTTCTTAAACGAATAGACTCTAATCTTTATTCACAATTATCAACTCTATCGACATATGGATACAATGGATATATATATCGTTTCGATTTTCGAAAGTCAATTGGAGCGATATACAACGAATTTCGCGCACAGGTACAAAAATATTCAGGTATTTTCAGTGGCACGAAAGAAAATCAACGTATAAGCGAAGCTCTGTGAGCTCGCTAAAGATGTCCGTTGCCTATTTATTTATAGAGCGAGCATACAGCGGCAAGCATGGTCACGCGCTTGCGTGCACATTTTCTCTACACGTTTCATTCGCGCTCGCGCGCGACAAGAGACGCACACGCAGTAACATATAATAATATATATATATATATATCAAAACGCGTGCTCGGATATTTTATTGTGCCGATATAAATACTTTAGCGCTCTACAGGAAGCACACTTTACTCGTCCAAAGAAAGAATTTTTCCCAAAAAAAGAAAAAAGAAATACAAAAAAGACGAGCGGAGACACTGCGCGTTTATCTCTTTATATGTATTTTACTGTAAGATTAAATGGGGGAAAAATAAATTAAGTGAAAAGAATAGTAGCAGCGATGTATTGTGCCGATATAATATTTTCTTTTAAATTTTAATTTATGAAAATTTAATCAAAAATCATGACCAACGTAATAAGAGAAAGAGAGATGAAAAACACAAGTGTCTATATATGTTTGTTTGCCACTCCACAGCGCTATGTTCCATCGGTAGTCGGTTGATTTTAGCCGAATTGTTTGGAAAATTCGAGGGGTCACGTCGTCACTTTAATAACTTTATTACACGACTTGCCTCCGCGTTATATATATACTCGAAATATACATATATATACGAAATTTCGCCAACTACGCTTCGCGCGGTTTAATAGCATGTTCTATTAAAGGACTATCTATAATTACGTTCCACGTACTGTGAAAATTACATTTCACTGTGAAATATATTTGTTGTAATTATAAGACAAATATTTGCAATCGATAAAAATTTGTCATTTAATTAATGTAAATATTAATATAAAGCCCGAATCACACTAGCGATTGGCGATTGCGTCTGCGATTGCGACTCGACAAATAGACGAATGGCAAACGGCAATCGGCTGCTTCCTGATTGGTCCATTTGACGAATCGCAATCGCAGACGCAATCGCCAATCGCTAGTGTGATTCGGGCTTAACGCTACATTCTCTCGCTATGTTGTTTCTTTAAGAATTGAATTCAATCTTTCAAATCTTAAGAAGCGAATCAGATTGTTCGAAATCAGCTCTTTCGATCTCAATGGGGCAAAATTATGAATTCTCCCTTACCGTGACTCGTGATAAAATTTGCGAGATAGAGATCCAGTTCCCGGACGGAAACGTTGATGTGATAGGGATTGACGCAGAGTCCTGGTTGCGCGCACTCGGCAGTCTTCTCCAGTCGTTCCCCGTCTGTCGATTCCAATGGAATTGCCTTGAAAAGGATCACCATAACTAGGTCCAACCTCCATACCTGTAGTACGAGAAAATCAAAACGATTCAGGCGAAAACTATATATAAACGTTCATAAATTGCCGTTGCCGTTAAACGCTCGTATTTTTCATTTGTCCCGTTTAATGAAAAGAGGATACGAGTTATTGGAATAACAAAGAGTATCGAGATATAGCGAAATGTGAAAGCATAGCGGAAATTGGAATAACGTCGGCATACCTTGTCCGCTTGACGAAGGCAATCGATTCGACGCATTTTGCCCTTTTGATCAGGATTGCTCAGAACACACATCGCTGGTCTTTTCCCCGTAATACTCAGCACAAAGTCCTCCCGATATTCTTGCGTGATATCCTTCCGTAATTTCCCGAGAAGCCGCGAGGCCCATTTCTGTTTTACTTCCAGCTTCTCGTTCTAGAGAAAGGAAAGAGAGAATTGGAGAGTTTGCAAACGCGAGTTCGCGTCGTCGCGCCAATTATCATACCATTTCTCATTACAGAGATATTTATTCATCATACACATATTTATTTATTCTCTTATTAAATATCTTATTAAATCGAATGAAATTAAAATGGACATCTTTGAAAAAGAGATACATTATAGGTAACGACGATACAAAATGCTATTGACCGCGTATCGATATCGATATCGATCCCATCTTTCCGTGGTATAGCGGGACAATTGGAAAGTATCTCGGCGGTCCGATGTGAAAATCGGCGGTTCGTCGAGTTTGTAAAGCTTGTAACGAGAATAGCGACTAGCGACAATCTCGAAGAGAAGGAGAGGGGCATCTTTCGGGCGAGCGATATGCAGCGCACGCGTGCGACCCTCGTCACACTCGGAATAGCAAATACACGCGCATGCATAAGATCCCTGAGAAATGCATTGAAAGTGCGTGGAATGCATCGCGAGAGAGAATGCGATCTATCTCGCCTAGCCCGTTTTTGCCGTGCACGTACACGCACACGCTCCGTATTCCCTTCGTACGCGAGACGAAACATTTTTTCCTAGCTCGCGCCTTCGCTAAATACCGTCGTCGTCGTCGTCGTCGTTGTAAATCGTGATTCGATATTCCCGACGTTGATAGTCATTCGTCAAAAATACTGAAATCGCAATGTTATACGCGTTACAGCTGATTGTGGATGCAGCTAAACACGACACCACTCCGGCTCTTATTAATCGTATACATTTATAGAGCATATAAGCAGAAATTACAATCAAATTGAAGAAAAGGAAAAAGAATCGACCTCTCTATCAACGATTAAATTTGGCAGAGTCAATTACAAGTGTCTAGTATAATAAATTGGCAATCGTTGACTTTTTTTTTTTACCGATTTTAGCGATGGCGGTGGCGGCGGACGAAAGAGCAGAGTTTGCAGTTTGCGAGAGCACGTCACGCGCATGTCGACGTTCCGACATTTCCGCGCGCGAATAAAATGTCAGGCACGTTTTTGCGCGCGCACTCGCGAATAAAGCGAGGAATAGGTGCGCGTTCGCGCGGATTTTGCTCGCGATGCGCTCACGCTCTCGGAGAAAGCGTCCCGCGTATACGCTCGATATCAGGTATGCCGAATGCGAAGGAGAGCCTTGTTCGTGTTCGCGAGAATCGTGTGTTTCTTCGAGAGAGTATACGCACGTAACACCGTGACATGCGTACGCATAGGCTATACCTTGCCGAAGGCGCGGCTTTTACGCGCTTTTACGCGGATGACTTGCTCGCGCCAGTGATTCCGTGCTTTTTCCCCTATTTTTTATATCGTCTGGTGCCGAAAAGCAGATTTTATCGCGCAATACCTCGCGAATCAATTTTATGTCGCATTTCGGCTACCTTAATCCTAAGCGTTTACTCGATGACATACACGTATACACACATATACGCACACCTGTCACGACAGCTGCTGCCAATTTATTTCAGATCAAATATGAAAACCCCGATTCTTCCCTTTTCTCTCTTTCTATTCTGTGCACACAACTCTAGAAATCAAATACATCAATAATGTGCTATATTCTAATAGATGTTGCTTTACTTTTGTTACTTTAATTGCCGATGACATTACCTTTATAGAAGCCCTCAAATCGCTTCGCGAGAAACTTTAATGCAAAATCTCGTCGCTAGAATGTTCTATGTCCACGAGCTATTTTGAAACATGAAGAATAAAGTATATATACCAGCTGCGTTGTCAAGCTAACGGTGAACGATGTTTACATTATCAAAATGTGCAATATTTTCTTGCACATATTTTCTTGAAAATGCTGCAACGTATCGTTCAACAACGCTAGGACGAAGATGAAAAAAAGAAGGAAAGTTTTTTTTTTAAATTTATGACCAAAACATGACAAACACTCACGCATACACGTTGATATTTAGTTGTTACAGATAACTAAAACGAATTTGTAGGAGACAGAAGAAATTTATGTAAGTATCCGCGCAAGTCGATACAAAATCAAGCAACGCATTCGAGGTCAGAGACTAGATCAGCTCGGAGTAGATTGTCGTTCGATGATAAGAATAGGTGCATGGAATGGAACGAAGAAAATTCCAAGCGGGTTAGAGAGAACGGGAATATATTTATTAATTTGGCAAGCTTCCCGACCGTGCATATCTAGCCGACCCTTTACGTTACTACGTTATGACGCGAACAAAGCGATTCTGCGATTTCTTTATAGGCAATTCCGAGGTCTACATAGAATGTTGTAAATATTATAACCCCTCTCGAGTCGTCCCATAAGGACGTGGATTATCTTTCTTCGAGCTTCGAATCGTCGACATTACCAAAGTTGAGCTCGTCTTATACCCTACGTGCAATCGTCTTCTTATTAGCCCGTACTTTTCCCTTCTTTTTTTCATTTTAGAAACGACACTTTTGTTTTTCTTGTTCGCCAATCTTTGATAAGTACGAGGATAGCTCGCGGTCTCTAGAGAGTTTTCGTTCAACTCTCCGGTAAACGTTTTTATTTGTAATCGTATCCAGAAATGTGTTAAGGACGTTCGTAACATCAACTCGACACAAAGCCTTTCATTTTTTTTTTTTTTTTTTTTTTTTTTTAAATAAATTATAATCTAAATTGAAATTAAAATGTACCTCTTATTGATTGAAATTTCTAGTCGCCAATTATCGGTCAATAGCGAAACGAATCAACGCGTTTATTAAAAGTTACGTGATAAACGTGCAGAAATTAACGCCTTATTAGAATGTCGAGAATATCAAGTACCCAGGATTCGTCGGATTAATTTTCAATCGTTATCCCCTTTAGACGAATGGATCGCAATGTAGAAAACGTATTGAGACAAATGTGCAATTACGCTGTATATATGTGTAGTTTGGCTAACGAGCCGGAAAAGGTGACAATGCGAGCGACGAGCGAACGGAAGCGAAGTAGGAAGGGAGTAGCGCCGCTAGTTTGCATAAATTTAGGAAATACAGGGTGGAAAATCGATATCTGCATAGAGATTATAGATGGTGGTTGGTAGGCGCCGCGTAGCCGCAGCCTCCGTCGCGACGGCGTATGCGCTACATGTCTACGTCCTCCCCAACACCATTTTCGACCGCCCTAAACCGGCCATCCCTCCCACTCATCCCCGTTGCCGAAAAGTTGGTGTGCACTCGTGTAGCGGATACTTCTCGTGGGTGTTGGTGCCGTGCACCCCGTTCTCTCTCTCTCTCTCTCTCTCTATCTCCCGATCCACCACGACCCTTCCAAACCCTCCGTCGAGGCTACACATACTCTTCTCGCGTACGTATATGCTCTTCCTTGCTCTTCCTTGCTCTTACGAACGACGCGACGCGCCGGGTCGAACCGCGCCGCACCCCTTCTCTCGCTCTGGTTTATCCCCGTCTATCCATCCATTGCTCGCGTTCTCTTTCTTTTTCTCCGACTTGCTTCATCTCTTTTGCTCGTCCTAAGCTCGCTTCTCTCGCTCGGTCCCTCGCAATGCCCTACACCCGAATTGAAGTAGTCGATATCGTACTGCGGTCTGTCTCGAAATTAAGAGAAAACGACAGACTTGCGTCGCACGTAGTCCGGCTCGTATGTATATAATGTATACATCTCTCTTTCTCCTTCTTGTTTTGTTTTCTATACATTCCCCTTTATTCCTTTCTTCAATGTATATTAATGCGCCCCGTTACAACTTGAAAAGTGTACGATTGACGCGTCGCACCCCTTCCTTACCCATTCTTTCTTTTATTCTTTCATTCGGGAATATGAATTAGATTCGAGAAGAAACTCTATCGCTCGAGACTAGACACAAAGAGAAAGAGAGAAAGAAAGAGAGAGAGAGAGAGAAAGAGAGAGAGAAAGATTCAAAACATACTTGTATTCCTTACATTATATTACATTCTGTTCCGGCAAGCAACTGCGCTCCTATCTAAATCGGACACTATCATCTTATCCTGCAAAGTAAACTACGAACAACACCTATCATATCTTAACCATCCCTAGAGAGAGATCCAAGAGGAAAGAAGAAAAGAGCGCATCTTAATTTCTCAATGTGTGTAACGCGTTACCTTACACCGAACACTGCATCGTGCCAGTATTCATACATACACTTTAGCATGTGGCCAACGACCTTTTACTTTCATTCATGTTCGTTTCGTTCGCAAGGCCAGCAGATTGATACATCTACGCGAATGATTGCGAGACGAGCGTAATTTTTGTATTTTTTTCTCCCAATGTTTTACTCTAGAAATTTTCGCCGAAATATGCCGTCGAATAGTTGAAAATGACCGCTTTGTCCGTTGTGTAATTATACTGACATGAATTTGCGTGAAACGTCCTCATTGTTTAGATGCATGGAATGAAAATGAAACGAAAATACTGAAAATGAAAAAGAAGAAGAAGAAGAAACGCCTATGCGCCACCAGTTAATGCCAGCCGCTCTTCCGCTAAATACCGCAACATCGCGAAATTAAAATATTGATCGAACCCTGTCGCAAGAGGGAGGATGGGAATGACGGTGGAGAAGCAACGGGCCGATAACATTACCAACGATAGCACTATCCGAATGCGCTATCGTCCAATAGACACCCGGTGGTCTTCGATAGAAATTTAGTCGAAAACATTATTTCATTGTTTATGTTACGTGTCTTGAAATTTTTGCAACCATTCAATTCGTAGCGCGCACATAATTCTCATCATTTGCAGTTAATTATTGTTAACAAACGAGAATTTATTTATTCGTATATGTATTTCAGTTTCTGTATATCGATAAAGATAGCGCAAAAAGATAATGCAAGAAGATATAGTGTTGAAAAGTCAAAGACAAAATTAATTCTACAAACAATCTTCTAATTTCTTAGAGTTCCTCTCACCTGAAGTTCCTCTTTACACTGACGTTCCTCTTCCAAGCTCATCCGCTTTTCGTGTTTCTTATAGTATCGTCTCTTGGCAGCTTGTAGGTTGAACCATGTATACGAGAAAGACTTCACGAATGGTAGAAGAGCCTCGATAAATGGATGGAACTCATCCTGCAATCACACAATATTTATTTCTTTTTTATTTAATTATCTACATTCTCTCGTCTCGTCATTTTAAGCTTCGCAATTAGAATTTTTTTTTATTCAAGTACACATGCAACTGTCAACTATCTATATTGCAGAGAAAAAAAATCAAGTGTTTTGTCAAAAAGTATGTAAAAAAAAATTCACGCATTACAGTAAATAACATTCTAAATTTAATTTAGCAACATCAGTTTTGATAAATTCAAATGTTTTTATGTTATTAAACCAACAAGCAAATTTCTATTATTTTACCCAAGTATGCAAAAATGCAAAGTAAAGTAAAGAAATTATTTGAGAGCTATTTGTAACAATAAAATCTTTTTCTAAACAGTTTGATAAAATTAATATAGCTAAAGTCATTAGAAATATCCGCTATTCTTGATCAAAAGAAACATTTATCATGCATTTGGTCAATTTTAGAGAATAATTTGATTTAATACCCATTAATCTCGCTAGAAATAGAGATACAATCGTACACTGGAAAATGAGCGAAAGAAAATAAAAGTAATAGCACAAAATTCTATAAAATATTTGCAAAAATTGAAATTGATGTGCTGCTACAGCTGTACCAGCAATGTTGATTATCTCTGTTAAAATTATAAATGTATCAGTGAATGACTTGTGATGGATCACATGCATTTTGTGATATAAAGGATAGTTCTTTTATTTTACTTTTTCTTTTATTATTATGATCTTTGCGCTATTTTATTCCTCATTCGTTTACGCTCGATTTACGTTATTCTTTTTATTTATCTTTGTATTTTAAATATAAAAAAATATATAGAATATATTAGACACACGAGCATGGATATATTTAACGATGGATATAATAATGATTTGGTTAAGGCAAGATAATTGTTTTTCGCTCCCTTCTCTTTTTCTTTTCCTCTATCTTTTATATTCTCTATATCCATAGTAATCATAAGAACTCTTTCTCTCTCTCTCTCTCTCTCTCTCTCTCTCTCTCGTCGTGCACATCTTGCTACGAATAAAGTGCTAAAAAACATAAACGAACCATCGAGTATTCGCAAACACTGCAGCTGCTGTAGCGCACTACCGTCGTCTGTTCGTCCCTCCTGTCAGCGTCCAGCTGTCAGAAACAGCGATCCTCGCGGTAACGATTACGAAGAGCTCGATACTCCACCACCTCGCAGTCGCGAATCGCTCGCGGCCTCATCTGTATACCCTTATCTCTCGAGAAGAAGCGCGAAGTCTGCTTCTTCTCACGTGCCTTTTCCAATTATTCGAGATATTCGAGTCTCTATTTATCCGCACTTTTGACAGAGTGTCTCACTAGAGAGTCTCGTCGAGAAGCCGCTGCCAGGAATCTCTTGCTCGCGACACTGTCCCCGTAAACGCGTCCATGTAATACTTCCGTGTACTATTAATCGTACGCGTAACTTTTATCGACGCTAACCACGTGGAGAATTGCGCGTTTTGCTTTATCAAGTAATCATCCTCT
This sequence comes from Prenolepis imparis, assembly GCF_030444845.1. Taxonomy (NCBI): domain Eukaryota; kingdom Metazoa; phylum Arthropoda; class Insecta; order Hymenoptera; family Formicidae; genus Prenolepis; species Prenolepis imparis. The sequence goes on along the minus strand of NW_028141169.1, from coordinate 297,946 downwards.
TGAGGCGGTATCCCTAACTTTAGGAACGAGACGATATGTATTTTTGTTTTCTAAGGGAAATTTCTTTCCTCGTGGATTTCTCTCACTTGTGTAATCTTTTTGTCATCTACAAGAGTAGATCTTTCTAACCGAGAGATTGCGCCGCACAATTTAAATTTTAGCTACCGAAAGCGCCCACCAACCTTGCCGAGATGTGTTTGCGCGCGACGAAAGAGGAAAAAGAACGGAAGGAGAAGTACATCTATATGTTTTTTTTTTCGCTCTTTTCTCTGCATTTCGGACGGATATTAGAATCGAAAGACCCGAACTGAATGAAAACGTACACGGATGAAACAATGAGAAAATGAACACACCTGGGAAAGATGAGACCGTCGTTTACGGACGTTTTAATACGGACACGCCTTTGTATGTTGGACGCGCGCGTCCATCTGTGTATAGGTAACGCTGTTATTTTCGGAGCCAACGAAAATCAGGAACGTTAAACACTCTCGTCATCGCGATGAGGATAAAAACACGTTGGAAGAAGAGAACGCGCGACAAACCTTGGGATATGTTTTGGGAGAGGTACAAGCGCGCGAAAGCTATAAAAGAGAAACGATTCCAGCGCGTCATTTTTTTTCTCATTTTTTTTTTTCTTTTATTACAAGTTACTCTTCACGCGATAGAGAGAAAATCCATGCCAAAAATCGACGAGCAGCCAAGCAGGAAGAAGCGCAAAAGTGAATCACTCCCGGAAAACGATGGTCACACGGAAAACGTACCATTGTCAGGTACGAGCGATTCGCGAACTCAAATTAGAGAGTCCGTCACCTTCTCCTTCTTCTCTTCCGCCACCACCCTCTCCTTCTTCTCCTTTTCCTCCTCCTCCTCTCTCCTTCTCCTTCTCTTCCTCTTCTGTACTTACTCGCGCAATATTGCGTGGCGCGAACTTATTCGAAGAGGTCCACGAGTCGCAACCGAATAAAACATTTCGATATACGGAGTATAATTTTTAGCAGAAAGACAAGAAACCGACCGTAAAGAAAAATGTTCTCTCGAGATTCACACAAATTCTTCTATTATTAACAAATAAACGGTAGAAAGAGAAAGAGACCACAAGAATCACTATAACAACAAGCACCACTATGGTACCTCTCTACGCTCTAAATATGGCGCATTATATGAGCATTGATTCGACACGCGCGCGACAAGAATATAGTCCAAGTTGTGGACGATAAGTAACGCGATTAGCAAAACTAGACGTAAAATTAACGCGCTTGTCCCGCCGCGCAAATTCGAGTGACAAGATCAACGGCGCAAACTGTGATCAAACATTTGGCCGTACAAGAAGCACACATGATACAGATTCCCCATACTCTTTAAAGAAGAGTGCCGCATTTCGATGTTGAATAATTTCTGGCAAAGCGCATCCGGATAGTGTTTCGGAGGGAGCTCTGGCACGATAACAGCCAAGTGTATCCCTCTCGAACCTCCAACGCTCTCTCGTCGGTTTGGCTATTTAACACCGCGTTAACCGCGCGATTACGTAGGCGAGGGCGTTGCTTCGGAGTATCCCGATCGGGTTGATCTGTTCGCCAAAATTGCGAACCACGATCTTAGTCCTACGTCGTCCCGAACTGCGGAACGTGGCGGGTACAACACGTCGATCGTCGCGACGACACTGAGACGCCGGTCGTCGAGACGCGCGTATCGAGACGCGGACGGCACCGCGCGGCGGCCAGGTACGGCACCCTAAACAGTTATTAATAGCTCCTGTCCTAGCTTACTAGATTTGCCCTCGAACCGACGCAACGCGACGCTACGCAACGTCGACCACTAGTCTCCCATTCCCCTTTGTATATATTAACCCTCTCTCGTCGCTTTTTCCCTAGTCCTCGAGTTTCTCCTGTTTCTTCTTTCAAATGCAAAATTTGCGACTCGCGCCCCCTCCTTCTCTCTGTACAACCCTCTGACACTTGAAAAATTTAGGAAAATGGTGATTTGATGAGGGCCTTCTGACATCTTCAAAATTTAGAATAAAAAAGAAAAACAAAAGCTGATTCGATGAACACTCTCTGACAGTTTCAAAATTTATAATTAAAAAAAATGTACAAAGAGAATGTGATTCGATGAGCACTATCTGACAGTAGCGATACAATCACAAAATGTTTCTCGAGAAAATGGAATAAAAAAGTTAAAGCCAAAAAGAAGGAAACGGTTTGTTTAAAAAAGTTCAAGTACCAAAGATGATGCGAGAAGGAGGAGAAATATTTTCAGCGTAAGGTGTTTGAGTTGTAGCCGTATTGCCGAAAATTGGTTCTACATCAACAAGACCTCATTATATTATAACATGTCTCGAGATAAGATTGGCCATTGGCTTAAATAGCGCAACGGAGCACCGAAGCGCGCGCAACGTTCGAAATGCACTCGTACTCGCGCGATAACCGCCAAAACAAATATCGAGTCCTCCAACTCGACTTTCCTCGACGCATTTTTCATCATCTTTACATTGAAAAGGAAAAAAAAAAGGCATTCGCACCGCATGTATCGCAATAATAGCAAAGGAAGGCAGCAGAGGCGCGCGGAAAATTGCAAAATCATCTCTACGCAAGCAAGATGCGAGAACATAAACATAGCAGAACTAGGTGAAAGAAGGAAAAGAATGATTGAAAAGTGAGTTTTAAGCACCTGTCCGACGGAAGGAGCCTGCAGGTAAGTCGAGACATCCGGTTCCACCATGCAGCTTCTCAGAGTGTCTGGGATGAACATGAGTAGTCTGGACGTGGTCTGAGAGCCAGGCTGGAGCCGGCTGGTCACGACCCCGCCGCCGCTGTCTGACGCCGTTTGATACCGCTCGACGCCGCTCGACGCCGTTCGACGCCGTTCGACGGCGCTTTAATGCCCAGGTCCGACAAAGTCGACGACGACGATGATGATTATTATCATGTAGGGAAGAACGGAGGGTCTCTCTCAGTGTGGAGCGCAGAGATGTCTGATCGCAGGGGACCGCGTTCTAAGGACTGCACCAAAACTCGGAGGAACTCCGTCGATCGCGAAAATACCGTACGACTGCTTCCGCGATTTTCCGAGGATCAAACACGTGGTTCGAGCGTGGATCTGGCCAACTTGCGGAGCGAGCTTTCCAAACAACGGTGCGCTGCGACGCGACGATCGGCGACGCCAATTTTTCAAGCCCCGAACGAGTCTCTTCCGGTCTTCGCTCTTCCTCTCGTCCTTGACGACTCGGGCGAACGAGCTGCTGGCACCTCTCGCAAACGATTCCGCGCTCTCGATAAACGTTCTCGCGGGACTGTCGTTCCCGACACCGGGCTCCCCGGCGTTGGTACGGATAGCAGTATTACGGGCGCTATTGACGCTGCTAAACTGTCGTTTGTCGGGTGGTGACGAGACGCCGCACCCAAGCACACGCATCCTATCTAGCCGCAGTTGAGAATTTCTTTTCGATTTCGGATCTCCTCTCTCTCTCTCTCTCTCTCTCTCTCTCTCTCTGTGTGTGTGTGTTTCTCTCGTGCCGCACGCAGAGTGTCTGCGATTCTCCCCCACACTGTCGCCCCTTCTCTGTCGTACCTCTCTTTACGCTCCTCTCCCTCTCTCCCTCCCGCTTTTTCTTAAGCCGCGACTTTCACCCCTTCCTCTATTCTAGATATCGCCTTCTTTCCTTCCCGTCTTTAGGGATGTCCTCTTTTTGCTCTTCTTTTTTTCTTACTATATTCCTTGCTCTCTTTTTCTTTGATTTTACCGTTTCGATTCTTCGTTTCCTTCCGCTTTCTCTCTCATCCCATCTGTATCTTTATCAACGATTTGCGCCCTCTCTCTTTTTCTCTTCCGCCCTGTCTTCCTCTCTTTTTTTGCCGCTCAGATTGTCTTTATTGTCACATCGACGCGAATACGGCGATGACAAGGACGACAACGGCAATAACGACCAAGAGAGCTCTCAAGCTCTCGTGGTTCCTTCTAGTTTCCCTTGCGCTCGATCGGAAGACGCCAGGCCTCGGACTACGTCGACTCCAAACCACGAAAGCTGCGTCGGCGTCCGCGTCGGCGTCGGCGTCGGCGTCGGTGTCGGCGTCGGCGTAAAAAGCGAGCAGCGTCGCGCAAGCTCGATGTCAGAGTGCAGTCTTCGCCGCGAGAAGGATAATTCGAAAGAGAAGAGAATAAAACACAAATACCAATTAGAACAGTAAAATAACAATAAATTTTTTTAATAATATGCAAGAGTTACGCGCGGAAATAAAATGTCAAATGAAAGGTCCATGTTTGAAATCAATATCGCGAGAGAAAATATAATAAACATATATTCGATTTTGATAATTGCAAAAAAATATTCTCGAAAGAGATTAAAAGATTAGGAGAGAGAGAGAGCTACGAAGAATAATAATTGCTTTAAAAGAAAGCGGAAATGTTAATGAAAATATGATTATTGATACGAAAACATGTGTAAAACTAAAGAAAGAGGAAATAGAAAATAATAAAATTATTTTTTATTTATAATATACGACTGTTTTTAATGAAGCAAGGATTATCTGCTACGCAGATAATCGATGCGGTAATATAATTTCGCACATCTTTTATTATACGGTTATATTCTGTTTGGAACAATCTGTGATGCAAGTCTCGAAAACCTTGCGTTTGTTTAATAAGAGTTTGTCATCACAAACATTTAAATGTCTAGAGGTTTGCATCAATGTTCGTCAATAACAAATGCATTTGGAAAGTATAGTTTTTATAGTCTTGTAAATGAAGGAAAAATTAAATCCCTTGAGAGTATTAATTTTCAAGCAAAACAATCTTTCATCTGTGTAATGAAAATTAAAAATATGAAATTCTAGCAACACAATCAACTTACGTGGGACTTGTTACATTTGTGATAAAATATCGTAAAGATCACAAGATTCATTTCCAGACAGAAAAGAAGAAAGAATGAAACATTGGATATAGGAATCTCGATAGAGATTTCAGGAAAATAACTCACATGGTCATGTAGTTGAAAAACACTCGCAAATCACTGCACTGACGTTTGGTGATCGATCGATCATAAATATATAAACGGAATATTTCTCCACACGCAGAGAAAGAGAGAGAATTTACGGAGCCATCGTGAACGCGATTACAGCTTACAGCACTCCACACAATTCACAGAAGCGTTGATCAAGTTGCAGCTACGAAGGTGCACATCCGTTATCTAATTGAGAAATGCTTTGTCTCAAGATTATCGGAACACATAACTACGCGAGTTTGTCATAATGAATGAAATAAAATTGAGACTCTATAAATATATAGATCGTTATACTACTAGTATCAAAAATTTTGATCCCATTTTTCATATATGCATTAGTTGCGTTTTCAGCAGAACAAACCGCTTAGTAGTAATCGAACGTGATTGGCTCTTACTTTTAGAACCAACAAATCAACGTAGAGTATTGACCACTAAGCAGTTGTTCCGCTGAACGCGGCAATTACGTACATTGTTATTATTTTGTTCGATGGTAAAACTTAATTTTCAAATTATTACAATCTCTTGACACGTATTTTACTTATTGCATAGTACAAAAGATCATTAAAATTAAAAATTATACATTTATCAAACCAGAGAAATATTCTTGCATCTTTTTATAAAATTATATAATATTACTAAATGCAATAAACGATCTAAATTCGCAATAACACGTTATTTGGTTGTGATATAAAAATATTCTTACAAATGTTTTTTTTAATTTTTTAAAAATAAAATAATTTTTTTAATAAATTTCAAATTTTTAGAAAAAATAGGTGCTTATCAAATTATCATTTATTAATTACATGCGAAGATTTTTCAAACTTGAGATGATAAATTTTGCTAAATTATATTTTGCATTGCAATTCGAATGCTATTTCAACTAGAGGTGTATATTACATCATAAAAAATTTACAAATAGTAAAAAGTATATAAATTCAAATATTACAAAAACACCCATAATTATATTTAATAATATCTAACAAAGTCTAACTACAACTAAACTGAATCGACAAAGCAATTTCCATAATAATGACAAAAATTTCTGATAATTATGTCCAAACATTTCTGATAATTATAAATTTGAGTCATATAATGTTTTGAAATTCTCTAATTACAATAGAAATAAGTATATATATATATGTATGCATGTGTGTGTGTGTGTGTGTGTGTATTGATCATTTTTTAAGAATTTTCAACTTCTTAGCAAACATTAATAAAAGGAAATTATTCCATGTCAAATAGTCCAATCTAAACAAAAATTTAATTCAAATTTGTTGGCTTTGCTTAAAATTACAATAGTTAAACTCTTACGAGTATTATTGAATTATTCAAATATCATTTTCTTCATAATTTGCTTACAAATATACAAATAATTAGGTTTTAAATTTATCCAAATTTTTTTTTAAAAATGCTTGAAAACCAATCATCGTAAATATTTAAATAACAATATTCAAACTTTTAATAATTCCTGAATTGCCATATAACAAGATTTGAAGCAAGTTTATAATGTTAATGTCTTATTTAACATGGAATGAACCATTGACACATGGAGAAGGATATTTCGTTGAATATTTTATAAAAATGTTTTTCCTAATTTTGTCAGAGTTATTGTTCAAAGTTGTACAATGGACAATATCAATGCACGATACATCCGTTATGTGCTTCAATTATTCATATATTACTAATAGTTGATATAAACGGATTAAAACTGAAAAATTGAAAATTTAATGTTAGATGAACAATGTTGATTACAAATGTTGCAAACTTGATAAAAGCAGTAACTCTATACTCACTCTTTTTAAGAATTCCTCTGCGCATATACGCGCTCTGGCATTAACCGATAATTTCATCTCACTGATTTCTCTATCAATTTCCTCCATAAAGTGAATAACAAAATCTACTATCTTATGTTTGTACATTTGCTCAACGTGAATATTAGTGATTAAAAAGCTAATGTCATAGCCCTAAAATACAAGTATTGTATAAAATATACTTGATTATATGTAAATAATTATATATAGATGTATATATATATATATATATATATAAAAAGCTTGAAAACAATCAGCTTTTAAATTACTTGCCTCTACTGGTTTTCTTCTGAGTATCATAAAATGTTCGGCTCTCATTGTCATGAATCTTGTAAAATTATGACAAAGAATCTTTTCTAGATCGTCGGCTTGTTTCACAGCGATACTTATTCTCATACTGTTTATGCTAGATTCAATCAAGACCTTCTCCTTATCGTTTCTACTTATCAGGATAGGAGTTAAAAGCAGTTCTTTGCTCGCCCTTACTTCCACTTCAGGTTTATTGTGCTTTTCCACAATTTGAGAGGAAAAATTCTCCAGACACATGGCAGCGGTGAGTGTACGTCTAACTGCTGTCAAATAGGGTTTTAGCGTTCCCGACTGCAAAATAAATAGTGAAACAAACAGTATAAGAAAAATGTTTGATACTGTAGTAATTGTCGCAAGTAATTGTTGCAAAAATGCACTTTTTTTAAATAGTAGTTGGACAAAAATCAAAGATATTTTAAGAGTTAAAATTAAAAGAAACAACGTGCCATCAAAATCCACACAGTCTAGCCCATCTATAATCAGTTAAAAATGATTTTATAAGCTAATCAAAATACGATTCTTTGAATAAAATGACTCACCATATTTGCAGAAGATAACTCACAAAGTTCGATAAAACATTCGATATAACATCCGTGTTAGCTAATATATTAGTTTTCTTAAAAGCCTGTCGAGCTTTTCACTGTTTAGGGGGTTTGGCAAAGATACACGACAGGAAACATGAAACATTACATTGATCGGTACAACTTTGATTCTTCAAGCCTATAAATCGCGGCCCATTTAATTAGTCTGATTCTCTAGTTGAGACTAGGTGACCTGATCTTTTTTTTATTCGACAAAACCGGTGTTTTCTTCAACTTGACTTTGACTTGCAGCACCCAGCACCAATTTAGGGCGTGCACATATACCGAGTGACCGAGAGTGCAAAGAATGCTTTTTCGCACGAAGTTGGTCACATTTAGGGCGCATTCGAACTTGCACTTATTTCCAAATGTGAGGGCAAGTCGATTTTGCTCCAATGGGAAAAGAGAACCTCGTCTGTTTCCCATCTATGACCAATCGTAATTCTACAAGTATCCGAGCATCGTGCGTATGCGCCTTAACATTCACTAGATCCAGTTTCCCTAAATACAATTTTTTGGCTCGGGAGCGTCGTATCTAGATATTCGTGTATTATTATATTGAAAATTGAGATTAAAAATCAAAAATTGAAATTTCAGATCAATCTGAAGAAAGAAATTTTAGTTTCTGTCGATTCCAATCTTTAATCTTCAATGCGCTAGTCTGATATTGGTTTTACATACAAATTTGTCTGGATAAGATGTAAAAAATAATAGCTGTACATATTTGACAGATTATATATTTAGATATATTCATGAAAAAAAGATAAATTTTTGTCAACTATCAATAAATAGATAGAATGCGTTTGAAAAACGCGCAATTTTAGACGTCAAGGCGCATGAATATAGTACCTTGAGAGAAATATCTAGAAAAATCGAAACATGGGTCATATCGGATAATCGAACGTTGTTTCAGGCAATTTCACGACGTTGTTGCGTTTCTCCACTTTTGTCCGCGAACGTGTGCTTTCTTCCGATCGGGAGAGACGCAATACAGTTTAACTTTTAAGGATTAAAATCGATTGGAACGATTGACGATTGACGTGCAACGAACAGGAGCCATTTTGCCGGTGAGTCCCGCAGATAACTTGGTAATAGAGTGATAGAGTGCCGTGAGACAGTGCGCAACACCTCTTTTGTAGGGCCGTGAGCTTTTCTTATCGTTTCTTTTTACACGCGCTTCGAGCTCCCAGAAGCGAACAAACTTTCGAGGAAAAAGCCTTCTTTCCAGTCATCTCGCATCGAACGCATCGCACGTTTTTAAGCTCGACGCTAAGCCAACAGTTATGTCCGAAGGCATGTAAAAGTACGTATACTCTGTATTATGTATTCGCCAGAGCGTCGTCAGGTATCAGCGTAACCGATTGAAATCGAAAAAATTCAGGTACATGTCAGTTACTTCCAGTTGACGATAAAGTGTGCTCGTACGTCGCAATCAGTGAAATTAATAGTAGGTATGTGATTGAACGAAACTTCATCTTGTGTGTGCTGTCACTCTTGAGTTTATCGCAGGTCGTCGAAATGTGTGTCGAATCTTATCAGTGATTGTTACCTACCAATGTTTCCATCACCTATTTATAACATTATTATTGTAACAATGACGATATTTTATTAGATGCAACAAAAGGAGTTGCAGTTGCGCAAAGCCAAACAATTCTTTCTGCGATAGCAATCTATAAAACTGTACAAAACTTAAAAATTACAGGCTTTAATTTTATATTAATCATCAGTGACTTGCGACAAAAGCACATAAAAATATATATGACCCGATATCAAGGACAATGACATTGTATCGTATTGTGTAATCGGAAGAAACAGTGCCAACACGGTGTTTGATACGTGTACATTGGAAGATTCAATGCGATCGTACGATGCAAAACATTTTGCAAGCATTTAAAACAATATTTTAAAACTTTAGCTCGATTTAATGTAGCGTTATTACAATTTATTTGTGTTTGACATTTGAGAGATTAGAGTCTTGTACATTGAATTACATTTGAAATAGGTGAAAGCAAATCCTTTCTTTTCTCCTCTCTAATTCTCTCCTTGTTTCATGTAAGATAGAGTACAGTGCACGTGTGAATGTAAATTACAAGTAAATTCAAGATGTACGTATGTATTTTTCTCTCGAATCAAAAACATTACATACTTTCTGCTATTTTTTAAAATGACATACATACTGCATACAAAGAGATACTAAAGTATTATTATTATCATTATATTAGAGCTGTCTCTATTTTACTTATGCATTTGTTTGTTGTTATTTAAATCAATATTATTGAATTAATTATTTCATGCGAAATATAATTGTATATCCAATTGTTTCTCTTCCATGCATAATATTAATATTTAGTAAATTGCAAAAATGTTTTACAGTTGTACATTTGCATTGTAGAAATTAAAAAAATAGATGGTGTATGTATGTATAGACGTGTGTGTGTGTGTGTGTGTGTGATTGCGATACAATTAACCGCCATCTATAACGCTGCTGGAAAGAGAAAGAGAGAGCTGATAATTAAATTATAACGAGGACAATACGCGGAAAGATTCGCGCGAGCCAAGGACACGAGGCTTTCGCGACGTCGCGTCGCGCGAAATCCTTTTCCTTCGATATGTCGTTCTCTGGCCAAATATGTAAAACTGACGTCACGTTTCCCTGCAAGAACATAAGGACGCCCACTGGAATCGCTTCGCTCTCGATCGTCCGCGAAAATCTCTTTTAGAGAGAGAGAGAGAGATTGCTAAATATATTCCCTTCCGCGATAATTTTCGGCCCCCGAAAAGTTTGATCGATCGGAGGACGTTGCTCGATTTAGAAGCGTTGCCGTGAAAATTCAAGGTCGTATACTTGGACTCGAGAGAGAAAGAGAGAGGAAATCTGCCAAAACTTTGGAATAACACGATAAAATATAACGAGATAAGAATAATTTAAGAGTGAGGATTTTAAATATCGAGATAAAACGAAATTTGTGTAGTTATTACGCAGGCGGGAGATATATGTATACGTATTAGGATTACGTGGTCGCTGAACGACCCACGTCGCGATGACGAGCACGTTGGCTATACGACTTCACCTGAGAGATGAGAGATCCGCGAAACGCGTAGGTAGTATTTCGATGAACCAAAATCGAATCCAAAAGTAGCGTGACTCGCTTACAAGCAGTTTCCCTCTCTATCCCTATAGATAAAAACACATATCAGCTTTATGGGGTGGGAAACATCTCTAATTTACGGAGGATTCCGGGATCTTATGTATTTATGATCGCATGATACACACGGTAATTTATTTATCTCGTCCATTTTTAATGTAGTGTATTAATTTGATTTCATAGACATTCTCACTTCTCTTGTATGAATTTTCTTTTTCATTTTTTGTGTTTATATTTTTTTGTTTATACATTCTTTGAAGATGACCCCGAAGTAGGATTGAAACGTTAATTTTAAACTGATAAATAGTGCCTGATGTTATTTAGGGTTTTTATTCGTGCTTTTTGGCTCTTATCACTTACACCTTTGTATTATTTATATTAGCTTTATAATTTTTTTTTAACGTCATGCTTCGTCTCTACGATTCCTTCTCCAACAAAGAGAGAACGAGGGTGCATGTTCACAGATCTTAATTTGGCAGAGATTCAGAGTTATCAGATGCAAAAGTAGTATCAGCGATTAGTCAAAGATACATTGATACGTTGCATTAGTATAAGAAGGAAAATTTTCAAAGATATCGCGCGATGCGCCGCGTACATCTTTGTTTTTTTCTTCATTAAATTTAATTTACATGGCAATTAGCGCTACATCGATACCGATAAAACCGTAAATAGCCCGGGCGACTTTGTACTATTTGTAATAATCTCTATACCCCTCCATGCTTCCAACTATTTTCGATAGTCGACTTGGCTAACTTTAGCAATTTCCTCGCTCTCTTCTCGCGAGCTTGCAAACGCTTAGATTTTCATCATTGTGTGTATGTGTGTATGCGTAGCATGTTGCATATTGGACCAAAAAGTTGATATGATATACCGCAATAGCGATAGCAATAAGCGATAATGCGCTATCTATTTTTATCCGCGGTCGATTTAAATTGTTAATGGCGTTTATATGCGGCGTATATCGCTATACACGACCAGTCACGACGCATTCTCGTGATAAATTATTCGTCAAAACATTAGAAATTATCATATATTACGAGTGAGAATATCGTCACCCAAAACGCTCGAGAAAAGCATGGCGATACTTATTGTTGGTCTTAATTCCATCGTACGTCTATTTGCAACATTGTATTACAATCGATTCGCCTGTTAATCGCCGCGCCGGCTCGCATCAGTTATAATAAGACTCGCATTGTCCGACAGGTGGTTTCCTAAGCCCTGATTCCGAACGTGCCGAACGATGGTCGACTACTACAAAGTGCTCGAAGTGCAGCGGAATGCTGCCGGTACCGAGATCAAAAAGGCGTAAGTTTAATCTGTTTAATATAATAAATCGATAAAAGGCTCTCGATAAATGTAGAGACATTTAAAAATAATTTTGTTTATAATTTTGTCGCATTTAATATCTGACTCTTATTAACTCTTTTCATACCTGAATTTGTAATTAATCTATTTATCGTATTGGCTAATTGTTAATCCAATATTTGTATCTCATTGTATTTTGTGTAACTGCAAACAAGTTTCCAATATTGCGATCTTACTCTTATGAACGGATGTTTTTAATAAGCTCCGCTAACGCAATATCCGGCATTTTCATTTTATAGGTATAGAAAGTTGGCATTGAAATGGCATCCAGACAAGAATCCGGATAATTTAGAAGAGGCAAATAAAAGATTCAAGGAGCTCTCGGAAGCTTATGAAGTTTTGAGCGATGGTAAGTGCGTTCTATGACGATAATAAATCAAATCGAGAAGACATGCTCTGTGATTCTCGTCGAGAAGTGATTTTCTAGCCATAAAACAATTTGATATCTCGAAACACACACCTGATATGCCTTAATTAGATTCAGTAAAAGCATAGCAGATTTCTAGGATTAATACGATAGAAGCTGCCTTTTTTTCTTTTTTAACGAAACGTCATATAAAATGCTCGTTGCGAGGATATAGATTGTACAATAGAGTGTCGAGAAATTTGAAAGAACGAGCGCAAATGAGGAACGTGCGTATAATTTGTAAGAGAAGATCGGGGCGATATAAAAAATCTTTCCAGATGTGAAGAGACGCACTTACGATCAGCGCTTATATCAGAAGGCGGCATCAAGGCCTGGCCGTGGATTCACCTTCCGAAGTTTCTTTGATTCTCCTTTCCAGCGATATTTCGGTATCACTTAAAAAAAAAAAATGATTTGCAGAGTGCTCGAAACATTTTGTATACAGTGTAGTTTTCTTTTCTCTCTTTTTTTTTTCTCGCCTTAATATTGTGCCATACAAAATGTGCATATATCCGCCTCTCTCTTCTCCATTTTTTCGCAAGAAAATTTAAACGTGCGCGAAATGTCTAACACGACGCAGGAGCGAGGATTTTCGAGATCAATTTTGATTTACGAAAGCACGGCTATTTATAAAAAAAAACTGTGCTACCATGTGTGAATCTATAATCTGTAAATATTTTTTTTTATTTATTAGAACGACAAACAAAATACACATCCGCGATCGTGCGCTCATTCTTTTTATAAAAAGATCCTCCTATAAAAATAGTAGTATAATAATAGAAGAAACTTTGCGAGTTTTCCCTACAAGTATCACGCTGAATAACTACCATATTGCAGTTAACCCTGCCTGTATTCTATTGTCAGCGTGTGTCTAACAGCTAGCGAATTATAACTCGATCGAAACGGTTACGTTCTTGATACAAAAAAATGATCAACATGTAATAACGTAAGCTAAACTAAGCGAGAGATACATCAGTCGCGATAAATCCTCGAGCATTGTTGACACTCTGAAATTTTTTTCTCATGTTGTATTTGAATTTATCGATTGATATTGAACTAACCTTGCGGCAAACTTTGCAGAAGCCTCGCTTGTTGAGTTTTGATTGAAAGGAATAAAATTTGTAATGATAATGATTGAAGAATGATGGAAAATGATAATCGTTTTATTTGAAAACTTTTAGAAAAGAAGAGGCGCGTTTACGATCAGTATGGCAAAGAAGGTCTTCAAATGCCCGGAAGCAAACGACGCCACGGAGATGACTTTGATTCGCACTTTGCCGGCACGTTCGTTTTTAGAGATCCCGCGGAAGTATTTAGAGAATTTTTCGACGGTGTACCGTTCGAAGATTTGTTTGCCGGTAAGCATTTACGCGCGCACAGTGTGAGATAATAAATATATGCGATAAATACAAAACGCTATTGTTGAATTTTACAGGTTTTCACGGTTGTTCCCGGAGAGGCGCTACGGGGAGACACGGTCATTCGACTAACAATAGTCTGAGTACTTCCTTCTTTGGCCCCTTATTCGGCTTTCGTTTGCCGTTCGATAATTTAATGGAGAATGCCAGCACAGCGGGAAACTTTACCTCTTTTGGTACTTTTACTAGTTTCGACGGAGCGAGCAGTGGTGGTGGTGCTGCTGTAAAACGTACCAGTACGTCGACTCGTTTCATCGATGGAAAGAAAATTACGACTAAAAAGTATGTCTGATAATGTGCATGTCGCAAATCTCACAAATGCTATTATATATTTTTTCTAATCGCCTTTGTGTATTTTCTTTTTTTTTTTTTTTTTTTGCAGAGTCTGTGAAAATGGGAAAGAAACTATAATGTCTTACGAAAACGATGTACTGAAATCGAAGACGGTGAACGGCGTACCACAGTCAATAACGTACAGTTAAAACACATCTCATTCGCTCGATCTCTCCTTGGCAATTGAGAAATTCCTGTCGTCACGGTTCGAACATCAGCAAACCTGGTATCCGCGTTGATATCTCCCGCGACATATAATTTCTCCTCTCCCTCGCAATAGTTTCGTCCAGAACGTAATGTCAGCTTTTAACGCGTTACTCATCGAAATCGAAATTGACAATCGATGATAGTGAGATAGGCTCTCTAAGCCCGAGTGATCGGAGCGTTGATAATTGGAATTTTAACAATAAAACAGAACGAGATTGCCTTTCATGAACTTCGATTTTCCGTCATCTCGTTTGTTTATGTGTGTATTAGGTTCGACGAAGCATCGACGAGTCGTCAAGTCTGTGAGAACGTCAATGATAACACGATGGGTAGCCACAGCTCGAACGCAGTCCACAGCGACTATCTAAAAGCTAGCAGAGTAAAGACGCGTCATCATCCGCACACGAGTAAGAAGCACGATAGAAGTAAGAGGAAATAAATTTTGCTCTTATCAAGTTCCTTATATATTCAAGTTGACAAGTATGCGCTCCTAATGTACTCGATTGATGTAATTTGATTCAAATTTTCATTTTATATACATATATGTCACTATTATCCATCATTTATTATCTAATAGAAATTTAAAGAAAACAAGTATTGCCAATTTATATATAAAGTTATTACATTAAAAGGGGGAGAGAGAGAGAAAGAAAAAATATCCTATAAAAACACACACGATACAATTAATTTTTGGACATATCCACGCTGTTTGATTAATAAAATTCACTTGGGAAAAAAAAAAAAAAAACAAAAGATTCGTCAACTTTTGGTTTTGAAAGCGAAGCGGCGCGCTATCCGTTAGCATTAAATCATTTAGTTTTGTAAAAAAATGAGCTGTTCGAGTCGAATTAGGTACTCGCGATAGCGTATCGCTTACGCTGCTAATCCAAACCATAATTTGCAAGTAACATCCGCCTCTACCTATAACTGTAAAATGTAACCGATAGCGTTCGCGTTAACTTAAATTTTGATTAAACTAGGTATCGCTAGGTTACAGAACTGATGCAAACTTACGATTTCTCAAACAAAAATGCCTTATACATTTTTCGTATCAGTTAATAATAGTTATAATTTATTTTCGTCGCTGCGTATTTTTATTGTCGCGTTGGCTATAGCGTTATTTACCAATTTAAGTTTTAGTTAAATATACACACACACCACGCTGAAATATATCGTTGAAAGTGTGTTTAGGGAACCATTTTTCTTTAATTAGTTATTTCCATATGTGTATATAATGATAAGAAAAATGTTATATATAAAAATACATTATTAATATACACTAATAATCATGAGTCGGTGTGAGTGAAACTTTAGTATGGGACTGAAACGCAAATGGCACAAGTTAAATTATTGTTATCGTGTTAAAGAGGGAAAATAATTGTGACAGAGACATATGCGAGAAATAATTTTATGTTGACTGTAATAAAGTGGATACAAGACTTGTAAAAACAAGACAAAAAACCTTATTCAAGTGCGTGTAGAGCTGCCAAACAATAGAAAAAAAATTGATATCATACATCCGCATATAATCATTTACATGTGAATATATGATTCCTGCACTTTCCATTTAAAAATGAAAAGTCTCATAAACATTTCAGTGAGATTAGACACATATAAATATTTATGCATACATATGTATGCGTAATAACAAATCTACTACTTTTTTCCAATCGAGGCGATTAATGCCTCCACTTTAGCAATATATTGCTCTTTCGCCGTTTCTTGTCCCATGCTTTTTTTACTGTTCCAAGCATCCCACTTTGCTTTTCCTTTAAAATCCAACATACCTGGCCTGTCTAAAAAATTAAAAGAGATTATTTAAATTATATACATATATGAAAACACACGCGAAAAGTAATGAATTTTATACAAAAATTCTGTGAATACAAACCTGTGTTACAATCACCGATAGTGGATTGCTTGTACAATGCGTACAGTTCAAGTAGATCTTCATCTTCTGGTTGCGTAGCCAATTCTTTTACTGCTGTGGCCGCATTATTAAATCTCTGGGGAAAAAAATTATACAATCATGTTATAATTTCTCTCTACTTGGTACTTTTTCTATATATGATGAATAATGACAATTCAATCAAAATAATGAATTTGCGATTTAGTTTGTAATTTGTTAGGTCAGATCAGGAATAGCTGCGTGTATCAATAATGCATTTAATTTAAAATCTAAACAAAATTTTTTTTTCTCTCTATCACATAATTTGTGTGATCTAATCATATAAATAACAATTTATCTACTAAATTATCATGAATCATCAATGGATTTGAGGCGCTATTGGCTAATGATAAACAACCTAATTTCTCTGTTGAGTCTAATCTAGTGATTTTTTTTTTCTTAGAATTATCATTAACGAATCTGTTTAAGATTAATAAGGTTATTTTTAAGAAGAGAAACATATTTTTTTGCTACATTAGAGTATACGTTGTCTCTCTGAAATAATTTCGAACATCAAGCTCCGACATGCCATTGTTCACACCTACTGATATGTAGAAAAACACATACATTTAAAAAAGAGTTTGCAATTGATAGTTGAACATCACTAGTCACTAGTTAAACTTCACTCGCTGATAAACTTTAACCGCGGTTAGAGGACGGATTTCGCGATATATTTTCTCCGTGTATATAATTGAATTTTTCATTAAATGAATAAATTAATTTAATCCTTACTTCGTCCAGCGACATGATGGAAAATGTTAATTCCGACACTGAAATTACAATGATGATCCCGAGGGAAGAATCGTACGAGAGGTTACGACACTCGCGTGTTGACGAAGGCTGACGATAAGGACGATAACTACGTACGTACGTGGCCGTATTAACGCAATTATTAATATTTTATGAGTACTCTGCGTTGATACCACTGCTT